>NC_090389.1:67033225-68233225 GCF_036365525.1 Heterodontus francisci
AACTCATAGCATAACTAATTCAATTGTTACGACTAGGTGAAGAAGGTGTCTAGGGGTCCCTCTCAGCCTTCACCTGGTCTTACCGTAACAGGCTTTAATTTTAAACACACCGTGTTTTTAGCTCCCCCTTGGTGGATCCTTGTTCACCGCTTTCCAATTATAAGGCAAAGAAACCAGCAGAAACAGGCTTTCTTAGTTTAAAGAAAAGTTGAAATTTATTAAACTTGAACTTAAACTCTAATTCAGTTGATGCCTACGGATACATGACACGCCCACGCTAACATGCATACGCGATACACACATGCAAATAGAGACAGAAAAGAGAAGAAAAATAAAATGGAAAAATTTGAGGCAATATCTGAAGCGTTTTTGTTCCGGTTCATCGAGCACACTGTAGAGTCCTTGATTGCAGGTAGATATTGCTTTTCGTTGGGGCCCAGTATTCTTTTTCAACCTTGTTCGCTGTAGAAGACTTTTCTCTCTTGGGGTTCATGTGTCTTCAGTGGATTCAGAGGCTTGTGAGAAAGAGATGGGAGCAGACAGAAGAGATCTCCGCAGTCCAGGAGCAAACAGTCTTTCTGAGTTCAAACTCTCCTTGGCCAGTTCAAAACAAAACCCTGGAACAGCCAGTTAGTCATGTGACCAGCTGGTCTAACCAGTCCTGGCCTCTGTGGATTGTATCCTGCTTAGCAGGTGAGGAAGCACATTCCAGGGCCTTCGATGTCTGTTAGTACGTAAATGTATTTTTCCAGCCACAGCTGATCTGTTTAACAAGTCATTTCCTCGCTCCAACAATTAAAAATCAACGTTCATGTGACCAAATCAATATGCCTCATTCTTGGCAGGTGGGGGCCTACATGACAAAATGAATAATTAAAATTTCCATTGGGCTAAGTATAACTGTAAGGGAATTAATTTTAAGAGTAGTAGCACAGAGCAGGTCTGAGGCAGTAAACAAAATTAATAGTTTCGACAAGGTATTAACGAAATTATAAAAGAGAGGAGAGATTGTTTTCTTCGATCATGGATGGGCAGCTGAGACCTGATGCTTTCACTCCTGTGCCATGTCGGAACTTCAGGACACTTCATGTGTCTTGAGGACCACATGTCTAGGAAATATCTCCAGCCGCTTGTACTCAAGCTCAGCATTTCCAAGTTGGAGGGGAAGCTGGAGTCACTGCAGAGCATCAGGGAGGAAGAGTGTTTCATTTTTTATACGTTCCAGGAGGTGGCCACTCCACAGGCAGTGAGAGTTTAGGGTAGTAGGTTGGTGGCCATGCAGAGGAGTAGGAAGAGGCAGGAGGTGCAGGGGTCTTCGGGGTGTGTACCACTCTCGAACCGCTACTCAGCTTTGGAAACAGCTGGGAGTGACAACACCTTGAAGGAGTACAGTCCATGACATTAATGGGCAAGGGACTTCAGAGGTGTGAACAGCAAAGAGTAAAAAATGCAGTCATTGTAGGAGATTTCATACTGAAGTGGACAGACAGACATTTCTGTAACTGTCATCGTGAGTCCTGCATGGTGCGTCGCCTTTCTGGTGCCAGAGTAAAGGACATCATGGACAGGGTGCGGAATATTCTGCAGGAGGAAGGGAGTGAGCCAAAAGTTGTGGTGCATGTTGGTGCCGATGACATAGCGAGAGCAGGTATTGAGATCCTGCAGTGAAATTTTCAGGAGTTAGGAAGGAAGTTAAAAAGTAGGACCTCGAAGATACTAATCTCTGGATTACGCCCAGTGCCACACGCTAGTGAGAGTAGAAATAGGAAGATTGGGAGGATCAACGTGTGGCTTCAGGCTTCAGATTCTTGGGACATTGGGACCAGTTCTGGGGCAGCAGGCAACTACTCAAAAGGGACAGGATGCATTTCAACAGGACTAGTGTGGTTAGGGAGGGTTTAAACTAAATTGGCAGGGGAATGGGCATTACCATATAGAAGTGGTAAAGAGGAATAAGGTGCCTAAACGAGAGAGAGTGGTGGATAGCACTAGAGAAGAAAGTAGTACCATATTAGATAGGAGCAGACTGAGAAAGACCATGAGGAATACAAAGACAGGTTCACAATGCATGTATGTAAACAGACAAAGTTTAGTGAATAAGGTTAGTGACCTACAAGCACAAAAAGCCATGTGGCAATAAACGTGGCTAAAAATGACGAGGACTGGGCAGTTAATATACAAGGATATAAAGCAGCGTTGTCCAACTTATGGCCTGCGGGCCAGGATCTGGCCCGCCAAAGGTTTACATCCAGCCCATGGATATAAACTTTACTGAGCCGTTCCTCTTCCTCACCAGGGATCCATGACTGGAGATGAGAAATTTCCCTTTTTTAAAAGCCCGATGGAAAACACCAGATCTGTCCGAAGTTGGGAACAGCTGTTTCCACTGGCAGCAATAGTCAGCTGTGAAACTGACTTGCGATTTTTAAAAAAACTGATCAAATATCTGCTGAGCGTTCCACTGAGAGAGAGAGAGAAAGAGAGAGAAAGAGAGAGAAAGAGAGAGAAAGAGAGAGAGAGAAAGAGAGAGAAAGAGAGAGAAAGAGAGAGAGAGAGAGAGAGAGAGAGAGAGAGAGAGAGAGAGAGAGAGAGAGAGAGAGAAAAAAGAGGGGACAGTCAGAGAGAAAGGGGGACGGGGGGGGCACAGAGAGAAAGAGAGAGAGAAAAAGGGGACAGAGAGAGATAGAAAGGAGGACAGAGAAAGAGAGAAAGGGGGATAGAGGAGGAGAAAAAGAGGAACAGAGAGAGAGAAAAAGGGGGACAGAGAATGAGGGAGATGGGGCACAAAGAGAAAATCAACAAGCACTTGAAGAAGTTTGAGTTAATTAAGTAGAGCCCGCACATATTTGTAAAACACAGATCATTGTTGACCAATCTAACTGAATTTTAAGCTCGACACCATCCAGGACAAAGCAGCCCGCTTGATTGGCACCCCATCTACAAACATTCACTCCCTCCACCACTGACGCACAGTGGCAGCAGTGTGTACCATCTACAAGATGCACTGCAGCAATGCACCAAGGCTCCTTAGACAGCACCTTCCAAACCCGCAACCTCTACCAACTAGAAGGACAAGGGCAGCACAGTGGCGCAGTGGTTAGCACTGCAGCCTCACAGCTGCAGGGACCCGGGTTCAATTCTGGGTACTGCCTGTGTGGAGTTTGCAAGTTCTCCCTGTGTCTGCGTGGGTTTTCTCCGGGTGCTCCGGTTTCCTCCCACAAGCCAAAAGACTTGCAGGTTGGTAGGTAAATTGGCCATTATAAATTGTCACTAGTATAGGTAGGTGGTAGGGAAATATAGGGACAGGTGGGGATGTTTGGTAGGAATATGGGATTAGTGTAGGATTAGTATAAATGGGTGGTTGATGGTCGGCACAGACTCGGTGGGCCGAAGGGCCTGTTTCAGTGCTGTATCTCTAATCTAATCTAAAAAAAAAAAAAAAAAATGCATGGGAACACCACCACTTGCAAGTTCCCCTCCAAGTCACACACCATCCTGACTTGGAATTATATCGCCGTTCCTTCACTGTCGCTGGGTCAAAATCCTGGAACTCCCTTTCTAACAGCACTGTGGGTGTACCTACCTCACATGGACGTACAGCGTTTCAAGAAGGCAACTCGCTACCACCTTCTCAAGGGCAATTAGGGATGGGCAATAAATGCTGGCCTAGCCACCGACGCCCACATCCCACGAATGAATTTTAAAAAATGGATTTTAAGAAAGCATTTAACAAAGTGCATGCTGAATATTTATAAAGCTCTGGTTAGGCCACAACTAGAGTACTGATTCCAGTTCTGGTCACCACATTTTAGGAAGGATGTGAAGGCTCTTGAGAGGAGATTTATTGGAATGGTTCCAGGGATGAGGGATTTTGGCTCAAGGTGAGGTTGGAGAAGCTGGGGTTGTTCTCCTTGGAGCAAAGAAGATTGAGGGGAGGTTTGATAGAGGTGCACAAGATTATGACAGGTTTAGTAATAAGGTAGACAAAGAAACGCTGTTCCTATTAGCTGATGGCAGAAGGACTAAGGAACACAGATTTAAGGTTTTGGGCAAGAGATGCAAGGGTGTTGTGAGGAAGAACTTTTTTTTAACGCGGCGTGTGGTAATAACCAGGAATTCACTGCCTACAAAGATGGTGGAAGCGGAGACAATCAATAATTTCAAAAGGAAATTGGATGGGCACTTGAGGGAAATAAACTTGTAGGAGTTTGAGGATAGAGTGGGGTAATGGGACTGATTGGATTTCTCTACAGAGAGTGGGCATGGACTCGATGGGCCAAATGGCCTCTTTCTATGACATAACAGTGGCACAGTGGTTAGCACCGCAGCCTCACAGCTCCAGGGACCCGGGTTCGATTCTGGGTACTGCCTGTGCGGAGTTTGCAAGTTCTCCCTGTGACCGCGTGGGTTTTCGCCGGGTGCTCCGGTTTCCTCCCACAGCCAATGACTTGCAGGTGATAGGTAAATTGGCCATTGTAAATTGCCCCTAGTGTAGGTAGGTGGTAGGGAATATGGGATTACTGCAGGGTTAATATAAATGGGTGGTTGTTGGTCGGCACAGACTCGGTGGGCCGAAGGGCTTGTTTCAGTGCTGTATCTCTAAATAAAAAATAAATAAAATAACGACTCAATGGCAATTCTAGATTTTGGCAGAAGGAATGAAGCAAGCCAAACAAGTTGACACAATTCTGTAAACAATGTTTATGTTTTTCCTTTTGAAAAAAATGGACGGGCAGAGACCACCATTGTAACAAATAGTATTTTCTGACAAAATGTCAGCAGCCTTTTTAATCATGAAGTTGACAGTTGCTGCAGACACCAGTCTCACATTTGCAACCAATCACCTGAGGGGAAATCGGGGATGGTGATAAAGGGAAAATAGCTCATATCACAAGTAATTCAAAGGCTTAGCTAAACTGTTGGATGTTTTGAAAATGAGTTCTTCTATTTATGAAAGTTTTCAATATCGCAACAGGAGTGTTAGTTTCTAGTGTAAATTGTTATTTTTTAAAAAGGCATTATTCATCTATTTGTTTAGGACTGACTTAAAACATCAAGTTGCTAGCCTTTGCTAATATTTGGAACAGAGACAGGACACTCAACTCATTTAAAGGCAATTAATTACTCTGAGGCATAGTAGAAGTACAACAGCTGGTATTTTACTCTACAATATAAACGTTCATTTTTCTCAAGTGATTTTTGTTAAATCTTTGTTCCTTGTTAATTCATTTTATAAATACATATCGCCCCCATGTATCATAAACAGCTAGATTTAAGTAATCCAGAGACTACTGCCATCTCAAACATGTACAAGGTAAAATAATTCCAAAAATGTTGGCACAACAATGTTCCCGAGTTAAATACACTTAATTTACATTCAATTTCAAATCTGAGCTATGAAAGTGGAAAAATATTTGAGGGGGAATTCAAGGTTGGCAGGCAAGGGAGGAGCACAAGAGACGGAGGGCAGGTAGGTGCACACTGTGCAATGCATAAATAGAGGTCTGAAAAATAAATACTGGAAGGGAAGGCCAGCTGAATAAAGCAAAGTCCAGGAAAGAAGCAAAACCAGGTCCCTAAGCAAAGGTGGATTTTCTGGGAGAAACCCACTGAACATCGTTCCAACAAAACATGGTCAATTTTACGTGTAAGTTTAAATATTCTTTTCCAATGAATTATTTACATTTGTTAGAGGTTTGTTAAAGCTGACAAACAACATGGTCGGTCAAAGAAATCAGAAAGAATGTTGATTAACTGGTTTACTTTATGGTAGTTGCTGATTCCAAATGGGCAGCTATGAAAAAGCTTTGAACAATTTGATTGCTTGGTTTTGTGCAAGATGTTCATTCATAATGTTAACTTTCCTACCTGTTTAGTGAAAAATTAGACGTTCAGACAAATCAGCACAGTTAACTAAATACCTAATTGTTACTGATGTCAAAATTAAGCCAGTTATTCAAATCTGACAAACACCCTATAATGCTACAGACACAATGGATGAGATTTTAACTCATCCAAAATCTATCTACTTGCATAGTTGAAATCAGGCCCAATGGGTGTGACATCAGATCGATTTAATTCTTTTAATTACATAGATAGAGAGACCTGCTAAGTAGCTACTCTTGATGTCATCTCAGTAAGAGGCAACAGTGTTGCCTTTGGTTTAGAGGGTGTGGGTTCAAGTTCCACTCCAAAACTTGAGTACAATTCAGGCCAACACTGCTCTCAGTGTGCTACATATCAGAGATGTTGTTCTTTAGATAACTAGAAGTCCCGTCTGTTCTGCTGGCTCAGGTAGATGTTAAAGATCCCATGACACTATTTGAGGACTATTGGGCACCAACACTGTGATAAATTGACGCCACTCGAGTGCCGTTTGGCCTAGCACCCAAGTCTCTGAGGTACAAAGTCATGTGTTCAAGCCAACTCCCAAGACTTGAGCAAAAAAACTAGGCTGACATTTCAGCTTGATACTGAGGGAGTACTTTGCTGTCAGAGATGCTATCTTTCAGGTGAGACATTAAAGTGCAATCCAGTCTGCCTGTTCACGTGGATGTAAGAAATCCCAAGCCACTATTTGAAGAAGAGCAGGATTTCTAAAGTGTTAAAGCCAATACTCTTCTCTCAATCAAAAACACCAAGAGCAGACTCATTGGTCACTTAATATTTACGAGACCTTGTTGTGTCCAAATTAGCTGTAATATTTTCTTACAAATAATAGTGACTACGCATCAAAAGTAATTATTTGGCTGTGAAACATTTTGTGATTCCCTGACAGCATGGAAGGCACTACAGAAATGCAAGCTATTTCTATCTGCCAATGTCTTGGTTAACATTCCTTCTTCAACCAACACCACTGAAAACAAATTAACTGGTAATGTCCATTGCAAAGGTGACTTTCCACATTTACCTAAAAAAGTCACTGCATGTCGAAATAATAAAGTTTGTGTGATGTACTCTGAGACATGAGAAAGATCTAAACAAATGCTCCTCTACTAAATGACAACAGTATTTGTAACATTGTTTAAGAAACACTGACCCTCTGAAGTGGGAATAATAGGAACTAATGAAACATTTGTTGCAACTGGAATGGATTCAACATTTGTTTAATTCGTCATTTCTGGAATCTCATTTTATAGGAGACTATGAAAATATAATGGTGCTGAAAAACAAAAATATTGTATTTTTTTTTAAAAAGCTACTTACTGCAAAAGTCAGCAAAAGAAAAGAATTCAACAAAGAAGGATCCTCAATTGCTCTGCCAGACTTTATAGCATCCCAAGTCTATAAGAGAGATAATTACACTTGACTTGAAGCAGGACAAACAGTAGATAAAAACAATTTTTTAAGTTGATCAAAGATGACCAAAAATAAAACAAAAACAGAAATGCTGGAAATACTCAGCAGGTCTGGCAGCATCTGTGGAGACAGAAACAGAGTTACCATTACAGGTCTGTGACCTTTCATCAGAATTCTGATGCTGCCAGACCTGCTGAGTAACGCCAGCACTTTCTGTTTTTATTTCAGATTTCCAGCATCTGGAGTATTTTGCTTTTATTGACCAAAAATGGAGTTCAATTTGGATGAACTTTCAGCATCCGAACACAGACACATATTTGATGAGGCAAATAGCTGTTTCTATGTTATAATATTTTAAACTCATTCGAGGGTGAAACTAAATGGCAGTTATTGTACCCAGTTTCAAATATACATATACAAAAGGACAAGATGTTGCAATAAGTTATTTCAGTCCTCAGAAATAACATATCTATTACAGATGTTCATTTTTTATTTGCTATGTCCCATAATTGAGGAACTAGCTTGGTTTGACAAATACATGAATAGGAAGGGAATAGAGGGATATGGGCCCCGGAAGTGCAGAAGGTGTTAGTTTAGGCAGGCATCAAGATCGGCGCAGCCCTGGAGGGCCGAATGGCCTGTTCCTGTGCTGTACTGTTCTTTGTTTATCCCTAATACTACAGTTACTCTTTAGCAGAATGCACAACTCCTATTTAAAGAATCACTTTAAACAAATGCTAACTGTGATCACATTAGATTCCATGTTGGAGTTAGAGCACTGAATTTGCTGAGTCTAACGAATTTGCAGGGAACTGAAGTTTTGCAAAAAGTGCAGTTGAGTTAACTTAGCTCATAAGTAACTTCAAATTATGTTTAATGCAAGTTGTGCAAATCTGATTTCATACCAGACTATCCCATTTCATTCTGGTATCCTGTAGGGCATCAATATCTGCCCTGTACATAATCTAAGTGTGGATAAAACAATCACAATCATCACTTCTTGAGATTGAGGTCAAGCCTCCCACCACATGAATTAAGTGAAAAAAGTTTATGTGGATCAATTGTATTTGTAGTGCAAAGGGGGTTAAAAAGGCATCAAGAAATAGACTCTTGAAACCATTCTCCTCACTACAGTAAACAAAGCAATGTTTTTACAAACTGATATATGTTCTTTAACTCTGTACAATTTACAAACTACAAACACCCAGTTTTGACTATGAATAAAAAATGCTCCTTTTTGCCACTCACCTCCTTTCCCACTTGCTCCAGCAAGGCCTTCTTATCAATGGATTTAAATGACTGTAAAGTATTGGTATTATACAGAGTGCCAAAAGCAGGGCAACACCGAGGTGGAGTCACAGCATTCCTAAGTGAACATTCAAAATAAATTTCTTTGATCAGTCCAACAGAAAGGAGAATATTGATAACATTGTAGTGGTTCCAAGCATATGCTATTTACTCTGAATTCAACTGTACTTCTGAAAGTGTCCTTTGATTGGAAGACTGAAGAAACCCAAAGGATCATTGAGCAACTTTGACTAAACACTAATAACTGGCACACTGACAATGAAGTAGAGTTTATGTGTCAACTAGTATACTTTGCTTTCTTGTGAGTGATCTTTTGCTAGCTGACAAGTGCCATTAATGTCACAAGTGCATTTCATACCAGAGTAACTAATGCACCAAATTTGACTTTATATAATCACACTGTCAGTACAAGCAGGTTGACAATAGGTTTTAAGATCAGTGCACTCAATTATGTTTTTGGTCATAAAGGTGAGCAAGTTCCCTGATGGTTAAGCTTATCCAGTGAGTAACTGAGGCATACTGACCAGGAAAATCCCAGATTCCATCCCTGGTTTGAAATGGGCAGGCGGTAGGACCACAAAATCCCAAGGATAGGAAAGGAAACCCTGACCAAGGAGCACACTCATGATCATAATTCAGGGTTCATGCTATTGTGGACAAGGATAGCATCAGGCGTAGCTGTGAAATCTGTCCTTGCTAAAATAGCCTAATGGCACTCACGGTCAAGTCTCACAAACAGCGAGCTGGGCAAACTCCCAGAGCACATCCAAAATTGTATCCAACAAGGAATCAAAGTCTTTAAGAGAGGGGAACAAATTGAAAAATGAGCGTATGGTTTGTGGTTTCTGTCTTATTCTTTTTAGAAAGTGGCTAGGATGTCAGTTGCAGTTCCTTCAGTTTGATCACATTGATTCGATGGTCACAATGATGTAACAGCAGGGCTGCTCCATCTCACATCATGGTTCATTGAAATGTCAGAGACTGGGTGCTGTTGTTGGAATCCTTGCTGTTTGTAGTGCACATTAATGATTTAGATGTGAATATAGGAGGTATGATCAGTAAGTTCGCAGATGACACGAAAATTGGTGGTGTCGTAAATGGTGAGGAGGAAAGCCTAAGATTACAGGATGATATAGATAGGCTGGTAAAATGGGCGGAGCAGTGTCAAATGGAATATAATCCTGAGAAGTGTGAGGTGATGCATTTTGGGAGGACTAACAAGGCAAGGGAATATACAATGGATGTTAGGACCCTAGGAAGTACAAAGGGGCCTTGATGTACTTGTTCATCGATCACTAAAGGCAGCAGCACAGGTAGATAAGGTGGTTAGGAAGGCATATGGGATACTTGCCTTTATTAGCCAAGGCATAGAATATAAGAACAGGGAGGTTATAATAGAGCTGTATAAAATGCTAGTTAGGACACAGCTGGAGTACTGTGTACAGTTCTGGGCACCGCACTATAGGAAGGATATGATTGCACTGGAGAGGGTGCAGAGGAGATTCACCAGGATGTTGCCTGGGCTGGAGCATTTCAGCTATGAAGAGAGACTGAAAAGGCTGGGGTTGTTTCCCTTAGAGCAGAGAAGGCTGAGGGGGGACCTGATCGAGGTGTACAAGATTATGAGGGGCATGGACAGGGTGGATAGGGAGCAGCTGTTCCCCTTAGTTGAAGGGTCAGTTACGAGGGGTCACAAGTTTAAGGTGAGGGGCGGGAGGTTTAAGAGGGATTTGAGGAAGAACCTTTTTACCCAGAGGGTGGTGACGGTCTGGAATGCCCTGCCTGGGAGGGTGGTAGAGGCGGGTTGCCTCACATCCTTTAAAAAGTACCTGGATGAGCACTTGGCACGTCATAACAATCAAGGTTATGGGCCAAGTTCTGGCAAATGGAATTAGGTAGACAGGTCAGGTGTCTTTAATGCATCGGTGCAGATTCGATGGGCCGAAGGGCCTCTTCTGCATGGTATTATTCTGTGATTCTGTGATTGAGGTATACAAAATTATGAGGGGCATTGATAGGTTATATAGGAAAAAACTTTTTCCCTTGGCGGAGGGATCAATAACCAGGGGGCATAGATTTAAGCTAAGGGGCAGGAGGTTTAGAGGGGATTTGAGGAAAATCTTTTTCACTCAAAGGGTGGTTGGAATCTAGAACGCACTTCCTGAAGAGGTGGCTGAGGCAGGAACCCTCACAACATTTAAGAAGTATTTGGATGAGCGCTTGAAACGCCATAGCATACAACGCTACGGGCCAAGTGCTGGAAAATTAGATTAGAATAGTCAGATGCGTGATGGCCAGCACAGACACGATGGGCTGAAGGGCCTGCTTCTGTGCTGTATAACTCTGACTTCAAAATCAGAACAAAACGAAAGCCCTCCCAATTGCAGAACCACATGATCTGCAAGTCAGTGAGGCCAATATTAATGAGGAACACTTAGAATTAAGAGCTAAAAAAAAGGATTGATTTAATGCGAAAATTAAGTTCTTGAATTAACAAACCACTGTGCAGGATTTATTTAGAACTCACTAAGTGTTACAATCAGTTATGGCATGCAAAATAATTGCTTTCCCCAGTGAATCTTCTGAAAGCATTAAATTACATCCTCAAAACATTGGGGGTTGCTATCTTTACATTATATTCAGCAAACAAAGTTTGGAATCTGAAGATCATAACATTTCACATTGTGAAATTCAGATTTCAAATTCAAATTTTTATTGAAGATGCACTGATATTTATTCTATAAAAATTGACAGATTTACACCCCTTTTATATTTTGAATCCACTTCCAATGGAAATGTCTGCTTCTTTGTGCTGTTCCACCCTGTTTTTACTGTGGGATGGTATAAACTGCACATGCAGATTTTTTGCCAATGTCATGTGCACAATTGCACATGTGCAAAATGCTCTGGTCATGGGCCTTCACCAATGACATTCTGACCAGCAGTGCTAAAAGTACATGGGTAGGCAACCAGGTTAGCCAATCCACAGCCAGACTCCAAAATGATGAATCCAACCCAAGTATGGCTAATAATTGCAGTAGCTAGTTTGAGTTAGATGTAGCACATAAAACCCAAACCAGTAAAGTTTGCTGCCTCTTAGGGGCAGAGTATGGTGTCAGTTATACTACAGACTTGTTGCCTACAGCACTCTCATCAGCAGCATTCCTGTGGTATAATGCGACCATTGAGGTATAGTCAGAATGCAACAATGTACCTGTTTCAGTTTCCACCTTACTCCTACACTGAAGGGAAACATATGAAAACATAGTTGATCATTCATGATTCTCAATGCATCAAGAAACTGTTTCAACCATCATGCATGTATAATCCCTTTGATAACCAGATCACTCCAGTTATTTGTGTGCATTTCAGTTTAGAACCTTCCAGAATACAAAAAGAAACACTATAAAGTCTATCCTCAAAACTTCAGCAGGAGCATTCGAAAATATGCCTGTTAATCGCAAAGTTGTGAAGTGGCCAGGACCTCTTTGATCAGTGAATAATGAACACTGTTAGGTCTAGTGATGTTTGGAAAGGTCTGGTGGATGGGTGACATTCTAATTGGGCTGCTCTGCACAGCCTGTTAATACAATAAAGTCTTGGTAAAGTTTTGGCATCCTGATCCAATTATAGTGATGCTCACAGTTAACAAAATAACATACTTCACAGGATAAATCTTTGATCAGATAATCAAAAACATTATCAGCTTATGCTGATCACCTCAAATTATAGCTTCAATAGCTTTTTAAAGATTAAACTTTTCAGTGGTTCACCTCGATTAATATGTTAGTGGAATTATTGCGCATTCCACAAGTTGAGTTAACTAATCATAAAAGGACCTTAGCCAAGGCATTTTGTTGTTTTGTAGATAGGGTAGCTGGAACTGTCTTTGTTATTGTAGATGATTCCGCAATAACCATTATAACAAGGACTATTCCTGGAATTTAATGCCTCAGCACTGAATTGGGGACCACTGAAGTAACAGAATACAGTCTTATTTCCAATTCATGAAAAAAACATTCCCAATTTAAATCAGCTCATTTCAAACTAAGCTTGTATTTATGATACTTCAAAGTAGCAATAATCTGCCAGCAAATATGTAGTTCTTGATTTTAATCAGGGGATACATACATGGGGGCTAAAGATGATTTATTAATTTTGTAGTTTTAAATTTATCACATCAAGGAATGAATGTCAGGGAGAACGCATGTCATTTACAGTGACATTTCAATGCAAATTACTTCATGTTTACAAACAGTAGGGAAAGGCTGCCATACAAGTTTATTGGCAGTGACAACACCCTTTATTTAAGTTTCTGCAGTGAAGGCCGATTCAGTGAAGGTGAAGCATGATACTGACGCTGCCATTGCTCTTTAACAAAGTTCCAGCAGGTCCTCAGATAGCAACAGCATTGGACACAATTAAAACTGACGTCTACTGAGACTGAAATTAAAATTGATGACAACTAAGAGGCAGCATAATGATCAAACAGTAGGAAAAGCGCTTAAACTTCCCTTATGGATGCTGGCAAAATAATTTACTTTTGTCCCCACAGTACAATTACTCACACATCAAATGCACTGAACTCCAATGTTAGTCGAGTTGGCAGTCCAGCAGGATCACCTTTCGAATAAGAAAATACAGTTTATTTAATTTTATTTTGCCGCATGTTTTAAATTTTTTTTAGCATAATACATAACGGGGGGGGGGGACTTTGTAAATTAAACCCATGACCGTGACCCCATGATGGTACCGTTATAGTAATAGCCCCTGATGTTCCGGGGGCTCTCGTCCAGCCTGTAATCATTCAGCTTCCTCTGGGTGAGTTCATGCCAGAAACCTGCATCCAAAGCGCTGCTGAAGGGAGCAAACTGCAGCACCAGCCGCCCACTGCCAGCGAGCTCCATCCCGGCCACTTCCGCATTCACTCAGCGGCGGCGCACACAAAGCGTGTCACCTAGCGACAGCCTGGCGCTGCAACATGACATCACCGAGAAAGCTCCCCATTCTTTCAGCCAGGGAGAGAGCAGGTGAGGAGGAGGGGACTGAAGAAGGGGCACACTGTCAAAAAACCAACATTTATATAACATCCTCCCACAGCTCTGAGGATCTTTATAGGAAAGCAAAGCAAAAGAACTTTGCAACACTCAATAACTTTTGAGTACAGGTACTGTTGTTATGTAGCTGAAAACCAGCAAGATAAATGGGCAGTAACTCTGGTTTTCTGTGAAAGAGAAATGTTAGCTAACTCACTGCTTTTAAAATGTTCACATAGGCTCTTTAATGCAGAACCTTATTTCCTACGTTACACTTCAAGAAGTTCTTCATTGGCTGCTGTAAAGTGCTTTGGGACGTTCTGAGGTCGTGAAAGGTGCTATACAAATGCAAGTATTTTCTGACACCTTGTATTTATTTGGTATACCAACTTTATTGGAACCTATTCCAGAAGGTCTCTTACATGACCTCCAAACTCTTGCCCTCACATTCTGTCTTTACTTATAGATTCCAATAACTACCTCACAACAGATGTAAGACTAACTGATTTAAAATTTCCTGGTTTCTTTCTCACCTTTCTATAAATAATGGAGTTACATTTGCCATTTTCCTATAGGAAAATATATATGCATTAATTATTGGAATGTGTTTTTAAACTTTGTTGAAAACAAAGTAGAAAAAATTTTAACTGAGGAGACATTGTTAATCAGGACCTGACGAGGAGTGAGAGGTTATTGACTGGCATATGAGAGTCATTATATTGTGATACCACAACTGAAGTATGTGAGCACACAACTCTTAGGAATCATGTGCTTCTGTACTGTACTTTGATGCTGATCTACAATTTTTTGTATCAAAATGGTGTCTTGGAAATTACTTAAATTATATATTTCGTCATGCACAGAAGGAGCTGTGATGAAATATAAAATGATATGGAGGAATTATAAATTTAAAACTAAATCACGAGATTGGACATGTGAACCACAGTCAAAATGGAGTAGTGTCCATGTGACCCCTCCTATACTGGAAATCCACAGACACGTCTGCAAAGATGAAGCTTGTTAACTTCATCTGAAATAGCTCTGGGGAGAACCCCTTTGCAATTGAAAGGAGCTATTGCACATTAATGACTGATCGACATGAATGAACTAACAGAGGATGCTGGAGACAGTCTAACTGATAGCCAAACTAAGATGAATAAGGTGTGAAACAACAACATCACAACAGAATGATTCCCATTCAAACATCAAACGGTGGCCATGGTTATCATCCTGGCCCATTGTGTGGTCACAGCAAGGGAGAGGACCATGCATCTCCTAACAGAAGCTCCAATGTGATAGATTTTTATCTTTAAAAGGTAAATCTCTGGAGAGAGAGAGGGGGGGAGAGATCAAGCCAATATCACAGAAAGCCTGTGAGAAGGATCCGACAGGCAAGAGAAGAACCCTGCTGGCCAAGAACAGCCACCATGGCAGAGACATCACAAAGTGACTTTGAGACAAACTCATCTGTGAAGGTAACAAACTACACACCACCAGCTTTGGGCTTTATTACAACCACTAGAGCTATACAGTACCTCTGCAAGTAATCAGGCCTGCAACTTTTTTAAAGAGAACTTTCCTCCTGAGGAGGCTCAATAATCTTCTATAAATCACGAATGCTTACCTCACTTGGGATTTTAAACTGCCTCTTATCCTTTTCTCTCTATCTATCCTTTCTTGTGTGGGTGATTGGGTGTGTGAGTGAGGTTGCGATCATTTCTGGATTTGTTTAAAAATAGGTTTTCTCGCAGGTAGAAAAAAATGTCATTCGTCTGTTTATTTGACCATAAAGACATTCAAGGGCTAAAGCATTATTGGAGGTGTACAGTGGGAACCCCTTACCCCTTATCTGTAACAATTTTTTTAAACTGGACTGTTGCAGGAGTGCATATTTTGTGATGTCTTCCCATTAGTGATCAGCCATGCACAAAGCTATACTCACTTTGAGATAATATAAGCTGGAAACATCTGGGATTTCATTATTATTAATTATTTTAATATGATTGTTACATTTTTTTCATATCCTATTGGATTTTCTCAAACAAACTTTCCAATTGAGATATGCACATTTTGAAAGCCTAGAACACTTCTTTGGGCCTCCTTATCTCGAGAGACAATGGATACGCGCCTGGAGGTGGTCAGTGGTTTGTGAGGCAGCGCCTGGAGTGGCTATAAAGGCCAATTCTGGAGTAACAGGCTCTTCCACAGGTGCTGCAGAGAAATTTGTTTGTTGGGGCTGTTGCACAGTTGGCTCTCCCCTTGCGCCTCTGTCTTTTTTCCTGCCAACTACTAAGTCTCTTCGACTCGCCACAATTTAGCCCTGTCTTTATGGCTGCCCGCCAGCTCTGGCGAATGCTGGCAACTGACTCCCACGACTTGTGATCAATGTCACACGATTTCATGTCGCGTTTGCAGACGTCTTTATAACGGAGACATGGACGGCCGGTGGGTCTGATACCAGTGGCGAGCTCGCTGTACAATGTGTCTTTGGGGATCCTGCCATCTTCCATGCGGCTCACATGGCCAAGCCATCTCAAGCGCCGCTGACTCAGTAGGGTGTATAAGCTGGGGATGTTGGCCGCTTCAAGGACTTCTGTGTTGGAGATATAGTCCTGCCACCTGATGCCAAGTATTCTCCGAAGGCAGCGAAGATGGAATGAATTGAGACGTCGCTCTTGGCTGGCATACGTTGTCCAGGCCTCGCTGCCGTAGAGCAAGGTACTGAGGACACAGGCCTGATACACTCGGACTTTTGTGTTCCGTGTCAGTGCGCCATTTTCCCACACTCTCTTGGCCAGTCTGAACATAGCAGTGGAAGCCTTACCCATGCGCTTGTTGATTTCTGCATCTAGAGACAGGTTACTGGTGATAGTTGAGCCTAGGTAGGTGAACTCTTGAACCACTTCCAGAGCGTGGTCGCCAATATTGATGGATGGAGCATTTCTGACATCCTGCCCCATGATGTTCGTTTTCTTGAGGCTGATGGTTAGGCCAAATTCATTGCAGGCAGACGCAAACCTGTCGATGAGACTCTGCAGGCATTCTTCAGTGTGAGATGTTAAAGCAGCATCGTCAGCAAAGAGGAGTTCTCTGATGAGGACTTTCCGTACTTTGGACTTCGCTCTTAGACGGGCAAGGTTGAACAACCTGCCCCCTGATCTTGTGTGGAGGAAAATTCCTTCTTCAGAGGATTTGAACGCATGTGAAAGCAGCAGGGAGAAGAAAATCCCAAAAAGTGTGGGTGCGAGAACACAGCCCTGTTTCACACCACTCAGGATAGGAAAGGGCTCTGATGAGGAGCCACCATGTTGAATTGTGCCTTTCATATTGTCATGGAATGAGGTGATGATACTTAGTAGCTTTGGTGGACATCCGATCTTTTCTAGTAGTCTGAAGAGACCACGTCTGCTGACGAGGTCAAAGGCTTTGGTGAGATCAATGAAAGCAATGTAGAGGGGCATCTGCTGTTCACGGCATTTCTCCTGTATCTGACGAAGGGAGAACAGCATGTCAATAGTCGATCTCTCTGCACGAAAGCCACACTGTGCCTCAGGGTAGACGCGCTCGGCCAGCTTCTGGAGCCTGTTCAGAGCGACTCGAGCAAAGACTTTCCCCACTATGCTGAGCAGGGAGATTCCACGGTAGTTGTTGCAGTCACCGCGGTCACCTTTGTTTTTATAGAGGGTGATGATGTTGGCATCGCGCATGTCCTGGGGTACTGCTCCCTCGTCCCAGCACAGGCATAGCAGTTCATGTAGTGCTGAGAGTATAGCAGGCTTGGCACTCTTGATTATTTCAGGGGTAATGCTGTCCTTCCCAGGGGCTTTTCCGCTGGCTAGGGAATCAATGGCATCACTGAGTTCGATTTGGTTGGCTGTATGTCCAGCTCATCCATGACTGGTAGAGGCTGGGCTGCATTGAGGGCAGTCTCAGTGACAGCATTCTCCCTGGAGTACAGTTCTAGGTAGTGCTCAACCCAGCGGTCCATCTGTTTGCGTTGGTCAGTGATTATGTCCCCCGATTTAGATTTGAGGGGGGTGATCTTCTTGATGGTTGGCCCAAGAGCTCTCTTCATGCCATCATACATTCCTCTGATGTTTCCGGTGTCTGAGGCCAGCTGAATATGACTGCATAGGTGTTGCCAGTAGTCGTTTGCGCAACGCCTAGCTGTTCTTTGTGCAGTACTTCTGGCTGCTTTAAGTGCTGCGGATGTTAAATCGCTGGGGGCTTTCTTGTAGTTCAAAAGTGCAATGCGCTTAGCGGCTATGACAGGTTCCAGCTCTTCATTATGAGATTGAAACCAGTCTGCATTTCTCTTCGCACTTTTGCCGTAGGTGGTCAAAGCTGACTCATAGATGGCGTCTCTGATGTGGGCCCACTTGGTCTCAGCATCCCCTGTGGGAGTGTTTTGAAGGGCTGTTACAAGTGAATTTAGAAATTTTTGTAACAGCTGTGGGTGAGAAATTCTGCTCGTGTTGATGCGCGGGTGGCCCTTCTGCTTGGAATGATGCAACTTCTTTGGTCTGAGTCTAACCTTGCTGCACACCAGGGAGTGGTCGGTGTCGCAGTCCGCACTGTGGAAGCTGCGTGTGATTTGAACACTGTTTAAGGCGGCTCGCCTTGTGACAATGAGGTCTAGCTGGTGCCAACGACGTGATCTTGGGTGCCTCCATGAAACCTGGTGACAGGGTTTAGTGTGAAAGAACGAGTTGGTGATGCAGAGGTTATGATAGGTACACAACTCAAGCAGTCTCTGCCCGTTCTCATTCATCCTTCCAACGCCATAGCGCCCAAGGCAGGAGGGCCATGAGTCATGGTCGGCCCCAACCCTGGCATTAAAGTCCCCCAGCAGGAATAGGTGTTCGGTGTTGGGGATGCTGCTAATGTTATGGAGTTGTTCATAGAACTGGTCTTTAGCTTCAGGTGCGGAACAGAGTGTTGGAGCATAGATGCTGAGTAGGTGTACTGGACCAGAGGTGGTGAGCAGTCGGATGGACAGTATGCGTTCCGAGCCATTTGAGGGAGGCTCTATCATGCTGAGCAAGGAGTTTCTGATGGCGAAGCCCACTCCATGCTGTCTTGGTTCTTCAGGATCCCTGCCCTGCCAGAAGAAGGTGTAGTCTTGCTCTGCCAGAGAGCCACTCGCGGGGAGGCCCGCGACATTTTGAAAGCCTAGAACAAATCAACAAATATTGGGGAACATTTTCTTTGCTTGCAATGTGTCAATGCTTTTTAATCATTTCTTCTGTTCCTATTTATAGAAAATTGATAAATGTATTCAGATAAATATTTTGCATAATATTTGGCTTTTAAAATATGCAAGTAGTTTGATAATTTTTTTACCAACAATAACTTGCATTTATATTAACAGGAAAAGGTCACAAAGCAGAAAGACGAGCATTTATATAGTGCCTTTCGCAACTTCAGAATATCCCAAACCACTTTATAGCCAATGAAGTACTTTTAAAGTGTGGTCACTGGTAATATAGAAACCACAGCAGCCAATTTGCTTGCAGCAAGGTCCGACAAACAGCAATGTCATAATAACCAGACAATCTCTTTTAATGATGCTGGTTGACAGATAAATACTGGTCAGGGCAAGTGTTGATGAATAATTATTTATCAGGACACTCTAAGGCAGGTGAAGTGTTTCCGGCTTGATGTGGTTAGAAGCATTTCTGTTGAGCCAGATTCCATGTACCACCGTGGCCAGGAATTTATGAGTTCCACGGCGTTTCCGACGGTGGAACCAGAAGTTGGCGGAACTTCCGCTTCTGCCCTTTTTCCTCTTTCGCCTGCAATTTTACTTACAAATTAAAGGTGCGGCGACGGGCTAGGGAGACACATGATCATGCGGTGGGGATGACTTTCATTGGTGGATCTCGCCGTCACTCTGAAACACCGTGAACCATATGTCAATAAATCATTCTGTGTTGCAAGCCACAGGATCAGCAGCCTTTCGAAGCATATGCTGATTGTGGCCACAGAATAAGCTTACTATCATTTGTTCTTGGGTTTACCTTCATTTGCAGTTTGCACCCAATCACCACCACTCCCTCATAATTTTTATTTGCTTGTGATGGTTCCCTCTACCAGCCAGTACCCTGATGTTGCCTCTCAGGACCCCGATGATGATAGCACTCATCCCTCCCTTTAGGCCCCTCATGACCATCTGTTTACGGTCATGCACACATCAACTCACCAACCCCTGCAACCGGCCACAGCCAGCTTCAGCATCAATAACAACCACTACACAGCCTGAACCCTGCCCTCCTCACTTGTCTGCTCCTCCACCCATCCGAGACCCCACCCTGTCCTCACAGGCTACCCTCTCTGCTCCTCCATGCACCTGATCACCCCACCCTATGTCTTGCCCCAGTAACCTCCCCTACTCCTTCATGAAATCCCAGCACCTCCGCCCCCCCCCCCCCCCTCCCACCCATGCCTTCCCCGCCATCGCCTGAGAAGATTCACCCTTGTTGGTGCCGAGCCTGGAGCCAAACATCCATTCCAATGTTGGCCTTCCTCGTGCCGATGAGTTCAAGACTTGAAATCACTGACCTCAGACACAACTGCACAAAGCCGACTGGTGTACGCCACGTTTAGGTGAACATAAACCGGGTGGCACGGAAATACCATCGCTGCTAATTTAATCTGGCAGGTAGCACTTAATTTGAACTAAGTGTAGGGTAATGAGTATTCATGTTATGGAAATGCATGCATAGCTGCAATCCGCCACCGTGCGGGGGGAGCCCCAAACCACCACAAACAGGCTACTGACTTAATTGTGATACAAAAACCCGCTATCTGAAAATTTGTTCCAATCCTTCTCTTCTTGAAACCAATAATATTGTGGATGCTGAAAATCTGAAATAAAAACAGAAAATTCTGCAAATACTGAGCAGGTCAGGTAGCAGTTAGTAGACTGAGTTTTACTACAGGCTTTGGGACCCTGATGTCGGGACCAAATCGTGGTCCTGAGCTTTCACTTGCCAGCAGCAAGACTGGCTCGGTGATTTTATTTGAGGTGGCCTCCTAATTGGCCACCTCCGGGCCTGCCGTCCTATTAAAGAGAGCAGATGAGCTCCTGATGCTGCTGGCCCAATCAGAGAGCCATCAGCTCTGAATCCTCAGCAATGCAACAGGGGGAGGTGTGCGCTGCTGAGGCAAGTTGGGGATCGCAAGGGCACCTCAAAATGGAGACGTCCTCAGACACGCAAGTAGAAATAATAAATTCAGGATGGCCAAGGGCAAAGGCCCTGCCGATTGGAGGGGAATCCCGGCTGAAAGGATTGTTGGGGGGTGGGGGGGGATGTGGATGGTGAGTGAGTAAAGGACAAAGGGAAGGTCGAAAATAAGTTGCAAGGCAGGGAGTGATTAATGACACTCATATGTGCATATGGGTTGCCAGAACACTACAGTAGCAAATGTTTAGTGTGTTAATTGGGGTAAATTTATGTCTTCACCGTGTTGGCTGTATTCTGGCAATGAAAATTGAGCGGCCTCTATAATGGCCAGGTATTCCGATTCCATCATCAACCACATGGTGAAGATGAAAATATACCCCATCAGGTCCGGTGCCTGCTTGCTAGGCCATTTTGAGGGCATGCAAGAGTCAACCACATTGCTATGATTTATTGGACTCAATATTTGGTCGAACTCTCACGATGACTGATAAATTCCGATGCCACTATGAAGAAAAAGATTGACAATTCTGAAAAAAAATGAAAAGCAATCTTGCATTTATACAGCACTTTTCACAACCACCGGCCATCTCAAAGCACTTTACAGCCAATGAAGTACTTTTGAAGTTTAGTTACTGTTTTCATGTCGGAAACACAGCAGCCACTTTGCTCACAGCAGTCAGCAATGTGGCACAGACCAGATAATCTGTTTTTTTTTGTGATGACTGAGGGATAAATATTGGCCAGAACATCAGGGATAGCTCCCCTTATCTTCTTTTAAATTGTGTCATGGAGTCTTTTACATCCACCCAAGTAGGCAGATGCTGCCTCAGTTTAATATCGCATCTGAAAGACAGCATTTCCAACAGTGCAGAACTCCCTCAGCATAGATTTTGTGCTCAAGCCCCTACATGGGACTTGAAACAAGAACCTTGCGACTCAGAAAAAAGAGCACTACCAACTGAGCTATGGCTAACAAATCAACAGTACATTTAAGCATATTAGATGCTGCCTTATTGAATCCCTTGCAGTTCTTCATCTGAGCACTGAATTTGGTTGTAGTTTAGAAATTTTACACCAAGTTGCATGTTTTTTTCTCAAATGAATAATAGTCCACCAAGAAAAGTCTTGCATGATATGCTTTCCTTTGTTTATGGGTGGTCCAAGAAGATGATATTGTCCGTTGCAAACTGGATTTTGTTGCAAAATGAGAGGTACACTGCCTTTAGATAGTGTTTTAAAAAGGACATAAATCCAGTCAATCTTGTCATTGGATGCAGAGCTTGTGGGTCATATTTCTGGTATAAACTCCACTAAACAATGTGATGCTATCTGAAGTGTATCCTGTAGAATTTTACCAGCGCCTTGAGGCTTGCAGCCACTACTTTTTGTATGTTTTTGCATTTTACTTCTACCTTGCTTTTGCTTTGCTGTTGATTTTTTTTTAAAAAAACCTGTATTCAACCAGTAGTGAATTTTTAAAGGTTATTTTGTAGACATTGATTTAAAATTGAGTGTGATTGTACTCTGATTAAGTCAAGTAATTAATCACTTTGTAATCAATTACAATCAATAGTATGAACTTGTTTTTTCCCAAGAACTTTTCCCTTTTGTTTTCATGCTGGTCAGGCCAGGTCATGCACAGCTGTTGCTTTGTCTAAACATCTGTTTTTCTTTTCTTGAAAATAACTGTTCCTTTCTCATTGTTTAAACAGAAATCAGTTCTTACAGTATTCGATGACCCTTGAACCTCGAACCAGGACCACGGACAACCTTGCACATGGGGTGGTCCACTGTGGTGTGGTATCAGAAGATGGAGTTTAGTTGATGGATAGTATAACTTAATTGATGGCAGGTGAGGGACACCATCAAATGATGTGTAACCAGCCTGGCACCCCCATGCAAGGTTCTCTGGAGATCTGGTGATGTATGTACCAAGGGGGAATGGTACCATTTTAGAGCGCTGTCATGAACAGACTAATCTGGGGTTATAGCAGTGTGCTATAAGTTTTTTTTGGAAACTTGGTAGTCTTTTTCTATACTCTTTTTTTTTCCCTTCCTTTTAATAAAGTTATCTTTCCTTTTTATCATTCATAATTACTCAATAAAATTACTGTTTTAACACATTATTTGGTGTTGAGTCACTCATTCCTGTTATGTCTAGAGTACAGCTCTGAAACTAAGTGAGACTCCACAGGGGACTCTCATGCCCTACACCTGGCCAAACAGCTGCTTCCTATTTTAATTAGTTTGGTTGAAATATTAATATGCCTCAAAAAGACATGATAAAAGCATTCATTACATAACTTAAGTGACCCAAAATCATGTTGTAATTCCCAAATATGTATACACTGCCTCCCTGATAATAACATTAGAATACAGTGGTGGGGAATATTGTGGATTATTAACACTTTCTTTGTCCATAACATGCTTACAAGAATTGAATTTTCTTGCCATTCCAGTAGTGTTTAATTTTGGTTCTGTGAGTGTTTTAGTCATTAATTGGATATAATCAAGGAGATAATCTTTATTTAATAAATGACAGTTGCCAGCCGAGTGACACTCCTTTTTGTTTGTATTTGTCCTGTACGAGTCTGGCTGGAATCTTTAAACCACCGAGTTTAAAAAAAGCTGCCAAATTTTTTAAGGTTCTGCTGAAAGATAAATTGAATTAAGGTAAAAGAGAGAAATACATATCAAAGAAAAAATATTGCTGCTATCTTTGAGGCAGTGTGCTTTAATCCACTGTACTGTGGATTGGTAGGATACAGCTTTAGGCCCCATGTTTTTCCCATATAATGAATAGCATATCTTAACTGGTGAGATAATTCTATACAAAGAAGCAAATTAATTGGATGTGGAGTGCTCCTGTCACCCTCATGCGTCTCCCAGCAGATGGCTAAAGAGTGATACTTAACCAATTCCCCCATATTTCCCCTTTAATCCCCTGGTCCCTGCTGGGGTATAACTGCCATCAGGTGACCATTATTGTGTTGGCAGGCAATTTGATTATGGGGGCATTACAGCTGTGCATAACCCTTTCCTCTTGATAATTGCAGTATTTCTGTTACTATTCAGGTCTGTATGAATCAGTTAACCTTTTATCAGCAGGTCATCATAGTTGACTCCATATACTGGAAGAGAAAGAAATCAAACAAATTGCAAACTCAAGATTGACTGTCTGCTATCGCTGACCTGTAAGCACTTTTCAATGAGTACCCAACAGTACTTATTTGGAGGAAAAAACTGAAGTAACAAAAGCTTAAAGGGGAAAATCTGAGAGGGTAATTGTAGCTGAGCCCGCCTGGTGGGAAATTGATGGAGTCGGGTGGACCAGGGTGTAAAAGGGGTAGCTGATTTTGTCAGTTTCCCACCGGGCAGGTAAGGGTAAATTTGCCCCAAATATTGATGGTGCAAATTGTTCGTACATTTATGGGAAGAGGAAGTACGAGGCACACTCGCTTGGAAAATTAAAATTTACGTTAAAAGTTATACATTCTGGCAAATTTTAAGCATTTTTAAAATTCACAACTAATAGATGTTTGCTCTTAAAACTAGGACAAATAAAGTGGAATGTGGATTTTTAACAGAATTGCCAGGTTATCACTTCTTCAAAAGTTATATGAACAGTCATGCTCCTCCAACCAAACCCCGCACTACTTCACAGAAGCACTCAGTGCTCTACAGGCACAATTCACAGTGGCACTGTACCCCATCCAACTCTTCACCCTTTCACAGAGATAGATTCTCGCTCTCCAAACCTCCAGTTCATTTTGGCACTCTTCCTATCCATCCCTCGCTTCAACCTGGACACTTCTCTACTGCCAACACAATTCAAGCTGGCACTTCTTGTCTCCCCCTCCCTCTGTTCAAGCTGGCAATTTAGTTTCATCTGGCACTGTCATCACCTGCTCCCACCCCGACAATCCTCAATTAATGCTAGCATTCTCCATCCTACCCCAACCCAAAGTGCTGCCAGTTTCTGCCCTTCTTCATTGTTCTCTTTTTTCCTTTCTTTTTCATGTCCCCTTCGCCAACAGCATTTTGCCCCAAACTCCTCAGCTCTACATTCATGATGCATTCCCCTGTTTTGCCATCCATTTATCCATTCAATGACATCCATTTCCCTTTATTATTGCCATTTATTCTTTTTATATTCATATGTGGGATGTGGGCGTCACTGGCTAGGCCAGCATTTATTGCTGATCCCTAATTGCCCTTGATCTGAATAGCTTGCTCGGAGATTTCGGAGGGCACTTAAGAGTCAACCACATTGTGGTGGATTTAGAGTCACATGTAGACTAGATCAGGTAAGGACAGTAGATTTCCTTCCCTAAAGGACATTCGTAAACTAGATAGGTTTTTACAACAATCGACTATGGTTTCATGACCATCATTAGACTAGCTTTTAATTCCAGATTTATTAATTCAAATGGTACCTTCTGCCGTGGTGCGATTCAAACTCATGTACCCAGAGAAATACCCTGGGTCTCTGGGTTACTAGTCCAGTGACAATACCACCACGCCACCACCACCCCCGTTTATTTACGTCCATGTGCTCTTCATTGCCATCAATTGGGGAGTTGGTGGCATTGTGATAATGTTGCTGAACTAGTGATCCAGAGGCCTGGGCTAATGTCCCGGGGTATGGATTCAAATCCTATCATGGCAGCTGGTGAAATTTTAATTCAATTAATTAATAAAAATCTGGAATTGAAAGCTTTTCTCAGTAATGGTGCCGTGAAGCTATCATCAATTATTGTAAAAACCCGTCTAGTTCATTAATGTGCTTTAGTGAAGGAAATCTGCCGTCCATACCTGGTCTGGCTGACATGTGACTCCAGACCCACAGCAATATAGTTGACTCTTAACTGTCCTCTGAAATGACCAAACAAGCTACTCAGTTATCAAGGGTAATTAGGGATGGGCAACAATTGCTGGCCTTGCCAGTGACGCCCACATCCCATGAAAGAATTTTTAAAAAAAACTTTCCTCCTTCTATGCCATTCGTTGGTAACCCCTTACTCCATTATTTGCCCCTCCCCCACCCTTTGCCCTGTTGGAATCCAGCTGCTAAAGGACTCTTTTTCAACAACATGGAAGCAGATCCAGTTCACACTCATATTGGAACATACAAGATGACAGACATGGAAAGACCAACAAGCCTGTCTGAAATAATCATGATGCAACTAAGCATCATGACTGCCAGTGTACTGTTCCACTCATCATCATGGAAGGTGAAAAAAGA
This sequence comes from Heterodontus francisci, assembly GCF_036365525.1. Taxonomy (NCBI): domain Eukaryota; kingdom Metazoa; phylum Chordata; class Chondrichthyes; order Heterodontiformes; family Heterodontidae; genus Heterodontus; species Heterodontus francisci. Next base: position 67,059,301 of record NC_090389.1, read on the forward strand.
GGTTTTGAAAAAATCTAGGGGACAAAAAAAATCTCAAAAATTGCTCTTCAACCCCCGAAGGCAAAGGAGATTAGAGTGACCAATTAGATGAAGATATCCAACATCCCACCTATCTATTGTATGCAGTGATATTAGTCACGGCAAGGAACACATCCAGTCCCTTTTTGAACTGTGAATCCACACTTACCACACAAGCCCATAAGTTGTTCCAGGTGTTGACAGCCCTCCGTGCAAAAAAAACCTCCTGACACCTAACTTAGTCCTATGCTTGCATAGTTTAAAGGCATTGTTTCTCTGGGGGTTCCTCAGAAGTTACAGTGCAAATATGGGGAACCTCTGTGTAAACTCCAGGCAGTAAAGTTTAGAAAAGACCCAGAAATGTAAAATTAGGGCTTCAAAGAGATTTTTTTCAGAGGAAGAAAATATATTATTAATTCATTCTGTAACACAGTGAGTTCGGATTCTGAAATTATATTCATTGTAAATAGATTTCACTATATCTGTGTTCCATATAAAAACTTTAATTGTGCATCATTTAACAAATGTTTTAATGTTTATTTATCATATCTATACACTGAGGAGGCTCAATTATCTATACTCCTATTATCCACACCCACAATTATCTGCAAGGAATCAAGGACTTAATTTTGCATAAACCATTTTATATATAACTGTGTTTTAAATTGATTTTCACGGACTAAATTCTTGATCTAGTGGGATGTGTAGTTGTTATTTGGATATGCTGTGCCTGCTAGAATTTACTATTCATGCAGCTCAAATTTTTCATTGTGTCAGGAGATAAGCGGGGAACAATATTTTGGATCCAAAAAGATCATTAAGAGTCAGAGTTCCAAAATTAGTTTCAAGAGTATCTCACTTTTTAAATGGAAAAGTATGTTTCTTATCTGCATGGTGAGGGAGAAAATTGGTGGATGTAACTAGAGCCATCCAAAGCCAAAAGCTTACTGGGCTCAGAATAAATATTGGGTGGGGAGATGAGGGAGGGGGTCTTGGGGAAGGGGACTCTCAATTATCTGCAGGAAAAAATATATATTTGCAAAATGTATTAATTTTTTTGGAGTTGGATGAGGGTACAGAAAGCAAGATTTCCTTTATTTGCAGAAGATAAAGTTAGATGCAGAGAATATAGCAATAAACAATTACACTAGAAAGATTTGGATATTTTAGGAAACTGGGCTAGTGGATGGCACTGTGGTTCAATATAGAAAAATATAAGTAAGTTTGTGAGCAAGGAACCAGAATAAGGAGTATGTATTGAAAAGAACAGTTGCACAGTCTAATGATCAGAAGAAAGATTTGCAAGTTATTATGAACAATCAATGAAACCAGCACAGAAAACCCAATAAATGAGAAAAGGAAAATAGATTAACAAAGTACAATATTACATTAGCAGAGAAATAGAGGAAAAATCAAAAGAGGTGTTTATTTTACTGTATAAGTTACTGAAACGATTTCATCTGGAGAACTGCTTGCAGTAGCATAGGAAGGATATTACTGCTCTCAATAGGGTGCAATATATAGGGGAGCCAGGACGATACCAATGAACTGATTTCATAACTTGACACTGCAGAGGAGGAACCTTGCCTGCTGGAAGTGCATATTGTAAACATAGATATGTGCCCTGCATACTTTTTCAATCATTTAAATGAATACACAGCACATGTCTGAATTTCCAATATGTGCTGAAAACCTAAATTTAAAATATAATCCCTCACGTCTCAGGAATATAATTTATGAGGAAAGGTTAAAAAACTAAGTTCATTCTTGTTGTGATAAAGGTGATTCAAAGATATGATGCACATTAATGGAGGATTCAAGAACTAGGTGCTATGAATTAAATATTTAAAGTAAATCATGAGTTCTGTAAGAACTACAAAAGTATAGTATAAGCTACTTGACAGAGTACAAAATGGATCCAAGAGACAGCTGGATATGTTTTGGAGAAAAATCAATTGAGGGATGCAGTGAGAAGGTGGGTTGAGATCAATCAAAAAGGAACAGACTTGTTGAAACAATTGATTTTATCAATTTCTAAACTTTATGTTCCAAAGCAAGTTTTCTATGATAGGTGAAAATATTTTGCTTTTTACTAAAAGCTGTATGTGTAATAAATGGCAAAAACATTTTTATAATTGTTCCTGCTTCAGTTAGACAATTTAAAAAATGTAAAAACTTAATTGTCAGCATTTTTTAGAATTTAAGTACAAGCAAATATTGCTATGTCTCTTAACTAGTTTAAAAATTCTATAAAGTGCACACAATACAATTATCTTACTATAGTGATGTATATACAAAATCTGTAATGTTTTTATTTATCTTGGTTGATTTACAGAAATGTTTCAGTTGTATGACCTAGAGTATATACTTTTATTCAGTTAATCGCTCACATTCCTTCACATTGATGTTGAAAAATCACCACCAGCAATGTTCATATTTTATGACTACAAGCACCATGTGTATTTATTTTGTAGGTTAACTAAAGGCACTATGACATTTTTCATACACACTGTATAGTCCTAAAAGGTACTTGTTTTTTCTTACACTGATGAATTGTTGAAATGCTTACAAATATTTGTTGATGTACTTCTAACCAACAGAATTGCTAAAATTTTTAGAATTGCTAGATCAATTGATAAGATTTTTATAAAGTAAATTAACGGTTTTCAATTTAGTAGATTTTCATGTTTGTGAAAATGAAGTCAGTGATAGGATTTTTTTTCTAAAGCAATGTTGGCTCCCATCTAATGATCCACAAATTATAAATTAAGTCTGAATATGAAGAATGGCTTTGAACGTTTTCTTGAAGTTCTTGTTACACAGAGGGTAGATGAATGGGTTAAGTGTTGAATTAATGTAACCCAGCCATATTGTGAACATATGTAAATTGTGATTGACACATGTATCACAGAGAGCCATTACCGTAAATGTCACAAAGTAGGGGATCCAGCACACCATGAACCCTGCCATTATGAAACCTAATTGCTTGACGGCTTTTCTTTCTTTTACTATGAGAAGTCGTTGTACATACTGCACAGACTGTGAGAAAAACTTTTGCCATGATTGCTTAAATTTATTAATGCTGTTTGTTCCTATAGTTTCTTCAGATTCATGAACCCAAGATGTTGCTTCTGGATGTGGACAAGACATAGAACCAAACTGAAGCAGCAAATTATTGAATGTTTGTATATCAGAGCTATCTGATAGTTCATATTTTTCATCAGCTGAATCCTCTGCAATCATTTTAAGTTCTTTTGTAGTCATGTATATTTGATGAGTGTTATTACCTCTTTGTCTGCGCCAAACACTTACAGGAAAGCACTTGTGTTTTGCTGTGACAACAGGACTATCCAGGGTAAGATTTTCCCTCGAGTTTGCAATATAATTTAATATGTATTCTGGTTCCAAATCCTGATTTTGTGACTTATTGAGAGGCAATGACTTATGGTAAAAGTCCGTTGAAATTTGCCGCTCTGATGCTGAAATAGAAAAGGCACCAATATCTTGGTTATTTTCAGTTGGGATGTTCTTGTCACCTCCTAAAGTATAAGGCGTTTTGATTTGTTTTAAGTCAGAACAGTTAAGCGTACACTGCGAAAGCTCGCAAGTATCTTTGACTTCTGCATTTGTGAGTTCTTGATGTGAATTTTCACCTTGCTGGTTCAGACATGTTTCATGTTTGTGCAGTGATAGTTTGGCATTCTGTATGAATTTTTTTCTATCTATAGTTGAGCACATAAGTCCACCTATGTTTTCTCGTTGTTGGCAGTGTTTCCTTACAGCCATGTAAATTTTTGTATAATACCACAGCATTAGTATAGATGGGACATAAAAGTTCAGAACTGCAGTAAGAATTTTGAACCAGGTGACATAACGAAACTCAGTGTCACACTTATTTTTTGTAACAGTCCTGATGCCTCCATTTGCAAAGATGTGCCATCCTAAGATGGGAATGATCCAAGTTAGTGAAAGAAACCAGGCTCCTGCAATCATCATAACTGCTCTGGTTCTGGTCCGATACTTCAGATATCTCAACGGCTGACGAACTGAGCGGTAACGATCCACACATAGAATAAAAAGACTAAAAATTGAAGCTGTGCTAGCCACATAATCCATAGAAAGCCAAAACTGGCAGATCACTCTTCCTAGTTTCCATTCATTTTCTAATATGTACATAATATTGAGGGGCATGACTGTCACACCAACTATCAGATCAGCCACAGATAGACTAACTATGTACATGTTTGCAACAGTATGCAGTTTTCTTTCTCTTTTCACTGCATATAGCACCAAAACATTCATGATGACAGTCAGTAAAGATAAAAAGCCTAAGACCAGGCCAAGTAAAATGTTTTTGGCAGGAAGCTGGTGGTAGAAATCTTCCTTTGTGTAGTTTTCTGTTGTAAACAGTGTGTAGTTTGCGATGTGTATAATTGGCGTTGCAGTAATATTCATCATGGATAGAGCAGACTAGTTTATACAGCCTGAACACACAACTTTGTTCGAGCCAATTCTCTGAATTGACATGTGAAAGAATGCACCTGAAAAACAAAAGTCTGTGAGTCATTACTTGCAGACTTGACATTATCAACAGCAGTCAAAAAAATTAGAACAACTTAAGAGTTGCCTAATTGCATATACTGTCTTTCAAAGTATTGACAACAAGTCAACTTCAGTTAAACTTATGGATTCATGCAATTTGCATTTTTCATTAAAATTGTATTGATGTGTATTTTATAGCAGTCAGGCAATAAATTAACAACTTATGGCGACTATGCACAGCATACAGCTATGTCACTGTTGAGCTAACAGATGGTTTTTGTGTTTTTGTTTTGCACTTTAAAAATGTAAACCATAGTTAAACACGTCAAGACTGCCATTTGCAAAGTTTCAAGTAGACAATGAGTCTTGATCCTTAAATATCATTTTTAAAGATTACAAGAAGTCGATACTCAATATCAACTGATATATCACTGAATAAGATGTTAAATGACTTCAGGTTGTAAAGGTGGAAGAGGAAAGATATAATTGATAATTTAAAGGTGCCCTACCCTTACCTACCTTTGGCAAACTGATTAAAACAGCTTTTGCATCTTAGCCTTTGAAATAAAAGTTAAATAACTTTATTTTCTGAGACATTAATGAATTCTGTTGAATTTGTATTAATGTATTTTGAATTAACAGTTAAAGATATTTTTGAAGTCTATTTTCAATCTGTTATGAAGAATTTGCTTTTACAACTTTAATGCAGGAATTTACTTTTACTGAAAAAAAGATAAGATTAATGCCTTCATTCAGTATTTGAGAGGGCAATGTGTAGGCAGATTTTTGATATATTATTTATTTGTCCTGACTGAGTTTTATGAATGCCACGAGGGATCATGCGATTAACCATGCCACCGTCATTCAGCAATGGGGGATTTGTGCAAGTAAATAAATCCTACTCCAAAGTTTATTTTTAAATATTGTCATTTACAGCTTAAAAGGAATTGGTTTACCTGAAGCATAATATCATCAATATTTCTTAAAATGTTTAACTTTTTGATATGCAGTCAAGCACATAATCAGCTAAAACCTCATCTCACTTTCAGTTAATAATTAACAACTTTGAAGTCTTTATCAATTTCCATTGTAATTAAAGGGGTAGTGGCAGCTTGGATACAAAGTTGTCTGAGACAGGAAGCAGAGAGTAGTGGTAAACGTTTGTTTTTCAGACTGGATGGAAGTATATAATGGTGTCCCCCAAGTGTTGGTGTTAGAACCACTGTTCTTTTTGAACGGAGACCTGCAGGTTCACATAAACAAATCTTGGTAGGACAATTTGATAAAGCTTTTAAAGTAGCATACAGAATCCCTGACTTTATTAATAGAGACACGGAGTACAAAAGCAAGTAAGTTATGCTAAACCTTTATGAATTACAATCTCAGCTAGAGCACTGTGTCCAATTTTGGACACCACTCTTTAGGAAGAATGTCAAGGCCATGGAGAGGGTGCAGAGGAGATTTACCAGAATGATGCCAGAGATGAGGGACTTCAGTTATGTGGAGAGACTAGAGAAGCTGGGATTGTTCTCCTTAGAGCAGAGAAGATTAATGGAAGAATTAATAAAAGTATTCAAAATTATGAGTGTATCAAATTGTCTGAAGGCTAGTTTCTCTGATGGTAGAAACCTCCAGAGGAGGCCAAGAGTGATCATCCTGTTGGTACTTCTGGCAGAAGATAGTTACAAATGCTTCAGCTTTGTCTTTTACAACCATGTGCTGGGCTCCACCATCATTGAGGATGGGGATGATAAGGAAACCAGCCCTTCCCATTAGTCGTTTAATTGCCTGCCACCATTTTTACAATGGATGTGACAGGATTGCAGAGCTTTGACCTGATCCGTTTTTTGTGGGATCACTTAGCTCTTTATGTAGCTTGCTGCTTCCACTGTTTAGCATGCATGTAGTCTTGTGTTATAGCTTCACCAGGTTGTTACCACACTTTTAAGTGCACCGAGTGCTGCTCCTGGCATGTTCATCTACATTCTTCATTGAACAGGGGTTAACCCCCTGGCTTGATGGTAATGATATACCATCAAGGGAGAGCTGTCCCTCAGCTCTCAGCTATCTAAGGGATAGACTGGGGCCATGAGGTTACAGATTGTCATGGAATACAATTCTGCTGCTGCTGATGGCCCATGGATGCCCAGTTTTGAGCTGCTGGATCAGTTCTGAATCAATCCCACATGTCTCAAGGTTATTAAGTCCAGGCCCCTGGATTACTATTCTAGTAACATAACCTCTGTGCTATCGTATCCCTAACCACTCCTCTTAGCAGGTGCCCCAGCTGTGCCAATACTGGCACAGGCATCCAATAGTATTTGGCTCATTGCCTGATACTAGGAATTTTGATGGAATAAGGCACGAAAGTTACCAGCGCATCGGAATTCCCACTCCACCATCATTACAGCAGAAGATTGGTTTGAGTGTTGGCTGGCTGTTCACCTGCAAAGGGTATCACAAACAAGTCCAATCCTGTTTTCACTGGACAGCAATCTAGAGTTGGTATTCATTTTGATAGTTTCCCCTCCCTAGTCCAAGGGGCTGAACTTAGTCATAGCATCCTGACTTCTATCCTCACTGAGATCTCAGTAGAATGAAACCAGGAACCTTCTGTATTATATGACTTACTACTACACCAAGTAGTGTGTTTGTCCTTTCGGCCATTGGCAAAATTAAAATCCAAGCGGTATGAATTGGGCCTTATGGTGCCTGTTCTTGGCATGAAATGGGCAAAGAGGATTAATTACAGGAACAAATATCTTATGCTGCAAGGAAGCCTGAAAGATGTCCAGCCCAATATTCAGTCAGGCCATCTTTCAGACTTCCCTGTTGGCCATCTAAGACAGGTGATAGGCCTTTTACAAATGTAACAGAGGGGCCTGACAACTGTTTTAGGCCCCTTCTGCTAATCTGGATATCACAGAGCTGAGAGGGAGCTGGGCCTTCTCTGCTTGGAATTGTTAAGTGGTCACTGTGGTCTAATCAGCCATTGCCACCAAAAGGTATGTTTCTAAAAAAGTAAGTACTCATCCTCCAATGCGGACTCTGCACAGCTGTCCCTGCTACAATTGTCTGTTTGTTCTCTCTTGTGAACTGTGAGTCACAAGGTGAAATCCCAACTAACTGTCTAAAGACCCACTAAAGTGTGAGTGTCTGTGCTGGTGCATGGTAAGCACAAGTCCTGTGACAGTGCACCCTCAGAAGGCATCGGCTTTTCTGATGATTCATCATCTGGTAGGTCTACTGAATGAGCACATGAAAGTCCTGGTGAAGAGAAAAGATATGAATTAGTACTGGAAAGGTAAGGATGTTGCAACTTAGCATTATGAATATGATCATCTTTCATTCGCTGCAGAAATCAAGTCAACACAACCGAGTGTTGGATGGCATGTGGGTCACTGGTATTTAATTCTGTCACCAGGTAGCTGCATTGTTCCAATCTCTCCATCTCTGATTGTCAGCGACACTGAAATGCCAATAATCTCCATTGCTTCCTCCTCTGCACCTGTCAATTGTACAATCTGTGGAAGAACACCTTCAGCCTTCACCCTAGTGTTCTGTGCTCTCCTGCAACAGGGGAAAGAACAGACCTATGAATGACTGTAAGAGCATATATTGGGATCAAATTTGGGAAGATATGGTAAATCAAGGAGTAGAGACAAGGCAAGAGAGAAAGGTATTAATATGGGAAATGATAAACAAACTGTGACAGGAAGGGACAGAGTGTACAAATCTAAGAGTAAATCAACAGATAAGGCTAGAGGTTACAAAAATAATAAAAGGACTAAACTAAAGGCTCTGTATCTGAATGACAAATCAAAATGACAATCTGAATCAAAACAGATGAACTGAGAGCACAAATAGAAATAAATAAGAACAAAGAACAGTACAGCACAAGAACAGGCCATTCGGCCCGCCAAGCCGGCGCCGATCTTGATGCCTGCCTAAACTAAAACCTTCTGCACTTCCGGGGACCGTAGCCCTCTATTCCCATCCTATTCATGTATTTGTCAAGATGCCTCTTAAACGTCATTATCGTACCTGCTTCCACCACCTCCCCCGGCAGCAAGTTCCAGGCACTCACCACCCTCTGTGTAAAGAACTTGCCTCGCACATCCCCTCTAAATTCTGCCCCTCTCACCTTAAACCTATGTCCCCTAGTAACTGACTCTTCCACCCTGGGAAAAAGCTTCTGACTATCCACTCTGTCCATGCCGCTCATAACTTTGTAAACCTCTATCATGTCACCCCTCCACCTCCGTCATTCCAGTGAAAACAATCCGAGTTTATCCAACCTCTCCTCATAGCTAATGCCTACCAGACCAGGCAACATCCTGGTAAACCTCTTCTGTACCCTCTCCAAAGCCTCCACGTCCTTCTGGTAGTGCGGCGACCATAATTGCACGCAATATTCTAAGTGTGGCCTAACTAAGGTTCTGTACAGCTGCAATATGACTTGCCAATTTTTATACTCTATGCCCCGACCGATGAAGGCAAGCATGCTGTATGTTCTGATAGCCCTATACAGAGACATGGCAGCAGGACGACATAGATTGGGACCTGAATATTGAAGGATGCATGGCATTTAGGAAGGACAGGAAGCTAGGAAAAGGTGGTGTGGTAGCTCTGTTCATTAATGATGGTATTAGTGCAATAGAGAGGGTGCCCTAAGTTCAGGAGACCAGGATGTAGAAGCAGTTTGGGTAGAGATGAGAAATCATAAAGGCAAGAAGTTACTTGTCGGAGTGGTGTACAAGCCACCTAACATTATCCACACTGTAGGACGGGGTATGAAGGAAAAATTAATGGCAGCTTGTCAGAAAGGTACAGCAATAATTATGGGGGATTTTAACCTAAAAATCAGATGGGCAGAGGTAGCCTAGATGAGTATATAGAATGTTTTCGGGATAATTTCTTGGAACAATACATTCAGAGAGTAGGCTATACTAGACCTGGTATTGTGCAACGAGATAGAATTAATTAATAACCTCATAGTTAAGTCAGCCCTAGGTAGCAGTGATCATAATATGAATGCATTTTACATTCAGTTTGATGGAGAAAAGATTGGATCCAAGACCAGTATTTTAAACTAAAATAAAGGCAATTATGAAGGTGTGAAAGCAGAGCTAGCTAAAGTGAACTGGCAAATCAGGTTAAGGGATAGGTCAATAGAGATATAGTGGCAGACATTTAAGGGAATATTTCAGAATACACCGAATAGATACATTTCAACGAGAAAGAAAAATTCCAAGGCTGGGACCTGCCATCCGTGATTAACTAAAACAGTTAAAGATAGTATCAAACTTAAAGAAAAAGCCTATAATTGCGCAAAGATGGGAGTCAGGTCAGAAGATTGGACTGAATATAAAAAACAGCAAAGAATGACTAAAAGGTTGATAAGGAAGGTAAAATTAGAGTACGAGAGAAAGCTAGCTAGAAATATAAAGACAGATAGTAAGAGTTTCTATAGATATTTTAAAAAGAGTTAACAAAGTGAGCGTTGCTCCTAGAAAAAGTGACGAGGGTATTAATAATGGACAATAAGGAGATGATATTTTGCATCGGTCTTCACTATTGAGGCTACAAGTAACACCCCAGTATTAGCTGTAAGTCAGGAAATGAAAGGGAGGTAGGAACTCAAAATTACAATCACCAGGGAAGTGGTACTGAACAAATGGTTGGCACTGCGGGCTGACAAGTCCCCAGGTCCTGATGGACTTCATCCTAGAGTGTTAAAAGAAGTGGCTAGTGAGATAGTTGATGCGTTAGTTTTAATTTCCCAAAATTCCCTAAATTCGGGGAAGGATTCCATTGGATTGGAAAATAGCGAATGTAGCTCCTTTATTCAAAAAGGGAGGGAGACAGAAAGCAGGAAACTACAGGCCAGTTAGCTTAACATCTGTCTTAGGGAAAATGTTAGAAGCTATTATTAAAGATGTTATAGCAGGGCATTTAGAAAAATTCAAGGTAATCAGGCAGAGTCAGCATGGTTTTGTGAAAGGGAAATCATGTTTAACTAATTTAGTGGAGTTCTTTGAGGGGGTTACATGTGCTGTGGATAAAGGAGAACCCGTGGATGTATTGCACTTAGATTTCCAGAAGGCATTTGATAAGGTGCCACATCAAAGGTTATTGCAGAAAATAAAAGCTCATAGTGTAAAGGCATGGATGGAAGATTGGCTGGCAAACAGGAAACAGAGAGTAGGCATAAATGGGTCATTTTCTGGTTGGCAAGATGTAACGAGTGGTGTTAACTTTTTCCAATTTATATAAATGTCTTAGATGAAGGGACTAAAGCTATGGTTGCTAAATTTGCTGAGGACACAAAGATAGGTAGGAAAGTAACTTGTGATGAGGACATGAGGCTACAAAGGGATATAGATAAGTTAAGTGAGGGGGCAAAGACCTGGCAAATGGAATATAATGTGGGAAAGTGAAATACTCCACTTTGGCAAGCAGAATAAAAAAACATATTATCTAAATGGTGAGAAATTGCAGAGCTCTGAGATGCAGAGGGATCTGGATGTCCTAGTGCATGAATCGCAAAAGGTTAGTCTTGAGAAAAGGTGCCCCGATCACCCAACAAATCCACGAACGGCCCCCCGGCCGCAACTTCAAAGCACCTGCGGGAGATGGCTCGGAGAGCTTCTGTAGCGCACTGTCGGCAATGCTGCATGCCTTTATTTAAACCACTGAAAAAAAAACCCTTAGCAAATGTAATCACCTCTGTAAATCTGCCAAAGGATGCTTCACCTCCCGAAGGACGTGGATGAGCTTTCCGGACGTCGATGGTGGGCACTAGGGACCTTATTAAATGCACCCGCTTTCCCCCCCTTCCTCCCCCCGTCCCCTTCCCTGCTCCACCCTCTCAGCTCACCTCCCCACAACCCCGTCCCAGCCCGCCCCCCCTCGCACCATCTCCCCCCCACACCCCCTTTCCCTGCACCCCCCCACCCCCTTACAGCCCCCTTCCCAGCTCCCCCTCACATCCCCTCCTCCCTCCACCCCTCCCCCTCGCATCCCCTCCTCCCACCGGCACCATCCTACACCTGTGTAGGGGCCCTAACAACCCCACTGCCTTGTGGGCGTCACGGGAGAGACCACGGCTAAGGGAGTAAACCCTAACAGATAATCCGGAGCAGAACCCCGTATGCGGTCATGTGTCACCTTTGGCATGTTTCCGGCAGTTCCTGCAGCCATACTGGTGCCAAACGTCGTGCCCTGCACTCCTTTGGACCCCACCAGAAAGGCCGAGAGGGGGGTTTTGACGACTGGGCAACTCTCAACCTCCATAAACTTGCCCAGGCATGCGCCATGGAGAGGTCACTCCATAGTTGCCTCACAGCGACTGAAACAACACAAGGCAGCAGTTACGGGTTATAAGTCCAGATAGATTGGCGTAGAAACTGGGTGCCACGGGTTGCCTTTGTCGGTGGGAGAGGTGATTGCACCTCACTGGACAGCTACCGCTCGCCTCAAACCGGGCAGCCCCCAGTCAATAAGGTTCTGTCCCGCCACAGTCTACCTGCTTCAATGGGTGCTTGGAGCTCAGGGTCATTGCCCGAAAGGTGGACTGATACACCGCACCAAACAACACGAAAAAAGGAAAGAAGGTACCAGCCCTTCGCTTTGCAAGCTGGAACGTCAGAACTATGTGTCCTGGCCTGTCGGAAGACCTTACACAAATCAACAATTCTCGGAAGACCGCCATCATTAACAACGAGCTCAGTAGACTCAATGTAGACATTGCAGCACTTCAGGAGACTCGCCTCCCCGCGAGTGGATCTCTAGCAGAGCAAGACTACACCTTCTTCTGGCAGGGCAGGGATCCTGAAGAACCAAGACAGCATGGAGTGGGCTTCGCCATCAGAAACTCCTTGCTCAGCATGATAAAGCCTCCCTCAAATGGCTCGGAACGCATACTGTCCATCCGACTGCTCACCACCTCTGGTGCAGTACACCTACTCAGCATCTATGCTCCAAAACTCTGCTCCCCACATGAAGCTAAAGACCAGTTCTACGAGCAACTCCATAACATCATTAGCAGCATCCCCAACACCGAACACCTATTCCTGCTGGGGGACTTTAATGCCAGGGTTGGGGCCGACCATGACTCATGGCCCTCCTGCCTTGGGCGTTATGGCGTTGGAAGGATGAATGAGAACGGGCAGAGACTGCTTGAGTTGTGTACCTATCATAACCTCTGCATCACCAACTCGTTCTTTCACACTAAACCCTGTCACCAGGTTTCATGGAGGCACCCAAGATCGCATCGTTGGCACCAGCTAGACCTCATTGTCACAAGGCGAGCTGCCTTAAACAGTGTTCAGATCACACGCAGCTTCCACAGTGCAGACCGCGACACCAACCTGGTGTGCAGCAAGGGTAGACTCAGACCAAAGAAGTTGCATCATTCCAAGCAGAAGGGCCACCCGCGCATCAACACGAGCAGAATTTCTCACCCACAGCTGTTACAAAAATTTCTAACTTCACTTGTAACAGCCCTTCAAAACACTCCCACAGGGGATGCTGAGACCAAGTGGGCCCACACCAGAGACGCCATCTATGAGTCAGCTTTGACCACCTACGGCAAAAGTGTGAAGAGAAATGCAGACTGGTTTCAATCTCATAATGAAGAGCTGGAACCTGTCATAGCCGCTAAGCACATTGCACTGTTGAACTACAAGAAAGCCCCCAGCGATTTAACATCCGCAGCACTAAAAGCAGCCAGAAGCACTGCACAAAGAACAGCCAGGCGCTGCGCAAACGACTACTGGCAACACCTATGCAGTCATATTCAGCTGGCCTCAGACACCGGAAACATCAGAGGAATGTATGATGGCACGAAGAGAGCTCTTGGGCCAACCATCAAGAAGATCGTCCCCCTCAAATCTAAATCAGGGGACATAATCACTGACCAACACAAACAAATGGACCGCTGGGTTGAGCACTACCGAGAACTGGACTCCAGGGAGAATGCTGTCACTGAGACTGCCCTCAATGCAGCCCATTCTACAAGTCATGGATAAGCTGGACATACAGCCAACCAAATCAGAACTCAGTGATGCCATTGATTCTCTAGCCAGCGGAAAAGCCCCTGGGAAGGACAGTATTACCCCTGAAATAATCAAGAGTGCCAAGCCTGCTGTACTCTCAGCACTACATGAACTGCTATGCCTGCGCTGGGACGAGGGAGCAGTACCACAGGACATGCGCGATGCCAATATCATCACCCTCTATAAAAACAAAGGTGACCGCGGTGACTGCAACAGCTACCGTGGAATCTCCCTGCTCAGCATAGTGGGGAAAGTCTTTGCTTGAGTCGCTCTGAACAGGCTCCAGAAGCTGGCCAAGCGCGTCTACCCTGAGGCACAGTGTGGCTTTTGTGCAGAGAGATCGACCGTTGACATGCTGTTCTCCCTTCGTCAGATACAGGAGAAATGCCGTGAACAACAGATGCCCCTCTACATTGCTTTCATTGATCTCACCAAAGCCTTTGACCTCGTCAGCAGACGTGGTCTCTTCAGACTACTAGAAAAGATCGGATGCCCACCAAAGCTACTAAGTATCATCACCTCATTCCATGACAATATGAAAGGCACAATTCAACATGGTGGCTCCTCATCAGAGCCCTTTCCTATCCTGAGTGGCGTGAAACAGGGCTGTGTTCTCGCACCCACACTTTTTGGGATTTTCTTCTCCCTGCTGCTTTCACATGCGTTCAAGTCCTCTGAAGAAGGAATTTTCCTCCACACAAGATCAGGGGGCAGGTTGTTCAACTTTGCCCGTCTAAGAGCGAAGTCCAAAGCACGGAAAGTCCTCATCAGGGAACTCCTCTTTGCTGACGATGCTGCTTTAAGATCTCACACTGAAGAGTGCCTGCAGAGTCTCATCGACAGGTTTGCAGCTGCCTGTAATGAATTTGGCCTAACCATCAGCCTCAAGAAAACGAACATCATGGGGCAGGACGTCAGAAATGCTCCATCCATCAATATTGGCGACCACGCTCTGGAAGTGGTTCAAGAGTTCACCTACCTAGGCTCAACTATCACCAGTAACCTGTCTCTAGATGCAGAAATCAACAAGCGCATGGGTCAGGCTTCCACTGCTATGTCCAGACTGGCCAAGAGAATGTGGGAAAATGGCGCACTGACACGGAACACAAAAGTCCGAGTGTATCAGGCCTGTGTCCTCAGTACCTTGCTCTATGGCAGCGAGGCCTGGACAACATATGTCAGCCAAGAGCGACGTCTCAATTCATTCCACCTTCGCTGCCTCCGGAGAATACTTGGCATCAGGTGGCAGGACCGCATCTCCAACACAGAAGTCCTCAAGGCGGCCAACATCCCCAGCTTGTACACACTACTGAGTCAACGGCGCTTGAGATGGCTTGGCCATGTGAGCCGCATGGAAGATGGCAGGATCCCCAAAGACACATTGTACAGCGAGCTCGCCACTGGTATCAGACCCACCGGCCATCCATGTCTCCGCTTTAAAGACGTCTGCAAACGTGACATGAAATCCTGTGACATTGATCACAAGTCGTGGGAGTCAGTTGCCAGCGTTCGCCAGAGCTGGCGGGCAGCCATAAAGACAGGGCTAAAATGTGGCGAGTCGAAGAGACTTAGTAGTTGGCAGGAAAAAAGACAGAGGCGCAAGGGGAGAGTCAACTGTGCAACAGCCCCAACAAACAAATTTCTCTGCAGCACCTGTGGAAGAGCCTGTCACTCTAGAATTGGCCTTTATAGCCACTCCAGGTGCTGCTTCACAAACCACTGACCACCTCCAGGCGCGTATCCATTGTCTCTCGAGATAAGGAGGCCCAAAAGTAAAAAAGAACAGGACGTAATTCAGAAAGATAATAGAATGTTATCGTTTATCGTGAGGGGAATTGAATACAAAAGTAGGGAGGTTATGCTTCAGCTGTACAGGGCATTGGTGAGACCACATCTGGAGTACTGTGTACAGTATTGGTCTCCTTATTTAAAGAAGAATGTAAATGCGTTGGAGGCAGTACAGAGAAGGTTTACTGGACTAATACCTGGAATTGGCAGGCTGTCTTACGAGGAAAGATTGGACAGGCTAGGCTTGTATCTGCTGGAATTTAGAAGAGTAAGAACTGAATTGATTGAAACATATAAGATCCTGAGGGGTCTTGAAAGGGTGGATGTGGAAAGGATGTTTCCCCTTGCAGGAGAATCTAGAACTAGGGGTCACTGTTTAAAAATAAGTGGTTGCCCATTTCAGACAGAGATGAGGGGAAATTTTTTCTCTCAGAGGGTCATGAGTCTTTGGAATTCTCTTCCTCAAAAGGCGGTGGAAGAAGAGTCTTTGAATATTTTTAAGGCAGAGGTAAAGAGATTATTTATAAGCAAGGCGGTGGAAGGTTATCGAGGGTAGGTGGAAATGTGGAGTAATCAGTTCAGCCATGAATATATTGAATGGCGAAGCAGGCTCGAAGGGCCGAGTGGCCTATTCCTGCTCCTAATTCGTATGTTCATATATTGCAGTGCATTTGGTGAGGGTGACTTTCAAGCAAAGGCATCCACTTGCATAAAGAACAGAGTAAGTGGCAGTGGTGGATCAATGGACTATGAGGAAATGCATAGAAAGAGGATGGGTGCGTTTGCAAGGTGAGCAGCTGTGATGAGTGATGAGATGGAGTTGGCTTGAGAAGGCAAAGTGAGGGGTGGGGTTTGAAGTGCACAACAGGATATAGGTGAATATTCAACTGTACTCACCTTTCCCAACCTGGTTAGGTTAGTAAAGAGCTTCCTGCACTGGATACAGGAGTGTACCAAAATGCCCCTGTTGCTGATCTCCTCGGCCACTTCCAGCCATGCTTCTTCATTGCTACAGTAGGTTTCTTCCTCACAATTCTGGGGAAAAGTATCTATTTCCTCTCCTCACTGAGCCCAGTAGTGCATCAAAGGGTGCATCATTAATCTTGATTCAGCCCATGAATCCATTACAGCACTTTTCCTTCAGTTTGCCACAACTCCTAATGCCTCCAAATTTCATCATTGTGTTGGTCTTTTAAATGCTGCAGTTGAGATTGCATCATGTAGGTCCACACCCTACCCACTGTCATGTATAGGACAGAAAAGCTGGAAGTAATATAATGGGTTAGCCCCGTTGAAATTGCACCAACTAACAGGCTGAGAATTCTTCCGGGTTTCACGACTGATATTGCAACCCCTCCCTGGCATCTGAACGTGCCTCAGAGTTATTATTGGGCCTGATATCTTGGAGTCAAAATGGACTTGACAGAAAGTCTTGAGCAATATGTGTGTCAATCCTTGAAGTAAATTATGAAAAAAAAGAAATGTAATTTTTAAAGCGTTTTCACTGTTGACGTATCCTAAGTTTATGTTGTTAATTTTAATTACAAGACCTGGGGCAGAAATTAATAAAACCTACAGCTGATTGAGGCTTTTCTAGATCATTATGTTGAGGGAACAATTAGAGAACAGGCTATTTTAATTTTTTTTAGTTTAGTATTGTGCAATGAGACAGGGTAATTAATTGATGTAGTCTATGTGGATTTTAGCAAGGCTGTTGATAAAGTCCCACATGGCAGATCAGTCATGAAAGTCAAAGCCCATTGGATCCAAGGCAAGATGGCAAGTTGGATACAAAATTGGCTCAGAGGCAGGAAGCAAAGGGTAATTGTTGATGGGTGTTTTTGTGATTGGCTGCTTCCAATGGGGTTCTGCAGGGCTCAGTACTAGGTCCCTTGCTTTTTGTGGTATATAGCAATAATTTGGACTTGAATGTAGCGGTCATAGGACAAGATTTTATTCTGCCCTTGGAGATGGCACAGAGGTAGGGGGGCAAACAAAATGGCAGGAGGCACTGTTCCGGAAGTTCTCCAGGTCCCCGGCCATTTTATCCGAGCTAGGACAGCCTTCCTTCCCCAGGCCAATTGAGGCTTTTAAGTGACCAAATGTTGGCCACTTTCCCATCTCCACGTCAATCGTCGAAGGCAGAGGGGCCCACTGCCCCATGGAGACACCACCAGGTAAAGCCTGGCGGCCTCCCAGCATGATCCAGGGCCTCCAGAGGGTGCCTATGGCTGCGATGGCCACCCGCCCAGAAAGATCCCACCCCACCCTCAGCAACCAGCCCCCACTCCCACCCCATCTCCCTGCCTCCCTGAATGGTATCTGCGACCCTGACTGCACTCACCTGTCTCTGGGTCTCCTCCTTCTTCAGTACTGCAGGGCCTCCTGCAGTACCGGCTGTGTCCAACGCTCCCGGTAGCGCTGCCAGTGCTGCAGAGCTGCCAGCCCTCTGATTGGCTGGCAGCTGTGGAGGCGGGCACTTGTCCCTTAAAGGGACGGCATCCCCGAAGGTGAGCACTTAATTGGCTGCTGGCCATAAGATCGCAAAAGGGATCCAACAGAGGGCCGACGCAGGGTCTCTCCTGCCTTCCGGCCCGCCGATTGGGCCCCTGTCACTGAATAAAATCCCACCCATAGAGTCATTAGGGAACAGAAGGAGGCCATTCGGCCCCTCAATCCATGCTGGCTCTGTATAGGGAAATCCAATCAGTCCCATGTCCTCACTCTATCCCCATAGCCCTGCAAATTTATTTCTCTCAAGTGCCCATCTAAATTCCTTTTGAAATCATTCATCGCCTCTGCTTCCACCAGCCTCGTGGGCAATGAGTTCCAGGTCATGACCACTCGCTGTGTAAACTAGTTCTTCCTTGCATCCCCCCTGCATCTCTTGTCCAAAACCTTCAATTCGTATCTCCTAGTCCTTGTACCCTCAGCTAATGGGAACAGCTTTTGTCTACCTTATCTAAACCTGTCATAATCTGGTACACCTCTATCAGATCTCCTTTCAATCTCCTTTGCTTCAAGGAGAACAATCCCAGCTTTTCCAACCTAACCTTGTACCTCAAATCCCTCATCCCTGGAACCATTCTGGTAAATCTCCTCTGCACCCTGTCAAGGACCCTCACATCCTTCCTAAAGTTTGGTGACCAGAACTGGGGCCTAACCAGAGCTTTATAAAGGGTCAGCATAAGTTCCCTGCTTTTGTATTCAATACCTCTATTTATGAAACCCAAGATCCCATATGCTTTGTAACTATTCCGTCAATATGTCCTGCCACCTTCAAAGATCTATGCACATGAACCCCCAGGTCCCGCTATCCCTGTACTTTAGAACTGTGCCATTTAGTCTATATTGCCTTTCCCTATCCCTTCTGCCAAAGTCCATCACCTCACACTTCGCTGTATAAAATTCCATCTGCCACATGTCTGCCCATTCTGCTAGCCTGCTAAAATCCTGATACGGTCAATAGGTTTCATCCTCACTGTCTGCCACACCTCCAAGTTTAGTATCATTGGCAAATTTTGAAATTGTACTCTGTATTCCAATATCCAAGTAATTTATATATATCAAAAAAAGTAGTGGTCCCAGCACTGAACCTTGGGTATCACCAATGTCTACCATCCTCCAGTCTGAAAAACAACCATTTACCATGACTCATTGTTTTCTGTCCATAAGCCAATTTTTAAAAAAGCTGACACTGACCTCCTATTCTATGAGTCTCAATTTTGTTAACCAACCTTTTGTGTGATTCTTTATCAAACACTTGCTTAAAATACATATAGACAACATCCATTACATTCCCTGAATCAATCTCCATTATTTCATCAAAAAATTCAATTAATTAGTCAAACACGACCTGCCTTTTACAAATCCATGCTAGATCGCCTTAATTAACTCAAACTTCTCCAGTTGTTTGTTGATTTTTTCCCCTGATTATTGGACCAGATCTTGCGCTTGGCCCAACGTCGGGTTCCGTGGTGGGGGGTGGGTTGGTGGTGGTGGGGGCGCGGACAATCAGAGTGGCAGCGGCCGCCATGGAACCCGACGCTGGGATTGCCAGGCCCAATCTTCCTGGGGCAGGGAAGCTCCGTTGCTCTGCAACGGGACCCTAGTTTAAATACTTAAAGTACCTCTCTGCCTGCATTTCAGTGTCATCTGCCGTGATCTTCCCATCTATTCCCGATCTTGAGCTGGACATGCAACACTCACGCGCCTTCACTTTCCCGTTCACAAGAAGCTGGCGCCAGTGAGGAGGGGAAGGGGCCAACTCTCCAATGTGTGTATAGATGGTGAGGGAGGGGTTAACTCTGCATTGTGTGTATAGATGGCCGGGAGGGGGAATGGGGGCAACTCTGCATTATTTTATGGATGGGGGGAAGGGGCCAACTCTGCATTCTGTGTATAGATGGTGTGGGAGGGATCAACTCTGTATTGTGCATATAGATGGCTGGGGCGGGGTAACACGGGCAACTCTGCATTATTTTATGGATGGGGGGAAGGGGCCAACTCTGCATTCTGTGTATAGATGGTGTGGGAGGGATCAACTCTGTATTGTGTATATAGATGGCTGGGGCGGGGTAACACAGGCAACACTGCATTATTTTATGGATGGGGGGAAGGGGCAACTCTGCATTGTGTGTATATATGGGAGAGGAAAGAGGAGCTCTGCATTTTGTTTGCAGGGCTAGTAGCCTTTTAAAAATGGCACCAGGACCTGCTCCTGCATCAGGTGACGCCATTCGTGGCATCGCTGATGCCACCCCAGTCACGTGATTGGGAGGGGGCAGCCGCCATCAGTATGTTCAGTGGCCACCTGCCACAGAATCACAGCGGCATGGATCCCATGCAAAGCGGCCACTATTTTCTGCATCCACTACTGCTCCAGGCGATGAGACAACAAGATCCAACCCATTGTTTCTGAAACCTTACCTATCCCTGATGTTAAACAGACTGGCCTGCAGTTACTAGGAATGTCCTTACACACGTTCTTGGATAAGGATGTCACATTTGCCACTCTTCAGTCCTCTGGCACCTCCTCTGTATCTAGGGAAGATTGGAAGATTATTGCAAACACTTCCACCATCTCCACTCCCACTTCCTTGAGCAACCTTGGATGCAAGTCATCCAGACCAGACAACTTATCCACTTTAAGCATAGCCAGCCTTTCCAGTACATCCTTTCTATCAATTTTCATCCCATGCATTACCTCTACTATCTCCACATCTACCGATATTTTGTCAACATCCTCTTCCTTAGTAAACACTGATACAAAGTCTTATTAAGCATTCTAGCCTTGCCCTGTGCCTCTAAGCATACTTCACCTTCTTTGTTCCTTATAGGCCCCACCCCACCTCTTAATACTCGCTTACTATTTTCATGCTGGTAGAAGATTTTTGGGTTCTCTTTTGTTACCTGCCATTCTATTCTCATATTCTCTTTTTTCCAGTCTTATTTTCCTCTTCACTTCCCCTCTCAACTTATGGTATTTGGCCTGGTTCTCACTTGAAGAATTCACCTGTCATGCGTCATACATCCTTTTTTTTTTCATCTATTCTCTATCTCTTTCGTCATCCAAGGAGCCCTGGCTTTGGTTCATTACCTTTCTCCCTTATTGGAATGTACCTATCCTGTACTGAAACATCACCTCCGTAAAGATCACCTGTCATTCCATTACCATTTTTTCTGTCTATTTTTGATTCTATTTTACCCCGGCTAGATCCCCTCTCATCCCATTGAAGTTAGTCTTCTTCCAATTTAGACGTTCTACTTTAGATTGTTCCTTGCTGTTCTCCATTACTAGTCTAAACCTTATCATCACTCTTACCCAAGTGCTCCCCCACAGCCACTTGGTCCACTTCATTCAGCACTAGATCCAGCAATGCCACCTTCCTAGTTGGACCGAAAACATACTGGTCAAGGAAGTTCTCCTGAACACATTTAAGAAATTCTTCCCCCTCCTTACCCTTTACTCTAACATTATCACAAACAATATTTGGGTAATTAAAGTCCTCCAATATCACCACTCTGTATTTCTTGCACATCTCTGTGATTTCCCTGCAGATTTGCTCCTCTATCTCTCTCATTATTTGGACGCCTATAGAGTACCCCCAATAGCATAATCATACCCTTTTTGGTTCTCAACTCAAACCAAATGGATTCTCCATTACCCCCTCAAAGACATCCTCTCTTTCCAAAACTACAATTTCTTCCCTAATCAGTACTGGCACCCCACCTCCCTTTTTTTCCTTCCCTATCTTTTCTGAACACTTTGTATCCTTGAATATTAAGCGCCCAGTCCTCACCATTTTTAAGCCACATTTCCGTTATTGCCACCACATCATATTCTACACAACACATGACTATTTGTGCTTGTTGCTCACCAATATTATTTACCACACTTTGTGCATTTGCATACATACATTGTAAACCTGTCTTTGTACTCATCATAGTCTTTCTTAGTCTGCTCCTATCTAATATGGTACTACTTCCTTCACTAGTACTATGTAACACTCGCACTCCCTTATGCACCTTATTCCTCTCTTCTACTTCTATATGCTGGTGCCCATCCTCCTGCCAGTTTAGTTTAAACTCTCCCAAGTCACATTAACAAACCTCCCTCCAAGGACATTGGTCCCAGTCCTGCTGAGGTGCAACCCATCACATTTGAATAGGTGCCTCCTGCCCCAGAGGTGGTCCCAATATCCCAAGAATCTGAAGCTCTCCCTCATGCACCATGCCTCAAGCTGCACATTGATCCTCCCTATCTTCCTATTTCTACTCTCACTAGCGTGTGGCACTGGGTGTAATCCAGAGATTACTACCTTCACGATCCTTCTTTTTAACTTCCGCCCTAGTTCCTGAAAATCTTACCATAGGACCTCAATAACTACTCTCTCTATGTTGTTGTTACCGATGTGTACCACAATTTCTGGATTACTCTCTTCCCCTGGAGAATATTCTGCACCCTCTCTGTGATGTCCTTTACCCTGGCACCAGTGAGGCAACGCAGCATGCGGGACTCACAATAATTGTTATAGAATTGTCTGTCTGTTCCCCCCCCCCGCCTCCCCCCAACTATGGAATCTCCTATAATGACTGCATTTCTATTCTTTGCTGTTCCCTTCTGTACGGTTCCTTTCCCCTTGTGTCATGGTCTGGACTGCACTCCTTCAAAATGTCATCACTCCCAGCAGTCTTCAAAGCTGACTAGCGGTTTGAGAGTGGCACACACCCCGAAGACATCTGCTCCTCCTGCCTCTTCCTACTCTTCTGATCTCTCACTGCCTGGGAGATGACCACCTCCTGGAACATATGTTCCAGGAAATTCTCATCTTCCTTGATGCTCCGCAGTGACTCCAGCTGCCCCTCAAGCTTGGAAATCCTGAGCTCAAGCTCATGCAGCTTGAGACACTTCCTACACACATGTTCCCCCAAGACACATGAAGTATCTTGAAATTTGCACATGATGCAGGAACTGCAAGCAACAGGTCTCCGCTGCCGATCCATGATCTAAGAAAACAATCTCTATTCTCTTTTTTAGAAATTAGTTAACAATTTGTATAAACTATTAATTTTATTAATGCCTCTAGTCCTGCTCTGTGCTAATACTCTTACTGTTATACTTAGCATGACTGAAACTTTATTAATTAGTTTAACTAGTTAAGCTATAAAATTAGTACAGGTACTTTAAAGTTTTCTGGTCCTGGGGGGCATGATTAAGAAGTTGGCAGATGATACAAAAATTGGCCGTGTGGTTGATAATGAAGAAAGTTGTAGACTGCAGAAAAATATGTCAGGTGGGCAGAATAGTGGCATGGAGAAGTGTGAGGTAATGCATTTGGGGAAGGCTAACAAGACAAGGGAATACATAATAAATGGTAGGATACTGAGAAGTATAGAGGAACAGAGAGACCTTGGAGTGGGTGACCACAGATCTCAGAAGGTGGCTGGACAAGTAGATAAGGTGGTCAAAAATGCTTACAGGATACTTAGCTTTATTAGCTGAAGCATAGAATATAAGAGCTGTAAGGTTATGCTGGAACTGTATAAAACACTAGTTAGGCCACAGGTTGAGTACTGTGTGCAGTTCTGCTCATCGCATTATAGGAAAGATGTGATTGCACTAGAGAGGATACAAAGGAGATTTACGAGGATGTTACCTGGACTGGAGAATTTTAGGTTTGAAGTAAGATTGGATAGGCTAGGGTTGTTTTCTTTGGAACAGAGGAGGCTGAGGGGAGACCTAACTGAAGTGTATAAAATTATGAAGAGTCTAGATAGAGTGGATATAAAGGCCCTATTCCCCTTGATTGAGCATTCCATAACCAGGGGTGATAGATTTATGGTAAGAAGTAGGACGTTTAGAGGGGATTCGAGAGGAAATTCTTTCACTCAGAGGGTGTTGGGGATCTGGAAATCACTGCCTGAAATGGTGCTAGAGGCAGAAACCCTCAAGACATTTAAAAAGTACTTGGATATGCACTTGAAGTCCCGTAACCTATATGGCTACAGTCCAAGAGCCAGAAAATAGGATTAGGCCATTGGCTATTTGTCAGCTGCTACAGACATGATAGGCCAAATGGCCACCTTCCATGCTGTAAATTTCTATGAGTCTATGATTTCTAATAACCTTATAGTAAAGGAGCTTCTGAGGAGAGTGCTCATAATATGATAGAATTATATATTGATGTTAATAGTGATTTAGTTAAGTACGAAATTAGGGTCTTAAATCTGAACAAAGCAAACTATGTAGTTATGAGGGGGAGAGCTAAGGTAGGTTTGGAAACTAGATTGAAAGATATAATGGTACATAAGCAATGGCAAACATTGAAAGAAATAATTCATAATGAATATACATTCCCTTAAGAATAAAATCCCAGCAGAAAAGTGGTCCAACCATGGTTAACAAGAGAAGGTAAAGATAGTATCAGATTAAAGGAAGAGCCTTAAAATGTTGCCAAGATGAGTCGTAAGCCTGAAGATTGGGTGGCTTTTAGAATTCAGCAAAAGATGACCAAGAAATTGATGGAGAGCAAATAGCATATGCAGGTAAACCAACAAGAGACCTAAAAATAGATTGTAAAAGCTTCTAGAGTTTTATAAAAAGGAAGAGATTAGCAAAAGTAAATGTGGATTCCATAGAGATAAAGACAGGAGAAATTATAATGGGGAATAAGGAAATGGCAGAGACAATAAACAAATACTTTGTAACTATCTTCAAAGTAGAAGGCACAAAAGACATTTCGGAAATAGTGGGGAACCAATGATAATGAGGAACCTAAAGAAATTAGTATTGTTAAAGAAATAGTACTGGAGAAATTAATGGTACTAAAAACCAAGAAATCCCTGAGACCTGATGGCCTCCTTCCTAGGGGTTTAAAAGAAATGCCTTCAGTGATGGTGGCTGGATTGGTTTTCATCTTCCAGAATTTCCTAGATTTTAGAATGGTCCCTGTGGATTGGAAGGTAGAAAACATAAACCCACTGTTCAAGAAAGGGGAGAAAGAGAAAACAGGGAACTATAAACCAGTTAGCCTGACATCAATAGTAAGGAAAATGCTGGAATCTATTATTCGGGATGTGATAACAGGCTATTTAGAAAATCATGATATGATTGGGCAGAATCAACACAGATTTATGAAAGTGAAATAAAAACAATAAATGCTGGAACCACTCAGCAGGTCTGGCAGCATCTGTGGAAAGAGAAGCAGAGTTAACGTTTCGGGTCAGTGACCCTCCTTCGGAACTTTATGAAAGTGAAGTCATGTTTGACAATCTATTCGAGTTTTTGTGGTTGTAACCAGCAGAGTGGATGTAGTTTATTTGGGTTTTCAAAAAGATTTCGATAAGGTGCCACATGAGAAGTTATTACAACA
Organism: Heterodontus francisci; assembly: GCF_036365525.1. NCBI lineage: Eukaryota > Metazoa > Chordata > Chondrichthyes > Heterodontiformes > Heterodontidae > Heterodontus > Heterodontus francisci. The sequence goes on from NC_090389.1 coordinate 67,084,583, forward strand.
AAATTAGGACACATGGGATTATGGGTAAAAGATTAACATGGATTGTGGATTGGTTAACAGACAGATAACATGAAGTAGGAATAATCCGGTCATTTTTTGGGTTGGCAGGCTGCAACTAGCAGGGTACCACAAGAATCAGTGCTTGGGCCTCAGCTATTTACAATCTACATCGCGAACTTAGATGAAGGGAATATGTGTAATACATCCAAGAGGATGCAAAGAGGCTGCAAAGAGGCTGCAAAGGGATATAGACAAGTTAAGTGAGTGGGCAAGAATATGGCAGATGGAATATAATGTGGAGATATGTGACATTAACCACTTTGGTCGAAAAATAGAAAAGCATAATTATTTTAAGAGGTAATAGACTGGGAAATGATGATATTAGAGGGACCTGGGTGCCCTTGTGCACACATCACAGGAAGTTAATGTGCAGGTACAGCAATCGTTTTGGAAGGCAAATGGCATGTTAGCCTTTATTACGAAGGGATTGGTGCATAAGAGTAAAGAAGTCTTACTGAATTATGTAAGGCCTTGGTGAGATCATACCTGGAGTACTGTGTACAGTTTTGGAAGGATGTACTTACCTTAGATGGAGTGCATCAGTGGTTCACTAGACTGATTCCTGGGATGAGGGAATTGTCCTATGAGGGGGAGATTGAGTGGATGATGCCTATATTCCCTAGAGTTTGGAAGAATGAGTGGTAATCTCATTGAAAAATATATAATTCTTAACAGCCTTAACAGGGTAGATTCTGGGAGGCTGTTTCCCCTGACGAGGGAGCCTAGAACTAGGGGTCACAGTCTCAAAATAAGAGGCCAGCCATTTAGGACTGAAATGAGGAGAAATTACTTCATTCAGAGGTGAATCTTTGGAATTCGCTATCTGATAGGGTTGTGGGTGCTCAGTTCAAGTTAGAGATTCTTAAACTTTTGGATACTAAGGGTATCGAGGAAAATGTGGATAATGTGGGAAGTTGAGGTCAAAGAGCAGCCATGATCTTATTAAATGATGGAGCAGGCTTGAAGGGCTGAATGATCTAGTCCTGCTCCTATTGTGTTATTATGCTCTTATATTAAACCAACTTGAAATTACTTCGTAGAAACGCTTATTTGGCTACATTAAGGACATGCATTCAAAGGCTTTAGGAGGAATAATGGATATGATACATTTTCAATATATCCACCAAAGTAATGCATACTATAATGTTATAACAGAATCAGTCAGTTAATTGATCAAAATTTTTCTGTAGCAACTGTCGCCTGAAAATACCAGTTTTCTTGCTTAAAATATCTTCATAGAAATTGTGACATCTTAATTCTGCATCAGAGCTATCTCATGCTTGTATTTAAATCCTGTTACGGTCAAGTGAGGAGGGGTCAAAAGGATTCCCTCTTTTCCTTCTCCTTGTTTGACCACAACAGGTTTAATTCTTTCTTAAACTGAATGTACTGGCCAATTCAATAGGTGTTTGATTATTTACTTGCTACGACCATAACAAGAACCAATTGGACAGGTTTTCTTGAGCTTAACAAAGAAAAAGGTTAACTTTATTGTACCTAAACTGAACTAATGAAAATAATAAACTAGTGCCAACTTTCACTCACACTAGAGTTTTCTTTTTACAACACTATATCCTACATTGCAAGGCTTGTGAGGAGGGAGACGTAATGTCTTTCTGCATCAGAGAGGAGAAGCTTCTGGATTCTGACACGTGCAGACCTGAGTGGGGGGGGGGGGGGGTCTCTCTCTCTCTCTCTCTCTCTCTCTCCATACAGCTTGAAAGCTTTCAAATCCTGCCTGTTGACTGATCATCTTTGCATACTCCAGCTACAGTCAGAAACCTCGTTGGAGGAAAGCATCTGCATCGCTGTCTCCAAGAGACCCACCAAACCAGTCATCTACCTCTTTAAACTAAAAGCCTCAGGACCACTGAATTCAGCTAGAATGGGATGTGGGCATCACTGGCAAGGCCAGCATTTGTTGCCCATTCCTAAGTGTCCTTGACAACTGAATGGCTTGCTCAGCCATTTCAGAGGGCAGTTAAAAGTCAACCACATTGCTGTGGGTCTGGAGTCACATGTAGACCAGACAAGGACAGCAGATTTCCTTCCCTAAAGGACATTAATGAACTGGGTTTTTACAACAATTGACAATGGTTTCATGGCCACCATTAGACTAGCCTTTAATTCCAAATTTGTTAATTGTTAATTTGCCATGGTGGGATTCAAATCCATGTCCCCAGAGCATTAGCCTGGGGCTCTGGGTTACTAGTCTAATGACATTACCACTACGCCGCCACCTCCCCTATAATAGGTTAACAGAGTGGGGAGAGGTAGATTGGTTGAGTTAGAATCCATAGAGAAAAGGGGTATAGAGTCTGTTGTTTGGTGATTTGGCTGTCTTCTAGCTGAATTCAGTGGTGCTGAGGCTTTTAACCTTCTCCAGACTCTCGCTTCCCCTCTTCCCCCAAGGACTCTATCTTTTGACTCTGGCCTTTTGTGCAACCCCTCCCCACCCAGCCATTACCAGTCATGCCTTCAGTCTCCTCACTCCTACACTCTGGGATTCCATCTTTAAACTGCCTCTCTCTATTCCTCTCGCCTTCTTGAAGACCCTGCTTAAAACCCCCTCTTTGATGAAGGTTTTGGTCATGCTTCCTAATATTTCTTCTTTGGCTTGGCGTCCATTTTACCTCAAACCCCTGTGAAGCGCCTTGGAACATTTTTCGATGTTAAAGATGCTCTATAAATAAAAGTATTTTTATTATTATTTAGTCTAATCCATTTCTTTGATCTTTCCCAATTTCTTTTAATATGGTTTCATGTAATTTAAAAAAAAGAATCAGAACAGTAAATTATGCTGATACAATTTCCAGTATTTCTCAGGAGGCACTTATTACTGTAGATTATTGAGGATATACATGAAACTATTCACTGAATTTTACTGTGCTAACTGATCAAAAATACAAATCTGGTTCTCTTGGCTCATGATGCACCTTGCTGTTTCCGATCTTGCTTTTTTATCTAAATGTATCTCTTTCTAAATGTATTCAGTTCAAATAAAGTAAAACCAGTAAAATGCAAAGTACAGTTCTTGACAAATGCTGGATCTGGATGATGGCCAGCTGATAAAGGTTCCACCCTGCATTAATGTATAGGACATAGTCACAACTTTACAGCTCATAAAAATGCACTTGAATGTACAAACTGCACAGCAGATTTAAGAGTAATGTACAAAATGCTCCATTGCCCAGCATAGGCAGCCTTTATCTTTCAACCCCAAAACATGTTAAGGGGAAAAAGGGTTATCTTACCAAGATCATTAAATACGAAGATTCTACCAAGGGTGTGGGGAACTGGATAGCTCAGTTGGCTAGATGGCTAGTGAGTGGCTCAGAACAACATCAACAATGCGTTCAATTCCCGTTCCAGTCTGAGGAAAGCAATGGGAAACCACTGCATACACCCTCTTCCCCTAGTCATGCTCAACTCTCCTGGGTAGAAAAAAAAGAGAAGAGGACCTGCCCTTGGGCAGATCACCACCAAGGCGTGACACTATGAGTACTGCAATTACTGCTGAATTCTTTGATCTTTCAGAGGTAGATGTAACAGCTGTATTTAACAACCTTTGATAGCTGTTCTGGGGAAAATCTTTTTGGTGCTACTAAGTGGTACCTGCAAAACACATTGGAATTTTATTTTTTAGTTCTTTATTTGCCTGCAGATCATATGGTTTAGTACAGGTGAAGTCTCTCTGTAAGCCTGTTGAATGATTTAACTCAAGTTGAGCTGCACTGGTAAGAGTCAATAGGCTGGATACTTGGCGGCGGGCAAAATGAGCTACACGCGAAAAAGAGCTGCCGCGATTCCTAGCACGGCAAATCAATTAAATAGCTGGAGCGGGCCGTCCCCTCCCTCCACCCCGTTCAAATGGAGGGAGTGGGCTATCCATCCCTGGCAATGGTGTCTGCTGCCCGTGCGCAGGCACTGACACCATTTTTAAAGGGCAAAGAGCCCTACCATGAAATTTAAATATTTAAAGAAAGAGTTAATGAAGTTAAATAAATACATCCCTTTTGCCCCTCTCCCACCCCCAATAAAAATTAAATTAATTATTTGCCCTTCCCCTCGCCAAACACTTACATTTACTATCTGATCGTTCCCCACACCCCCCACAACTGCACAAACTTTAAACTATAACTCTTTCCACCATTCCCTACACCCATGATGCTAATTTGACCCCATTCTCCACCCCATCCCGGCACTGAGAAACTTGCTTCCTCCCACCTCCCCACCAGAGTTGTGCCTCATTTCACCGGACAGATATCCGAAGGCGCGGCAGTGCCAACCGCCGGGGTGAAGATCGCGGTGGGCCCTCAAGATCACAGGTGAGTATATGTAAATGTATTAATTTTATTAATTTGAATATGCTTATTGCGCTCCCATTGCCCAGCGGCAGGGGGGCCACCACGAGGTCTCGCCACAGGCAATATCAATCCTGCTGGCGTTGAAGGCAGTGGTGGACCTCATCCAGGGTCATCTTCATGTCCCCCCACCACGGATTACAATGTCGAGGCTCTGTATAATCCAGACCAATGTCATTTTGAATTGTATATCATAGTTTTAACAGTGGAGTTCAGGCTCCGGATTAAATTTCAGAAAAGCTTAATTTCAGACTTGAAAATTTCAATTTCAAATCTACTCATATTTACAATTATACCAATCATGACATTATTAATGAAAGAAATTTTCTTTATTCTGCAGGGCAAGTGTTAAATTAAATCTGTTTAAATAACTATATCTGTAATGTGTTTAAAATTATAAACAAGCAATATTTTTCCATTGCTGAATAACATTTTGAAGTTCAATCTATAGTGGGTTGCTAACAGTGTGTGGGTGGTTGTAGTTTTGCATATGGTGCTCCAAGATTTGGAATATAACTTACATTAAACAAGTCGTTTAAGATTGCACTGATTCGTGACTGCAGTCAGATTCTATCAAATGCAACAGGTCAGGACAAACCAGATATTTAGTTATAACCGGACCTTTATATAATAGTAGTAAGAATACTTCTGAATCAAGAGTAAATGGTTTGGATTTTTTTTTTAAAACATTGCATCAGCTATCCATTTATAGTATGTAAAATTGACTGTAATTGATCACAATCTGGACCATTTTTAGGAATCAGTAAAAAGAATTTTAATTCACCATTCAGTATTGACAAATTTGTCAGATGGAATAGGTCTATTGTGGGGCCAAACATTGTGAAAGAGCTGAATTACTTTCAATAGATAGAAAAGTGGAAAATAAAGTTCTTTACCCTTTTGTTAAATGGCATCTGATGGTTGTGCACTTTTCATATTTCCTGATGCTAATGTGCATTTTTCTTATATATTCACATTAAAACCCATATTCCGTTGGATTTTCACAAATTAGCATGAGAACTATTATTAATTTATGCAACTGGCTACATAGAGCTTGATGTTATCAGTACAGGAAATCAAGAGTATTAATATATAATTTCTTGCAGAGTAACATAACACTCTAACCCAGCTGACTTAAAAATCTGAGCAAAGAATGCTGTAATGAGAGCTGTAAGAAACAGCTGAGAAACATTTGGAACAGAAAAATGAAAATTTTGAATAACATCTGTAGTGGAGCTTATTTTCTAATTAGATTGAGCTCTCAATACAGCACTGATAGTCAGCCTGAACACAATGGTACAGTGTTCATGGCAGTGCATTATCCAAAAGCCCCACTCCAGCCATTAACACATAATCATGGCTGACATTTTAATGCAGTAATGAGGAAGCACTACATTAACAGAGATACCGGGCTCGATTTTCAGCCTCCACCGTGGCTGGGATTGGAGGCGGGCGGGAACTAAAAGTAGCCCCACCAGCTGGCATGCCAGTTCCTTGGCTCCATCCCACTTCTGGGCCATCTTTACAGAGGTGGGATTGGGGGCCAGCAGAGCTACCCGCCTGAATGCATGGGTAGCTGATCAGGCTCATTAAGAGGAATTTTCCAGTTGGCCTCCAGGCTCCCGTAGGCAGTGGAGGCCAGTTTAGGTGCCTAGAGGCATTCCTTGCCTATCCTGGGTGCTGCAGCAGCCACAAGCCGCCCTGCGGAGGGCTCCCCTCCCTGCCATCGAACCCCACCCCACAGTGGTGGCCTGGCTACAAAACCTATTTTTTAATTAAAGATTTTATAAAGTTGAAGAGAGGGCACCTCCATCTTGAAGCACCCTCTCTCTTACTTACCTTCCATTACAGCTTGCTGCGCCTTTCAAGCTGAAAGACCTCTGATTGGCCCTCCAGCTTCAAGAGCCCTCCCAACATCTTTAATTGGATGGCAAACCTGTCTCCAAGCCAATTAAGGGAGCACCCCTGTGAAAATCACAATACGTGTCTGTTTACCACCCCCCCCCCCTCCCCCGAATTAAAGACATTATATAAATGTAAGTTCTTATTGGGAATGTTTATGGCAGAAATAGTTTGGATCAACTTGGCTCCTCTATGATCCAACAAAGTAGGAATGTAGTGACAAGCGGGATTTGAAGTAAATGCTTTTAAGTAATATGGTGCAGCAAATGGGGTTGCTAAGGTCTCTTGGTCATGCTTTGTGTTGAAAGGCTGGAAACAAAAACAGGAAACTAAATGTCAGCTTTAAACGGATTGAAAGGTTTTCATTAGGGAAGTTAAAGAAACCAACATTTTTAAATAGATGCCAAACATTTAAACTTGAGGGTGTGTCACTGAAAACCATTCAAACTAAGTTTTACTCCCACAGAGTTGTCAAAGTTCATCGCCGAATGATCCAATGGTTCAAAAGTTTAGGATTTTCTAAGAAGCAGCACTATATGGGATGCAGGTGATTTACACAGAAGGATTTATTCAGTAACTAGATTATGGCTGCATTATAAGATTGTACCACACTCTAGATATATTTTTGCCTTTACTGCCTGGATGGAACAGAGAGAGGAGAATTGGGTGGGGATGATCACAAACCAGCTACAGAACTTGCTTAATTTTCATTCCATTAATTTAAATGGAGGGAAAATCAGGTGTATTCTGTCCTGGTCTGGGCTACCCCCTGCTAGATCTTCCCTCAATGCCCCACCCAGAGACAAAGCTTAATGTCTAGGTGGCTAAGATGAAAATGCAACCCTTGATCTCATAAAATGTAGTGAGTTAATCTTGAATCGTTTATAGAGGTATTCCTTCAACTTGATTGACATTAAAACATTGTTGTTTTAAAAATATGTCTTTCTATTAAATAACATACAATTTTGTGTTTACCTTTCTGCAGTCTTCTCATTAAAGCTTTAGCAGTATGCTTATATCCTCAGATAGAGTAACTAAGCTCTGCAATTATGTTCTTCAAATGTTCATCTGGGCAACATTATGTCACTTGGGATATGGAACCACGGTGGGTAGATGGAGTTAAGATACAGAGCCGTGATTTAACTGAATGATGAAACAGAATTGAGGGGATGAATATCCTAATCCTGATCCTGTGTTCTACATGACAGAAAGAGGGAGTATTTTTCAATTGACTGGAAGAGAGAGCTTAACTGAAAAATTCTGTTTTCCTGAGGTAGTGCATTCCTATGGACTTGACAATGTAGTTGTGACCAAACTTTATCATTTGAGTTCCTTGCAGTTTCGACCAGAGCCAGTGGAAAACAGAATTCAATGGTTTAATCATTCAAAGTAACTATTACAAGTGATGTTTGAAGGTTAATAAGTTAAAAAGGAATGGTCACTTTATATGTGTAAGTCACTGTAAGCCTGTTGAGTGATTTCACCCAAGTTGAGCTGCATTGGTAACAGTCAATGTCATTTTAAATTGTACTTTTCTGACTAAATGCTGGCAGTGTGGACCTGCTCTGCCACCAATGCATATTAGATAACAGTAGGTGCTATGCTCACAATTTTCCAACACTGGTGGCCATTGAGCTTCACCAGTACCAGCCTGTATGTAGAACATTTAGTTTATGATGTGATTTTGTTGGGAATAGGCGATTGACAAGAAGCAAATGAAGAAATGGTGCATGTGATTCATTTTACAACCTGAGACAGGGCTCAATTACCTTTTGCATCACCAGATTCTTCCTTTTTGAGTATAACTTTATCCTGTCTGACTGTCTGACTGTCTGTCTCATGTGCAGTAAATCACATTCCCAGACTTATACATCTGCAACATTTTTATATGATTGTGTGATTTTTAAAATCAATTTTAATGTTTATATCCAGTTTAAGGAATACTTAACAATTATTTTGTTACTCATCACTGAACACTCCAAACCTTTTCATGCTTCCTTCAACTCTGCAATAACTTTCCCCAGTTACAGAAAACATAACAGTGATACACCGGTGCTTCAATAAATAAGAAGTTCAGTGTCCTGTTGTTCCTTACAGCTATAAACCAGAAAATTAAGACTGCAAATATTTAGATTTATAAACTCAATTCAATTTCAAGATAACCACTTCAAAAGCATACTGAGAAAAAGCCCAAATGAAATGGTTATCTTATAGCTGTCATGGTCCTGTAGTTTTTTTTCCGGGAAGATGCAGTTTGCCTTTAAGGCTTGCAAAGGGTCAGTATTCCTTTAAGAACCAGCAAGTTTCAGGAATTATAGGAAGGTGCATTTTCATTGCCTTGGAAACAGCCATTTGGAGACTGCGATTCAAAGGGTGCATTCTCGTTACCATAGATATAGCCACTGGACGTGAATATTAAGCGATACATTTGTTACAATTCAATTTTGAATTGGCTTTTTAGTTGAAGACAGCTTGTTCTAAGAGGACACAGACGGACAGCTGTGGTGACAGCACCTAGAAAAGCGCTCTCAACCATTTAACCTTAAGGAATAGGATTTCAGTCTGTTTATTATTATCTCTCAAAATTCTAAAAATGTCAAGCCAAAACAGAGATCTCTGGTAATTTAAATTGAAGAAAGGGAAGTGGGACTGTGACAATCTTTTATCCCTCAAAACTTGAAAGTCAGATTGATTCTATTGAAAGTGTTCGCAAGTTGTTAATTGTTGAAATCCATCGCCGAAGAAGGAAAGCATCACCTACTGCCGGAGTTAGACTACGGACTGTTCTACTGTGGAAGAACCTTTTATTCTGCATCGGATAGCTGTGCAACATTCTGTGAGGACTTCAAGAAACATTGGACTGGAAATTTTCAAGGACTCTATTTTTTTCTATTTTAAACGTTATTTATATCTTCATAGTGTTTAAGAATTTAGTTCTTCTAATTAAAGAGTTAATTTGTTGATTTAAAGACACCTGGTTTGGTTAGCCTCATTCGGGGGTTAATAGATGGTACAATTTTGCTGGGTCTTTCTTTAATTTGGAAAGTTTTAAATGGTATGTTAGGTGATCTGTGGAGCAATGGGATTGAATTATCAGTGCGGTTCTCCCACCACAATCAGAATCATATATTTTGATTGGGGGCTTTGACAGGAGAAGTCGGTCGTAACATAGCCAAGGTCACAAAATGGGCATAATTATGGAATATGATCCCCAAAACACTAGGAATAATCCTGCTAAACCTAGAAATTCAATGAAATAAAAATACAATTTTTATAGTCACCACAAACCAGTGGTTCTAAATAGAAGCAGCTGGAATTGCAGGATATGATCCCTAAAACAATGGTACAAACCCTGCAACATATAATAAAATTTATGTTGACTTATTCTGTCACAGTAAATCAGTGGACTTGCTAGCTAAAATCAAGTTTTCTCATCCAATGTTGTCTCAGGTGCAAACTGAGGCAGAAATGGAAAATATTTGGAACTACATTCTATTTTAACTCTTACAAACCCACATTTTACTTTGGATGAGATAGTTATCTATTTTATATTAACATTTTTGTGACCTACACATCAATTTATTTCAAAATGCATTGAAACCTCCAATTTCAGACTGTATTTATGGCAAAATGCATTAGCAATATAGGAACATTGGAAATAGGATGTAGTCCATTCAACCCCTTGAGCCTGCTCTGCCATTCAACTAGATCATGGCTAATCATCTACTTCAACGCCATATTCCTGCACTATCCCCATATCCCTTGATGCCTTTAATATCTAGAAATCTATCGATCTTTTGTTTTGAATATACTCAATGACTGAGCCTCCACAGTCCTCTAGGGTAGAGAATTCCAAAGCTTCACCACCCTCTAAGTGAAGAAATCCCTCAGCTCAATCCTAAATGGTCTGTCCCTTATTGTGAGACTGTGTCCTCTGGTTCTAGACATCACCACCCACTCCCCCCATCCCTCAGCCAGGGGAAACATCCTTCCTGCGTCAACCCTGTTGAGCCCTGTAAGAATTTTGTATGCTTCAATGAGATCACCTCTCATTCTTCTAAACTCTAGACAATACAGGCACAGTCTCCTCAATCTCTCCTCATGGACAATTCTGCCATCCCAGGAATCAGTCTGGTGAATCTCCGTTGCACTCTTTCTATGGCAAGGTAAGGAGACCAAAACTGTACACAGTACCGCAGATGCGATTTCACCAAGGCCCTATACAATTGCAGCAAGATTTCTTTACTCCTGTACTCAAATTCTTTCACAATAAAAGCCAACATACTATTTGCCTTGCTAATTGCTTGCTGCACCTGCATATTAGCTTTCAGTGACGTATGAACAAGGACACCAAGGTCCTTTGGACAGCAACACTTCCAAACCTCTCAACATTTAAGAAATACTCTGGATTTCTGTTTTTCCTACAAAAGTGGATCACTTCACATTTATTCACATTATATTCTAGCTGCCATGTTCTTGCCCATTCACTTAGCCCCTTGTAATCTCTTTGCAACCTCCTCACAACTCACATTCCCATCTAGTTCTGTGTCATCAGCAAACTTGGAAATATTACATTTGGTCCCCACATCCAAATCATTGACACAGATTGAGAACAGCTGTGGCTTTGCAGTTCCTCAATAGTCACAGCCCGCCAAACTGAGAATGACCCGTTTAATCCTACTCTCTGATTTCTGTCCGTTAATCAATTCTCAATCCATGCCAATCCCATGTGCTCTAATTTTTCTTCCTAACCTCCTGTGTGGGACCTTATCAAAAGCCTTCTGGAAATCAAAATACACCACATCCACTGGTTCCCCCTTATTTATTCTGCTGGTTACATCCTCAAAAAACTCTAACAAATTTGTCAAACATGATTTCCCTTTAATAAATCCATGTTGACTCTGCCCAATCCTACCATTATTTTCTAAGTGTCCAGTTATCATTTCCTTTATATAATTCTAGCATTTTCCCTTCTACTGATGTCAGGCTAACAGGTCTGTAGTTTCCCGTTTTCTCTCTCCCTCCTTTCTTAAATAGTGGGGTTACATTTGCAACCTTCCAATCTTCAGGAACTGTGCCAGAATATACAGAATTTTGGAAGATGAACACCAGCGCATCCATTATCTTTACAGCCACCTCTTTCAACAATTTAGGATGTAGATCATCAGGTCCAGGGGATTTATCAATTTTCAGTCCCAATAATTTCTCCAGTACTACTTTTTTACTCATATTAATTTATTTCAGTTCCTCATTCTCACTAGTCCCTTAATTCTTTACTATTTCTGAGAGGTTTTTTGTATCTTCCTCCGTGAAGACAGACATAAAGGGCTGGATTTTGTTCTCCTCCAGGTGTTGGGTTCTGTGGCGGTGGGTGAGGGGGAGGGCGCTTGAGGATGACTCCAGATGAGACCCGCCACGGACCTTGACGCCAGGAGGGCCCGTCCAGTCCTCCCGAAGGCAGCAAGGCATCACGGCGGCCTCCCCATCGTTAGACGATGGGACCACAATTTTAATATGCCAATCAATTAAAATAACTAATTTAAATAAACTTACGTCGCCTTCTGATGGCTTGCCGCAATCTTCGACCCTGCGGCTGGCACTCGCACGCCTTTGGATCCCGGTCTGGGAATCGAGGCGCCACACTGGTAGGGAGGCGGGGGAGGTAAGATTATCTGTGCCTGCGCACAGGCAGCTAACATCATTGCTGGGGATGGACAGCCCGCCCCCTCCACAGGATCGGGAGGGGGGGCGGGGAGGTGCACCCCAGCCTGGCTATTTAAATGAGCCGCCGTGCTTAGGATCGTGGCAGCTCTGTGACATGTGGACCGCAAGGGCGGCCCGCCATTTTTTTTGCCCGCCACCGAAATCGGCTGCGGGCACATAAACTTCAGCCCAAAGAGGGAATTTTACGATAGCCGCAGTGTTCCCGATGATGGGACCAGAAATTGGCGTAACTTCCATTTCCTCCGCATTTCCCGTTTCACACACAATTTGATATGTAAATTAACTATGCGGCGACAGGCACGGGGGACACACGGGATCTTACGGTGGGGGCAGCCTTTTATTGGTGGAATCTGCCGTCACTGCCCTAAGCACCATGATTGCCACAGGTATAACAGATTTTGTGCTAGCAGCCTCAAGGATCATCAGCCTTCCTTTCATTTAAGTATCTTCAGGTTAACCTAACTTCAAGCTTTTACTTAATTCCAAATATTTTTGCCTCCCTTATTTTGTGAAAATCACCACCAACTTCACGTCATTTATTTTCGCCGGAGCCAAATTGAGTCTCATGTCAACCAGTAGGCAGAGACCAGCCCCAGAGTTCAGTGATGCCTCCCTGCAGGTTCTCCTCCAGGCCGTCAAGGAAAGGCAGGAGGTCCTCTTCCCTGCAGATGGAGAGCAAAGACCCGCTTCATCAAGGCAGCTGGAAAGAGGTAGCAGAGGAAGTCTCGAACTGTGGGGTGACATGCAGAACATGGTTTCAGCGCCGCAAGCACATCAATGACTTGCTCAGATCTGCGAGTGTATGTTTTCTTGATGAAGCAGCTCCTTTGTTTTCTTCCATGGCTCTGTGTCTTTAAGGCAGAGGGGACACAAGGTATGCAGTGGAATGCATGAGCTGCCTTTGTGCCATTCACTAAATAATTTGGTGCCAAGATGAAGATTGGCATTGTTTATGTGCTTGGATGTGTCGTGCAAAAGCAATTGCAGAATGAGTAATATTGATGCATGTATGCAATGGTTGTGATGCATCATTTGCCATGTCATTAAATCTGGACTGTCACAACCAATGTGAGCATGCTAGAAAGGGAGAAGGGTCCCTGACATCTGGGTGCTGACCACTGCTGAGGAGTAGGCGTCAGAGTTGGTGAGAGAGGAGGGAGATAGGGCGAGCAGAGATGGCGAGGCAGCAGCCACAATGCGTAAGAGTGAAGTGTCATTTCCACTCTTGCAGCCATATGTGGACACTAAAGGAAATTGTGTGAACTCTTGTGAATCAGATACTTCAAGTGCCTCTGTTTGTGTCTCCACTGCAGGTGCCCACACTCAAGTCATGGAACGCCGTGTGGCCCAAGAATCCTCCTCTGAGGTGGAAGAAGAAGCCAATGGCCCAGAGGGTGCACCATCACCTGCCTCTTCTTCCACCTCTGCTAGCACAGATACATCCACACAGTTCGCGGGGGGTGGGGGTGAGTGCGGGGGTTAAGATTAGAATCTGGATCACAAGCTGGTGCTCTCGACACAGACACGTCCCAGCAGCTGAGGGAACATGTGCCATCCGGGTCCCCTGATAATCGGAGGACTGCTGGGGACCAGGCCCCTGCTCAGCCCCATACTCATGATGATCCTGTTTGTAGCTACAAGATGCCTGCTGGATGTACAGCAAAGCCATATGGAAAGTAATTCAGAGATGTCTGAGGTCATGCATGGCTTTGTGTGTGCCATGGAGGAGTTCATGCAAGCCATTAAGTTTGCAATGTCCCAGGCATTTGAGCATATGGCTTCTTCAGTCAAGAGTCTGGCGAGCTCTGTGGCGAGTCTGGTTGAGCACTCAAGCCATATGCGATCTGACCTGCACTCCATCGCTGTTGCCGTGGGCTTCATGCAGCACAGTCTAAGCGAGAGGGGGACAAGGAACCTGGACCTCCCTCCAGGTGCTCCTTCCCCTCAGGGAGATAGGCAGGTGCATTGTGCACACAGATGGAGGAGGAGCATGTGTCAACTGCCCCTGGGCCTTCCTCTCAGGACACCCCGAGGGTAAGTGGCATCTCGTCCTCTCCCTCCCCCCCCCCCGACATTGACCCCCCCTACCTCCAGCAAGCGAGCGCACGGAGATACTCAAGGACCATTGCTGCAGACGCCCAGTAGGAGGGAACCATCAGGCCTCATTCTCCAAGAGGACGCCGACTACGGTCATCCACAGCAACAGGGCAGCGCACTGAGCATCTGCCTCCACCTCAGCTGCTAATGTTGGTGTAGTACTTTGACGTAGTGGGAGAAAAAGGAAATTGAAATAGTTTTGAGCACAAAGGTGGCATGAGTGATGTACATATTGTGAGAATAGAAAAGATTGATCAATACATATTTATTGCATTTAAAATTATGTTACTGTTACTCGTTACTGTTTTGCTTGGTTTCAGATGGATACAAAGATGTTGGAGGCCTATGGCAAGAATGCAATGATGCAAATCATCTCAAAAAATGTCCAGTGTCCATTTCTCATTGAAATTTGAGCCTTCAGTCGTCAATGATGGCTGTTTTCCTATTGCTGATCATTAACTTTTTCCAATACATCCCTAATTTTTGTTTTCTGGGGTCATCAGTCAACACTGCTTGCAGTGGTGTGTAGTCGCATTCATCGTAGCCCATAGACGATTTCAAATGCCAATCACATGAAAGTGCAGCAATGCTTTGTTAAGATTGCAGCCATGAATAAGACTTCATGCAAAACTGAATTTCTGTGGGGAATTATGTTTCTCCTCCCAATGTTCCTTGATGATCCGGCTTATTGTTGCTGAAAAGTGCATTAATTAGGTTCTCCTTGCTGCCTGGCTGTCCTCATCTCCAGGTAAGTAGATGAAATCATTGGCACGTTGAAAAAGGGCATTGGTCACCTTTTTGCACCTGTGGGTTGCAGACTGCGAGATGCCACATATGTGACCGTGGATCACTGGAAGGAACTGCTAGCAGAAAAATTGAGTGCAGCAGTCACCTTGAGAGCAACCGGCATGGGATTCCCACCGAAGCCGGATCCTACAAATTTCTGTGACCATTTCATGTGACATCCTTAGGTGTCTCTAACATTGCCTCTCTGACATTTGTCAGTCATTTGTCCTTGTCCTGAGGATGTGATGACGTGCCAGTGCCCGTCTTCAATAAGGCCGTTCCTGGATGTTATCATTTGGAGCTTCCTCACCTTCTTGTTCTGCCTGTTGCTGGCACTCATGCATCATGAGTTGAGGGAAAAGAGCCCTCCTTAGTCTCTCTCTTTGCTCTTCTTCCCATGGTACTAGACAAATTTGGTGGCAGCAATGTGCACCATCTATAATATGCACTGCAGCAACTCACCTGCGACCTCTACCACCGAGAAGGACAAGGACAGTAGATGCATGGGAGCACCACCACCTGCAAGTTCCCCTCCAAGCCACACACCATCCTGACTTGGGACTATATCATCACCCCTTCGCTGGGTCAAAATCCTGGAACTCCCCTCCTAACAGCACTGTGGGTGTACCTACACCCCAAGGACTGCAGCGGTTCAAGAAGGCAGCTCACCACCACCTTCTCAAGGCAATTAGAGATGGGCAATAAATGCTGGCCTAGCCAGCGATTCCCACATCTCCTGAACGAATAAAAAAAGTCACATTAAATATTGAAAAGCTTCCCTAATTCTTTCTTCTTTTGGGCCTCCTTATCTCGAGAGACAATGGATACGCGCCTGGAGGTGGTCAGTGGTTTGTGAAGCAGCACCTGGAGTGGCTATAAAGGCCAATTCTAGAGTGACAGGCTCTTCCACAGGTGCTGCAGAGAAATTTGTTTGTCGGGGCTGTTGCACAGTTGGCTCTCCCCTTGCGCCTCTGTCTTTTTTCCTGCCAATTACTAAGTCTCTTGGACTCGCCACATTTTAGCCCTGTGCAGGTTCAAAAGCATACTGTGCCGATTTGCATGAATGATTAAGTGTGTGGAAACTTTAACTTTCATATTTAAAGAAGAAATAAATGGGTGTGAGTTTGGCGCTTTCCTTAGACCTTGTTTATTTTCGCTAATTCTGGCTAATTTGCACTCATTTTACTTTTCGGTGTAATCTAATGAGATTTTATCGTTTTATCCCAATTTAACATCAGCATAATCGGTGCAGATGGACGAATTTAACATCTTGCTGGGTGCTTGCTCCGGGTTGCATCCACAGAGGAAATTCAAGGCTTGAGTGAAAAACAAACATAATTGACCAAAGGTTGCCAATTTTTTAAAAATGACCAAAAAAAGAAGAAAGGCTCATTAAAAATTGACTTTTAAGTAATAACAAACAGGCTACACATTAGTAAAACGACACAAAAATATATATCCATAGTCTCAACTCCCAAAAAGTTGACATACAGTGTATTTCGGAGAGGCATGCGGGTATGGAATGTTCAAGGATTAAAATTACAACAAATGTGCAATAATCAAGTTTTCTGCTGAAATTTCTCTGCAGAAATGGAAAGGTCACATTTCATCCTTCCTCCAACTTCCTCCAACTTCATCCATTGCTTTGTTTGGCTGTAGTTCCTTTTCTAAATGTTATCCGGCAGCATTTCATCTTCAACTTTCCCATTAATTGTATTTATCTCATTTTATCATTAATCTTTTGTTAAATGACAAACTGTCATCTTGTTAAGCACATTCAGGTAAGGTGTTTTCCACAGTCGGAACAGTTTTATTAGAAAGAGACACGGCTTCAGCTTATTTTTTATCTAAATCTTTTTCTGTGCGCTTAACATTTTTTAAATTATAAAATGCGGACTAAGTGTGTTGACTAATAACATTGGAAATAATTTCCAGTTGTCAGACTGCGAAAATTGTTTTGACTGAATTTCGGCCAAACTTTTATTGTTGTTGATATTCGATACTTTGCACAATAAATGTGGTTCCGTTTTAAAACCACAGACCAGATTCTTAAATTATCGTTGTGCTATTAGTCCATGTATTGTTGTTCGTTGTATTATTTGTAATCCTGTCTATTATGTGCACCAGTTTTTGTTTTGCAGTCCATTTGTTTTACATTTAGCGCATAATAAGAAAGAAATTTGTAAACTACGTACCTTTAAACAATCAGCTCAGGATTTCCTCCGAGATGTCTGAAAAGATAAGCTAAACGTGCACAAATCTCCAATCACTTTTAGTAAGATTTCCCTTCAGAAATTCCTTCCATCCATTCAAAACAATTCATTTCTGTACCGTGGAGACGTGGAGCAGTGTTTACCGTATTCCACTGTGCCGTAAGTCCTCGAAAAAACACGATATAATACCGCTCTTATACAACGGCAGTATCTCACTTCTCCTTTTCCATATAAACCACATGAAAGAGGGCGCTTAATCTCAAATAGCAATGGATAGATTTTAATATTTCACTGGGTTACAAAGATTTGTTTTAGGTAGTATACCTAATGCACGGTAGCCAATGTGGAGGTGGGAAATTAACGACTGCTTTACAACCAGGCAGTCTTCCGAGTTACCAATGAATATTTAGAAAATGCCATTATGGAAATATATACTTTTGATTAATTTACCAGAATGCAACTGTTTATTTTCATGCGATAACAAAAGCTTCAGAGGTAACAGGAAATAATTCCATCCCAGCATTTTGTAAATGATCTATGATCATTCCCATCTGCTGACTCAATGCGGTTATGACAAATCATAGAGAGATACAGCACTGAAACAGGCCTTTTGGCCCACCGAGTCTGTGCTAACCATCAACCACCCATTTATACTAATCCTACATCAATCCCATATTTCCTACCACATCCCCACCTTCCCTCAATTCTCCTACCACCTACCTAAACTAGGGGCAATTTACAATGGCCAATTTACCTATCAACCTGCAAGTCTTTGGCTGTGGGAGGAAACCAGAGCACCTGGCAGAAACCCACACGGTCACAGGGAGAACTTGCATACTCTGAACAGGCAGTACCCAGAACTGAACCTGGGTCGCTGGTGCTGTGAGGCTGTGGTGCTAACCACTGCGCCACCCCAAATCTTGAAACACTTGAGATACTTGGAGCTGCAGACCGATGACCTTTATGAAAGAAAATACACAGGAGAATATGGGGTACAAAATCCACAAAACGTAATAATTGAAAGTTAAGAAATGTACCTATTGAACTTTCCTGGGAGCATGTCACATGTAGTACCAAGTATTCTTTCAGTTAGATATCATCTGTTTAACTTCCTAACACAGAATTCACAGACTACCTTGTATACTTAATATAAACTAGTTAGGCCAAATGCCTTGTTTCTGTGTGGTAATAAACAAGACAGATTAAGATTGAATCAAATTATTTAAATACATTCACAAATAAGACAATTTCATAACCCAAAAGTGAATTTGACCTACTTGGTAAAATGGCATTTTGTATTCAAGCTGTTATTAACTTGATCGTAAATAATCAGAATCATATTATCTGATTTCATTGTTTTGTTTTTGTTTAAAAGTACCCATCTTCATTCAGTTGTTATAGGTTAAGGCTTCACTCAGATATTTCTCTTGTTCTCAGCACGAAAGGCCAATCCTATAAGTGAACCATTAGTGCCTATAAACCAAAGTGTGATTTTATACTCCCTATCTAGTAATGCAGCATCGATGGAGATCAAAAAAACCTTACTGTGATACATTTTTGGAACTGACACAAACTCTCTTAAGTTCTCTCTGTCCGTGTTTCTCTGTTGTAACTTCTATGAGATGGTCTGCAGTTAGCCTTTGATGCACTACACTCACAAACATTTGAACCAACTAGGGAAGCACTAGTATATATATAAAATTTAAATTGAGAAAGAAATAGTTCCATAAAACTACCAAAATCTAAATGTATTTCCTATCTTCAAAAAGGGAGCGAGAACTAATGCAAGAAACTACATTCCAGTTATCTTATTGACAGTGGTAGGAAAGATACTAGAAACATACTAAAAAGTCTGATAATAAAACATCTAGAGATGGAGAATATAAAAAAAAGCATGGATTCCTAAAAGACAGATCAAGTTTAACCAACCTTATTGAATTATTTGAAGAAATAACAGAAAGAGTAGGCAAGCACAATGAACTTACAGACATAGAGTTTCAGAAGGCTTTTGATAAAGTGCCATAACAGGTTGATGTCAGGACATGGCCTATATAGTGAAGGATCAGGTAGCTGAAAGCATGCTACAAAACAGAAAATGGAACTTAAGAGTTAAAGAAGAATCTCGGACCAGTAAAAAGTGGAAAATGGTGTGCTGTATTAATCCATGCTGGAATCATGGTGAGGGGAGAGTGACTGCCCTTGACATGAAGGCAGCATTTCACTGAATCTGGTATCAAGAAGGAGTAAGATATAGCTCTTGGGTCTAAAGGAATCAAAGGGTATGGGGCGAAAGCGGGAACAGGTTACTGAGTTGGCTGATCAGCCATGATCATAATGAATGGCGGAGCAGTCTCGAAGGGCCGAATGGCCTATTCCTGCTCCTATTTTCCATGTTTCTATCAAAGAGCCTTAATAAAAATGAAGTCAATGGGAATTGGGGCAAACTTTCCACTGGTTGGAGTCATACCTAGCACAAAGGAAGATGGTTGTGATTGTTGGATGCCAATCATCTCAGCCCCGGGACATCACTGCTGGAGTTTTTTGGGGCAGTGCCCTCTAAAGGCCTGCTACCCGACCCAAACCCGATAGGACCCAATGACATGTATAGGAACAACATCAATAGTTTTTCAGAGTGAGTGGATAAATGACAAATGAAATTCAATATAGCGAAATGTGAGGAGTTTCATTTTGGTAGGGAGTCCAAAATCCATGACTGTGTTGTTGCCTCCCAAATCTGCACCCATCTTTCCTGGAACTCCATGTTTGAACCCCTCCAATTAGGGTTCTGCTCCTGCTACAACACCGAAACGGCTCATATTAAAGTCACAAATGACATCCTATGTGACTGTAACAAAGGTAAACTATCTTTACTCATCCTTCTTGACCTGTCTACAGCCTTTGACATGGCTGACCACACCATCCTCTTCCAACACCTCTCCACCTTTGTCCAGCTGGGCGGATTGCACTCGCCTGGTTCCATTCTTATATATCTAATCATAGGCAGAGAATCACCTGCAATGGCTTCTCATCCTGCTCCCACAACAATGTCTCTGGTGTATGCCAAGAATCCTTGGCCCCCTCCTATTTCTTATCTACCCTGCTGTCCCTTGGTGGCATCATCTGAAAACAATTCCCACATGCACGCTGATGACACCCATCTCCACCTCATTACTACCTCTCTCGACCCCTCCACTATCTCTAAATTGTCAGTCTGCTTGTCTGATATCCATCATATTTGACCCCAAGATGAGCTTCTGACCACAAATTCGTGCCAACACCAAGACTGTCTATTCCTACTTTTGTAACATCAATCAACTCTGCCCTGCCTCTTCTCATCTGCTGCTGAAACCCTCATCCATGCCTTTGTTATCCCTAGTCCTGACTATTCCAATGCACTTCTGGCTAGCCTCCCATATTCTACCCTCCGTTAGCTTGAGGTCATCCAAAACTCTGCTGCCATGTCCTAACTCGCACCAAGACCTATTTACCTATCACCCATGTGCCCACTGACCTACATTGACTCCTAGTTAAACAATGCCATAATTTAAAAATTCTCATTCTTACTTTCAAATCCCTCCATGGCCTCGCCCCTCTGTCTCTATAATCTCTTGCAACCACACAACCCTCTGAGATATCTGCCCTCCTCTGATTCTGGCCTCTTGAGCATCCCCAATTTTAATTGTTCCACCATTGCCGACTGTGTCTTCAGCTGCCGAGGCCCTAACCTCTCTCTCCTCCTTTAAAATGCTCCTTAAGGTTAGCTTTTGGTCATCTTCCCTAACATCTCCATATGGGGCTTGGTGCCAAAATTTGCTTTATAGTGATCATGTGAAGTGCCTTGGGACGCTTTATTACATTAAATGTGCTATATAAATTTAAGATGTTGTTGTTGTGGTTGAGGCTTAGTTCATGCATGATGGCAAAGAGATTAGAGGGGTTTGGGGACAAGTGGGAAGAATAGGAGGAGGCTCATGTGGAACATTAACACTGGCATAAACCAGTTGGGTCAAAGGGTCGATTTCAGTGTTGCAGTTTCTATGTAATTCTATATATGTTTTCAAGTGGACCTTCAGTGAAGTTCAATAGATTTGTGTGTATTGATAAATTTTCAAACAACAATTTAGCTAAACCATTTCCACTTACTTACACTGATACATAATGTTGGATCGATTAACTGGGATGATCAAGTTCTAGTTTGGTGTTAGTTGGTGGCACTCTTAACTTTAAGTTAGAAGGTGTTGAATTCACAAACCCATATATGAGAGAGAAAGGGAAATCAATAAAGACACACCAGCAGGAGTGTGCCGAAGAGGCTGCATTGTTCCAGTTCTACAGGGTGAAAATATTTTTCTTTTGTAAATTTTATTTTTCAGCCACTGAAGCTATGAAAACCTTAAAGTTTGGGGGTATAAATCGTTCTTTGTTCCATGAATTTTCCTGGTGGAACTCAGGGGAAAATGGACTAGTTTTGCCAGGCTAAGTCCCATGCCCCCAAGCCACTATAAATACGTCTGTTCTCATATTGGCGTGAATGATTTTTCAGGAGTCCCTGGCAGTTGCCTAAAACAGACATTAGGCTCCTTGCATGCCTGTTCTAGAACTCCTTCCTCACATAAATGCAGCTTAACAAACAACCACCAACAAAAGTTGCGGTTTAAAAAAAAAAGAAAACTTTCATGTGGAGGCAGGAGAAGCGGGAAAGCTCCTCTTTGCACCACTGTACTCCATTTTCCTTTTTCTCCCCTCTTGGGACTTGCCTGAGAGCCACTACAGGTGAGGCTGGTGGCTCAAGGTGGATGGATGGAGCTGCCTTTGGTGGTCCGATAGGTACCAGCAGCTGGCCACAATTATTACAATGAGCCCAAGGTTTAATTTCGCTTGAGCATCAGGCCTTCTGATTCGAGCACATTCTGGAAACACACTGTCATCTATATGCCTGAAAATGATACCTAACTTATTTCCAACCCATATTTTTCTGGGTTGTGCTTTTTATTTGTTGCTGCAGTCCACATGCCTGTGACTACAGATGGGAAAGAGGAGAATAAAAATACAATGCTGCAGTGCATTCCTTCTCTCCTTTAAGTTTCATTTGTTAATGTAGCATCAACCAGCAAAAAAACATAGCTTTTAAAATATCACACTTTAATAACGGTTATAGAATAGTAATATGTGCTGTGAACTTACACATTTTTCATAATGAACTGTTTTCAAAATGAGTAGTAACTGTTAAACATAGATTAGAGCCACTTTTTGAATAAGCAAGAGATTCCATTTGAATTGAATTAATGAAATACATTCATTAGTAAGAGAATTTGCTTTGTTTGTTAAAATGAAAATTTGTGTTTAAGATGTCATTAACTTTGTGGAAAATAATAAGAATCAGAAATCTGATTTATTCATTTTCATATCAAAATCATAGTGGAAGATTCTGAGGAAAATCGAGGCTTCAATCCCTGCGGGTAGCAAGTCACAGGCCTGGCCCCACCACTCAGTCTCTGCGTGAATCCATTAAACTTGTAGAATATGGTTCACCGCCAATCCCACTCTAGCTGTTTGAAAATTCCCATCTTCATTCAGTTGTTATGTCCTTAGTTCTCATGTTCAGATATTTTCCCCTTGGTCTCAGCACTGAAGACCAGCCCTGTAAATGAAACATCAATCACTATATACCCAAGCCTGACTTTATGCTCCATATCTGGTAACGTAGCATTGCCTCCAGAGGGAAAACCTCATTACTGCAATACCTTTCTCAAGCCCTCTCATCATAGAATTATAGAATCTACAGTGCGAAAGGAGTGCATTCAGCCCAACATACCTGTGCTAGTTCTTTGAAAGAGCTGACCAATTTTAGTCCCACACCTCTACTTTTTCCACATAACCTGCAAATTAGTCCTCTTCAAATACATGTCCAATTGCCTTTTAAAAGTTCCTATGGAATCTAACTCCATCACCCTTTCAGGTAGTCCATTCTCGAACTTAACAATCCTCTGTGTGAAGAAAGTTTTCCTCATTTCCTCTCCAGTTCTTTTGCCAATTATTTTAAATCTATGATCTTTGGTTATCGGCCAACTTGCCAGAGGAAATAGTTTCTCACTACTTGTTCTATCAAAACCCCTCATAACTTTGAATACCTCTATTTGGTCTCCCCTTAACTTTCCCTGCTCTGAGGGGAACAATCCCAGTTTCTCCAATCTCTCCACATAACTGAAGTCTCTCATCCCTGATATCGTCCCAGTAAAGCTCCTCCGTACCATATTCAAAGTCTTGACAACCTTCCAAAAGTGTGGTGCCCAGAATTGTACACAATATTCCAGCTGAGGCCTCATCAGTGATTTGTAAAGGCTTAGAATGACTTCCTAGTTTTTGTATTCAATGCCACTGTTCACAAGGACAAGTATCCTATAGCATTTTCTTAACTACCTTCTCAACTTGTCCTATTACCTTCAAAGATTTGTCAATATCCACCCCCAGGTCCCTCTGTTCTTGCATCTCCCTCAAAATAGTACCATTTAGATTATACTGCCTCTCCATGTTTTTTCTCCCAAAGTGCATAATTTCTCACTTTTCTGCATTAAATTGCATCTGCTTTGTGTCTATTTCACCAGTCTGTCTATGCCCTCCTGAAATCTCCTACTCGCATGCTCACTATTTACTACATTGCTAATATATATCATCCCCAAACTTGGAAATTGTACTCCCTACACCCAAATCCAAGTCACTTAGATATAACAAGAAAAGCAATGGTACTAATACTGAACCATGGGGGACTGATTGCACACTTCTCTCCAGTCAGAAAAATATACGTTCATTACCACTCTCTGCCTCCTACCCTTAGCTAATTTTGTACTTAAGTTACCACTATCCCATGTGCTTCTATTTTCAGAATGTCTGTTATGAGGTACTTTCTCAAAGGCCTTTTGAAAGTCCATATGTACAGCACCTACTGCACTACTTGCATCAACCCACCCTGTTACTTCATCAAAGAACTCAATCAGGTTAGTCAGACACAATTTGCTTTTAACAAATCCATGCTGGCTGTGCCTTATTAACCTGGGTTTTCCAAGTAAAGCAATAATCTCGAGCTGTTTTTGCACCATTAGACTGATTGGCCTATAGTTGCCAGGTTTATCCATCTCCCCTTTTTTGAACAGGAGTGTAAATTTTGCAGTCCTCCAGTTTTCTGTTTCCACTACAATATCCAAGGAGGATTGAAAGATTATGATCAGATCTTCTGCTATCTCCATCGGAGCTTCCCCCAGCATCCCAGGATTCATTCCATCTGGACTGAGTGTCTTGTTAACTTTGAATTGTGCCCATATATTTAGTAACTCCTTTCTATTTTTTTCCTATCCAACGGCCTGAATTTTATTCGCTCACTGCACTCCATGGCGGCTGCTTTGAACTTGGCGGCGTGCCCACATTCAGTGGCCACCGAGGAGCCCCCACGATATTATGCGCGGTGGCTCATTAGCATCACTGCGACGCGCCGCCTCTTCAAAACTATGTGGGGAGAGGTGGGACATCCGGCACAGTAAGGAACCTTTTGACAGCTGTGCAGCAGGTGCTGGGGCCCTATTTAAAGCTGTCAATCTGGCAGCAAAACAGAAAGTGCTGGAGGAACTCAGCAGGTCAGGCAGCATCTGTGGAGAGAGAAGCAGAGTTGGCCAAGTTCACAGACCTGAAAGTTCTGTGAAAGTTTTGTTGGAGGTCAATCATCTGAGCTCCAGGTCATCACTGCAGGAGTTCCTCAGGGTAGTGTCCTGGGCCCAACCATCTTCAGCTGCTTCATCAATGACCTTCCTTCAATCATAAGGTCAGAAGTGGGGATGTTCGCTGATGGTTGCACAATGTTCAGCACCATTTGTGACTCCTCAGATACTGAAGCAGTCCGTGTAGAAATGCAGCAAGACCTGGACAATAGCCAGGCTTGGGCTGATAAGTGGCAAATGACATTCACGCCACACAAGTGCCAGGCAATGACCATCTCCAACAAGAGAGAATCTAACCATCTCCCCTTGACATTCAACAGCATTACCATCACTGAATCCCCCACTATCAACATCCTAGGGGCTACCATTGGTCAGAAACTGAACTGGAGTAGCCATATAAATACTGTGGCTACAAGAGCAGGTCAGAGGCTAGGAATCCTGAGGCGAGTAACTCACCTCCTGACTCCCCAAAGCCTGTCCACCATCAACAAGGCACAAGTCAGGAGTGTGATGGAATACTCTCCACTTGCCTGGATGGGTGCAGCTCCAACAACACTCAAGAAGCTCGACACCATCCAGGACAAAGCAGCCCGCTTGATTGGCACCCCTTCTACAAACATTCACTCCCTCCACCACCGACGCACAGTGGCAGCAGTGTGTACCATCTACAATATGCACTGCAGCAATGCACCAAGGCTCCTTAGACAGCACCTTCCAAACCCACGACCTCTAACAACTAGAAGGACAAGGGCAGCAACTACATGGGAACACCACCACCTGCAAGTTCCCCTCCAAGTCACACACCATCCTGACTTGGAACTATATCGCCGTTCCTTCACTGTCACTGAGTCAAATTCCTGGAACTCCCTTCCTAACAGCACTGTGGGTATACCTACCCCAAATGGACTGCAGCGATTCAAGAAGGCAGCTCACCACCACCTTCTCAAGGGCAAGTAGGGATGGGCAATAAATGCTGGCCTGGCCAGCGTCGCCCACATCCCATGAATGAATTTAAAAAAACATACTTACCCTGCTGTGTCCCAGTGTCCTGTGAAGTGACGATCCTCTTCTTCCACTCAAGTGTAACATTCCTTCTTGTAGGCGTGCTGCACCTGGGTGAATAATCTTAATTTAATTCCAGGTGGTGAGACTTAAATGTACCATAAAAGGCAAATACACAACAGAAATAAAACCATAATTGAAGAATATCTACATTCTATGGGCTTCTAATCATCTGACTGTGAGAAGCTGCAGACTAAGATGCATTTGGAATCTGTATTCATTTCTCTGCTAACTGTTATGTGAAAATGCATGTAACGGCATTTAAATGAAATCAGGAAAATATGTTCATATTCTATGCTGCATTGCCAACTAGAAATATTACACCAATAAATATGATCAGCTGCAAAGTGTCTGTGAACACGCATCGATGTGTAATAAAAACAAGAAATGCTGGAACCACTCAGCAGGTCTGGCAGCATCTGTGAAAAGAGAAGCAGAGTTAACGTTTCGAGTCAGTGACCCTTCTTCGGTGTGTAATAGTTGAGAAACTATGACAGCAGCACAGATTTCCTCACTGGTCCTGCATTGGTTGTCAAACATGTGCGAGACAAACCTTGCAGCCAGAAGTTAGAGCAGTTACACGATGGAGTCACCTTTCCATTTAAAGGACCAGACGAAAAGTCGAGGATGGCAGAGGGGTGCTCTAGGGGTGGTCCCACAGTTCAGCGAAGCCTCCCTGTTCACTCTCCTCCAGGCCGTGTGGGCAAGGCGGGAAGTCCTTTTCCCCAGCAATGGTAAGAAGAGGCCATCCCGCCTGTACAAGGCAGCCTGGCTGGAGGTGGCAGAGGAGGTGAGTAGCCCTGGGGCCATCCGGCATCAAAGGGTCCAAAACTGGAAGAGGATGAATGAGCACTCTCCCAGTCAGCCGGGACCCTCTAGGCCTCATACGCACAGGGTATGAGCGCCAAAGCCATCCATAGCCAAAGGACAATCAGATCAGCAGCCTTCATCCAGTCAGGCTGTTAGTGCAGAAGTTGCAATGAGAAGGGGCATTCAGAAGCGTTTATAGAGAACACACTGACACAAATGGGAATGCATGGGTGTCACAGCAGTGGGAATTCGTCTTTCACTAAATATTCCTCACCAACCTGTGTGCCATTTTCTCTATGTAAATGATGTGTGCCAGCATGTAGCGCCAACGTCACATCCCGTTGCACCGTTGGCCCTTCAGAACAGCCAATGTATGCAATAACATCATTGCCATGCCACCATTACACATGAACGTCTCCACAGATGCAGTGGCATGGACATTGGCTCAGTCAGTTGCTGCCTCTAATGGTTTACGCAGGGATGCTGCAGATGTGGACTGGTGCACAGCAGGTGAGCGAGGGTGATGTGTGGCGTGCAGAACTCATGTCGGTTCCTATGGAGCAGACAGCCTTTGTCTGATAAGCCACTTCTGTACATTCCTAGCTCACTGCTAGCCCTGCTAGAGCCTGGGTGCCATCTGCCCTCCCATGCGTCTTTCCTGTTGTCGGTCCTTAGTGCCCTCATAGTTGGTGAAGGAATCCTGTTGATGTCGCACCTCATCATGCCAGGCCTGCTCCCTATTGGGTGCGTAGTTGTCCAGAGCACAGCGAGCAGCAAAGAAAGGAGCTGGCCTTTTCGGCCGGTAGTACAGAGCATCACCCTATCTGTCCAGGCATTGGAAGTGCTTTTTCAGCATGCCAGTCACCTGCTCAATGGTGTCTCTTGTAGCTCAGTGGCTGGTGTTGTATCTCTCCTCTGCAGCTGTAAAATTTTTGAAGTTTCTGCTATGTACTTTCTTACTATACCTTTTTTTTTAAACTGCCTTGATATAAATGTTACTGCCCATGACTTGCTTTAGCAGAATAGAGAATTTATTCTGCAGCTGAGAAAACCACAAACCACACCATGTATTCCCAATGTGAATAGTAAGTAACAGAGGGGTACCAGCGAAATTCACCTAAAATTAGCTAAACCAGTGCAAAGGATCGAGCAATTTAAAATATAAATTATGTCCAGCGTAAATCAAGTTTCCACGATTTTGTGCACTTGCTTAAAAGACATTGTGCTGATAGATGGCCCTGCCCCCAATTGAATGGGCAGAATTTTGCTCTGCCCTTTGAGGCGGGCACAGAGGTGGTGGGGGCACCAAAATGGCAGGGGGCACCATTCTTGACATTGCCCAGGTCCTCTGCCATTTTGTCTGGGATGGGGATAGCCAAGGACAGCCTCCATTTCAATTTTGTGGAAGCAGAGGGGCCCACCATCGTGGGAGACCTAGCCAGGTAAAGCCTGGCACCCTCCTAGCAGGGTTGTGGGGGGGGAGGGGTTCCCTTCTTTGGGAGCAATTCATAGCCCCCGAAGGGCCCCTAGTGGTGATCACCTTCCCCGTGGGAAGACACCCTCCCATCCTCACCAAACACAATCCACCCGATCGCCAGAACCTATCTCAATGGCCCCGGTGACCCCAACCCCACTCACCATTCCCAGTGTCTCCAGACATCTTCGCACTGCAGGGCCTCCTGTAGTATCAGCAGTCGGCACTGTATCCTGTGGCATTGCTGCTATTGTAGAGCTGTTGGCCTTCTGATTGGCTGGCAGCTCTGGAGACGGGATCTCATCCCTTAAGGAGACAGCGTTCCCGACGATGTGCAATTAATTGCCTTCCTGCCATGAAATGGCTTCAGGGGGTCTGACAGAGGGCTAAGGTGAGGTCTCTCCCTGCTTTCTGGCCTGCCACTGGGACCACCATCACTATAATAAAATGCAGCCCAATATATCATCATAGCGAGTTTCCACTAATTGTGCTTATTTGTGGGCCTTTGAGGAGGCTGTTAAAATTTCAGGGCGATGACCCTTCAACAGAACTGATAAATGTTAGAGATGTTAGCAGGTTTTAAACAAGCACAAAACCAGGGAAAGGGGGAGGGTAGGAAAACAACAGGGATGTTCTGTGATAGGGTGAAAGGCAGGAGAGATTAAATGACAAAAGGTACAATGGTGCAAGGCAAAAGGGGATGGTAATGGGACAAGTAAAGAAACAAAAGATGGGTCTAGAGGAGGTGTAAATGGCAATAGCAGAATTATTGCCAACAGCTGCCGTCTGAAAAAATGGGAGTGGTGGTTATGATCTTAATTTGTTGAATTCGTTGTTGAGTCCGGAAGGCTGCAAAGGGCTTAATCAAAATATGAAGTGCTGTTCCTTGAGTTTCTGTTGATCTTCAGAGTGGGAGTGAACAGAAAATTAAAATGACAAGCAACTTGAAGCTCAGGGTCATACCTGCGGACTGAACGGTGGTGTTCCGCAAAGCAGTCACCCAATCTGTGTTTGATCTGACCAATGAAGAGGAGACTGCATGTGGGCAGCAAATGCAGTATACTAAATTGAACGAAGTATAGGCGAATTGTTGTTTCACCTGCAAGGAGTCTCTCTGGACAGTGGGAAGGGAGGAGGTAAAAGGGTGCTTTCACTGGAAGGGAGGGTTGATTGAAGAATGGAGCAGGGTGTCACAGAGAGAACTGTCCATTCAGAATGCTGCAAGGGGAGGGAGGGGAAGAAGGTACGTTTGATATGATTTATGTGGACCAGGAGGAGCAGGAAATCTTTGAGTCAGTTAGGTGGTGGACTTTTGTGAAATGTTCAATTTAAGTAACAGAAAAAACTTGCCTTCAACAGCCCAAAATCTCAACTTTATCGCTCTTATCTATTTCCTGCTGAAAATCCTAAATGCAATGTACATATATATATATAAAATATTAAAACAAAAACCATGTGCTCCATTCAAAATTGCTATACAAATAGTTTCTATGGGAATTCCAATGTTAAAATGTCATCACTTACCTTTTGCATTTTCTTGTAAATATTACCTACAATTCCATTAGGTGGCATTCTAATTGGAGTCTTAATGTTAAATAACAATATCCTCCCTTGCATACATGTAGTAGATTAGTTTACAGAAAACATTAAACAATTAAAAAATCTGGTTTTGGGCATTGTAAAAACATACTTGCTGCCCCTCAGCACTGTCTATTAAGCTTATAATGCAATTCATGATTTCTACATATTTATAAAAAAGTTTAAATGGTGCCGAACAATGAGCGATGCTGTCACAATTACTTGCATGAAAGGAATATAGACCCATTAACATTGGGTGGTTCTGTGAAGAGTGGACTATTTGACACAATTTGACACTTAGAAAGGGAAGATTGTTCTTTTTGCAACATGATGAATATCATATTGACTAGTGTGAAAAATGATTGTTCACACTAAGGATTTAATGACCTGAGTTTTGGCTGTTAGTTGTAAGAGTTAGCGGAGGTAATTTTCAATTTACCGGGTAAAACTGGCCTTGTGGGATTTAACTGGGCATTCTAAAATTGTATTCCAATTGAAAGATTTTGCCAAGTTGGCATTAAATTGTGAAAGATCAATGACCTGAAACATTGGGCGGAATCTTGCAAACTAAGTGCAAACTGTAAAAAGGTTCAAGACTGATGTCAGGTAACATACCAAGAGTGATTGGATTTTAGAAACATAATTGCCAGGATTATTGAGAGTCAGTGAGATGCTTCTGGCCCAGCTGGAGTATTGTGTCCATTTCTGGGCACCACACTTTAGGAAGGATGAGAAGGCTTTGGAGAGGGTACAGAAGAGATTTATCGGAATTGCTCCAGGAATGAGGGATTACAGTTTCGTGGATAGACTGGAGAAGCTGGCGTTGTTCTCCTTAGAGCAATGAAGGCTAAGAGAAGATTTGATAGAGGTGTTTAAAATCATGAAGGGTTTAGATAGAGGAAATAAAGAGCAATTGTTTCCAATGGCGGAAGGTTCGATAACTAGAGGGCACAGATTTAAGGTGATTGGCAAAAGAAGCTGAGGAAAAACTTCATTACAAAATCAGTGGTTAGAATTTGGAATGCATTGCCTGAAAGGGTGGTGGATATAGATTCAATAATAGCCTTCAAAAAGGAATTGGATAAATACTGGAAGCAGAAAAATTTGGAGGAATATGGGGAAAAGGCAAGACTGGATGGACTGAATGGGCTCTTTCTGTGCTGTACTATTCTTTGATTCTAAGTGCCTGCAGGAATAGTGGGAGCATTTTCTGGTTGGGAACCCAACTAACTGATTTGCCCGCCTTGTGGCTGCTCTTTCCCAGAGCAGTGCAATTATCAGTCTGCCTTCGAGTTCCCCGACTAAATAGGGAGGGCAGACAAGTTAACTCACCTAAAGCAGCAATGATCGATCTCAATTTAAAGAGGCTCCCTCAGGACTCACAATGGCGGCACTGATTGCAGCATACTATCCAGTGTGAAGGAGCAAAGACCCCCCACCCACCCCTGGTTCACAGACTTGCCCCTGGAGGTGATGATTGATGCAGTGAGGCCACGGAAAGAAATCCTCTTCCCTGAAGTTGGTAGGAGGAGGCCAGCCAGCCTTAGCAAGCAGGTGTGGTTCCAAGTCGCAAAGGCTGTCAGTAGCCAAAGTGTGGAGCCGGGGACCTGGGTCCAGTGCGGGAAAAAAGTAATGACCTCATTTGGTCCAGCAAGTGACTGTCCTGCAATTCTTAGTCCTGCCAGCTATCACTCTCTTATCTCCCTAGCATTCTCCTGCACAACACACCTGTGACTGAGACACCTTCCTGTCACTCACATTCCTTTCTCTCTAGCTTCCTCCTCAAATCTCCATCACACCAGACAAAACTCACACACACCCTCATTTTATTGCCCTCTCACACCCATTCCTCACAGTTACCCTCCTGAAATGTTTACCCTCCATCCTCAGTAATCAGCTCACTTCTCACACCCCTAACTCTCTGCCTTTTCTCACTGCAGGAGAAAAGAGCCGACAACTCCAGGGAGACACAGCGAACCAATTGTGGAGCTGCATCCATGGCCACCCTGACCATGATAGAGGGGGAAACCCTGGAGATCGTCAGGGTGGCAGCAGTACAGACCGTTGTCGATGGAGAGATGGGGTGTTCCAGACACCTGGGTTGGAAATTTTCTAGCACTGACAAAGTGCTGACATTGTGACCTAAAGCAGGTGGCATGGCCACACAGGCGGGGGTGGACGTGAAACCATGATCTTCTCAAGGCCATCCAATTAATAGCTGGCAGGCAGAGGAGCTAACCGGTTAGGAGGCACTGGCAGGAGGAGGTACCGGTGAAAGCATGGCTACTGTCATATTTAAAGGTCAGCTAGCATTACTGTCAAAGGTATTAGCTCTGGAGGGAACAGTGAGGGAGCCCTGGCAATGGCAGAGACAGTGACATTCGCGATTTGGCAGAAGGCAGAGGCAAGGTCGCACCTAGGTTCATTGATGCCTCCCTAGAGGTGCTTTTCCAGGCTGTAAGGGCTTGGATAGATATCATGTTCTCTCAGGTTGGTGGGAGGTGGCCGGCTCGCCAAACCAAGCAGGCATGGACGGAGATAGCAGAGGAGGTGAGCAGCTGTGGTGTGGTCCCATGTACCTGGCTATAGTGCCAAAAGAGCATCAATGACTTGATGCTTTCTAGAAGGTTGAATGCAGTGCTTATTATTAAGCTTGTAGCCTTAAATATGACTAAAGATGAATATGAAACTGGAGAAGGGATTGCCGACACAGTTAGTGGAAATGCCCAGGCATCAGCATTGGCTGTCAGATGCATGTTTGCCTCTCTGTGGAGGACACCGGTCAGGCAGAGATGACTCCTGCATGGTTAGTACTGGTTGCTCACATGCAGGAGGCATGCCTGTGGCACCATGATGGACAGTTAGGCTGCCACCATCATAGGAGTCATTCATGTCTTTGATGGATGAGCAACAATGGAAAATATATACACTTTTAGGAGAAGAGAGCCCACAATACAAGGGAAAGATCAAGAACCAGAGGCAGTGTGCCCTACATGGCGATCTTCACACCTATGGAGGAAGAGGCTTTGGAGCTGGAAGGTATGGAGACATGGCAGTCCACCACTGATTGTGAGATGGGTGTGAAGCCCCGAGAGAGTGACTGGCTTAATGGATGTGTGCAAGAGACCCTCTGGCAAACATAAAGCATAGTGTTCATGTGTGCACCACTGGTCACATAAAGCTCCAGATGATGAGTAATCAGAAGGATGTTTTGGAATGTGCATTGCCCTCTCATCACTCTTCTCTCTCTTGCAAGTCATAGATAAGAGCAACCAGCTGCCGAGTTGCCGAGTCTGCGCGACAGCCCTCCACCTCTGAGGAGTAGAAAGCGACTCAGAGGGTGCATGTCACATCATTCCCCTGCACCCTCTACCAGCGCAGATACTCTCACACCAGTAGGTAGCTGTGTGTGAGTAGTAACAGGGTTGCAGTCTGGTGAGCACAGCACAGACATGCCCATGCAGCTGACGGAGGCCACTAAAATTCAGACATTTTAAAAACAAGGAAAAGTCTCCAGCCTAAATTTGGACCATTGATTAGAAAAAATGCATAGTGCAAAAGGGCTAAAAACTAACCAGGATTCTGAGATTCCCAGCAGCTAAAAATCTGAAATCCTAACATTCCAGAATGGAGAAATCATGGCACCATATATTTATGTATGCTTCTGAGCTCAACAGTCAATCAATTTAAACTCAGTCTCAAAAAACAAAATGAACCAAATCAAGAGGGAAATGAGTCATTCTAGAAAATCTTCTACATTGCCAAAAATGGAATGATTATTGTCTTTGGCAGGAAGTTAAAGGTTAGAAAGACATCTTGACATAAAATGATGGGAAATTTGACAGACTCATATGATGTAAAAATGCAAGCAGTATCTGCACATGAGATTTGGATGAGCAATAGGGTTATACTTAAGCAATGGGGTGAATATTGGGAAATAAGGAATATTTCATCAGTCACCACTGGGAGACTAAAAAGAAAAAAAAAAGGACTTGCATTTATATATCGCCTTTCATGACCTCAGGACATTCCAAAGTACTTTACAGCCAATGAAGTA
The DNA here is from genome assembly GCF_036365525.1 of Heterodontus francisci. NCBI lineage: Eukaryota > Metazoa > Chordata > Chondrichthyes > Heterodontiformes > Heterodontidae > Heterodontus > Heterodontus francisci. The sequence goes on from NC_090389.1 coordinate 67,118,419, forward strand.
CTTTTGAAGTGTCGTAATGTAGGAGATGTGGCAGCCGATTTGTATACATCAAACTCCAACAAACAGCAATATGATGATGACTGGATAATATGTTTTTGTGATGTATAAGTATTGGCCAGGACAGTGGGGAGAATGCCCTGCTCTTCTTCAAAATAATGTCAAAGAATTTTTTATTTGTATCTGCGAGGGAAGACGGGTCATTGGCTTAACATCTCGTCTGAAAGATGTAAACATATTCTATAAATGGAATTCATCTCATGAAAATAGTTTATGTCTCTGAAACCACTGAAGTGATGATGTAAACTTCCTTCAACCAGTCCCGCTTGAGATCCAGTGAGTAAATTCAGTGAAAACTGAACAGAAATCAATAAAGTACATATAAACAATTATTTCAACTCCAAAGTCTGTATAATTTTTTGAAAGTTTAAAATGTTTAATGCAAGTACAGAAAGACAAAATGATCACTTATCTATTTTACGGCCAATAAGGACTAATCAAGGCTTCTGCCTATGAAGGATTTCAACTCTGATTTGTTCTTCATGAATCCTTCCTCACTGATTTCCCAAAAAATAATTTTAACTAGATTGTTGTTGCATTAAATTGTAAATTAATCTTTTTGTGATTGGACTAGTTGAATATGCATTGCGTCTTTGTTGAAATATTATCTTATACTGTAACTATGGTGATTACAATAATACATTGAAGTACAGTGCATTTCATTCATGGTGAATGCTTTTGAAATAAATTACAATGGATAAGTCTTGATGAGGAATATTATATGAATACTCTCAAGTCTAGAATATATCTACTGTCCTTTGAACCATTTCTACTGCTTCTTCATCTTTTCATGAGTATGGTAATTATGCATGGTCTCACTAATGCTTTGGAGAGTACTGTTAGTGTGTCCTAGTATGATTTACTCACCCCAATATTGTCATTACCTTTGCAAATGCTCCTCTATGCTTTCAATGTTCATTTAACTGTTGCACACTTATCTGCTATCCTAATTTATTTAATGATATATCCATTATTTTTTAATCAGAAATATAATTTATTAGTGTGGATAGGTAACAACAGCAGCAATGTACATTTCTATAGCATTTCCCAAAATTAATTTCCATTTATGATCCCTGACATAAATTGCTATGTTTCTGTAAATCTCATTTAGGATTTATCAGTTTCTTCTGATTATCTTGCTTTCCTGCAAAGTTTGATGTCATCTAAAAATGTGGACATTTTTTCAATAACAACTTCATAACTAAAGTAATGACCACCACTGTCAAATGGTAGAGGTGCCATGCACATACATTGAGAGTTGAAAGTATTCTCCAACTCCAGCAGGAACGGAGAGACAGATTAGTATGCTGCTATGATGTAACATCAAATTAAAAAAGCCTAATTTTTATTTGGTGTCAGAATACACCCAATGGCCTTATTACAGTGCAATCTTTATGTAAAATTACATATAAAATTATATAGATTTTGCAGCACAGAAACAGGCCATTCAACCCAACTGGTCCATGTAATGTTTATGAACCAGATGAGACTCCTCCCATCCATCTTCATCTAACTTTATCAGCATAACCTTCTATTTCTGTGTCCCTCATGCCTCGTTCTAAGTTTCCCTTAAATGTATCTATGCTATTTGCTTCAACTCCTCCCTGTGGTAGTGTGTTCCATATTCTAAGTGCTCTCTGGGTAAAGAAGTTCCTCCTGAATTTTATATTATATTATATTGTGAGTTTTTATCCTTTCAGTTATAACATAGGGAAACCATCATTAAAATGCAAGAAGAATGTAAAGAACATTTCTTTTGAATTGGCACTCACCTGGGGAGAGGAGGTTGGTAGTTGGAAGTTAGATCAGATTGATAGTGAATCTGCCCAAGGTTGGTGCGAGGTTACTGAAAAACTTGCAGTCTAAGCTACCACCCATGTTTGATGGTTTGTCACTTTACAGAGTCATTGATGAGATTTGTAATTAAAAATATATGAAAATTATATGTGATACAAACCTTGCAGTGAGAATGAATTATGTTTCATCATGAGTTTTTTTTTATGGTCCAGATTTTGTGGCCCATGGTAAAGGAATGTGACTTTCCTTTCACCTCAAAAAAGTGCCCACAAGGTTTTAGTGGGTTTTATATCATAAACTTCCTCTTTTTTGATGTCAGTTTGAATTCAATGCCTTCTACAGGGACTCAGTTGGGTCTATGATCAGGGCAGGCAGCAGAGAGATTGATCAATCAATCAGATTGAAGAATTCTCACAGATGGTAAAGCAGGAAGTAAAAAGAAGGAAATACAAAATACATTTAAATAATTGCACAGAAAGCAAAATAGAGATTAAGACATACACATGGGATTAAGGGAGAAACTGTTCCGATCCCATTAGGGACCATTAACTTTTAAAAAGAGAAAGTCAAATTTCCATTTTTTGTATTTGTTTGTCGGATGTGGGCGTCGCTGGCTAGGTCAGCATTTATTGCCCATCCCTAATTGCCCTTGAACTGAGTGGCTTTCTCGGCCATTCCAGAGGGCATTTAAGAGTCAACCACATTGCTCTGGGTCTGGAGTCACATGCAGGCCAGGCCAGGGAAGGACGGCAGACTTCCTTCCTTATTATTATTGAACCAGATTGTTTTTTACAACAAGCGACAATGGTTTCATGGTAACCATTAGACTAGCTTTTAATTCCATATTTATTAATTGAATTAAAATTTTACCATCTGCCTTCAAACCCATATACCCGGAACATTAGCCTGGCTCTGGATTAATAGCTCAGTGATATTACCACTACTCCACTGCCTCCCCTATTACTGAAAGAGCTACACCACAAGGTTTCCCATTTTAAACAAAAACTTTACTGTACGAGAGTTAAACAAAACAAAACAATATTAACAACACTACAATTTGGAAACATTATACTTTAAACTTAAAATCTTAACAGAACATGTAGATGTATACTTTAAACTCTAAATACCAACAGAACACTCCTATTTGACTGTTACTGCCACCCCGAAGAATCCCCTATATGTTACAGAATCTTGGGGGTTTGTTCTCTTCTCCTGGGACCAATCCAAAGTACACCACAGCTCTTGGGAATTCACTTCGGTTTCTTTAATTTCTTAGCTTTCTTCAGAGGTTTTAGATTTCCTGGACATTCTCCCTCCAGCTTTGGCTAGGCAAATCCTCCAGTTCACCATCAATACCTCACAAATCTGGATTTCCCAGTTTGAGCATGGGCCTGCCTCAAAACAGAAACACCCCTGGTTCCTGATGGCTTCTTTGCTCCTATGACCAGCTGCTTTCAAAGCCAACAGCTTTCTAAAAGCCTACTGCTTGTCTGTGCCAGCAAGCACACAGATCAAAAAAACAACAGGCACACCTGTATCATCTATCACCATAGCAAAGTGGTACATATGGGATGTCCCAGATAGAAATTAAAGATAATTACCAACCCCCCCCCCCCCAACTCTCAAAACATCTCTTTGATTTCTGATATCCACATGAGTAATTGATATTACTAACAATGACAGTGCAATTTCTTCTAAACTTTCTGGTTTTAACTGCATAACAAAATGAGCCCACCTGCAGTTTTATAGCCCTCACCTCTCTAACTTTGTCTCTGTAAGCACTCATGGAGAGATTTTTGAACTTTAAATGTTATCTTTGTTCTGGGAAATCATATGAATAACTAAACCCCTGACTGAGGTCGCTGCTGACACACCATATCCATCAAGAAGTTCTGAGAGGTTTTCATTGTGTAGGGTCTCTACACTTCGCATTATGACCTTACTAAATAAACATGGGCCACCCTTTAATTTGTAACCACCTTAGGTGTGTTTGCAAGCTTCTCAAACCAGGTGTTGTCATTTGTCTTCCAAAAAAAAATCAATTCCCAAATTAAAAGTTACCTCTAGTAACCATGAACCAGGTGATTGTAACAAAACCTAAACAGTGAAACACAACCTTTAAATTTTTAAAAAAGCATCCACAACATTTTAATTTTCTTCAGAGGGAATGAGTTTCCACACCTGTATAATTTTTCAGTACCCGAAAGGTTGTTCAGGAGTAATTCTGACTTAGTTAAAAACTGAGTTACACCTTATTGACTAAGGCTTAAGTTTTTGTCAGTCTTTACAGTGAGAATAGAGGGTAATTAGTTTAAGTTCACAGTAAAGGGCTGATTTCTAAGTTGATTGCATCTGTGAAGACTGCAACAGTGCAGCCTGTAGTGGACCAGGGTACAACTGATAGCAACTTCTGTGTTTAACTGCACATGTGTGAATGCCAGAAGGTGCTGTCAGTTTTACCCAGTAATAACAATGAATGCTGACAGCTTCTATTGCATATTCCAGGCCAATATTTATCTTTTGATGTTGTGGTATAAACTACTGACTTATTGGGAATATTTTTACTCTGGAAATGAGGCATTGTATATCGTCAACAAATTGCAAATTCTGATTAAAGGATAGTGTGTAACCTTGTTTACATACTATCTATCAATTACCATATGCATTGAGTTTATGATTTGCAATTAAATGTTATCATATTCAAACTTTCCCATATCAGTTGCAAACTAGTATGATTTGAATCTGGTTGCTACTATTTGAATCCTTTGTCACTTCAAGTAAGTTTGTGCATTAGATTGCTAGTTGGAAAATCACTTCAGACTATGAACTGAATTAGTACGGCGATAGTATCATCATTACATTGATTACACAGACATAGCAAATTTTTCACTGAAATGGCTTTTAGAAAAACCTGAACATTGGTATTGCTTTCCTTGATCTAACAGCAGCTTATAGCCTTGTCTGACATACTAGTCTTCTGATGAAAGTATCGAGAGTCCTGCCATATTGGGTCACAAATTTGTTTCGATTACTGCTATGGGACTGTGTTTCAGAGTACACATAGCCAACTGCGTCAGATCGTAGAGATAACAGATCAATGGCCTCTCTCAGAGATCAGTTCTATACAATTTTAATCCAAACATAAATAACCTTTGGCAACCAGATCATGGAAATTCAGCTATGCTGATGACAATGCCTTTGCTATTCAACCCAGTGACTTTTCTCCCCCGGAAACCCCACTTACTCATGGCAGGGTACTTACCAAAATACCAATCCACTGCAATAGAGCTTCTACACATCTTTGTTGTTCAGATGTGACAGCAAAATTGGTGAATAGACTTTTTAATGCTATGCTGGCAAAGTCACATGCATGCTTTGCCTGCTTCTCTCCGGTTAGGGAGAACATAGTCTACTCTGTTGGCATAAAGTGCATCAGTCACCTCCTTTATGCAGCTGTGGATGGCAAACTGGGAGTTTTGGAGATTTCGCCTCCTCCAGCCTGGAAAGATCCAGACACAAAGAAATTCATAGTCACGATCACCTTCACAGACACTGGCAACGCTGTCCGTGCCCTGCTCTTAAGGCTGCAGGTCTTCTCTGCAAGAGGTGGCAGATTTCTGTGAGTACCTCATTCGTAAAATGAAGACAATACACACACTGATCCTGGCTTCAGTTGAGGTGGCAGAAAAGTTCCTGGAAGACCCTGGATGGATAAGGCCACCTGCCCTTCTACCCCTCCTCCTCCCCCTTCGAGCAGCTTGTCGTTTTCTGTGCCGCCTCTGTTCAATCTCCCTATCATGCTGCAGGCCAATGGGGACTGGGAGCAAGTTGTCTGACCAGATACTTTGCAGTCAAAAGCAAGGCCTTCTTCACATGCAGCATCACTCTCTGTCGACTTCACCAACTTCAAACAACTCTTCAAACCACCAAACACTTCTACAGACAGAACCAGTAGAAATTAATCAGCAAATAATCAGAGAGTGGCTGATGATCTCTTTAAATAGTGCGGGTGCGGGATCCTTTCTGCTGCTGAACACATGTTCAACGGTGCATGCTTAAGAGAGAGTATTAGCTGGAGTGGTGAGGTCAAAAATGGCAGTGCTGGCATTAAATCAGCGTTACCCATTGACCAACATTACAATTTGCCTACTCTGCATATTTCCACCATACATTCCTGATGCCCACACAACCGAGAATGACATCTGGCGAGGGCCGCACTGGAAATATGCGCACATGGCGTGGATACCATTTTATAACCAAATCAGCACCGGTAGCGCCGAAACTATGGGCGTTAAGGAGCCAAATTTTGCAGCCATTAATTCAAAAAACCCTAGAAATAATTGGAATTTAAAATGAAAACAGAAAATGCTTCAAATACACAACAGCTGCCAAGGGAAAAGATGGGGCATGATGTTTTATATGTGTACCCTTCATCAGATACCAGCCATTTTGTTTTTAGTCTTCATTCAGAGAAGCACATACATAGTTTCTCATGCCAAAATGATTTCAAGATTTTGGAAAGGTAGTTCTCAGTGATTTTAAAAAACTCCTATAATTCTGTACTTTTTAAAGAAATGACATGTTCATTTAATAAACTATCCAAGTTGCTTTCAAACAATAATGGTTCAGTAAATCATAGGAACATAGGAACAGGGTTAGGCCATTCAGCCCCTCTGGCCTGTTCTGCCATTCAATTAAATCGTAGCTGATCTGATTGTTAACTCTATCTAGCCACCTCGGTTCCATTACCTTTAATACAGTTGTTTAACAAAAATCTATCAATCTCAGTATTGAAATTTTCAATTGATCTAGCTATAACAGATTTTTAGGGGAGAGAGTTCGACATTTCCATGACCCTTTGTGTGTAAAAGTGTTTTCTGACATCACTTTTGAATGGCCCAGCTCTAATTTTAAGCTTATGCCCCTTTTTCCTGGATTCCTCCACAAGAGGAACTAGTTTATTGCTAACTTCACTATCAAATCCTTTAATCTTCTAAAACAAGTCTAATCTATGCAATCAGTCCTCATAATTTTAACCCTTTTAGCCATGATATTACTTGGGTGAATCTGCACTGCACTCCCTCAGAAGCCAATATATCCTTCTTAAAGCATGGTGCGCGGAACTGAATCTTTAAAAATTTGTTTGTGGGATGTGGGTATCACTGGCTATGCCAGCATTTACTGCCCACCACTAATTGCCCTTGGGAAGGAAGAATGCAGTTGCTCCAGATGGGGTCTAACTAGAGCTCTGTACAGTTGTAACGCAATTTCCACCCTTTTGTATTCCAGCCACCTTGATACAAAGGCAAACATTCATTACTTTTTGTATCTGTCCACTAGCTTTTTGTGATTACTATACTTGAACTCCTAAATTTCTCTGCTCATTCACAGTTCCTTGCTTTTTGCCATTTAAAAAAATACTCTGATCTATCTTAGGTCCAAAGTGGATGACCTCACCCTTTCTCATTTAAACTCCATCTACCACAATTTTGCCCATTAATCAATCAACTCCCCTTTGCATCTTTCTGCTCCCATATCCACTATTTACTAGGCTACCTAATTTAGAGTCATCAGCAAACTTAGGTATACAGTTCTCTTTTCCTTCATCCAAGTTAATTATAAATATAAGGAAAAGCTGAGGCCTTGGTACAGATCCCTCGGGAACCCAACAACAACAATAATAACTTGCATTTATATAGCACCTTCAATGTAGCAAAACACCCCAAGGTGATTAACAAGAGTGTGATTAACCAAAATTTGACATGGAGCCACAGATGAAAATGTCAGAACAAATAACTATAAGCATGGTCAGAGAATTAGGTTTTAGGGAGTGTCTTAAAGGAAGAAAGAGAGTTAGAGAGGTGGAGAGGTTTAGCAAGGGAATTTCAGAGTTTAGGGCCCAAGCAGCTGAAAGCACCGCTGCGAATGGTGGAGTGATTAAAATCGGAGATGTGTAAGATGGTGGAATTGGAGGAATGCAAATTTCTCAAAGGCTTGTTAGGCTGGAGAAGATAACAGTGATAGGAAGGGGTGAAACCATGGAAGGATTTGAAAAAATGGATGAGAATTTTTAAATTGAGGCATTGCCGGACTGGAAGCCAATGTAGGTCAGAAAACACAGGATGATGGGTGAACAAGGCTTGGTGTAAGTTAATATAGGGGCAGCAGAATTCTGGAAGAGCATAGGCTTATACAGGGTGCAAGCTGGGAGACTGAGCAGGAGAACATAGGAATAGTCAAGTCTAGAGACACCAAAGGCACATATGAGGGTATCAGTAGCAGATCAGCTGAGGCAGGAGTGGAATCTAACAATACTAGGGAGACAGTGGCGTAGCTGTAATGTCAGTAGACAAGTAATCCAGAAGTCTAGGTTAACGTTCTGGGGACATGGATTTGAATTCCACCAAGGCAGATGGTGAAATTTGAATTCAATTAATAAATCTGGAATTAAAAGCTAGTCTAATGGTGACCATGAAACCATTGCCGATTGTTGTAAAAACCCATCTGGTTCACTAATGTCCTTTAGGGAAGGAAATCTGCTGTCCTTATCTGATCTGGCTTACATGTGACTCCAGACCCAGAGTAATGTGGTTGACTCTTAAATGCCTTCTGAAATGGCCTAACAAGCCACCCAATTGTATTAAATTGCTACAAAGTGTAAGAAAAGAAAACTACTGGCATCATCCTAGGCACTGGAAATGACAACAGCAAACACAGCCCCGTTGACCCTGCAAAGTCCTCTTCACCAACAGTTGGGGGCTTGTGCCAAAATTGGGAGAGCTGTCCCACAGACTAGTCAAGCAGCAGCCTGACATAGTCATACTCACGGAATCATACCTTACAATGTCCCTGACACCACCATCACCATCCCTGGGTATGTCCTGTCCCACCAGCAGGGCAGACCCACCAGAGGTGGCAGCAGTGGTATACAGTCAAGAGGGAGTAGCCCTGGGAATCCTCAACATTGACTCTGGACTCCATGAAGTCTCATGGCATCAGGTCAAACATGGGCAAGGCAACTTCCTGCTGATTACCATCTACCGCCTCCCTTCAGCTGATGAATTAGTGCTTCTCCATGTTGAACACTAATTGGAAGAAGTACTAAGGGTAGCAAGGGCACAGAATGTACTCTGGGTGGGTGACTTCAATGTCCACCACCAAGAGTGGCTCGGTAGCACCACTACTGACCGAGCTGGCTGAGTCCTAAAGGACATACCTGGAGACTGGATCTGCAGCAGGTGGTGAGGCAACCAACAAGAGGGAAAAACCTACTTGACCACGTCCTCACCAATCCACCTATCGCAGATGCATTTGTCCATGACAGTATATGTAGGAGTGACCACCACAAAGTCCTTGTGGAGACAAAATCCCATCTTCACATTGAGGGACCCACCATCGTGTTGTGTGGCACTAACACCATACTAAATGGGATAGATTTCAAACAGATCTAGCAACTCAGAACTGAGCATCCATGAGGCACTGTGGGCCATCAGCAGCAGAATAACAATCTGTAACCTCATTGGCCCAGCATATTCCCCACATTACCATCAAGCTGGGGGACCAACCCTGGTTCAATGAAGCATGCAGGAGGGCATGCCAGGAGCAGCACCAGGCATACCTCAAAATGAGGTGTCAGCCTGGTGAAGCTATAATGCACGACTACCTGCATGCCAAACAGTGGAAGCAGCATGCGATCGACAGGGCTAAGCGATCCCACAACCAACGGATCAGAGCTAAGCTCTGCAGGCCTGCCACATCCAGTCGTGAATGGTGGCGGAAGGAGGAGGCTGCACAAATATCCCTTTCCTCAACAATGGTGGAGCCCAGCCCATCATTGCAAAAGACATTGCTGAAGCATTTGCACCCATCTTCAGCCAGAAGTGCTGAGTGGATGATCCATCTCGGCCTGCTCCTGAGGTCCCCAGCATCACAGATGCTACTCCTGAGCCAAACCGATTCACTCCACATGATACCAAGAAATGGCTGAAGACACTGGATACTGCAAGGACTACGGGCCCTGACAACATTCTGGCAATAGTACTGAAGACTTATGCTCCAGAACTAGCCGTGCCCCGAGCCAAGCCTTTGCAGTACAGCTAGAACACTGGTATCTACCCAACAATGTAGAAAATTGCCCAGGTATGTCCTATACACAAAAAACAGGACAAATCCAACCTGGCCAATTACTGCCCTATCAGTCTACTCCCGATCATCAGCAAAGTGATGGAAGTATTATCAAATGGCACTTGCTCAGCAATAACATGCTCACTGATGCCCTGTTTGGGTTCTGCCAGGGCCATTCAGCTCCTGATCTCATTACAGCCTTGGTCCAAAGATGAACAAAAGAGCTGAAGTCAAGAGGTGAGGTGAGAGTGACTGTCCTTGACATTAAGGCAGTATTTGACTGAATACGGCATCAAGGAGCCCTAGCAAAACTGGAGTCAAAGGCAGTCAGAGGGAAAACTCTCCGCTATTTGGAGTCATACCTAGAATAAAGGAAGATGATTGTTGTTGTTGGAGGTTAATCATCTCAGTTCCAGGACATCATTGCAGGAGTTCCTCAGGATAGTGTCCAAGGCCCAACCATATTCAGCTGCTTCATCAATGACCTTCCCTCCGTCTTTAGGTCAGAAGTGGGGATGTTCGCTGACAATTGCACAATGTTCAGCACCATTCACAACTCCTCGGATACTGAAGGAACCTGTGTCCATATGCAGCAAGACCTGGACAACATCCAGGCTTGGGCTGATAAGTGTCAAGTAGCATTTGCACCATACAAGTGCCAGGCAATGACCATCTCAAACAAGAAGGGGAGTAGAGACAGCCCTGGTAATTATAGACCTGTGAGCCTTACTTCGGTTGTGGGTAAAATGTTGGAAAAGGTTATAAGAGACAGGATTTATAATCATCTTGAAAAGAATAATAAATTTTCTCTTCACAACCTACTTTCCTACCTATCTTTATGATTTCAACAAATTTAGCAACTATACCTTCGGTCCCTTCATCTAAGTCATTTATATAAATTGTAAAAAGTTAAGGCCACAGCACTGATCCCTGTGGCACACCACTCGTTACATCTTGCCAACCAGAAAATGACCCATTTATGCCGACTCTCTGTTTCCTGTTAGCTAGCCAATCTTCTATCCATGCCAATATGTTATCCCCTACACCATGAGCTTTTATTTTTTGCAATAACCTTTGAAGTGGCAGCTTATCAAATGCCTTCTGGAAATCTAAGTACAATACATCCACTGGTTCCCCTTCATCCACAGCTCATGTAACTCCCTCAAAGAACTCCAATAAATTGGTTAAACAAGATTTCCCTTTCACAAAACAATGTTGTCTATGCCTGATTACCTTCAATTTTTCTCAGTGTCCTGCTCTAACGTCTTTAATATTAGCTTCTAACATTTTCCCTAAGACAGATGTTAAGCTAACTGGCCTGTAGTTTCCTCCTTTCTGTCTCCCTTTTTGAATAAAGGAGTTACATTTGCTATTTTCCAGTCTAGCAGAACCTTTCCTGAATCTAGGGAATTTTGGAAAATTAAAATTAACGCATCAACTATCTCACTCGCCACTTCTTTTATGACCCTGGGATGAAGTCCATCAGGACCCAGGGACTTGTTAGCCCGCAGCTCCAACAATTTGTTCAGCACCACTTACCTGGCGATTGTCATTTTCTTGAGTTCCTCTCTCCCTTCCATTTCCTGACTTACAGTTAATTCTGGGATGTTACTTGTATCCTCTATAGTGAAGACTGATGCAAAATATCTGTTCAATTCATCTGCCATCTCCTTATTATCCATTATTAATTCCCCAGACTTACTTTCTATAGGACCAACATTCACTTTGTTAATTCTTTTCTTTTTTAAATATCTATCAAAACTCTTACTATCTGTCTTTATATTTCTTGCTAGCTTTCTCTCGTACTTTAATTTTACCTTCCTTATCAATCTTTTAGTCAATCTTTGCTATTTTTCATATTCTGTCCAATCTCCTGTCCTGCCACCCATCTTTGCGCAATTATATGTTTTTTCTTTAAGTTTGATACTATCTTTAACTGTTTTAGTTAACCACAGATGATGGGACCCCCCCACCCTGAAATTTTTCTTTCTCATTATAATGTGTATTCTGTGTATTCTGAAATATCTCCTTAAATGTCTGCCACTGCATCTCTATTGACCTATCCCTGAACATAATTTGCCAGTCTACTTTAGCTAGCTCTACTTTCATGCCGTCATAATTGTCCTTATTTAAGTTTAAAATACTGATCTTGGACCCACTCTTCTTTCCCTCAAACTGAATGTAAAATTCAATCATATTACGATCGCTGCTACCTAGGGGCGCCTTAACTATGAGATCATTAATTAATCCTATCCCCTTGCACAATACCAGGTCCAGTATAGCCTACTCTCTGGTTGGCTCCAAGAAATTATCTTCGTCTAAGCTACCTCTGCCCATCTGATTTTCCCAGTCTATATGTAGGTTAAAATCCCCCATAATTATCGCTATACCTTTCTGACAGGCTGCCATTATTTCTTCCTTTATACCCCATCCTACAGTGTGGTTAACGTTAGGTGGCCTGCACACCACTCCCACAAGTGACTTCTTGCCTTCATAATTTCTCATCTCTACCCAAACTGCTTCTACATCCTAGGTTTCTGAACTCATCCCTCTCTATTGTGCTTATACCATCATTAATTAACAGAGCCACCCCTCCACAGGGGCAAACAAGTGTCTTTCTCATCAAGCAATCAGATTGAATGATTCTGAAATTAACAATGCAAGGACCGAGAAGGAAGTTTAAATTCCAGTGTGTGAATTCAATGTCAATTGAGGTACAGAGAGAGAAATAAAAAGAGGCAAAGAAAGATTGAATTAAGAAGTCAAAGAGTGATGCTTTATTTTGTTCTAATAACTATGATGTGCATGGTCATTTTAGACACATCATATCGGAGATGTTCAAGCTTTCACTGAATTTCAGAAGAACAAGAAAGATGCAGGCTGCAGTACCATAGTTTGCAGAATGCTTTTTGTACAGTAGATTGCATCTCTTGTGAAGCTACTCAAGAGAAAGGGTTATAAAAGCAAAATACTGCGGATGCTGGAAATCTGAAATAAAAACAAGAAATGCTGGAATCACTCAGCAGGTCTGGCAGCATCTGTGAAAAGAGAAGCAGAGTTAACGTTTCGGGTCAGTGACCCTTCTTCGGAACTGACAAATATTAGAAAAGTCACAGGTTATAAGCAAGTGAGGTGGGGGTGGGGCAAGAGATAACAAAGGAGGTCTAGATTGGACCAGGCCACATAGCTGACCAAAAGGTCACGGAGCAAAGGCAAACAATATGTTAATGGTGTGTTGAAAGACAAAGCATTAGTACAGATTAGGTGTAAATACACTGAATATTGAACAGCAGCAAGTGCAAACCTGAAAAAAAACAGTGGGTAAGCAAACTGAACAAACAAAGATGAAATGAAATAACTGCAAAAAAAAGATTGTAAAAAATGTAAAAAAGAATGGAAAAAAAAGGAAGAAAAAATAACTAAAAATGAAAGTACAATGGGGGCTGTCATGCTCTGAAATGATTGAACTCAATGTTCAGTCCGGCAGGCTGCAGTGTGCCTAATCGGTAAATGAGATGCTGTTCCTCGAGCTTGCGTTGATGTTCACTGGAACACTGCAGCAATCCCAGGACAGAGATGTGAGCATGAGAGCAGGGGGGAGTGTTGAAATGGCAAGCAACCGGAAGCTCAGGGTCCTGCTTGTGGACTGAGCGGAGATGTTCCGCAAAGCGGTCACCCAGTCTGCGCTTAGTCTCCCCAATGTAGAGGAGACCACACTGTGAGCAGCGAATACAGTATACTACATTGAAAGAAGTACAAGTAAATCGCTGCTTCACCTGAAAGGAGTGTTTGGGGCCTGGGATAGTGAGGAGAGAGGAGGTAAATGGGCAGGTATTACACCTCCTGCGATTGCAGGGGAAGGTGCCCTGGGACGGGGACGAGGTGGTGGGGGTAATGGAGGAGTGGACCAGGGTGTCGCGGAGGGAATGATCCCCTTGGAATGCTGACAGGGGAAGGGAGGGGAAGATGCGACTGGTAGTGGCATCATGCTGGAGGTGGCGGAAATGGCGGAGGATGATCCTTTGGATATGGAGGCTGGTGGGGTGAAAAGTGAGAACAAGGGGAACCCTGTCACGGTTCTGGGAGGGAGGGGAAGGGGTGAGGGTAGAGGTGCGGGGAATGGGTCGGACACGGTTGAGGGCCCTGTCAACCACAGTGGGTGGAATTCCTCGGTTGAGGAAAAAGGAGGTCATATCAGAAGCACCGTCATGGAAGGTAGCATCATCAGAGCAGATGCGTCGGAGACGGAGAAACTGGGAGAATGGAATGGAGTCCTTACAGGAGGTAGGGTGTGAAGAAGTGTAGTCAAGGTAGCTGTGGGAGTCGGGCTTATAATGGATATTAGTAGACAACCTATCCCCAGAGATGGTGACAGAGAAGTCAAGGAAGGGAAGGGCAGTGTCAGAGATAGACCATGTAAAGGTGAGAGAAGGGTGGAAATTGGAAGCAAAGTTGATAAAGTTTTCCAGTTCGGGGCGGAAGCAGGAAACGGCACCGATACAGTCATCAATGTACCGGAAAAAGAGTTTGGGGAGGGGGCCTGAGTAGGACTGGAACAAAGAATGCTCGACATATCCCACAAAAAGACAGGCATAACTAGGACCCATGCGGGTACCCATAGCGACACCTTTTACTTGAAGGAAGTGCATGGAGTTGAAGGAGAAGTTGTTCAATGTGAGAACAAGTTCAGCCAGGCGGAGGAGGGTGGTGGTAGATGGGGACTGGTTGGGCCTCTGTTCCAGGAAGAAGCGGAGAGCCCTCAAACCATCCTGGTGGGTGATGGAGGTGTAGAGAGATTGGACGTTCATAGTGAAGAGGAGGCGGTTGGGACCAGGAAACTGGAAATTGTCAAAATGACGTAGGGCGTCAGAAGAGTCACGGATGTGGGAAGAGACTGGACCAGTGGAGAAAAGATAGAGTCTAGATAGGAAGAAATAAGTTCAGTGGGGCAGGAGCAGGCTGACACAATGGGTCTGCCGGGACAGTCCCGTTTGTGGATTTTGGGAAGGAGGTAGAAGCGGGCTGTCCGGGGTTGTGGGACTATGAGGTTGGAAGCTGTAGAGGGAAGATCTCCAGAGGAGATGAGGTCAGTGACAGTCCTTTGGACGGTGGCTTGATGTTTGGTGGTGGGGTGATGGTCCAGAGGGAGGTAGGAAGAAGTGTCCGTGAGTTGGCGTTGAGCTTCTGCAAGGTAGAGGTCGGTACGCCATACGACAACAGCACCACCCTTGTCTGCAGGTTTGATGACCATGTCGGGGTTAGACCTGAGAGAACAGAGTGCCTCAAGTTCAGAGGGGGACAGGTTAGAGTGAGTGAGGGGGGCAGAGAAATTGAGACGACCAATGTCTCGCCGACAGTTTTCAATGAAGAGATCAAGAGCGGGTAAGAGGCCAGGGAGAGGGGTCCAGGTAGAGGGAGAATGCTGGAGGCGGGTGAACGGGTCTGCTGATCGGGGGGAGGACTCCTGGTCAAAGAAGTGAGCCCGGAGATGGAGGCGATGGAAGAAGAGCTCAACGTCATGCCGAGCGCGAAATTCAAGAGAAAGGGTTGTCATGCAGGCCCCCACCTGCCAAGGATGAGGCATTACTAATTTACCCACATGGACTTAAATTTCAACTTGTAGCTGGGAAGGAGAGAAGGCCTGTGACAAGCAATTGCCAGGCCCCTGGCTGGAAAGACTTTTTTGCATATTAACAGACAATGTTTGGAACAAAGGAGCTATCCCCTGCTCCAATTCAATCCACAAACAGACGTGGTCAGACCAGTTAGCCACATGACTAACTGGCTGTTGAAAAGTTTGAACTGAGAGTTTTAAATTTGAGAGACAGTGTTTGAACTGGCAGTTTGAAGAAAGCTCTTTGCTCCTGGACTGAAAAGACCTCCTGCCTGTCTGTCTGCTCCCATCTCTTTCTCACAGAACTCCAAAAAAACCCACTGAAGCCACATGAACTCCAAGAGAGAAAAGTCTCCTACAATGAACAAGGTTTAAGAAGAATACTGGGCCCCAACAGACCTACCTACAAGTAAGGATTCGACAGTGAGCTCGTAGACCCATAGCAAAAACTCTTCAGATATTGCCTCAAACTTTTTCACTTTATTTCTTCTGCTCTTTTCTGTCCCTATCTGCTTGTGTGTATCATGTATGCATGCTAGCGTTGGCGCATCGTGTATCCGGAGGTGTTAATCAAATTAGAGTTTAAGTTTAATAAAATTTCAATCTTTCTGCTTTAAACCTAAGAAAGCCTGTTTGTGGTCATTTCTTTGCCTTATAATTGGAAAGCGGTGAACAAGGATTCATCAAGGGGGAACTAAAAACACAGTGTGTTTAAAAAATAAAATCCTGTTACAGTAAGACCAGGTGAAGGCTGAAAGAGAACCCGAGACCTTTTTCTCACTTGGTCGCAACGGGGTATACAGCTCTGAATCAAAAACCACAGGTATTCAGCTGCCCAGTGGTAGGCCCCTGTGAAAGACGCAAAGGACCAATCATCAGGGTTAAGGCTATTGACCCCATTTTTAAGCCCTTACAATCCTGTTGACGCTAATTTTTCCCCAAATGAAGATCCGTCCTGTTGATTCTTTGGCTGCAGTGTATTTCCACAAACAAAATCTACCTGTCGCAGATGCATCTGTCCATGACAGTATTGGTAGGAGTGACCACTGCACAGTCCTTGTGGAGACGAAGTCCCATCTTCACATTGAGGATACCCGCCATCGCATTGTCTGGCATACCACTGTGTTAAATGAAATAGATTTCTAACAGATCTAGCAACTCAAAACTGGGCATCCATGAGACGCTGTAGGCCATCAGCAGTAGCAGAATTATATTCAACCACAATCTGTAACCTCTTTGCGTGGCATATCCCCCACTCTACCATTACCATCAAGCTGGGGGACCCACCCTGGTATAATGAAGAGTGCAGGAAGGCATGCCATGTGCAGCACCAGGCATGCCTAAAAATGTGGTGTCAGCCTGGTGAAGCTACAACACATGACTACTTGCATGCCAAACAGTGGAAGAGCATGCAATAGACAGAGCTAAGCGATCCCATAACCAACGGATCAAATCTAAGCTCTGCAGATCTGCCACATCCAGTCATGAATGGTGTTGGACAATTAAACAGCTAACAGGAGGAGGAGGGTCCACAGATATCCCCATCCTCAACGATGGTGGAGCTGAGCACATCAGTGCAAAAGACATTGCTGAAGCATTTGCATCCATCTTCAGCCTGAAGTGCCAAGTGGATGATCCATCTCAGCCTTCTCCTGAGGTTCCCAGCATCATAGATGTCAGTCTCCAGCCAATCCATTCACTCCATGTGAGATCAAGAAATGGCTGAAGGTACTGAATACTGCAAAGGCTATGGGCCCTGACAACATTCCGGCAATAGTACTGAAAATCTGTGCTCCAGAACTAGCCGCTCCCCTAGCCAAGCTACAGCTACAGCACTGGCAACATCTGGTAATGTGGAAAATTTCCCAGGTAAGTCCTTTCCTCAGAAAGCAGGGCACATCCAACCTGGCCAATTACCGCCCCATCAGTCCACTCTGGATCATCAGCAAAGTGATGGAAGGGGTCGTCGACATTGCTATCAAGCAGCACTTGCTCAGCAATAACCTGCTCACTGACGCTCCGTTTTTGTTCCGCCAAGACCACTCAGCTCCCGACCTCATTACAGCCCTGGTTCAAACATGGACAAAAGAGCTGAACTCCAGAGGTGAGGTCAGAGTGATTGCCCTTGACATCAAGGCAGCATCTGACTGAATATGGCATCAAGGACTCTCTGCTGGTTGGAGTCGCACCTGGCACAAAGGAAGATGATTGTGGTTGTTGGAGGTCAATCATCACAGCCCCAGGAAATCACTGCAGGAGTTCCTCAGGGTACTGTCCTCGGCCCAACCATATTCAGTTGCTTCATCAATGACCTTCCCTCCATCATAAGGTCAGAAGTGGGGATGTTTGCTGATGATTTCACAATGCTTAGCACCATTCGCAACCCCTCAGATACTGAAGCAGCTCATGTCCTGATGCAGCAAGACCACAACAGCATCCAGGCTTGGGCTAATTAGTGGCAAGTAACATTTGTGTCACACAATTACCAGGCAATGACCATCTCAAACAAGACAGAATCAAACCACGTCCCCTTGATGTTCAATGACAATACCATCTCTGAATCCCCCACTACCAACATCCTGGGGGTTACCATTGACCAGAAACTGAACTGGACCAGCCACATAAATACTGTGGCTACAAGAGCAGGTCAGAGGCTGGGAATTCTGCAGCAAGTAACTCACCTCCTGTCACCTCAATGCCTGTTCACAATCTACAGTGCACAAGTCAAGAGTGTGATGGAATACTCTCCACTTGCCTGGATGAGTGTAGCTCCAAAAGCATTCAAGAAGCTCTTCATCATCCAGGACAAGCAACCTGCTTGATTGGCACCCCATCCACCACTTTCAACATTCACTCCCTTTGGCACTGACACACACTGGCAGCAGTGTGTACTATCTACAAGATACGCTGCAGCAACTCACCAGAGCTCCTTCGCCAGCACCTTCCAAACCTGTGACCTCTACCACCTAGAAGGATAAGGGCAACAGATGCATGGGAACACCACCACCTGCAAGTTCCCCTCCAAGCCACACACCATCCTGACTTGGAACTATATCGCCATTCCTTCACTGTCGCTGGGTCAAAATCCTGGAACTCCCTTTCTAACAGCACTGTTGGTGTACCTACATACCAAGGACTGCAGCGGTTCAAGAAGGCAACTCACCACCACCTTCTCGAGGGCAATTAGGGATGGACAATAAATGCTGGCCAGGCCAGTGATGCCCACATTCTATGAATGAATTTTAAAAAAACAAGCATCCGATGATACTTGCCCAAATGGCCATTATTGTTTTGTGAGCCCTGTCACCTGCAGGACCATCAAAACCAAATCCAATCAAAGAATACATTCCCACAATCACTCAAAATGCTGGTAATGCACAATAGGTCAATCAGAATTTGAAAGCAAAATACGGGTTTAAATTTCTGTGCATTTTCAGCATTCTTTGTAGCAAAGGGATTGTGTTTTCCTATAACCAATGACTGAAGACACATTTATCAAGAAAGTCGTCTCTTAGGAATTCACACAAAGGCTCTACAATTAAATTGTTTTTTTATTTGCTTAACGTGCAGGACATTGTGAACTGTTTGTTCCCAAGAATAACCTTTCCTTAGTGTGCTCACAGAGCAGTGCTACAGCAATCTGTGTGATTTTAGCTATAGGGCTTTTGATCTAAACAAACTATTGCAGTTATTACATTCTCAGCTGGCTGCCAAAGAAAGGGTACATGTCTATGCCAAGAAAACAATAATCTAGTTTTGATTAGTGGAGAGGATCCATCCTTTTTGCAGCGGCGACAGGGAGAGCAAGGTGGCAGCTGGGGAAGTGAGTTTACAACTTATATAAACTTACCTTTTTGTTTCGGCAGTTTCTTTTTGCAGCGGCGACAGGGAGAGCAAGGTGGCAGCTGGGTAAGTAAGTCCTATATATTTGGGCAGCGGCTGAACCCGAGACACTACACCTGTCGTGTCTCCCACCCGCCCTCCTCCTCTAACCAAAAAAAAAGGACTCGGTGGTGTGCAGATAAGGTAAGGCTTTTTCTATTTATTTTTTTTTTCGTGTGATTGGTAAAAACTTTTCATTCCTTTTTCATTTATCTAAGTTAAGACTAAGTTAAGCTTAAGATTAAAAATGGCAGGAGATCTCAGACCCGTGTTATGCTCCTCTTGCTCAATGTGGGAGCTCAGGGACACGGCTGATGTCCCTGACTCCTTCACGTGCTGGAAGTGTGTCCAGCTGCAGCTCTTGTTAGACCGCATGACGGCTCTCGAGCTGCGGATGGACTCACTTTGGAGCATCCGCGATGCTGAGGAGGTCGTGGATAGCACGTTTAGCGAATTGGTCACACCGCAGATTAGGATTGCTGAGGGAGAAAGGGAATGGGTGACCAAAAGGCAGAGAAAGAGCAGGAAGGCAGCGCAGGTGTCCGCTGCGGACATCTCCCTCCAAAACAGGTATACCGTTTTGGATACTGTTGAGGGAGATGGCTCACCAGGGGAAGGCAGCAGTAGCCAGGTTCATGGCACCGTGGCTGGCTCTGCTGTTTGGAAGGGCGGGAAAAAGAGTGGAAGGGCTATAGTCATCGTGGATTCGATTGTAAGGGGAGTAGATAGGCGGTTCTGTGGTCGAAAGCGAGACTCCCGAATGGTATGTTGCCTCCCAGGTGCACGGGTCAGGGATGTCTCAGATCGGCTGCAGAACATTCTGAAGGGGGAGGGTGAACAGCCAGTTGTCGTTGTGCACATAGGCACCAATGATATAGGTAAAAAACGGGATGAGGTCCTACAAGCAGAATTTAGGGAGTTAGGAGCCAAGTTAAAAAGTAGGACCTCAGAGGTAGTAATCTCAGGATTGCTACCAGTGCCACGTGATAGTCAGAGTAGAAATGAAAGAGTAGTCAGGATGAATGCGTGCCTTGAGAGATGGTGCAGGAGGGAGGGGTTCAGATTTTTGGGACATTGGGACCGGTTCTGGGGGAGGTGGGACTATTACAAATTGTATGGTCTACACCTGGGCCGGACTGGAACCAATGTCCTTGGGGGTGCTTTTGCTAACGCTGTTGGGGAGGGTTTAAACTAATGTGGCAGGGGGATGGGAACCAAATGAGGACAGTAAGGAGATAGTAACTAAAGCCTGTAAGGAACTAGATAATGAAGTCAGCGTGACTAAGGGAAAGAGTAGACAGGGAGCAGATGATGAACGTAAAGGGACTGGTGGTCTGAGGTGCATTTGTTTTAATGCAAGAAGTGTAGTAGGTAAGGCAGATGAACTTAGGGCTTGGATTAGTACCTGGGAGTATGATGTTATTGCTATTACTGAGACTTGGTTGAGGGAAGGGCATGATTGGCAACTAAATATCCCAGGATATCGATGCTTCAGGTGGGATAGAGAGGGAGGTAAAAGGGGTGGAGGAGTTGCATTACTGGTCAAAGAGGATACCACAGCTGTGCTGAAGGAGGGCACTATGGAGGACTCGAGCAGTGAGGCAATATGGGCAGAACTCAGAAATAGGAAGGGTGCGGTAACAATGTTGGGGCTGTACGACAGGCCTCCCAACAGCGAGCATGAGATAGAGGTACAAATATGTAAACAGATTATGGAAAGATGTAGGAGCAACAGGGTGGTGGTGATAGGAGATTTTAATTTTCCCAACATTGACTGGGATTCACTTAGTGTTAGAGGTCTAGATGGAGCAGAATTTGTAAGGAGCATCCAGGAGGGTTTTCTAGAGCAGTATGTAAATAGTCCAACTCGGGAAGGGGCCATACTGGATCTGGTGTTGGGGAATGAGCCCGGCCAGGTGGTTGAAGTTTCAGTAGGGGACTACTTTGGGAATAGTGATCACAATTCCGTAAGTTTTAGAATACTCATGGACAAAGACGAGAGTGGTCCTACAAGAAGAGTGCTAAATTGGGGGAAGGCCAACTATACCAAAATTCGGCAGGAGCTGGGAAATGTAGATTGGGAGCAGCTGTTTGAAGGTAAATCCACATTTGATATGTGGGAGGCTTTTAAAGAGAGGTTGATTAACGTGCAGGAGAGACATGTTCCTGTGAAAATGAGGGATAGAAAGGCAGAGAAATGGCAGATGGAGTTCAATCAGGGCAAATGCGAGGTGATGCAATTCCAATTCAAGAGTGAACTATACAGTAAGTGGAAAAGTCCTGGGGAAAATTGATGTACAGAAAGATTTGGGTGTTCAGGTCCATTGTTCCCTGAAGGTGGCAACGCAGGTCAATAGAGTGGTCAAGAAGGCATACGGCATGCTTTCCTTCATCGGACGGGGTATTGAGTACAAGAGTTGGCAGGTCATGTTACAGTTGTATAAGACTTTGGTTTGGCCACATTTGGAATACTGCGTGCAGTTCTGGTCGCCACATTACCAAAAGGATGTGGATGCTTTCGAGAGGGTGCAGAGGAGGTTCACCAGGATGTTGCCTGGTATGGAGGGTGCTAGCTATGAAGAGAGGTTGAGTAGATTAGGATTATTTTCATTAGAAAGACGGAGGTTGAGGGGGGACCTGATTGAGGTGTACAAAATCATGAGAGGTATAGACAGGGTGGATAGCAAGAAGCTTTTTCCCAGAGTGGGGGATTCAATTACTAGGGGTCACGAGTTCAAAGTGAGAGGGGAAAAGTTTAGGGGGGATATGCGTGGAAAGTTCTTTACGCAGACTGTGGTGGGTGCCTGGAACGCGTTGCCAGCGGAGGTCGTAGACGCGGGCACGATAGCGTCTTTTAAGATGTATCTAGACAGATACATGAATGGGCAGGAAGCAAAGAGACACAGACCCTTAGAAAATAGGCGACAGGTTTAGATAAAGGATCTGGATCGCCGCAGGCTTGGAGGGCCGAAGGGCCTGTTCCTGTGCTGTAATTTTCTTTGTTTCTTTGTTTCTTTGTTTAGCTGTGAGGCATAATTATAGAGTGTTGGTATACTGCAGTGCTGAAAACGTATCTAAAATGATGCTTGTGTATTAAATAACTTATTTTTCATGGGCAATTATTTACTGATTTTTCAAAAAATGACTTGCATTTTAAATAATCTTTGGATTATTTACAACCTAGCCTGCCTGCCAACACACAATATTTGGATGCATACATGAATAATGGATTCTTGGACAAGGGAGGGTGCCTGGTATCTGTGCAACTGTGCCCAGCAAGGGGTTGATGTCTTCAGGAGGGGAGGAAGAGAAGATGAATTTGGTATTAGTGTGTGGGAAACATGTTAGAACTTTTGACCCATTATAAACCCAGCAGAATTTTGAATTCAATTCATCAGGTAAATCTGACTTTGAGGAACTAAGGAAACTCAATGCCCCAAACTCTATTGTTTAACATCACAATACAAACAGACAGCCTTAAATATATTAATTGGAGTAAAAATTCATTAGCATTTAACAAAAAATGGTAATGAAAACGTAAAACACCTTTCAATTGCTGCTAAAATGGAATTTGAGATTAGTATCGGAACAGAATTGAGTATCCTAATGCATTAATAGTGTACTTTATCTACGAAACAAACTTAAGATTAGTTAAGATTGAGAATTCTTCCATTTGTTCTATGACTTTGCTTATTTATTTCATTAAAGCAACAATTCAAAAGCAACCAGTTTCACAGCTATTAGCAGTCCTCTAGCATCTTGCCAGAAATCATTCTTCAATTGCTTGTCTCGACATTGAACTCTAGATTTTCCATTTGGTGTTGTTTGAAGGCTGGTGTTGACTCATTTATTTTGATCAGTTCATGCTGGCATTAAAATAATGATGATCAGACAATCCAAGCTGAAATGCCGGTAGGCTATTTTTTGAACAAGTTTGCTCTGATGCTGGGATGAGCACTCTCACCTCTGAGTCACAAGGTTGCGGGTTCAAGTCGACTCTAGAGACCTGAGCACAAAAATCTACCTTGACACTCCAGTGCTGCACTGTTGGGGGTACCATCTTTTGGATGAGATTTTAAACTGAGGACCTGTCTTCTTTCTAAGGTGAACATAAAAGATTCCATCGCACTATTTCGAATAAAATCAGGGGAATTATCCTCAGTGACCTGGCTAATATATATCCCTCGATTAACATCCCAAAAACACAGATTAACACATTGGTGTTTGTGGGCACTTGCTGTGTGCAAATTGGCTGCTGTGTTTACTATATTGCAACCATGACTACACTTCAGAAGTGTTTTGTTGGCTGTAAAATCTTTGGGATGTTCTGAGGTTATGAAAGATGCTACATAAATGGAAGCATTTCTTTCTCATGTCACATCCAGCAGCAAATGACATTTATGAAGCAGGAAGGAAATATTCGTGGATTAATTGAATAACAACATCTTTTTTAAATCAAAATAATTATTTCAAAGGTATTGGGAGTGAAAGCCTGAGCCGACTCCAAAAGGGAGTGAGACTCCCTCCTCCAGAGATTTTCATTCCATCTCATTCCAATATCAGGTTAGGCCCTGACACCAGCTTCAAGCTGCATTTATGCTATAATTTCAGCATTGACCTGAAGCAAAACTGCTTTGAACATTTTAATACATTGGTGGTGCATCCTAACTCAGCCATGAGGTAAACAGCTTTCATTCAACAAATGTTAATAATTTCTCTTTTGTGTGACACTTGGCTTAACTGTGTTTTGCAAGGTATTTCAATGTTTGCTCTTACTTTATGGTACTTGGTTTGTTTAGTCATCTATGGATTAGTAATGGAAAATACAGCATAAATACAGCATTTTACTGGCAAGACTACAAACAAGAATTAGAAATGAATAATCCAGGACATCACTTCTCCAAGATGTTCATTTCTGTTGAAAATAATGAACAGTTCATTTTATTTGTTGGTGGAACAAATAAAAACTCTCAGCATCAAAGCATCAACAGAGTATAAAATCTGCTTCTTTTACTTAGCACTAACAAAAAAAATTGGTAGCTTGTCAGGAAACAAAATAATTTTTGTTCTTCCAATGTCTCCCATCCTTTCCAATCCAAACTGTTTCCCTCTCCATGACTCACTAGCACAAAGAACCGTGCTACATTTTCTTTTACAAGAGTCAGGGTTTTGGACAGTTTTAGTAATGTCCCACCACTGAGACATCTAATTGCTATTACAAAGTAACAAATCTGTCTAGTTTTTCTGACGCAAGGTTTCCTCACATTTTTTAATGTGCTGTTTTCCACAGTGATAAAGTGATACACTCACTTCCAAACATCAAGGGGAGGTGTCCTGCTGAGTGGAAATAGGGCAGTAGTGCATAAAAATGATGGGGTATGACTTACTGCCCCATTCACACTGATAGTAGGGCTGAAGCTATCTTCCCAAGGGGTTATCGCAGGGTGGCCAGAGCACCCTACTTAATTCGGCAATCGGCCCATTTAATACGGAAATTGTTGTCCTATGATGTACACGGACTTCTAGATACTAACAGCTTCAGGGTGAATAAGTTGTTTGGGGATTTTAAATGCCTACTCACAGAGTTGGTAATATTAAATTACCCCTTTGGTCTTATCTGTGATGCAATCATGTTAATTTTAGACACGGTAGAGGTCTGGGTCCCAATTAGTTTAAAAACAGTGTACGAGTTGGTTCCAGTCAATTCGTGGCCATTGGGTTACTGTTTTGAAAATGAATTGTCTGTACTTGGAGGCTCATAAAGAAAGGTGGGTAAAGGTTTGTATCGTTTTCTTTTTCAAGAGTTAGAGACAATGGGGCTGATTAGGGACAAAAAAGGAAATCTTCTTGTGGAGGCAGAAGGCATGACTGAGATACTGAATGAGTACTTTGCATCTATCTTCCCAAAAGAAGGGGATGAGATTTATGTTGCAGTAGAGGACGGTGAAGAGAGATATTGGATAGGATAAAAATAGATAGGAATGAGGGACTGAATAGGTTGACATCATTCAAAGTTAACAAATCACCCAGTCCAGATGGAATGCATCCAGGATGCTCAAGGAAGTTAGAGTGGAAATAGCAGAAGCTGTGACCACAATCTTTCAGCTCTCCTTCAATGTGGGAGTGATGCAAATGTTACACCCCTGTTCATAAAGGGGGAGAGCTATAAACCTGGTAACTATAGGCTAATCAGTCTAACATCAGTGATGAGAAAACTACTAGAGACCATTGTCAAGGACAAAATTAATCTCACCTGGAGAAACCTAGGATAAAATGGAATAGTTGAAAGTAAATCATGCCTAAGTAGCCTGATTGAGTTCTTTGATGAAGGTTGAATTAAAGTAGTGCTGGAGATATTATGTTTATGGACTTTGAAAAGGCATTTGATAATGGACTACATAACAGACTTATTCAGCACATGAAGCACATGGGATAAAGGGACAGTGGTAACTTGGGTACAAAACTAACTAAGGGATAGAAGGCAGAAAGTAGTGGTAACTATTGACTGGGGGGAAAATATGCAGTGGGGTCCCCCCAGAGTTTGTATGAGGATCATTGCTTTTCTTGTTATATATAAATGACCTGAACTTGGGTATATGGAGTACAATTTCAAAATTTTGCAGTTTGTTATGCAAATAGCTTTGTTGAATGATAATTTTCTTTAATCCACTGACTGGAGATCTGAATTTATTTTTTTAAAAGACATTTAAAAAAGAAAAGCTTAGGATAGTTACTTAGTTTGCAACACTGTATCCTACACTGCAATGCTTGTGAGGAGGGATACTAAATGCCTGCATTTCCCAGCGAGAAACAAGGCCCAGGAGGTTAAATGGAACTACCTGTTCTTTTAGCAAGCAGAGAAATACTGCTAACTACTATGTTTTAATGACTGAGTGACTGTCATGTGACATGTCCTTCCCCATCTGTGATTTTAAGCTGGTGTTTTCTTTGCAGCAGAGGGGAAGCAACTGGACTCTGACAAGAGCAGACCCTAATTGGGGGTTCCTCTCTCTCCATTCCAGCTTGAAAGCTTTCAATTCCTGTTTGTTGATTGACCACCTTTGCATACTATGGCTATAATCTGAAACCCCATGGGAGGATATCATCCACATTGCTATCTCCAAGTAGCTCACCGAACCAGTCATCTACCTCTTCAAACTAAAAGCCTCAGGACCACTGAATTCAGCTAGAAGCCAGCCGAATCACCAAACTCCACAGACTGTATACCTTTTTTATGGACTCAAACTTAACCAATCTACCTTCCCCAATTCTTTACCCTTTTGTGTGTGTGTCAACCTTGAGTGTGTGTGGGACAATGAAAGTTGGTGCATTGTTTATTATTTTTATTAGTTTGGTTTAGGTACGATGGTAACTCAATAAAACCTGTCTGATTGGTTCTTGTTATGATCAAAGCAAGTAAGTAATCAAGCAGCTACTGAATTGGCCAGTACATCCACTTTAAGAAAAAATTTAACATGTTGCAATCAAACAAGGAGATGGAAAAGAGGAAAGCCCTTCGACCCCTCCTCACTTAATCATAACAAAACCTAAATTGCATTATTTCACACCAATCCACATTGAATTGCATTTTCTATGCTTTGGCCCATTTCACCAGTCTGTCTATATCCTCCTGAAGTCTGCTCCTATGCTGCTCACTATTTACTACATTGTCAAGTTTTTTTTATCATCTTGTAATTCAAATGGCACTGTTTTGAGAAGGGTGCAAGATCAGAGGGAGCTGAGAGTTGTTATGGCCAGGTGGGTGATAGCGTGGCTGGTTTCTGCTGTTCACCTCCCAACTGACCACAGACAGTGTTCTTGTTTAAATTAATGTTTTGGCCCCTGTGTTTTATTTGCCAAATAAACAGCCTGTGACAGGTTTTCTCGTAGGTTTAAGACAGAAGATTAAATATTTATTACATAATAAACACCCAAAATGTTTGCAACACAATCCACACACACATTCACTCTCACAGGCACGCACAAGAAAGGATAGATAGAAGGGAAAAGGTAAGAGTTCAAGCTGTAAAGTCTGTTGTTTCAAGAAATTCTGTGGGATCCTCTTGGAAAGTGAGTTTTAAAGTTGCAGGCCTGTTTGCTGGTTGTTGTGTATTTGCTGGGTTGCTAAAGGGTTCTGGCGGTTCACTTCAGTTTGAAGACGGTGCTGATATTCTTAGCTTAATTTTCACAGGTGGAGGAGCATTTCAAATGAACTCTCTTTTCTTTGCTGCAGTTGGCTTTCAACTTGTCTCAGCAGGGTTCAACTGTTACTTGGAACTGGTCACACTCTCTCTCTCACACCCTCAGCCTTCTGCTAGAATTCAAGATGGCTTTCGATGTTGGTTTGTGGCTGGAGAGACCAGACTGATGTTGATGACTTGCTTAATGAACTGGAAAGACTCCTTTTTTCTTCAAAACTTTTTAAGGTAAAGTCATTAAGTGCTAATTGCATTCCTGGTTACAGGGTTTTCAGATGCAATAGGGAGGGAGATAAGAAAGGAGAGGATGTGGCAATTTTGGTCAAAGAAACTATTACAGCTGTGAGAAGGGATGATATGTTGGAAGGTTCATCAAATGAGGTCACATGGATTGAGCTAAGGAGCAAAAAAGGGACAATCACACTGCTGGGAGTGTACTATAGCCCCCCAAAAAGTCAGAGGGAGAAAGAAGAGCAGATATGTAGGTATATCTTTGAGAAGTACAAAACAATAGGACAGTAATATTAGGGGATTTTAACTACCCCAATATTAACTGAGATAGTTTTAATGTGAATGGAATTGAGGGAGCAGAATCCTTGAGATGCAATCAGGAGAACTTTTTTGGCTAGTATGTAACAAGTCCAACAAGAGAGGGCACAGTTTTAGACTTCATTTTAGGAAATGAAGATGGGCAGGTGGAAGGAGTGACAGTAGGAGAGCATTTTGGTGCTGGTGATCATAATTCAATCAGTTTTAACATAATTATGGAAGAGGACAGAGATAGAACAGGAGTTAGAGTTTTCAATTGGGGCAAGGCCAATTTTACTAAACTGAGCGAAAGTGGACTGGAAACAGCTACTTGAAGATACATCAGTGTCAGAGCAGTGGGATGCATTCAAAGGGGAGACTCAATGGGTTCAGAGTAAACATGTACCCACAAAGAAAAAGGGTGGGACAATCAAATCCAGAGCCCCATGGATATCAAGGAGCTTACAGGGTAATATAAGGCAGAAAAGGAAAGCTTATGCCCGACACAGAGAATTCAACACTACAGAAAGCTGAAAGGAGTATAGAAAGTGGAGGGGTGAAATCATAAAGGAAATTAGGAAAGCTAAGAGAGCGCATGAAAGAATATTATCAAGCAAAATCAAGGTGAACCTAAAGATGTTTTATCAATACAATAAGAGGATAACTAAGGAGAGAGTAGGGCCCATAAAAGACCAAAAAGGTAACCTATGTGTAGGAGTGGAAGATGTTGGCATTGTTCTTAATGAATACTTAGCGTCTGTCTTCACAAAAGAGGGGGATGATGCAGATATTGTAGTTAAGGAAGAGGGGTGAGAAGTACTGGATGTGATCAACATAGGCGTATTAATAGCATTAGCATCCTTGAAAGTTGATAAATCACCAGGACTGCATAAAATGTACCCCAATCAAGAGAGTAAATAGTGGAATGCATGACCATCATTTTCCAGTCCTCACTGGATACAAGTGTGGTGCCGGAGGATTGGAGGACTGCTAACATTGTACCTCTGTTTAAATAGGGAGCGAGGGATAGACTGAATAATTACAGGCCAGTCAGTCTAACCTCAGTAGTGGGCAAATTATTGGAATCTGTGCTGAGAGATAGGATAAACTGTCACTTAGAAAGACACGGATCAATCAAGGATAATCAGCATGGATTAATTAATTAAGGGAAGATCTTGTCTGACCAACTTGATAAAAAATTTTTGAACAAGTAACAATGATGATAGATGAGGGTTGTGCAGTTGATGTGGTCTACATGGATTTTAGCAAGGCTTTTGACAAAGTCCCACATGGCAGACTGGTTAAAAATAATCCCATGGGATCTAGGGAAATGCAGCAAGGTGGATACAAAACTGGCTCGGTGGCAGGAAACAAAGGGTAATTGTTGACGGCTGTTTTTGCAACTGGAGGGCTGTTTCCAGTGACGTTCCGCAGGGCTCAGTACTGGATCCCCTGCTTTTTATTGTATATATTAATGATTTTGACGTAACTGTGGGGGGTATGATCAAGAAGTTTGCAGACAACACAAAGATTGACCGTTTGGTAGATAGCGAGGAGGCTAGCTGTAGGCTGCAGGAAGATATTGATGGTCTGGTCAGATGGACAGAAAAGTGGCAAATGGAATTCAACCCAGAGAAGTGTGAGCTGATGCATTTGGGAAGGTCAAACAAGGCAAAGCTTAATGGGAAAATACTGAGAGGTGTAGAGGAAGTGAGGGACCTTGGAGCGAATGTCCACAGATCCCTAAAGGTAGCAGGACTGGTGGATAAGGTGGTTAAGAAGGCTTATGGAATCCTTTCCTTTATTAGCTGAGGTATAGAATATAAGAGCAGGGAGGTTATGCTGGAACTGTATAAATCATTGGTTAGGCCACAACTTGAGTACTGTGTGCAGTTCTGGTCACCTCTCATTACAGAAAGGATGTAATTGCACTAGGGAGGGTACAGAGGAGATTTACGAGGATGTTGCCAGGACTGGAAAAATACAGCTATGAGGCCAGGCTGGGGTTGTTCTCCTTGGAACAGAGGAGACTGAGGGGAGATTTGATTGAGATGTACAAAATTGTGAGGGGCCTGGGTAGAGTTGAGGTGAAGGGCCTACTTACCTTAGCAGAGAGGTCAGTGACTAGGGGGCATAGATTTAAAGTGATTGGTAGAAGGATTAGAGGGGAGAAGAGGAAAAGTTTTTTTACCCTGTGGATGGGGGGGTCTGGAACTTACTGCCTGAAAGGGTAATTGAGCAGAAACCCTCAACTCATTCAAAAGAAGTCTGGTTATGCACCTCAAGTGCCATAACCTGCAGGGCTATGGACCAAATGCTGAAAGGTCGGGTTAGAATGGATGAAATTCTTTTCAGCTGGCACAGACAGGATGGGCCAAGTGGCCTCTTTCTGTGCCGTAAACTTTCTATGATTCTAGTTTTGCCCACGTGAATTTAGGTTTCAGTTCCTGATGCTTTTGATGGCCTCATTTTGATAATATGAGGGTAGTTCACACTCAATTGTGGTGAAGGGTAGCTGGAGACGTAAAGTCTGGGTGTGCATTTGTTTTAGCCCGTTTTATGTATGGCTCACATCCATGTGTAATAAGCTGCCTCATTTCCATGTAGATGGGGTTAATTGGTTTCAGTTCTAGTAGACACTGGTGCAGGAGGTAGTATGGGTCATGAGACTTGTCCTCCACTTTGTTACAGCAAATGTATGAGTCTTTTAAAATTGTTCTAATTTTTCATAACTTTTTAGTTTATTTCTGTATTTCATCACTGCACTTCTCGTGAGGGTGACAGGGTGATATTCACAAATCCTTGAAGGTGGCAGGGTAAGTTCATAGTTCTGAAAGTGTATGGAATATTTGGCTTTGTAACTAGGGGCACTGAATACAAAAAGAAGGAACTCATGTTAAACCTTTACAAAACACTGGTTAGGCCTCAGCTGGAAGATTGTCTACAATTCTGGGCACCACACATTAGGAAGGATTTCAAGGCCTTGGAGATGGTGCAGAGAGGTTTACCAGGATGATACCAGGGGCAAGGGACTTCACTTATGTGGAGAAATTGGAGAGGCTGGGATTGTTCTCCTTAGAGCAGGGAAGGTTAAGGGGAGACTGAATAGAGGCATTCAAAACTGTGGGGTTTTGATACAGCAAGTAGGGAGAAACGGTTTCCTCTTGCAAGTGGGTCAGTAGCCAGAGATCATAGGGTTAAAAGAATTGGCCAAAGAACTAGAGGGGAAATTAGGAAAAATGTCTTCACACAGAGGGTTGTTAGGATCTGGAATGCATTACCTGAAAGGATCGTGGAATCAGATTCTATAGGACCTTTCAAAAGACAATTCAGCCTGTACTTGAAGAGGATTAATTTACAGGGTTATGGGGAAAAGCTAGAGTGTGTGATTAAACTGAACAGCTCTTTCAAAGAACTGGCACAAGAACAATGGGCCAAATGGCCTCATTCTTGCTGTATTGTTCTACGATTCTATGATCTACAGCAGAGGGTATATAGAAACATTGCAAAGTACTGTTAGAATAATAAAAAGAGAACGAAAAGAAAAACAGATGGGGAAATAAAGATAAAAGGGCCAGCAGCAGTAAAGTGTTTATATTTTTTAGTTAAAATTTTAAGTGTGTTTATTTTAGTTGTGTGCATAAATATGACAACTGGGAAGCTTTATTACTGTAAATTAGTATTTGTTTCGATGTTAAGGTATGAGTATTTAATGGCTAGTCTAGGAAACGTACAGTTGGTGACAGTCAAAGCATCAATTTGTATCATTTGACCTTGTTGACAATATGACATTTTCTACTGGCAGGTTTACCACAACACTCTGGCAGTAAGATACTGAACATACACACACGAGGAGAATATGTTTCAAAATCTACGCAACTACAAAACCTCTTAAATTGACATTTCTGAATTTGGTATAGATACTATTAAGTTCAAATAACACTAAACTGAATTAAAACCAATGGAACTATGTGCAATAAATGTCGCTTAACAAAGGAATTCTTAACTGAAAGAATTGATGAAATGACAGCAATTAGAATTTTAGAGCAATGACAATTTTTTATAGCAATTTTCTATTGAAATAGTCATTTGGTAGTACAGAGTTTGAGTATTGCTGAAAACAGAGACATTTTGTCAAAGCTTTTCATCTTGCACTCATCAGGATTAGATCATTTCTCGCTGTATATCGCGCAAACTTATGAACAGGTCTACGGCCGCTATTTTCAGCCTAGTCTACCTCAGATTATCCTGGAAGGGTAATGTATCACAAAAATTTGAACAACAGGTAAAACTAGCTGTTTCACACTGCTACTATGCAGTCGCAACACCTGTGGTGTTCATCACTAACAGGATGCTGCCGTCAAGCCAAAAAGATGTTCTACCTATCACACAAATGAGTAATGTGATATATGAATTTCAGTGCCAGTGTGATGCTAGGTATATAGGCCATACATCCCAAAAACTGGCGCATCGTATCAAACAACATGTCCCTTCCACTGTTCGCAATGGGACAGGTACAAACCGTACCCAACGAGCCTGTGCTTGCTAAAACTCAAAACCCAGTGTCCAACATTAGATGTGATTCCGCGATTGGACAACATTTGCCAAATAATCCTCAGTGTGCTAAGAATTTCGCTGACAACCAATTAACGATTGTCAGTCGGACTCACAGTGTGGTGCATTTGCACGTACTGGAAGCTACATATATTAATGCACAGGGCCCTGTTCTTTGCAGACAGAAAGAACATGTACACATATTGTGCCTGTTTCAGCTAAACAAAATAAATGGCAGCCATTCACTGGTTAATTCCTCGGGGCAATGCCTTGACCAGTCAGAGTCAAGCTGCCTGGTTTAAATTTCAAACAAAGCTTTGCAGTTAACTGTCAGTCACCATAAACTGGTGCATTCTCCATGGCAACACTTCTACCAATCAGAGTCCACTTGCCAAACAATCAGCACTCTCTTCTCATATAGTATAAATTTGTTGCTTTCCCCTTACATTGGTATTCTTGCGAATTGTCCTGATGAGTGCACAACGAAAAGCTTCGACAAAATGTCTCTGTTTTCAGCAATACTCAATTTTCTATTGTTTAAATATATCTAGATGACAGCAGCTGGAACAATGCTAATTAGAAACCTGATTCCAAATGGTCATCTTAGTAGTTTTTCTAAGAGTCAAGTTTTTTTTGAAGAAGAAATACAATGAGTGGAACTCTTTCTTTTAATCACATATTTATTTATTTAGAGATACAGCACTGAAACAGGCCCTTCGGCCCACCGAGTCTGTGCCAACCAACAACCACCCATTTATACTAATCCTACATTAACCCCTTATTCTCTACCACATCCCCACCATTCTCCTACCACCTACCTACACTAGGGGCAATTTACCTATTAACCTGCAAGTCTTTGGCTGTGGGAGGAAACTGGAGCACCCAGCAGAAACCCATGCAGACACAGGGAGAACTTGCAAGCTCTGCACAGGCAGTACCCAGAACTGAACCCAGGTCACTGGAGCTGTGAGGCTGCAGTGCTAACCACTGCGCCACTGTTCAACCATAATGTGAACATTGTATGTCTACTATCTTATTCAATAGTCTGACTTAGTGAGGAAACTATTCCACACTAAACTCCATATCTAAGGAAGATATACTTGCAATGGAGGTGGTATAGCAGTCACTAGACTGGTTCCTGGTATGAGAGGGTAATCCTATGAAGAGAAGCTGAGTAAATTGGGCCACTGGAGTTTAGAAGTATGAGAGGTGATCTCATGGAAACATACAAGATTCTGAAGGGGCTTGACAGGGTAGACACTGTTGTTTCCCCTGGCTGGGGAATCTAGAACTTGGGGGCACAGTCTCAGGATAAGGGGTTGCTCATTTAAAATTGAGATGAGAAAAAATGTCTTCATTCAGAGCTTTGTGAATCTTTGGAGTTCTCTCCTCCAGAGGGTTGTAGATGCTCCATCGTTAAGTATGTTCAAGGCTGGGATAGATAGATTTTTGTTCTCTCAGGGAATTAAGAGATAGGGTGAGTGGAGCGGGGGGGGGAAGTTGAGTTGAGGCAGAAGATCAGCCATGTTCATATTGAATGGCGAAGCAGACTTGAGGAGACATATGGTGTATTCCTGTTCCTATTTCTTATGTTCTTACGAACCATGTTAGATGAACAACCTGACCTCGTCCCATACTATCTTATTCCATTACTTGCTTATCCCACACCTCAATGTAGTCTCTGTCTTTACCATAAACCTCAGCCCTAGCCCTGGTCTGAGGTTGCATCTTCCATCTGTACCTCACCCCAAACCTCAGCCTCATCCTCAGCATGTGAACAACACTCTGAGTCAAGCAATAGCTTTCAAATTTGGATAAGCAGAATCGAAATTCTTCATCCATCCTTATATACATGTGAAAGTAAAAATTACATAATAATCAAAATGATTTGTGATTATACATGTGCTGTTCTCTGCTGCTAAAGCAGTGACTGCTTAGTAGGAATGGAATATTAACATGTTTGGCAATCAGTGCCTACAACAAATAACGACATTAAAACGGGTCACAAGGGTGATTCTGGCAGGTAACGTCTTTTGTTTTCTTTCTGCTTTTATTCATTCCCCTTTATTTTTGTGATGACTGTGTCCTTATTTGGCTTTCGTTACATTTAATTTCCTCTTCCTCTTCAGATATTTCCCGATCTTCTTCCTTATTTCTCACAAAGCACAGGGTTGGAAGCAAAAACAAGCTCATATTCCCTCCAGGGTAATCTAGAACCTTGACAACTGGTTAATGAGGGGTAAATATTCCTGATTGTAAGTGGGTATATTTTAGCATTGTGATAA
Organism: Heterodontus francisci; assembly: GCF_036365525.1. Classification (NCBI taxonomy): domain Eukaryota; kingdom Metazoa; phylum Chordata; class Chondrichthyes; order Heterodontiformes; family Heterodontidae; genus Heterodontus; species Heterodontus francisci. The sequence continues at coordinate 67,153,458 of NC_090389.1, forward strand.
TCATCATGGGCCCAGCTGGAGATTCTGCAAGTACTAGCAGGGCAATTATTGGCTTTTAGAACTCCCAATAATCTGTAAACAAATGTGGACGGTCTTCCGTTTGATTGACTTTGGAGCCCCACATGGTAAAGCCACTTTCCATGCAGGCAGAACCTTAAATATCTCCTGACCTAACCAAACCCCAAGGTAGTTGGCAAACTATCCTGTGCCCCAAAAGTTCTCAGTCTGCAGTAAAACAACCCCCATACATCAGTGTATTACCTCTGTACGTACTGTGCAACAAAACAGTACAATAACATTCCTGTGTTCTTGAATCTGCATGAAAAGAAGAACTGCAGTATTTTCTGTACCGTTATATAACTGACATTATAACTGATAGGAGTTTTCTTTGCAGATTATCTCCTTAGACCTAATTAGGTTCCACTGGAAATCAATTAATTTACAACAGAAATACTATTAATTGAATCAAAATTTCAAAGAAGTCCTCTTTTGATTAAAACTTAATTTAAATCATTTCTTGAATTAATGTAATGTTTAAGATATGCTTCACATTGAGGTTCAAAAACAGTTACTCACAAAAGGAAGATGCATGACATGAATGATTGTGCTAAACAGTTTAATAGTTAACAAAAAAACCCTGCAAAATAGAGATATTAACAACTTGTTATGCCTGAGGCGGGAGGAGTGCACTGTTTATTCTAGTCCCACTTCTCCACAGGTCACAACGTATATTTAAATTTTCCCACTTACCAATACTGTCAATCATATATTCTATTCTTCCCAGAATAAAACACACCAACCAGGTTTCTTTAATAAACAATAAAATTGTCAGTTTATTATAAAACCAGTCTTAACAAATAATGAAGTAAAACATACACAAACAAATTGAAATATTAAAGCCCTTTATTTATCTTAGCCCTTCACACACACACATACATACACTGGTTAACTGGGAAAAATAAAAGTGATATTTGTTCATAGTGCTGTGACAAAGAAAACAAAAAAAAACTTCGGCGTAATAGTCCTTGGTTTTGGTTTGGCGACACAAATGCGTATTGATGGCTATCACTGCAATCTTCCTAGAACAGTTCTTTCCAGGCAATGTTGAAGATCAGTTTGGGTAGGCTTTCCAAGAAATGCAGCTAGAGGCTTCAGACAGGCCTTACAGCAGAAATGCAGCAACAAGAGAGAGAGAGCTGGGTCTTCATCTTTTCACAGACAAAAACCAATTAACTTTTGTAACAGCTCCAATTGAAACTAAAAACAGTTCAGAAGTCAAGTCACAACAAAAACAAGAAATGATGGAATCACTCAGCAGGTCTGGCAGCATCTGTGGAAAGAGAAGCAGAGTTAACGTTTCGGGTCAGTGACCCTTCTTCGGAACTGACAAATATTAGAAAAGTCACAGATTATAAGCAAGTGAGGTGGGGGTGAGGAAAGAGATAACAAAGAAGAAGGTGCAGATTGGACCAGGCCACATAGCTGACCAAAAGGTCACGGAGCAAAGGCAAACAATATGTTAATGGTGTGTTGAAAGACAAAGCATTAGTACAGATTAGGTGTAAATACACTGAATATTGAACAGCAGCAAGTGCAAACCTGAAAAAAAACCTGAAAAAAACAGTGGGTAAGCAAACTGAACAAACTAAGATGAAACGAATTAAATGCAAAAAAAGATAGTTAAAAATGTAAAAAAGAATGTAAAAAAAAGGAAGAAAAAAATAATTAAAAATGAAAGTAAAATGGGGGGCTGTCATGCTCTGAAATTATTGAACTCAATGTTCAGTCCGGCAGGCTGTAGTGTGCCTAATCGGTAGATGAGATGCTGTTCCTCGAGCTTGCGTTGATGTTCACTGGAACACTGCAGCAATCCCAGGACAGAGATGTGAGCATGAGAGCAGGGGGGAGTGTTGAAATGGCAAGCAACCGGAAGCTCAGGGTCCTGCTTGCGGACTGAGCGGAGATGTTCCGCAAAGCGGTCACCCAGTCTGCGCTTGGTCTCCCCAATGTAGAGGAGACCACACTGTGAGCAGCGAATACAGTATACTACATTGAAAGAAGTACAAGTAAATCGCTGCTTCACCTGAAAGGAGTGTTTGGGGCCTGGGATAGTGAGGAGAGTGGAGGTAAATGGGCAGGTATTACACCTCCTGCGATTGCAGGGGAAGGTGCCCTGGGACGGGGACGAGGTGGTGGGGGTAATGGAGGAGTGGACCAGGGTGTCGCGGAGGGAACGATCCCTTCGGAATGCTGACAGGGGAAGGGAGGTGAAGATGCGACTGGTAGTGGCATCACGCTGGAGGTGGCGAAAATGGCGGAGGATGATCCTTTGGATATGGAGGCTGGTGGGATGAAAAGTGAGGACAAGGGGAACCCTGTCACGGTTCTGGGAGGGAGGTCTGGTCCAATCTGCACCTTCTCCTTTGTTATCTCTTTCCTCACCCCCACCTCACTTGCTTATAATCTGTGACTTTTCTAATATTTGTCATTTCCGAAGAAGGGTCACTGACCCGAAACGTTAACTCTGCTTCTCTGCACAGGCAGTACCCAGAACCAAACCCAGGTCGCTGGAGCTGTAAGTCTGCGGTGCTAACCACTGTGCTACTGTGCTGATGATCGAGACCTTTGCAGGGGGATATTGCAGGGCGCCACCCAAGCGGTCCAGGCACCAGAAGCACATCTTAAGAAGCCCGATGGCTTGTTTAATGGTGGTCCCAGTGCGCAGGTGGCATTGATTATATTGCCTCTGTATTTATGTCTGGGGCTCCGTAGAGGGGTGAGTAGCCATGTCTTCAAGGGATATCCCTTGTTCCTGAGAATTTATCCATGGACTTTGAGGGTTGGAGTGAAGAACTGCGGCAGCTTGGACTGGCAGAGGATGAAGGAGTCATGGCAGCTGCCAAGAAAACAAGCACACACATGGAGGAAGCTCTTGTTGTGGTCACAGACCAGTTGGACGTTAAAGGAGTGGAAACCCTTCCTGTTGAATCTGATTGATGGCCACATGGGTGCAATCAATGATGCCCTGCACCTGGGGCAATCCAGCGATGCTGGAAAAACCCAATGTCCTCTGTCCCTGCAAGGCAGCATCTGTTGTGAAAGGAATGTACCGTACAGCTTTGGCAAAGAGGGCATCAGTGACCTGTGTGATGCAGTGATGTATAGCCGTTTGCGAGATACCGCTAAGGTCAACTGATTCTTGGAAGGAGCCAGAGATGAAGAAGATCAAGGCCACACTGACATTGACGGCTACTGGCAGGGCATGGCGACCAGTGTTACAAAGTGTGAGGTCTTTGGCGATGAGGGCACAAATGTCTGTGACCATCTGCTTGGAGAGTTGCAGTCCCCTGCGGCACTGGGTCTGGGTCCTTTCCGGATAACTCTGTCTTCGGCGATAGATCCTATGCTGAGGGCATGGCTTCCATTGCCTTCCTGCGCCTCTTTCCTCTCCCTTGCCCTCCTGCTGCTCGTGCTCCACCCTTCCTGCAAACGATGTTGCCCTGCATCACCACTGGGCCCAAAATCTAAGAGTCATTCCCCCATTGCCAGCTGCAGCCTTTTGTGCTCAGCTGGTTGCCCAGTTCTCCTTGGATGCCTTTCCCCCTGCTCTTCTGCTCCTGCGAAGCCAGGAGAATGATGACTCCCTGTACTGCCTGAGCACTGACATCCCACCCTCCCCACCACCTGCGCTGTGCCAAGGGCACCTTTTTCCCAAAGACTGGATTCCTCTTCTGTGTGTTGACCCTGTTATGGGGCCAAGGTGATTATGGTCCCACCCTCCTCGCGTTCTAGTGAACATTGCCAGAACCAGGTATGGCATTGCAAAACTGACACGCTTGCCGGTGCCAGTACTTTCAGGCCCCATCGCCTCTGTTCCCGCCGCTGGCAGGGCCTGAAAATTCAGCCCATTATTATCTTTAAGTTGTGCTTGACTTTCCTTCTTTGTCCTAACTTCCTCACTTTTTTTAAATTATAAAGTGCATTTTAGAAACAGGCTAGTATTTTATTGTTGAGCTTTGATCTCTGTACTTTATTGGCACTAGCTTTTAAGGTGTAAAGGAGGCTTATAATAATTGTCAGATTCCTAATACATAAGAGAATTAAGCAGTATACAGAAAGTGCAGTGGAGAATTGAAAAAGGAAGTAGGAGGGGAAAAGTGGATATATGAGAAAAGATTAGCAGGCAATATTGAAGGGTAGACTAAAATATTTTATAAACACATAAAGAGTAAGAGGATAGTCAAAGGAAGGATGGAACTGAATAGGAACCAAAAAAGAAATCTTCTTGTGGATGTAGAGAGCATGGTTGAGGTACTGAATGAGCACTTTGCATCTGTCTTTATAAAAGAAGATGCGGCCAATGTCACAGTAAAGAAAGAGGGGGCAGAAAAATTGTATAGGATAAAAATAAAGAGGAGGTACTTAAAAGGCTGGCAGCATTTAAAGTAGGAAAGTTACTTGGTCTGAATGGGATGCATCGCAGGTTGCTGAGGGAAGTGAAGGTGGAAATAGTGGAGGTTCTGGCCACAGTCTTTCAGGCATCCTTGGATGTAAGAGCAGTGTCGGAGGACTGGAGGGTTGCAAATGTTGCACCCCTGTTCAAAAAAGGAGAGCGGGATAAGCCTGTTAACTACAGGTCAGTCAGCATAATGTCAGTGGTGGGGAAACTTCTACAGACTATAATACAGGGCAAAAATTAATTTCACTTGGAAAAACATGGGTTACTTGATGACAGGCAGTATGGCTTTGTTAAAGACACATCATGTATGATGAACTTTTTTGAATTTTTTAATGAAAGGTAACACAGTTGATGTGATGTAAGTGGGCTCTCAACAGACATCTTATAAAGTACCACATAATAGACTTAATAGCAAAAACTGAAGCCCATGGGATTGTGGCAGTGTGGAATAGAAAATTGGTTAAGGTGCAGAGAGTAGTTCTTTTTGGAGGCACATATACAGTGGTGTCCCCCAGGAGTCGGTATTAGGACCACTGCTCCTTTTAATATATTGGCAATGAGATTGGCATGGGTATAAGGAGCACAACTTCAAAGTTTGCAGATGACAGAAAACTCACTATTGTAGTAAATAGTAAGGAGGATAGATGCAGACTTCAGGAAGACATAGATTGGTGAAAATATGCGGATGAAATTTAATGCAGACAAGTGTGAATTGATGAATTTTGGAAGGGAGGAATGGGTAGAGGCAATATAAACTAAATAGTATAATTTAAAGGGGATGCAGAAACGGAGAGACCTGGGTTTCACACACACAAATCTTTGAAAGTAGCAGGGCAAGTTGGTAAAGCAGTTAAAAATCTACGCGGGAACCAGTACTTTATAAATAGAGGCAAGAAAGTTATGCTAAACATTCATAAATCACTCGTTAGGCCCTAGCTATAGTATTGTGTCCAATTCTGGGCATCGCACCTCAGGAAGGATATCAAGGCCTTGGAAAGGGTGCAGATTTACCAAAACAATATCAGGGATGAGGGACTTAAGTTATGTGGGGACGAGAGAAACTGATATTGTTTTGTTCACCGTTAGACCAGAGAAAATTGAAGGGGGATTTAATAGAGTTGTTCAAAATTGTGATGGTTTTTCCTAGAGTAAATAAGGAAAAATTGTTTCCATTGGCAACTGGGTTGTTAACGAGTTGATACTGTTACGATCCCATCGGGAATGTTAACTTTAAAAAAGAGAAAAGAGAAGGGGTGCAGGAGCAGAGGGACCAGGGTGTATATGTGCATAAGTCATTGAAGGTGGACGGACAGGTTGAGAGAGTGGTTAGTAAAGCATACAGTATCCTGGGCTTTACTAATAGGAGCATAGAGTACATGAGCAAGGAGGTTATGTTGAACTTGTATAATACACTAGTTCGGCATCAGCTGGAGTATTGCATCCAGTTCTGGGTGCCGCACTTTAGGAAAGACGTGAGGACATTGGAGAAAGTACAGAAAAGATTCACAAGAATGGTTTCAGGGATGAGGAACTTCAATTACGAAGATAGATTGGAGAAGTTAGAACTGTTTTCCTTGGAGAAGAGAAGGCTGAGAGGTGATTTGATAGAAGTATTCAAAATCTTGAGGGGTCTGGACAGAGTAGATAGAGAGAAACTGTTCCCACTTGTGAAAGGATCGAGAATGAGAGGGCACAGATTTAAAGTATTTGATAAGAGAAGCAAAAATGACATGAGGAAAAACTCTTTCACATAGAGAGTGGTTAAATTCTGGAATGCGCTGCCTGAGAATCTGGTGGCAGCAGGTTCACTTGAAGCATTCAAAAGGGAATTAGACTGTTATATGAAAAGGAAGAATGTGCAGTGTTATGGGGAGAAGGCAGGGGAATGGAACTGAACAAATTGCTCTTTTGGAGAACCAATGTGGACATGATGGGCTGAATGGCCTTCTTCTACACTGTAACAGTTCTGTGATACTGTGAAAGTCGAATTCCCAGTTATTACTGAAAGAATTACGCCATAGGATTTCACATTTTAAACAAAAATTTACTGTACAATAGTTAAACAAAGCAAAATACGACTAACTTAACACTGTAACTTGAAACATATAGATTTTAAACTTGAAAATCTTACAGAACAAGTCTGTTTGACTTTTACTTCCACCCCAGGAGTTCCCTACACTTTACAAGATCTTGATGTTTGTTCACCTCCTGGGACCAATCCAAAGTGTACCACAGCTCTTAGGAATTCCTTAATTTCTCAGCTGTCTTCCAAGGTATGAGATCACCTCCTGAATCTGGACATCCCAGATTGAACACGGGCCTGCCTAAAAACAGAAACACCCCTGGTTCCCAATGGCCTCTTTGCTTCTGAGTCCAGCTGACTTCCAAAAGCCAACTGCTTGTTGGCACAGTGGCGCAGTGGTTAGCACGGCAGCCTCACAGCTCCAGCGACCCGGGTTCAATTCCGGGTACTGCCTGTGTGGAGTTTGCAAGTTCTCCCTGTGTCTGCGTGGATTTCCTCCGGGTGCTCCGGTTTCCTCCCACATGCCAAAGACGTGCAGGTTGATAGGTAAATTGGCCATTATAAATTGCCCCTAGTATAGGTAGGTGGTAGGGAAATATAGGGACAGGTGAGGATGTGGTCGGAATATGGAATTAGTGTAGGATTAGTATAAATGGGTGGTTGATGGTCGGCACAGATTCGATGGGCTGAAGGGCCTGTTTCAGTGCTGTATCTCTAATCTAATCTAAAATCTAAGCTTTTCTGAAGCCAACAACTTGTCTAAAAGTTAACTGCTTTCCCAAAAGGCAACTGACTGATTGTGTCAGCAAGCACACAGATCAAAAGAAACAGGCACTCCCTGCATCATCTATCTTCATAGCAAAGTGGTACATATGGCATGTCCCAGATAGCGATATTTTCAACTTTAAATCTTCTCTTTGTTCTGGGAAATCATATGAATAATTTAAACCTCTGATTATTGCAGCTGCAGACACAACAGCAGGGATTTTATCTGGGCAATGGGGGTCTTGACCTCTGGCAGAAGTGCCAGCGAAAAACCCCGTGTGGGCCCTTATGTGCGAGGCCTGCCAATTAGGCACGTAACTGGACAGCGCTGGGCCTACCACGAGATCAAGGACCTTGACGGTGAAGTCCCATTTTTTGAGAGCTGCTGGCCAATCAGAGGTTGACACCTCTTTAGCTGAGCAGTGCCACTGTAGAGGTGGTGGCTACTGCTGGTGGAGCACCCACCTGAGGCCTAGGAGCGATGCTGGACTCAGGCCACAGGTAGGTCAGGGCGGGAGGTGTCTTGTGGTGTGGGGGTTGCGGGGGAGGGGAGGTGTGGTGGGGTGGCAGCAAGGGCAGGGAGGTGGCTCTCAGCAGGACCCCCCCCTTCCCAAAGCCGGGTCCCTCGTTCAGGCACTAAATGCCTTTTAATGAGGGACCCCGTCTCCCCCCGGAGCCGGCAAGCAACCTGCAAAATGTTTCTTGCTGTGCTCCCCGTGCAGCAACAGACTTGTCCGTCGCTGGGCTAATTGTGGTGGAGGCGGGATGAGGCCCTTAATTGGCATTAATTATCACTGAAGGGCCTCAATTGAAAGCCTGTGAATGACCTTCCCACCCCAGACTTAATTTGGGCGGAAGTGGGAAGGTCGTGAGGTCACCCCAGCCTCCATCCCACCTAATTACATGCTCCCCCCACCTCCAAACCCGCCGCTGGGGAGAGCATAAAATTTCCCCCCCCCCCCCCCCCCCCCACCTCCACCGCCTCCATCAAGAAGTTAACAGGGGTTCCCATTGTTCAGGGTCTTCACACATCCTATTATGACCTTGCTAAATAAACACGGGTCACCTTTTGATTTGTAACCACCCTAGGTTTGTTTGCCAGCTTCTCAAACCAGGTATTTTCATTTGTCTTGCATTAAAAAATATTCACAAATTAAAAGTTATCTCCAGAAAATTAATACACCCCATGAACCAGATGATCATAATAGTACAGATTTAAGCTAAATGGCAAAAGAAATAAAGGGAATATGGCAAGAATTGTTTTAATACAGCGAGTTATGATCCGGAATGCTCGGCCTGAAAGGGCGGTGAAAGCAGATTCATTAGTAAATTTCGAAACGGAATTGGATATAAACTTGAAAAGGAAAGATATGCATGGCTATGGGGGAAGAGTGGGGGAGCAGGAGCAAGAGCTGGCACAGACATGATGGGCTGAATTTTTAAAAGTTTCAAAAACAGCGAGGCGCAGGCGCGAGATGTACGCCGCTGAGCCGCCACAATATTTAGCGCAATGGCTCACTTACATGGAGGGGGCGGAACGCCCACCTCCTCTACGTCATTGGGGGCGGGTGCTCTGTCCCCGGAAATAGTGTCGAGCGTCACCTTGCAGGCGCAGGTGCCATTTTTAAAGGGCTTCCTGCCCTTCAGTTAGATTAAAATTTTTAAATGTCCCGGTCTCCAAGAAATAAAGTTACAATTTTACGAGCATTTTGAATCCCCTCTCCCACCCCCACAATGAGCAATCAACATATAAATTGCCCTCTTCCCTCCACAAAAAAAAATTATTGCAATCCCAAACTTACCCCCGAACTTTATTAACTTTGACCCTCAACCCCTTCCCACCATTCCTTCAACCAATAGGAAGAGCTTTCCCTGCTCCACCCCTCCAGCCCTGAAAACTTCACTCTTCTCTCTCCCCACCAGTGTGCCACTTCGGATCTCCAAACAGAAATCCGAAGGTCCAAGAGTTACGGCATCCGGCTGGAATATTGATGTGGGATGGCCATCGTGATGAGGTAAATAATTATTCATTTAATTTAAATTGATTAACATATTGCAATTAGGTCCCCGTTGCTGAGTGTTGGGGGGGTCTGCCATGAGGCGTTGTCGCCGGCGGTAATATGTGGTGGGCCTCCCTGGGAGATATTTTCTGGGCCCCCCCTGCCATGACCCCCAACCTCAGGGGGCTGATAAAATTCAGCCTGACGAGTGAATGTTTCTTCTGTCCTCTATTCAGTACACTCTAAGTAGGAATGACTTGTTTTGGCTTTATACAGATTAGAATGCTTTCTATTTTCAGTCAGTTAAATCAGCCAATAAAAATATGCCATGGCTCCAGAAACCACAGTGTTTCAGGCCAGAAAATTTGAACTCTGATTTAGCTACAAGTGCGGAACCCTGCAGATATACAGGCCATATTAAAAACATTTTATTTTAGCTATTACATTATTTTTACATTGTTACGCCAATGTGTTTTGTTGAATGATAATTTTCTTTAATCTAGAATCATGGCCCTTCGGCCCATCGTGTCTATGCCGGACAACTGACTGGAGGTCTGAATTTATTTTTTTTTTAAAGACTTTTTTTTTAAAAGACAAGCTGCCAGCAAAGTCATCCTTTCAGCTTAAGATGAACACCTAATTTGCAACACTGTATCCAACACTGCAATGCTTGTGGGGAGACGAAATGTCTGCTAATATCCCAGCAAGAACAAGGACCCAGCAAGTTGAAAGGAACTACCTGTTCTCTCAGCAAGAAGAAGCAATACTGTGAACTGCTATGTTTTGAATCACTAAGTGACAGTCATGTGACAAGCCTCTCCACGTCTATGGTTTCAAACTGGTGCTTTGGCTGCAGCAGAGGTGAAGCAACTGTACTCTGACATGAGCAGACCCTAAATGGAGGTCTCTCTTTCTCTCTCTCTTCATTCCAGCTTGAAAGCTTTCAAATCATGTTTGTTGACTGGCCACCTTTCCATACTCCGGCTACAATCAGAAACTCCACTGGAGGAAATCATCCACATTGCTATCTCGAAGAGTCCCACTGAACCAGTCATCTACCTCTTCAAACTAAAAGCCTCAGGACCACTGAATTCAGCTAGAAGCCAGCCAAATCACCAACTACAGTCTGTATACCTTTTATTATGGACTCTAACTCAACCAATCTACCTTTCCCCACTCTATTTATGTGTGTGTAAACCACTAGTGTGTGTGAGAGAGTGAAAGTTGGCACATTGTTTATTATTTTACTGGTTTGGTTTAGATACAATAAAGCTAACCTCTTTCTTTGTTAACTCAAGAAAACCTGTCCGATTGGTTCTTGTTATGATCATAGCAAGTAAGTAATCAAACACCTATTGAATTGGCCAGTACATTCACTTTAAGAAAGAATTAAACCTGTTGTGGTCAAACAAGGAGAGGGAAAAGAGGGAAGCCCTTCAATCCCTCCTCACTTGACCATAACAACATAAAAGGACAACCAAAATTATTTTCTCATAAGTTCTCTCCACGAATGATGGCAGTGGCAAGTTATGACAAGAAGCTCACTCCACGCGAAGTAAAAGCAATTCAGAATTTGCATTTGCAGTCAACTCAGCAAATTCAAATTTTCCGTTGTAGATCTACAGTCGGCAGGAAGTTGAAGGTGCACTGTCTCATTTTCATTTCCCCAAGTTTTGTAGAAATTGGCACTTATAACTACAGCAACCACAAATGATCAATGGTGAAACCTGAGCAAATACTTTAATATTACTCTGTAATCTCATTCAGCCCCACATCTCTCCAAGACATCTGTGCTCCTCTACTTCTGGCCTCTTGTGAATCTCTGATTTTAATCACTCCACCATTGGTGGCCACACCTTCAGTTGCCTAGGCCCCAAGCTCTGAAATACCCTCCCTCTGCCTCTCTGCCTCTCCACCTTGTTTTCCTCCTTTAAGACAATCCTTAAAACCTACCTCTTTGACCAAGCTTTCGATCATCTGACCTAATGGCCGGAAGTTTATGGCCCCCAAACTAGTGGGCTGGTAGCCGGTGTGGGGGGTGGTGGTGTAAAATTGACTGGGAGGCGGCAGGGGTTGGGGCCCATTCGCGACCCCCTCCTGCAATGTTATACGGAGCTGCAGAGGCAAGAACCGGCCCGCCCGGCCCAGGCCAATCAAGGCCCTTAAGTGGCCAATTAACTGGCACTTAAGGGCCTCCTCCTACCGCTGCGGGTATTTTACCCACAGCAAGCAGGCAACAGAAGCCTCAATTACCCTGCCTGGTAAAACCAGGTGGCCTTCTTGCGGGTTGGAGGGGGGGGTCACTCCTGATCGGGAGCCCTGTGCGCCACGGAGGGCTTCCCCCGAAGCCCCAACTGCCCCCAACACACAACACTCCTCCCACCCCCCTAACCGACCCCCCTTGCCTCACATGGGCCTGGCTGATTGTCCCCGTCAAGGCCCTAAAAACTTACCTCTCTTCCGGGACCATCCTTCCTCTTGCCTCCAATGGCTGGGGGTAGTCCCAGCAGTGGCCACAGCTCCCGGTGCCGCTGCTGGGACTAAGGGCTGCCAGCCCGCTGATTGGTCGGCAACTCCATTAGGCAGGACTTCCTGCCTCAAGGAGGTGGAAGTCCCGCCCAAGACCAAGGCCTGGGGAGCGTAAAATCCTGGCCTGGCTCCTCAGGCTCGGTGGAGGCAGGCTCACCCCAGACCTTTTGGCCCATCGGCGGGGCCTCATGCCCAATGAAAAATTCTGTCCAATTGGCCAAAATTTATAATCTCGCTGCTGTAATTGGCAACGAGCGAAAACAATGGCAGACCGCTCACACGGGCCACACATTGTGGAGCTGCCGCAATATTAAACCTGGCGGCTCATTTAAATAGTCGGGCTGGACTTTCCACCCAGATGACGTGGAGGGGACGGGCAGTCCATCCCCGGAAATGGTGTCACTTTGCACAGGCGCTGATGCCATTTTTAAAGGGCTTTGAGCCCTGCATTACAAATTAAATACTTAAAAAAGATGGTGATGTCACAAAATTAAATAAATAGATGCTGACCCTCTCCCACTCCCCCAAATAGCCATACAATTAATTACCTGCTCTCTCCCCCACAAAAACACTTGCCTTGTGTACATGACCTTCCCCCCCCCCAGGTGTATAAACTTTAAACTTTACCCCTTCCCACCATTCTCTACACCAATGACGATGCCTCCACCAGCACTGAAAAACTTACCTGCTCCCCCCTCCCCGTCAGTGTTCCGCCTCATATCCCTGGATGGGGATCTGAAGGTGCTGGAGTGCCGGCCTCCGGTACCAATATCGCTCCGGGACAGACGGAGCAGCGAGAGGTAATTTGTTCGTTCATTTAAATTTAATTAAATATTTAAATTTGGCTCCCTTCGCCGAGGGGGTGGCGGGGGATGCGACCACGAGCACGAGGTCTTGCCACTGCCGGCAGTATGGGACCGGGCATTCCCAACACCAAGGCCCATGGCGGGCCTCTGCCGGAGGCATTTTCCGCACCTCCCCGTCACGATCCCAGGCACTGGGGGGGTCTGTAAAATTTGCCCAATATCTCCTTTCGTGGTTTGGTGTCATACTTTGTTTTAAAATCCTCCTGTACTGCGCGTTGGGATAGTTTATTATGCAAAGGCACTATATAAATATAAGTTGTTGTTATTAGGCAATTGAGTCAAAGCAGCAACACTTGCTTGAGAATAGTGGCTGGACAACTTTGTTTACTCATTTGTTTACAAATATGTGATACAATGGTAGAAAACACAACTTCCCTTCTCTTCAGCAGGGAATGGCAAAATTAAGCTGAACACATTTTCATGACTATGGCATCTCCTCAAAGTGCTAATCTATTTATAAACAACTGCTTGAAAAATTAAATTAATAAATGGGGTCACTCTCTGTGGATACAAGAATTATAATGAAGTTTGGACACAGACTCCTGACTCAGGAGCTGTACGTGTGCAAGAGGCCTATTATGAACCAACATGAAGGGAATTGATCAATTAATTTACATTATATTGAGCCCATTTGTCCCCATATTTTAATTAAATTCAATCAGTGGCTATTTCTCTGTATCCTACATGGAACACGTGCTTGCTTTAGTTTTGTATTAGTTTCTCAACATTTAATTTGTGATCTAATTTATTTTGTCGCCTGTGGTTAGGTGGAAGGGTAGTGCACTATTACTGTTTAATAGTGCTGAGCACTGTTGGATGCCATGGTAAAAGCAAATCATATTCAAGGGATAACTTAGGTATAGAATGTCTGTAGATCAAATGCAACACTTCTGTCACACTACATAAACTTCAACTCATCCAAAACTTTGCTGCCTTTATCTTATCCTGCACCATGTTTTACTCACCATTCTTTACTAATCTACATTGGCATACCAGTCATCCAATGTCTCAAATTTAAAATTCTCATCCTTGTGGCCTCATCCCTCCATAACTCTTTAACTTCCTTCAATGCTGTAATGCCCCTAGATTCCCTATTTTTCTGACTCTGGCCTTTTATGCATCTCTATTGCCTTCAGCCAAACATTGTCAGCTGTGCTACAGTCTCCTAAATTCCACTAACTTTCCACCTCATGACAATTTTTAAAACTGACCGAGTTGACCAAGCTTTTGGTCACCCCTCGTAATCTCTTCTCCTTTAGTTTGATGATCATGTTTTTCCTTATGGAAGCACCGCGGGATGTTTTCCTACAATAAAGGCACTATAGAAATGTAAGTTGTTCTTGTTGGCTTTGAAGTTTGATAAGCCATATTACAACATAAAAATGCATCAATGTAACCTCCGATCTTAATGAAAGAATTGAAATGATTTGGATGTCCAGTCAGACCTGGCAGCCAGCAGAATCAGAAGTTCAAATATCAGTTTTGAGAGGGTGATATCTTGCTGAGAAAGGTATTTAATAAGCCTTTTTCTGACTGTGGAGGGAGAAAGCCTTGCAGCTGTTCTGTCCAGTTATGCAGAAGAGATGTGATGATACCTCTTACATGGCCACCTTGCATATTACTTAAATAGTTCTTTTAGAAGATAATGCCACTAAAGAGTAGAACCTGAACCAGTGAAATTTAATGGAATGTCATGCAATATTTTTGTCTTAAAATTGCTTTCTTAATGATGTCACCAATCTAACAGCTTGTTTATGGAGGTACTATTGGATGGCTTCGGAACATTCTAAAAATGAAGGCCCAAAGGTGTTAGAGCCATCAGTGTGGAGGGGATTCCTTCCCGGTCCCCTTGCCTCCAAAGCCACCTCCCTCTCCCCCTCCCTTTCTCTCCCCCTCCCTCCCTCTCTCACCCCCTCCCTCCCTCTCTCTCTCCCTCCCCTTTCCTCCCACCCCTCGCTCTCTGTCTGTCTCTCTGCCCCCCTCTCTCCCTCCCTCTCCCTCCCACTGTCTCCCTCCCTCCCTTTCTCTCCCTCCCTCTCTCCCTCTCTGATAGTTGCAGCGAACGGGAACTCTCAGATTTGTGATTGGTCCATTTTTGAAATAAGATTCGCAGCTGGCAGTGTCTCGGCTGACGTGTTTAGAGCAGGACCAACGCTTCCAATTCGGACAAGTTCGGGGTTTTCTGGTGGGCGTTTAAAAAAAAAAATTGGAACCTGCCATAAAACCCCAAACTTGTCCGAATTGGAAGCCGCTGTTCCTGCTCCCAGTACCTGACAGCTGTGATTTTTTTTTAAAAAAGTGAACAGGTTGAAAGAAGATGTCAATGGGAAATTTCTTGTCCTTGAAATTAGTAGTCACAGAACCCTGTGTACAGACACGTTGCCAACCCCTGATCTTATTTTATAATAAATCAGTAATTTTGTTGTTTATTCAGGAAACCTGGTTGGCTGATATTTATTCTGAAACTAATTCAGATAACATCTATATTTGGCCGCTTTGGTAACTGGGTAAAACGCTTAAATATATGTTGTGACCCTTGGGGATGTGGAACTAGAAAAAGACAGTGCATTTCCCCAACCTGGGTTGTAACACTTACCATCCTTCACTTACGGACTATCACTTGGCCGCATTCCTGAAATAAAAGCCACCACAAAACAGCAATTCCATAACGGCATTATGCAACAAAACACCCAAAATTCCCGACCCAAATCAACTAGTTGCCCTTGTGCATTCCCTTAATGGCTGTCTTGTGGGTGTCGTTGCCTGGCCTAGTGCTCCTATGCAGTGTTACGCCAGTGGCTGCAACATGGCTGGTGGAAGGCTGCTGACTTTCAGTGGGGGAGACTGCAGATGGCCTTGGAGGATAACCTCGAGTAGCTCTGGGCTTCAGACTGCACCATCTCAGCATGGGCAGCAGCAGTCTGGGCTGACTGGCTAACAGGCAACAGCAAGGGCATTGGTGGAGTGGCAGTGGTGGGAGAACAAATGCTGTAATCCTGAGAGAGGACAGCAGGTTCGTGCTCCATGAAGCCATGGCCACATCCTTGGAGCAGGGTCTCAGCATTCCTAGTAATCTGTTGAAGCACAGATGGCTGGATTGCTGTAAGACCCCTGAAGCCCCTTTGAGCATTGACATCAACAGTTAATATTGCAGCACTCGGAGGACAGCATTTTATTCTGAAGTTGGGGGTCCTGGCGGTGGGCTGGAAGTTGGGGGGGAGACCCCACCTTGACCCTCCATCAGATCTCGGAAGCACACGAGCAACCAATTAACTGTCCACTGTCGGGGATGCTTTCCCTTTAAGGGACAAGCTTCCGCCTCCAGAGCTGCTAGTCAATTGAAAGTCTGGCAGCTCTGCAGTACCAGCAGCGCCACTGGGAGCAGCATCGAGGAGAGAGAAGACCCCAGAAGAGGTGAGTGGGGGCATGGGTCTCCGGGGCCTGTGGGGTGGGGGAGGGGGGGACAGCAATCACTGCTGGGGGTGTCCTCTGGGGGCCCTGGATTATCTCCAAAGGTGGGACCCCTGACCCCACAAGAAGGCCACCAGGCTTTACCTGGCAGCGTTTTCCCACGGCAGTGGGTGCCTCCGCCTTACACTAAATTGAGGTGGAGGCGGGAAGAGGCCCTAAAGTGGAAACGGCGCCACATCCCCCCACCGCCATTGTGTTTGCCACCCCCACTTCTGTGCCCACCTCCAAGGACACTATAAAATTCTCCCCGGAGTGCCCAAACAACAGATGCTAAAAAGTCCAATTTCTCACTCTAAATGTTTATAGTACAGAAAGAGTTTATTTGGCTTATCATGTTTTCAGGCTTTATCCTAGACTATTCCAGAATTAATACCACTGCCCTGAAAGCCACATATCTTCCTTTGCTTCAAATATTTATCCACCTTTCCCTCTAAGATGGAATGGTCTCAGCTTTAACTATTGCTTATGGCAAAGCATTCCACACACTGGTAATTCTCTATGTAAAGGTATTATCACTAAACTCTCTACTCATTCTCTTAGTGACAATTTTAAATTGATGGCTGCTTGTCACCGACACTCTAATCAGTGGAAATATTCTTTCCCATTCATTCTAAAATCCCTTTCAGAAGTTTACAAACTCGTACTAAATCTCTTCTGGGAGAGAGCCTATTTGCCATTCTTATGATGTTATCTATCTGCACTGGCAACAAATTATATATTTGAACCCCAAGGCTTCTTTGCCCATCAGGAAGATGGTTGTGGTTGTTGGAGGTCAATCATCTGAGCTCCAGGACATCACTGCAGGAGTTCCTCAGGGTAGTGTTCTAGGCCCAACCATCTTCAGCTGCTTCATCAATGACCTTCCTTCAATCATAAGGTCAGAAGTGGGGATGTTCGCTGATGATTGCACAATGTTCAACACCATTCATGACTCCTCAGATACTGAAGCAGTCCATGTAGAAATGCAGCAAGACCTGGACAATATCCAGGCTTGGGCTGATAAGTGGCAAGTAACATTCGTGCCACACAAGTGCCAGGCAATGACCATCACCAACAAGAGAGAATCTAACCATCTCCCCTTGACATTCAACGGCATTACCATTGCTGAATCCCCCACTATCAACAGCCTATGGGCCACCATTGACCAGAAACTGAACTGGAGTAGCCATATAAATACCGTGGCTACAAGAGCAGGTCAGAGGCTAGGAATCCTGAGGCGAGTAACTCACCTCCTGACTCTCCAAAGCCTGTCCATCATCTACAAGGCACAAGTCAGGAGTGTGATGGAATACTCTCCATTTGCCTGGATGGGTGCAGCTCCAACATCACTCAAGAAGCTCGACACCATCCAGGACAAAGCAGCCCGCTTGATTGGCACCCCATCTACAAATATTCACTCCCTCCACCACCGACGCACAGTGGCAGCAGTGTGTACCATCTATAAGATGCACTGCAGCAATGCACCAAGGCTCCTTAGATAGCACCTTCCAAACCCGCGACCTCTACCAACTAGAAGGACAAGGGCAGCAGATGCATGGGAACACCACCACCTGCAAGTTCCCCTCCAAGTCACACACCATCCTGACTTGGAATTATATCACCGTTCCTTCACTGTCGCTGGGTCAAAATCCTGGAACTCCCTTCCTAACAGCACTGTGGGTATACCTACCCCAAATGGACTGCAGCGGTTCAAGAAGGCAGCTCATCACCACCTTCTCAAGGGCAATGAGGGATGGGCAATAAATGCTGGCCTGGCCAATGATGGCTTCTTCCCTGAATGAATATTGAAAAAAGATACCTCAGAGCCTCGGTCAGGCGTCATCTGGAGTACTGTGTCCAGTTTTGGGCACTGCCCCTCAGGAAGGATATATTGCTCTTGGATGAGATACAGCATAGATTCACCAGAATTATAGCAGTGTTTAAAGGGTTATATAGTGACGACAAGTTGGATAAACTTGGTTTGTATTCCCTTGAGTTTAGAAAGTTGAAACATGATCTAATTGTGATGTCTAAAATGATTAACAGATTCAATAGGGCAGATGCAGAGAAATTATTTTCTCTACTGGGGAAATCCAGACAAAAGGCACAACCTTAAAATTGAAAATTTCGAAGATGAGTTCGATAGATTTTTGTTAGTCAAGGGTATCAAGGGATATGAATCAATGGCAGGTAAATGGAGCTGACGTACAGAGCAGCCTTGGTCTGATAGAATGGCAAAACAAATTCTGGTCCTTTATGTTCCCCTATGTAGTACTTCAGTCAGATTTTATCTGGCCTAACACTTCACTTAGGATCTCATAATACAGTAACAAGCAATCTGACTCCATACAGTTGTCCATAAGCAGTCACTGACGCTTGCTCCCTCTACAGTCTGTTACTATTCAGCAGTTGTTACTTACTCAGATTCTCTACAGTTTATTTTCATACAGTTGACGATGGCTGGGGCTGGTAGTGGTAACAGGATGGGGCACCTGCCCTAAAATTGGAGGCCGGCGATTAAGATCTAATTCCTGCTCCTATCCCAATTTCCCCAGGGCCTGAATCAGGCAGGAGCCTCATTATATTCTGCAAATTGGGGTCATGTGACATACATAGGCAGCCAATTACAGTTTTGAAATATAAAAAGGTGAAATGTGCGCTGTGTACCCTCCATCCATTTGTACGGGGCAGTGAACAGCCTAACCAGCCATAATTAAAGTGACTGCTGGAGGCCGCTCACAAAATTGTCCAGGAAATATGTTTTGGTTGGGCCAAGAGGAAGAGAAGTGCTTTTCATGGGCCTAAGGAAATTTCTGGGCAGCTACTAACCATTCGAGGCACGCCCTTGCAATTGCCTTCCCCTCCCCCAGGCCCCGACTGCTGACTGGTTCAGGGTGGGAGCTGGCAGATTTCTCGCCCTCCCAGACCAAGGAACTGCAGCGAGGCACCCGCAGCTTGCAGGTGGAATGGAAATTTGGCTCAGGCATCCCTGTGCTGAGAATGGATTGGCAGTGGGCGCACTTTATCTGCCTCCCATCTGTGCATTCTCCACTGATAGTTAAAATTGGCCCTTCGCAACAACAACAACTTGCATTTATATAATGCCTTGAATGTATTAAAACATCTGAAGGCACTTCACCGGAGTATTATCAAACTAAATGCACTACCAAGCATATAAGAGGACATTAAGACAGGCAACCAAGAGGTTTTTAAGAAGTATCCTAAAGGAGGAGAGTGCGGTAGAGAGGCAGAATGTTTTAGGCAGTGAATTCCAGAGTTTGAGAGGTGTCCCTCTCAAAAACATACTAATGTGTTATTAATGTCTCTAGTTGTGTTTTTTGATCACTGTTGCTGACTTACAAAAGGAGCAGTATGATAATTTACACATGGTTAGGTTATGTAGCACAGGCTGGGCTCTCGGGCTGTTAACTCTGGATGTTTTCCTGAACATTTCATCACATGACCTCACCTCCAACTGCTTCACCCAGTCGAATAGTTTTTTTTACCTATCTGCAATATACTATGACTAATAAACAATAGTGTTCAAATAAAATGAGAAAAAGGCACAATTTTGTTTTTAAAGCCCCCAATGATATTTCTCCCAGGTTACTTGCAGCAGTGTCCAGGGGATTTATCTTTAATTCCTGTAGACTCCATGACAATCCAGGAGGGTTGGTAACCCTACTGAGTTCCCATCTTTCTATTAGAGTATTTTATTGTAAAAACCTAATTTTGTAGAAGGTGGGAGGGAGATGAACTTTGGTTCCATCTCTGATGTGGACCATTGTCCCACTGTCACCCTTGGTTTAAACCACGTACACTGGAAGGAAATGTTGTGTTCGAGGTAAACCTGTTCCTTTATTAGATTTTACACATCAATGAATATGTAGACACCAATGATTTGAAAATCAAACAGAAAACATGCAAATACTACATATGGTAATTAATAGTCAAAAGCCCAGCTACACAAAAAGTATTGTGATGCATTAATTAGGAATCATAACAATATTAATGGGAACATGAATATGCAATTGATTGTTGCACTTGTGCCTTTACCACAAGGACAGCTGGTTGTTTGTCAAAAATAATTGTCTTTGATTGTTATATTCACGTTTCTTTGTGCAGGACATGGTTTAATGCATTTGTGCTTAAATTGTTGTCTTACTTTTGGATGTAGGTAGTGAGTGGCTCTAACGTAACCACCGTTTACCTCCACTGCCTCTGCTATGAGCCATGTCACTGTCTCTGTGGCAACAAAAGACAATCACATTGAAAATGACTACAAATCAGAGCTTGTATGTGAGTTGATTTTCTTTTTAGTGCTATTCTGCCACCCAATGGTGGTGTCAGGTTTTATCAGTGGGGCACCAAAACTAGATGAGCTGTGAAAGGTTATGACTTATTTTCTTGACAAAAGGCAGTGAGGGAAGGGGCTGGGGGAAAGACACTCTAAAGCAGGAGATTTAATTCTCATTACTCAATATAAAATGTGCATTTTGATATAGCATCGCTGTAGAGTCTTTCCGTATGGCAACAAAAGATTATTCTAGATTGGCAAATTATGGCTAGGAAGACTGGAGGTGGAATTAACAAATAGCAATAAACCATGTTGCATTACAGTAGTTAGGCATGGAATGGCAGAATAATTGCTATAATTATTGCTGAGTTCCTGATCTGTCAGAGTGTTTAAGGAGTCAATGAAAATGCTAAGAGAGGGAAAATCAGAGATGACTTTTGAATGGCTCTATAAAGCAGAGTTGCATTGCAAGATGCTTTGAAACAGATTGCCTGTGCACCTTCTTGTTGGGCAAATAGTGCAGAAATTGCATGTAATAAAGCAATATTTAAGCAATTGTTTCCTTTAAAGGTGAGTGCAATTAATTGCCATGCATAGGATTAGAATTTTTTAAATGTAAAAATCACCTTTAAACACTACTAAATGATGAAAAGTGTATTTTTGAAAGCTGGAAAGAATATTAGGGCTCAGTGACTAAACGATCAATAACCTGGATACAGAATAGATTTCGAGCATATCTCCTATGGTGAATGAAGCTGAGCATTGCTCTTTTCAATTACTGAGAAGACACAATGGCAGATTTATTACAAGAATAAAAGCATATGAAACAGAACATTCACCCAGCATGCAAAGTAATTGATATGCATGCTAGGTAATAAAAGTCTTTAATGCATTCAAAAGTAAATCATTTTCATGGTTCCCTTGGGATCACTTTTTAAATGCAGCTGTAGAATTCATACTATCGTTGAAAATTATGAATGTTTGTTTTGTTACGTAACAGAAAGCAGAATACTTCAGTGTAATCTTTTAGCTGCCTATGTATTGTGGTCCAGTTGGTAGCAGTCTCAAGCTTTTGAGTTCATGTCCCACTCCAGGACTCAAGGACAAAAATTGACACCGACTCTCCAGTATAGTGCTGAGGGAGTGCTGAAGGAAGCAATGAGAAAGCTAAGAAAGGGAAAATCAGGGATGACTTTTGTATGTCAAGAAAAAACAATATGCCAAATAAGGAATATTAATTCATTGGTTGGAAACTTACATTAAACTTTTAATGGAAAAAATCCTGCTTTTTAAAAAACTAGCAGCCAAGATGGCCACTGCAATTTGCACCTGAAGTACCTTTTCACATTCCAAGGCTCCAACTGGAGACAGAGGTCTGAGGAGCATGGACCCAGAACAATGGCTTGCTCTAAGTGATTGAATTACCTAAGATTGCTTCATTAGCACAACATACAAGACAATCCTAACATCTTGACTTTGAAAGAGCAAACACATTCAAGTCAAAATATAGGTATCCTGGGGCCTGGGGAGCCAATTCTGAACCTTGAATCTCAGTAGAAGGTGCCAGAGAATATCCTGAGGCAATCATATGACCGTCTGTCCATCTCTGTGAAAGCTGGGTGTTTCCTTGAACAGACAGTCAAGACAGTAACTCAGACTGTGCAGCAGCAGGAAGGCTGTGTGCCTCCCTCTCTCTTTCTCTCTCTCTACAAATAACATAATAAATCTGAAATCTGTCTGCAACTGTTGACACTCCAAGCCTACAGATTGCTAAAGACAGAGACCAATGTAAGAGTGCCACCTACAAGTCTGCCTCCAAGAAAATCCTGAGCCAAGTGCGCCAGCCACAAAGTGCACTTTGACCAGCCAATGACTTGAAGAATACAATTTTATCTGGAAGACCCCAACCTGTTTAATTTCCATTTATTCTACATCCAAATCCAACCACAAAATCTACTTTTCACTCGGTAATCTATTTGTGTGTGTGCGATTCTTGTGTGAATGTGTGCGTCAATGTGTAGTGTATTTTTTTTTAGATTGGGTTTAGATTGTTAAGTATAATAAACTCACCTCTTTCTCGTTTAACTCAAGAAAACCTGTCCGATTGGTTCTTTCACGATCAAATTAAAGGTAGAAGGTAAAACATTCACTGAGGTGGCAAGTACAACCACTGTTTAAAAAGGAATAAACCCTTTTGTGGTCAAATAAGAGGAAGGGCAAGAGGGGAGCCTGTGACCCCTCCTCACCTGGCCATAACAGGCAGGGTTGCATTGCAAGGTGCAAGGTGGAGGTGCCGTCTTTCAGATGATACATTACATGACGACCCATCTGCCCTCTCAGGTGGATGTAAAAAATCCTGTGGCACAATTTCGGAGAAGGCAGGGGAGCTATCCCTAGTGTCTTGCCAATATTTAGCCCGCAAACAAAATCACAGAAACAGAATATCTGGTCATTATCGTGTTGCTGTTTGTGGGAGCTTACTGTCCTCAAATTGGCTACTGCATTTCCTACATTACAACAGTGCCTACACTTCAAAAGTATTTCATTGGCTGTAAAACACTTTGGGACGTTCAGTTATCATGATATAAATGCAAGTCTTTCTTTCTTACATAATGAGAAACTGTGTGCTGTTAAAAGGCAGGTCTTTTGTGACTTGGTTAGCGAACAACTCAGTTGGGGCTGAGGCCGATGAGACCATCTTGGAAGTCTTCCTGTGTAATTAGTTGGCATGTGAGAGCTTTGTGACGGTTACGGTAAGAGAATTTCAGGTGATCAAGATATGGCAAGTATATTGAATGGACTCTTCACTTCAGATTTCACTAAAGGGAATGTGGATAAATTCCAGTACAAAAGGCTATGTGGCCCAAAGTTCATAGAGAAGTTTGTAAATAAAAAGTCTGATACAGAAGCTGATGGGATTAAGCCCTAAGCAATTCTTAAATATTAGTATGCAGCATCTGCCAGCTCATTGGATTCCTTCCATGCAGGTGGACACCAAGTGATGTTTTTGTTCTGATTTTATTTTGTTATACTTGGTTATTTCTAATGGTTTATTTTGTTTTGTTTCTTCCTTGGAAATCTAGTGGTGTCACCACTGTAAGAGAAGGCATTTATTTTATACAGATGGAGTTGTAGTAGATTGTAGTCCCATCAGTTTACTTAAAATAGGACCCAATTGTATAATAGGATCTCTTGGTTGGTCTGCTCTTGGACCTGACCAAATCTGCCATTCACAGATTCTGGATGTGTCATATTGCAGGGCAGATTCCTCTCAATGTTCACCCATGTTTGGATCTCTAGTGATTACTTTTGATCATCAATATGTAGCATTTAAAAACTAACTGAATGTCTGCCTGTGGCCACTAAATGGAATGTGTGATTTGATTTCTGCAAGTTTGCCCTTTTGATTTAATTTGATTACTTTGTTTTCTTTACAAAGGCTTTGGGTGATCATCATTCCTTCAGCTTTTAGTAGTATTTTGGAGGAACACTTGCAGGGTACAAACATACAAATTAGGAGCAGAAGTAGGCCTTTTGGCCCCTCGAGCCTGTTCCGCCATTCAATAAGATCATGGCTGATTCATTGCTCCCAATTGCGGGAGCAGGCAAAATGCAGCGGCATCATTTCCCGTTCCATTCCCCACGATCTGCAATTTAGTACCAATAGTTTTGACGAGGCTATCGCCAGACTCCAGCAAGAGGCTTATTAATAAATACAAATCAGGGTCCTATGACGTGCATCCTGATGAAATTTTAACCCACCACTACCTCACTGGAAAGCTGGTGAGACCACTGAAGGTAAGTGAGAAAATCCTTTCCATGGTGGCCCAGAGAAGCAGGAATTTTCCTCCAGGCTCCACAGGGAATGTTTGGATCTCTGGAGCCCTGGGATGATTATACTTCCTCCCCCAGGCTTCCCTTCCATGAGACCCGACCAATACCACCTGTGAACCCACCACCCCCCCCCCCCCAACCTGGACTTACTTTGCTACCCAGACTTACTAATGCCCAATCCTTGTCCTTCTCCACCATCTAGCTGCCACTTTCTGTCAGAAATGGCTGAGCAGCTGACAGCTGGCTTTCAAATAAAGCCTGGCAGTTAAACGCAAACTCTCACATGGGATTGCTGTCCATTTCCACTGGCTTCCTGCTGGTGGTTAAAATCATCCCTATGATGTACTCAGTTTGGGTACAGAGACCCAATACCACAGTTCGACTAACCTACTTTGAAATCCTAACTGGTGATTTATCCATCAATATGGCAACTTGTCCTGAAAGCATTCCGAATCTACAGGCTCGCAAATTTCAAAAAAGCCAGTGGATAAGGAGAAATAGGCCTGAATTGCCCAGGCTTCAAAGGTTGGATTTCCAGGGCTATAGGCCAGAGTTCGGATACCCCTTTTATAGAAGACATAAATTGAATGTTTTTTTTTCAATTGATAAATGATGGCCAGTTTCTGTGCTGTACATTCAATGTAATTATGTGCAAATCTATGTACTGTACTGCTTGCCAAAATAACAGTCCAGGTAGGGAGTTGGCAAATCTGCATCTATGTTGTGCTACATCTGAATGACAGCTCATTTATAAATGCCCTCTAGCAATACATACGGTTTGATCAGAAATTTTATACAGAGAAAGATTGACTGTGTATCTTGCTATTGCATCACTGTCATTATATGATATTTGGCAACAGTTGAAACTTAAAGCAAAGTGCTGCTGTTGCTGAATCCAAAACTTGCTGTCCATCACCAACTCTGAGTAACAAAACTCTCTGTTTGCACTCTATTATTTTTAGGCTATTTTGTACTGCAGCTACTGATTTGAGACTAGTATCTGCTCAGAGCAATGTACAACTGACAACCCAAGTTATTCTACTTGGTTTGCACCATATTCTGGCAAGGGGAAATGGAGCTTTGTGAATGCTTGCTTAGTTCAGGGCTCTGCTCACCAGTACCCAAATACCAGTTCACTCTTAATATGAACAAAGCCTTGGAGGACAGTCAATTCATAGCTAACAATTTCAAGGCTCTGCAGTAGATATTCATTTGGAGCCCGTGCCCCTTACAATCAAGAGTGCACTTTTATGATAGTGTTACGATGAGGTAAGGGAAGTGTCTAGGGGTCCTTCTCAGCCTTCACCTGGTATTACCATAACAGGGTTTAATTTTAAACACACCATGTTTTTAGCTCCCCCTTGGTGAATCTATGTTCACCGCTTTCCAATAATAAGGCAAACAAACCAGCACAAACAGGCTTTCTTAGGGTTAAAGAAGAAAAGTTGAAATTTATTAAACTTAAACTCTAATTTGGTTAACGCCTATGGGTACACGACGTGCCCAGGCTAACATGCATATGCAATACACACGTGCAAATAGAGACAGAAAAGAGCAAAAGAAAAATAAAGTGGAAAAGTTTGAGGCAATACCTGAAGAGTTTTTGCTACGGTTCTTCGAGCTCACTGTAGAGTCCTTGATTGTAGGTAGATCTTGCTTTTCATTGGGGCCCAGTATTCTTCTTAAACCTTGTTCGCTGTAGGAGACTTTTCTCTCTTGGGGTTCATGTGTCTTCAGTGGATTCAGAGGCTTGTGAAAAAGAGACGGGTGCAGACAGGAGAGATCTTCTCAGTCCAGGAGCAAACAGACATTCTGCCCAAATTGTCCAAATTCTAAAAGCTCAGGTTGCCCAGCAGGTTAGTCATGTGACTAGCAGGTTTGACCATGTCCGTTTGTTTATTCGGCCATCTTAGCAGTCAAACTGGAATGCGAGCTCCCTCACCTTCAATGTCTGGTGATCAAAAGTCCATTGTGGGTTGAATGTGTCAGGGAATGGTTGCTTTGTCCTGCCAAACACTGTCTGTTAATATGCAAATGTCTTTTCCAGCCACGGCTGATCTGTTTAACAAGTCCTTTCTTCACTCCAGTAACAGTTTAAAATCAATGTTCATGACAAAATTAATATGCCTCATTCTTGGCAGATGGGGGCCTAGCATGACAATAGTATGACCTGCAGATTGTCACAGAGACCCCACATTGTGAATATTGGGTACCTGATTGAGTAATCCTAGTTTTAGTCCTCCAACACCACTTGACGAGGACGTGCTTTGTGGGGGTGGATAAACCCCTGGCTGGACTCGCACCGTGCACCATGTTGACAGGTGTGTTGTGTCCAGCCAGCAGGGTTTTCACAACAAGCAGGAGAGGGCCTCATTGAAATTCAAAAGTGGAGGTTTGATATTGTTATTAAGACCAAAGTTACATTTCATCTCTTGGCAGTTGTACTTGGTGCCCAGTGCCGAAGAAGGCCTGGAAGATAAATAATATTAATAAATGGTTTCGTTGTGGGCCAGGAGAAGCAGGAGCACTCTTCTAGGCTCCACAAGGGCACTTAGGATCCCAAGTACCACACCCTTGATTGTCTACTCCCTCCATCCGATTCCTAGAGACCATTCCCACAGGACACAACCTCCTGCCGTGCTCACCTGACATTCCACCTGCCAGTCTGATGCCATTGATGCTGGTTTCAGGTGGGAGTTAAGCCTGGTTTATTTAAATGTGGCCCACGAGTTAAGTTTGCCTGGGCCCAACATCGGCTAGCCAGGTCAAGCTTGACAGTTGCCTCACTGGTCCTCTGCTCACCATTCGTCCTGAGTTAATATTGGAGCTTATCATAGACTCATAAAAGGGTTACAGCATAGAAGGAGGCGACTCAGCCCTTCATGTCTGTACCAGCTCTCTGTAAGAGCAACTCTGCTAGTCCCACTACCCCATCCTGTCTCTGTAGTCCAGCAATTTTTTTTCTCTTCAGATGCTTGTTCCAGTTTACCCAGGACAGATCCATTCTCATCCCACTAAAATTGACCTTCTTCTATTAAGTATTTTTATGATATGATTGCTCCTAGTCCTTTTCTATTAATAACCTAAACCTTATGATACTATGATCCCATCTTTGCCACATCTTTCTCCTGGTGTCAGGCAAACTCCCCACCTGCCAACACTGAGGCACACAGTATTTTGCCACGTGGACATTAAAACTTAAAATTGCAAGCCCCTGACTGGAAGGACATTTGTATAGTACTCGCAGTGTTGGAACAAAAGGGACCCAAGTCATTGCTTCCCCAATACACAGAAGAAGTGGTCAGACCAATTTTAGTCACATGACTAGCTGGCTGTTGTGATTTGAACTTCCAACAAAGGATTCAAACTCAGAATGCTGTGTGCTCCTGGAACTAATTGAAAACTGTGAACAAGGATTCACAAAAAGGGGAGCTCAAAACACAATGTATTAAAAATAAAACCCTGTTACAATAAGGCCAGGTAAAGACAGCAAAAGACCCCTAGACACCCTTCTCACCTAATTGTAACACCTGGCTTTATGGACAGTGGACTGCAAAGCATTCAAGCAAGAGTTCACCACAAATTAGTTTTCCAATGAGATACATCCATTTCTTACCACTTCTTGTACCATAACAATGGCCTCTTTCATCTTGGGGACCCCCTTCCCAGCTATAAAACAGCCTTTCTCACACCTTCCCCAACCAACCCCCCCTCCCCACCACCACGACTTAGTTTGGTGCTGTTGGGCAGCCTCCAGGCCCTGCAATCTTGACCTACCTGCAGCCCTGCCATTTTGGATGGGTTGGCAGGATATAAATGAAACCTGGGAGTTAAAACAATGCAGGCCATAAACTGATGATGTCACTGGGGTTTATGCTTGCCCTAAACCCTCACCCAGTTAAAATTGTCCCCCATCCCTCATAGGTATAAACGTCAAAATGTTACAACAAAATTGTTAAAAAATTCATGTGGTTTAACTTTAACTGTCTGGGAGCTTTCCACACTTTGGGCTGTATTTTATGCTCATCCAGACGGCAAGTTTCGTGGTGGGGTTGTGGGGGGGGGTGGGGGAACCAGAGAATTGGGGCGGAATTGCCTGGCATAGGACCTGATGCCAGGAGTCCTGGTTTCAATTCTCCCAGGGTGGGATAGGCCAACGATGGCCTTCCTGCCCAAATAAGGGCCTCTTCCTGCCACTGCTGGGACCATACCAGTGGTGGGGGTAGCGGGGGTTGGGGGGGGCTCCGCTGCACAGGGAGGACACCTTGGAAAATAAGGCGCCCTCCCTGTGGGCTTGTGGGAGGTGGGGTCCCTCCTTTGTGTGCAAATTGTGGCCTACGGAAGACCCCAACCAGGAATAAATGTACCTCCTGGGAGCCCCCTCGCCACTTGACCGAATGCCTACAACACCACCATCCCCTCGCCGGAGCCTTCTGGACTGGCCCCGGTGACCCTGCCTCACCTACTTCTTGTCCGGGGTTTCCAGTGCTGGGCCTGCCTTCAAGGCCTCTGCAGTACCGGTGATTGGCCGACAGCTGTTGGGGGCAGGATACCCATCCCTATTTAGTATTTAAAGGGATGGGGATCCCGCATCCTTAAACTTTGATGCCAAAAGACTGGAGGATTGCTCTGGGGGGCGGAGCGGGGGGTGGGGGGCGGTGTCTGAAAAAGTACAGAGGCAGGGTTCCCTCAAAAATGCAGAGGCAGGGAGAAGTGCCACCAAACACATCTTCCGCCCCCCTCCCCTGTCAACATTCCGAAGGAACTCCCCCCTCCGTGACACCATGATCCACTCCTCCACTCCCACACCTTGACCCTTCCCACGGCACCTTCCCGTGCAATCACAGGAGCTGTGATACTTGCCCTTTTACCTCCTCTCGCTTCACCATCCAAGACACCAAGCACTCCTTCCAGGTGAAGCAGCAATTTAATTGTACTTCTTTCAATTCAGTATACTGAATTCGCTGCTCACAATGAGGTCCCCTCTACATTGGGGAGACCAAACACAAATTGGGTGACCACTTTGCTGAACACCTCCATTCAGTCCGCAAACATGACCCCGAGCTTCCAGTCACTTGCCATTTTAATTCATTACCTTGCTCTCATGCCCACATTTCTGTCCTTGGCCTGCTACAGTGTTCCAAAGAAGCTCAACGTAAGCTCAAGGAACAGTACCTCATCTTCTGATTAAGCACTCTACAGCCTTCTGGACTCAACATTGAGTTCCACAATTTGACAGCATGACTGCCAATTTGTTTTAATTTTAATGCTTTTATATATTATTTTTATTTTATTTTTTTTTTAACCATGCGCCTGTTTTAAACTTGTTTCTCATATGTTTGCTTTCAAACAGAGTTGTTCATTATTCTGCCATTAACACTCTCTCTGGACTCATGCTTTGTCTTTCACTACAACTATTAGCACACCCTTTGCCTTTTATTCCACGACATTTATGTCGTTAATCCCTCCTGCCCTCCACCCTATCACACACCTTTCCTTCTGGTCTTCTTCCCTCCTCCTCCCTTCCACTTGCTCAAAGTCAGTTACATTTCTAACTTTTGCCAGTTCTGATGAAAGGTCACAAATCTGAAACATTAACTCTGTTTCTTTCTCCACAGATGCCGCCAGACCTGCTGAATATTTCCAGCACTTTCATTTTTTATGTCACATTTTATAATGTTTGCTGAAATTTGTGGACCCAATTTTTTCAGCTTGGGTTCTTTTTTGACAACAGTGATCCTTTTAAAAATGCCACCTGTTCATGTCCCCCCTGTCATCAGAGCACAACAACATTCACATTGATTAATGATTGCTTAATAAACGTGCAAATGTAGTGTGCAATTTGCATTTCATTACCAGGAAATAACATAGCCCATGAATATTCTTAAATAATTATTCATAACTCATAGCACCATTAAACGCATACTTTGGTTCTGTCTTTACAAAGGAGGACACAAATAACCTCCCAGAAATGTTAAGGAACCAAAGGTCTAATGAAAGGGAGGAACTGAAGGAAATCAGTATTAGTGAAAAAAGTAGTGCCAGGGAAATTAATGGGGTTAAAGGCTGACAAATCCCCAGGGCCTGATAATCTACATCACAGAGTACTAGAGGAAGTGCCCTGGAAATAGTGGATGCATTGGTGGTCATCTTCCAAAATTTGATAGACTCTGGAGCAGTTCCTACAGATTGGAGGGTGGCAAATGTAACCCCGCTATTTAAAAAAGGAGGGAGAGAAAAAACAGGGAATTACAGACCAATTAGCCTTACATTAGTAGTGGAGAAAATGCTTGAGTCTATTATAAAGGATGTGATAGCAGAACATCTGGAAAGCATAAACGGGATTGGACAAAGTCAGCATGGATTTATGAAAGGGAAATCATGCTTAACAAATCTACTGGAGATTTTTGAGGATGTAACTAGTAGAATAGATAAGGGAGAACCAGTGGATGTGGTATTTTTGGATTTTCAGAAGGGTTTTGAAAAGGTCCCACATAAGAGGTTACTGTGAAAAATTAAAGCACATGGGATTGGGGGTAATAGACTGGCATGGATTAAGAATTGGTTGACAGACAGGAAACAGAGAGTAGGAATAAATGGATCTTTTTACGGGTGGTAGGCAGTGACTGGTGGGGTACCACAGGGATCAGTGCTTGGGCCCCAGCTATTCACAATATATATTAATGAGGGAACTAAATGTCACATTTCCAAGTCTGCAGATGACACAAAGCTGGGAGGGAATGTAAGCTGTGAGGAAGATGCAAAGAGGCTCCAATGTGATTTGGACCAAGTTGGGTGAGTGGGCAAATGCATGGCAGATGCAGTATAACGTGGATAAATGTGAGGTTATCCACTTTGGTTGTAAAAACAGAAAGGCAGATTATTATCTGAATGGTGATAGATTGGGAAAGGGGGAGGTGCAATGAGACCTGGGTGTCCTTGTACACCAGTCACTGCAAGCAAGCATTCAGGTGAAGCAAGCAGTTAGGAAGGTGAATGGTATGTTGGCCTTCATTGCAAGAGGATTTGAGTACAGGAGCAAAAGGATGTCTTACTGCAGTTATACAGGGCCTTGGTGAGACTACATCTGGAATATTGTGTGCAGTTTTGGTCTCCTTATCTGTGGAAGGATGTTCTTGCCATGGAGGGAGTGTAAAGAAGATTTACTAGGCTGATTCCTGGGATGGCAGGATTGACGTATGAGGAGAGATTGTGTCGACTAGGCCTATATTCACTACAGTTTAGAAGAATGAGAGGGGATCTTATAGAAACTTATAAAATTCTAACAGGGCTAGACAGGCTAGAGGATGTTCCCGATGGCTGGGGAGTCCAGAACCAGGTGTTACAGTCTCAGGATATGGGGTATGCCATTTAGAACCGAGATGAGGAGATATTTCTTCACTCAGAGGGTGGTGAACCTGTGGAATTCTCTACTGCAGAAGGCAGTGGAGGCCAAGTCATTAAACAGATTCAAGAAGGAGATAAATATATTTCTTAATGCCAAAGGGATCAAGGGATATGGGGAGAAAGCAGGAACAAGATACTGAATTAGACGATCAGGCATGATCTTCTTTGAATGGCGGAGCAGGCCTGAACGGTTGAATGGCCTAATCCTGCTCCTATTTTCTATGTTTCTATAGGAGAAAAATATCCTAGTTTAAATTCACAGCAGCCAGAATTTTGTGTTGCAGAGAACTGTGTATTATTAGAAATTGTCTGAGAAATGGTTAATTAATTGTATAATATTGGATCAGGAGAAACTGAGAAACAGCTGTCTGAAACTCTGACTTTCATCTAACAGATAATAGAAGAAAAACCTTGGTGTCGATTGCAGAGCATTAAACCCAAGAGAGCTGGTATACATTAGTCTGTGTGATGAAATTATCTTCAGATAGAAGAAGGATCCTAAGATCTATATAACAGCACCGAAGAAATAAAGCAATCGTAATGACCCTTTATAGCCATCTCTACTTTTTCACTACTGATCAAAAAAAAGCTGTTTATTGTTTCTCTCAGAAGCGAAGATAGCTCTCTGCTTACATTGACAACATTAAAATACAAGATATAATTCAAAGATGGGAAAGTTTAATTATTATGCAGCGAATATCATTTTCCAGATTGTTGGTGAATATGCCAAATAGATCATCCAGCTGCCATAATCAGTGCTAGGAGAGAGCCACAATATGTGTATGTACTTTTTATCAAATATATATCTGTACATATTTGTAAAACATCTAATTTTATGTAATTTTACACCAATTTCTTTTTCGATCTGTCTCCGCGAGCAATGCCATGGGAGAACCACTAGCAAGTGTGAGTATATTATTTATATACATAATAGGTTTTGATTGTTACTGCTTACACTTCATATGTTACATTCCAAAGTATCAAAGGTATTAAAAAGAGATTTGGAGGCAGAATTTTGTTATCACCTGTTGATCTGCAAACTTTCTCACCTAACAGCCATCAGCCTCAGGATTTGCCTATATAAAGCAATTAGACTTTGTGACTTTAAAGGCAAAGGCTAATTAAACACCACTTTAACTACAGAATAATATATTGTGCCATAATTTGGTGTGGCAGGGCATCAAATGGCATCTGTCATTAGTAATATTTGCCCTTGCATTTTTTTTTGTAAGTTGCTATGAGTATGAACTGATAATGTTGCAAGGGGGCAGAAATGGCATTTGGGACTGAGTGAACAATGCATTTCCTTCACCAATCAGAGTGAAGGATTGTGAAATTAACAGAGCAAGGCCTGAGTAGGAAGTGTAAATTGGAGTGGATGAATTTGATGCCATATCACAACAAGAGAAAAAAAAGAGGGGAATAAATGTTAGATTGTGAGAGAGAGAGAAAAGATACAGAAAGAAAAAGTAAAAAAAGTTTAAATTTTACATTTTATAAAATCTCCAACACTTAAAATCTAAAGGAATGGAACTCCGCACCTGTAATAGTTAGTTTTCAGAGCCGGAGAGATTGATTGGCAGTAATTAACATGTCATGTCATTAAGTCAGTACTTTGACTGGAATGATCAAGATTTAACTTTCTGTGGCGAGTTTAGTTGTATCTACTGCAACTTCACATTATTCAATGTATTTCAATGGTGAACCAGTGTGATGCTATTTCCGTGAAGCTACTGGCGAAACAGCGTATATCAGACAGCAACTTTTGGAATTCTGCATTTAACCACATATCTGCCCCTTGCCTGATGTTGCTGTAGTAATTGTGCATAAATAATGGAGAAAACCTTTTTTTCCTTCATTCATGGGATGTGGGCATTGTGGGCTCAGGCCAGCATTTATTTCCCATCCTCAATTACCCTTGAGAAGGTGGCGGTGAGCTGCCTTCTTAAACCGCTGTAGTCCATGTGGGGTAGGTACATCCACAGTGTTGTTAAGATTTCCAGGATTTTGACCCAGCGACAGTGAAGGAATGGTGGTATAGTTCCAAGTCAGACTGGTGTGTGACTTAGAGTCATAGAGTTATACAGCACAGAAACAGGCCCTTTGGCCCACCGTGTCTGTGCCAGCCATCAAGGACCTAACTATTCTAATCCCATTTTCCAGCACTTGGCCTGTCGCCTTGTATGCTATGGCGGTTCAAGTGCTTATCTAAATACTTCTTAAATGTTGTGAGGGTTCCTGCCTCTACCACCTCTTCAGGCAGTGATTTCCAGATTCCAATCACCCTCAAAGGTGGGAAAAGGTGACAAAAAGGGAACTCAAGGGTGGTGGAGTTCCCATGCATCTGCTGCCCTTGTCCTTCTAGATGTTACAGGCCACGGGTTTGGAAGGTGCTATCTAAGGAGCCTTGGTGCGTTGTTAGCTGTAATTTTGTTTGCCTATTTGATAGGGTATAAATGACCATGGCTCTATTTGAAGAAGAGCAGTGGAGTTCTTAGTTAACTTGGCTATTCATCTCATTAGTGTTTGTGGGCCTTTGTTGTGTGCAAATTGGCTCCTGTGTTTGCCTATAAAGTAGCTGTGACCACATTTCATTGCTTGCAAAGTGCTTTGGGATGTTCTGAGAACTTAAAAGGTAGTATAGTAACGTAAGCTCTTTCTTTCTTTAAGGTGCTTTCACTGGAAAACCTAAAGAAATCTAATTCTCTTTCACAACTTTAGCTGATGTCGGCTTCATTCTGAAGTTAGCTCTTGATGTAATCTAAAAGAACTGATTACACTTTCTGAAATAACTTCTGTCTCAAGAGCCAGATGTCAGGCATCAAATTGCTTTTGGATGGAAAAGTGCTTTGTGCAAAAATAGGATTGGAGTATTTGTAATAAATTCAGTGTTTCAAGATGGTACAGCATTAGCAAACTTGAAAAAAGTGCAACATTTATTTGACTGTAAATAAGCATAACAATATTTGGTTATTTTGCTTTCTAAATGCAAAATAAATTTGTCAGTTTATCTTTCACCAAAATTGAAGCCCATTACCATCATTATTTGATGTTCCTTTTCTGTATGCAATGTACTTTTGTAAATAGAAATTCATGCTGCCCATTAACAAAGGTATCCTCCAAATGTGGTCTGGAATCAAATGGAACTATAAGATATACTAAACAACTCAGAGCTGTGAATGCCTGTCAGAATAAGGTATGGAGAATTTGGTGGTGTATTTTAAAAAGAGAAAAACAGGGATACTGCAGATATGAATAGTCATGGTAGCCACGGTGAATATATATGCATAATATATGTGTCAGCTCTGGCTCAGCTGGTAGCACTCTTGCCTCTAAATCAGAAAAATTCAGGACTTCAGCACAAAACCCAAGGCTGACCCTCCCTGTGCAGTACTGAGGGAGTGCTGCACTGTTAGAGGTGTTGCCTTTTGGATGAGATGTTAAACCGAGGCTCCATCTGCTCTCTCAAGTATAAATAAAGGATCCCATAGTGCTGTTTTGAAAAACAGCAGGGGAGTTATCCCCAGCACCCTGGCCAATATTTATCCCTCAATCAACATCACAGGGCTGAATTTTCTTTTCGCTCCTGGTGGCGGGCGGAAAAAATGGCAGCCCGCATGTATGGGCCACGATCTAATGAGCCGTGGTTCATTTAAATATTTATGGCGGGCTGCCCCCTCTAATCATATGGCAGGGGTGGGCTCTGCGACACCGTGAATGGTGTCAGCTGTCTATGTGCAGGCACTGGCGCCATTTTTAAATGGCCGCCAGGCCTGCACAGTTGCATAAGAAGTGATTAGTATTTAGAAATGCAAGTATTTTGTTTCTTGTATAAATGTAAGTCATTCTTATTTATTTCTGGTTCTAAATAGAGTGCATATTAGTTTAGCTTTGTTTTTGTTGTAAATAATTAATAAAAATGAATTTACAAAATGCATAAAATGACTTATTTTCTTATAATTTAATACTAAATGACTCTGTTAACTGAAATTTTATTCTAGATTTATTTGGATAATTTGATGTAAGGCAATTTGTTTTATGAGTAGAGTTAAAATATTATTTCATGCAAGTAAGAAGCTAAAAGGTCAAATCCAAGAATAGAAATGGAATTTGGTTTTGTACTTGCTTCAGGGACTTCTCCGAATATTGCTGTCTTTTGTAGCAAGCTTTGGTTGCCACTTTCCATTTCCTGCTTTTCCATGACATTATTTAATACATTTAAGGTTTGTCAATGCTCTGAATCACATTAGCCCTCTAGCAGTATCTGAAAACTCCAATTTGATGCTGTCTCTGATAGATTTGTCACTTATATTAGCATTAATGTATTACTTTGCTGTGTTTATGCAGTATCCCATGAATTATTAATATAATGTTCATCTACAGTGCCATGCAAAGTCAACTAACACAAAATACTTGTCAGGCTAAGCTGACCAGTTTTTGGTAACAGGGTATAATTATCAGAAAATCTTTTACACAGAGACATTTTAACATTTTAATAAATTTTTATTGATGCAAATCATTCCTGAGCAGCCTGATAGATCGAGAATTAGAATTTTTGGCTTACATTACAGGGCCTTGGGACTGATGTTATGCTCAGTTACTTCTGTGGATACGGTTTGTTAGTTCATATCTGCCCCAGTTATATGAACTTAGCTGCAACAAGTGAGGCACACAAAATTAAGCTTTGGTTTCCTCTGACAGGCTAAATCCCACTGTCCATGTTTGCACACGGATATTGCTTCAGACATGTATCCATATTCGTGCAGGGCTATTCTAATCCATAGGCTTGGGGTGGGGTAGCGGGTTATCTCCGAGGGGATGTGACCTGTCTTCCAGGCCTGTGGCAGTGTTGTGTTAGCACTAAATGCCAGGAGCTGTGACAGAGCAACCTGCAGCAATTTACTTTGTAATTTTCTCTGCTTTTATGTTTCCATTTTGTGCTGTCCCATCATCATGCTTGAGATGAGGAACTCACCCATGCTTATTTGCAACCTATACTCCATGGGCTGATCCACTGATGTGAATAACCATTACTGCTTATTATGTAACACTGATACAAATATCTATAAGCAATAAGTGCAAATCTATAAATGGAGCAGTCTATGCCGCTCAATAAAACAAAATATATTAATATATGTTTTCTTTTTACTGTTTATGACACTGTATGTGTAAGATACAATAAGGAAGTAAATCTTGCATACAGTAGTGGAAGAAAAAAAAGTCATTTTAGCCAAAGGCATTTCCAAGAATTGAGATATCAACAGTCTGTATGAACAATACAAATGACAAAATCCATGTAGTAAGTGTACTTGACCAAAGCTGGAAGCAACTGAGGTGCCTGCAGCTGAGCTGAAGATAGAAACCTAAGTCACCAGTAATAAAGGCAGCTATATGAACCCAGGAAAGAGCATTTACAGATGGTATGAACAAAAGAGCTACAAAATTGAACAACACAGAGCACGGAAATACAATTTTCCTACTGTTTATTTGGCATCATCTTAAGGTGAAATACAGATCATTTTAGGTAGTTAGCACAAAAGATATTTGGAATTATAATGTGAATTTAATAACAAACGTCATAGCATCTAATCTGCAATGCCAAAAAAAACTCTTCAGATACTTGACATTGCAAGATTATGGGAAACAGCAGCTGAATTAATTTCAAAGAGCTCGCACAGGTACCACGGGCTGAATGGCCTCCTTCTATGCTGTATGATTCTATGAAACTTTTCAGCAGATATCACAACTTTAATACATTGAGAAGATTCATAAAAGATCCAGCTATATATAATCATGAACAGTAGTATTATGATATACAAAACAGTCACATGGCACAGCATTAAAACACTGAAAACAGTGAAAAATACTGTACTCATTAAACAGGGACTTTAATCATCTGAACTGAATTAGTGTTGACAACAGTAGCACAGTAATTTACCACATGTTAGTCATTAATTCATTCAAATATCAATTAAAATTCCTGGTAATCACTGCAAGACTTTAACACTGTCTGTTGCACTTGCAAAGTAAGCTTAATTATGGTATATTTGTCCAATGTTGTATTAAAATAACTTTCACAAACACATTAAACTTTTGACGAAAGATTTTGTGAATAAACAAAATGATTTTTCAAACTAGAAACAGAGAATTTTGATTATTCTTATTATACAAACAACCTAGTCATAAGGCAGTCATAAAACTTTCTGGTTTCTTGGATACAAATTACCTTGCGCTTCAAATACCACAAGAAGTCTCTGCAATCACTGTTCACAGAAAGTCCTTTTTCTCTATCTTAAAGGTGCACAGACCTTTTATTTATTCATTCATGGGATGTGGGCGTCGGTGGCTAGCCACCATTTATTATCCATCCCTAATTGCCCTTGAGAAGGTGGTGGTGAGCTGCCTTCTTGAACCGCTGCAGTCCTTGGGGTGTAGGTACACCCAGAGTGCTGTTAGGAAGGGAGTTCCTGTATTTTGACCCAGTGACAGTGAAGGAATGGTGATATAGTTCCAAGTCAGGATGGTGTGTGGCTTGCAGGGGAACTTGCAGGTGGTGTTGTTCCCATGCATCTGCTGCCCTTGTCCTTCTAGTTGGTCGAGATTGCGGGTTTGGAAGGTGCTGGTGCAGGAGCCTTGGTGAGTTGCTGCAGTGCATCTTGGAGATGGTACACACTGCTGCCACTGTGTGTCGGTCATGGAGGGAGTGAATGTTTGTGGATGGGGTGCCAATCAAACGAGCTGCTTTGTCCTGGATGGTGTCGAGCTTCTTGAGTGTTGTTGGAGCTGCACCCATCAAGGCAAGTGGAGAGTATTCCATCACACTCCTGACTTGTGCCTTGTGAATGGTGGACAGGCTTTGGGGAGTCAGGAGGTGAGTTACTTGTTGCAGGATTCCGAGCCTCTGACCTGCTCTTGTATCCACGGTATTTATATGGCTACTCCAGTTCAGTTTCTGGTCAATGGCAGCCCCTGGGATGTTGATAGTGGGGGTTTCAGTACTGGTAATGCCATTGAATGTCAAGGGGAGATGGTTAGATTCTCTCTTGTTGGAGATGGTCATTGCCTGGCACTTGTGTGTCACAAATATTTCTTGTCACTTATCAGCCCAAGCCTGGATATTGTCCAGGTCTTGGTGCATTTCTACACAGACTGCTTCAGTATCTGAGGAGTCGCGAATGGTGCTGAACATTGTGCAATCATCAGCGAGCATCCCCACTTCTGACCTAATGATTGAAGGAAGATCATTGATGAAGCAGCTGAAGATGGTGGGGCCTAGGACACTAACCTGAGGAACCCCTGCAGTGATGTCCTGGAGCTCAGAAGATTGACCTCCAATAACCACAACCATTTTCTTTTGTGCTAGGTATGACTCCAACCAGCAGAGAGTTTTTCCCCTGATTCCCATTGACTCCAGTTTTGCTAGGGCTCCTTGATGCCATACTCAAATGCTGCCTTGATGTCAAAGGTAGTCACTCTCACCTCACCTCTTGAGTTCAGCTCTTTTGTCCATGTTTGAACCAAGGCTGTAATGAGGTCAGGAGCTGAGTGGCCCTGGCAGAACCCAAACTGAGCGTCACTGAGCAGGTTATTGCTAAGCAAGTGCTGCTTGATGGCACTGTTGATGACACTTTCCATCACTTTACTGATGATTGAGAGTAGGCTGATGGGGCTGTAATTGGCCGGGTTGGACTTGTCCTGCTTTTTGTGTACAGGACATTCCTGGGCAATTTTCCACGTTGCCGGGTAGATGCCAGTGTTGTAGCTGTACTGGAAGAGCTTGGCTAGGGGTGCGGCAAGTTCTGGAGCACAGGTCTTCAGTACAATTGCTGGAATATTGTCAGGCCCCATAGTCTTTGCAGTATCCAGTGCCTTCAGTTGTTTCTTGATATCACGCAGAGTGAATCGAATTGGCTGAAGTCTAGCATTTGTAATGCCGGGGACCTCAGGAGGAGGCCGAGATAGATCATCAACTTGGCACTTCTGGCTGAAGATTGTTGCAAATGCTTCAGCCTTATCTTTCACACTGACGTGCTGGTCTCCCCCATCATTGAAGATGGGGGTATTTGTGGAGCCACCTCCTCCGGTTAGTTGTTTAATTGTCCACCACCATTCACGGCTGGTGGTGGCAGGACTGCAGAGCTTAGATCTGATCTGTTGGTTATGGGATCACTTCGCTCTGTCTATCGCATGCTGCTTATGCAGTTTGGCATGCAAGTAGTCCTGTGTTGTAGCTTCACCAGGTTGACACCTCATTTTGCGGTATGGCTGGTGCTGCTCCTGGCATGCCCTCCTGCACTCTTCATTGAACCACAGTTGGTCTCCTGGCTTGATGGTCATGGTAGAGTGGGGGACATGCCGGGCCATGAGGTCACAGATTGTGGTTGAGTACAATTCTGCTGCTGCTGATGGCCCACAGTGCCTCATGGATGCCCAGTTTTGCATTGCTAGATCTGTTCGAAATCTATCCCATTTAGCATGGTGATAGTGCAACACCACACGATTGAGGGTATCATCAATGCGAAGGTGGTACGTCGTCTCCGCAAGGACTGTGCTGTGGTCATTCCTACCAATACCATCATGGACAGATGCATCTACGGCAGGCAAATTTCTGAACGGATGAAAACAAGTATGTTTTTCCCTCTTGTTGGTTCCCTCGCCACCTGCCGCAGACCCAGTCTAGCAGCTATGTCCTTTAGGACTCGGCCAGCTCGGTCAGTAGTGGTGCTACCGAGCCACTCTTGGTGATGGACATTGAAGTCCCCCACCCAGAGTACATTCTGCACCTTGCCACCCTCAGTGCTTCCTCCAAGTTGTGTTCAACATGGAGGAGTACTGACTCATCAGCTGAGAGAGGGCGGTAGGTGGTAATCAGCAGGAGGTTTCCTTGCCCATGTTTGATCTGATGCCATGACACTTCATGGGATCCGGAGTCGATGTTGAGGACTCCCAGGGCAACTCCCTCCCTGTTGTATACTACTGTGCTGCCACTTCTGCTGGGTCTGTCCTGCCGGTGGGACAGTATATACCCGGGGATAGTGATGACAATGTTTGGGACATTGTCTGTGAGGTATGAGTCCATGAGCATGACTATGTCAGACTGTTGCTTGACTAATCTGTGGGACAGGTCTCCCAACTTTGGCACATGCCCCCAGATGTTAATAAGGAGCACTTTGCAGGGTCGACAGGGCTGGATTTGCCGTAATCATTTCCGGTGCCTAGGTCGATGCCGGGTGGTTTCATTACTTTTTATTGACGTCGCAGCGGTTAGATACAACTGAGTGGCTTTCTAGGCCATTTCAGAGGGAATGTAAGAATCAACCAATTTGCTGTGGGTCTGGAGTCACACGTAGGCCAGGCCAGGTAAGGACAGCAGATTTCCTTTCCTAAAGGACATTACTGAACCAGATGAGTTTTTACAACAATTGACAATGGTTTCATGGTCATCATTAAGCTAGCTTTTTAATTCCAGATTTTTTTATTAATTGAATTCAAATTCCACCTTCTACTGTGGTGGGATTCGAATCCATGTCCCTCTTAGTTTAAATAAACTCTTATGACATAACCAAGGTTCAAAACAGGTTTAGCATAACTTCCCTACTTTTCAATTCCATCCATCTAGAAATAAAGCAGAGTGTTTGGTTTGCTTTTTGGTGTGCCATAGCATACAAGGCTAGGGGCCAAGTGCTGGAAAATGGGATTAGAATAGTTAGGTGCTTGATCGCCGGCATAGGCACGATAGGTCAAAGGGCCTGTTTCTGTGCTGTATAACTCTATGACTCTATGGCCTTGCTAACCTGTGGCACAACTTTTGGTGATTAAGGTATTTGTACTCCAAGATCCCTTTGTATATACCTTGGTATGACACCAAATTGCGGGGTGGGGTATGGTGGTGGAAAGTTCATGTGGGAGATAGTCAATACTGAGGAGGGCTGCAAGAAATTATAGGACAACATTAATAAACTTGCAGAATGGACAAATAAATGGCAAATCAAGTTCAACACAAATAAATGTGAGGTAGTACATTTTGGTAGGAAGAATTGGGAGGTCACTTATTACTTGGAAGGTGTGAGTCTAGATGGGGTAGAGGAACAAAGGGATCTTGGAGTATAAATACCCTAATCACTAAAAGTTGTGCCACAGGTTAGCAAGGCCATAAAAAAGCAAACCAAACACTATGCTTTATTTCTAGACAGATGGAGTTGAAAAGTGGGGAAGTTATGCTAAGCCTGTTTTGAACTTTGGTTATGTCATAAGAGTTTTTTTTTAACAAAGAGGTCTGTGTGCCTTTAAGACTGAGCAAAGGACTTTCTGTGAACAGTGACTGCAGAGGCTTCTTGTGGTATTTGAAGTGTAGGCTGCAAGGTAATTTGTATCCAAGCAACCAGAAAGTTTTATGACTATCTTATGAATAGGTTGTTTGTTGAAAAGTTGGTTTCACTTTTGGGTTGTTCAGTTAGTGCTGGAGATTGGCCAGGAATACAGCCCAGAAAAGGATTTCTCTTGAAAAGTAATTCCTGTATCAAGTAAAATTCTAATTTCTTCATGAAGTTAAAAGAACTTTGAAGGATTTGCAAATCTAATGTATGGGAGCTAGAACCCTTGTTGCTGTTTATGCCTGAAGAGAGGAAAAGACCCAGAAAAAGAGAAGTTGCTACATTCTATGGAGAAACGCTGCTTTGCTGAGAGGAAGCCTGCGTTGCTAAAGGTACCAAAATTCCTATTGTCTCCAGTCTCTCAAAACCTCCACCTCAAGAGTGATTTCTGTTTTGTGGTTTTGGGAGTTCCTGAAATCTCAAGAAAATTTCTACTGTAAGACTGTTACCTTACAATTTAACCTGTTGTTACAACTTGTTGCTGAAAGATCTATGTGATGTCTGCTGCAAGTGAACTGCCTTGAATGCCTACCCATCACAGACTGTTTATCAAACTTGCCTGGAGAGACTTTGAGTGGCATCTGACTATTTGACTCTGGGATACCTCACCAATCCGGAAATATCCTACCAGAAGTTACAACCCAGTTATTTTATTATTTCTATGAAATCATTGTAAAATTAATATATCCATTTTAACCATTGGTTTTTGAATGTATGTGTGTGCCTGAGGGTTAGGAAGAATAAGGAGTTATTAAATCAGTTCACACATGTAGATTTATCTCATTATCATTTAAAATGTTATTTATTAATAAATATTAATTTTTTTGTTGCTTAAAGGAACCTGGTTTGGCATGCTTTATTCTGGGGGATAAATAAAATGTTTAATTTCTGGTAGGTGGGAAAATATACTAATATGCTGTGACCTGTGCAGTGGTGGGACTGAATTAACAGTGCATTACTCCCACCTTGATCATAACAGTTACACCACACTTAAGAGTACTGTGTGCAGTTTTGGTTGCCATATTATAAAAAGGATATAGAGGCATTGGGAAGGGTGCAGAAAAAAGTTACCAGGATGATACCAGAAATGTGTGGGTATACAAATCAGGAAAGAATAAACAGGTTGGGTCTCTTTTCTCTTGAAAAAGGAAGGCTAAGGGGTGACCCAATAGAGGTCTTCAAAATTATGAAAGGTTTTGATAGAGTGGATACAGAGAGAATGTTTCCACTTGTGGGGAAGAGCATAACTAGAGGCCACCATTACAAGACAGTCAGCAAGAAATAGGGAATTCAGAAGAAACTTCTTTACCCAAAGAGTAGTGAGACTGTGGAACTTGCAACCACATAGACTGGTTGAGGTGAATAATATAGATGCATTTAAGGGGAAGCCAAACAAGGATATGAGGGAGAAGGGAATAGAGGGTTATGAAGATAGATTTAGATGAGGGAAGGTGAGAGGAGTCTCAAGTGGAGCAAAAGCATTGGCATGGACTGGTTGGGCTGAATGGCCTGTTTCTATGTAATACATCACACATTTCCTGTCAATCACATCTCACTTGCTGTTTCACACTTTGGCTCAAATTGTTCGCTGCAACAAATGAGAACTCAGCAATTTAGAGCAGTAATGAAAATTGTCCAATTAAAAAAACACACACAGAACCAAAACAAGCAAGTCAGTCAAAATCACTTTGACCACCATTTTTTTCTCAGTAACCCCATTGAAAAAAAACTCTGGCTGAATAAAGGTTTTTTGATCTGAAAATATACTTTATTCATAACTTTTGTAAAAGTACATTACGTAACAATTCAAATTTGACATCACATATAGTGCAATACAGATCAGTTTATTTCAATACAGTACTACATTTGCCATTACAGGTTATATTTACAATGTACATTTACATTTTGTGCATGCAGCCTGAGGGGTTTTACATGGTTTCCAGCTCTTGTGGCAGGCAAGTCTTAGAAATTGGTCTTTCCCCATTGAGCCTTTGCAATGGCTGCCCTAAGCTTTAGTGCATCCCTCAGCATGTCGTCCTGAACCTTCGAAATAGAAGTTGCTTTAACCACACCCAACTAATCTTTCTGCCAAATTGTGCGAAATGTAGAGGGTTACGCTTGCAACAGCATAATCTCCGCCTCATCATTACAGTTCTTCTGATAACATTTGAAAAAATTGCCATTGTCCATTAAATGATTTCCCCAGAACTTTGAAAAATAAAATAATCTGACATTTAAAGGGAGAACATAAAGCATATTCAGACGCCCATAGTTCATTATTG
The DNA here is from genome assembly GCF_036365525.1 of Heterodontus francisci. Lineage (NCBI taxonomy): Eukaryota > Metazoa > Chordata > Chondrichthyes > Heterodontiformes > Heterodontidae > Heterodontus > Heterodontus francisci. Next base: position 67,197,743 of record NC_090389.1, read on the forward strand.
CGTCTTCCAAACATTAATGCCACTGATTAATTTTAAATTTCCATTGGATTACAGCTTTCAACCAATATAATGTTTTGTAAGTGAGCCTTTAGTCTAACATTTTGAATTTAATCAGCATTGACAATTGATAAGGAGTTGGCTGAAAAGTGAGTGGTGATTTGTGGAAGGCCAAGCCTAGTGTTTTTAAAGCTGCATCAGTGGTTTTCAGAATAGATTGTGGTGAGGTCTTACACTGTAGACTAATCAATAATACAGAGGCCTTCTTGTTGACTGTATTCAACTATATTTTGCCATTTCAGTTATGGTAATTACAAAAGAAAACAAGCTAAATATTAGGCACTTGGGAAATAAGAAGTAGTGGAGTTCTTTTGCACAGGATTGCTTCAGAGCTGTTGGAATTAAAAGCAAATTATATTTGTATGTTGTAAGTAACTTGTAAGTTGGATCAGAATTTAGGTAAATCAAGAAAACAAAAACATCACAATGCTCAGAAAGTTCAAAAAAAGGAGGCAAAAAGTCCAAAACAAACAATGTTGAAAGTCACTAACAGTATGGAGTGGCAACTTCTAAGTTTAACAGAATGTCAGTTGATAAATTATAAATGTATATGCAGTCTGCCCTCAGCTTATGATGGGCTACAATGTTAGAGACATAGGATAGAAATGTTACAGAGATATTTTATGTGTAGTTGTATCTGGTCCACAAATATTACCTCCATTTTCATTGTTTTCAAGATTCACATTGGTCTCCTCTGTTGGGAAACCCGGGGAGTCCAGCCTGGAGACATCTGCATTGGAGGATATTAATTTCTTCATCAACCTGCCAGCTGGTATATTTCAGCATAACACCGACACAGGATGCAACCTATCGTAGGGGTACATGTTCCTCCTTTGCAAAGGAAGGATTAACAATCATTTTTGTCATTTTTAACAGTTGCCAATCAAAATGATTAATTGAAATACAAATTGATTAGCAGGATTGACAGGAAATCACCAATCATTGTGCAACTTTCATGCTTCCCTTGAGCTAACAGATGTAATGAAACATACAGCTCTTTGTTTAAAGAACAGCTACAGATATGTAGCAGTTACAGTGTGGATGGTCTTAGTTATGCATCTTTGTATCAGATTAACACCAGGATGTAATGCTGACCAAAAATTCTAAACTCAGATAATTATAGGAGGTATATCTAAAAATGCTAGATAAATCATAAGAAAACCTTCACAACCTATTCATATGAACAAGAAATAGCCTTAAGCTGTGACTGTTGCTATGGTTACAGCAGTAACTATATTTTTACAGCATACAACCATGGATATAATATAAATTTAAGGTCTGCTGTATATTTATATAAGTTTATTATAATCTGACAGAGTCAAAAAACCATTGTTACATAATTTTAAAATGCAGATTTTACTGCTTTCATGCAATAAGAGTAAAAAAATATTTGTATTGTAAATACACACAAGAAGATCTCCTGTACTATTGCTTGTGGGTGGTTCAGGACACAAGACTGGATGTGGATTTATTAGGTGGGGAATAGATCTTAAGGCTGGGGAATGAGGCAGTCAGATCAAGTGGGAATTGGGACAAAGATGCAGTAGGGTGCAAAGCCTGAGTGTAAGCAGGAATGGAGTTAAGCCAATTTCTTGTTACATGGCAATCAGAAGTAGTAATGTTCAGGCACATGGTGGACAGAGGTGTTAGCGGGCCTAAAACTTGAAGATGTTTTTTTCTGGGGTTGAGATTTGTGGATTTATCACATCATAACTCCATTTTGATAAACAATGTAGTTCTCCTAAACCCCACAAACTCTCACACGACATGAAACAGACCAGAAAATGTATAATGCAAAGATTTATCTTTATAGGAGAGCTGTATCATGTCCAAACCCTCCATTTATTACAATTTATCCAAAGCTCTGTGTTGCCTGTATCATATCCTGCACTTAGTCCCACTTGCCTATGATATATTGTCCTAGCTGAACAACATTGACTTCAGGTCCCTCAATACTGCTACTACAAAATACTCATCATTATGCTTAGTTCCATTCATGACTTTCACCTTCCTTATCTTTGTAACCTCTTCAGAATTCTCCATTCCTCAGTTTCTGACATCTTGTGTATCCCTGTGCTTTCCCTATACTGTTACCAGGTTTCTTCATTCCCCTAGCCTCATAGGTTTGGACCGAGTGCTGTTAGTGTGATTAACAAAACAGCAAAAAGTGGGACCCAACCATATTTTTTTCAATTTTTCAATTGTTCCGACTGAGGTGGGAGTAATGCACTGTCAATTCAGTTCCATTGCTCCACAGGTCATAGCATATTATTAAAGTTTTCCCACTGACCGCACATTAGCCAAATTAAACACTTTCTTAACCCGCAGAATAAAATACACAAAACCAGGGGTATCTTTAAACAAAACAAATTACCTATTTATTAATAAACTAAATTGTAAACAATATTGAGATAAATCTATGTCTAAAGACCTGATAACTTCTTATTCCTCCTCCCTCATGCACACACACATACATTCAAAAACCAATAGTTAATTGGTTTCAAAAATGATGTTTTAAGTCAGAGCTGTTTCTTAGGAATAAATAAATAGCTGGGTTGCATGTTCTGGTGATTTAGGTTCCCGGTTTGGTGAGGTGTCCATGAGTCAAATAGTCAGATGCCACTCAAAGGCTCCAGGTGAATTCAACAGTCTTTAATGGATAGGTGTTCAAAGCATTTCGGTTGCAGCAGGCATCACACAGTTCTTTCAACGGGAGTATAGCAACCGGTCTATTTGGATTTTAAAATTGGCAGTCTATCAGTAGAAACTTTGCTGAGAAATGCAGAACTCCCAGAAACACAAAAAGGTAACAGAAAGTCACTCCTGAGGCAAATACTTCTTAGAGATTGGAAGTAAAAAGGAATTTGCTGCCTCCAACAATACCAATGTTCTTTTCCAGGGTTTTTTTTCTTCCTTAGGTAATAACACAGCCTGTAGATCAATGTAGATTTTCCTGCTGTGAGAAAAACAACTCCTTCCTTCAGTGGAACATGCTTCATTGGTCTCCAGATAAAACTGGTTCTAGCCAGTCTTTACACACAGTTAACGAATACAATACAGCAGGTGGCTTCTCTCTGCTGCTGTTGCCTAGGAAACAGGCTTGCTGCTGGCACACACTGTGCCCAGAGAATCTAAAAGCTTCTCTCTGCCTTAAAGGTACACGGCCCCCTTTAGTTTTTAAACAAAAGAAAAAAAACTCTCATGACACCTCTGTCCTTGGCGAATGAAAAGTCATTCTTGAATGTGTTTCATTGCAATGCAAAGCAGAAACTGAAAAAAATACTCTAAACATATTTTCAAACTCATGCCCCAATCACGCTACTGGTAATCAACAGAACTTTTCTTTGTATCATTGCCATTCATGTAACTTAACAAGGTTAAATTTGTGACAAAGCGTCAGCGATAATATTGTTTTTCCCCAAAATATGTACAATTTTCAAATTGATAAGACTGTAACAATAAACTCCATCTAAATATTCGAGCATTTTGGCTTTTCAGTTTTTCCGCAAACGTTAATGGGTTATGGTTAGTGTACATTACTGTTTCTTTGTCGTCTTGGTGGACATATACTTTGAAATATTTAAGAGCCAGAAAAAGTCCTAATGTTTCTTTTTCCACAGTGGAATACTTTTTTGGTGGTGATTTACTTTTCTTGAAAAGTACCATACTGGTTTTTCTATGCCTGATTCATCATTCTGCAATAGGACTGCACCCCAGGTCGCTAGCATCAATCGCTATCTTGAAGGGTTTAGCAAAATCTGGAGCAGCCAACACTGGTTCAGTGTTAAGATTGCCTTTAACTTTTCAAAAACTGCCTGGCATTCATCTTTCTCTTTCTCTGTAGCAAATCGGTTAATGGAGCAGCTACAGGACAAAAATTCTGTACACACTTACTGTAAAAATTGCAAATCTCTAAAAACCTAATTATTCCAAGTTTAGATTTAAGGATAGGGAACTTCACTAAGAATAGTACTTTTGCCATTTTTGGCAATATTTGTCTTTGCCCTACTATGTGTCTGAGGTACGTTGCTCTTGCTTTTCTGAATTCGCTTTTTGCCAGATTTACTACTATGTTCATTGCTTGTAGTTCCGTTTCTTTAACAGAATAGAATATAAGAGCAGGGAGGTTATTATGGAGCTGTATAAAATGCTAGTTAGGCCACAGCTGGAGTACTGTGTACAGTTCTGGGCACCACACTATAGGAAGGATGTGATTGCACTGGAGAGGGTGCAGAGGAGATTCACCAGGATGTTGCCTGGGCTGGAGTATTTCAGCTATGAAGAGAGACTGAAAAGGCTGGGGTTGTTTTCCTAAGAGCAGAGAAGGCTGAGGAGGGACATGATTGAGGTATACAAAATTATGAGGGGCATTGATAGGCTAGATAGGAAGATACTTTTTGCCTTATCAGAGGGGTCAATAACCAGGGGGCATAGATTTAAGATAAGGGGGCGGAGGTTTAAAGGGGATTTGAGGAAACATCTTTTCACCCAGAGGGTGGTTGGAATCTGGAACGCACTGCCTGAAGAGATGGTAGAGGCAGGAACCCTCACAACATTTAAGAAGTATTTAGATGAGCACTTGAAATGGCATAGCATACAAGGCTATGGGCCAAGTGCTGGAAAATGGGATTAGAATGGTTAAGTGCTTGATGGCCAGCACAGACACGATGGGCCTGTTTCTGTGCTGTATAACTCTATGACTTTATGACTCCTGTCCGAGAAACTGATACTTTTGATCTGGCCAAATCATTTCCTAGGAGTAGATCAATTCCCTCTACTGGCAAACTATGGACAACTCCTACAGTTACCATCCCGGATGCAGGTCACACTCTAAGTGCACTTTATGGCCGGCTTTTTACCTACCTTAATCTGGTCCTTTCGGAGGCAGCTGGGTGGTAAAATGGTGCCAGATGATGTCAAGTCGGGTCCCCAGCGTCATCACACACAGACGCCATTTCACAATCCAGTAAATTGGCCGCGAATGAGTCGCCACTCGCATGCCCGACCGCAAGTAATCTCAAGGCACTAAAAGCAATTGAGAAGCCAATTGACTGGACATTTACGTGGCTGTTTGATTCTACGGCCGTAAATCGGGTCACTGATCATGTCAGGGACCTGGCAGCTTTAAAAGAGCGGAAGGCAGACAATCAGTGAGGGTGTTGGAGATAAAGTTTTTGGTGTTGCTTAACTGAGAGAGTTTTTGTGTGTCATATAAATGTTGACATTTGTAGCTTATGCAGAGGGCTCCAACTGAGTCTGACTCACTGCAGCTCGGGACCTATCAGTCCTGAGTCAGTGAGTGGAAGGAAGGGGTTGAGTGTGCCTGTCCTGACAGCTGGAGCTTAAGAGATTTAAACATTGAATCTGGTAACCAGTCGAACGATGGGGATTGTGCATTCTGGAGGCAGCACTTCACAGGAGGAGGACCATGCCCCAATCAGGGACAGAAGGACAGCTGGGCATGGGCATTCACAATCGGCTGGTCAAGTGGCTCCTCGTTATGTGGGAGGGAGAGCAGGTGGCAGAGTTGGATGAGAGTGAACACATGTCAGGAGATGCACCTACCCAACAGGCATGGTATACCAACCGTTTCTGAGCTACCTGCAGCTGTCAGAACACCAGTGCAGAGGAAGGCTGCGTCTGTCACATGACACTGTGACATTGCTCTGTGAGTTGATGGCAGTGGATGTAGCCTCAAACTGCCTCGGTGGCCATCCAATGCCAGTCGCTGTAAAGGTGATGATCGCCCTTAACTTTTATGCTCTTTCCAAGCATCAATGGCAAGACCTGTGTGGAGTCTCCCAAGCAGCTGTTCATCACTGCATAAAGGTTGTTCAGACATGCTAACAATTTCATTAGTTTCAAAATGGACAACACCAGCCAGGCTGAAAGAGCAAGAGGATTCAACATAATAACTGGGTTCCCAATGGTTCAGGACGTTATAGACTGTACGCATGTGGCAAATAGATCACCAGCAGGTCATTCAGGGGCATTCAATAACCAAAAAGGCTTCCATCCATTGAATGTTCAGCTTATATGCAATCATCGGAAGAGAAGCATGCAGGTTTGTGCACGGTTCCCAGGGAGTTGCCACAATGCATACATTCTCAGAAACTCTCAGGTGCCTGCTCTTTTCAGTCCCTCGGACAGACTGGAAGGTTGGATACTTGGCGACAGGGGTTATCCTTTGAAGACATGGCTGATGACACCTGTGAGAATCCCAAGAGGTCATGCTGAGGGACGCGTCAATGAAAGCCATGTGGCCACCAGAGTGACAATTGAACAAACGATTGGCCTGCTCAAGGTGAGATTCAGGTGTCTGGACCGATCAGGTGGAGCACTGCAGTACGCGCCAATACGGGCATCCAGAATTATTGTTGTTTGCTGTGCCTGGAATAACCTGGCGTTGGAAAGGGGAGCTGCCATTGAGGAGATTCAAGGTAACCGTGAGGTGTCATCAGATGAAGATGGAGTTTCTGATGAGGACAATGGGCAACACCCACATGATGGCATGGTAGAGGAAGCAGAATGTCCTCTGGAATTAAGAGCAAGAGAGACCTGGGATGCCCTAATAGGCAGGCGTTCTCTTGAGAGGATTGCTCCATGCAAAGATATCACATTGTGGCATGCAATGAGCCCTTGCGGGATTGCGAGAAGGGAAGGACACGCACATCCAAGGGAAGAGATGATCAGATGAAAAGCAACATCATGTCACGATGAAACCAACCCAAGTGTGTGACATCTCATATATAACCGCTTGAGCAGCACAACGATGTCTGATGCTACCTCATGGATGACATATGAAAAGTTAAATGTTCAAACCACAAATTTATTTACAGTAATGTAATGTGCAACTAAAATAAATAATCGGAAGGTAACCCAGTGAACCAGGAGTGATGTTACAGTGATTTCTTAAAACGTTTGTGGGTGCTCTTACGTGTGGACGATCCCTCACCACCAAACTCACCAGAGGCAGGTGGCTGATCGGGCTGCCGCCTTGCTCTTGATGACTTTGGCGGACGTCCTCTGTCTGCTCACGGTCGTGCAGGCCACGGCATAGCAGGGTGCTCATGAGAAATATCAGGAGCACCCTCTAACATGCTGGGAGTTTGTGGTTTCCATGTCACTAGCTGAGGGAGCAAGGGGCTACATGATGCATCAGGAGCGCCCTGAGAGGAGCACCCATGTGCTATCAGCTGCTGCCCCTGTGCCCTCCTGAGGCTTGACTGGTCCTCAAAGTTGACCTCAGAGGATGAGCAGCCTCGACCTGCCTCATGCACATCTGAGTTTTCACCCTGATGGCCTGGTCCAGGGAGGCTACACTCCCCCTGAGATCATGGATGGATTCCAGTACTGGCCCTTCCACTGCAACTGCCAATCTGTCAACGGAGGATGCCAGATGGACAAATGCCTGAGAGTTTGCAGCTGACATGCCCTTGATGGACGTTTCCAGTGTATGTGCTATGGCTCGCAGCTCCGCCAGATGTTGAACCTGCAACATCTCCTGCTGACTGGATGTTCTCAGAGGCTCGTCATCAGCTTGCGGCTCTGCACTGGCCTGGCCTCCCACACTCCTCTAAGTGTGTGAGGCATCGGCCGGTTCTGCCTCTGGTGGCTGGTCTGGCGACTGTGCTGTGCTAACACCCATAAGTGACATTGTTTCTGCGGAGACAGTAATGTCAACCGTGGTGGAAGTCTCTGTGCTGGTGCTTGGTGAGGTGTGATGATGTGTCGACGGTGCACCCTCTGATGCGATCTCCTCATCCTCAGAGGGGGACTGTTGAGCCCCCAAGACCCCTCCTGGCCGCTAATGTGTTTCACCTGCAGGGAAAATCAGATTGAACAGTTTGATCAGCACCACAGATTGAAGCACATGTCCCTTACTGCAGTTTGCACACATTTGTGTGAATCAACTTTTATTAGCACAGTTAAGGGCATGAGACCATCACCATTTCAACTGTCCCCCCAAACCCCCCTTACACTCTCCCACTACGTTATGGGTCACTCACTCTGACGACCAGGGCCGCCAACCTCGCCATCTGCCACGGCGCGTCCTCCATCCTCCCCTGCCAGTATCAAGGCATCCTCCTCCAAACTTGTCAGGTATGCTTGATTGCCCTGGCCACCCGCGGTCTGGGACTTCTCTCGGGCATTGTGAGCCCTCTTCTCCTATTTAAACAAGCACACCTAGTTTAGACATCTGATTTGGTCTCTCACACCCTCACCCATTGGGTTTGTTGCTGTATTTCAGCGTGATTGCAATGCCGTGCCCAATTTGAACACTATTCATCACGCGTCCCAGACCTGCCCATGAAAGGCCTGCTACCCGACCCGAACCTGACGGGACCCGATGATGTGTCGGGTTCGGGTTGGGTCGGGACGCACTACCGGGTCGGTCATTTGGGCTCGGGTCGAGTCGGGTCGGGCCGGCTCGGACATGCTCTCTCACAACCTCAGGTAAGTGGCTGCACTGTTAATTTAATTTTTGGACTAGAAAGCTGGTTTTGTTACAGTTATTTTAAGCTTGTGCAAATCAGCAACAATGTTGTTAAAAAGGGAGGTAGAGAGAAAGCAGGGAATTATAGACCAGTCAGCCTGACGTCGGTAGTGGGGAAAATTCTAGAGTCCATTTTTCAGAAAGCTTTCGACAAAGTCCCACATAAGAGATTAGCATGTAAATTAAAGTGCATGGGATTGGGGGTAGTGTATTGCGATGGATAGAAAATTGGTTGGCAGACAGGAAACAAAGAGTAGGGATAAATGGGTCTTTTTCCGAATGGCAGGCAGTGACAAGTGGGGTACCGTTGGGATCGGTGCTAGGACCCCAGCTATTCACAATATACATTAATGATTTAGATGAGGGAACTAAATGTAATATCTTCAAATTTGCAGATGACACAAAACTGGGTGGGAGGGTGAGTTGTGAGGAGGATGCAGAGAGGCTTCAGGATGATTTGGACAAGTTGAGTGAGTGGGCTAATGCATGGCAGATGCAGTATAATGTGGATAAATGTGAGGTTATCCACTTTGGTAACAAAAACAGGAAGGCAGATTATTATCTGAATGGCTATAAACTGAGAGAGGGGAATATGCAGTGAAACCTGGGTGTTCTCGTACACCAGTTGCTGAAGGTAAGCATGCAAGTGCAACTGGCAGTAAAAAAGGCAAATGGTATGTCGGCCTTCATAGCGAGAGGATTCGAGTACAGGAGCAGGGGTGTCTTGCTGCAATTATACAGGGCCTTGGTGAGGCCACACCTGGAATATTGTGTGCAGTTTTGGTCTCCTTATCTGAGGAAGGATGTTCCTGCTATAGAGGTAGTGCAACAAAGGTTTACCAGACTGATTCCTGGGATGGCGGGACTGACGTATGAGGAGAGATTGAGTCAGTTAGGATTATATTTGCTGGAGTTCAGAAGAGTGAGGGGGGATCTCATAGAAACCTATAAAATTCTGACAGGATTTGACAGGGTAGATGCAGGAAGGATGTTCCTGATGGTGGGGGAGTCCAGAACCAGGGGTCATAGTCTAAGGATACGGGGTAAACCTTTCAGGACTGAGATAAAGAGAAATTTCTTCACCCAGAGAGTGGTGAGCCTGTGGAATTCACTGCCACAGAAAGCAGTTGAGGCCAAAACATTGAATGTTTTCAAGAAGGAGTTAGATATAGCTCTTGGGTCTAAAGGAATCAAAGGGTGTGGGGTGACAGCCGGAACAGGCTACTGAGTTGGATGATCAGCCATGATAATAATGAATGGCGGAGCTGGCTCGAAGGGCCAAATGGCCTACTCCTGCCCCGATTTTCTATGTTTCTAAGTGAAAAATGGAAGGTAGGTTAACTGATAGTCGGGTCATATCGGGCGGGTGCGAGAAAAAATGGAAGGACTTGGGCTGGGTCGGGTTCGGGGTCAGATGTGGTTCTGTTCGGCTCAGGTCGGGTTTCATTTGCAGACCTGAGCTGGCCTTTACTGCCCATCATGCATCCCAATACAATGCAGCAGGCAAGGACTGCTCATTGCTGGTTTCCACCATGCATTGTTAGGACAAACCGACCCTTCCCTGACGCATTCACAATCAGATTAATGAGGAGGATCCCTTACCCGGGCAGAGCAAAGCAGGTCATTGAGCCGCTTGCGGCACTGGAGCCATATCCTCCGTATCACACAGTGGCTGCTGACTTCCTTGGCGACCTCCAGCCAGACCCTCTTGGTCACATCTGTGGGCTATCTTAGGCCATTGATGTGGAATAGTATGTCCCGCCTCACCTCCACCGCCTGGAGGAGGACCTGCAGTGATTCCTCTGAGAATCGGGGGGCTGTGGTGAACCTTCTTCCTTCCATCGCTCTGGCTTTCATCTGCAAATGTTGGCCTCTTTCCTGGGCACTGTTACTGTTCCTTGACTTCTTCACTTACCCGTCAGTTAGTCACCTGAGCAGTTACACTGACAATTCCTCCTCCGCTGTATTCCCCTGAGCATCTGCTCCATTGTACTGCTGTCTGCCTTTTTACAGGGTTGACATTGGCCCCGCCCCCAAATCTATGTACTGTTGTCTGCCTTTTTACAGTGCTGACATTGGACCCGCTCCCAAATCCACTGCTGTAGCCGGCTGTGCGCGCCCTGTCAGGTGCCAAATACACTGAGGGGCCGCTAATTGGCAGCCCCGTGCGTGATGCCAGTGGGTGGGCGGAGCGGAGTGGATTTGGTTTTCTCGGCCACTTCCGACGCAGTCGCCCCAGCATCGCCAGCAGCCGTAAATTTCCAGCCTACATAAAGGTATGGGTATAAAGTCCCCGCCAATTCCATTAACTAAAACTTTAGCGTTCAGGGCGCTCTCTGCTGGAAACATTATACATTTCCCCAGCAAAAGGGTTTGGGTTGCTCCTGTATCCCTGAGTATAATGATAGGTTTTCCTGCCTCTCTTCAAGGATAGGAGGTTCCTTTTCCCTTTGATGAGAATTCATTATAACTTTCCAGTATCTTATTCTTAACCTCTACACTCACTTTAGTTTTTGTATCTGGGTTTACAGCCACCGGTAAAGCTACAGCCTGATCTGCTGCAGCCTCAGTCAGAGCCCTTTTCTCTGCATCAGCTTTGCGTACCCCAACCAGCTCCATGGGTTTACCTAGCAATTTCCAGCGTTCTGAACAAAGATGACCCACCTTGTGGCAGTGATAACACTTTGGCTTGCGGACCTCACTTCTACCCTCAGCACCTTCCTTTCTGGTCTGAGGAGGTGATCCTGGGGCATTCCCAGCTTTTCTTTCTTGTCCCCAACTACTTGCCTTCCTTTCACTCCCCCACTTTCTATCCTTCTTGGGTTGATAGGGGTGACAGACAAAAGGTTTTGGCTTATTCATAAGCTCAAAATCATCAGCAAGTTCCACAGCTTGCCGAGCTTTTAAAACATTCAGGTATCTACGCGAGTTCTCACTACTGAAGGGATTGAATTTTTAAACTCTTCCAAGAGAATCAATTCTCTAACGTTCTCACATGTGGTTTCCATCTTGAATGCCCATATCCAATGGTCAAAATGAACTTGGCTTCACCCTCTCAAATTCTACATCTGTTTGCCCAGCCAATCTCCGTAAGTTCTGAAACTTCTGACGGTAAGCTTCAGGGACTAACACATACGCAGTGAGAATAGCCTTTTTTGCCATCTGTAGAAGCCTCTTCAGGAAGCATAGCATAAAGTTCATGAGCTCTTCCTATCAACCTGCTTTGCATAAGCAGCGACCAGCTTTCCTTTGGCTATTTCGTTTGTCTGGCTACTTTTTCAAAAGATATGTAAAATGCCTCTACGTCCCTTTCCTCAAACTTAGGAAGAGCTTGTATAAATTTAAAAAGCTTTTCACTGGGTCCTGAGCTGAAATCAGATTCTTCCTGACCAGAATTTTCCCTGGAGTCAAGACTAGCCCTTTGTCTTAGTTCCATCTCTCTTAATCAAAATTCACTCTCATTCTCCCTTTCCTCTTTTTCAGCCTCAAGTTTTTGAATTCCTTGTTCCTGCCCAAGTTTTTTTTGTTTCTAACTGAATTCTAGCCAATTCCACTGCATCACTCTCTGACTTACTATTTTCTTCTTGCTCTTCTTTTTTTTTATTCATTCATGGGATGTAGGCATCGCTGCCGAGGCCAGCATTTATTGCCCATCCCTAATTGCCTTTGAGAAGGTGTTGGTGAGCTGCCTTCTTGAACCGCTGCAGTCCATGTAGGGTAGGTATACCCACAGTGCTGTTAGGAAGGGAGCGCTAGGATTTTGACCCAGCAACAGTGAAGGAATGGCGATATAGTTCCAAGTCAGGATGGTGTGTGGTTTGGAGGGGAAATTTCAGGTGGTGGTATTCCCATGCATTTGCTGCCCTTGTCCTTCTAGGTGGTAGAGGTCACGGGTTTGGAAGATGCTGTCTAAGGTGACTTGGTGCATTGCTGCAGTACATCTTGTAGATGGTACACATTGCTGCCAATAAAGCACGCTGCTTTGTCCTGGATGGTGTTGAGTTTCTTGAGTGTTGTTGGAGCTGCACCCATCCAGGCAAGTGGAGAGTATTCCCTCATACTCCTGACTTGTGCTTTGTAGATGGTGGACAGCCTTTGGAGAGTCAGGAGGTGAGTTACTCGCCTCAGTATTCCTAGCCTCTGAACTGCTCTTGTAGCCCCGGTAGTTATATGGCTACTCCAGTTCAGTTTCTGTCAATAGTAACCCCCAGGATGTTGATAGTGGGGGGGGGGTTCAGCGATCATAATGCCATTGAATGTCAAGGGGAGATGGTTAGATTCTCTCTTGTTTGAGATGGTCATTGCCTGGCACTTGTGTGGCGCAAATGTTACTTGCCACTTATTAGCCCAAGTCCAGATCTTGCTGCACTTCTACACAGGCTGCTTCAATATCTGAGGAGTTCCGAATGGTGCTGAACATAGTGCAATCATCAGCGAACATCCCCACTTCTGACCTTATGATTGAAGGTCATTGATGAAGCAGCTGAAGATGTTTGGGCCTAGGGCACTACCCTGATGAACTCCTTCAGTGATGTCCTGGAGAGGAGATGATTGACCTCCAACAACCACACCCATATTCCTTTGTACTAGGTATGACTCCAACCAGCAGAGAGTTATCCCCCTGATTTCCATTGACTCCATACTCCTTGATGCCATACTCGGTCATGTACTGCCTTGGTGTCAAGGGCAGTCACTCTCACCTCACCTCTTGAGTTCAGCTCTTTTGTCCATGTTTGAACCAAGGCTGTAATGAGGTCAGGAGCTGAGTGGCCCTGGCGGAACCCAAACTGAGCGTCACTGAACAGGTTATTGCTAAGCAAGTGCTGCTTGATGGCACTATTGATAACACTTTCCATCACTTTACTGATGATTGAGAGTAGACTGATGGGGCGGTAATTGGCTGGGTTGGACTTGTCCTGCTCTTTGTTTACAGGACATACCTGGGCAATTTTCCATGTTGTCGGGTAGATGCCAGTGTTGTAGCTGTACTGGAACAGCTTGGCTAGGGGCACAGCAAGTTCTGGAGCACAGGTTTTCAGTACTATTGCCGGAATTTTGTCAGGGTCCATAGCCTTTGCAGTATCCAGTGCCTTCAGTTGTTTCTTGATATCAAGCGGAGTGAATCGAATCGGCTGAAGTCTGGCATCTGTAATGCTGGGGACTTCAGGAGGAGGCTGAAGACTGGTGTCTGTGATGCCAAGGAGGCTGAGATGGATCATCCACTTGGTACTGCTGGCTGAATTTTGTTGCAAATGCTTCAGCCTTATCTTTTGATATCAGTGGAGTGAATCGAATTGGCTGAAGACTGGCATCTATGATACTGGGGACTTCAGGAGGAGGCTGAGATGGATCATCAACTCGGCACTTCTGGCTGAGTTTTGTTGCAAATGCTTCAGCCTTATCTTTTGCCCTGATGTACTAGGCTCCCCCATCACTGAGAATAGGGATATTTGTGGAGCCATCTCCTCCAGTTAGTTGTTTAATTGTCCACCACCATTCACGACTGGATGTGGCAGGACTGCAGAGTTTAGATCCGATCCGTTGGTTATGGGATTGCATGCTGCTTACGCAGTTTGGCACGCAAGCAGTCCTGGTTTGTAGCTGCACCAGGTTGACACCTCATTTTGAGGTATGCCAGTGCTGCTCCTGGCATGCCCTCCTGCACTCTTCATTGAACCAGGGCTGGTCTCCTGGCTTGATTGTAATGGTTGAGTGGGGGATATGCTGGGCCATGAGGTTACAGATTGTGGTTGAGTACAATTCTGCTGCTGCTAATGGACCACAGTGCCTCATGGATGCTATCTTTTGAGTTGCTAGATCTGTTCAAAATGTATCCTATTTAGCACGATGGTAGTGCCACAGAACATGATGGAGTGTATCCTCAATGTGAAGGAGGGACTTTGTCTCCACAAGGACTGTGCGGTAGTTACTCCTACCTATACTGTCATGGACAGATGCATCTGTGGCAGGCAGATTGGTGAGGATGAGGTCAAGTATGTTTTTCCCTCTTGTTGGTTCCCTCACCACCTGTTGCAGATCCAGTTATGTCCTTTAGGACTCGGCCAGCTCGGTCAGTGGTGGTGCTACCGAGCCGCTCTTGGTGATGGTCATTGAAGTCCCCCACCCAGAGTACATTCTGCACCCTTGCCACCCTCAGTGCTTCATCCAAGTGCTGTTCAACATGGAGGAGTACTGATTCATCAGCTGAGGGAGGGAGGTAGGTGGTAATCAGCAGTATGTTTCCTTGTCCATGTTTGACCTGATGCCATGAGACTTCATGGGGTCCCGAGTCGAAGTCTTCTTCTTCTTCTTCTTCCAATTCCAGATGTTGGGTTATTCTGTCAATTATCACTGCTTTTTTGGCACCTGATTTCAACTCTAACCCCAATTTTGCTGCCAGATCTTTTAATTTATTCTTAATTAAAGTTGTCATGTCACTGAGAGACATATTTTCTTTTCCCAGAAACTCGGCTGCAACTGCTAATGCCATTCTGATGGTAGAACCTTTAACCTTATATACAGGAAACCTGGTTCCTTTTATTTTTCTCTTTCAAATTATTACTCCCCTTATAATTGCCATTATTGGCATTGGATTTGGATCCCGGACAATCGAGCCCCCAGTGAATATGTTATGACCAAGGCGGGAGTCATTGTCAATTCAGTCCCATTACTCCACAGGTCATAGCATATTATTAAAGTTTTCCCACCTACCGGAAATTAGCCAAAATAAACACCTTCTTAACCCCCAGAATAAAATAGACCAAACCAGGTATCTTTAAACAACAACAAATTAACTATTTATTAATAAACTAAATTGTAAACAATATTGAGATAAATCCATGTCTAAAGAACTTATAACTTCTTATTCCTCCTCCCCATGCACACACACATACATTCAGAAACTAACGGTTAACCGGTTTCAAAATGATGTTTTCAATTAGAGCTGTTTCTTAGGAATAAATAAATAGCTGGATTGTAAGTCCTGGTGATTTAGGTTCCCGGTTCAGAATGGTGTCCCAGAGTCGAATAGTCAGATGCCGCTAGAAGTCTCCAGGTGAATTCAACAAACAGTCTTTAATGGATAGGCGTTCAAAGCATTTCGGTTGCAGCAGGCATCACACAGTTCTTTCAACAGGACTATAGCAACAGGTCTATTTAGATTTTAAATTTGGCAGTCTATCAGTAGAAACTTTACTGAGAATTCCAGAACTCCCAGAAACACAAAAAGGCAACAGAAAGTCACTCCTGAGGCAATGACTTCTTAGAGATTGGAAGCAAAGAGGAATTTGCTACCTCCAACAATACCAATGTTCTTTTCCAGGTTTTTTTTCTTCCTCCTTAGGCAATAACACAACCTGTAGATTAATGTAGATTTTTCTGCTGAGAGAAAGATAACTCCTTCCTTCAGTGGAACATGCTTCACTGGTCTCCAGATCAAACTGGTCCTAGCCAGTCTTTACACACAGTTAACTAATACAATACAGCAGGTGGTTTCTCTTTGCTGCTGTTGCCTAGGAAACAGGCTTGCTGTTGCCACACACTGTGCCCAGAGAATCTAAAAGCTTCTCTCTGCCTTAAAGGTACACAGCCCCCTTTAGTTTTTAAACAAAAAAAACCTCCCATGACACAATTGAAATATTGAAGATAATGGTCTAGAAAATTCTAATCTTGCCTGTCTAGGAAAGATCATAAGATCATAAGAACTAGGAGCAGGAGTAGGCCGTCCGGCCCCTCGAGCCTGCTCCGCCATTCAATAAGATCATGGCTGATCTTTTAGTGGACTCAGATCCACTTACCCGCGTTCTCACCGTATCCCTTAATTCCTTTATTGTTCAAAAAGATATCTACCTTAGCTTTAAAAATGTTTACTGAAGAAGCGTCAACTACTTCACTGGGCAAGGAATTCCATAGATTAACAATCCTCTGGGTGAAGAAGTTCCTTCTTAATTCAGTCCTAAATCTGCTCCCTCTAATCTTGAGGCTATGCCCTCTTGTCCTAGCTTCACCTGTCAGTGGAAACATCCTCGCTACTTGTATCTTATCTATCACAATAATCTATTTAACTTGTTTCCTAGAGAGAACATGAAGACAACCAACAAATCTACGGTAAACCAGGGTGCAAATGTTAGTCAGGTCTAATGTTTTAATGTTGAAGCAATCCTAAAAAAAAAAATTACTTTTTAATTCATTTTTGTAAAGTGTTCTGTCCTGTATTTCCCCCAATCCCATGCGATGAACTATGTCTTGTCCACAAGTTAAGGATTTGGCTCAGAGCACAAGAACGACACTGTAATTGGCCACTAGTGGGCATGGAAGAGTACCTAAGGTGTCTTTGCTATTTATTTCCCCATCCTGCTCCCTCTGTGCACATGTACAGCCTGGGCATTCACAATGTAGGAAAGTACAAACGCAACTTCTGCTGCTGTGTACTGCAATAAATTCATGCATGATCCCACTGTTTCATCGAGTTTCCCAAAGCAGATTCTACTAATAAGAACTATCAGGTTATGAAAATTATTCATCCTTCCAATTTAACTTTGCAAATAGGCTTTGCTTATCCTGCATCCTCTTCTGCCACAATGGTGCAAATTATGTTATGAGATATTAAGAATGTTTATTGCTGTATCTTAAATCCACCTCTGTCATTTAAGCTAAGATGCTAACTTGTTTATTTTAAATAAATTGTTCTTCCAAAATAGCATAGTGGGAAATTTCAGGTAAGTAAGTTCAATATTAGTATGCTAATATTCCATTGCATAACCTAAGGGCCTATAAATAGGTCAGAGTATGGATAGAAGCTTATTTCTAATATTTGCCAGTTCTGAAGAAGGGTCACTGACCTGAAGCGTTAATTCTGCTTCTCTCTCCACAGGACCTGCTGAGTATTTCCAGCATTTCTTGTTTTTATTATAGATAGAAGCTAGTTGACACATTCATGACCTAACCACTGAAGTAGTCCCTGTCATGGATCACTATTGTCTCTAATCGACTATGGTGATACAGACATTATATATAGATTATAGATTCTGTTTTGGTGGAGTATGGTTGTCTTCTTTGTCGCATATTGTGGAATTGTAGATATTCGGACCTCAGATTGCTTAAGGCAAGTTGCCAGAGCAATTTTCATGATGGTGTTGCTTAAATGGCATATCATGAAGAAGAAAGTGTGTATATATACTGGTTATTAATACTTGACCTTGATTTAGAGGTTTGTTTGATTCTATTTTGTTCATGTTATATTAGCTTAAGATTTTATGGGGCTGATGTTCCAATTAGATAATAAGCACATAACACATGATATTCTTACACAAGAGTCAGGTGAAGCCTAATATAATCAATCAGCAGTGACAGTTTCTCTAGAGTTGTTCAGCAGTCACCATTTGCAAACAATGTCTTCTTATTAAGAGGAAGAAAAATATTGACAAATGTATTCTGCTGAATTCTCAGTCTCTCCAGATATATGAATTGTAAATGTCATTGTAAGCCTTCTTCATTATAGGATTATCACTTCCATTTAATCCCTCTGATTTCCATTGCTCAGAGTTGCACTTACTAGTTCAAATAACTGAATTTTTCGAGAAATAGGAAATGTGGTGCCTTTTGAAGTATATGCAAATTTCACTAAGCCTGAAGAACTGATTCAATGCAATTGGCCTCCCAGGATTTATGGTAAATCAAGCTTTCACTTGTTTTTCTACTTGTAATTTGCATAAATTTCCCTTGCGCTCTCTCTTAAGCTACTTTTATACTGGTGTTCATTCAGTTTAGATTGCAGGAGACCAACTTCTGTGAGCTGTTTACGCCATTAAATCTGGTTCTCTTCCCCAGTGATAGAACTGTTTTTCAGGGTTCTACTGCTGATCCTACTGCTTGAATAAGAGAGATGCATTTGGTAATGTAAACATAAGGTACTAGTTCACAGATGTCAATTCTGTGGAAGCTGAGAAAAATGAGCAGTAGTTTAAATGTGGCTTTAGGGAAGTTTTCTGTGCCTGTCAAGTTGAAGGAGACTAGTGATGAGAAACATTTCAGCACCAACTTGCACTGATGTGCCTCTTTTAATCTGCTAAACATTTGCAGGTGACACCAGAAGAGAAACTGAGCAGTAGTGGAAAATGATTGAAAGAATGGCTTGAGGTTATGAGGAAACTTATGTAAGTGGGAAAAGGGGTAGCAAAGTGGAGGAGATTAGGGAAGGAATTCCAGAATATTGATTGAAGATGGCTGTTGACAGAGCAGATTGAGATGGAAAAGAATGCGGCACAGTGGCGCAGTGGTTAGCACAGCAGCCTCACAGTTCCAGGGACCCGGGTTCGATTCCGGGTACTGCCTGTGTGGAGTTTGCAAGTTCTCCCTGTGTCTGCGTGGGTTTTCTCCGGGTGCTCCGGTTTCCTCCCACAAGCCAAAAGACTTGCAGGTTGATAGGTAAATTGGCCATTATAAATTGTCACCAGTATAGGTAGGTGGTAGGGAAATATAGGGACAGGTGGGGATGTTTGGTAGGAATATGGGATTAGTGTAGGATTAGTATAAATGGGTGGTTGATGTTCGGCACAGACTCGGTGGGCCGAAGGGCCTGTTTCAGTACTGTATCTCTAATCTAATCTAATCTAATGCAGGAGAGGGCAGAACTGAAAAACTGAAGGGCACAGGTTGGGATATAAGAAGTAAGGGGTTTGCAGAGGGATAGTGGAGTGAGGGAATTGTAAGGAAGATGAGGATTTTAAATTCTATCTGTTGGGGTTGGAGAGCTACTGGTGTTTGGCAAGGATCGAGGCAAGGGGCAGAATTTCCCCTGAGCTGGACACCATTGAATAAAAAATCGGGATCCAGACCAGTATGTCAAGTGGGTTGAAGGGGAAACCCCTCCAATGGATTGCTCTTGGCCGCATTTGAGGCCTTTTATACACAACCCCCTCTTTGCGGCATGGAGCCTCCTGTTCCAATGGCACCCCCCAATCTGCTGCAGGAAGACCACCTCCAAGGAGATGGCTGCCTCTGCATGTGGTGAGGGGGTCACTCTGCCGCTGGTAAAGTTGTCCCTAATTGGGAACTTAACTGTGCAAATTGGCTGCCCACCTACTTGGAGCAGGCAGCCAATCTATTTCCCAGCTTGCCCCGGGAAAGTTTCTCGGCAGTGGGAATGCATCAGGGACCAGTTTCAGCATGGCTCCCCACTATTTTCTGGGCCTACCACTGCCTTGAAGCCCACCACCATGGGACGGGGAAAATTCAGTCCAAGGAATCTGAGGATTGGCAGCTGATCAAATCTTGATATGACCTCATTACCATACTCTGGCAGCCTTTAGGTGGAAAATAGTGCCCTAGGGGCAATCCACCACCTCTGTGCTGATACAAAATCAGACGGCCCTGAGTCCGGCCTGACCCAGAAAATTATAGATCCAGGAGGCACTCAAATTGCAAGGGCACGACATGCACAGCGGCCAAGGTTACTTTAATTCAACCTAGAGAAGCATTACTATTCCTTCTAGTCCAACAAAAGTAATTGGGCTCCACTTCAGCTGGACTTCCACCTGCAATGAGTCGGACCGTGCTCACGCATGCTCTTCCCAATTCTGTCAGGAGTGCCCTAAAGCACCATTCCTGGTTCTTGCTCTAGTTCTTCACTTATGTGTTTCTTCTTGGCAACATTATTGACAGATGTGGGGTCAGCTTCCGCATGCAGGATGATGACGCTAAAGTCAAGATCTCTGTCACCACCCTTGAGTCCATAAACAGAAGTGTGCTGTCGGATTTCTTGTCTGACTTTAAGTTATAGATGCTGGGGTATGGGGTTGGTGATTCACGATTTGCCCGTTCCCATTCCTGTTGAAGCTGGCAATACGCAAACTTGGTGCTGCCTCTTCATTTACATGTTTGTAGCGTTAATGAGTGGGGTCCACATTGGTGTCTCCTTGAGCGCTATCAGGGAAGCGAGCAGCATGCGCTGATACATGGTTTAGCCAGCCGGCTCTTTTTCAAGACACTATGCCCCTCTTAAAGGATAACGGCACTCAGTGGATGCGAGCTGCTGCTGACTGCTTTTACTGACACTGGCTGCAAGTAGAAACTGCAGAAATGGTCACCAGAGAAAAGAGAGGGCTCCTAGGTTCACATATTTGGCGCTGGAAGCCCTAGTCATGGAGGTTGACAGGAGGAGAGAGGTCATCTTTCTGTGGGGGACCAGGAAGCCGGCAAGACAAGCCCTCAGAAAGAAATAGGAGCTGGTGGCCAGGAAGGTCAATGCCTCTGGCTCTTAAGACCTGGCAGCAGTGTAACAAGAAGTTCAATGATCTCACACAGGTGGTCAAAGTCAGTGAATGCATCTTCAAAGGACATTTCACACCCAATACACCAACAAGCTACCATACTGCACACTGACCACTCTCAATGCACCACATCATTAGTCACTCATCAGTAGTCCCTAGCAGTCAGGACTCAGGTCAAACATCAAACATAGGTGAGGTGAGAGTAACTGCCCTTCACATCAAGGCAGTATTTGACCGAGTGTGCCATCAAGGAGCCTTAGCAAAACTGGAATCAATGGGAATCAGGGGGGAAACTCTCTGCTGGTTGGAGTCATACCTAGCACAAAGAAAAATGGTTATGGTTGTTGGAGGTCAATCATCTGAGCTCCAAGACATCACTGCAGGAATTCCTCAGGGTAGTGTTCTAGGCCCAACCATCTTCAGCTGCTTCATCAATGACCTTCCTTCAATCATAAGGTCAGGAGTGGGGATGTTCGCTGATGATTGCACAATGTTCAGCACCATTCGCGACTCCTCAGATACTGAAGCAGTCTGTGTAGAAATGCAGCAAGACCTGGACAATATCCAGGCTTAGGCTAATAAGTGGCAAGTAACATTCGCGCCACACAAGTGCTAGGCAATGACCATCTCCAACAAGAGAGAATCTAACCATCTCCTCTTGATATTCAATGGCAGTATGATTGCTGAATCCTCCACTATCAACATCCTGGGGGTTACCATTGACCAGAAACTGAACTGGAGTAGCCGTATGAATACAGTGGCTCCAGGAGCAAGTCAGAGGCCAGGAATTCTGTGGCGAGTAACTCACCTCCTGACTCCCCAAAGCCTGTCCACCATCTACAAGGCACAAGTCAGGAGTGTGATGGAATTCTGTCCATTTGCCTGGATGGGTGCAGCTCCAACAACACTCAAGAAGCTTAACACCATCCAGGACAAAGCGGTCCACTTGATTGGCACCCCATCTACAAACATTCACTCCCTCCACCACCGACACACAGTGGCAGCAGTGTGTACCATCTACAAGATGCACTACAGCAATGCACAAGGGCTCCTTAGACAGCTCCTTCCAAACCTGCGACCTCTACCACCTAGAAGGACAAGGGCAGCAAATGCATGGGAACACCACCACCTGCAAGTTCCCCTCCAAGCCACACACCATCCTGACTTGGAACTATATCGTCGTTCTTTCACTGTCACTGGGTCAAAATCCTGGGACTCCCTTCCTAACAGCACTGTGGGTATACCTACCCCACAAGCGCTGCAGCATTTCAAGAAGGCAGCTCACCACCACCTTCTCAAGGGCAATTAGGGATTGCAATAAACGCTGTCCTAGCCAGCGACACCCACATCCCATGAATGAATAAAATAAAACTCCACCTCACCGTCACACACATTCCAATGATTCCTGCATCATACCCAGTTCCTGTTGCTTCCACATACCTACAGCTATTCAACTATGCAGGCACATCACCAAAAAGCAGTGCAACACAATCAATACCAAGGTGGTCCATAACTGCTGAGAGCAGAGCAAAATCGTTGGGGAATAAGGATACCTCACCTCCAAACCCCTGTGGAGGAGCTGGTTCTCTGCATCCTGGTGCCAGCTGCGATAGAGCCTGTGACAATGCTGAGAACATTGAAGACGGCGGCATGGTCCTGCCTTATGTCTTTGTCTCAACTCCCACCTCACTCTCATCTTGCTTTCTGACATCATGTGCAAAGTTCTGATTGTGTGACCATGGACCTCATACTTTCCAACCCACCCTCCTTTCCTCACCCCAACCCTGCCCTTTCTGATTTTCTGCTTTCAGACACCCAAGAACTGCCACCTACCCATGCACAGCAACCCCTGGAGGAAGAGAGAGAGAGCAGCACTGATGAAGAGGCCCCCTTACTTGATCTGACTCTCACAGCCTACTGGCACTGCATGTACCTTAGAGGCTGGTACAGAATTGAGATCTGCATGTAGTGAGTCACCAGACATGAGTGGGCTGCAGTCAGCCTGGGGGAAAGGATAGTTTGTGTGCCAGCTTACCAGAGGGCAAAGTTGCAGACAAATTCCACTACAGGACACTCAGATGGGGGCATCAATGGGGTGGCAAACAGGAGAACACTGATGATGATACACACTGAGATTCTGGGTGCATTGGCAGGCCTGCCAGACAGCCTTCTGTCCCTGACAAGAAGCAGCAACAATTTCAAATAGGGGAAGAACTTTGGTCTATAATATTCTCTTGGTGCATTTCCAGTTGTGTGGAAAGTATTGAAGTATCAACAGTACTAAATAGAATCTGGTTAACTTCAACTGTAGTCACTTAGAACATTTTGTTTCCAAATGCTCTTTTATGTTTTGCATTAGGTTTTTGCTTTGTTATTGACATGTGGCAGCTCTTTTTGTTGCATGCCGGGGCTGCTGATTATACCCAAAATGCCTGGTTCTGAACCATGGGTACACAGAAAAACCAACTGCAAC
Source organism: Heterodontus francisci (assembly GCF_036365525.1). Lineage (NCBI taxonomy): Eukaryota > Metazoa > Chordata > Chondrichthyes > Heterodontiformes > Heterodontidae > Heterodontus > Heterodontus francisci. The sequence continues at coordinate 67,221,039 of NC_090389.1, forward strand.
ATTATAAAGGAAAACCTAGAAATTTCGTGGCTTTGCACTCATTTCTCAGCCACTAGACAGATGCCTAAGCCTCCAGTATGGCAGGCAGGAAGTGTGTGCTCCATGCAAGCTGGAAGCGTGCCAACCGCCATTGGGATAGACAGAAAAATAGGCATCCAAGGCCAGTGCCTGAATGCTCCTCTCAGCACCACATGAAAACCGTGATCTGCTTCCGATCACCTCTCACACCCCCACTTCCCGATATCCTGATCACCTCCTGGTCAGATGCCAGTTTGTCCGCTTGCTCAGCATGCCAACCATCCAATTGCACCCTTTCCCCAACTCCCTGGCCTTGGTTGCCCGACAATCCGCTCCAGGTTTGCGCCCTACTCAGCCCAATTGCCCCTATTCCAAGTTGCCTACCTATGATAATTTCATGATTGATTAGCCAGCTGAAGCTACCTGGCCTACACATAATGAATGGGTGAGATGCTGGAGGGATGCTATTGCTTATAAAACTGTTTCTTAGCAGTCAATACCCTGAAATTGGGAGTAAATCTGAGGGAAATAAAACAATGAATGAAATACACTCCAGTCCTGAACTACAGAAAATTTAATTATCTCTGTACCCATGCATTAAAGTAGTCAGATACAGAAACACTCAGTTCCTTATCCTAGATGTAAATGCTTTTTAATTACAGTATACTGTGTAAGATCTGTAGCTTTTACAGTATGAACAGTTGATGTTATTTTAGAGCCACTGTCAGCAATGATATGGGCTCTTTATGTAATGTAGTAGAAATTGGCCTTAATTGTAAGCAAGAAAAATAACCTATGAGACAAAAGACTTAATTTATCTTGAGTGCCAACTATTGTCTGCATAGACTGCTTGACCTACTTGCTTAATCTGTCGCTGTGCTGAAATATAATGCTGAGAAAAGATGCCCACATAATGGCTTACATCCATTTAGAAGGCCAAGAAAACTGTTGCCTTTGTTTTTATTGATTCTTTAAACAGATGGAGACAAAGTAAATGAACATTCGATCGATAACTTATGCCACTAAATGCACATTTTCTCTAAGCTTGTCCCAAATTAAACAATTTGCAAAGTTTGATGACCTGCATTCAGTGTGATTTTCAAAGTAAATTGGCTTTGGTTGATGACATATTCAACAATTCAACAGTGTTTATCCTTTATCCTGCCAGCTGATAATGAATCAGGTCAATCAACCATATCAAATAGAGTGGTGGCAGAATCCTGTATCAGAGAGCTGACAATTTGTGTACTAAAAACATAGAAACATAGAAAATAGGAGCAGGAGTAGGCCATTCGGCCCTTCGAGCCTGCTCCGCCATTCATTATGATCATGGCTGATCATCCAACTCAGTAACCTGTTCCCACTTTCTCTCCATATCCTTTGATCTTTTTTGCCCCAAGAGCTATATCGAACTCTTCTTGAAAACATACAATGTTTTGGCCTCAACTGCTTTCTGTGGTAACGAATTCCACAGGCTCACCACTCTCTGGGTGAAGAAATTTCTCCTCATTTCAGTCCTGAAAGGTTTACCCCGTATCCTTAGACTATGACCCCTGGTTCTGGACTCCCCCACCATTGTGAACATCCCTCCTGCATCTACCCTGTCAAGTCCTGTTAGAATTTTATAGGTTTCTATGAGATCCCCCCCTCACCCTTCTGAACTCCAGCAAATATAATCCTAACCAACTCAATCTCTCCTCATACGTCAGTCCCGCCATCCCAGGAATCAGTCTGGTAAACCTTCGCTGCACTTGCTCTATAGCAAGAACATCCTTCCTCAGATAAGGAGACCAAAACTGCACACACTATTCCAGGTGTGGCCTCACCAAGGCCCTGTATAATTGCAGCAAGACATCTCTGCTCCTGTACTCAAATCCTCTCGCTATGAAAGCCAACATACCATTTGCCTTTTTTACCGCCTGTTGCACCTGCATGCTTACCTTCAGCGACTGGTGTATAAGAACACCCAGGTCTCGCTGCATATTCCCCTCTCTCAGTTTATAGCCGTTCAAATAATAATCTGCCTTCCTGTTTTTGCTACCAAAGTGGATAACCTCACATTTATCCACATTATACTGCATCTGCCATGCATTTGCCCACTCACTCAAATTGTCCAAATCACCCTGAAGCCTCTTTGCATCCTCCTCACAACTCACCCTCCCACCCAGTTTTGTGTCATCTGCAAATTTGGAGATATTACATTTAGTTCCCTCATCTAAATCATTAATATATATTGTGAATAGCTGGGGTCTTAGCACCGAACCCTGCGGTACCCCACTTGTCACTGCCTGCCATTCGGAAAAAAACCCGTTTATTCCTACTCTTTGTTTCCTGTCTGTCAACCAATTTTCCATCCATCGCAATACACTACCCCCAATCCCATGCACTTTAATATTATTTGCTAATCTCTTATGTGAGACTTTGTCAAAAGCCTTCTGAAAGTCCAAATAAACCACATCACTGGCTCCTCCTCATCAACTCTACTAGTTACATCCTTGAAGAATTCTCGTAGATTTGTCAAGCATGATTTCCCTTTCGTAAATCCATGCTGACTCTGTCCGATTCTACCACTGTTCTCTAAGTGCTCTGCTATAAAATCTTTGATAAAAGACTCTAGAATTTTCCCCACTACCGACGTCAGGATGACTGGTCTATAATTCCCTGTTTACTCTCTATGTCCCTTTTTAAATAGTGGGGTTACATTAGCTACCCTCCAATTTGTAGGAACTGTTCCAGAGTCCATAGAATCTTGGAAGATGACCACCAATGCATCCACTATTTCTAGGGCCTCTTCCTTAAGTACTCTAGGATGCATACCATCAGGCCCTGGGGATTTATCAGCCTTCAATCCCATCAATTTCTCCAACACCATTTCTCTACTAATACTGATTTCCTTCAATCCCTCCCTCTCACTAAACCCTGTGTTCCCCAACATTTCTGGTATGACATTTGTGTCCTCCTTTGTGAAGACAGAACCAAAGTATGCATTCAGTTGGTCAGCCATTTCTTTGTTCCCCATAATAAATTCCCCTGTTTCTGACTGTAAGGGACCTACATTTGTCTTCACCAATCTTTTTCTCTTCACATACCTATAGAAACTTTTACAGTCAGTTTTTATGTTCCCCGCAAGCTTACTCTCGTACCCTATTTTTCCCTTCTTAATCAATCCCTTGGTCCTCCTTTGCTGAATTCTAAACTACTCCCAATCCTCAGGTCTGTTATTTTTTCTGGTGAATTTGTATGTCTCTTCCTTGTATCTAAGCTATCTCTTATTTTCCTTGTAAGCCATGGTTTGGCTCCCTTTCCCATTTTACTTTTGCGCCAGACAGGAATAAACAATTGTTGCAGTTCATCCATGCTGTCTTTGAATGCTTGCCATTGCCTATCCACTGTCATCCCTTTAAGTAACGTTTCCCAATCCATCATAGCCAACTCGCACCTCATACCTTTGTAGTTTCCTTTACTAAGATTCAGGACCCTAGTCTCAGAATCAACTACGTCACTCTCCATCTTGATGAAGAATTCTATCATATTATGATCGCTCATCCCCAAGGGGTCTTGCACAACTAGATTGTCAATTATTCCTCCCTCATTACACAATACCCAGTCTAGGATGGCCTGTTCTCTAGTTGGTTCCTCAACGTATTGGTCCAGAAAACCATCCCGTATCTTGTGTGAAGACGGAACCAAAGTATGCATTTAGTTGGTCAGCCATTTCTTTGTTCCCCATAATAAATTCCCCTGTTTCTGACTGTAAGGGACCTACATTTGTCTTCACCAATCTTTTTCTCTTCACATACCCATAGAAACTTTTACAGTCAGTTTTTATTTTCCCCGCAAGCTTACTCTTGTACTCTATTTTTCCCTTCTTAATCAATCCCTTGGTCCTCCTTTGCTGAATTCTAAACTGCTCCCAATCTTCAGGTCTGTGGTTTTTTCTGGTGAATTTGTATGCCTCTTCCTTAGATCTAATGCAATCTCCTTACAATTGAATCCCCTATAACTATTGCATTCCCACACTTTTTACTCCTCCCCTGTGCAGCAGACCCAACCATGGTGCAACAAATTGGGCTGTTGCTGCTTTCCCCTGAGAGGCCATTCCTCCCAACAGTATCCAATGCAGTATATCTGTTTTGCAGGGGAATGGCCACAGGAGATTCCTGCACTGCCTGCCTAATCCTCTTGCTTTGCCTGGTGGTCACCCATTCCCTTCCTGCCAGTGGAGTCTGAGCCTGCGGTATGACCACCTCTCCATACGCGCTATCCATGATACTGTCTGCCTCACGGCTGCTCCACAATGTCCCCAGCCGCCGCTCCAGCTCTGAAACCCGGGCTTCCAGGAGCTGCAGCTGGAGCCACTTCCTGCACACATGCTGGTCCCGGGCACTAGAATTATTCCCGGCTTCCCACACGGAGCTTGAGGAGCACGCCACAGCTTTGAGTTCTCCTGCCATGACTTAACCCTTTAAATTAAACCTTTTGGAAGATGCTTACTATCAAATAATATCAATTACTCTCGGGCCCTACTTCCTTGGTCCTCGTTACTACAGAACTCCCTAAAAAACACTGCTTACTATGTATGAAAATAAACTGTAGACTTTTCTTACCCTAGTTATTAAGCCAGCTATTTAGAGCTATTCCCTAACAGCAGTTCCTCACCAACCAATCACCTTGCAGCTTTCCTGTGATGTCACTGTTGATGTTTTTTTCAAACACTATGGGCTGTGTCTGTGTTTATCCTCCCAGGTCCACTCCGCTCCGCTCTTCCAGGTAAATGCGGGCCTCGAGCCTCAGGCTGGTTTCATCATCTCCCTCTCCGACGCCAATTCCTCTCAGGTCCGCTCTGCTCCGCTCTTCCAGGTGAGACAGTATTGTAGTATTGCCCTATCAGGAGAAGGTCGCTGCATTTTTACCTGTACAACTTTGTTGTGAACTGATGGTGTCTAAAAGTTAAAAAGGTATGGGTTTCTTCAGGAACCCGAGCACAGATCCAGAGATGATGTACAATCAGTGCCATGTCTCCATTCGAGCCCTAATAGAATGGAACATAGGCCTCCTGAAACAACACTTCCTCTACCTAGATAGGTCTAGAGGTGTGCTGCCGTATAACCCCCAGATCGCCTCTAAAATTGTTCTTTGTCTGCAGAAGACATAAATGAGGATGAGGAAGAACAAGATCTACTTATTTTGCTAGCCACGTGAGCTGTTCAAAAGCAGATCATCCAGAAGTGCTTTGGCTATTCCCCCGCACCAATTGTCTCTCCCAATATCAATCCTATTTCTACCATGGTCCTTAGGACTGCATTCAAATCAAACACCGGCATGGCTCTTTCAGACAAATCATGTTGGCTGGTCAACAAATATTCACCAAACAAATACAACACATCAAGAATTCTGTTACAGAATGTAACGTACAGTGAGCTTTAAAACTTTCATTAACCACTTTTCATAATGGAGCAACCCTCCTAGTAGTTGTCCCATGTGCTCTTCTAGCTAATCTAATACTATTCGAAGGTGCTTCCTGAATTGCTTCTGCTTGGAATGTAGAAGGCTGCTGGACTTTTGATGAGGGCACTTGAGATGGCTGAGACTAGTAACCTCAAGAAGCTTGGGCATATGCAGGTGTCCAGCTGCAGACTATGACACCTTGAGGGCAACCTGGCTCAGCTGGTTTTACAACACAAGGAATGGCACAGGATAAGAGGAAGGCAGGGGAGCAGGAGCACTGCCATCTTGTAAAAGGACAACATGTGCTTCTCTGTCACTGTCACTCATATGCGGCTGCACCTCAGTATTCCCACTGGTCTGAGGAAGAGCAGACCGATAGCAGCTTTGGAAGCTCCTATTAATACTTTCCTACAAGCTCAGTAAGCTGGAGGAGATAACGAATTGCAGAGGCTGCATGACCTCAGTATGAGCATCCCTGAGAGATGCTACCATTTGTGCCAGAGACTCCTGGACAATGGGCTCAACTGTAGATTACATTGAGGCAACCACACACTCCATGGCCAACTACAGTGATCTGATGTCATGCATGAATTCTACACATAAATTGGAAGAAATTTCCCCCTACTGTCTAACTTGGTGCATAGCCCCTCTAATACGCACTTCAGTGCATCCAAAAGTACCTAGTGCACAGCTACTTTTCATCTTCTGTAAGCTGGACCTTGAAAGTTATCAGCTGTGTCCTCTACAGAAGTGTTCGAATGCAATCTTACCCTCTGGTGGGCTGTGTCCTCCATCATCCTCTCTTCCTGGCTTTGCTCCTGTACATTTGTGCTTGGTGCTGAACCCTCGATGTTACTGTCCGAAGGTCATGGGGTACCAATTTCTAAGTGGCTGCTTGCATAACTAAAGTGAATGATGGTGCAATCTTCAGTTGGAATTTCCTGTCAATGGGCTGGAGACTTCTGCTGAACCTGGAAAGAGTGAATAAAAAATATGGTTAGTAGTTAGAGGCAATGGTACACTGTTGTAAAAGAGTGCTCACTTGATGCAGCATAAGACTGTAGTACAGGTTGAATTAAGTGAGAAGAGAAAAGAATGGTTGTATGGTCAAGAATCCTGTGGCCCATTTCCTCCTGTCTCTCCCTCTGCTACTGCTCTGGATCTCCCTCTGCCCATGGCTGTGAATGTGAGGTCTTGTAAGGATGGTGTCTCTCTTCTGGTTCTGGTCCTTTCCCTGGCAATGTGGGTGAATTTTCCCTGCACAAGGAGGGGGTCTGTGCTAGTGACTGGCAGTTGAAGAGTTGTGAACATTTGTGTGTGAGGGTAGAATAGTTGGTTGGTGCAATGACTAAGTATCCAGTGGGTTCAACAAGAGGACATTCATTGTGAGAGCAGTGACAAATGTAGGGTGTGGATGTGGCAGCAGGAGGAGGGAAATCGAAATGAGATGTAGTAATTGGATGAGAGGAATATGAAGCAGGGGAGGGAAAACTTTTCAATGCTGCTGTTACAGTAAATTGGTGTAGAGTAGTGCTGACAAAAGATCTTTGAATGGCATTCTTACCATAGCAGCCCGAGTCTGATCATTGAACTTTAATCTACACTGCTGTCAGGTCCAAAGGGGCTAAACGTCTGACTTTGACAGGTTCAGCCAACTCGGACTACCCTTTCCTGACAGGACGGTGAGGCACCCCTTCTCCATTGGATGGGAGGGGGATATTCTTCCTTCTGCTAACCACTTGCATCCACAGCAGAATCAGAAAATTGGAAGGGCCCCCCCCTAGCCATTGTTGCAGGTTAGAGAGTAACATCCATCAGTTGAGCACCACGATGAACACCAAACAAATCCTTTCAGAGGTGCAGGCCAGCTGGAAATGATGTTGGGCCTGCCCACAATCCTTCCACCCAGTGGGCAGGCTGACCAATTTCCAATGTGATTTACGCTGACAGGTCACCCATCATATTTGACTGAGGCACAAATGTGAAACTGGCTGCTGCCACCTGCCGATGTCACATCATGCCAGGGAGTCGATTGCCCCTCCCACTTCACGCCCATTTTAGCACTACAAGAAAATCTCCAGTATTTATCTCAAAGACTTTTGTGCAGTCACACATTTTCTGTGTTGTGTAGAATTAGGCATCTAGGATATGAATGGAATGATTTTGCTGCAGACAAACTCACAAATTAATATTACCATTGGGAGTTGATCAAGCTCAGTGAGAAATGAGACTGGCAATCATTTATCTCAACTATTTAAGGAAATATTTAGTTGATTTGTAAAATGAAAAATTGTTGGCAGAAAATTTTATTTCAGTCGTTAAGGGAACAGAACTTAGTAAATTTCAGAAAATAAAATCAGAAGAATGTAAATTTACTGAAGGACGCCTTAATAACAAGGGAAGGTGGGGTAGGGAAATGTAATAGCATAACATATAAGACATTAAGGGTGTCAAGGATTATAATTAAAAATCGCAGAGTAAACCTAAACATTTAAAGGTTGTGGGGAAAAACAGATCTATAAGTAATAATTTGTAGTAGGTTTAGGCTGAGATACCTTGTCCACCTCACCTGACTTTATGTAAGGATTACGAGCTTAGTGCTTTTTGATGCTGTCACTTTTAATTACGACAGTTACCATGACTGTAGTTTTTGTCTGTTCTATTGGTACACGAAAATAGTTTCTCATTTTTGTTCCTTGTTTAAGTTCTATATATTATGATCCTGAATTACATAACTATTTCCAAACTCACTAAATAGCAAAAGTGTATAACCAGATAGCTGCTTCTGATCTTGGCATTGTTAGGGATAAATGTTATGGGCCACCCCCCGCCCGGAGACGGGTTCGGAGGTGGGAGGGCCCATAGAATTGCGATGGGAGGTGGGGGCGGAAGGCCCGTTGCCTCCCCATCGCAATGCAAGTTTGTCGGAGGCAGGATAGACCAAAGATGGCCTTCCCACCCAGAGGCCACTTGAGGCCCTTAAGTGACCTATTACTGACCACTTAAGGACAACCTCCTGCTGCCGCTGAGATTTAACCAGTGGTGGTGGAGGGGGACCTCCTCCACGTGGGGAGCTTGCCCATTAAAACAAGGCAACTTCCCTGTGGGCTTGGGGGGAGGGTCCTCCTCCGTCGGAAATGTGTGGCCAAGGAAGGCCCCTTGCGGAAAACCACCTACCTCTCTGAAACCCCTCCCCCTGCACTAAATGCCCAATCTCACCTGCCCCCCTCTCTGGGGCCTGCCAGACTGGTCCCAGCAACCTAGCCTCACTCAACTTGGGTCCAGGCTCCAGTGCTGGGCCTGGGTTCAAGGCCTCTTGCAGTACCGCCATTAGCCACCACTACTGGTGGCGCTGCCGATACTACTGAACTGCTGGTCCTTTGAATGGGCGGCAGCTCTTGGAGGTGAGATCCCCGTCTTTAAAGGGATGGGCACTTAAGTGCCTGAGTGCCGGTAAATTATGCCGAGGGGCTCCAAAAGGCTGAGGCGGGGTTCCATTTGCCTTTTCGGCATGGCACTGGGAGCCCCACCAGCTCAACAAAATACAATCCTTAGTGTGTTATCTGAGTATAAGGACAACTAATAACTAATTAAAAATGAAGGAAATTGCCCCTATATTTCTTTCATTAATTTGCCACTCTTCTGGTAATAGGTTATTTACGAGTATTAGCGAGCCATGCCCATGGAAGAATTTTTTCAACCAGTTAATCTGACTAATGGTGATGACACCAAATGCATTTCACTGTATGTAAATCCTGCAGCACTTAATTTGCCAATGTCAACTCTAATTCTCACATGGCATCCCTTTTCTTATGGTATTTTTATTTCCTTTCATCTAACATGTACATTCTTTGTTCTATTCCATGAAGCCAGGCAGTGAAGGATAGGACTGGAGCTAATCTTTACACACTTTTATAAGCTTTTATTTACAAAGGTACACATTACAAACAAATACCACCTAAAGAAACAACCACAGTTTTAGTCTGCTCCTATTTATAGGAGCACAAGTGCATCCTCAGTTAATGCCCACCACCTGCATACAATTAAACACACAACTAATATACAATTAGTTGTATATTGACGAAGCTGCATTAACATCCCACACAGAAGAGTGTCTGCAGAGACTCATTGACAGGATTGCGGCTGCCTGCAATGAATTTGGCCTAACCATCAGCCTCAAGAAAACGAACATCATGGGACAGGACGTCAGAAATGCTCCATCCATCAATATCGGTGACCACGCTCTGGAAGTGGTTCAAGAGTTCACCTACCTAGGCTCAACTATCACCAGTAACCTGTTTCTCAATGCAGAAATCAACAAGTGCATGGGAAAGGCATCCGTTGCTATGTCCAGACTGGCCAAGAGAGTGTGGGAAAATGGTGCACTGACACGGAACACAAAAGTCCAAGTGTATCAAGCCTGTGTCCCTCAGTACCTTGCTCTACGGCAGCGAGGCCTGGACAACGAATGTAGCCAAGAGCGACGTCTCAATTCATTTCATCTTCGCTGTCTCCGGAGAATCCTTGGCATCAGGTGGCAGAACCGTATCTCCAACGCAGAGGTCCTCAAGGTGGCCATCCCCAGCTTATACACCCTACTGAGCCAGCGGCGTTTGAGATGGCTTGGCCATGTGAGCCTCATGGAAGATGGTACATTGTACAGCGAACTCGTCACTGGTATCAGACCCACCGGCCGTCCATGCCTCCGCTTTAAAGACATCTGCAAACACGACATGAAGTCCTGTGACATAGATCACAAGTTGTGGGAGTCAGTTGCCAGTGAACGCTAGAGCTGGCGGACAGCCATAAAGGCGGGGCTAAAGAGTGGTGAGTCGAAGAGACTTAGCTGTTGGCAGGGCGAAAGACAGAAGCTCAAGGGGAGAGCCAACTGTGTAACAGCCCCGACAACCAATTTTATCTGCAGCACCTGTGGAAGAGTCTTTCACTCTAGAATTGGCCATTATAGCCACTCCAGGCGCTGCTTCACAAACCACTGACCACCTCTAGGCGCTTACCCATTGTCTCTTGAAACAAGGAGGTCAAAGAAGAATATACAATTAACATTCTCCACTTATGGATTTGAAGATGCCCTTGTGGGAGAAAAGGGAAGCAACTGACTTACTTCACAGCCTTTGCCCCAATTAAACTAGGTGTTAGGAGATGCACCTCCAGCCTAGGATGTCTCTCCTATAGCAGTAGATCAGTGCCATGTTGGAAAGTTATCATGAGCTAAAGGATTGGCTGAAGCTTTCCACATAAGCAATATGAGCTCATGAAAACTGACCTGATAACTTTTCTGGCATGCGAGCATTGTACATTGGAGCACCATGCAGAAACTGAATGCTAAGTACTCGCAAATGACTATTCTTTTCGAATGGAATGTGTATGCAAAAAGCAAGATATGCAAAATAATGTGTTGGGAATAAGACAGTCTTGTTGGCGAGGCTTTCTACTCGACCATTGCCTTGCTGAAAATGAGGCAGGTGGACAACTCTGCCAATCTCTGGCTGTCCCCCTGACCCTGGTCCTATTTCCAGGCCCAGGGTCCTTAATATGTGGAAGATGGGTTCTCTGGCCTCTGCCAGGGAGTCGTGCCAATGTGCAGACAGTCATATTCAATGACAGGTCCTAAAGATCTTTTGCAGTGGAAAAAAGAGGTGACCTGCATGCTGCCTGCGTATTTAATAAAACAATTATCAACAATCTCTCTTGCATCCAATGGGGTCTGTATAACAGCACACTCTGAAAGTGCCGCCAAGGTCCTTCTTTTAATTCTGCCCCTGTGTCCCATCTGCTGGGTGTAGAGAACACGGGCAGGAATTTCAGCCTGATATGGGGCAGGAGCGAAGGCAGGCAGGCATGTAATTTCATACCACCAGCTTGCGTGCTGATTTACTGGCATCATCCTGCCCCAAGTCATTTTATTGAAGGTCGGGTTGGGAGCGGAACAGCTTGCCACCCGCAAGTAATGGGTAGCCAATTGAGGTCATAAATAGGCCAACTAAGGCAATGAATCACAGGCTGAATGGGCCCTCTGCTGTATTGGAAGCATAGCAGCTGCCTGGAGGTGGTATCCCGCAGCAGACCTGGGGGGGGGGGCGGGTTGGGGCTGGTGGTGGTGGGGGGAGCAGCACTCTAGGCAGACTCTGAGCATATCACCCCACCATACCCTGCACCCCCCCACACCCCCTACCTGACCACAGTTGTGGCCACAGGCTGTCCTGTGGTGGCTTGTCAGCTGTGGCCATTTTTTAAATTTCGGATTTTATAAAGTTGCTGAGAGAGCACCTCTGGCCTGAGGTTCCCTCTCTGTCCCTTACCTGCAGTGGCAGGCTGCAGCTCCTTCCATGCTGGAGAGCCTCCTATTGGCCCTTCAGCTTTGAGAGCCCACCTACAGTTCATAATTGGATGTCAAGCACTCCCTCTGGCCATTGATTGGCCAATCAAGGCAAAATTACTGTTGGGCGACTGTTCCCAACACGGTGCGGAGTCTGGATCAACATTTGAGCCTGACATCAGGGTCCCAACCCAAAGTGCTAAATCCTGCCCCTGTTTCTCTCTGTTGTACGTTCAGCATGCACCCACCAGCAACGAGAGGGCATTGCTTCTCTATGGCCCATGGAAAGCAAGGGTATGGCCAGGCTCCAGCACAGAGCATCTCCAAGTTGCTGTCTGCCACTGCCCAATGAGATTCACGCCAGAAAATTGACTACGGGGTGAGGCAGAAATCCTAAATCTATTAATTTCATCTTTGCTACTTTCTATATAACTATAAACTGCTCATACAATACTTTTATGATGAGTACACCCTATGTTTGAAATGTTGCTTTTAATGTTAAAACATGTCTTATTATCTACAATCTGTGTTAAAGAGCTCAGACTCATTTTCTTACTTTATACACGAACAATTTATTAGTCTTCTGCTGAGCTTTGGTTCCTGTGAAGGCATCTAGTTCCAGACATTGCCCCATCATCTGTTCTGGAAGTCCGCAGATGTATATTACAACTCTTCATAGAATTTTGACTCATGGAGGAACTGAAAAAAATTAGACAACATGAGTGGAATGTTGCTGAAAGTGAGGAAGTCCCGATGCAAAGTAGGTGGCATGGCCGTGCAGGCGGGCAGCGGAAGAGGAAATGCAATTTTATCGGAGGTGTCCAATTAACAGTTGGCAAGCATGTGAGTTGACCAATAACGCGGAGCGGGTAGGGGAAAGTATTGACACCTAACAAACAGGTGCCATATTTAAAGGGAAGGCAGCACTCTGTAGCAAGGCAGCACAAGGAGAGGAGAGTGAAGGGGAGGCCTGACAAGTGTGGCAACAGTGAAATGGTAGCATCCAGAGGATGGTTGGCACCCAGGTTCAGTGATGTCTCCCTAGGGGGTGCTCCTCCAGGCAACAAGGTGGCTGAAACTCCCTCACTCTCCTACTTCTCACTGGAGGTTTCAAAACCAGACTGCATGAGACCCATTGTCACTTGCAGTGCTCACTTCTCAAGGCCTCTCACTCCCCTTACTCTGCATACGTAAGTTCCACCTCAGACAGAACTCTCAATCTATACGCCTCCGATGTTCTCCCCAAGTTTGCCCAGGCTCCAGCTTGTAAAGCCTGGTTCGGTTATAAAATTAAAACCCGACCCGGGCCCAAACCAACAACAGCCAACACGAACCCGATCTGGACCAGAGTCCTTTAATTTTTTTAAATGGCCAACCCGACCTGAACCCGAATGCTGGACGCAGAACACAGACATGACCCGAACCCGACCCATGTAGTTGAGTTTGGTTGGGTTCGGGTCGGGTAGCCAGGCTTTAGCCCATGGTCCTGCTCCCCATTACTGACCCCCATCGGAGTGTGCGACACTGACAGTACCTGCAATGCCTTTTCCATTCAGAGACGGGGAAGAAGCTGCTGCTGCTGCTCAGCCAGAGCCGCGGGAAAAGACGGTGAAAGACGGGGCCTGGCGAGGGGCGGGGCCTGGGGAATGGGGCATGGACAGTATCTGCATCTGGGCCCATGGTGTGGGGAGGGGGTGTCGGTCTGAGATAAAGCCTGGCTCGGGTTTAAAATTAAAAGCTGACCTGGGCCCAACCCGACAACAGCCAACCCAAACCTGACCCGGGCCCGAGTCCTTTAATTTTTTTAAATGCCCGACCCGACACGAACCCAAATGCTGGACGCAGAATACAGACCCGATCCGAACCCTACACATGTGGTTGGGTTTGGGTCGGCTAGCCAGGCTTTACCAGCTTGTCAGTCCACTGATTTATTAATTCTCACCCTCCCTGCACTGAAACACTGCTGCTCACAATGGCTGCCAACTCCAGCCAACACTGACCTGCTGCTGAGGGCCAACGTCCTTATTGCTGACGAGGCTCTGAAGCTCCGTTTTTCATGTGTGCCCCTGGTAAAATTTCAAATCCTCCGGGAAATAGCTGGTAATTGGTTCCTTAACAGGCTCAATTGCCTGCCCACTGCTGAGAAGCGCAGTCTCCACCTGGCAGCCCAGCTGCCTCTGGCAAAATTCGCCAGCAGTGTGAACACTTCGGGCTTTTGTACCGACACGTTCCCCTGCCATTTTGTCATCCCACCTACCTCCCGGCCCGTCACCCAGGGTGCAAGAAAATTCTGCCCAATGTTGTTTTCCAGTGTATATTGAATCTTTACTCACACAATCATTACTTTTCTTTCTCTCTCTCTTTGTCGATCTCTAAATGCCCTGATCTGGGCAAAGGACATTAGCCAGGTTACTTGTCAGCACTAAAAGCATGTCCATTGCCCTGTAAAAGGAACACTTGAGCTGCACTGTTTACTGGCTCAGCACCCTGGATTTGTTCTAATCACTATGCTACGATCCTTATTGGAAGTACGTGTTCGTATGTCTGGTGAGGGACAGGGGTGGGGGTGGGGGAGATGAGAATTGTGTTTGGCTGTGATGTCCTTCATGGTTGAACAGCCTGTTGGCACAGGTGTTTTGTCACCAAACACGATAGCCGGACATTGAAAGTTAAAACAAGATTTAAAAAAACTAAATCCTGCTTCTAATATTCTTTTGCATGAAAAAGAGAAAATTCTCTTTCTTTTGGGCCTCCTTATCTCGAGAGACAATGGATACGCGCCTGGAGGTGGTCAGTGGTTTGTGAAGCAGCGCCTGGAGTGGCTATAAAGGCCAATTCTGGAGTGACAGGCTCTTCCACGGGTGCTGCAGAGAAATTTGTTTGTTGGGGCTGTTGCACAGTTGGCTCTCCCCTTGCGCCTCTGTCTTTTTTCCTGCCAACTACTAAGTCTCTTCGACTCGCCACAATTTAGCCCTGTCTTTATGGCTGCCCGCCAGCTCTGGCGAATGCTGGCAACTGACTCCCACGACTTGTGATCAATGTCACACGATTTCATGTCGCGTTTGCAGACGTCTTTATAACGGAGACATGGACGGCCGGTGGGTCTGATACCAGTGGCGAGCTCGCTGTACAATGTGTCTTTGGGGATCCTGCCATCTTCCATGCGGCTCACATGGCCAAGCCATCTCAAGCGCCGCTGACTCAGTAGTGTGTATAAGCTGGGGATGTTGGCCGCTTCAAGGACTTCTGTGTTGGAGATATAGTCCTGCCACCTGATGCCAAGTATTCTCCGAAGGCAGCGAAGATGGAATGAATTGAGACGTCGCTCTTGGCTGGCATACGTTGTCCAGGCCTCGCTGCCGTAGAGCAAGGTACTGAGGACACAGGCCTGATACACTCGGACTTTTGTGTTCCGTGTCAGTGCGCCATTTTCCCACACTCTCTTGGCCAGTCTGAACATAGCAGTGGAAGCCTTACCCATGCGCTTGTTGATTTCTGCATCTAGAGACAGGTTACTGGTGATAGTTGAGCCTAGGTAGGTGAACTCTTGAACCACTTCCAGAGCATGGTCGCCAATATTGATGGATGGAGCATTTCTGACATCCTGCCCCATGATGTTCGTTTTCTTGAGGCTGATGGTTAGGCCAAATTCATTGCAGGCAGACGCAAACCTGTCGATGAGACTCTGCAGGCATTCTTCAGTGTGAGATGTTAAAGCAGCATCGTCAGCAAAGAGGAGTTCTCTGATGAGGACTTTCCGTACTTTGGACTTCGCTCTTAGACGGGCAAGGTTGAACAACCTGCCCCCTGATCTTGTGTGGAGGAAAATTCCTTCTTCAGAGGATTTGAACGCATGTGAAAGCAGCAGGGAGAAGAAAATCCCAAAAAGTGTGGGTGCGAGAACACAGCCCTGTTTCACACCACTCAGGATAGGAAAGGGCTCTGATGAGGAGCCACCATGTTGAATTGTGCCTTTCATATTGTCATGGAATGAGGTGATGATACTTAGTAGCTTTGGTGGACATCCGATCTTTTCTAGTAGTCTGAAGAGACCACGTCTGCTGACGAGGTCAAAGGCTTTGGTGAGATCAATGAAAGCAATGTAGAGGGGCATCTGTTGTTCACGGCATTTCTCCTGTATCTGACGAAGGGAGAACAGCATGTCAATAGTCGATCTCTCTGCACGAAAGCCACACTGTGCCTCAGGGTAGACGCGCTCGGCCAGCTTCTGGAGCCTGTTCAGAGCGACTCGAGCAAAGACTTTCCCCACTATGCTGAGCAGGGAGATTCCACGGTAGTTGTTGCAGTCACCGCGGTCACCTTTGTTTTTATAGAGGGTGATGATGTTGGCATCGCGCATGTCCTGGGGTACTGCTCCCTCGTCCCAGCACAGGCATAGCAGTTCATGTAGTGCTGAGAGTATAGCAGGCTTGGCACTCTTGATTATTTCAGGGGTAATGCTGTCCTTCCCAGGGGCTTTTCCGCTGGCTAGGGAATCAATGGCATCACTGAGTTCCGATTTGGTTGGCTGTATGTCCAGCTCATCCATGACTGGTAGAGGCTGGGCTGCATTGAGGGCAGTCTCAGTGACAGCATTCTCCCTGGAGTACAGTTCTAGGTAGTGCTCAACCCAGCGGTCCATCTGTTTGCGTTGGTCAGTGATTATGTCCCCCGATTTAGATTTGAGGGGGGTGATCTTCTTGATGGTTGGCCCAAGAGCTCTCTTCATGCCATCATACATTCCTCTGATGTTTCCGGTGTCTGAGGCCAGCTGAATATGACTGCATAGGTGTTGCCAGTAGTCGTTTGCACAACGCCTAGCTGTTCTTTGTGCAGTACTTCTGGCTGCTTTAAGTGCTGCGGATGTTAAATCGCTGGGGGCTTTCTTGTAGTTCAAAAGTGCAATGCGCTTAGCGGCTATGACAGGTTCCAGCTCTTCATTATGAGATTGAAACCAGTCTGCATTTCTCTTCGCACTTTTGCCGTAGGTGGTCAAAGCTGACTCATAGATGGCGTCTCTGATGTGGGCCCACTTGGTCTCAGCATCCCCTGTGGGAGTGTTTTGAAGGGCTGTTACAAGTGAATTTAGAAATTTTTGTAACAGCTGTGGGTGAGAAATTCTGCTCGTGTTGATGCGCGGGTGGCCCTTCTGCTTGGAATGATGCAACTTCTTTGGTCTGAGTCTAACCTTGCTGCACACCAGGGAGTGGTCGGTGTCGCAGTCCGCACTGTGGAAGCTGCGTGTGATTTGAACACTGTTTAAGGCGGCTCGCCTTGTGACAATGTTTGGTAATCAAAAGATATTTGGAAGAGGATTTTTGAAGGATAGGAACTTGAAATGGTTAATCATGTTGCTCGCAAGTAACATTATTCTTTCCTCTGTAAAGTGTACTATGGTTCAATGGATAAACATCCTTGTGTCACCCGAAGCTATTTATCTTACCAGAAGGATATTTCAACTTTAGGAAGATCTGACTGATTCTATCATGCAGTTGTGGAATATTTGACGTTGAAATAGACCATGCATTTTTTTTAAATTTTCATTTCTCCCCAAAGATCAGAACTGTCTGTTCATAGCTTAATTTCTTTGCTGAATAATAGTAAGCTTCTTTCAAACATGGATGTTCCTCAGGGTATAAGATGTGAGTTTAAATGCTGCAGCGGTCAGAGCATATTAACGAGGATGCAATAGGCTTATAGGCACTGATCAGTTTGTGAAATGTGGCTCATTTCAAAACGCAGTACAGCTTTTGTAAAACATGCACAAGTGCTTTAGATGTCCGTGGGATCCAAACATTTAGTCTCAATGATGGCTGCCTGTCACCTCCGAAAGAAACTGGTCTAGGTAGCATAACTTAAAATGGGAATACCAAAATGTTCTCCATGCCAGTCTATTAATGTCCATTACAGGGAACTTGCAGAACAGAAACAGGCCATTTGGCAAAACAGACCTCTGCCAGTGCTTATGTGCCACACGAGCCTCCCACCACCCTTCTTCATCAACACTATCAGCACGTCCTTCTATTTCTTTCTCCCTCATGTACTTAACTAGCTTCCACTTAAAAGCATCTATGCTATTTGTCTCAGCCACTCAATGTCATAGCAGTTTCCACATTCTCACCACTGTCTGGGTAAAAATGTTTCTCCTGAATTCTTCATTGGATTTATTAATGACTATCTTATATTTCTGGCCCTGAGTTTTGGACACCACTGCAAGTGGAAACATTGGGCTGAATTTTCCCACCTTAGGTTTTTTCCTGGATGGTGGGACCATTTTCGGGTCCAATTAGGGACAGCGGGAAAGTTGAGGAGACAGGAATGCAATTGAACATGTGCGATTGCAAGGGCGGCTGGCAGCCTTCACTGAATTTTTAAAAATGTTTTATTCATTCATGGGATGTGGGCATCACTGGCTAAGCCAGCATTTATTGCCCATCCCTAAATTGCCCTTGAGAAGGTGGTGGTGAGCTGCCTTTTTGAACTGATGCAGTCCATGTGAGGTAGGTACATTCACAGTGCTGTAAGGAAGGGAGTTCGAGGATTTTGACCCAGCAACAGTGAAGGAACGGCGACATAGTTCCAAGTCAGGATGGTGTGTGACTAGGAAGGGAGCTTTCAGGTGGTGGTGTTCCCATGTATTTGCTGCCCTTGTCCTTTCAGTTGGTAGAGGTCACGGGTTTTGAAGGTGCTGCATTAGAGGTCTTGGTGCATTGCTGCAGTGCACCTTGTAGATGGTACACACTGCTGCCACTGTGCGTCGGTCGTGGAGGGAGTGAGTGTTTGTAAATGGAGTGTCAATCAAGCGGCTGCTTTGTGCTGGATGGTGTTGAACTTCTCGAATGTTGTTGGAGCTGCACCCATCCAGGCAAGTGGAGAGTATTCCATCACACTCCTGACTTGTGCCTTGTAGATGGCGGACAGGCTTTGGGGAGTCAGGAGGTAAGTTACTCACCGCAGGATTCCCAGTCTCTGACCGGCTCTTGTAGCCACGGTATTTATATGGTTACTCCAGTTCAGTTTCTGATCAATGGTAGCCCCTAGGATGTTGATAGTGGGGGATTCAGTGATGGTAATGCCATTGAATGTCAAGAGGAGATGGTTAGATTTTCTCTTGTTGGAGATGGTCATTGCCTGGCACTTGTGTGGCGTGAATGTCTGCAGTGAGTGTGTTGTTGAGGTGAATGGGACCAGAGAGGGCAGGATGAAAATGGAGGCGTGAAACAGCAGGAGGAAATGGCAGCCACTTCTTCACTGCCAGCACTATCCATAACATCAGTCTAGAGAAGATAATCTTCTAATTGCAAGCCTACGCCAGCGGATGACCACAGGCTTAATGACTTGCAACTTTAACGTGCAAACTGTATATTGTTTTCATGACAATCCAACTTCCTGCTGTGCACTCGCCTCCTGTGAGTTGACGAGTTGCAGACACTCCAGGGATCTCATGCACCACCAGTAAAATTCCACTTCCCTCGGAAAATGACAGGTAATGGTTTCATTAACAACCTCAATTGGCTTCCCGCCCCTGCCAGGCGGGTTTCCGTCAGCACACAGAATCTGCTTCTGGGAAAATCGGGAGGAGGCGGGAACATGTCAGTAATCCTGTCCAATGTGATTTTTTTCAAATTTTCCTCACGCACCCCACCCCTACCTCCAAATCCGCCTCCAAGAGTCTGATAAAATGCCCCCCATCTCTGCTACGTCTAGCCTATCAAACAATTGCATAATCTTAAAGCTCAATAATGTAAAATGTAATGCTTCTTTAAGCAATAAAAACAGATCGACATTGTGAAATAATATCAAGTTTCTTTTTTAATATTTAAATGCCTGTACTACCTACCCGAAATGATAATTACTAGACAGCATTGTGTGTTTTTAACCTGTTTCCAGTTAATCAATGTCCAGGGATTGAATGCAGCCTCCTATAAACAGTAAGATCCAGCAGCTGTGGTATATTGATCCCTATGGTAGCACAGTAACAGGAGGATGTATTTGAACCCTGAGATTTCATTCATCATGACTATACTTTGCTGCAGACCTCTGGTAGATTTGTTAGGACAGCCTCAAGTGCCATTGTGACTGATGTGCTAGTCTACTCAGAGACCAATCCTGGGGTCTCTGTCTCCCAAAGTTGTGCATTAAAGAAATTTTATAACAAGAATAAGCAGGAGTGAAAGATGGTTTCCATTGTGAAAAATGAGTTTTTTTTCTTATTAAGGAGCAAATATTGAATAAGAGCAAATATTACCTGATGCAATGGTTTACTGGGAAGCTATTTTATCTGATGTGCCACTGAGACAATGTAATCTCTGCAGGCAAGTGTATTGAGTGTAAAACATAAAAGAAAAAACATTTGTACAGTTAACTCCTAGTTCCTTGATTCTGGAAATCTTTTCACAACTTCAAATTAAGAATAGAAAACAACGCATGCGGTAAGGTGACCCTGTATTTCCCTGAAACGTTCAGCTACACATGCCAGGCTTATTGCCTCTTAGTCTTTTCTATATCATATGCTTGCGGGAGATGGTTTGTCTTTTCCTAGGTCATTTAGTTAAATATTACAATTACATAATGTTTAGATATACATTGGCTTTCAATGTAACAATTTTTGCTTGTGGTGGTCACCGTAGTAACTGATAATGAATTCCAATAGGTTTATAAATTACAGCAGTTGCTTACTTGGCAGATTATTCATGAGAGATTCTTGACTCCGAATTTATCTGACATATAATTATATTGAGCTTTACTTCAAATGTTTAGCATGCACAAATATAGAAAATGAAGATTTGATTGGGGGAAAGTTTTCACCGCTTGAGTATGGACTTAATTGTGGTCATTGCATCATTTTAATATAGGGGATAATGATTTGATACACTACTTCAGACAAAATCTTCTCAGTCAATGACTTTCAATGCAGATCCATGCTTGCAGTCTGCCAACCAGAGTGAGGAGCACAGGTGGTTAAATAGTGTAGGTTCCTATTTTATACCAATTTCTTGTTTGCATTGTTGAAGAAATATGGAAGTACAATATTTTCATCCAGCCTATGTTTCGTTATTAATCCCTGACTTGCAAGTCACTGAATGTTTCCCAGCTGCCCTTACTTGACCGTGTGTTCAGTCTAAGTGATCTTATTCTTCATTTCAAAGTGCCATTAATTAAAAATCTAAGTTGTAAAGTAGATGGTTTTGTTTGCTTTAAATTTTCTAAGTAAAAATGAGTGTACACAATTTATCTCATTCACAATCCAATTGTGACCGACACACAAAAACCCTGGGCCCTTGCTAGCAATATTCAATTTATGTGACCCCATCCTGACCCTGGAAACACAGATGGGGTCAAGAACAGAGGTCACCAGTGCCTGTTGTGACTCACTTATTCTGGTGGCACATGGCCAAGGATTTTTGACCCCTTTGCTTCAACACTGACCTCTGCTAAGTTGACCAAAATTATACTTTTATTTTCAGAAAAATACCCTCGCCGCATTGTTCACACAGCACAGTAGTGTCCTTATATTTTGTTCATTGATTTTATCCATTTTAACCAGCTGCATTGCTACTCTCCAGCAATTGTTCATAATGAATAGATCAAAAGAAAACCCATTGGTCTTCAGATGTGAAACACTGAACATCATTGATCAGCGGTCTTGTTCTTTTTGTGTTAGAATTCTTAAGACTCCTTAGGCAGTTGGTGCTATTCTGTGAGCTTGTTTTACAGCTGACATAGTTAATTATCTTGGGCCATTTTGCTGAAGGATTCTTATTGGAACTCAGGCAATTTCTAGTCTGCTTTTGTTTATGTAATAAAGTAATGGTTGCGGCATATTTCAGAATATATATTTACTAATGTCTTTAAATCCAGAAATCAATTTCTTCCCTTGCCAGTTTCCATCGCTGTTCTGATTTAGTTCCGAAGATGTTGACTCCTTGCTGGGATACGGTTCCCATGGGCAACATTATCCACTACTGCAACTACTGTTCATGTATGAGCCTGGAGAATGAGTGCTGTTTGGCTATTTGTCATGTTGGGCATCACATTTGAATCTAAACCTGAACCTGGAGCTGCTACCTGCCCCAAAGGATGTCTGAATGCTTTCAAGTATGTTCATCAGAACCTTACACGAGGGTGTGGGCTCTTCTACACTTGTCACTGTGTTGTGGAAGCTGGTAGCATATAGAAACATATATCTTTCAATAAGTGCAGCAGCAGCACTATCAACATCCTGGGAGCTACCATTGATCAGAAACTGAACTTGAGTAGCCACATAAATACCATGGCTACGAGAACAGGCCAGAGGCTAGGAATCCTGAGGCAAGTAACCCCTCCCAAAACACCTCCCCAAAACCTGTCCACCATCTACAAGGTGCAAGTCAGGAGTGTGATGGCATACTCTCCACTTGCCTGGATGGGTGCAGCTCCAACAACACTCAAGAAGCTCGGCACCATCCAGCACAAAGCAGTCCGTTTGATTGGCACCCCATTTACAAACATTCACTCCCTCCACCACCGAGGCACAGTGGCAGCAGTGTGTACCATCTACAAGATGCACTGCAGCAACTCCAAAGCTCCTTACACAGCACCTTCCAAACCCGCGACCTCTACCACTTAGAAGCACAAGGGCAGCAGATGCATGGGAACACCACCACCTGCAAGTTCCCCTCCAAGACACACACCATCCTGAATTGGAACTATATCATGTTCCTTCACTGTCGCTGGGTCAATATCCTGGAACTTCCTTCCTAACAGCACTGTGGGTGTACCTACCCCACAAGGACTACAACAGTTCAAGAAGACGGCTCACCACCACCTTCTCAAGGGCAATTAGGGGTGGGCAATAAATGCTGTCCTAGTCTGTGATGCCCATATCCCACGAACGAATAAAAAAATCTCATCATGCTCTGCCAGCATTAATCATTTGAAAGCAGAGCCACAGAAATCTGGGTTCACTGCCTGTGCAACTGCTCAAGGAGGTGCTCTGCTCCTCCAATGAAATTCCATCTATTCTTCCTCTTTCTGCATCACCTACACCTGTTGTTCTGTGTTCTGTGATTCCACCTCAGTGCTCCCTTCATATTCTCTCTATATCCCATTCCCCCCTCGCTAGGTGAACCTTGCTGTTGCATGTAGGTATTGAAATTGTGATAGGGCACCAGGTGAGCTGTTTCCTGCAGATTTTGTAGAACGCCTGCCATTTTTTTGCTGTGCTATTCCTGTGAAGACACAAAGAAGAAGTATAGGAGCAAATGCAGAAAGAACTTAAGGTAGACTCATCCACCAAAATCATCACTTTCATCTACCAGAGAAAGTTATCAGAGTTCACAATTACTGGTATTAGGTAGGTAGAAAGGTAAGAGAATTGCAAACCTTTGGTAGGAACTTTACCATCTTCTGCCACCTCCCGCAAGTATTGTTCGTGCAACTTTATAACCTGAGATACATAGAAGAATTACATGGATAATACCAGAACTATGAGGTTATAACTATTAGGGAAGACTGAAGAAGCAGGAGCTCTTTTCTCTAGAAAATAGAAGGCCAAGGAGTGACCTAATAGAAGTCTTTAAAATTATGAAAGGGTTGGATAGGGTGGATGAAGGGAAGATGTTTCCACTAGGGGTCATAAATTTAAGGTAGTCACTAATAAATCTAATAAGGAATTCAAAAGAAATGTTTTTATCCAGAGAGTGGTTGGAATGTGAAACTTGCTACCACATGGAGTAATTGAGGTGGATAGCATTGAAGTATTTAAGGGGAAGCTACATAGGTACATGAGGGAAAAAGAAATATAAAGATATGTTTTTTTTAGAGATACAGCACTGAAACAGGCCCTTCGGCCCACCGAGTCTGTGCTGACCAGCAACTACCCATTTATACTAATCCTACATTAATCCCATATTCCCTACTACATCCCCACCATTCTCCTACTACCTACCTACACTAGGGGCAATTTACAATGGCCAATTTACCTATCGACCTGCAAGTCTTTGGCTGTGGGAGGAAACCAGAACACCCAGCAGAAACCCACACGGTCACAGGGAGAACTTGCAAACTCCACACAGGCAGTACCCAGAACTGAACCTGGGTTGCTGGAGCTGTGAGGCTGCAGTGCTAACCACTGTACCGCCGCATATGTTCATATGGTTAGATGAAGTAGAGTTTGTGGAGGTTCGTGTGGAGCATAAACGTTGGCTTAAACCTGTCTCTGTGCTGTAATTATTTTTGATTCTGAATGACTTTGTTGATGCTCCTTTGTTGATCCTTCTCCACTAACAATGGCCAGCCTTCCATTTAAAGCCGACTTGCCCCGACTTTAGCACCTTTCTTCCTGACTTGTATCCAGGTTTTCTACATTAATCCATCAATAATTTGCTCCCAAGCAAGCTGAACTAGTACTGTTGAGGAAGATGCTTTTCTGTTCCATGCATAACAGCTCTGTTTTTCCCAGCTTCTCGAATTTGCACTCTCAGCACATGACTATCAAATCTTGTGGCTCCTGCTGCCCCTGAATTCACTATTCAGGGAAATGGTTGAGAAAGCCCAGGGCTATCTCGCCCCTGCACAAATTTAGGGTTTTAATTGCCAACTGTTTCTCCATTTAATAATGATTCCTGATGTTCCATTGAACAATGTGTGCAGGTGGACGATCACATAGTTTCAGAATGGAAACAGCAGCATTAAGGATAACTAGCCAGATGAGAATTCCCCCAAAAAACCTTTGTAAGCCACAGTTAAGCCCAAAATAGCATTTCAAGAGCAGTTTCTAGTCTCTAGTTACCAAGCGAAAACCTTTCTGCAGTGTAGAAAGAATTTAATAGCTTGCAGCAATGCGGTCGTATTTTTTCTTTCAGCGGAACAGAGCCTCCCTATATTCTTTCACGAATAGCTCTTGAAGTCTTTTCTGATCAGAAAGGATTAAAAGTTTTAGCCTTGGGGGAAGAAGGGCAGATTTTAGGGAGGTTTTAACGCTTCCATGATTACACAACATGACTTTCTCAGATGGCCTTATGGCTTTGAGCAAAGATGAAGTGGAGCTGCAATTACATAGAGCTTAGCACACCTATGTTGCTACTGTTAAACCATCTGTGTGTATAGTTGTTATTCAGGCACCATGAAGTTGAGATTGTCAATCAGAAACACTTATTACATAAATCTTTAACAGCATCTTCTCACGATTTTTAATTTTGTGAACTGTTAGCATAAAACCAACCATAGAACAAATAGATTTAAATGTATTTCCTTCATATGAGGTTGTCAGATAATGCAAAGTTACTGTACTTTGTGTTTTTCTTAAGATATTGGAACATTATAAATGTAATTAGTCATTGCTTTTTACTGTATAATTGCATTTGTAGTTATCTGCTTCCTGCACTGCAGTTTTAGTACTTTGTTCCAATTTCTCTCATCAATTTCACATTCACAAATCTCAACCGATTACTCACCATAATTTGGCACATTAGCACAAAATTGACAATCTCGCTCAGATTTGTGTGAGAATTAGCAATCTTCACACTGGAGAAGTGAATGGTGTTCTGAGTGACCTACAATGCAATGTTGGCACAGAGTAAAAGGTTTCAAATCACAGAATCACACAATTGTTACAGGGCAGGAGGAGGCCATTCGGCCCATCATGTCTGCATCGGCTGTCTGAAAGAGCAATTCACTTTGTGCCATTCCCCCACCTTCTCCCTGTAACCCTGCACACTCTTCCTTTTCATATAACGATCTAAATCCTTTCTGAATGCTTCAACTGAACCTGCCTCGACCACACTCTCAGCCAGCACATTCCAGACCTTAACCACTTGCTGTGTGAAAAGGTTTTTCCTCGTGTCGCTTTTCCTTCTCATACCCACTACTGTAATTCTGTGACCTCTCATTCATGATCCTTTCATGAGTGGGAACAGTTTCTCCTTATCTGTCCAGACCCCTCATGATTTTGAATACCTCTATCAAATCGTCTCTCAGCCTTCTCTTCTCCAAGGAAAACAGTCCTAACTTCTCCAGTCTATGTTCATAACTGAAGTTCCTCATTCCTGGAACCATTGTCGTGAATCGTTTCTGTACTCTCTCCAATGCCCTCACATCTTTCCTAAAGTGTGGTGCCCAGAACTGGATGCAATACTCCAGTTGAGGCCAAACCAGTGCCTGATATAAGTTCAATATAACTTCCTTGCTCTTGTACTCTATGCCCTATTAATAAAGCCCAGGATACCAAATGCTTTATTAACCGCTCTCTCAACCTGTCCTGCACCTTAAATGACTTCTGCACATATACACCCAGGTCCCTTTGCTCCTGCACCCCCTTTAGAAATGTACCCTTTGTTTTATATTGTCTTTTCATATTCTTCCTACCAAAATGAATCAGTTCACATTTCTCTGCTTTGAACTTCATCTGCCACCTATTCGCCCATTCCACCAATTTGTCTATGTCCTTTTGCAGTTTTACACTAACCTCCTCACAGTTCACAATGCTTCCAAATTTTTTATCATCCGCAAACATTGAAATTGTGCCCTGTACACCAAGGTCTAGGTCATTAATATATATCAGGAAGAGCAAGGGTCCCAACACTGACCCCTGGGGAACTCCACTACAAACCTTCCTCCAGCCCAAAAAACATCCATTAACCACTACTCTTTGCTTACTGACACTCAGCCAATGTCGTATCCATGTTGCTACCGTCCATTTTATTCCATGAGCTATAACTTTTCTCACAAGTCTGTTGTGCAGCACTGTATCAAAAACCTTTTGAAAGTCCATGTACACCACATCAACTGCATTGCCCTCATCAACCCTCCCTGTTACCTCCTCATAAAACTCCAGCAAGTTAGTCAAACATGATTTTCCTTTAAGAAATCCACGCTGGCTTTCTTTAATTAACCTGCATTTGTCCATGTGGCTATTCATTTTGTCCCAAATTATTCTTTCTGGAAGTTTCCCCACCACCTAAGTTAAACTGACTGACCTGTAGTTGCTGGGCTTATCTTTACACCCTTTATTGAACAAATGTGTAATGTTTGCAATTCTCCAATCCTCTGGCACCACCCCGAGTCTAAGGAAGACTGAAAAATTATGGCCAGTGCCTCCCCAATTTCCACCCTCGCTTCCCTCAGTATCCTTGGATGCATCTCATCTGGTCCTGGTGCTTTATCCACTTTAAGTACAGACAGCCTATCTAATACATCCCCCTTATCAATTTTAAACCCTTCTAGTGTCTGAATTACCTCCTCTTTCACCATTGTCTGGGTTGCATCTTCTTCCTTGGTAAAGACAGATGCAAAGTATTCATTTAATTCCTCAGCTGTGCCTTCTGGCTCCATGCGTATATCCCCTTTATGGTCCCTAATCGGCCCAACTCCTCCTTTTACCACTCTTTCACTATTTATATGACTATAAAAAGCTTTGGGATTCCCTTTAATGTTAGCTGCCAGTCTCTTTTCAAACTCCCACCAGAGCAAGTTATTTACACCATGCTAGGCTCATCCCAGATCAACGATGGGCATCAGTTAGTCTTCAGTGTCCACAATCATTTCTCAAAGTACTACTGCTTTGCTCAGGAGCAACAA
Source organism: Heterodontus francisci (assembly GCF_036365525.1). Taxonomy (NCBI): domain Eukaryota; kingdom Metazoa; phylum Chordata; class Chondrichthyes; order Heterodontiformes; family Heterodontidae; genus Heterodontus; species Heterodontus francisci. The sequence continues at coordinate 67,248,400 of NC_090389.1, forward strand.
AATATAAGCAGATTTCCAGCATCTCAATGTCATTAACAGAGAATCAAAAAAGTCATACTTCAAATTCAGTAATACAAGGATATAAAGCGTGAAAGGCCTTTATGCAGCAACATATGCAACTTCACCTGAAACTCCTTCTTACAGCACAGAGAGTGATCTTAGTTAACATTGCAGGGTGTCCAGGTCCCAGTACAACTGTCAGTTACAAGGTCTCATTATAATGGGCTGGATTTTACAGGCCCCCCGACGTCGGGGATCATGGCAGGGGGGCCCGATAAATGTCTCTGGGAGAGGCCCGCCACGATCCTTGATGCCGGGAAGGCCCAGCCCGTTATTGCTGGCGGCAGCAAGGCCTCGTGGCGGTCCCCCCTCCCGCTGCTTGACAACGGGAGGCCAATCTAAATATTTAAATTTATTAAAATAAATGAATTAAATACTTACTTGCTCCCACCATCCATCCTGCTCCAATATTGTAGCCGGTGGCCGGCACTCCTGCACCTTCAAATCTCTGTTCAGAGACCCGATGTGGGACACTGGTGGGGAGGGGGAAGCAGGTAAGTATTTCAATGCGGGAAGGGGGGAGCGGGGTCAAACTAATATGATTGGTGGAGGGGATGGTGGGAAGGGTTAAAGATAAAAGTTTGTGAACTTTGGAAGGGGGAAGGTCAGGTACACAAGGTAAGTATTTTGGCAGGGGGAAGAGGACACGGAATGAAGTGTATGTAATTGGAGGGGTGGGAGAGAGGCTAGAAACATTTATTTAATTTTTAAATGTACTTTATAGCGCCTTTATCTTTAAATATGTAAAGAAAATGGAAGGGCTTGAAGCCCTTTAAAAATGGCATCGCCGCCCGCGCAATGGCACCTGACGCCATTACTGCTGACGTGGAGGGGGTGGGCGGTCTGCCCCGTCCATGTAAATGAGCCGCCGCCTTTAATATCGCGGCGGCTGCGCGGAGTAAAGCCCGTGACTGCGGGCCGCCATTTTTTACGGCCGCCACCAATTATGGCGGCGGCAACATAAAATTCAGCCCAATGTTTCTGCAGGAGAAGGCAGTTTTTAACAGAAGACCGGCCAACTCCAATGAAGGAGGATCATCCACCATTCAGGACGTCTCTCAGTTTAAGAAAAGGGCTATCAAACTGCAAGGAAGGAATTTGACAGAGGTAACAACAGAAGGGGATGCAGGTGAACTAATTCCAACTGAGGATTTATAGTCTCATCTCTTTATTTCATCTTCCAAATATAGTAATGTGAATAGACAATTTCAAGTCTGATGACATTTCTTCGGAAGATGAAAGGTATGATGTAGGCAATTAAACCTTAAACTTATATAGCATTTGGTTTAATGAATGTCTCTTTTTATGTCTTCACAGGAATGCCACAACAAGCAGATGTCAGACCCTCCTTAGAACCTGCCAGAAGCAGATTACCTGACAAACTATCATAATTCTAAGACTTTACATGCAATAGCCCAGCTAGATAGATATAGGGGGTAAATATAGATAAAAGGAGTATGAGGGAAACATGAAGGTAGGTATACTGAGCATAAGAGTGCAAGATGATATGCAGCATGAGGAGGCCTCACCTCAGAGAGAGAAGTATCTTCTCCAACAGCTGCACAGGCTGTGGACCAAGACCTCAGAGGTCCCACTTACAAACACAAATACTTTCTGAACATGAAAGCCTTAGGCAGAAACCCATTCTATAGTTGGTGAGGCAGGTTTAACAACCACTTGTCCCTCCACTGACCCCGGTAAATTTTCTGCTGCACTTGAATCCATTTGGCAGTCTCCTGCATTGGGAAGCACATTTTGGAGAGGAAGGAAAATCGCTGTAACAAAGGGCCGTTATCTGTCTCTAGTGCAGAGGAAACAAAATTAAAAAGCAATTAAACTTCCCTCAGAAAGAGTATTGATTACACTCCACTGGATTGTTTACATTTTCAATTTACCTCTAGCCACAACAACAATACTCCAGGAATGGGGTTTCCTTTTAGTATCCAGCATTGCTATGGCGGAAATGACAAGAAATGCATTGCATTCAGTTCTCCTATTAATCCGTGTTAGAAATATCAGATGCAACAATGACCCGCAGGAGGCCAGTGGAATAGTTCTCCCAGCCAACGTCTCACAACCATTTACCACAAGTCCATTTGAAATTGGGCACCAAAAACCCGGGCCTAAATTTCTTTTATTAATCGGTTCAAAAGATTTAGTTCACAGGCACTTTAGCTCTTGAATCTGGGTGCAGTGATCATCTTTATTGTCTCATGAGTAAAAGATGCTCAATTTACTTGTCATATTTGAATGGTAAGCATTAGTAAGATGATTTGACTTGCAAATATTTGGGTACAACTGGAGAAACTATTAAAGGCACAATCTGAATCTGCAGGATGTATGAATAGATGAAGCTCCTCTGTTATTTCAATATTCTGGTCTGAGCTAGTTAAAGCAATCAGACCTCCTGCTTTTATGATAATTATGCTGTGTATGTTAGTGTGAGATAACTACAAAAAAGCATTCAGTGTGACACTAGGTAATTCAGTGTTTTTGCTGCTAAATGGTTGCTAGGATGCTCCTTCTGAAGCAACATGTAAAGGCATAAAGATCACCAGGCAATTATTTTTAATAGAAGTAACCTACAGACCATAACAAAAGATAGTATACTGTGATAAACAGCACCAATAACTGTTAAGTGTATACATTAGTTAAGACAAAATGAGGTCATGAATCGTCTTTTATGGAAATGACAGCACGACAGTATTTAAAGTAGATATTCTAGTATTAAAGCATATTGCATATGAGGCAATATATTTGCATTTAGGATATCAGGGTGTGTTAATGCAACTCAAGCAACCAAACATGGAACAAAATGATTACATAGATTACTATTCTCGCAATGATAAACAAATGGTGGGAATTTAAGCCCAAAAATGGGTGGGTTTGGGTCAGGTTGGGGGTTAAAGTGTTAAGAGTCTGAATCCTGACCCCCAACCCGCCTCCAGCCCACACACTTATGGTTTTAATGGGAGTGGAATGGGGTGTGGTGGGACCAGGCAGCCAACAAGCTCTGAGGAGGCAGGTTTGTATTTTAAATATTATAATGAGGCAGTGTGTCTCATTTTTATTCACCAATTGAAATTTATTGCCAGACGGCTGGGTTCCAGACCTGCCAGCTAAACTGAGGTGAGGGACTGCTGGATCAGTAAGTAAGTGTATTTCCACCTATCTTCTGGATCCAGTGTGCCTGCCTGGCCAAACCCTGGGATCAGATCTCACCCACACCGACCCAGCTTCCAACATCCCCAACCCAGGCCTCTGGCTACCCTCCAGAACTCTCAGATTGCACCACCCACCCACGCCCCGGGGTTGTCCCCAATCTCCCAGGATTGATAACTTCCCACCACCAGTTGGGGCACGGGTCTCCCTGGTCCTGCGGTCTCCTCTAGAATGTTCTCCACTCAACCGGAAACCAGGCCTGTCATTCAGGCTGGCTTCTGGGCGGGGAACCTGTCTGTCACGTCACACACACATACATACACAGACAGCAGACAGACAGATGCACACACACACACACACACAGAGTTAAAACTCCATAGCATGTGGGGGAACACCAACTTCTGGCTTCCCCATGATCTTCTGCCACCCCCCACCCCCCACCCCAAACTCCTGGTGGTCAAAATGTTAAAATTCACCCCAGTAGAATTTAGAATGATAATAACATGTCTCAGTTTGGCTCTATTGTTAGCACTTGCCTTTGGGTCAAAAGGAACATCAGCTGATACCTCGGTGCAGGACTGAGGGACGCCACATTTACAAGTCAGACTATAAAATATCATCTGTGCTTTAGGGTGCATATTAGAACTTCAATGGCATTACTTGAAAAAGACTAAGGAGCTGTCCTGTTCAACAATCCTCTCTCAAACCAACAAAGCACCAAAGAACAAATAAATATTGGTATGTTCTTGGTATAGAATCGGTGCTCTATCTGCCTACATTACAAGAGTCACTGCACCCCACAGGTAATTGATTCTGTGAAATTTTGTTTTGATGCCAGAAAAATGCAATTTATTTAATATTCCAGTTCAAAGCAAGCCTAATTATTCAAGAAAATGTTGAACTGAGTTAAATCTCTGGTGCTAATCCTTCTGTGATAGGCCAAATTCATTGATGCATTTAGAGTAATGAAACATTTTTCAAAGGTGAACAGGAAATGGGGTCAATAGTTCAACAGGAAGTGAACATCTAGAAAAAGAGCCGAGAAGAAAAGTCATGTTTATTTAAACAGTTGGACTGTTAACAGTTTATCATGATGACACTGTTAATGGGATATAACAAAAGTCATCTTGGCTATTATGCTTTGTGATGATTTATTTATAAAGCAGGAGTATAACTCAGCCTGCCTGGGGTGAACAGGGTGGGTGAGTAGTTAAAGTGATGGGGGGAGGTTTGAGCTGCGTTCCTGACCTATTCATGCTGCGCACCATTTTAATTGCAAGGATTCCAACAAGGTAGAGGCTAGAGTTGCCAACTCTGCTTGGCATGTTCCTGGAGTTTTGTCACGTGAACTCCTTCCTCCAACTGCTCCTCCCATTCAAACAGCCTTTCCCCATCACCAATGCTTTTATTGCAAATAAACAAAAGTGTTCAATGAAAATAAAAGCAAAACGCCACTATGATTTTTCTCTTGAGTTGCTCAAGGTATCCCTAGTGGAGGCTGCCCAGCCCAGGCATGTGGGGACCAAATTAAAATGGGAAAGCTACAGCCAAATGACATCAACAACTCTGTGATACGATTTTAACTCCAGGGATGGAGAGGCCCTCACAGTGCTGAACCCATCAGCAAAAGCAGTCAGCAATCACTATCGTAAAAGAAACACAGGCCGTATTATTTTTACATTTTCTCAAGGAAACCTTGGGCTTCCTCTCGTCCCAGGCTTTCTCTCTGCCTTCTCTGGCCGAAATCCGTCTGGTTCCCCCAGTCGCTTTCTCGCCTGCCTTGTTGGCCATCATTCCCCAGTTACTGATTTACCACTCCCGCCCACCAGCTCTCACATCATTTGCACCGCTTATGGCTGGGAGACAGTGCAGAGAAATATAAATGGAGTAAAAATGGCCAAGGCCTCACACGGAGGAGTCCATGGGGATTTACCTCCCACTCCGCCCCCAGTCCAGCCCATGTTAAAATCAAAGCAAGAAAGTATTTTCCTGACTCTTTAAGCCCATTCATGAAATACACCATTTTCTATTTGCAAAGAAGAGTTAAATTATTATACAATTGATTTCAGGAGGATGCAAAGCAATCACCCGGTTGGTGTTTGTCCAAAGTTCCCTTGCTCTTGGGATGAATTGCCGCCCTGGTAATTTGTCCAAAATCAGGACCAGGAATTGAGCAGTGTTTCATTAGTTGCTGTGTCACTGAGGATATTGAGAGTTTAAGATATTCAAAAGTACCTCAATAGCATAAGATCTCCAGTGTTGGTGAGTGAACCAGGAATTCTCTGACCAAAGCAATAAAAAATAAAGAAGCATTGCAGGAATTAAACTGAAAGAAAAGTAAGTAATGCATAGAACACCTTCACCAGCTGGATTAATTTCTGGTTTAAACAGAGAACTAAAAGTATACTTAGCAAATTTGTTGTGAAGGTGATTTTTATGTGTTTAAATAAACCTTAATGAGTTGGTATAGTGGCCATCATGATGTGGGTTTGCAACCACAATTGTTCATATATCAGCTCAGTGAACAATGTATACTCTATTGAGTTCTTTCTGAACACCGCTTAAGATATATGGCTTAAAGAAATTGTAAATCTTTGAAAAAGCACAATCCAATATCTACCTTTCAAAGGTGAAATACAATTTTTTAAAATCTTAAATGATATTTTATTTCTGATTAGATACATTAGTATATCCATTTTTGTTTGCAAGCTATTAAATGGAACATTAGCTCCAGATGTTCAATCCACAGTTAATTCCTCATGAAATAGCACATTTGGGTGTTTTGCATTCTTCATTTTTCAAGTCACATGCATGTTTCTGTCTGGTAAACCTCCTTCATCAAGCGTGACGCAAAAAACATAAGCCATGCTAAGAAAATTACCACAGCACCAGCATAGCAAATTAATGGGGAAATAAGGCATTGAAGGAGAAAACCTGAACTGATGACACAACCATTAAATAAAATCAGGAGAATTAAAAATTCTAAGCATTGTAATCTTCTATACTACATGAACATGTATCCAGCAGAAGAAAAAAATATATTTTTGTTAGGCAAGGATATCAAGAGAATTGGAGCTAAGGAGGATAAATGGGGTTGAAGTACAGATCCTCCATTATCTAACAGAAGGGCAGGGCAGGGCAGGCTCAAGGGGCTGAAAGGCCTACTCCTGCTCTTATATTCCTATTGTGGCACAGCATGTTAGTGCCTTGACTCATGGTGGCACAGAATAGTACAATCTTATAATCTTATTTTGATACAGGAATATTCTTCCCACTCGATCTGCTACCTCTGGAGTTCCCAAAGGATCTAACCTTGGCCCCTTTCTAGTGCTCACCCACATGCTATCCCTCTGTGATATTATCCAAAAGCACATCAGGTTTCACACATATGCTGACGACACTCAACTCTTTCTCACCGCCACCACTTTGGACCCCTTTAATGACTCTGGGCTGGATTTTAGAATCTCGCCGCCGATCTTGCCGGTGAGATGAATAAACGGCGGCCCTCCCACGAGGGCTGCACGCCATAGAGCCGCCAAAATTTTCCATGTGGCGGCTCATTTGCATCCCCGGGGCAAGCCGCCCTCCCCCCCACCGATCACGATGAGGGGGGCAGGCTATCAGTCCCCAGCAATGGCGTCAGCTGCCTGTGTGCAGGTGCTGACGCCGTTTTTAAAGGGCTGTCAGTCCTACTGGCTAATTTAAATATTTAAAGGTAAATTGAATTTAAATAAATAAATACATCTCTTTGCCCCTCTCCCAGCCCCACCATGACAATTAAATTAATTATTTGCCCTTTTCCCCCAAAAACACTTACCTTTACCATCTGACCTTCACCCCCCCCAAACTGCACAAACTTTCAACGACAACCATTCCCACCAATCCCTACACCCGCGACATTAATTTGACCCCATTTCCCCTGCAACCCCCCCCCCTCCCCCGCACTGATAAACTTACCTTCCCGTTGTCCCCATCAGTGTAGCATATCAATTCCCTGGACGGGGATCCAAAGGCGTGGAGTGCCGGCTGCTGGGCTGAAGATTGCAGCGGGACATCAGGAGGTGACGTGAGTTTAATAAATCAATCATTTTAATTTATTTAAATATTCAAATTGGGTTGCTGATGCCGAGTGGTGGGGGGGCCCACCACAAGGCCTCACCACCACCAGGAATATTGGGCCAGTCCCTCCCGGCGTTGGGGTGCATGGCGGTCCTCTTTCAGAGGCATTTTCCCCCTCACCCCTGCCACAAAACCCAACGTCAGGGGCTCGGTAAAATCCAGCCCTCTAATTTGTTTCACTGAAAAGAAAAATGACAATATTGAATAAGTAGAAATTTCCTCCACTATATACTGGGAAGAGTGAAGCCATTGTTTTTGGTCCCCACCACAACCTCCATTCCCTGTGCACCAATTCCATCCCTGGCAACTGCTGAGCAAGACTGTTTGCAATCTTGGTATTGTGTTTGACCATGAGATGACTTTTGGACCACATATCCACACCATCATCAAGACTACCTACTTTCACTCCCATAACATCGCATGACTCTGACCCTATCTTATTTTATCCTGCTACTGAAACCCTCCTCCATGCCTTTGTTACTTCCAGACTTGACTATTCAAATCCTCTCCTGGCCAGCCTTCCTTCTTTCATCCTACATAGAATCTTCTTTCTTTCTTTCTTTTGGGCCTCCTTATCTCGAGAGACAATGGATACGCGCCTGGAGGTGGTCAGTGGTTTGTGAAGCAGCGCCTGGAGTGGCTATAAAGGCCAATTCTGGAGTGACAGGCTCTTCCACAGGTGCTGCAGAGAAATTTGTTTGTCGGGGCTGTTGCACAGTTGGCTCTCCCCTTGCGCCTCTGTCTTTTTTCCTGCCAACTACTAAGTCTCTTCGACTCGCCACAATTTAGCCCTGTCTTTATGGCTGCCCGCCAGCTCTGGCGAATGCTGGCAACTGACTCCCACGACTTGTGATCAATGTCACACGATTTCATGTCGCGTTTGCAGACGTCTTTATAGCGGAGACATGGACGGCCGGTGGGTCTGATACCAGTGGCGAGCTCGCTGTACAATGTGTCTTTGGGGATCCTGCCATCTTCCATGCGGCTCACATGGCCAAGCCATCTCAAGCGCCGCTGACTCAGTAGTGTGTATAAGCTGGGGGTGTTGGCCGCTTCAAGGACTTCTGTGTTGGAGATATAGTCCTGCCACCTGATGCCAAGTATTCTCCGAAGGCATAGAATCATAGAAAGTTAAAGGCACAGAAAGAGGCCACTTGGCCCATCATGCCTGTGCCAGCCGAAAAATGATCCACCTACTCTAATCCTACCTTCCAGCATTTGGTCCGTAGCTCTGCAGCTTACGGCACTTGAGGAGCATTTCCAGACTCCTTTTGAATGAGTTGAGGGTTTCTGCCTCAACTACCCTTTCAGGCAGTGAGTTCCAGACCATCACCACCCTCTGGGTTAAAATGTTTTTCCTCATCTCCCTTCTAATTTTTCTACCAACCACTTTAAATCTATGACCCCTCATCACTGACCTCTCTGCTAAGGTGAATAGACCCTGGCGCAGTGGTTAGCGCCGCAGTCTCACAGCTCCAGTGACCCGGGTTCAATTCTGGGTACTGCCTGTGTGGAGTTTGCAAGTTCTCCCTGTGTTTGTGTGGGTTTCCTCCGGGTGCTCCGGTTTCCTCCCACATGCCAAAGACTTGCAGGTTGATAGGTAAATTGGCCATTAGCAATTGCCCGTAGTGTAGGTATGTGGTAGGGAAATATAGGGACAGGTGGGGATGTGGTTGGAATATGGGATTAGTGTAGCATTAGTATAAATGGGTGGTTGATGGTCGGCACAGACTCGGTCGGCTGAAGGGCCTGTTTTAGTGCTGTATCTCTAAAAAAAAACCTCCACTTTATCCAGGCCCCTCAAAATTTTGTGCATTTCAATCAGATCTCCCCTCAGCCTTCTCTGTTCCAAGGAGAACAACCCCAGCCTATCCAGTCTTTCCTCATAGCTGCATTTTTCCAGTCCCGGCAACATCCTCGTAAATCTCCTCTGTACTCTCTCCAGTGCAATTACATCCTTTCTGTAATGAGGTGACCAGAACTGCACACAGTACTCAAGTTGGCCTAACCAATGAGTTATACAGTTCCAGCATAACCTCCCTACTCTTGTATTCTACACTTTGGCTAATAAAGGAAAGGATTCCATATGCCTTCTTAACCACCTTTTCGACCTGTCCTGCTACCTTCAGGGATCTGTGGACATTCACTCCAAGGTCCCTCATTTCCTCTACACTTCTCAGTATTTTCCCATTAATCATGTATTCCTTTGCCTTGTTTGACCTTCCCAAATGCATCACCTCACACATCTCCAAGTTAAATTCCATTTGCAACTTTTCTGCCCATCTGACCAGACCATCAATATCTTCCTGCAGTCGACAGCTATCCTCCTCGCTATCGACCACATGGTCAATCTTTGTGTTGTTGCAAACTTTTTGATCATGCCCTCTACATTTGCATCCAAATTGTTAATATACACCACAAAAAGCAGGAGACTCAGTACTGAGCCCTGCGGAACGCCACTGGAAACAGCCCTCCAGTCGCTAAAATAGCCGTCAACAATTACCCTTTGTTTCCTGCCACTGAGCCAATTTTGCATCCACCTTGCTGCATTTCCCTGGATCCCATGGGATTTTATTTTTTTAACCAGTCTGCCACTTGGGACTTTGTCAAAAGCCTTGCTAAAATCAATGTAGACCACATCAACTGCACTACCCTCATCTATCTTCCTTGTTACTTCTTCAAAACATTCGATCAAGTTGGTCAAACAAGATCTCTTCCCTTAACAAATCCATGTTGACTATCCTTGATTAACCTGTGCCTTTCTAAGTGACAGTTTATCATGTCTCTCAGAATAGATTCCAATAATTTGCCCAGTACTGAGGTTAGACTGACTGGCCTGTAATTATTCGGTCTATCCTTCACTTCCTTTTTAAACAGAGGTACAATGTTAGCAATTCTCCAATCCTCCGGCACCACACCTGTATTCAGTGAGGACTGGAAAATGATGGTCAGACCCTCTTCTATATCCTTTCTTGCTTCTTTTAACAGCCTAGGATACATTTCATCTGGTCCTGGTGATTTATCAACTTTCAAGGATGCTAATCCCATTAATACTCCCTCTCTCCCTATGTTTATCACATCCAATACTTCACACTCTTCCTCCTTAACTACAATATCTGCATCGTCCCCCTCTTTTGTGAAGACAGACGCAAAGTATTCATTAAGAACCATACCAATATCTTCCGCTCCTACACATGGGTTACCTTTTTGGTCTTTTATGGGCCCTACTCCAGACTTAGTTATCCTCTTATTCTTAATGCATTGACAAAACATCTTTGGGTTCACCTTGATTTTGCTTCTCAATTTTCTTTCATGCCGTTGCTTTGCTTTCCTAATTTCCTTTTTGATTTCACCCCTCCACTTTCTATAGTCCTCTTGGCTTTCTGTAGTAATGAGTTCTCAGTGTCGGACATAAGCTTTCCTTTTCTGCCTTATCTTACCCTATAGGCTCCTTGACATCCATGGGGCTCCAGATTTAGCCACCTCATTCTTTTCTTTGTGGGAACATGTTTACCCTGAACCCCTTGAATCTCCCCTTTGAATGCCTCCCACTGTTCTGACACTGTTTTACCTTCAAGTAGCTGTTTCCAGTCCACTTTCACTAAATCACTCCTCAGTTTATTAAAATTGGCCTTGCCCCAATTGAGAACTGTAACTCCTGTTCTATCTCTGTCCTTTTCCATAATTATGTTAAAACTGACTGAATTATGATCACTACTACCAAAATTCTCTCCCACTGCCACTCCATCCACCTGCCCATCTTCATTTCCCAAAACTAAGTCTAAAACTGCACCCTCTCTTGTTGGACTTGTTACATACTGGCCAAAAAAGGTCTCCTGAATGCACCTCAAGAATTCTGCTCCCTCATTTCCTTTCACACTAAAACGATCCCAGTTAATATTAGGGTAATTAAAATCCCCTACTATTACTGTCCTATTGTTGAAATTCTCAGAGATTTGCCTACATATCTGCTTTTCTATCTCCCTCTGATTGTTTGGGGGTCTATTGTACACTCCCATCAGTGTGATTGCCCCTTTTTTGTTCCTTAGCTCAATCCATATGGCCTCAGTTGATGAACCTTCCAACATATCATCCCTCCTCACAGATGTAATAGTTTCCTTGACCAAAATTGCCACATCCCCTCCTTTATTATCCCCCTCCCTATCGCATCTGAAAACCCTGTAACCAGGAACGTTGAGCTGCCATTCCTGTCCCTTAACTCATCTACTTTAATTGCTATACTCGTTGCATTGAAATAGATACCCTTGAGCACTGCCAAACTCTTATTTTTTGTTTTCTAACCCTCATTTCCTCAGTCTTGCAGACTCATCCATTAATTTTACACTTTCCATTTTAATTTCTGATTTTGCCCAGCTGAGTCTACCCTGAGGTCCCCATCCCCCTGCCAAACCAGTTTAAACCCTCCCCAACAGCACTAACAAAACGTCCCACAAGGAACTCAGTCCCAGCTCTGCTCAGGTGCAACCCATCTGGCCTGTACAGGTCCCATCTCCCCCAGATTCGGTCCCAATGTCCCAGGAATCTGAAGCCCTCCCTCATTGACCATCTTTCCAGCCACTCATTCATCTGCCTTATCCTTCTATTTCTATACTCACTTACACGTGGCACTGGGAGTAATCTGGAGATTACTACTTTTGAGGTCCTGCTTACAAATTTCTTACCTAGCTCCCTAAATTCTGACTGCAAGACCACATCCATCTTTCTACCTATGCCGTTGGTTCCGATGTGGACCACTATGGCGGACTGTTCACCTCCCCCTTCAGGATGCTGTGCAGCCACTCAGTGACATCCTTGACCCTAGCACCAGGGAGGCAGCACATCATCCTTGATTCATGTCTGTGGCCACTGAAGTGCCTGTCTGTTCCCCTGAGTATTGAATCACCTATCACTATGACTCTTCCAGTCTTCCCTGCACCCCACTGTGTAGCTGAGCCACCCCTGGTGCCATGGACTTGGCTCTGGCTGCACTCTCCAGGTGAAGCATCACATTCCTCAGTATTCCGATCTGAATACCAGCTGGAGAGTGAGATGCAATCAGATAATAAAATAAAAGCAAAATACTGTGGATGCTGGAAATCTGAAACAAAAACAAGAAATGCTGGATTCACTCAGCAGGTCTGGCAGCATCTGTGGAAAGAGAAGCAGAGTTAACGTTTCGGGTCAGTGACCCTTCTTCGGAGATGCAATCAGGGGTCTCCTTCACTACCTGCCTGATTCTTTTTGACTGTCTCGTGTTCACCTATTCCCTTTCTCCCTGCATACTCTTAAGCTGTGGAGTAACCACATCTATAAACGTGCTATCCATGTAGCACTCATCCTCATGAATGCACTGCAGTATCGCCAGCTGCCATTCAAGTTCCAAAACCTGGTGCTCAAGCTGCTTCAATTGACAACACTTCCTGCACAAATGGTTCTCCAGCATACAGGAAGCATCCTGGAGCTCCCACATAGCACAGGTGTTACACTCTTGAGGTTGAAGCAACTCTGTCATTCTTTTATTTATTAGTTTACCCTTTGCTACTGCTAAAAAAAGCCTTACCAATACTACAACAGCTTAGAATTATTAATAAAACCTTACTAGTACTGATAAATTCTACTAAAAATCAATACAGTTCACTAGTTAAAATAAACCTTACTCAAAAAAACCCCAGCTACTCACTTGTTCCTTATTATTAAGCTATTTACACACACACCCTAACGGTAGTGTACTAACTCAGCTATTTAGAGTTATTCCCTAACAGCAGTTACTCACCAGCCAATCACTTGCAGCTTTCCTGTGACATCACTGCTCACTTTGGTTTCAAACTCTGGTGCGTCTGGACTCCTCTCCACTGCTCTCCCGGAAGGTAAGTGCTCTAGCCCACAATCCTCGGGCTCTATTTAACTGCTCCCCGCTCTGTGTTCCTCCCGCAGGTCTGCTGCTCTCCGCTGTTCTCCTGGAAGGTAAGTGCTGTAGGCCGCAACCTTCAGGTTCGATTTATCAGCTCCTCACTCTGTGTTCCTCCCTCAGGTCCGCCCTTCTCCCTGCTCTCCTAGAAGGTAAGTGCATAAACTTGTGCTCATCCAAAACTCTGCTGGCCATATCTTTACTCGCTCGAAATCTCATTCATCCAACCCCCTTGTGCTTACTGATTTTCACTGGCTCCAGGTCTAACAATGCCTCAATTTTAAAATCCACACCCTTATTTCAAATCCCTCCATGGCCTTACCCCTCCTATCTGTGTAGCCTCCTCTGGCACTGCAAGCTTTCAAGACCTCTGCGCACCTCCATTTCTGGCCTCTTGTGCATCCCTGATTTTAATTGCTCCACAGTTGGAGGCTGTGCCTTCAGCTGCCTTGGCCCTAAGCTCTGGAATCCATTCCTTCAGTCTCTCTACCACTTAATGGCCAATTAAGGGCCTTTGCCTGTCTCCACGTGGATTTTATGCGTGGCAAGCGGGCATCCTGGAGCCGGGAGAAGCTGCCTAACGAAACCAGGCGGCTCTTGAACGTTCCAGGCGTTGACCTCATTTTTGGGCACCCTGTGCCCGATGGAGGGCCGCCCCCACTACCCCAACCACCCTCAACACCCAACACACACCACGTTCCCCCCAATCGACCAGCCTTGTGTCGCCGGGGCCTGACCAATTACCCCCAGCAAGGCAACAAAAACTTATCTGCCTTCCCGACTCCCAGGCATCTTCTCATCACGCTGGGCCGCAGTCCCAGCAGCGGCCACCGCTCCCAGTGACGCTGCTGGGACTAAGAGCTGCCGGCCTGCTGATTGGCCGGCAGCACTATTAGGTGGGACTTCCCAGCTCAAGTGGGTGGAAGTCCCACCTCATACCAATTGAAGCCCGGGGGCCTGCAAAATACGACCTTTCAGTCGGTGGCCGGCTCCCATCCATCTACCGTAAAATTCTGGCCATGATTTCCATGGCATGTCAAGCTGTAGATTACTATCAGGTGTTACATATTAGAAATTATGTAAGTAAGTTAAAAGCTGCTAAGGAACTCAGACCGCGAAATCTGGCTCTATAGTGCCACAGGTGCCAGCACTAAGGAAGCCCAGAACACCAAGCATGTTGGGCAGACTGCTACTGCCCACTTGTTGTTTGTAAAGGTGCTGGCACGGAAATGCCATGTGTGTGCCAGAACCATGTAGCATGGGCAGATCATGAGGTCAATCAGCATCAGAGACTGGATTGGCGCCCGACCTGCCATTTTAGATCTTGCTGGTCCTGCTAACCTCCTTTCTTAAACACTTCCAGTTAAGCATGCATTCAGCTGCACAATGAACCCACTACCGCTGCCACCTGCCCACCACCCCCCCCCCCCCCCCCCACAACTTACACTAAGTAAAGGCAGTACTGAGAGGTGGGTGTGAGGTTGACATCATTGGTGGGTGTGTGAGGATGAAGTGGAAAATCTGAATGCTAGGCCCAAATCCTGACTGCTGGGACTGCTACTGGGTAAGCAATAAGGGTGTGGCATATTGAGCAGCATGAGAGGTTAGTGGTGTGGTGAGTAGGAGATGTCATGCGAAGATGCATTCACTGGCCTTGACCACCCACCTGAGGTCATTGAACTTCTTGCGGCATGGTTGCCAGATCCCTGAGACAAGACTCCGGGAACTGATCTCCCTGGCCACCTGCTGTTATTCCCTTTACAGGGCGTTCTTTGAGGGTTTCTTGACCCCCCCCCAGGGAGCCATGGCCTCTCTCCTCCTGTCAGCCTCCTGGACTAAGGTCCCCAGTGCCATATTTGAGAACCTAGGAGCCATCTCTGCTCCCTGTTGCTCCATTTGGGGTGCTTCTCCTTTCAGCCAATTCCTGCAGAGACAGTCAACAGCAGCTTCTTTACAATCAGTACAGCTTCCATTTAAGAGGGGCAGAATGCTTTTAAGTGGTCCAGGCTAGCTGGAACACATGCCAGGCATGCACGCTGCTGAGCCCCCTGTTGTGTGTTCAGCCAGCCAACAGCACGGGCCGCATTCAGATGAACACCACAATCATGGAATGTTTGTGTGCTGCCTAACTCAACAGGACTGGGCACGAGCTGATTATGAAGCGTGACCCTAACTGCCAGCCTGAAAACAAGAGCAAACCACTTTTTAGCCCATGGTCTGTTCTTTACTGACAGGCGAGTATAACTATTAGCACTTGATGTGTGTTTGTTAAGGAATAGGTATGTTCATTAGTATCTATTATAAAGAGCAATAACTGGACACTTGGAAAATAATAATATGATTGGGCAGAGTCAACATGGATTTGTGAAAGGGAAATCATGTTTAACAAACCTGTTAGAGTTTTGTGAGCATGTTACTTGTAGCATAGATCAAGGAGAACCAATGGATGTGGTGTGTTTGGATTTTCAGAAGGCTTTTGATAAGGTCCCACACAGGAGGTTAGTAAACAAAATTAGAGCACATGGGATTGGGGGTAATATACTGCTGTGGATTGAGAATTGGTTAACAGACAGAAAGCAGAGAGTAGGAATAAAGGGGTCATTCTCAGGATGGCAGGCTGTTACTAGTGGCGTACCGTAAGGATCAGTGCTTGGGCCACAGCTGTTCTCAATCTTTATAAATTATTTGGATGTGGGGACCAAATGTAGTATCTCCAAATTTGCAGATGGCGCAAAGCTAGGAGGGAATGTAAGTTGTGAGGAGGATGCTTCAAGGGGATTTGAACAGGCTAAGTGAATGGGCAAGACCATGGCAGATGGAATATAATGTGAATAAGTGTGAAGTAAGGTACTAAGGACACAGGCTTGATATACTCGGACTTTTGTGTTCCGTGTCAGTGCGCCATTTTCCCACACTCTCTTGGCCAGTCTGGACATAGCAGTGGAAGCCTTTCCCATGTGCTTGTTGATTTCTGCATCTCGAGACAGGTTACTGGTGATAGTTGAGCCTAGGTAGGTGAACTCTTGAACCACTTCCAGAGCATGGTCGCCGATATTGATGGAAGGAGCATTTCTGACATCCTGTCCCATGATGTACGTTTTCTTGAGGCTGATGGTTAGGCCAAATTCATTGCAGGTATCCGCAATCCTGTCGATGAGTCTCTGCAGACACTCTTCAGTGTGAGATGTTAAAGTAGCATCGTCAGCAAAGAGGAGTTCCCTGATGAGGACTTTCCGTACTTTGGTCTTCGCTCTTAGACAGGCAAGGTTGAACAACCTGCCACCTGATCTTGTGTGGAGGAAAATTCCTTCTTCTGAAGACTTGAACGCATGTGAGAGAGCAGGGAGAAGAAGATCCCAAACAGTGTAGGTGTGAGAACACAGCACTGTTTCATGCCACTCAGGATAGGAAAGGGGTCTGATGAGGCGCCACTATGCTGAATTGTGCCTTCCATATTGTCATGGAATGAGGTGATGATACTTAGTAGCTTTGGTGGACATCCAATCTTTTCTAGTAGTCTGAAGAGACCATATCTGCTGACAAGGTCAAAGGCTTTGGTGAGATTAATGAAAGCAACGTAGAGGGGCATCTGTTGTTCACGGCATTTCTCCTGTAGCTGGTGAAGGGAGAACAGCATGTCAATGGTGGATCTCTCTGCTCGAAAGCCACACTGTGCCTCAGGGTAGACAGGCTCAGCCAGCTTCTGGAGCCTGTACCTTGCTCCACAGCAGCGAAGCCTGGACAACATATGTCAGCCAAGAGCGACGTCTCAATTCATTCCATCTTCGCTGCCTCCGGAGAATCCTTGGCATCAGGTGGCAGGACCGTATCTCAAACACAGAAGTCCTCAAGGCGGCCAACATCCCCAGCTTATACACCCTACTGAGCCAGCGGCGTTTGAGATGGCTTGGCCATGTGAGCCGCATGGAAGATGGCAGGATCCCCAAGGACACATTGTATAGCGAGCTTGTCACTGGTATCAGACCCACCGGCCATCCATGTCTCCACTTTAAAGACGTCTGCAAACGTGACATGAAGTCCTGTGACATTGATCACGTCGTGGGAGTCAGTTGCCAGCGATCGCCAGAGCTGGCGGGCAGCCATAAAGGTGGGGCTAAAGTGTGGCGAGTCGAAGAGACTTAGCAGTTGGCAGGAAAAAAGACAACCGCAAGGCGAGAGCCAAATGTGTAACAGCCCCGACAACCAATTTTATCTGTTGCACCTGTGGAAGTGTCTGTCTAGAATTGGCCTTTATAGCCATTCCAGGCGCTGCTTCACAATCCACTGACCACCTCCAGGTGCTTACTCATTGTCTCGCAAGACAAGGAGGCCAAAGAAGAAGAAGAAGAAGTGTAAAGTGATCCACTTTGGTAAAAAATACAAAAAAGCAGAATATTTCTTAAATGGTGAGAGATTGGGAAGTGTTGATGTCCAAAGGGACCTGGGTGTCCTTGTTCATGAGGCACTAAAAGCTAGTATGCAGTTGGAGCAAGCAATTAGGAAGCAAGTGGTATGTTGCTCTTCCTCGCAAGGGGATTTGTGTACAGGAGTAAAGGTATCCTGCTGCAGTTGTATAAAGCCTTGGTGAGACCTCACCTGGAGTATTGTGTACAATTTTGGTCTCCTTATCTAAGAAAGGGTATACTTGCCATAGAGGGAGTGCAACGGAGGTTCACCAAACTAATCCCTGGGATGGTGGGATTGTCTTATGAGGAGAGATTGCAGATAGTGGGGAAAGTGGCATTGAGGTAGATGATCAGCCATATTCTGTTTGAATGGCGGAGCAGGCTTGATGAGCCAAATGCCCTACTCCTGCTCCTATTTCCTATGATCCTATGTATACAGTCTGAAATTAGCTGCAGCTAGCATGGATTGCATTTGTTGTCTTTGCATGTAGTGGGTGGATGTAATTAACCAAAAAGCAATATCATCAAGGTGTCTAATCTATGCAGTCTAACAGCAGCCCTCCCACTACAGTTGGCATATTTCCAGCATTGGTCCTTAGGATTCAATAACTTGGTCCTAATACCCTGTATGCAGTTCTTTGTTCCCCACATTCTGACAATGATCAGTTCAGCTTTTCAACAGTGATTACATGAACCTCTGCAATTGGATCATCTAACAAACCTTCTCCAAAACCTTAATTCCAGAACCATAATGTGCCTGTGATCACAATTCCTCCATGCAGAATTCCCGTAGACTTTCTTTAACTAACTTGGTTGTTCTTACTTTGTGAGGGGATCACAGGAGTTGTGGGATCTTATTGTAAGAATGTGGAAGCCTCAAACAGGCTGATTTTTTTTTACTGAATGTAAATTCTGTACCCATAATTTTAGTCCAGGGCAAGAGAATTGGGCCTGAATGGGTGTCTGATTTTTTTTTCTTGCCATTTCAGCACTCATCTCTGCAAAAAAAATAATTATACTGTAGCAGAACCTTCCTGAGACCAACATGATATATACCAGTTTCAGCCCCTCTACTTCCTGTTCTGTGCTAAGGGCACTCAACAAGTTACTTTAAATTTCATATGACCTACCTTATAAGAAAGTTAAAACATTTTGCCAATGTTTTCTCATAACTCCACCTCCCCCGCCATCGCACCCACCCGGTCTTTGTTAGAATGCTGTAAACTGGACCCTTGCAGTAGCATCTTCTATTAGCTCTTGCTGAACGTAGTCTTGGGTAGCTTGTCAAGTAGAAATCTAGTTCATGTACAAAATCATTAATATGTAGTAGATATTGACCATCTTCGTTCCTTTTGTATTCAAAAGCACAATAAAGTAAATTAATCTAAATCACTCTCAACTGATTTCCAGTGTCTATGTAGAAAAAGACACAATCATTCCTGTCAACCTTTATTAGTTAAAAATCTTAACATGTGAGGAAAAAATTCTTTCCCACAGAATTTTCCTTCAGTTGCCAGTTTCTGCCATTGAATGGCGTGATGAGTATACTTTTATGAGAGCTCATTAGTTCAAATCAATAATAAAATATGTGGAAAGCATGTCCTAATGTGAAGATTACAAACTGGAAATAAATTGAGTTATCAAAGGGACATTGTCAAGTTAACATTTTTTATACATTCTTCTCTGATATGCATTCAGCCCTACAGTGGTCAATTTATAATTATTGGTGATCAGCTGGGTTAAAGC
Source organism: Heterodontus francisci (assembly GCF_036365525.1). NCBI lineage: Eukaryota > Metazoa > Chordata > Chondrichthyes > Heterodontiformes > Heterodontidae > Heterodontus > Heterodontus francisci. The sequence goes on from NC_090389.1 coordinate 67,267,801, forward strand.
CAGCATTGGCAATTGGATGCTCCCTTGAAGATAATTAACCATCAAGGGGAACTGGGGAAAGGGTGATTTTTTTTTCTTTTGATGAAGGACACAAGTATACCCATTGTTCTCCATAATTAATGGCCCATTAATGAAACTGAATTCTCAGAAATGGTAATGTTGCTGTGAGCTGGTCATTATGGTGACTAACTGGCATTCTTCAATTTGTCATCAAAAGACAAATTCTTGAACATTTCTGGCAGACGTCATATTGCTACACAGTAGAAAGACATCTGGGATCAACAACAGTCTTCAACAAAGTGTCATTTTTTCCCCAAAAATATACTTCATTCATAAAAAATAGTAAAAATACATTGCAAAACAATTCAAATTGGACAATTCAAATTGGACATTTCATAAAGTGCAATAAAGATCAGTTTGTTTCAATACAGAATATGAGGTGCCTCACTACCCTTGCCATTCCAGGTTATATTTACAATGTATATTTGCATTACGTAGCAAAAACAATCTCTGGTGCATACAGCCCGAGGGGTTTTACACAGTTTGCAGCCCCTCGGTATACTATGGAGGGAAGACCTTACACAGTGGCCTTTCCCCATTGAGCCTTTGCGGCAGCTGCCCCAAGCTTTAGTGCATCCCTCAGTACGTAGTCCTGGACCTTGGAATGTGCCAGTCTACAACACTCGGTTGTGGACAGCTCTCTGCACTGGAAGACCAGCAAGATTTGGGCAGATCAAAGTGCATCTTTCACAGAGTTGATGGTCCTCCAGCAGCAGTTGATATTTATCTTGGTGTCCAACCCTGGGAACAGCCCATAGAACACTGAGTCCTGCATGACAGAGCTGCTTGGGATGAACCAGGACAAAAACCACTGCATCTCTTTCCAGGCCTGCTTTGCAAAAGCATGTTCCAGAAGGAGGTTTAATTTTTTTTCTAAAAATATACTTTATTCATAAAAATTTGTAAAAAAATACATTACAAAACAGTTCAAATTTGACATTTCAGAAAGTATAATTGCGATCAGATTCCTTCGATACAGAACATGAGTTGCCTCACAACTCTTGCCATTCCAAAAAGAGGGTTATGTTGCCATGTAGTGAACTGCCTGGCACAGTGCACTAGAAGCTGAGCTCACTAGCTTTCAACAGGTGGCAACTGATAGTCACATCTTAGTCAAGTTGGGAAAACCTTGTAAAGCAGGACTTCTTCTTTGATGCATTTGATTGTTTGAGGGATCAGGAAAGTGATTGTTCTGAAATTTGATAGTTGAGCATAAGAGAACTGTAATACCTACAGAGTTTTGTGCAAAAAACCCACATTTTTAAAAAACTTGCAGATGTTGAAAACTCAAAACAAAAACCACTCAACTTCCATCCCACCAGCCTTCACATTCACAAGATTGTTTTTTATTGCAACCTTAAAATGATTTCACCATCAAGCATATCTTTCCTTTCCTACTTTCCTTTCTTCCCAGAGGAACCATTTCCTTGACAATACACTTATACTATTCCAGCTCCCAGTTCGCCTTCTCCTGCATGTTTCCATGCAATGTATGTCCATTTTCCTCCTCCCACATCAGTCTATGCCCCCAACTGCTCTTTTCATGTAAGGCAGAAATTTACCTGTACTTCCTCCAATCTCGGGTACTGTAATTCATTGCTTGTGGTGCGGTGCCTTCTTTATTGGGGAGATCAAATGCCGATTAACCACATTGCCAAGATTCTGCTAATTTCTGTAACTTTCCCTCCCAGTCCCACTCTGATCACTCCCTATTTGGTCTAATACATTGTTCCACCCAAGCTCAATATTACATTGTTTTAACTAAGTTTAATGTAAGCTTCAGGAAAAATATGTCTTCTTTCTGCCTGGCATTCTGCAACCCTCTGGTCTAAACATTTTCTTGAGTAATTTGAGACCTCAGCCATACCTCCCACTTTATTTACTGAAAGTGATGATAGTGGTGGAGGATGGGCCTAATGGTATCCAGAGAAAGAAAGATTTGCATTTATATAGTGCCTTTCATATCCACAGGGCATATCAAAGTGCTTTACAGCCAATGAAAGTACTTTTGAAGTGTAATCACTGCTGTAGGAAACACAGCACCCAGTTTGCATACAGCAAGTTCCCACAAACAGCAATGTGATAATGATCAGATAATCTGTTTTTGTGATGTTGATTGAGGGAGAAATATTGACCAAGACACTGGGAATTCCTCCGCTGCTCTTCTTCAAGATAGCGCCATGGGACCCTTCATAGTCATCCAAGGGCAGATGGGGCCTCATTCTAACATCCCATCCTAAAGATGGCTCTTCTGATAATGCAGCACTTCATAAGTAATGCACTGGAGCATTAGCCTAGACTGTTGCATTTAAGTCTCTGGAGGGAGATTTGAACCCACAACCTTCTGATTTAGAAGTAAGAATACAGCTAACTGAGCCACAGAAAAGTGATTGGCAGAGATGTGTCCTATTCCTGCTATGGATTACTTACTTGTACCCGATACAAGAAGCAACTATGGAATAAAAAATAGAGACTAGACTGTTGATGGTGATCAGTCAGTGACTGAAAAAGAAATCAAGGACAGAATGTAATTAAAAGCAAATTACTGCAGATGCTGGAAATCTGAAACAAAAACAAAGAGTGCTGGGAATACTCAGCAGGTTTGGCAGCATCTGTGTAGACAGAAGCAAAATTAACGTTTCAGGTCTGTGACCTTTCAAGAAATAAGTTCAGTGCGGCAGGAACAGGCTGAAATGATGGGTCTGCAAGGACAGTCCTGTTTGTGGATTTTTAGGAAGGAGGTGGAAGCGGGCTGTCTGGGGTTGCGGGACTATGAAGTTGGAAGCTGTAGAAGGAAGATCTCCGGAGAAGATGAGGTCAGTGACAGTCCTGTAGACAGTAGCTTGATTTTCGGTGGTGGGGCCATGGTCCAGGGGGAGATAGGAAGAAGTGTCTGAGAGTTGGCGCGCAGCCTCTGCAAGTTAGAGGTCGGTAGGCTATACAACAACAGCACCACCCCTGTGTGCAGGTTTGATCACAATGTCGGGTTTAGACCTGAGAGAACAGAGTGCAGCAAGTTCAGAAGGAGACAGGTTAGAGTGAGGGGGGCAGAGAAATTGAGACAGCCGATGTCTCGCCTACAGTTCTCAATGAAAAGATCAAGAGTGGGTAAGAGGTCAGAGGGAGGGGTTCAGGTGGAGTGAGAATGCTGGAGGCGAGTGAATAGGTCTGCTGGTTGGGGGGAGGACTCTTGGTCAAAGAAGTGAGCATGGAGGCCAAGGCGGTGGAAGAAGAGCCCAACGTCATGCTGAACGTGAAATTTATTCAGGTGAGGGCGTAAGGGGATAACACTGAATCCTTTGCTGAGTACATATTGTTTAGCATCAGAGAGGGGGAGGTCAGAGGGTATAGTGAATACACAGCAAGGGGTCAGATCAGAAGGGATGGGGTCATAGGGAAGTGAAGGGGAAGAAGGATCTAGAGGGGCATTAGTCCCCATCAGCTGCTGGAGCTTGCATTCCTTAACACCTGAAAGAATGTAATTAGTACAGTTATGAAACATTTATGAATGCTGGTAGCCCTGCTATGTATTTTAAGTATTTTCTGTGACTATGTTAGATTTCCAATTTATGCATCTTTTCTTTTTAGTAGCTGTTGAATTGCATAGCTTCTTCACACTCAGTCCCCTTTGAAGACTTAAGAAGAAAGGCTAAATCACATTCCATGTCTTGTTTGACCTGGTTTGGCAACTAAGTACTAAATAAACCTATTAAAGTACAAACAATCAAACAATCCATTTAAAATGCTGTTGGTTTTGGTCTGGAAAGTAAAGTAAAAATAAAAGTTGTTCGTGTGGAAAACAAAAAGCCCCAGAGTGATTCATTGGAACAAAATAGAACTAGTTTTTCCTTTTTGGGCATGAGTTACTGGGATGGGTCCAATACTGTTGAATTACACAATAGTAATATTATGAAGCATGAAAGAAGTATTGTAGCTACCCACTGGAAGTGGAAAAACTACAAGTAGCAGCCAATCTAGATAAAGATGAAATCAGGATTTCAATGACCAAACTTGCATTTAATTGGGTTTAGCAAGAATGAGATTCCTGTGAAGTAAAAAGCAAACAGTGCACCGACTTAGCTTGGTGCACAGAATCAGTGTCTTACAGCTAAATTGAAAAAGTACCATGGAGGGAGACAGTTTGCAGAAGACAGCACAGGATATGACTGGCGTCCATGGAGGAAAATTCTCTCAGTTTGTTAGGGAAATATATATATATATTATTTGTCTTTGTGATCTTCTTATGGATTTGAACAGCTGAAATCTCTCTCATGGTGTTGTTAATCATCATCCACTATAAAATGTAACAGTCACTGAAAAATGACATTGCAAAGGCTTATGCTACATCAAGGATAGCATCTGCTGCAATACAGACTTACCTTAGCAGCCAAATTTTGTAGTTTTTGAGTAGGTTTCTCAAGGTAGCCTGTTCCAAGAAGTTAGCCTGTCCAACAATGACCTAATCTGCCAACAATACCCATTTAAAAGCCTTGTTCACACACAATAAAAGACCCTGGTATAAATTAAGGCATTGTTGTCAGGGTAAGAAATCAATACAATATTCCTGATATCACAGTGTTTTTACAAAAACAAAGTGAAAAGGTTTAATAGGTTTTCAGGGGAGAGGACAGGACAGGATTTGCACTGCTTCTGCGAAAAATGCCACTTGGCTCTTGAGGAATTCAGGCCAGAATTTTACGGTGGGCGGATAGGAACCGGCTTCCGACGTAAAAGTCGGTGGTAAACTCACTTCCGCCTCACCTGGGGATCCATTCCATATTTTATGGGTCCCCAGGCTTTAATTGTTCTGAGGCAGGACTTCCATTCACTTGAGGGAGGAAGTCCCGCCTCATTGAGCTGCTGGCCAATTAGTGGGCCGACAGCTCTTAGTCCCAGCAGCGTCACTGCAGCCCAGCCGACGGTATAAGAAGACGTGGAGCCGGGAGGATAGGTACGTTTTGGTTGCCTCGCCGGGGGTAATCAGTCGGACCCCGGCGAAACAAGGGTGGTCGGCTGGGGAAAGTGGGGTGTGTTGGGTGCTGGGGGTGATTGGGAAAGTGGGGGCAGTCCTCCATCGGGCACCCTGTGCCCGAGGAGCAGGGCCCCTCCGGGACAATCAGCAGCCACCTGGTTATCCCAGGTGGCTTTTCCCAGCTCCAGGGCGTCCATTTGCCAAGTGTAAAATCTGCGTGGAGGCGGGCGAAGGCCCTTAAGTGGCCGTTAAGTGGCCACTTAAGGGCCTTGATTAGCCTGGGATGGACATGCCATTTTTTGCCCCCCCCCCCCACCCCACCGCCCTACGTAAAGGGCGGCGGAGGCGGGAGCGGGTCGGGAATGCCTCCCAGAGCCTCCCGCTCCATTTTATGTCATCCCCACCCCCCGTCCCCCCGCCACCATCTCGCTCGTCGGGGTGGTGTAAAATTCTGGCCCAAATGTCATTTTTATTCTGACAATGCCAGTGTCAAGTACTGAGGTACTGCATTGCATGTTTATTAAATGGAAATTTTCTAACAACATTACAAACTTTCTTCCATCATTTACAAAAATGCTCAGTTCCAAAATCTGGAGAGAATGCATTGTGCAACAAAATATATTCCAAAGTGTGATCAGCTGCTGATGTCAATGACCTATTGTGAGTGCTTTGTGAGGCTGAAGTCTGTGCTTGTCCATGTGCTAAATTAGTCTGCATATTTTAGTCATGGCTTTGAAACAGAGCCACGCAAGGGTTGGTGGTGCATGGTGGAACCAATGTACTATCTGACTGAGGGTAAGTTTCTCAAACAGTATTAATACTGGGAATGCAACATTTTACTTCCAGTGGCGCAGTGGTTAGCACCGCAGCCTCACAGCTCCAGCGACCCAGGTTCAATTCTGGGTACTACCTGTGTGGAGTTTGCAAGTTCTCCCTGTGTCTGCGTGGGTTTCCTCCGGGTGCTCCGGTTTCCTCCCACATGCCAAAGACTTGCAGGTTGATAGGTAAATTGGCCATTAGCAATTGCCGCTAGTATAGGTAGGTGGTAGGGAAATATAGGGACAAGTGGGGATGTGGTAGGAATATGGAATTAGTGTAGGATTAGTATAAAATGGGTGGTTGATGGTCGGCACAGACTCGGTGGGCCGAAGGGCCTGTTTCAGTGCTGTATCTCTAAAACTAAAACTAAACTAAAAACTAAATGTTAACATTTAGTCAGATTATTCCCATTTTGGTTTCAGATTAATTTTGATGGACCACAGCTAAATCTGGTTAAATCTAACACAATGAAAAATTATTTGTATGTCTTAGTCAAGGTGTAGAATCTGGTGTTACAAAACAGGTTTTACCACAGTGATTCAGTATAGTATCTGATAATTCTTTCTATTCTAGTAAGTGAATGTGTCAAAAACAGAACATGGAAAACTCCTCTGCTCTTCTTTGAAAGAGTGTCGTCGCATCCTTTACGTCCACCTGAGAGAGCAGACAGGGATTCAGTTTAAGGTCTCACCCAAAAGACAGTAACCTCCAACAATGCAGCACTCCCTCGGTATTGAACTGCAGTATAAGCCCAGGTTTTTGCACACAAGTCACAGAATCACAGAATCGTTACAGTGCAGAAGGAGGCCATTCAACCTATCGTGTCTGCACTGGCTCTCTGAAAGAGCAATTCCCTCAGTTCCATTCCCCTGCCTTCTACCCATAACCCTGCACATTCTTCCTTTTCATATAATTGTCTAATTGCCTTTTGAATGCTCCAATTGAACCTGCCTCCATCACACTCTCAGACAGCGCATTCCAGACCTTAACCACTTGCTTCGTGAAAAAGTTTTTCCTCATGTCACTTCTGCTTCCCTTACCAAATACTTTAAATCTGTGCCCTCTCGTTCTCGGTTCTTTCACGAATGGGAACAGTTTCTCTCCATCTACTCTGTCTAGACCCCTCATGATTTTGAATACCTCTATCAAGTCAACTCTCAGCCTTCTCTTCTCGAAGGAAAACAGTCCTATCTTCTCCAATCTATCTTCACAACTGAAATTCCTCATCCCTGGAACCATTCTCATGAATCTTTTCTGTACTCTCTCCAATGCCCTGACATCTTTCCTAAAGTGTGGCGCTCAGAACTGGACGCAATACTCCAGGTGAGGCTGGACTAGTGTCTTGTACAAGTTCTACATAACTTCTTTGTTCTTGTACTCTATGCCCCTAGTAATAAAGCCCAGGATTACTGTATGCTTTATTACGGCGCTCTCAACCTGTCCTTCCACTTTCAATGACTTATGCACATATACACCCAGGTCCCTCTGCTCCTGCACCCCCTTTAGAATTGTACCCTTTGTTTTATATTGTCTCTCCATGTTCTTCCTACCAAAATGAATCACTTCACATTTCTCTGCTTTGAACTTCATCAGCCACCTATTTGCCCATTCCACTAATTTGTCTATGTCCTTTTGGAGTTCTACACTATCCTCCTCACAGTTCACAATGCAGCCAAGTTTCGTATAATCTGCAGACTTTGAAATTGTGCCCTGTACACCAAGGTCTAGGTCATTAATATATATCAGGAAAAGCAAATGTCCCAACACTGATCCCTGGGGAACTCCACTACAAACCTTCCTCCAGCCCAAAAAACATCCATTAACCACTACTCTTTGTTTCCTGTCACTCAGCCAATTTCGTATCCATGTTGCTACCGTCCATTTTATTCCATGAGCTACAAGTTTACTCACAAGTCTGTTGTGTGGCACTGTATCAAATGCCTTTTGAAAGTCCATGTACACCACATTAATAGCATTGCCCTCATCAACCCTCTCTGTACCTCCTCAAAAAACTCCAGCAAGTTAGTCAAGCATGATTTTCCCTTGAGAAATCCATGCTGGCTTTCCTTAATTAAATCGCATTTGTCCATGTGACTATTGATTTTGTCCCATATTATTTTTTCTTGATGTTTTCCCACACTGAAGTTAAACTGACTGACATGTAGTTGCTGGGCTTATCTTTAAACCCTCTTATGAACAATGGTGTAACGTTTGCAATTCTATAGTCCTCTGGCAACACCCCCGAGTCTAAGGAAGACTGAGAAATTATGGCCAGTGCCTCCCCGATTTCCACCCTCACATCCCTCAGTATCCTTGGATGCATCTCATCGGGCCCTGGAACTTTATCCACTTTAAGTACAGACAGCCTATCTAATACTTTTATCAATTTTAAACCCCTCTAGTGTCTGACTTACCTCCTATTTCAACATTGCCTGGGTTGCATCTTCTTCCTTGGTAAAGACAGATGCAAAGTATTCATTTAATATGCCCTCTGCCTCCATGTGTAAATCCCCTTTCTGGTCCCTAATCAGCCCCCTCCTCCTTTTACTACCCTTTTACTCTTTATATACCTACAGAAAACTTTTGGATTTCCTTTAATGCTAGCTGCCAGTCTCTTTTCATGCTCTCTCTTTGTTTCTCTTATTTGCTTTTTCACTTTCCTTCTGGACCTTCTATATTCAGCCTGGTTCTCAATAGCATTTTCTACCTGTCATCTGTCATAAGCACACTTCTTCTTTATCTTAATCTCCCTGTCATTCAGGGAGCTCTAGATTGGTTTGCCCTAGTTTTCCCCTTCAAGGGAACATACCTTGACTGTGACCGAACTATTTTTTCTTTAAAGGTAGCCCACTGTTCAGCTACTGGTTATCCTGCCAGCTTTTGACTCCAATTTATTCGTCCCAGCTCCATTCTTACGCCATTGAATTTGGCCTCCCCTCAGTTAATTATTCTTACCCTGGATTGCTCTTTGTCCTTTTCCATAGTCAGCCTAAACCTTATGGTACAATGGTCGCTATCCCCTAAATGCCCTCCTACTGATATTTGATCCACTTGTCCCACCTCATTCACAAGAACCAGGTCTAGCAGTGCTTACTTTCTTGTAGGACTAGCAACATACCGTTGTAGAAAATTTTCCTGAAGACAATTTAAGAACTCTTTACACTGCCCTTTACACTACTATTATCCCAGTCTATGTTTGGATAATTTCCTTGCAAATTTGTTCCTCCATATCCTTCCCACTAGCTGGTGGCCGATAGACAACTGCACCTTTTTTGTTCCTTAGCTCTAGCCTAATTGATTCTGTCCTCGACCCCTCTGGGACATCCTTTTTCTCCAGCACTGCAATTGTCTCCTTAATCAATACCGCCACCCCTCCCCCTTTTTTCCTTTCCTATCTTTCCTGAACACCTTGTAACCAGGAATATTTAACACCCACTCCTGCTCTTCTTTGAGCCAGGTCTCTGTTACAGCCACAACATTATATTTCCACATGGCAATCTACGCCTGTACCTCATCAGTCTTATTAACCACACACCGTGCATTCACATACATGCACATTAACTCTGATTCAGACTTTATTACTTTCTCCCTAACTCTGACCCCACCTAATAACTTACTATTCCCTACTCTTGTGCTATCTATCTCCCCCAGTATTCTGTGCACCTTGGTATTCCTTTCTGATACTTGCTCCTGGTTTCCACACCACTGACAAGTTACCAGTTTTGCTTCCCCAATCTGAGCTCCCTCTCAGGTTCCCATCCCCCTGACAATTTAGTTTAAACCCTCCCCAACAACACTAGCAAATCTGCCTGAGAGGATATTCGTCCCAGTCCTGCTAAGATGCAACCCATCTTGTACAGGTGCCACCTGCCCCAGAACCGGTCCCAATGTCTCAGAAATCTGATGCCCTCCCTCCTACACCAATTCTCCAGCCATGTGTTCAATTGATCAGTTCTCCTACTCCTTTGCTTACTTGCACGTGGGACTGGGAGTAATCCTGAGATTACTGCTTTTGAGGTTGTGCTTTTTAATCTCCTTCCTAGCTTCCTAAAATCTGCTTTCAGGACCTCATCCCCCTTCTTACCTAAGTCATTGGTACCAATGTGGACCACGACCTCTGGCTGTTTACCCTCCCCCAGAAGAATGTCCTGCAGCCGCTCCATGACATCCTTGACCCTGGCACCAGGGAGGCAACACACCATCCTGGAGTCACGTTTACTACCTCAGAAATGCCTGTCCGTTCCCCTAACTAATGAATCCCCTATCACTACTGCTCTTCCACACTTGGAGGGGGACTTGTGGAGATACTGTAAATCTTATCTTGATGAAACCACACCATGGCACCTCGGATGTGAAATTCGGATCCAAAGCAATGCTGGAGAAGGCACTACGGAAGTTGAACACCCATCCTGGGGGTGCAGACTGTGCCACCAGCTGCTTCCAGTGCAGCCCATGCAACAAACCATCTGGAGAAAAGTACTCTCGGGTGTCCCCTACGTGTGCCAGAAGCAGCTGGAGTGATGCTATCATGTTGTCACACAGCTGATGTGACGCCCAACTTCCAAATTCGCACCTTGGATGAACTTGCATGTCACTCACCAAAGATCAAGCTTTAAGCTGCAAGAAGGGCCTTTCACTGTTGTTATTTAAAGGACCAGGCACACAATTTGCAGGTAAGATAACTTAGAATAACTTCTGCTATTGTTAAGTGTCTGGAAGCATTCTGGAGTGTTTTTGGAGGTTTTGCAGTGGGTTCCTGAATTTGGCAGAGAGTGTTGCTGCATCCTTACAGGGAGACCAGAGGATATGTTGACCTGCCCACACAAAGATTAGAGATGGAGCGGAGGTTGCAGCGAGGGGAATATAAGATCCTGAGGGGTCTTGACAGGGTGGATGTGGAAAGGATGTTTCTCCTTGTTGGAGAATCAAGAACTAGGGGTCACTGTTTAAAAATAAGGGATCACCCATTTAAGACAGAGATGAGGAGAAATTTTTTCTGTCAGGTTCGTGAGTCTTTGGAACTCTCTTCCTTAAAAGGCAGTGGAAGCAGGTAGATAGATTCTTGATAAGCAAGGGGATGAAAGGTTATCGGGGGTAGGCGGTAATGTGGAGTCGAGGTTACAATCAGATCAGCCATGATCGTATTGAATGGTGGAGCAGGCTCGAGGGGCCGAGTGGCCTACTTCTGCTCCTAATTCATATGTTTGTATGCCTTCTATCAACTTAGAGCTGGATTGCTCCATGCTCCTGGACAGTGACAGGAGGCTGTCTGGCAGGACAGTCAATGTAACCAGCATCTTTGTGTGCATGCATATTCGCATTCTCCTGTACGCAGCCCCATTGAGGTCATCATCGGAGTCCGCTATAGCAGAACATGTTTGCGACCTTGCAGTCTGGTGAGCTGGTGCACAAACTGTCCTTTCCCCTGGCCTGCCTGCAGAGCACTCATGCCTGATGTCTCACCACGTGCTGATCCCAACTCTATACTAGCCTTCAAGTTACATGCAGTGCCAGAATCTGAACTGCAAGATCAAATCAAGTGATAGGGCCTTTTCAGCAGTGCTGTGCTGTTACTGTCTCTCCTCCTCTTGGGGCTGTTGTGGCTGGGCAGGCTGTAGTTCGTGGGTGTCTGAAATCAGAAAATCAGAAGAGGAAGATTGGGATAAAGGTAGAGGGGTGAGGTGGAGAGCAAGAGGATCACACCGACAGCTTGTTCATGAGGCCAGATCTTGCTGGGAATTGAGAAGGGGCATTTGGCAGGAACATACCATCATCCTCAATGTTCTCAACGACCTGGATGCCACAGGCTCCTTGGTGCAGCAAGCCATCCCCTCCAAAGAGCTCAGTCCTTGTCTCTCTCTGGTTCTGCTGTGTTCCCTTCTATTGTGTACCACCTTATCTTGTAAGAGAGTGGAAAGAATGTCAGTGATTGTGCAGCATGGCGTTTGGGTAGTATACCTGCCATTAGCTGAATAGTTAGAGGTATGTGGAGACAGTGAGATGTGGGTGTGAGGCTGACAGCATTAGCAGTTGTGTTAGGATGAGGTGGAGTACCTGGATGCTAGCCATGAATTCTGAGGGCCAGGGACTGGTGCTGTGTGAGTGATGGGGATGTGGTGCATTGAACAGCATGAGAGGCTGGTGGAGCGATGGATACAAGGTGTCATGTGCAGATGCATTCACTGACCTTGCCCACCCATGTGAGGTCGTTAGACTTCTTGTGACACTGCTGCTAGGTCATTGGGGCCAGATGCTAGGAATTGACCATCCTGGTCATCTGCTTCTAATCCCTTCTTAGGATGGGCCTTGAGGGCCTACTGGCCTCCTGTGGAACCATGGCATCTTTCTTCCTGCCCTCCTGCCCACCTCCAACAGCAAGGCCTCCAGTACTGCATCAGTGACCCTGAAACCCTTTCCCTACTCTGGCGTAGCATTTTCTTGTTAGCATTTGCAATAATAGTATTCATCAGCCTCTTGTAATTCAGTACAGCTTTCCTTTAAGAGGAACAGACTATCTTTAAGAACAGAAGGCTGACTGTACCATGGCATACGCTGCTCAGCTCCCTGCTGAACACAGAGGCAACCAGCAGTGTGGGAGATGTTTAGCCCTACGCTTCAATCAGGAAAATGTAGTGACAGCACAAAATTTGGGTGCTGCCTACTTCGACCTTAACAGGCAGGGGCAGGTCGTGAATCACGACCCCCACATCCAAAAATGATAGATATAATTTTAGCCCATAATGTTCATATTAAGCTGGGTCTGTGTGGAACAATACCAAATATGTCAATTTCTATTGGGAATTCTCCTGCTTACCCAGTGTAACTTTGGTAGAACGGCTTCAGAAACCCTGGAAAAGTGATTTCAATGGCGTTGAAGCTTAAGTGGGTGAGCAGGACAAACCCTGCAAAAATAATCACCACATCCCCCAAGTTTGTACATGTAGGAACAGGAATAGGCCATTCAGTCCTTTGGGTCAGTTCCACCATGCAGTTAGGTTATGGTTGATCTCTACCTCAACACCATTTACTTGTCTTTGATCCATATGCCTTCATATCCTTTCCTAATAAAAATATGTTGATCTCAGTCTTGCAAACTTCATTTACCCAGCACTCACAGCCTTTTGTGGCAGAGATTCCAGATGTTACTACCCATTGTGTGAAAATATGCTTCCTGATTTCAAACTTGAATGGCCTAGTTCTAAGTTTTAAAATTGTGCTTCCTTGTTCCTCACCAGAGGAAATAGTTTCTCCTGTATCTGCTCTAGAGTATTTTTATCACTTAATTAGACTACCCCTGAATCATCTCAACTCAAAGAATAAAAGCACCAATAATGAAAAATGAACATTAAAGAAGAATTTCTTTATTTTGCTCATAATTTAACTCTTTAAGCTTGATATAATTCTGGTGAATCTGCACTGTACCCCCTCCAAAGAGAATATATCCTTCCTGAGGTGCAGTGCCAAAACTGAAAACAAATGGGGTCTGACCAAAGCTCTGTACAACTGAAGCATAATTCTTTCTACTTTGTATTCCCTAGTGATAAAGGCCAACATTCCATTAGCCTTTTTGATTATTTTTTATACCTTTTACTGATTACATGGACACCCAAGTCCCTTTACAACTCTATAGTTCCTGGTCTCATGCCATTAAGAAAGTATTCTAATTTATCTTTCTTGGATCTAAAGTGAATGAATTCACATTTCCCCACAGTGAACTCCACCTGCCTTAATTTTGTCCATTCATTTAATCTCTTTATGTCCATTTGTAACTTGCATTTCCCATCTATATAACTTACTGTGCCTCCTAACTTAGTGCCATCTACAGACTTGGATATACAACTCTTTATTCTGTTATGATCAGGTGAGGAGGAGTTAGAAGGCTCCCCTCTTGTCCTCCTCCTTGTTTGACCGTTAAGAGGTTTATTCTTTCTTAAAACAGTGGATGTGCTTACCACTTCAGTTTTACATTTTACCTTTGTTGTGATCATAAAGAACCAATCGGACAGGTTTTCTTGAGTGGAAACAAGAAAGATGAGAGTTTATTGTACTTAAAAAAAAACTAAACCCAATCTAAAAAAAATAATAAAATTACATTACACTTCCACTCACACGAGAATCATACACACAAATAGAGTACAGAGTGATTAAAAATAATTTGATTTGGATAAGAGTCCAGAACAAGTAAAAATTAATACACAGTCTGTGGGGTTGGTAATTCCATTGTCTTCTGGCTGAAGTTGTGCTCTTTAAGTCTTCGGTTGGTAGAAGTGCACTTTGTGGCTGGCCCACCTGGATCAGGGTTTTCTTGGAGATAGAATTGTCGGTGGCTTTCTTCCCCTGGGGTCTCTGTCTGTAGCAATCTGTAGGCTTGGATGGTCTACAGTCACAGACTGTTTTCAACCTTGCGATACTATCTGGGGAGAGAGAGAGACATACAGTCCCACTGGGGTTCTGCCTGGTTAGCACTCAAAGCCTGTCTGCTTCAAAGTCTCAGGAGCTTGCCTGCTACGTGTAACAAAACTCCCAGTTTTATACAGCTGGGGGAGCCTGTCACATGGTCCTCTCAACTCCCTTTGTTTTTAATGAGGTCCAAATTCTAAAACCCAAACCTCTCTCAGATGGTATTGTCAGTGGGACTGGAGGGACGTCTCCACTCATGAATGCCTCAAGCTGGCTTTGAATGTCCTGCTAATGAGGGTAATAGGAATAATCTACTCAGTTAGCCAAAGCATTGTCCTGGATGGGATTCTTGTTAGACATGCATCCCCAATTCGATGTCCTGGAATCTGAGGTATTTCATATGCAAATTGTGGTGGCTATCTAGGCTGCCAGTTTTGTAAAAGTTAACTGTAAGATCCCAGCTCCTTTTTTTTAAAAGTTTGATGCAATTTTCCAACCAATGAATTAAAAATCCTCATTAGCATGTTTTCTTGACAATTCATTCATGAAAACCATTAATATATATGTTGGCCCAGTACAGATCCCTGGGGACCATCACTTATCACATTCTACCAATCAGAGTACACTCCCTTTATCCCTACTCTTTGTCTGGTACCTCCCAATCAATTAACAACCCATATTGCAAGGTTACTTCCTGTCCTGTACACTTTTATTTTTGCTCCAAATCTCTTGTATGGAACTTAATCACATACATTCTGGATGTCCATACGGACAACATCCACAAACACTGCTCTAACCATCATGCTAGTGACCTCCTAAAAACATTCAACTTGATTTGTCAGACAGGACCTACCCTTCACAAATCCATGCTGACTTTAAAAAAAGGAAGTGCTGAAAATACTCAGCAGGTCAGGCAGCATCTGTGGAGAGAGAATTAGAGATAACATTTCAGGTCTGTGAATTGGGTTCAGGTTCTGATGGAAGGTCACGGACCTGGAACGTTAACTCTGTTACTCTTTCCATAGATGCTGCCAGACCTGCTGAGTATTTCTAACTCTTTCAGTTTTTATTTCGCTTTTATTTTTGCTTTTATTTTGCTTTTATTCCATGCTGACTCGCTTGGGGCTAAATCTTACAGCACCCCCCCCCTCCCGATGTCGGGGGTCATGGTGGGGGAGGGTTGCTGGAAAATGCCTCAGGCAGAGGTCGGCCACAGGCCTCAATGTTGGGAAGGCCCAGCCCGATATTGCGAGTGACAGTGAGGCCTCGTGGCTGCAACCCCCGCTCCTCAGCAATGGAAGGAAAATTTACATATGTTAATTTATTTAAATAAACAAATTGATTACATCCCCACTCCCGCCGTCAGTCCCGGAGTGATAGTGGTGCCGGTGGCCGGCACTCCCGCGCCTTCAGATCCCAATCTGGGAATCCGCGGCGAAACACTGGTGGGGAGTGGGGAGCAGGTAAGTTTTCAGTGCGGGATGTGAGGGGAGCTGGGTCAAACTTATCTGATCGGTGTAGGGAATGGCGGGAAGGGGTAAAGTTTAAAGTTTATGAAGTTTGGTGGGGGGGGGGGCGGAAGGTCAGGTGGGCAGGGGAAGTGTTTTGGTGGGGGGACAGGGCAAGTGATGCATTGCATGGTTAGTGGGGGGATGGGAGAGGGGCTAATTAAATGTTTGTGAAATTTTTCATTGCCCCTTTCTTTAAATATGTAAATTAAATGGAAGGGCTCGAAGCCCTTTAAAAATGGCATCAGTGTCTGCGTAAAGGCTGCTGACGCCATTGTTGGAATGGACCACCCGCCCCTCCACGTCATCCGGGGGTGGGGGGGCAGCTCCCCCCAGCCATTTAAATGTGCTGCCACTGTTTACGTCTGACGCCGATTTTAGCAGTGGAAATGTAAAACGCAGCCTTTTGATCAGCTCCTACTTGATAAAATGCTCAGTCACTGTGCTCCTGACGATAGATTCCAGTAACTTCCCCACATCTGATGTTAAACTGGCAGGTTTGTTGTGGGACCACATTCACCCTTCCCACTCTCTTTTAATACATTTATAAAAACATTGACTGTTAGCTTCAATATCTCTTGCAAGTTTTTTCACAATCTATTTTGTGTAAGCCTTTTCTTTTAACTTGATACTGTCTTTTACCTTGTTTGTTAACTCGTTCTGGTTCATTACTCACCACTTAAATCCAGTAAAACCTTATCCCAAATTATTCAGAAAACTATTTCTAACATATTCTAGAAAATTATTGCCTGTGTATGTGAAAATTAAAATTGTCCACGATTTCTTTGTTGTTTCTGCTACATGCTTACTTACCGACTGGGAGTGGAGCGGAGACGAGCGGACTAGTGGGGAGAACACCGAGACAGAAGAGGATCAATTGTGCCCAAGGATCAAGGCCCAGTCACTCACCTTACAGGAGCGGAACGGGGTGGACCGGCCTGCGGGGAGAACGCAGAGCGAGAGAAGAGGATAAGTTGAGGCTGAGGATCGAGGCCTAGTCACTTACCTTCCGGAGCAGAGAGCAGTCCAGGTGTGCCGGAGTTTTGAAAAAAAAGTCAACAGTGACATCACAGGAAAGCTGCAAGGTGATTGTTCAGTGAGTAACAGCTGTTGGTGCCTGGAAATAGCTTTAAAAAATCAGGGGAAAGTTCTTTTTTTAAACCTACCATATAAGTGATAAGGTTAGCACTACTAAAGTGTGTTTTTTTTTAAATTAGTAATTTATTAGGGACTTTAGATTGTAGTGGGTAGTGTTTGGAGTAGAACAAGGCCCCTAGTATAATTAGTATTTTTTAATTAAAGGGAGTAACTAAGTAATCGAAAGGAGAGCTCGCACCCGTGATATGCTCCTCCTGCGCTATGTGGGAAATCAGGGACACTGGAAGTGTCCCTGACGACCATGTGTGCAGGAAGTGTATCTATCTGCAGCTACTGGCTACCCACATTACGGAGCTGGAGCTGCGGGTGGATTCACTGTGGAGCATCCGCGATGCTGAGGACGTCGTGGATAGCACGTTTAGCGAAGTGGTCACACCGCAGGTAATGGCTGCACAGACAGAAAAGGGATGGGTGACCACCAGGCGGAGTAGTAGGTACAGTCCTCTGTGGCCACACCCCTCTCAAACAGATATATCACTTTGAATACTGTTGGGGGGGATGGTCTCCCAGGGGAAAGCAGCAACAGCCAAGTTCGTGGCACCACATCTGCACAGCAGGGGCGGGAAAAGACCAGGAGAGCCATAGTGATAGGAGATTCAATTGGGAACAGATAAGCATTTCTGTGGTTGCAAATGAGACTCCAGGATGGTATGTTGCCTCCCTGGTGCAAGGATCAAGGATGTCTTGGAGTGGCTGCAGGACATTCTGAAGGGGAGGGTGAACAGCCAGTGGTCATGGTACATGTCGGTACCAACAACATAGGTAGAAAAAGGGATGAGGTACTGCAAGATGAATTTAAGGAGTTAGGAGCTAAATTAAAAAGCAGGACTTCAAAGGTAGTAATCTCAGGATTACTTCCTATGCCACGTGTTAGTGAGTATAGGAACAGGAGAATAGACCAAATGAATGTATGGTTGGAGAAATGGTGCAGGAGGGAGGGATTAAGATTCCTGGGACATAGGGACCAGTGCTGGGGAAGGTGGGACCTGTACAAGCGGGACCAGTTACACCCAGGCAAGACCAGAACTGATGTCCTTGCAGTGGTGTTTGCTAGTGCTGTTGGGGAGGATTTAAACTAGAATGGCAGGGGGATGGGAACCTCAGTAGGGAGACTGAGGAGGAGGAAACAAGGATAAAACGAAAGACAGGAAACAAAAAGGCAAAATTGGAAGGCATAGAAATCAAGGGCAAGAAACAAATAGGGCTATAGTGTGAAATAATGCTAAGATGACTAAGAATGTTAAAAAGACAAGTCTAAAGGCATTGTGTCTTAATGCTTGGAGTATTCGCAATAGGGTAGGCGAATTATCTGTGCAAATAGATGTAAATGGATGCAATTACGGAGACATGGCTGCAGGTGACCAAAGATGGGAACTGAACATCCAAGGGTATTCAATATATAGGAAGGACAGACAAAAATGGAAATGAGGTGGAGTAGCATTGTTAGTAAAAGAGGAAATCAATACAATAGTGAGGAAGGATATTAGCTCAGAGAATCCTGATGTAGAATCTGTATGGGTGGAGCTAAGAAACACCAAGGGGCAGAAAATGTTGGTGGGGGTTGTGTATGGACCCCCAAACAACAGTGGTGATGTAGAGGATGGCATTAAACAGGAAATTAGAGACGTATGCAATAAGAGTGCGACTGTAATTATGGGTTGCTTTAATCTACATATAGATTGGGCAAACCAAATTAGCAATAATACTGTAGAGGAGGAATTCCTGGAGTGCGTACTTGATGGTTTTTTTGGACCAATACGTTGAGGAAACAACTAGAGAACAGGCCATCCTAGACTGGGTATTGTGTAATGAGAAAGAATTAGTTAAAAATCTTGTTGTGTGGGGTCCCTTGGGGAAGAGCGACCATAACATGATAGAATTCTTCATTAAGATGGAGAGTGAGAGCGTTGATTCTGAGACTAGGGTCCTGAATCTAACTAAAGGAAACTATGAAGGTATGAGGCGTGAGTTGGCTATGATAGATTGGGGAATGTTACTTAAAGGGTTGACAGTGGATAGGCAATGGCTAGCATTTAAAGAGCGCATAGATGAATTACAGCAATTGTTCATTCCTGTTTGGCACAAAAATAAAACAGGAAGGGTGGCTCAACCGTGGATTACAAAAGAAATTAGGGATAGTTTTAGATCCAAGGAGGAGAAATATAAAACGGCCAGAACAAACAGCAAACCTGAGGATTGGGAACAGTTTAGAATTCAGCAAAGGAGGACAAAGGGATTGATTAAGAAGGGGAAAATAGTGTATGAGAGTAAGCTTGCAGAAAACATAAAAACTGACTGTAAAAGCTTCTATAGATATGTGAAGAGAAAAAGATTAGAGAAGACAAATGTGGGTCACTTACATTCAGAAACGGGGTAATTTATAATGGGGAACAACGAAATGGCAGACCAATTAAATACATACTTTGATTCTGTCTTCACAAAGGAGGACACAAATTACCTCCCAGAAATGTTGGGGAACATAGAATTTTTTTTTTTTAGAACATTACAGCGCAGTACAGGCCCTTCGGCCCTCGATGTTGCGCCGACCATCTGACCTACACTATTCCATTTTCATCCATATGTCTATCCAATGACCACTTAAATGCCCTTAAAGTTGGCGAATCTACTACTGTTGCAGGCAGGGCGTTCCACGCCCCTACTACTCTCTGCGTAAAGAAACTACCTCTCACATCTGTCCTATATCTTTCACCCCTCAACTTAAAGCTATGTCCCCTCGTGTTTGCCATCATCATCCGAGGAAAAAGACTCTCACTATCCACCCTATCTAACCCTCTGATTATCTTGTATGTCTCTATTAAGTCACCTCTCCTCCTCCTTCTCTCTAACGAAAACAACCCCAAGTCCCTCAGCCTTTCCTCGTAAGACCTTCCTTCCATACCAGGCAACATCCTAGTAAATCTCCTCTGCACCCTTTCCAAAGCTTCCACATCCTTCCCATAATGCGGTGACCAGAACTGCACGCAATACTCAAGGTGCGGCCTCACCAGAGTTTTGTACAGCTGCATCATGACCTCGTGGCTCCGAAACTCGATCCCCCTACTAATAAAAGCTAACACACCATATGCCTTCTTAACAGCCCTATTAACCTGGGTGGCAACTTTCAGGGATTTATGTACCTGGATACCAAGATCTCTCTGTTCATCTGCACTACCAAGAATCTTCCCATTAGCCCAGTACTCTGCATTGCTGTTACTCCTTCCAAAGTGAATCACCTCACACTTCTCCGCATTAAACTCCATTTGCCATCTCTCAGCCCAGCTCTGCAGCCTATCTATGTCCCTCTGTACCCTACAACACCCTTCGACACTCCACAACTCCACCGACCTTCGTGTCATCCGCAAATTTACTAACCCACCCTTCTACACCCTCATCCAGGTCATTTATAAAAATGACAAACAGCAGTGGCCCCAAAACAGAACCTTGCGGTCCACCACTAGTAACTAAACTCCAGGATGAACATTTGCCATCAACCACCACCCTCTGTCTTCTTTCAGCTAGCCAATTTCTGATCCAAAGCTCTAAATCACCTTCAACCCCATACTTCCGTATTTTCTGCAATAGCCTACCGTGGGGAACCTTATCAAACGCCTTACTGAAATCCATATACACCACATCCACAGCTTTACCCTCATCCACCTGTTTGGTCACCTTCTCGAAAAACTCAATAAGGATTGTGAGGCACGACCTTCCTTTCACAAAACCGTGCTGACTATCGCAAATGAACTTATTCTTTTCAAGATGCTTATAAATCCTATCTCTTATAACCTTTTCCAACATTTTACCCACAACCGAAGTAAGGCTCACAGGTCTATAATTACCAGGGCTGTCTCTACTCCCCTTCTTGAACAAGGGGACAACATTTGCTATCCTCCAGTCTTCCGGCACTACTCCTGTCGACAATGACGACATAAAGATCAACAACAACGGCTCTGCAATCTCCTCCCTGGCTTCCCAGAGAATCCTAGGATAAATCCCATCTGGCCCAGGGGACTTATCTATTTTCACTCTTTCCAAAATTGCTAACACCTCCTCCTTGTGAATCTCAATCCCATTTAGCCTAGTAGGCTGTATCTCAGTAATCTCCTCGGCAACATTTTCTTTCTCTACTGTAAATACTGACGAAAAATATTCATTTAACGCTTCCCCTATCTCCTCTGATTCCGCACACAACTTCCCACTACTATCCTTGATTGGCCCTGTTCTAACTCTTATCATTCTTTTATTCCTGATATACCTATAGAAAGCCTTAGGGTTTTCTTTGATCCTATCCGCCAATGACTTCTCGTGTCCTCTCCTTGCTCTTCTTAGCCCTCCCTTTAGATCCTTCCTGGCTAGCTTGTAACTCTCAAGCGCCCTAACTGAGCCTTCACGTCTCATCCTAACATAAGCCGCCCTCTTCCTCTTGACAAGCGCTTCAACTTCTTGAGTAAACAACGGCTCCCTCGCTCGACAACTTCCTCCCTGCCTGACAGGTACATACTTATCAAGGACACGCATTAGCTGCTCCTTGAATAAGCTCCACATTTCGTTTGTGCCCATCCCCTGCAGTTTCCTTCCCCATCCTACACATCCTAAATCTTGCCTAATCGCGTCATAATTTCCTTTCCCCCAGCTATAATTCTTGCCCTGCGGTATATACCTGTCCCTGCCCATCGCTAAGGTAAACCTAACCGAATTGTGATCACTATCGCCAAAGTGCTCACCTACATCTAAATCGAACACCTGGCCGGGTTCATTACCCAGTACCAAATCCAATGTGGCATCGCCCCTGGTTGGCCTGTCCTTCTAGTGAGAAGGAGGAACTGTATGAAATCAGTATTAGTAGGGAAATGGTGTTAGGGAAATTGATGGGATTGAAGGCCAATAAATCCCCAGGGCCTGATAATCCACATGCCAGAGTACTTAAGGAAGTGGCCCTAGAAATAGTGGATGCATTGGTGGTCGTCTTCCAAGATTCTATAGACTCTGGAACAGTTCCTACAGAGTGGAGGGTAGCTCGTGTAACCCCACTATTTAAAAAGGGAGGTAGAGAGAAAACAGGGAATTACAGACCAGTCAGCCTGACGTTGGTAGTGGGGAAAATTCTAGGGTCCATTATCAAAGATTTTATAGCAGAGCACTTGGAGAGCAATGACAGTATCGGACAAAGTCAACATGGATTTATGAAAGGGAAATCATGCTTGACAAGTCTACTGGAATTTTTTGAGGATATAACTAGTAGAATAGATAAGGGAGAACCAGTGGATGTGGTGTATTTGGACTTTCAGAAGGCTTTCGACAAGTCCCACATAAGAGATTAGCGTGCAAAATTAAAGCATATGGGATTGGGAGTAAGGTACTGACACGGTTAGGAAACTGGTTGGCAGACAGAAACAAAGAGTAGGAATAAACAGGTCTTTTTCTGAGTGGCAGGCAGTGACTAATGGGGTACCGCAGGGATCAGTGCTAGGACCCCAGCTATTCATAATATATATTAATGATATAGATGAGGGAATTAAATATAATATATCCAAGTTTACAGATGACACAAAGCTGGGTGGGAGTGGGAGTTGTGAGGAGGATGCAGAGAAGCTCCAGTGTGATTTTGACAGGTGGGAGTGAGTGGGCAAATACATGGCAGATGCAGTATAATGTGGATAAATGTGAGGTTATCCACTTTGGTGGCAAAAAACAGAAAGGCAGATTATTATCTGAATGGCGATAGATTGGGAAAGGGGGAGGTGCAGCGAGACCTGGGTGTCCTTGTGTACCAGTCACTGCAAGTAAGCATGCAGGTGCAGCAGGCAGTTAAGAAGGCAAATGGTATGTTGGCCTTCATAGCAAGAGGATTTGAGTACAGGAGCAAGGATGTCTTGCTGCAATTATACAAAACCTTGCTGAGACCACATCTGGAGTATTGTCTGCAGTTTTGGTCTCCTTATCTGAGAAAGCATGTTCTTGCTATGGAGGAGTGCAGTGAAGGTTCACCAGACTGATTCCTGGGATGGCAGACTGACGTATGAAGAGAGATTGGGTCGCTTAGGCTTGTATTCGCTCGAGTTTAGAAGAATGAGAGGGGATCTCATAGAAACCTACAAAATTCTAACAGAACTGAACTAGATGCAGGAAGGATGTTCCCAATGGTGGGGCAGTCCAGGACCAGGGGGTCACAGTCTAAGGATAAGGAGTAAGCCATTTAGGACTGAGATGAGGAGAGATTTCTTCACCCAGAGAGTGGTGAATCTGTGGAATTCTCTGCCACGGAAAGCAGTTGAGGCCAAATCATTAAATATATTCAAGAAAGAGTTAGATATAGTTCTTAGGGCTAATGGGATCAAGGGATATGGGGAGAAAGCGGGAACAGGTTACTGAGTTTGGATGATCAGCCATGATTGTATTGAATGGCGGAGCAGGCTTGAAGGGCCGAATGACCTACTCCTGCTCCTATTTTTCTATGTTTCTATGTTTCTATGATTTCTGTATTTATACAAATCCCAACTACATCACTACTGTCAGGATGTCTGTAAACAACTCCCACTAGAGTCTTGCATCCTTTACTGTTTCTCAATTCTATCCATATTGTTTCCACTGGTTGTTCACTCTTCATGAATTACTTTCTTTCCATTGCTGTAATTGTGCCATTTTATCAACATTGCTATTCCTCCTCCTGCCTTAATTTCCAATCCTTTCAAATGATCCTACAACCAGGAATATTTAACTCTCAATCATACCTTGCTTATAACCAAGTCTCTGCAATAGCTACTACATGATATTCTTTCCGCTGAATTTGTGCTCCTAACAGATTTGCTTATTTCTTATGAACACAATGCATGAACAATAAAAAACTGGGCTGTGAATACTAGCCTGATTGATGAGAATGAAGAAAAAGTCAATAGTGTTATTAAGGCCCTGCAATTCATATTTCAATTTGATGGATGCCATCATGCATCTAACCTGCTCACAGGATGGGAATAAAGATGTACTATACATCTGCTAGATTATTTCAATAGCGACATTATTTAGAACAGATTTTGAAGGAAGGGAAGGAACCCATTGTTTTACCATTAATTCGAAAGTACTTCACCTAGAAAGTTACGAAACACAAATTCTTGGGGAGGGGGATAGGTTGAAGGAGGGATTTGGAATTATTATGAATCCTTCTATCTAAATACTTTAATAATTTACATTGTAATGTCACTGGGCTAGCAATCCAGAGGCCCAAGCTAATGCTCTGGGGACATGAGTTCAAACCCCACTATGGCAGCTGGTGGAATTTAAATTCAATTAATAAATCTGGAATTTAAAAATAGTAGTCTCAGTAATGGTGACCATTAACCCATTGTTAATTATCATAAAAGCTTATTTGGTTCACTAATGCCCTTTAGGGAAGAAAATCTGTGGTCCTTACCTGGTCTGGCCGACATGTGACTCCAGGCTGACAGCAATGTAGTTGATTCTTAACTGCCCTCTGAAATGGCCTAGAAAGCCACTCGTTTGTACCAAACCATTAGAGAAAAGTCCACAAGGAATGAAACCCGACGGACCACCTGGCGTCAACCTGGGCACCAGAAATGACAACGGCAAACCCAATCCTGTCGACCATGCAAAGTCCTCCTTACCAAAAGCTGGGAGCCTTGTACCAAAATTGGGAGAACTGTCCCACAGACTAGTCAAGCAACAGCCTGACATAATCATACTCATAGAATCATACCTTACAGACAATGTCCCAGACACCACCATCCATCCCTGGTAATGTCCTGTTCTACTGACAGGACAGACCCACCAGAGGTAATGGCACTGTGGTATACAGTTGGGAGGGAGTTGTCCTGGGAGTCCTCAATATTGACTCCAGATCCCATGAAGTCTCATGGCATCAGGTTAAACATGGGCACGGATGTCTCCTGCTGATTACCACCTACTGTCCCCCCACGGCTGATGAAACAGTGCTTCTCATGTTGAATACCAATTGGAAGAAGCGCTAAGGGTAGCAAGGGCACAGGATGTACTGTTGGTGGGGGACATCAATGTCCATCACCAAGAGTGGCTCAGTAGCACCACTACTGACTGAGCTGGCCCAGTCCTGAAGGACATAACTGCTAGACTGGGTCTATGGCAGGTGGTGAGGGAACCAACATGAGGGAAAAGCCTACTTGACCTTGTTCTCCCTAATCTACCTGTTCTAGATATATCTGTCCATGACAATATTGGTAGGAGTCCTTGTGGAGACAAAGTCCCATCTTATCATTGAGGATATCCACCATCATGTTGTGTGGAGTTACCACCATGCCAAATGGGATAGATTTCAAACAGATCTAGCAGCTCAAAACTTGGCAACCATAAGGCAGTGAGGGCCATCAGTAGTAGCAGATGCATAATCTGTAACCTCATGGCCCAGCATATCCTCCACTCTACCATTACCATCACGCCAGGGGATCAACCGTCGTTCAATGAAGACTGCAGGATGGCATGCCAGGAGCAGTACCAGGCATACCTACAAATGAGGTGTCAACTTGGTGAAGCTACAACACAGGACTACATGCATGCCAGTCAGCAGAATCAGCGTGTGATAGACAGAGCTAAGCGATCCCACAACCAACGGATCAGATCTAAGCTCTGCAGGTCTGCCACATCAAGTCATGAATAGTGGTGGGCAATTAAAAAACTAACAGAAGGAGGAAGCTCTACAATTATCCTTATTCTCAATGATGGGGAAGCCCAGCACATTAGTGCAAAAGATAAGGCTGAAGTATTTGCAACTACCTTCAGCCAGAAATGCCGAGTGGATGATTCATCTCGGCCTCCTCCTGAGGTCCCCAGTATCACAGATCCCAGTCTTCAACCAATTCGATTCACTCCACATGATATCAAGAAATGGCTGGAGGCGCTGGATACTGCAAAGGCAATGGACCCTAACAACATTCTGGCAATAGTACTGATGACTTGTGCCCCTAGCCAAGCTGTTCCAGGACAGCTACAACACTGGCGTCTACCCAACAATATGGAAAATGTACATAGCATTGACCATAGTGATGGTGGAAATAGGCAAGTAATTCATTCCCTGCCCATTTTGGGCACCAACAATCTGCTTCCAGTTGGGGGGCCTTCAGCATTACCCCTGAATCTCTTAGGAAGGAAATATTGTCCATCAGAGTTGGAATAAGCCAGTAATTCATTCCCTGGCAATTCTGGGGTGCTAACTGTTATATGATTGCCTTTAAGAGAGATGTCTCTTTAAGATCTTAGTATGCTAATATGCTAAGTCACAGGGTGTGGTCATGTGACTTGAAACCAGAGTCACTCTGCAACTGTAACACCAAGATGAATGTTCTGTAAATAGTTTTCTCTGTACTGTATATAATAGTTTAACTGTAAAAAACCTGTTTGAGATCTTCAGCATAACTGGACTCCACGCATCTCATTTACGTTGCATCAGGCAACACAAAGAACTCATTATATGGTGGCAGATGTGGTGAGAAGACGAAGTCTGGGATTGAAGACCACAGGTAAAACAGTTGTAAAAACTACCCTTCCTACAGCCACTGGAGAGAAAGTTCAACAGAAATACTGGACCATGGGTGGAAAGAGGAAAGAACCTATTTTCAGCTGTAGACGACAGAGCTCAGAATGACAGGCTGCAAGTATATCAGGTGAGTCATTGTGCCGATGGACAAGAGATAAGCTTTGAAGTGCTGAAAAGTTAGATTTTTTCGATAGACTCCATCAAATAAAAATGGGCAAGACCTGACTCCTCTCCCAGGCTGATCGAGGTTGGTACCATTATAGCAGGCATCGATTGCAAAACGTGCAGGCAAACTCCGATCACTGCAGAGTCCCATCCAGTCAACTAAATTCTTTAAAAACTCATTAAACCACTTGAGCATGAAGAAGAATTCCTATTCATGCAGCCACGGCTATAAAAATAACATTAAACCATTTGAGCATGAAAAACATAAACAAACTCGAGTAAAAAAAGCAATTGCACAGCTGTGTAAACAGACAAGCTTAAGTGCTGCAAGGAAAATGAACACAGAACATTATCAAATACCTGCTCCTCTCAATCCAAGCAGCGAGTCTAAAGAACAGAGAATTTCTTAAAGGGGAAACAGTGCAGTGTCATAGAACAAGTCTTAAAGCAAGTTATAAACAACAACAAAAAAGCTGGAAGATGGATACCGAATTTCCAAGCATGAACTAGAAGTCCATGGATATCCTATCCGAGTTCCAACTTTTCAAACAAAGAATGCAGTTATGCTTCACAAACCAAGTGATTGCAGAAACACAAAAACAGGCTGGAAAACACTGATAGTAGTTGGAAATGAGGGATTACCTCAGGCTTACCTGATGAGGACCAGAAAGATCCCACAAAGATATGGAAGGTGCTGGAAGATCAACTCCGATTAAGAGTGAATTTAAGAAGTCATTGCCTGGAATTGATGTCCTACAGGCAACAGCCACAGGAATCAATAGACCAGTTCATCAGTACTTGCCATAATAAGGGCAACAAATGCAATTTTTCAGAAACTGAGCTGTCAGAGTGACTAATGGAGCTAGTGATTGTATCAACACCATTGAAGCATTCCAGAATGACCTCTTGGTGAAAAAGAAAGCTCACCGCTTTGAGGCGCTGTTAGAAGATGGCAGGAAGTACAAAGCCATTGAAGCTGGACAACAGCATCTGCAAGCATTAGGTGCAGCCAACAGTATTGGCATGATAGCCAGGTCGAAAAGAGCCAGCTACCTATGTGGCAAGTGTGGTTTGTCCCACTCAGTAAGAAGTTGTCCTACATTGCAAGATCTGTGCATGGTGTGTGGTGCAAAAGGACACTGGGCCCGCCTATGCAAGAAATCTCGCTCCAAAGATGCAGCCAGAAGTCACGGTAGAACACAAACAAGCAGACGACAGGTGCAGCAACAGGGCAACAGCAACAAGGAAAGCGCCAGAGAGCTGTGTAAACACAAGCCAATACATGAAGTTCACAGTGAAACAAACTTGAGACAAGACTCAGAGAGAAGTAATCCTCAGTCAGAAGATGATCAGACGTTTCACATTGTGAACCTAACACATCGTATTGATGAAGTCAAACAACTAGAAGCTTCATCACTATTAACACCATATGCCCAAAGAAAGCTGGCAAACATAGGGGGGCACAGTGGTGCAGTGATTAGCACCGCAGCCTCACAGCTCCAGCGACCCAGGTTCAATTCTGGGTACTGCCTGTACGGAGTTTGCAAGTTCTCCCTGTGACCGTGTGGGTTTCCGCCCGGTGCTCCGGTTTCCTCCCACAGCCAAAGACTTGCAGATTGATAGGTAAATTGGCCATTGTAAATTGCCCCTAGTGTAGGTAGGTGGTAGGGGAATTGAGGGGATGTGGTAAGAATACAGAATTAATGTAGGATTAGTATAAAATGGGTGGTTGATGGTCAACAGTCCATGACCCAGCGACAGTGAAGGAACAGCGATATAGTTCAAAGTCAGGATGGTGTGTGACTTGGAGGGAAACTTGCAGGTGGTGGTGTTCCCATGCATTTGCTACCCTTGTCCTTCTAGTTGGTAGAGGTCACGGGTTTGGAAGGTGCTGTCGAAGGAGGCTTGGTGCGTTGCTGCAGTGCATCTTGTAGATGGTACACACTGCTGCCACTGTGCGTCGGTGGTGGAGGGAGTGAATGTTTGTAGATGGGGTGCCAATCAAGTGGGCTGCTTTGTCCTGGATGGTGTTGAGCTTCTTGAGTGTTGTTTGACCAGTTCCAGTGCCAATCTTAACCTTCAATGTATTTATTTTGTTTTTTAAAAAATGTTATTTAGAGATACAGCACTGAAACAGGCCCTTGGGCCCACCGAGTCGTTGCAGCCAGGTTAAACCTGCCGTGAGGTGGGAATGGAGTGGCAAATAGAGCCACTTAATTTTAACTCCTGTTACACCTATTCTCTACCAGTTGGAGGGAGTTAAATTCTCCCTCCAGTCCCTGACTGTGTACTCTACATATGCAAGGCCCTGGAATAGAGTTAGAGTTAGACCTAGGGGCAAGAGTACCAGCACGGGACCAACATTTGATGAGAACCTATTAAAATAATTTGTTTAATAAATTCTTTAACAAAAAAAGTATTTCTTTAATCTTTTTTTTAGATTAGAGATACAGCACTGAAACAGGCCCTTCGGCCCACCGAGTCTGTGCCGACCATCAACCACCCATTTATACTAATCCTACACTAATCCCATATTCCTACCAAACATCCCCATCTGTCCCTATATTTCCCTACCACCTACCTATACTAGTGACAATTTATAACGGCCAATTTACCTACCAACCTGCAAGTCTTTTGGCTTGTGGGAGGAAACCGGAGCACCCGGAGAAAACCCACGCAGACACAGGGAGAACTTACAAACTCCACACAGGCTTTTATTAAACTATACTTTTAATAATATGGGATGAATGAAAGATGAATTGTACAGCAGATACCCAGCTCAGATATTAAACTGCAATTTTCACTCAACCTCTGCTCTCATGGTTATGGAATGCAAACAATTGACACAGCTTACAAAATTTATATGGTGTACACAGAGGAATTAACACTGAGATATACACAAATCATACTGTAAATGGTGTCTATCAATTGCTATGCTTTAGCCAGTGTATATTCTAATTACTTAGTTGCTTCTAAAGTCCTTTCAGTTTTCTCCATGTAAACTTCTACAATATGCATTGCTCAAGATCAACGGTGTATTGAATCATTTTAATACCTTAAATCTGGTGATAAAATTTTTAGCATCAACTGCTCTGCTGTGCCAATTATTTCAGTGGGCTTTTCAATCTTGTGAATGTCAGTTTAGGAACTTATCAGTTCACACTTCAGTGGCAGGAGCAGGTCAAAGGTCAATATCATGTCTCCCAATTGGCTTTTGAAGCCAATTTTCAGCTGAAGATCTGAGCTTTACTTCCACAGTCCTACCTCTAGAATGGATAACCTTTTTTAAAAACAATAATGTAAATATAGTTTAAACTGCGTAACAAGGGTAAGAAATAATATAAATTGAAGGTAGAAATAGTTGGGATCAGGGAAATCATAGGAATACGAATAGGCCATTTCGCCCCTGTTCTGCCATTCAATAAGATCATGGCTGATCTATGACCTGACTTCATAAGCACACCTTTGGCCCATATCCATTCATATCATTGGTTAACAAAAACCTATCAATCTCAAATATAAAATTTACAATGAATCCAGCATCAATTGCCATTTGTGGAAGAGAGTTCCAAACTTCTACCACCTTTGTGTGTAGAAGTCTTATCTAATTTTATTCCTAAAAGATATGGCTCTAATTTTTAAACTATGCCCCCTAGTCCTAGACTCCCCAACCAGCAGAAATAGTTTCTCTCTATCTACCTTATCTGTTCCCCTTAATATCTTGAAAACTTTGGTCAATTCACCCCCTTTACCTTCTAAATTCCAGGGAATACAACCCTACATTGTGTAATTTCTCCTTGTAATTTAACCAGTGGAGCCCAGGTATCAATCTGGTCAATCTACACTGCACCCCCTCCAGTGGCTAAGGTGTGGTGCCCAGAATTGTTCACAGTACTCCAGGTGTGGTCTAATCAGGGTTTTCTATAGCTGTAGAGAAAAGGAAAAAAGAACTGAGTACTAAATGGAGGATTGGCAAAATGCACGTATTCTCTAAAACCTATTTAAATCTTTTTAAAGTAGTTTAATATCACATAATAAAGATGTTCCTGAAATCATACCATTATTATCACAATATGAATTTCAGCCTTACAGTGACTGAATTTAAATGTCAAAAATTATCAACCCTAAGGAACACCCAGATTTCCCTGGAGTTTCTGGAAGTCTAGGAGCTTTATCTGCAGGCAAAATGATACCAATAGAACTGGAGAGTAATAATTAGGTAAGATGCAAGTGAAACAAAGCTCTTTCACTGTGTTGCACCTGAGAATGTTGAATTATTCATCTTCTTTATGCTTCTTTTCAAATAATAGATGTCCATATTTGTCTTCTTTCACTGGATTGACAACGTCCTCTGGAATATGAAATATCCATGGAGCTACCTCGAACTCTTGTTTGGTGAGAAGGTCATTACCTAGGAGGAAAAATAAATAAGTTGCCCTAAGTTATTTGTTGCTGTCAGGAATTCTAACATTCTTGCTTTACTATAGCAGGAAAATTCTGCACACAACCTCATGTCAATATGAAAAATGGAAGTACAATGGTTATAAGGCAAAATACAGATAAAGATGATCAGCTACTGTGTGATAAGAGCCTTTGAGCTGCTGGAACCATGGAAAACCAACAACTGAAAATGGATAACTAATGCCGTAAGGCTGTGCAAAAATAATCGGGTTTCACTACTTTGCATTTGAGAAATAGTAAAATATGTTGGTAGATTATATGGTAACATATGTTGGTAGGTCATATAAATTGGGTGGAGTCCATAAGAAGGCAAATTGCAGAGACTTTGGAAGACCAGGTCTGTTGTGCGGATAGACTTTTTCATACTTTCTAAAATTTTAGTTCAAAACTTGATCAGCACACACATGGGACTGAATTTTTTATTGGCTCCGGAAGCGGGTCTGGAGGCAGGTGGGCCCAGAATTTCCTGCCGCTGGCCAGCGTGCCAGTTTGCTAGCATAGTCCTGTCTCCAGGCCATTTTCCAGGAGGCCATGTTGAGGGTGAGACGGCTACCTGCCCACAAGTGGCAGTTAGCCACTTTAGCTAACTAAGGGGCCGACTAAGACCCCTCTCCTGCCCCCGACTGGAATTTTCCAGTCAGCATGTGGGCCCCCCCTACAGTGATCGAAACACAGCCAGAGAAAGGAGACGGTCTCCCGCCAGAAGACCGGGGATGGGGGGTGGGGGGTGGGGGGGGGAGGGAGGGGGCAGCATCCTGTTTCACTACTTAAGCATCGCCCCCTGCAGCTGACAACCCTGTTGGAGGAGTTCCCTTTCCAGCAGAACGGTCTGGCAGCTTGATCATTTTTAAGTTGCAAGATTTAAAAGTGCTGAGAAGGTGCCTCCATCCTGAGGCGCCCTCTCTCTCCCTTACATGCATTGGCAGATTACAGCTTATTCAGTGCTGGAGGCCTCCTATTGGCCCTCCAGCTTCCTGAGCCTGCCCGCCATCCTTAATCGGGTGACGAGTGCGCCCTTTCACCTTAAATTGTCCTTTCATTCAAATGATCGGGGCATGCACGTCACACCAATGGCATACGGAAATTATCCCAACGCTGGGGTGAGGCCCCAGAACAAAAATTCAGGCCATGGAGTATACTGAATAATAAAACATGACAAATTACTTTGTAACCTGGGGGATGTAAATAACAATTAGAGAAAATTGTATCTCTTTCTGAATATTGCAGCTTAGCAACCTGATATCATTATCTTAGCAACAGGTCTCACTATATATTGTAATTATCTTAAAGTTTGATATGATCTCTCACCATACATACCTCTAGTTGCTGATGGCTCTTATTATATGAAATGTTTCCATTTACTCGCTGCATTCAAAATTTTCCTCAGCTTACCGACAGTAATTATGTGTTTATTCAATATTGTCAGGAAGATTAGGTAGACATTCCACATAAAATAAAAAGTAATCCTGTATCTATATTGTTTTGGATCAAAGCTGCCTACATTCAAAGTCCATGTTAATTACTCAGGGAAATTTTATTCAGGGGAACAGTCAGGATGGGTATATTTGTGATGATTTCTTTTCTTTTGTATGTCATAAATTTGATTTACAGCAGTACATAGTTGATGGGTGAACATTCACACTGCCAAAAGACTTTCATAAATAGGATTTTGTTTTGAGAAACAGTGAAATACACAGTTAGGTTCTGAATCTCTGCAGTGGTTCTAGTAGTCTCCCACTATGACTCTGGCAGGAAATGGGCTGAACTCCTTGGGAAACAATGCAAATGGCTGAAACAGCTCCTTATGCCATTTCCATGGAGTTACCCTGGGAGACAGGGAGATCGCCTTCAGAATGTCAGCACCTTCGTTTTTCTGTTTTTGCTTGGTTCAAATTTCAAATGTACCAAGAAGCAACTAAGCAAAATACTTTACACTCTCTACCTCAGGACTGTCCAACCTTTTCGCCTGGGGAGCCATATTACAATTTTTATCTTACATGGGGAGCCGGTCCCCCTCTCTCTGCCCCCCACTTCTCTCTCTGTCTCTGTCTCTGACAGTTGTAGAGAGCGGAAATGCTCAGCAGCTGGTTGATCAGTTTTTTTTAATCTCAAATCAGTTTCACAGCTGACAGATCCTGACATTGGGAACAGCAGTTTCTGAACTTCGGACAGATTCGGAGTTTTTTTAAAAGGCCACCGGAAAACCCCGAATCTGTCCGAAGTTCAGAAACTGCTGTTCTCAATGTCAGGATCTGTCAGCTGTGAAACTGACTTGCGATCTTTTTTAAAAGCAGATCTGACAAGGCGGAATTTCTCATCTCCAGTCACAGACCCCGGGTACAGTTTACACCCGTGAGCCAGATCCTGGCCCGCGGGCTGTAGGTTGGACAACCCTGCTCTAGCTACATCGGACACTTTCCCATGGCTTACGAATATCTGATGATAAAAAAAACATAAGTTGCAAATAGTTTCATCGAATTTACAAGTATTCATAGCAGCAGAGCCACAGGCCATCTTTTTCACTGGCAATCATTTTTATAACATTAATTTTAAATGATGCATTCCACGTTATTGATCATTTGCACTGCTCCCACTCTTTTTTACATTCCTCAATTTGTGGGGCACATACGTGTATATGATTTAGATAAATATTGCTCAAAAATTTATTAATGAAATAGTCATTTAAATACTGTGCCACTCGTTAGCTATCTTGGTTTTCTATTCCTTTTGTATTGAAATATTTCCCTGTCTGGATGATGTTACCATCAATATCAGCAGTGTGGAATGGTTGGACTGCATCATCTTCATTAGTTTCCGTGATATTTGACAGTTCATTGAGGCTGATTGTTCCATCTTTGTTCACATCATATGCTGTAAATTCACTTGGTATCTCTGTGGGACACACATAAAACGTGAGCTTGTAAAACAACTGTGCTTTTTTTCCCCACTTACACCATTGGGGCACACAATGACAGTTTAAGTTTGACTGTTTAAATAATTGATTCACTTTTTTTTAAAAAGCATCATGTGGTGAGAAACACCACAGGAATGAAATTTACTGAAAGTTAAATCAAGGCCCACCTGCCCTCTGGGGTGGATGATCATTCCTTGCTGCACTCAATCCCATCTCCACTATCTCTCCTTATTTGCTCTAGTATATATGTGCTTTCTTAAGATTCTTTTCACTTGATCTGTTTTCCTTGTTCACAGTTTTTACTTATTTCATGTCCTCTGTTCCCTCCATGTTGTTAATCCAATGTACTTTAATTATTATAAAATAATGTCCTATACAAGTTTAACATAACTTCCTTTCTTTTGTACTCTATGCCCCTATTAATGAAGTCAAGGATTCTGTATGCTCTTAAATGATTTATACAGATTACACCCAGGTCCCTCTGCTTCTGCAGCCCATTGCACCCTTTATTTTATATTGTCTCTCTGTGTTCTTCCTACCAAAATGAATCACTTCATACTTCTGTGGGGGGAGATGGTGGCATAGTGGTAATGTCACTGGACTAGTAATCCAGAGACCCAGGATAATACTCTGGGGACATTGGTTCAAATCCCACCATGGCAGCTGATGGAATTTAAATACAATTAATTATTTTTTTTAAATTCTGGAATTGAAAGCTAATCTTAGTAATGGTGACCATGAAACCACTGTTGAATGTGGTAAAAATTCATCTAATTCACTAATGTTTTTTAGGGAAGGCGATCCGCTGTCCTTACCTGGTCTGGCCTACATGTGATTCCAAACCCACTGCAATGGAGTTGATTTTTAACTGCCCTCTAAAATGGCCTAGCAGGCCATTCAGTTGTACCACCACTTCCTCAAGGACAATTAGCAATGGGCAGCAAATACTGGCCTTGCCAGTGATGCCCGCATTCCATGAAACAAATAATAAAAATAAGTTCCATCTGCCACTTGTCTGCACATTCCACTAACCCATCTATGTGTTTTTGAAGTTCTACACTATCCTCCTCACAGTTCACAATGTTTCCAAGTTTTGTATCAACCACAAATTTTGAAATTGTGCCCTGTACACCAAGGTCTAGGTCATTAATATTTATCAACAGCAGGGATTCTTACACCAACCCCTGGGGAACTCCACTACAAACTTTCCTCCAATCCAAAAAACATGCATTAACCACTACTCTGTTTCCTGTCACTCATCCAATTTTGTATCCATGTTGCTACTATCCATTTTATTCCATGAGCTATAACTTTGCTCACAAGTCTGTTGTGTGACACTTTATCAAATGCCTTTTGTAAGTCCATGTACACCACATCAACAGTATTTCCCTGATCAACCTTCTCTGTTACATCTTCAAAAAACTCCAGCAAGTTAGTTAAACATGATTTTCCCTTCACAAATCCATGCTGGCTTTCCATAATTAGCCCACATTTGCCCAAGTGACCATTAATTTTCTTCTGAATTATCATTTCTAGAAGCTTCTCCACCACTGACGTTAAACTGACTGATCTGTAGTTGCTGGGCTTATCTTAACAGCCTTTTTTCAACAAGGGCATAACATTACACCACCCCTGAATCTAACGAAGACTGGAAAATTATGGCCAGTCTTTCTGCAATTTCCACTCTCACTTCCCTTAGTATCCTTGGCTGCTTCTCATTGGTTCAGATGCCTTATCAACTTTAAGCACAGCTGACCTATCCAATACCTCCGCCAGACCTGATCCCAGTATCCCAGGAATCTAAAGCCCTCCCCCTGCGCCATCTTGCCAGCCACGCATTCATCTGTTCTATCCTCATATTTCTATATTCACTTGCGCGTGGTACTGGGAGTAATCCAGAGATTACTGCATTTGAGGTTCTGCTTGCTAATTTCTTACCTAACTCCCCAAACTCTACCTACAGCTCTTGTCTTCCTCCTATTGCCAACCTCTTTCAGACAGAAAGTGTCGCTGGCAACTTAATTTACTGCAGCTGTGCGAGCAGGAAGCAACTGGCCGGCTACGGAGATAATGCCAGGGCTGTACTCGTATCTACAATAAATTCATAGCTTCAGCACCAAGCTGGAGTGAGGGAGAACGAGGGAGGCTGGGGCAGAGTTGTCCAAGACACCGGGCCCATAAGTGTCTGGGAGCACCTGGAGAAGGAATTGGAGATTGCACCTATAAACCCTTCCAAATGCACTTTTCCAAGATTATTGTCTGGTTCTGTAAAAATTACATTAAAGTCTGCAGTTCTAATCCTTGACCATTGTGAATTAACTTTATATTGTTTGTCTTCACTATTCTTTTCTAAGATGAACAACCCACATTTAAGGTCAGCTACTTGCTGGGAAAATATTTACCATTGGTGTGCCACTTGATTCCTTTAAAAAACACCTTGAAAAATCATGTTTTGGTCCAAATTATCTCAACCGACATGTTTTTGTTAGTAATCCAGAATCTAACCAGTGCTTTACAAAGCTCGCAGAGACCCACGAAGTGGAGACACATATTTCCGTGCAGTATCAAGAACTTCAAAAAAAAAGGTCAGAGATCAGTCAGCCACTCAGTAACAGCGACCGTGACGACTGAGTGTTAACTGGCCATTTTTTTTTTTTGTAGACTTTTATACCCTACACTCTATTGAAGATTCGCACTGCTCTCCTTAGTGACCTTTTCATGCTTGCCTTGGATGTGACGACAATAGCTAACATACCAATCTTCCCCACAGGGATGCTAATGCCCCTCAGACATGGTTCAACACTGCTGGGAATTCGGAACAGTCGTGAGCAGACATGGGCCATGCTGTCGAGTCTTACTGGATGTGAAATGTATTTATTGCATAGACACTGAAGTGTGTGGACACTAATAAGACGAAAATCGCAACATATATTGCACAGAAGTTGTAATTAAAGTAGGTTGAATTTTACATTCAGTATCACGGCAGCTAATAGATTTCATTCGACCTCGCCTGCTGAGCGTGATTAACTGATAAATTACACAGATGGAATCAAAGAGCTGATGTAAAGTTAATTTACAGCTAGTTGATATTTTATAACTTCTTTACCCTTAACTTTATAGTACACATGACAATATCTGTTTTAGATCTGATCTAAATTTAAAACGAAAACAAACAAAACGTTCAGATTTACACTCTACTGCACCCACTAAACATCTCTGGCTGTCTATTCCAATGACGTGAAAATGTTTGCGCAGCTTACCGACAATTTGAAAGACGCCAGTTTCCTCTGGTTCATCAGGTAGGAGATTGAAGAGATGTTCCTGATCTTGAACTGGGAGAGGATTACAGCAGGCAAGGGCCGCCAGGGAGACGGAGACCAACCAGAACTGATGGTACTTCATGGTGAAATCTGGAATAAAAGCAATGAAAAGTGGAGCTTGAGACCGAACTTTTTGCACTGACTGAGCACCCAGGCAGATAACGATGACACGCGTGCTAAAGGTAATGATTCATGCAATGCTTCGTCTCGTTACAGAATCCCACAGGTCAGTTGTGGAATGCAAAGGGTAAATTACTTTATTTCTCCTCCGACACTGGATACCCTGCAGAGCTGGAAATGAACACTCTGCTGTTTCCACACACAATGCCTGCCAGGTTATCTCCGCTATGTATTTGCACTATGCAAACTAATCTTGCTCTACAGATCGCATGACGGAGAGACTGGGTACCAGCAGGTCACAGAATCATACAGCACAGGAGGAAGCTATTCGGCCCATCTTGTCTCTGTCGCTTCTTTGAAAGAGCGATCCAATTATTGCCATTCCCCTGCTCTTTCCCCATAGCGCTGCATTCCCCCTCTCTCCCTCCCTCCCTTTGAAAGTTACTATTGAATCTACTTCCAGCACCCTTTCAGGCAGGGCATTCCAGATCATTAACAATTCGTTGCCTGAACAAATAAAATCCTCATTTTCCCTTTGGCCAATTACTTTAAAACAACAAATAATCTGTTGGGAAACATGCTGGAATTCTTATTCCAGAGGTACAGCTCACGGGAGAAACTTGTTAAACCCGTAGGTAGAACCACTGGAAGGGAAAATGTGGCCCCCAGTTTAATCAGTTTTTACACCCCGATCCGGTCCTCTTTCACATCTTAGAACCGCAGCTCCTGGCCCTGTCCACTAGTCCTGTTTTACTATCACCACCGGTAGGGGCACTCAATATGAGGTCAATATTTTACTCTAATTTTGAGGAAAATGCACTTTTTTAAAGGTCAGTATTTACCCTTTAGTTTTGAAGACAAAGTTGCTTTTAGTTAATATGTTAGATTAAATTCTGCAACTAGAATTGATAGACCTGTTGGTGACAGTATGATGGGATTTATTGTTCGGTCTACATTCATTGTGTTGCTGCAGTTTTGTAGCCGGCGGCATGAACGGCTGGTGCTGATCCAAGAAACGCCGGGTGAGGCCCGGCCACAGAGTGAGTGGAGACCGGGGTCTGCTCATCCACCCGGAGCTCAGAGTACTGACACGTGCTGAGTGTTGGTGCCCCTCT
This sequence comes from Heterodontus francisci, assembly GCF_036365525.1. Lineage (NCBI taxonomy): Eukaryota > Metazoa > Chordata > Chondrichthyes > Heterodontiformes > Heterodontidae > Heterodontus > Heterodontus francisci. Next base: position 67,306,333 of record NC_090389.1, read on the forward strand.
CTCCCTGTCCTTGCCATTAGTGTCAGAAACAATCATTTCAAATAGCCAATGCTTCAGACTAGAATGGACTGAGGAGGTTGGGGAATTATTGTAATGATCAGCATCGTAACATGGGCTACCGTTAAATTCATATCTCAATGATCTCCGAGCCAGTGCCAAACTGAAACGGAATTTTCCCTTCTTACCAGATGCTGTCTTAAAGTTTTCACGGGATCCTGTCTTGACCTTTTACAAACTTCTCAGTCCAGATCCTCGCTGCCAACACTAATCCAACCCCCACTATGGGGAGCCGCCTACATGGATTATTCTGACTGCAGAAGGGTTTTTTTTTTTAACCATTTGGGTGCTGGAAGCAATGATTTCCAGCGAGCCAGTGTATGTAGGAGCTCCGAAATAAAAACAAGAAATGCTGGAACCACTCAGCAGGTCTGGCAGCATCTGTGAAAAGAGAAGCAGAGTTAACGTTTCGGGTCAGTGACCCTTCTTCGGAACACGAAGAACTCCGGGTTCCGATGAAGGGTCACTGACCCGAAACGTTAACTCTGCTTCTCTTTTCACAGATGCTGCCAGACCTGCTGAGTGGTTCCAGAATTTCTTGTTTTTATTTCAGATTTCCAGCATCCGCAGTATTTTGCTTTTATTTTATGTAGGAGTTCCCCCGTTCACTGATGCTGGGCTGTTATTACATATCCCAGAGCTGCCTTCACCTTCGACCTATGGACAGACCCCAGCCAATGAATCAGAGTGCATATCAACGGGAACACCGCCTGGCGTTTTAACTCTCACGCATGTGGTAAAGTTCATCAATGAAACAGTAGCCTCGTGGCCAGAAAGAAAAAGCCTCTTTAAATCTGCCAGTAGCTTTGGGATAGAGCTATTCCTACACAGTTTGTTTTAAACGAGCTTAACTTTTCCCTGATGAAAGGTCACAGACCTGAAACGTTAACTCTGCTTCTCTCTCCAAAGATGCTGTCAGACCTGTTGAGTATTTCCAGCAATTTTTTTTGTTTTTATTTCAGATTTTCAGCATCTGCAGTATTTTGTTTTTATTATAGTAACTTTCCCCTGCTGCTTTAATACATCTCATTGTGCGTGTCGGGTGGACGGTTTACACTTAGACTTTTTAGAACAAAGTTTCAGGACAGGAAATGTGCCCACTTGAGTTGCTGAGTTTTGTGGTGCATAATTTATACTGTTGAGGAGAGGAAAGAGACTGTAGTAATCACTCTATCGTTGGAGGGCAGGGCAATTACATAGTTCCCAACCCCAGCAGGAGGATTACGTATGCAGATGTTGAATTTTTCCATATGAGCTTTTATCACCCGGAGAATTCTGGCTTCATTCAGCCGTATGATAATAATCTGCTCCCCCACCGCCCCCTCAGCACCGGCTGCACCAACCATGTCACACACCCGTGTGGGGGGCAGGGGGAGGGATTTATTCCAGGGTGAATGCTGGTCATCATATGGTTGCAATTTAAAATTAATTCCTCTCTGTATCTGTGAAAAAAGGAAATTAGTTACTCTTGAGGAATGAGATGGTATCACTTGCCAACTATTATGCTCAAGGTTGTTACTTTGCAATGTTAAGTATTTGCTATTCCATTTCTACACTATTTAAGTGTGAACTCTGTGTATAGCTTTAAAATAACAATGCTTTCAACATATTAAATCCTCACTTTGCCTTTTTACACATTACTTATATAAATGTGAAAATTGATGAACCATTTTCTTACCACATAATGTTTTATATTGACATAAGATTGGGCAGACTATTTTGGTATACAAATTTTATGGCAGTTCATAGATAATATTTTACGGTACTGGCCTGTTTTCCTGAAAGTGGGTGCTCATAGTATTTTGTAGCCAACAGATTTCTTTTCAATGGTTTGAAAACCCAAACCAAAGTGAGATTAAACAGCAGAAGCCGTTGTTGAGTTGTTACCATTTTGAACATCCAGGGATGAAATTGGGCTCTATAGCACCTGTTTTTTGGGAGCTATACGGCCTCTTTATGAAAATGGCATCTGTGACGTGCACACACACTGAGCAGGAAGTGCTCTGAATATCATATTTGTAAAGGAATTTGCACATGCACGCGCAACAATTGCCAACAGCTTGCAGAACATGGGAAAACATGACATCGATCAGTGTATAATGTTTATTTGATGCCAGCACATCCTTCTGAAATGTGCCTTTGCAAAGCAGGTCTGGAAAGAAATGCAGTGGTTTTTGTCAAGGTTCTTCCCAAGCAGCTCCATAACGCAGGCCTCTTTGCTCTACAGGGATGTACAGAGATAAACATCAACTGCTGCTGGAGGACCATCAACTCAGTGAAAGACACACTTTGATCTGCCCAAAACTTGCTGGTTTTCCAGTGCAAAGAGCTGTCGATGACTGAGTGCTGCAGACTGGCACATTCTAAGGTCCAGGGCTGCGTGCTGATGGATGCATTAGAACTTGGGCAGCCGCTGCAAAGGCTCAATGGGGAAAGGCCACTGTGTAAGGTCATCATGCTATAGTATACCAAGGGACTGGAAACCGTGTAAAACACCTCATGCTGTGGGCACCAGAGAATGTTTTTGGTGTGTAAGGCAAATGTGCATTGTAAATATCACCTGGAATGGCAAGGGTAGTGAGGTACCTCATGTTCTGTATTGAAAGAAACTGATTTTTATTGCACTTTATGAAATGTCCAATTTGAATTGTTTTGTAATGTATTTTTGCAATTTTTAATGAATAAATTATATTTTTGGGAAAAAATAGCTTTGATGCCAGCACTGCCATTTTGGAACACCATGCTGCTGTCTATGCTGTTTCTTAACCTCACACAGCTGAACATAATCTTAAATGGCATGAAGGATACACCCACCACCAGCGCTTTATAAAGGAATCATGAATACTTACAGTTTAGTTGCTGGATTATTTCTTCTGGCTGTTGCTGCAATACTATGAATTTTGGGTGTTTCCCCATACCTGTTTAAAGCTTTAATACTCAACAGGGAGTGGTCTGGCTGTGCTGAAGTACTTTTTTGATGACTTATAGGCTTCCGCACAAATCAGTTGCTTCCAGACATGGGTGGCCTAGTAGGCCTTCTTCCCAGCATTAAGCATGACTGGGAGAATGAACAGAGGCCACACAGAGCAGGGCAAGCTGCTAGAAGAGGGAGGAGGCATTTCTGTGTGCTCTCCAGCTAGCTGGCATCTGTGCTATTCTTTCTGCCAGCTCTGGCTCCAGCGCACTTGGGTCTAGTATCGCACCATGTGCAGATCCTGCCTCTATCATATCCTTTAAATTATGCACAGTGACAGTATCTGTGCAGGTGGTTGTGACTGTGAAATTGAATGACAGTGTCCCTTCATCCTCATTTTTTTCTGGCTCTTTCTCCGCTGCCTGGGCATGTTCCAGTTCTTGAGTATCTGAAATGAATGAAGGACAGGATGGAACAAAAACAAGAAATGCTGGAATCACTCAGCAGGTCTGACAGCATCTGTGGAAAGAGAAGCAGAGTTAATGATTCGGGTCAGTGACCCTTCTTCGGAACTGACAAATATTAGAAAAGTCACAGATTATAAGCAAGTGAGGTGGGGGGTGGGGCAAGAGATAACAAAGGAGAAGGTGCAGATTGGACCAGGCCACATAGCTGACCAAAAGGTCACGGAGCAAAGGCAAACAATATGTTAATGGTGTGTTGAAAGACAAAGCATCAGTACAGATTAGGTGTAAATACACTGATTATTGAACAGCAGCAAGTGCAAACCTGAAAAAAACCTGAAAAAAACAGTGGGTAAGCAAGGACAGGATGGGCTGTGTAAAGGGGAGAGGACAAAGTAAGAAGTGCATTCTTACATCAATTGCAGTTAGTAAGTCAAAGAGATTGAAGGGTGAGGGAGAAGTGGAATGAGAGAAGGAGGATTAGGTATGCAGATACCCTCATCTTCAACGCTTCAGCCCCTTTGGTCGCTATGGTCTCAGCAATGATTGTTCGCACAATGGCCAGTACTGTCACTTCCAGGGGGGTTAAAACATGCAGACACACCTCTGCCCCTCCCATTAATTCCTGTGTGTACCACCTTCTGCAAAAAAGAGGGAAGTGTGTCAGTAACTGTTGCGCAATAAATTTGGGTGATGTGGTTGTCATGATTAAATAGCTGCCAGTGCATGCTAGCTGTGAGATGTGGGTGTGAGGCTAGCAACAGTGCTAAGTGTTGTGATGGTGAGGTAAAATATACGAATGTTAAGTATGAGCCCTAATTGATAAAGATTGTCGGTAGGTGATAGGGATGCAGTGGATGAGACTACTGTTGCAGTTGGGAGGATATGGCATTTTAAGATGCACTCACTGACTTCTGACAACTCATCTGAGATCATTAAACTTCTTACTGCATTGCATCCAGGTCCTTGGGGCTACACTTCTGGTCTTGACCTCTGCCACAATCTCTTGCCATTGGCTTCTGAGCATGTGTCTAGAGGGTCTCCAGCCACCTCCCTCACCCTGAGGATATAAGAAATCTCCCCTTTTCACCTCTTCCACCAAGACCTCTAGTGCAGTGTCCAAAAACTTTGACATGCCCTCCTTCACGATCAGCCTTTATTCCTTCTTCCACAGCACAATATTCAGAATGATCTCAGCACCACCAGCAGCCACAAAGCATCTTTCCTTTAAGAAATGCAGGCCAGCTTTTAGTGGCACTTGGCACTTGTGATATTGGGCACATTGCAGGTGCGTGCAGCCAATGAATAGTGCGGGGACAACTGGCTGCATTCAGCAATCATGGAAATGAGCAGGCAGCACAGAGTTGGTGTCCCGCCTGCATTGCAGTCAACAAGCAAGAGTTAATTGCACATCTCAGTCCCTGCGCTCGTTTTCAAGGGCTATCCAAGATGACCCACACTCCTTCCTTCAACCCACCTAGCTCTTTAGGACAATATCTGTTTGCAAAAGAATAACATTTCTTCAGCAGAACACCAACTGTATATTTTCACTAATAATAAAAGCAGAACATTTTGGAAACACTAAGTTGGTCAGGCAGCATCTGTGGAGAGAGAAATATAGTCAACATTTCAACAGAATGAGGTGTTAGAGATTTAATAGCTTATAAAGAAGTACAGAGGCAAGGAAAGGGCACGGAAGGAAGCTAGGGTGAGAGAACAAGGGCGAAAGTCTATAGTAGGATGGAGAGTGGAAATGACAAAGGGGGTGATGATGCAGGGAAAAGGGATGATAATGGGATAAGTAAAGAGACAAAAGATGGGTCCAGGGGAGGTGTAAATGGTTACATTCCCACATACAGCTCTCTGTAAACCTGATGTCATCCAAAAACTCTGCTATCCGCACCATTACTTGCATCAAGTTCCATTTATCTATCACACCTGTGCTTGCTGACCGACATTGGCTCCTAGTTAAAAAAGTTTTAAATTTCCCATATAAAAGCAAAATACTGTGGATGCTGGAAATCTGAAATAAAAACAGAAAGTGCTGGAAAAACGCAGCAGGTCTGGCAGCATCTGCGGAGAGAGAAGCAGAGTTAATGTTTCAGTGACCCTTCTTCAGAACTGGCAGATATAAGAAATGTAAAAGATTTTAAGCAAGTAAAGTGGGGGTGGGGGCAAGAGATACCAAAAGAGAAAGTATTGAATGGACAAGGTCACAGAATAGCTGACCAGAAGGTCATGGAGCAAAGGCAAACAATATGTTAATGGTGTGCTGAAAGACAAAGCATTAGTACAGATAGGGTGTTAATGGACTGAAAACTGAACAGCAGCAAGTACAAACATGAAAAAAAGAGTGAGTAGGCACAGTAGAAACAAACTGAACAAACTAAAATAAAATAAACATAAAAATAAAAAATAACTAAAGATAAAAGTAAAATGGGGGGCCCGTCATGCTCTGAAATTATTGAACTCAATGTTCAGTCCAGCAGGCTGTAGCGTGCCTAATCGATAAATGAGATGCTGTTCCTCAAGCTTGCGTTGATGTTCACTGGAACACTGCAGCAATCCCAGGACAGAGATGTGAGCATGAGAGCAGGGGGATGTGTTGAAATGGCCAGCAACCGGAAGCTCGGGGTCATGCTTTTGGACTGAGTGGAGGTGTTCTGCAAAGCAGTCACCCAGTCTCCGTTTGGTCTCCCCAATGTAGAGGAGACCACTTTGTGATCAGTGAATACAGTATACTACATTGAAAGAAGTACAAGTAAATCACTGCTTCACCTGAAAGGAGTGTTTGGGGCCTTGGATAGTGAGGAGAGAGGAGGTAAATGGGCAGGTATTACACCTCCTGCACTTGCAGGGGAAGGTGCCGTGGGAAGGGGTCGAGGTGTTGGGAGTAATGGAGGAATGGACCAGAGCATCGCGGGGGGAATGATCCCTTCGGAATGCTGACAGGGGAAGGGAGGGGAAGATGCGTTTGGTAGTGGCATCACGCTGCAGGTAGCGGAAATGGCGGAGGATGATCCTTTGGATATGGAGGCTGATGGGGTGGAAAGTGAGGACAAGGGGAACCCTGTTGCGGTTCTGGGAGGGAGGGGAAGGGGTGAGGGTGGAGGTGCGGGAAATGGGCCGGACACGGTTGAGGGCCCTGTCAACCACAGTGAGGGGGAATTCTCAGCTGAGGAAAAAGGAAGACATATCAGAAGCGTTGTTGTGGAAGGTTGCATCATCAGAGCAGATGCGTCGGAGATGGAGAAACTAGGAGAATGGAATGGAGTCCTTACAGGAGGCAGGGTGTGAAGAAGTGTAGTCGAGATAGCTGTGGGAGTCAGTGGGCTTATAATGAATATTACTAGACAGCCTACCCCCAGAGATGGAGACAGAGAAGTCGAGGAAAGGAAGGGAAGGGAAGTGTCGGAGATGGACCATGTAAAGGTGAGAGAAGGGTGGAAATTAGAAGCAAAGTTGATAAAGTTTTCCAGTTCGAGGCGGAAGCAGGAAACGGCACCGATACAGTCATCAATGTACCGGAAAAAGAGTTGGGGGAGGGGGCCTCAGTAGGACTGGAACAAGGAATGTTCAACATATCCCACAAAAAGACAGGCATAACTAGGGTTCATGCGGGTACCCATAGCAACACCGTTTACTTGAAGGAAGTGAGTGGAGTTGAAGGAGAAGTTATTCAATGTGAGAACAAGTTCAGCCAGGCGGAGGAGGGTGGCGGTGGATGGGGACTGGTTGGGCCTCTGCTCAAGGAAGAAGCAGAGAGCCCTCAGACTGTCCTGGTGGGGGATGGAGGTGTAGCGAAATTGGACGTCCATAGTGAAGAGGAGGCGGTTGGGGCCAGGAAACTAGAAATTGTCAAAATGACATAGGGCGTCAGAAGAGTCACGGATGTAGGTGGGAAGAGACTGGACCAGTGGAGAAAAGATAGCGTCAAGATAGGAAGAAATAAGTTCAGTGGGGCAGGAACAGGCTGAAACAATGGGTCTGCCAGGACAGTCCTGTTTGTGGATTTTGGGAAGAAGGTAGAAATGGGCTGTCCAGGGTTGCAGGACTATGAGGTTGGAAGCTGTAGAGGGAAGATCTCCAGAGGAGATGAGGTCAGTGACAGTCCTGTGGACAGTAGCTTGATGTTCGGTGGTGGGGTGATGGTCCAGAGGGAGGTAGGAGGAAGTGTCTGAGGGTTGGCGCTGAGCCTCGACAAGGTAGAAGTAGGTACGCCATACAACAACAGCACCACCCTTGTCTGCAGGTTTGATGACCATGTCGGGGTTAGACCTGAGAGTACAAGGCTTCCCCTTGTCCTCACTTTCCACCCCATCATCCTCCATATCCAAAGGATTATCCTCACCATTTCCGCCACCTCCAGTGTGATGCCACTACCAAAGGCATCTTCCCCTCCCTTCCCTTGTCAGCATTCTGAAGGGATCGTTCCCTCCGCAACACCCTGGTCCACTCCTCCATTACCCCCACCACCTCGTCCCCTTCCCACAGCATCTTCCCCTGCAAGCACAGGAGGTGTAATGCCTGCCCATTTACCTCCTCTGTCCTCACTATCCAAGGCTCCAAACACTCGAGGCCTGCTACCTGACCCGAATCCGACAGGACCCGACGACGTGTCGGATTCGGGTCGGGTTGGGCCCATCTTCCGGGGCCAGCTTTCGGGATCGGTTCGGATCGGGCTGAGTCCAGGTCGAGTCAGGTCGGTTCAGGCCAGACACACAGGGTAAGTGCTCTGCTGGAATTTTAAAAAACTTCCCTGAGCTGGGAGTCCGGGACGAAACTGAGTCTGTGCGGAGCGACTGGCGTCACTATGACATCATTGCGCATGCGCTGCTGCTTCTTGCAGATTCGGTGTCAGGAAGGTAAGTAAATGGATGGTCAGACCGGGCTCGGGTCAGGTTGAGTAGTGGCGGGTTCGGCTTGGGTCGGGCTCGGGGCAAAATCGGAGGGACCTGGGCCGGGTCAGGCTCGGGTCCGCTGTAGTTCGGTCGGGTTCAGGTCGGGTTCTTTTTCCTGACCTAAAGCAGGCCTCTACCAAACACTCCTTTCAGGTGAAGCAGCAATTTACTCATACTTCTTTCAATGTAGTATACTGTATTTGCTGCTCACAATGCACAGTGGCGCAGTGGTTAGCACCGCAGCCTCACAGCTCCAGCGATCCGGGTTCAATTCTGGGTACTGCCTGTGTGGAGTTTGCAAGTTCTCCCTGTGTCTGCGTGGGTTTCCTCCGGGTGCTCCGGTTTCCTCCCACAGCCAAAAGACTTGCAGGTTGATAGGTAAATTGGCTATTATAAATTGCCCCTAGTATAGGTAGGTGGTAGGGGAATATAGGAACAGGTGAGGATATGGTAGGAATATGGGATTAGTGTAGGATTAGTATAAATGGGTGGTTAATGGTCGGCACAGACTCGGTGGGCCGAAGGGCCTGTTTCAGTGCTGTATCTCTAAATCAAATCAAATGTAGTCTCCTCTACATTGGGGAGACCAAACGGAGACTGGGTGACTGCTTTGCAGACAACATTCAGGCTTGGGCTGGTAAGTGGCAAGCAACATTTGTGCCACACAAATGCTAGGCAATGACCATCTTCAACAAGAGAGAATCTAACCATCTCCCCCTGACATTCAATAGTACTGCCATCGCTGAATCCCCCACTATCAACATCATTGATAGGGGCTACCATTGACCAGAAACTGAACCGGTGTAGCTATATTACTACCGTGGCTACAAGAGCAGGTTGGAGGCTAGGAATCCTGCGGCGAGCAACTCACCTGCTGACTCCCCAAAGCCAATCCACCATCTTCAAGTCACGAGTCAAGAGTGTGATGGAATACTCTCCACTTGCCTGGATGGGTGCAGCTCCAACAACAAGAAGCTAGACACCATCCAAGACAAAGCAGTCTGCTTGATTGGCACCCCAACTACAAACGTTCACTACCTCATCACCGATGCATAGTGGCAGCAGTGTGTATCATCTACAAGATGCAATTCAGCAACACACCAAGGCTCCTTAGACAGCACCTTTCAAACCCACAACCTCTACCACCTAGAAAGACAAGGGCAGCAGATGCATGAGAACACCACCACCTTCAAGTTCCCCTCCAAGTCACACACCATCCTGACTTGGAACGTTATCGTCGTTCCTTCACTGTTGCTGGGTCAAAATCCTGGAACTCCCTTCCTAACAGCACTGTTGGTGTACCTACCCCACATGGACTGCAGCGTTTCAAGAAGGCAGCTCACCACCACCTTCTCAAGGGAAATTAGGGATAGGCAATAAATGCTGGCCCAGCCCGCGAAGCCCACATTCCATGAATGAATAAAAGAAAATCCAGCGTTGTGCTAAATTAAATTATATTAATTCAGCATGGACACCAATGTACAGTGTGGGGTGCAAGACATGCTGGGAGGTCCAGTAAGCAGCTTCAGTAAAGAGTCAGCTTGGATCAGTGGATTTGGAGAAACAGTTTCCCACCTTATAATCATGTTACAATGGCCTGACTTCAGACAACATCAAGACAGAAGTACTTCATTTCTAAATTGATTTGCTTTTCCATTTCCTCTCTTTCTGGGTTACAGTTCCATTAGGCCAATCCACCTCCCCATTATTTTGTTCAAGTGCCCATCCTTGAAATGTGACTCTAGATGAGTGTCAACAGATTAATCAACCAGGAGGAGCATTACACCTGATCCTGATGTTGTTGTTATTCAACATCTACATGTGTACCCTTTTCAGCAGGGATTACTGGATTGAAATCGGGAGCAGATACTCTGGCTGATTTTCTCCTCCATCTTTGCCTGAGTTCATTGAGTCCAACTGTATCTCTGCACTCACCATTGCCATCGTTATTGAGTTGAGCTAACAGTACAAATGAAGGATTGAACCTGGGATCTTTCTATGCTGCATGACTCAGCATCACACAAGATGGTGCAATAGTCATTGGTAAAGAAATAATGATTTGGATCGGAAGGAAATTGCCAAGTGTACCTTTCAAGAAGAACCTATGACTTAATCCTACAAAAAACAGCTTAATTTCAAAGATTGTGCATCCGATGACAATCAATTTTAAATGCAATTTAAGCTTCTCACTTGAATTTGCACATAATTTTCAAATACTTCAGGGCGAGAGATATCTGACATTTCCCAATTGTGGCATATGATGTGCAAATGCCAACTATAGCACAGACATGAAGTGAAGAAATTACATTGGGTATTGACTTTGATCCTAGTATATTGGCTGCAGAAAATATTCCAATTTATTGTTCAACCCCATTAAAGGAAACTAAGCAGATCTTTAACATCTATGTACTTACAGTGTAAGATAAAGTTTTTATTTGCTTTCCAAAAAAATGACAACATATATATGACAATCATGCCCTGGTATCAATATCACCATTTAGAACTTAACGACACCATTTAATATATACGTTGAAAACTGTACATTTGATCAATTTAACATTTGTAAATCTACAAAACAATACTCTCTTTACTAGACTCATTATATATTGAATATATTTTATACAAATTAAATACATAGCTGATGTTGAAAGAATAATACTTTAATTATATGTTTGTGTTAAGAGTTATTGCAGTGTTAAGGTCTATGATGGAAGAATTGTTATTTTTTTTGACAAAACTACATTAAATAAGATGCAGACATTTACACATAATTTTTACACACTTGCTATACAACAACGTTTTGACAGATATAGTTGTAATAGTTCTTTTTTAAAAGCAACCAATGTTTAATCAATGCACATGTACTTTATATGCTTTTACTTCGAATACATTGTACAATTTACTAAATTTTCTTCCGTGGTTCTGTTTCCCTGTCACATTTGCGTAGCTGCCATAGACACAAGCTGATGTCTGTCTCAAAGTAGAAAACTGTTGAAGCACTGCCTTGATCTGCTGCTACCTGATATTGTGAAATCAATAGTTGTTTACCGTTCCCTGGGTTATAAAGTACACTGTTAATGCCCGGATCTGGCTCTTTAAATGTAGCAATTCCAAAATATTTGCTGCAACTACTTTCTCTATGCTAACTGAAATAGAAGGTAATGTTTGAGTGAATAAAATGTTTATACAAATATTTAAATATATTCAAATACTGACCTAACCAAAATGTAATGATTTGGGTTCTGACTGGATTTGACCATAGAGTGTTTGAAAGATAAGAAAAGAAAGATTTGGTGTACTTGAGGATCTAGTTAGTCAAAGCTGGGTTGCAATGCTAAGGAATTGGCTTTGGGATCAAGTGGTAGTTTTGTTAGAGACAGTTGAGCATAGAGGCTCAGGAAAATGAATAAATGTCATTACAGGAAAAAATTGCAACATTTTAGGAGTAAAAATCTGGAGAAGGTAGGTGAGTGATATTAAGGAACCAACTTCAAATCTGTGTACCTCTCTTTCCCCCTCTGACCCTCATGAATCATATCTCATTCCCCATGCCTGTGCATCATTATCTTGTTCTTCTCCCAGACTACATACATCTGCTTCCCATTCCCCATTTTTCCAGCCCATCCTCTAAACCTCTCCTCCTTATCCCAGTCTGTATGACTTGTGCTGTCAATTGCCAGTGCCATAAATTAGTGCTTCTTCTTCTCACTCTTCAGTAAGAGACAGCTAATGAACATTACTAAAGGTTGGGACTATCTTGGACACTAATTTAAATTATAAAATTCTATTAACTATATAGAGAAAAATTTCTTTCCATTTATCCTATCTTCTAGTACCAATACTTTGCTTTCTTTCACTGGAGAAAATAGTGAATCCCCACATTGGCATCTGACAATGGTACTTGGGCAGACCAGGAAGTGGAGTAGATACATGGACAAATGGCTGAAAAATAGATGACAGGTGGACTGGGGATTCCTACAGATTGTAGCATCCACCAAGACAATGTAGGGGTTGCAGGAAAAAAAAGTAGACTTCTGAAAAGTATGACAGGACTATTAAAGAGTAGGTAAGAAAATTCTATAATTTTATTGCAAAACCATAATTTTAATTAATGGCCTTAGTGCTATAAACTTGACAGACTGAACATGTTGACGTGTATAAAATAAGTCAGTGACTCTAATCACGTCTATATGATCATAAAATCAAAGAGTCTAACAGCACAGAAGGAAGCCATGTGGTCCATCATACCTGTGCTGGCTCTTGGAAAGAAAAAACTATAGTTTAAAAATGCTAACAGTCTGCCTCTATTGATGGTTCTTTGCCAAAATTACATTGTTATCAAAACCTGAACTGAAACTTTTTTTGTTAAGAGTTTTACTGATGTCCATCAACAAAGGTTTATAGCCTCATATAACTATTGGTCATATTTGTGATAGGAGGTAGGTGCACAATAATGTAACTACAGTCCTTGGTCTCGATCAACCGGTGAAAGATTCATTTTCTGGGCAGTGTTAGTATCTTATGTTTAATAAATAATCTACATATAGGCTTCATCAATTGGAGTGTTGCCATGCTCAGGTTGTTCTGGTCCATTCTCCCGACATTTCATGTCCTCAGTTGGTTGAGTCATAAGTCGGAGACGCTATGAACCAAAAATATAAAAACAAAATCACTAGTAAAGGTTTGGAATATAGATAATAATGGCTATGCTGGAATATATTAAGAACTAACCTCAAGTCGAGGGTAAATGTTATGCCTAGAAAAACCAAAAGTTTTAGCTAGCCCAAATGCAAGACTACCATTTCTTCAAACAACATTAATCTTAAATTTAAAGGATAAGAAAAACTTGGGTGGAACATTTTCAATATGATGAACCTCTCCATCTGTAGAATTCAAAATAAAGTGAAGAGCATATTTCCTAGCCGCCAGGAGACATCATTCATTTTGGATTCCATTTGCACCTGGACTCATTCAGATGACAAATTATGACTGTTCCCTGAAATGCTTCATTCATTTAAATAAAATAGATGTTCTGGACTGGCCTTGATGATAATCTAGTGGCAATCGAACCAGGGAAATGTTGTACTTCTATGATTTTAGCAATACCCATTGAGCTCAAAATTTCTTGGCCTGGGCACCTCCACATTCACTTTGGACCAGTCTGAAGGATCAACTGATATGCAAGTGAATGGAGTTACTGCAGGATTCACCCCATATCCCCACCCTTATAATTTACATCATCAGATTATATATATGAATAGAGACCTAAATGTTCAGGGCATGAAAATGAATGTCTGAATTCATCGAAAAAAATCCCCTTCCAATTAGGAGACGTATTGCTCATTTTATTTCATTGTAAAGATGAGGAAGTACATTGTATTCAAAGTACTTCTTCTAGATTTCCTTCTTCTGTCACTGAAATGGAAATCATGCTAAATAAATATGGGTTACTTGGAGGCTTCTCTGGATATGATGTTGACAGAAATATCTGGACATAGCTTTATAAACAGGAACAAGGAAAGGAACAATGTGTTTAAGTTTTATATATATCACAATCAATTGTACCATAGATAAAATTCAAAGATATTTTTGGAGTATTTGTAGTCCAGTGAGTAATTCTCCCATAATTTTCCCATTCTGATGAAAGGTCATTGACCCAAAACATGTCTGTTTCCATCTCCACAGATAATGCCCGACCTCCTGAGTATTTCCAGCATTTTCTGTTTTACTCCAGAATTCCAGCAGCTGCAGTAATTTGCTTTTGTACTTTTCTATTCAATTTGGATATATTTTTAACTGATTGGATCCTGGGAACACTTCAGGAGTTAAATCATCATAAATTTGTCAAGTGTAACTTATCAACTGTTCTCACTTACCTGTTTTAAAGAGCCCTTTGAAATGAGGAACAGGTAACCCATGTAGCCAGGAATCAACATCATGGATGATAAAGCCATAAACCAGCCCACACCTTGGCCCCACTTGGGGAAAACATAATTCCCCATCTTTAGTGGTGTCATTTGAATTGCACTGAAGAGAAATACACCCTGGAAATAAAGAAATTCTAGAATTGAGATAGTGTCTTATCTTATCTTGCATCAATGCATCCACTATTTCTAGGGCCACTTCCTTAAGTACTCTGGGATATAGAATACCCCCAGTAGCACGATCATACATTTCTTGCTTCTCAACTCTAACCAAATGGATTCTGTCCTTACCCCCTCAAGGACATCCTCTCTTTCCAACACTACAATGTCTTCCCTAATCAGTACTGCCACCCCATCTTCCTTTTTTCCTTCCCTATTTTTTCTGAACACTTTGTATCCTTGAATATTAAGCGCCCAGCCCCCACCATTTTTAATCCATGTTTCCATTATCACTAATGCATCATATTTCCACACAGCTTGTAGCTCACCAACATTTTTCACCACACATTTGTGGGTCTACATATATGCATTCCAAACCTGTCCTTGAATTCCTTCTAGTGGAGTTAAGGCTGCGATCAGATCAGCCATGATCTTATTGAATGGCGGAACAGGCTTGAGGGGCCGAATGATCTACTTCTGCTCCTGTTTCTTATGATCTTATGAACTGGTTCCAATTCCCCAAGAATCTGAAGCCCTCCCTCCTGCATCATACCTCAAGCCACACAATCACATATGAACTGGGTTTTAAAATGTATTTTAGAATGCAAAAGTTATGGATGAGCAAAACTTCCCAAAACATTTCACAGCTGCTTTGTATATAAATGGAGGTGGAATCAAAATGCTCAGAAAGCATAGAACATTGTAAGTGAAATGTACATACGAGCATACAAACATATGAATTAGGAGCAGAAGTAGGCCATTCGGCCCCTCGAGCCTGCTCCACCATTCAGTAAGATCTTGGCTGATCTGTTTGCATTTCGAATTCCACACTCCCATCTACCCCTGATAACCTTTGATTCCATTGCCTAACAAGAATCTATCTACCTCCGCCTTAAAAATATTCAATGACCCTGCCTTCACCATCTTCTGAGGCAGTGTTCCAAAGTCACACAACCCTCTGAGAGAAAATAATTTCTCTTCATCTCTGTCCTAAAAAGGAGATCCCTAATTTTAAAACAGTGCCCCCTAGTTCTAGACTCAACCACAAGAGGAAACATCCTTTCCACATCCACCTTGTCAAGACTGTTCAGGATCTTATATACTTCAATCAAGTCTCCCCTCACTCTTCTAATCTGCAGTGAAAACAAGCCCATTCTGTCCAACCTTTCCTCATAAGACAACCTGCTCACTCCGGGTATCAATCTAGTAAACTTCCTCTGAACCACCTCCAACGCATTTACATCCTTCCTTAAATAAGGAGAACAAAACTGCACACAGTATTCGAGATGTGGTCTCACCAATGCCCTGTATAACTGAATCATAACATCCTTACTTTTATTTTCAATTCCTCTCGTAATAAAGGATAGAATTTCATTAGCCTTCTTTATTACTTGCTGTACCTGCATACGAACTTTTTGTAACTCATGCACTAGAACACCTAGATCCCTCTGCACCCCGGAATTTTGCAGTTGTTCTCCATTTAAGTAATACTCTGCTTTTTATTCTTCCTGCCAAAGTGAACAACTTCACATTTTCCCACATTATACTCCGTCTGCCAGATTTTTGCCCACTCACTAAACCTATCAATATCGGGCTGCAACTTCTTTATGTCCTCTTCACAATATACTTTCCTACCTATCTTTGTATCATCTGCAAATTTAGCTACCATGCCATTGCTTCCTTCATCTAAGTCATTGATATAAATTGTAAAAAGTTGAGGCCCCAGCACAGACCCCTGTGGGACTCCACACGTCACATCCTGCCAATCAGAAAAGGGCACATTAATGCATACTCTTTGTTTTCTTCTATCCATGCTAATATGTTACCCCCTACACCATGAGCTCCTACTTTGTGCAATGACCTTTTATGTGGCACCTTGTTAAATGCCTTCTGGAAATCCAAGTACAGTACGTCAATGGACTCCCCTTTATCCACAGTGCATGTTACTCCTTCAAAGAACTCCAATAAATTGATTAAACATGACTTCCCTTTCACAAAACCACCATGCTGACTATTCCCGATTACCTTGAGTTTTTCTAAGTGTCGAGCTATAACCTCCTTAATGATCAATTCTAACACCTTCCCACGACAGACGTCAAGTTAACTGGTCCAGTAGTTACCTGTTTTCTGCCTCCTCCCCCCCACCCCCCTTCTTGAATAGAGGGGTTATATTTGCTACTTTCCAGTCTGATGGAACCTTTCCAGAACCTAGAGAATTAAAAAAAATTAACACCAACGCATCTACTATCTCATTAGCCACCTCTTTTAAGACCCCAGGATGAAGTCCATCAGGACCCGAGGACTTGTCAGCCCACAGCTCCATCAGTTTGCTCAGTACTGCTTCCCTGGTCATTGTAATTTCACCAAGTTCCTCTCTTCCTTCCACCTCCAGATTTACAGCTCTTACTGGAATTTTTTTGTTTCCGCTATAGTGAAGACAGAAGCAAAATATTTGTTCATTTCATCTGCCATGTCCTTGTTATCTACTATTAACTCCCCATTCTCACTCTCTAGAGGACCAACATTCACTTTACTTACTCTTTTCCTCTTTAAATATCTGTAGAACCTCTTGCTATCCATTTTTACATTTCTAGCTAGCTTCATCTCATACTAATTTCTTTCTCCTGATTAACCTTTTAGTCATTCTCTGTCATTCTTTATATTCCGATCAATCATCTGAGCTGCCACTCATCTTTGCGTTATTATTTGCTTTTTCCTTTAGTTTGATGCTTTCCTTAACTTCTTTAGTTAACCACGGATGGTGGGTCCTCCCCTTAGAGTTTTTCTTTATAGTAGGAATATACTTATTGTGAGTATTCTGAAATATCCCCTTAAATGTCTGCCACTGCTTCTCTATTCATCTATCTCGCAGCCTAGTCACCTAGTTCACTTCAGCTAACTCAGCTTTCATGCCCACATAGAACAAAGAACAAAGAACAGTACAGCACAGGAACAGGCCATTCGGCCCTCCAAGCCTGCGCCGATCTTGATGCCTGCCTAAACTAACACCTTCTGCACTTCCGGGGCCCATATCCCTCTATTCCCTTCCTATTCATGTATTTGTCAAGATGTCTCTTAAACGTCGCTATTGTAGAAGGGAAAAAAATTGTGGCCGATGAAGCTAAATAAATACACATATATATATATATAAGATGAAAGTATAGCCACATATTGTTACAAAATGGAGTATTTACCCAAGGCATTGTGGGACAAGTTAGTTAGCTTGCAGCCTTGAGCATGGTACTGCTTAGCACAGACAAGGAGGGCCCCTCATATCAGTGTATAAGACAGCTGCTTTGTGTAACTGCAGACTGCACGAAGCAATCAGGAATGCAAGCTTGATAAGGGTAGAAGGATTCATTGTGAAGACTCAAAGATAGTTGATAAGGGGGTCTGGGAAACATCACAAGATGATCAGGGGGCTTGCATGAGCTGATCACGTAGCCACATGATGCCTAATGAGTAATCTAATTGGTAATATGTGTAATGTATGTAATCGATAACCGTTATGATTGGATCATGTCTAGCCAGGATGGGCTGAGTAACTGTTTGAAAAATGTATAAGTATGCATGATTTTCCTTTATCCAGTGGAGAGGCATCTGGACAGACCAGTGACCTGCTCCCCGCTGGCGTAATAAACTGTTTGACATTGGAGCAGACCTGAGTGTCGAGTGATTCTTCTAGATTCATTCCCGCTAACACTATCGTATCTGCTTCCACCATCTCCCCTGGCAGCAAGTTCCAGGCACTCACCACCCTCTGTGTAAAAACCTTGCCTCGCACATCCCCTCTAAACTTTGCCCCTCGGACCTTAAACCTATGTCCCCTAGTAACAGACTCTTCCACCCTGGGAAAAAGCTTCTGACTATCCACTCTGTCCATGCCGCTCATAACTTTGTAAACCTCTATCATGTCGCCCCTCCACCTCCGTCCTTCCAGTGAAAACAATCCGAGTTTTTCCAACCTCTCCTCATAGCTAATGCCCTCCAGACCAGGCAACATCCTGGTAAACCTCCTCTGTACCCTCTCCAAAGCATCCACGTCCTTCTGGTAGTGTGGCGACCAGAATTGCACGCAATATTCTAAGTGTGGCCTAACTAAGGTTCTGTACAGCTGCAACATGACTTGCCAATTTTTATACTCTATGCCCCGACCGATGAAGGCAAGCATGCCGTATGCCTTCTTGACTACCTTATCCACCTGCGTTGCCACTTTCAGTGACTTGTGGACCTGTACGCCCAGACCTCTCTGCCTGTCAATACTCCTAAGGGTTCTGCCATTTACTGTATACCTCCCACCTGCATTAGACCTTCCAAAATGCATTACCTCACATTTGTCCGGATTAAACTCCAGCTGCCATTTCTCTGCCCAAGTCTCCAACCGATCTATATCCTGCTGTATCCTTTGACAATCCTCATCGTTATCCGCAACTCCACCAACCTTTGTGTTGTCCGCAAACTTACTAATCATACCAGCTACATTTTCCTCCACATCATTTATATATACAACAAACAGCAAAGGTCCCAGCACTGATCCCTGCGGAACACCACTAGTCACATTCCTCCATTCAGAAAAACACTCATCCACTGATACCCTCTGTCTTCTATGACTGAGCCAGTTCTGTATCCATCTTGCCAGCTCACCTCTGATCCCGTGTGACTTCACCTTTTGTACCAGTCTGCCATGCGGGACCTTGTCAAAGGCTTTACTAAAGTCCATATCGATAACATCCACTGCCCTTCCTTCATCAATCATCTTCGTCACTTCCTCAAAAAGCTCAATCAAATTAGTAAGACACGACCTCCCCTTCACAAAACCATGCTGTCTCTCGCTAATAAGTTTGTTTGTTTCCAAATGGGAGTAAATCCTGTCCCGAATAATCCTCTCTAATAATTTCCCTACCACTGACGTAAGGCTCACCGGCCTATAATTTCCTGGATTATCCTTGCCACCCTTCTTAAACAAAGGCACAACATTGGCTATTCTCCAGTCCTCTGGGACCTCACCAGTAGCCAATGAGGATGCAAAGATTTCTGTCAAGGCCCCAGCAATTTCTTCCCTTGCCTCCCTCAGTATTCTCGGGTAGATCCCATCAGGCCCTGGGGACTTATCTACCTTAATGCTTTGCAAGACACCCAACACCTCCTCCTTAGTTGCCTTTATTTAAGTTTAAAATACTAGTCTTAGACCCACTGTTCTCTCTTTCAAATTGAATGTAAAATTCAATCATATTATGGTCGCTGCTACCTAGAGGTGTCTTTACTCTGAGATCATTCATTAATCCTGTCACATTAAATAATACCAAGTCTAAGCTAACCTGGTCTCTGGTTGTTTCCAGACCGTGCTGCACTAAGAAACTATTTCAAAACTATTTATGAACTCCACATCTCGGCTACTATTGCCAATCTAATTTTTCCAGTATATATGTAGATTAAAATCACCGATGATTATTGCTGTCCCTTGATAACAATAACCCAGTACTTCTTTTTGTATACTTCGTCCGACATTGTGGTTACTGCTAGGGGGCCTGTAGACCACTCCCACTAATGACTTCTTTCCGCTACTATTCCTCATCTCCACCTGAATCAATTCGATATCCTGATCTCCTGAACCACGGTCATCTCTAACTATTGCACCAATGCCATTCTTGATTAACAGTGCTACCCCTCCACCTTTATCTATCTTCCTATTCTTCTTGAATGTCATATACCCCTCAATATTCAGGACCCAATCCTTGTCATCTGCAGCGTCTCCGTAATGGCTATCAAATCATATTTATTTACCTCAATGTGTGCTATCAGTTCATCTACTTTGCTATGAATGCTACGTGCATTCAGATACAGAGCCTTTAATTTTGTCTTTTTGTTATCATTGTAACTTCTAGTCTTGACTGTTGGTGTCCCTTCCTGCCATTCTCTGACCTTCATTATCCCATATTACTATTCTGCTCTCCTGCCTTGACTCTATCCTTTGATTTGCTACATCTATCCAAGCTTGATCCCTCATCCCCCTTGTTTAGTTTAAAGCCCTCTCTACTTTCCTAGTTATACGGTTCGCTCGAACACTAGTCCCAGCACAATTCAGGTGCAGACCATCCCAACGGTACAGCGCCCACTTTCCCCAGTACTGGTGCCAGTGGCCCACGAACAGAAACCCACTTCTCCCACACCAGTCTTTGAGCCACGTATTCAATTCACTAATCTTATGTGCCCTCTGCTAATTGGCATGTGGCTCAGGTAATAATCTAGAGGTTATTACTCTTGAGGTTCTGATCTTCAATTTGGTGCCTAGCTCCTCAAAATGTCTAAGCAGAACCTCCTTCCTAGTCCTACTATATCATTGGTACCTACATGGACCACAACAACTGGATCCTCCCTCTCCCACTCCAAGTTCCTGTCCAGCACTGAGCAGATGTCCCAAACCCTGACACCGAATAGGCAACACAGCCTTCTGGACTCTCGCTCTCGGCTGCACAGAACAGTGTCAATCTCCCTCACTATACAATCCCCTACCACCACTACATTTCTTTTTGCTCCCCCCACTTGAATGGCTTCCTGTACCACAGTGCCATGGCCAGTCTGCTCATCCACCTTGCAAACCTCACTTTCGTCTCCACAGGTTGAGAGTACTTCAAACTTGTTTGACAATTGCAAAGTCTGAGGCTCCTCCACTAGTGTCTGCTGAGTCACTTTACCTGCCTCAGTCACGATCACATCCACCTATCCCTCACTGCTGACCAAAACAGATGACCTTGTTCTAAGGGATGTGACTGTCTTCCGAAACAAAGTGTCCAGGTATTTCTTCCCCTTCCTTATGTTGAGCAGTGTTTGCAGTTCGGCTTCCAGATCAATAACCCTGATCCGGAATTCCTCTAGCTGCTTACACTTTCTGTAGACCTGGTTGCATTGGCATCCAAAAGCTCCCTCATACCACAGTTGCAACGTAACACCTGTCCTGTCATTGTTACTTATGCTATTAGTTAATTTACTTTTTTTACTTTCTTAATTAACTTAGAATAATTCATATGTATAGTAGAATTTACTGTGCTTATTAAATGCTAGTACCACCTACAACTAAAGTTGTACTTTCTTAATTACACAGATATGTGTTTTAGGTATTTATTTTTAATTATTTTATTTCATCTTTTATTTATTTTATTTTAAAGTGTTAGTTCTTTTTCTAGATGTAGGTTTACGTTAAATTGTTTTAACTGTAAATTGTTGCAAATTCAACAGCCCTGTTATAAGTATAAATGATGGCACTACTGGTATGTGACATTTTGCATCACATATGCATTGTTCATGAGGGTTATTTTTAAAAGTTCAGGAATGGCACAGCCATTTAGTGAATTGAAACATCAACATAATATGCCACACCAGTGGGAAAAAGGAGTTCAGTCCCCACACTACCAAGTTCCCAATCTCAGCTGTGCTGCAGTCAGACACCTTCTCAAGTGACAGTGAAGTCAGGGCAGCATCACACTGTAAGATGAGTCATTGGAGAGTGACATTGGCTGAGGCCTGAATGCAGCTCGGCCGTCCAATGAATCAGCATAACCAAATGCATAGTCCAGGGGGATTATGGGACAGGGAATCAAAAAGAAAGTTCAGACAACACACAATTATAAATGTCATGGGAAGAAGTTTAAACCGCATTAGGTACAAAGGCCTGAAGTTTCCACTCAGTTGTGCTGATTTCTTCAATGTAATTTGCCTGAGAGTGGCATAACTAGCGCAGAAGGTCATGGAAATTTAACTGCAAATTATATTCAGCACATCTCGAGTTGCCACAACTTTTGTGCTAGTTTAAAAACATTGCGCTAAAAGCAGATCCCAAAGACAAAACTGGGCATGCCCCCCTTTTGAATTAATCACCATTGGGCGTTTTCACTAATTGTATTCATTTGCGGGCCTTTGAGGAGGCTCTAAAAATTAAGCTTTTTTGGGTGCAAAGACACTAATAGGAATGTTTTAAAAGCTTTTGAATACAGTTTTTTTAATTTACTAAGAATCTGACTACTGTACCCCAGTATAATTGGCAAATGGTTCTGTATATTTTTAAAAAGTCATTTTTAATGACTTTAAAAGTAATTTAAAACCAGATTACCTACAAATGGTGCACTGACATTGTGACTAAAAATGCTTAATTTTTGTGATTAAATCCATTTTCAGAGGTATTTTGCACTTGGTTGGTTAATTTAATGGAGCTGGGCCAAAAAGGCGGTGGGAGCCTCACCTCAGCCATTCGGAGCCTCCCTTCAAGTAAGTGAGACAGGGTTGCTGGAGCCTGTCGGCAGGCCCACCAATGGGGGTGGGGGACAGTGGGTGATGAGTGCAGGGAGGTGGGTGGTTTCCCATTGGGGGCCCCCCATTGGCCTCAGATTGTCCAGTGAAGAGGGTGCCCCCACCCCCAAGCCTGAAGGGAGGTCACCTCATTTTCCTGGGCAATCTCCCGCATGGCAGCGGCCTCTTAAGGGACTCTGTTGGCCTCTGGGAGGGGAGGTCGTCGTCGGCCTTTCCCGCCCCCGATTTCATTGCGTTGTGAAGGGAAGGCGACAGGCCCTCTGCCTCCCAACCCAAGCCCCAATTCTAGGGGCCCTCTGCCTCCTAGTCCATCTCCAGGGGCGCCCATTAAGTCCAGCCCAGAGAAAGCAAATTAGCTTGAGTGCAAAATCAAGAAAAAAAACACTTTTCCAAACCAGCACAATTTGTGCCTGTTTTGCTGATTATGCCCAAAGCGGAAACTCTACCCCACATTGCTCTGCATTGACCATATTGTCAGATACGTGGTCTAGGCTGTTCTCACCTGTTTCAGCATCTGAGCCCACCTGAGAAACTTCACAACTTGTTGTCCTTACGATTGATTTGTGAGGTAACCTCTCTGATTCTCATAATGGTGCACATTAGCAGTTTTGTTTTGGGTCAATAAGCCTCTGACAAAAAGATATTATGTACATGCATGCTCTACCTTACCCCCACAACAATTGGAGTGAAAATGGACCAGCAAAGTTTCCACCATAGACAAGGTTTATGGCCAACCATCTCCCCGATGTTATCAAAGAACCTGTTGACTCCTAAAGGAAGAAAATATCAATTTATTCACGTACAAAGCAAATGCAGTAATATGGCGCATGTTCATGTCCATGTAGACACAATGATACTTAGCATTAGTCAAATAGAGTTTAATATTTCACTAATTTACTTTACTGTTAACTTACTGAATAAATAAAATGTAACTGCAGACAATATGATTTCTGTGTGGAAGTTAGAGACAATGTTTAAATTAGAACCCTGAAATATTATAAAGTATTGTGGAACGGAATTCAACATTGTTAGATTGTTTTTTCCCAACAATGCAGATTAATGAAGACATGATCTGAAAGAAATTTTGCTTGTTATCCTGCTAAGTAGGTACTTTTCTGCATGTTTTCATGGTATGGTACACAATCTATCACTGAACAATTTTAAAGAGTTGTGGTCAAATCAATACAGCCTAATGTCACAATGAGAACAGATGGGATTTGTAAATTGTGTAGTTTAAACAAACATACTTTTGTCGAGCCTGAGTGTCAGAGATACCTTGCATCGACTTTAGATTTTATTTGGGGTCTGCACACTCCTCACGTATACAAACAGGTTAACCTTTCACTGCTGACTATTTTTGAACAATGTGCACTTAAAATGTACATTTGTGGTTAATTTGTGAATGTGATAAACTGTGTTTTTCAGTCACTAATAACAAATGCACTGTTTACAATTACAATTGCAATTACTTTACAATTGCAACCGTTAAATTTTTTTGATTAAATGGCTATTATTCTTTTCGTAGTTGCACTGTCACTGCTCAGTTATTACTTTCAGTTTGATGCAAAATCCTTTTCCACAGCAGCTCACCCCTCTCAGATCGCCACTGAGTTTCTATCTGTTGTAATTGATTATTGCTGGCTTCATTTATATTGCTCTCCGGTCATGCTATTTCTCTTCACTACACCCTCGACAAAATGTATACATCTTTCTTATTTCATTGGTGGAGAGACAGTGTGAACATTTATTATTTTAAAGTGTTAGTTCTTTTTCTAGATGTAGGTTTACGTTAAATTGTTTTAACTGTAAATTGTTGCAAATTCAACAGCCCTATTTTTAATCTCTCATAGGCCTTGATGGAATCTCCTGCTGAGTATCAGTAAAAGTAGATCTTCTTTTCTAGGAAATCTGGAAGCAAACAAATTGAGGTAGAAATGTGTCTGTCAGATATTTTAATCTTGGTGGAGGAAAGTATTTCACAATCTGATCACACCTTTCTGTAGGGTTTTTCCACGAGACATAGAAAAATCCAGTAAAATGCCTGAGATGATTCACAGAAGATTATGCTGATTCTAAAATCAACTGGTTTCTGAGAATTTATTCTTAGATATCCTTTTGTAAAAATGTATTGTTTCATTCAAACAAATGTCATGTTTGTTTGACTGGTAACAATTTTGAATGTTCCTCTGGGAATTTGCAGCAAGCGGCGGAATGTTTTCCATTTAACTGAATTAGTATCATGACTTATTTAAAGGTAAGAAGGATGAGATGTTAAGAAGGATCTTGCCACACAGTTGGAAAACTTGGAGTGGTGAAGATTTCTGAAAGTAAATACTGGGCAGTTCGATGTTTGATAAACTACTCCATGAAAATGCAGAACATCAGGAATACTGTGATGTGATACCATATAACAAAATATTCATAGGCTAAACAATGAAGAGATCTTTAGGTGAAATACTGAGTCAGGTAATTGCTTGATTGTTCACCATTTACGATTCCTTAATTTTAAAACATTGAAAAATAATTCAATTTTTCACCAGCTGAGTGTTGCTGGTGGAAATTCCGATGATCACTCAACTCTATTCAATTGTTTCATTGCTCCATGAACTTTCATTTTGCTTGCTGGTTATCCCTGATGAACAATGCTGTTGACAATTTCAGAATTTATATTAATTTTGATTTTCTGTAATTTGTCATCTTGCTCCAGTTTCAGTTGAAGATTTCATCTGCCTTAACTTTTCCTTTTCTTTCCCAACTATCATGAATGGTCAATTCCTCTGTTCGATTCTTTTTCACTACTGTCTTTCCCGCATTGTGATATTCTCTGCAGGAGTTCTTACTACCAAATTTCTATCATTATTGTGACATTCACAAAACAATTCTGTCCTATTGGCAACTAGCAAATATGTTGCCTTATTTCTTTAGCATCTGGAATACATTTTTCAGAAGTGACGACCATATTGTGTTGTTTCTTTCTGTAAACCCATTCTTTCTCTTCTGCTGTCCTTCAATAATCTCTCACCCTTCTCTTAAAAGAAACTGATCACTTTTTCCCATTAGTATTAATGAATATTATATACTATTGGGACAAATAATGTGAAATTTGACAACTGACTATGAGTTCTGATGAAAGGTCATCGACTAGACATTTTAACTCTGTTTTTCTCTCCACAGATGCTGCCTGATCTGTGGAGTATTTCTGGCACATTCTGTTTTTATTTGAAGTTTGACTATCCAGTTCCCTTGTTCTAGTAGGAAAGTTGAGTAGTAATGGGTGAAAAATGAAGATTTTGTTTAAACACCTGCCATGTTAAAAAGATAAAATTGGGAGCAAACGTCCCTTGGGGGGTTTCCCCCTTCCTCTACGACTCTTCCACCAAAATTACAGTAGGCAACTTAGAAACCCCCATGGATATTCATCCCGTTATATATAAGCACATCAGAAACACAGTGAGAGATGATTGACATTGAAACAATGTTCTGGTGTACAGAAAACCTAAAATAAAGCACAATGCTGCACCAGAAGGTGGGACACTTGCATTTGCCATTTGTTGCATTTATGGTTGCTACAGCTGCATGATCAAAATGGGTATCAACAACAGATTTCCTCTGCTACAATATAACATGACAGCATCGTACGCAGTAAAAGAAATGTAATAATTTCATGATTGCACCAGAGTATTTAATGGAAGCATTATATATTGGTTCTATTTTCTATGACTATAAGCCTTGAGCTACAATTACACTAAAGCTAGCATTATCAAGCTATTAGCTGCACAGTGTGACACCCAGTTAGCATCAGTTGAATCTGAGTTACACTGTCTCTGGTCATATTGAGATCAGCTACATTGGAATGCTGCATTTTTGCTTGAATTTATGCTCCTCAAGCAATTTTTTTAATAACCTTGAGAATATGTCATGGAATACCAGGGTACAAATGTCAAATATAATTTGTGTTGAATTCCTGCCTCCATTAGTTTAGCAGAGGTGACAACCTGTTTATTTTAAACATGTTAATATCTCTGCTGGCGTAAGAACAGAAATAGGCCTTTCAGCCACAGAAGTCTGGTCTGCAATACAATTAGATCATGGCTGATCCGTGCATCAGTTCCATTTACCTGCCTTTGTTCCACATCCCTTGATACCTTTAATGAATAGAAATCTATCAAAATTGTTGCAAAAATTTCAATTGACTCCGCATCTACAGCTTTTTTGGGGAGTGAGTTCCAGATTTCCACTGCCCTTTGAGTGAAAAAATACTTCCTGATTTCACTCCTGAATGACCTAACTCTAATTTTAAGATTATCCTCTCTTGTTCTGGATTCCCAAATCAGAGGAAATAGATTTTCTGTATTTAACCTATTGAACACTGTAATCATTTTAAATCCCTCCATTAGATCACCACTGATCCTTCTCAAGGCAATATAAGCCTAGTTTATGCAGCCTGTACTCATAATTTAACTCTTTAAACCCTGTTATCATTCTGATGAATCTGCACTGTGGCCCATCAAAGCTAAATATCTTTCCTGAGGTTTGATGCCCAGAACAGAGTGCAGAACTCCACATGGGATCTGACTATTCTCTGTACAACTGAAACATTCCTTCCTCATTTAAAAGTCCAGCCCCTTTGAGATGAAGGCCAACATTCCATTAGCCTTTTTGATTACTTTTTCTACCTGTGCACTAATTTTTAGTGATTTGTGCACATGGGCACCTCAAGCTCTGTGCTCCTCTATCATTCCTCATCTCTCACCATTAAGGGAATATTCCAATTTGCCTTTCTCAGATCCAAACTGGATGACTTCGTGTTTCCCCACATTGAACTCTGTCCACCATTGTTTTCTTACTCACTTAGTCTGTTCTGTCTTTTTGTAACTCCCTGCTCCCATCCACAAAACTTACTGTGCCTGGTATCCCAAGGCCAGCAGCATTACACAGTGACAGTGAAGATATAAAGCCCCAAGAAAATTACTGATTATTATTTAGCATGCACACTAATGCTCAGTGCAAACTCAAACCAGTGTGAGGGTGCATTTACAATGTGAAATGGTTTCGCTTCATACCGGTGCTATAGTAACAATGCACCCTGATCCCGGAGGCAGAGCCTGACCATCACTCTGCAGTCAGGCTGTGAATTAACACTGGATTTATGTTAGATTTGTAAGGCTGTTCAGATTAGTAAAAACACCCTGAGGCAGGCTTTGGAAAGAGGTCTCACAGAGCTTGTTTCAGTATGTTCAGGTGTGAGATAGCGATCTGATTCCTGGGGCTATACTGACACTAGTATTGATGAACACCTGAACCTCAACTGCATCAATGGGAAAGTGGCAGCAACACTGCACCTTGGAACTTTGTCAAACCAAAAACTCTGAAATACATGTTAAAAAATGTAGGAAGCTTCCAGTCTCAGAATTTAAATGATTACATATGAAATATATACATTCAGTTCTAGATCTGTCCAGAAATCTATAGAAGATGTTGGTAAATCTTGTCTATTGCAGGAAGAGCTTAGAATAAAACAAACTCCTATTAAGATTGTTCACTTTTGAATTGCTTACAATGGAGTAGATCTTGACTTTGTGATTGTGTAAAATGGGTGATAATGAGTCAACAACCCATTTTACATCTTTCCCGATATTGACGTCAATGGAAATGAAAATCGAGAGAGATATAAAATGAACTGCGAGATCACGATCACCTATCCTTTCTTCTTTGCACTTCTACAAGCCATGGCTTAGAATGAGCACCTGCTTCATTTATTTTTGGCTACTGAGTTTGGATTCTGCTCAGGGTAATGACTTCCAGGTGGCATAGATGAGTGAAGATTTTTTTTTACCAGCATATTCTACACTGCAGCTTGCATAGAGAAATTGTGTGTTGTCTTCTGTGAGCAACAAACATATGTTGATGTAAAAGCAACTGTCTTCTGTGAGCAACAAACAGATGTTGATTAGATTAGATTAGAAGATTAGAATATTACAGCGCAGTACAGGCCCTTCGGCCCTCGATGTTGCGCCGATCATCTGACCTACACTATTCCATTTACATCCATATGTCTATCCAATGACCACTTAAATGCCCTTAAAGTTGGCGAGTCTACTACTGTTGCAAGCAGGGCGTTCCACGCCCCTACTACTCTCTGCGTAAAGAAACTACCTCTGACATCTGTCCTATATCTTTCACCCCTCAACTTAAAGCTATGTCCCCTCGTGTTTGCCATCCTCATCCGAGGAAAAAGACTCTCACTATCCACCCTATCTAACCCTCTGATTATCTTGTATGTCTCTATTAAGTCACCTCTCCTCCTCCTTCTCTCTAACGAAAACAACCCCAAGTCCCTCAGCCTTTCCTCGTAAGACCTTCCTTCCATACCAGGCAACATCCTAGTAAATCTTGTAAAATGTAAAAGGAACTTTAGAGCCTTATGGATTCAACATTGAATTCAATAATTTTACATCATAACCTCTGCCCCCATTGATTTCTGTTCTTGTGTTTTTTTGTTGGTTTGTTTCTCCCCCTCTTGTTTCTTTCTTAATCCTTTTCCTTTGTGTTTGGATGACTGCAATCCTGCCATTTACACCTTATCCAGACACATCTTTTGTTTCTTTACTTGTCCCATTACCACTCCCCTTGGCTTTGCACCGTGAAACCTTTAGCCATTTAATCTCTCCTGACCTCCACTCTGACCTTACCTTTTGTTTTTCTTCCCACCTCCCCCCTTTCACTTGCTCAAAACCAATTACATTTCTAACTTTTGCCAGTTCTGATGAAAGGTCATATAGACCTGAAACTTTAACTCTGTTTTTCTCTCCACATGTGCTGATGTGCTGAGTAATTCCAGCATTTTCTGTTTTTGTTTCAGATGTTGATGTAATCTACCAGGCAGAGATGGACTTGCTGGATTCTGCCATTCTACTGGCACTCTCAAATGGAAGAGAAATCACTGCTCCATTTTATGAGATGTTGAGATTAATCATTTGGGAAACCTTCTCATGTACTTGTACAGTTCTACATCAATGTATTTGCCTTTTAATTGGGCACCAACCATTTATTTGTTGTCCCGAGCCATAATAAAATCATCCTGGTCATATTTGCAGATGTATTGCCACTTGATTAGCATTTCTTTGATTCTTCATTTTCGAATGTAGACTTGCCTCTTTGCAAAGTATCATTCACTTAACAATCTTCTGCATGATTACACAGAGCAGCATCGATCTGAGACTTGGAATTGGGATTTCCAACTGCTGGCAGACTTTGCAGAACAAGTGACTTTTGCATCCACTTATTGAGAGATTTGACAAATTGCCTTGGTGAAATCAGCATATCAGAAATTGTTATAAATCTGCAGACATCATCCAATATAATTCAAGTGTTAGAAGTTGAATAATAACCAACGTTTGTTATTTTTGCATTTATCGCAAGATCCTGTGTGATTTTATATCCTTTAGATTCAGGTAGTTTCTTTCTCCTGCATGTTTTTGTTAATAGAATGCAGGGCTGAGATGCAATTTCATTAACAAATTTGAACAAATAATGTGAAGACGTGTTCACTGGGCCAAGAGGTTTGAAGAGAATTGGCCAGTAATTAATTTCAGGTTGATCATTTTGATTATGCGGATGACAACTTTTGAAACAATTGAACTGATGAATGGCACAATGCTGGGATGTGCATTGCCCTACTCTGTGACTTTAGGATCCATAATGCTAACCAGTATAATAGAAATTTAGGTTATGCAGGATCAAGTGCCACAGTGCCAACTTTTATCTGCTTCTGATAAAAGGTCACAGACCTGAAACATTAACTCTGTTTCTCCCTCTGCCAGACCTGCTGAATATTTCCAGCACTTTTTGTTTTTATTTCAGATTTCTAATAGCCGCAGTATTTTGCTTTTACTTTATCTGGTCAATCTCCGTAAAGCCATCATGCGTTATATTGGGATCTATTTTCACTTAACTATTGTTCCCTCATACACATTTAATCCTGCCCATTGTTTGGGTATTGTTACCATCTGTGTTTATTTAATCAGAGTGCTGCTGAAAATGCTTGACTTTCTGCAAACCCCCACCCCAACCCTCCCCAGAACTGACTATGATCTATCATTTTTCTGCAATCAATCACCAATTTCAGTTCCAATTTTTTAAGTTGCAGTTTTCACTGCTTATTAGCATTCAGTTGTTTCCTTCATGTTGTCATCTTATTCAAAGTCTGACAAAAAATGCCTTGGATGATATCTACTTCCAGCTCGATCTGTACTCTTGGAAAATCTTCACTGCTGCCCACAGCTGATAGAAATTTGGCAATTTGCAACAACAGCTTGTTGGTAGGCTTATATTGCCTGTCACTGTGACAACCAAGAATTACCCAACTGAAAGAATCCTCAAACTTACACTCCAATATGACAATTTATCATATGTTGCGACTATATATTTGCCCTTGACATCAAGGCGGCATTTTATCAAATATGGCATCAAGGAGCCCAAGCAAAACTGGAGTCAATGGGAATCGGGGGAAAACTCTCCGCTGGCTGGAGTCATACCTAACACAAAGGAAGAAGGTTGTGGTTGTTGGCGGTCAATCATCTCAGTCCCAGGACATCACTGTAAGAGTTCCTCAGGGTAGTGTCCTAGGCCCAACCATCTTCAGCTGCTTCATCAATGACCTTCCCTCCATCATAAAGTCAGAAGTGGGGATGTTTGCTGATGATTGCACACTGTTCAGCACCATTCGCAACTCCTCAGATAATGAAGCAGCCCATGTCCAGATGCAGCAAGATCTGGACAACATCCAGGCTTGGGCTGATAAATGGCAAGTAACATTCATGCCACACAAGTGCCAGGCAACGACCATCTCTAACAAGACAGAATCCAACCATCTCCCCTTAACATTCAATGGCATTACCATCGCTGAATCCTCCGCTATCAACATCCTGGGTTTACAATTGACCAGAAACTGAACTGGATCAGCCACATAAATACCGTGGTTACAAGAAGAGATCAGAGACTGGGAATTCTAGGAGGGAGTAACTCACCTCCTGACTCCCCAGTGCCTGTCCACCATCTACAAGGCACAAGTCAGGAGTGTGATGGAATAATCTCTACTTGTCTGGATGGGTGCCACTCCAACAACGCTCAAGAAGCTCGACACCATACAGAACAAAGCATTCTGCTTGAATTGCCACCCCATCCACCATCTTCAACATTCACTCCCTTCACCACTGACGCACAGTGGCAGCTGTGTGTACCATCTACAAGATAAACTGCAGCAACTCACCAAGGCTCCTTCCACAGCATCTTCCAAACCCGTGACCTCAACCATCTAGAAGGACAAGGGCAGCAAATTCATGGGAACACCACCACCTGCAAGTTCCCTTCCAAGCTGCACACCATCCTGACTTGGAACTATATCGCCGTTCCTTCACTGTCGCTGGGTCAAAATCCTGGAACTCTCTTCCTAGCAGCATTGTGGGTGTATTTACACCCCAAGGACTGCAGCAGTTCAAGAAGGCAGCTCACCACCAACTTCTCAAGGGCAATTAGGGATGGGCAATAAATGCTGGCCTAGTCAGCGACACCCACATCCCATGAATGAATAGAAAAAATACCTGTACATTTGCATAAAAAGAACCTACATATTTACATAAAAGGAGAAGAGATTGCTCTCGTCACTGTGTAACACTTTTTAAATGCATTGATAATGTCACTACACATAGAGACCAGAACAATGCTTCCCCAAAGGTACTTAAGTATGGCTCATTCACGATTAGCAAGTAAGAAATTAAACTAATCTACTAAAATGTTGGCCTATAAGTTGATTGCAACAACACTAAATTGAGGCAATTGCTAGGTATTTTGATCAGCTGTCGTTTTTGTTACTTTAAATACAGAGGAGAATTGACTTATTTCAGAAATAAATTCAGAAGTGTTGAAGAGGAAATTCTCACACAAATTCTCTGAACTCAATTATTTGACCATATTGTGAATGTACTGCAGACAATATAGGTGAATATAATTTTGGACTCTATTTTAGAGCTAGACTTTCATGATTAAACATTATTTTTCTTTCAAAACAGTTATTGTTGTGAAATTTAATTTATAAATGTGCTTTATTCTGAGATTTTGCCCCCACGCACATTTAAATTTGTATAAGTACTCGTGGTTCTCCCATGGTATTGTGCATGGTGAGTTGGAGGTTCGGCTGTATTATGATGTATATCCAACACCAGCCATGCTTCAGGCCCCTACAGATTTGGGGAGCCCCACTCTATCAATTAGCAACATGGCTTGTGTTCCCATCTTTTTCCCCTCTTCTACCTTCTTTTATCTTAAAAGGGTTTCTCTGTTTGTTCTATCCTCACCCTCGAAGTCTGTCTCTGCTTCACCCTTCCCTCTGAATATTGTAGTTTCAGTGTATCTTCCTTTTTTCCCCTCTTTACCACCTGTGCCCCCCATTTTATGATATGGACTGTTTAATATAAATAAGTCAGACATTTCTATACCCCAACTTCAATTCTTTAATTCCTCCAACAGTGGACAGTTGCAAAATAAGTTTGGGAATTCCTGTGGCCTGTTCCCTCCCTTCTTCTTCCCTCGTTCCCTTAGTTTTTTCCTTTAATTTGGAGTTTATGTAGCCAAATGTTCTTTATTTTTAGCAACAATGAGTTAATTATTTTTCCACCAGGCACAACCCTGGCAGTTTTCTAATTGCCAGAGACTTGCAACCCCTTGTGGCACTGAGGTTGCATGTGTTTCAAAGCCCAGGTAAATGAAGCAAGCTCTGAGAATGGAAGTCACAGCTATATCCAAGGCCTTGAAGGAGCTAAAAGTTGTTTTAGGCATTGAAAGGCGGCAAAGGTAAGTTCAGAGATATGTTTTTCACAATTGATTAACTTTTTATTTGCTCCGTTTTAAATTTCATTTTGAGAGTGTATAGTGGAGTGGGTGGGAAATCAACAAGGCCACTCAAAGGTACTTGGGGAAAAAATTCAGGATGAGGTCGGTTCATCAATTTATATATGGAAATGTGTTCTGAGATACTGATGCAAATGTTCAAGTGTTCTTTTTCAGTTAATATGAAATTTGAGCTAATCAGCATGTTTTGTGCACTTTGAATTTGCTGTGAAATGTTTAGCTCTGTATATTGTCCAGAAAAATATTCAAGAAATATTTCCCATCATTTCTGGAATTCTTGCTTTGTAACTCATGCACTTGGCAATTTTCAAAGCATCCACTGTTGCATATTGACAGTTTGTGGGAAAAAAAATGTTTGATCAGTTCACTCTCTTCAGGGAATTCAACATCAAGGCAAATATTTCCTCAGTTTAACCAGTAATAGTATGATGCTATGAACAAAAGCCTGCAGTTTGGCTAAAATCTTTATCGAATGCCGTTCACGCTGTTTGTCGGATGTATTTCAGTAGTGGTAAATAACCTTTCAATCCTCAGCAGAGTTGTTATTTGTTGTCATAGTATGTGTCACAAACTAATTTGTTTGTGAATTAAATGCTTAAATGTTGCTTAGCTCTTGGGACATGAAAAGCTGAAGCAATGTCACTATCCAGTTGAACCATTAACAGGATGTTCTTATCACCCAGAATGACCACTTTCTTCTAATGGATATATAGCCAATTGCAGAAATACAATTGGAATTGAGAAAACGGTGTTCATGAGGAAATGAGTGCAGAATACATGAAGAAAAGGCTGCAGATGCAAAAATGATTAAAACAGCCACAGATCAGGCCTTCAAGAGGAGTCAAGATGTGGAACGATACTATATCACAGATTGAACAAAGTGTGAAATGTTGATTGACTTAAGAAGGTTACCATTTACAATGGTGGTAAGATATTAGATAAAAAGCACAAGATCACAAAAGTTAACGTGTCAGGCCAAGAGTGGTGAAGTCCACTGTATTCTGCAGTTTGTCAGTCAAAATTAGATCTGGTGGTCTCAGCTCCTGTGTTTTTTGAGTTGGTCACAAAACTTTCTTGATCACTCACTTGTTTGCTATCATGGGTTGAGAGGATTACAGCTAATGCAAATGATCCACATTCCAAAACTGGCAAAATGGTGGAAATGCTCTTGTGGCCAAAATAAGAGCATAGCATCAAAGAGTTCAACTTTCAGTGAAAATTCAGATTGCAGTTAGTCAGTCAATAATCAATCTTTTGTTTCATAAAACCCAAAATAGACTGACATGTTGATGAAATTTTTCTGGTTGCCTGAATATAATGTCAACATTGATAGTCTGCAATGGCATCAAGTTCATATAGGTTACTTAAGACATCAATAGCAATTTATTGATCTGTCTGTTTTTGAATGAATTGTGGTCAAACAATGATCCTTTTGTTTCTATACCACACTAAGCATCAATGCTGTGTTTATCAAGAGAGTTTCTGGAACTGTTTTTCCTTATATTCAGAAATTCTATTCCATTCCACATGAAAATCCTGAGATTGAAATATTTGCATATTATACCCTTTAACAAATCCATTGAGAAAAAAATGAGTGAAATATCATTGGCATCCTTAATTATGATCTGCTCAGTTGCTTGACAGATGGCTGGTGCTAGCCAAAATAGTCAAGACTGTTGACCGTTAGTTAGACCAGAGATATGCAAAACTGTAGCTTCTTCTTCTATTATTGAATTCTGTTCCAAGAGGATGTGATGATTGCTATGTTGGATGTCAAATTAACAATCAAGCATTTGTGTTACTCATGTAGTGTAGATTACCTCCCATGCTGAGTATATAAATATTTCCTCCTCTGTAGTGGTAATCAGCTGCCACTACAGTCACAAATAACTGTTTGTACAGCCTTAATCTGATCTACAATGATATACTGAAAAACTGCTTGTGGTCGAGAGTGCCAACTCAGTTGCCTGGTTTTGACAATGTCACGTGATCTATTCTTTGCTGCCAATTGAGACGACTTTATGAGAGAATAGGCAGGTGAGAAGAGTTGCAAAAAGAGGATACATCAACGCAGTGGCTCCAAGATAAACGTTTAACATTGCCTGCAATTTTTTCCACATGTTACCCATATAAAGAACAATCTCTGTATCAGTAATGTAGCCAACTGGTATAGTATTGATGCTATGTGCCATCACCACATGCTTACCAGTGACTAATCATATTCTGTCATTTATTCTGTACATGTGTAAAAAATATGGCTTACCTTTGTTTTAAAAATATGAGTAAGAATGTCAGTTTCAGAAAACAGAAGGATTTAGGTGAGATCATCTGCTAAAGGTTTGAATTTATTGAAATTAATGGATCTGGTAACTCTGCAAACAATTGCAAATTCTTTAGAACACAAATTTTGTGCAGTCTCACAGTAATGATGGAACTATTGTAAAATTATACAAAAAGGCATACTTTGGAAATTAAGAGTCCATGATCTTTTGGCTAAGTTTAGTTAAATTGTTCTTATTAATATGTTACCCTTGTAGGAGGAAGCAGGGTTCGGCGACCTGAAATATTATAGGTGGTTAGATGTTACTTCTGATTGTGCATTGAAACAAACCCAATTACATAGCTGAATTTTGGTTCCCAAATTGCTTTAATCACCTTTTGCAGAATATGTGTGAGCACAATCTTCAGTGACGTGGCCCGATATCAAGCTATTTGTTGCACTGAATGTTTTTCCCCCCCACCTTGGGCCATAGGGTTGAGTTGCTTTTTGAAACAAGTGATTGTAGCCCCATGATGACTAATGGAAAAGATGTTGGTGTCTTTCATCTGGACTCAAATACTTGTAGCAGAAAAGTTTCATGACACAAAATGAACAAAAAAATCAGTCTTAATAATTCTTACCATAGCACCAAGATATTGAGATGGTCTCAAAGAAAACAAGAAAGAGCAAAGACATTCCACTAGCAGAGTAGTAGTCAAAAAGTTTAAAGACATACAGACCACCCTAGGGAAAAAAATAATACAGTGCTTAGATGGTTTCTAATTTAATACATCATTCTTCAGTATCTCTTAGTCGTTCACCAGCTGCCGTTTATAACCGGCATCCTAATTGCATGCTCAGTCTTTACCGACCCTAAATATATTTGACAGATTAACTAGCCTGACAATAGCTGTTCTGTAGGTAATTCTGATTAAAGTTAGCTTGCAATATATGCATGGTTTCCACAGCACAAAAATTAAGTTACCATGAATGTCTTTTTTACAATACCTCTGATATATTTTAAACATGCTTCAGTATAGTTTAAGTATCTACCTTCAGTGCCTATTGTACAGATACCTCAGTAGTATCTAAGCATAGAAGCATTACTAATGCTCATACTTAGTGACTAACGATGGTTAATAATTATCAGTACTCTGTTTTTCTTTATTACACCTCTGTGGAAAGAGGCCAGAGGACTCATACTCTGAATAAATATCATTTTTCAACCCTTTCAATCTTTAATTTAAGCAATTACACACAGGGCTGAATTTTACATTGGGGATTGTGGCAGGGAGTGGAGGTGGAAAATGCCTCCGGCAGACGCCTGCCACGGGCCTCAAAACAGAGAAGGCCCGGCCCAATATTGCCGGTGGCGGCGAGGCCTCATGGTGGCCCCCCCACCCCCACTGCTCGGCAACAGGAGCCAAATTTAAATATGCCAATTTATTAAATTAAATGAATTGATTACTTACCCGCTCCCACCATCCATCCCGGTGCGATATTGGTGCTGGTGGCCAGCACTCCTGCGCCTTTGGATCCCTGTCCGGGGATCCGAGGCAGAACACTAGTGGGGAGGGGGGAGTAGGTAGGTTTTCAGTGTGGGGTGGGGGGAGCTGGGTCAAACTAATCTGATTGGTGTAGGGGATGGTGGGAAGGGGTGAAGTTAAAAGCTTATGAACTTTGGGGGGGACAAAGGGCAGGTGGGCAGGAGAAGTGTTTTGGGGGAGGGCAAGTAATGCATTGCATGGTTATTGGGGGGGGTGGGAGAGGGGCTAATTAAATGTTTGTAAAATTTTTCCTCCCCTCTTTCTTTAAATTTTTTTATTAAATGAAAGGGTTCGAAGCCCTTTAAAAATGTGGTCAGTGCCTGTGTAAAGGCTGCTGATACCATTGCCAGTGACGGATCGACCACACCTCCACGTCATTGGGGGGGGTGGGGGGGGGGTGGTGGGTGGCGGTCCGCCCTAGTCATTTAAGTGAACTACCGCTTTTAATATCGTGGCAGCTCCAGGCTCCACGATGTGTGGTCCTTTTTATGTCCACCGCTGATTTTGGCATCAGACATGTAAATGCAGCCCACAGTCTTTACAAGTTACTCCTTGAAAATGTCATATAATGATGTCACTAAGTCAGTCAGTTATGACTAATTATGTATACATCTACACATTTCGCAATATAATTAAAGTACACTTTTTGTACCAAAGGAGCATATGTTAGGATTGCTAAAGAAGAACACCATGAATGATAAGATTTCAAAATTAGTAGAGGATCAGAGATACTTTGGTGTGCAGAAGCACAGCTCATTAACAGTGGAGCACAAGTGGATAAAGCCAAGAAAAGACAAACAGTATACTTGGTTTTATATCTAGAGGCACAGAATACAAAATCAAGCAAGTCATGTTAAGAAAGCTAGGCCATAGTTGGAGTATTGAGTAGAATTCTGGCCACCCATTATAGGAAGGATATATACGCAGTTGAAGAAGTACTGAGTAGTTTCACTCGGGATGAGCTGTTACAGTTATGAAGGGAAACTGAAGAAGTTAGGGCTTTTTCACTGAAATTGATAAGATTAAGAAATGACTTGATCTTTAAGATTATGACAGGCAATGATAGGGTAAATAGTAATAATAGTTTCCATTGTTCAGTGGGTAGTAATAACTTGGAACAAATTTAAGCTAATCAGAAAATAATTAAATGGGTGGTTCAGAAAAAGGCTTCTTTACATAGAGAATAGTTGGAGTGTCAAATTCTCTGCCACAAACAATTGTTGAAGTAAAGTCAATAAATTATTTTAAAAGGGAATTAGACAGTTGCTTGATAAAGGTAAATACTAGAAGGTGTGGGAAGAGAGTGATATTAGAATAGATGGCTCATATCAGGGAAAAACATCAGGGAAAAAACTTAGGTCAAATTGAAAGTTTCTAGATTCTACAATAAGGCCAAACCTTTGGTTTGAAAATGTGACAGATACATTGTAATGTTTTACGTACAGATTTTGAAAATGTGAAATGCTGCTTAAAGCTTTTACTGCATTGTCTTTGATAGTTCTGAAATCTGACAAATATTGAGGAAGACATCTGTTAGAAACTATGAAAAAGACATTGGCATGATTTTCACCGGAAAATTCATTGAAACAATGTCAGCTAGACAGCATCTTACACAATATAGATCTCACCAATAGAAACTAAAGCATTACAGGTACATGACCTCGCAATTTTTTTTACCTTATTTTAATTTTGGAGTACCAATTAAAATAGTTATCTCCCAAAAACAAAGGGCTGGATTTTAACGCCCTCTCCTGCACCGACTGGAATGTTCCCATTGACAGGCAGGCCCCACCCCTACCCCTGCAGTGGTCAAACTTGCCCAGTGAGAGGAGGTGACCTCCTGGTGGCAGACTGGGTGGTGGGGGGGGGGGGGGTGGGTTGGTGGGGCAGCACACCCTTTTTAAACTTCCTCTGCAGCCCCCATACCACGATGGCCACAGCTGCAGCCACAGGGCTGTCCTGTGGAGGTGTCCCCCCCACCACCCCCAGGATGATGGTGTGGCAGCTGTGGCCTCTTGT
This sequence comes from Heterodontus francisci, assembly GCF_036365525.1. Classification (NCBI taxonomy): domain Eukaryota; kingdom Metazoa; phylum Chordata; class Chondrichthyes; order Heterodontiformes; family Heterodontidae; genus Heterodontus; species Heterodontus francisci. The sequence goes on from NC_090389.1 coordinate 67,345,790, forward strand.
AATTTTTATATTTATATAAAGTGCTCAGAGGACACCTCAAGATGGAGGTATCCCCTTTCTCCCTCTCTCTCCTACATGCATCAGCAGCCCCCACCACTGCCAACATGTCATTTCTGGAGGGCATCCTATTGGCCCTCCAGCCTCAGAGCCTGCCCTCCTTTCTTAATTGGACAGCAAGTGTACCCTCTGGCCATTAATTAGCCTGGTGCTGAAAAATCGAGACTGGGGTCTATATCCAATGCAGGGCGATGTAAGGACCCAGCAGTGCTCCTGATGTCGAGTTCCAGACCTCAGAAGGAAACTTGTGTATTATCCTGAAAATTCAGGATCAGATAATAATAAAAAATGTTGCTGGTGGTTCAGTTGGGAAATTCAAAATTGATCTGTCGACATCTAGAATGCCATAAGATCCATCCCAATCTGTTGGCTGATCTCAGCCTAGGTAGTGGTAGGGTGCTAGAAATGGTCTCAGTGGCCTGGCCTATGGAAGTAAAAATCATCCAGGGTTCCTGCCCCTCACCACGATCCAATGGTCCTTGTTGGAAAATGTGCATATTCTTATTTTAGGTGAGGACAAAATCTGTCTTGTCTGTGATGCTACCCAGAGTTTAATAACTTCAAAGGTCAACTAAATTTGTTTCTCCTCCAAAGTTTTTTTTAGGGGAGGGGAAGGTGAAATAGTTAAAAAAAGGTATCACAGAAAAGTGAGACAACGCAATTTAATAACAGAAAAATCTGATGGTTAAATATGGGTGGGGCAGGAGAGACTACCAAATTTGTTGGGTGCAATGCTTTTAACTGTTTCAACTGGATATTAATCGACAGTGAGTAATATCAAATTTATATAGAATCAAAATGTCGATTCCCCTGACCCAGTGGTCCCAATGAGGAATACTATTTGCAGGGAGCTTTAGTTGGGATATTATGAACCTCAGCCCCTGATTATCACCCATATAAATGAATGAACCTAAAATCAGGGGCTTTGGGCCCACAAATTCCGAACTAGTGTTCTCTTTAATGGCTGCTCCTCAGTTGCAGTAACCAATCAGGCAATCAGCTCTAAAATGTACTTTGTTGGCAAACAATATCTAAAACTTTAATATTTAAAGATCATTTCTTTTTTGCATGTTGAATTTTGTTCTCATCAAATTGCAGGAGATCTGTGCTCAGTAATGTTTTGAACTCCATATCAGATTCTCACACAGCTTGTTTAAAATGTGTTGAATGTAAGGGAAAGATGTCTTTACACTGCCCAAGCCCTAACCCCAGCCTCAGAAGAACATCATCTATTCCACTAGTGTGATATTAATACTTCCATATCAGTCTGAGTGGCATTGCCAATCACTGTTGGGACAAACACAGGCAATTTCTGTGCTTTAGACTCATACCTATTAAGAACTGGATTTCGATAATATGAACTCATTTCATTTAAGATACTCACAGGGAGAAAACGTTTAGTACTCATTCTAGACCAGTTAAAGGACAGTTTAATAATCCTCTGTACCATCCAATTGCACATTTGAAACTGACATCAATCTAAATTAGGAACAGTAAACTTTGTTAATTTGGACAAGTAATTGATCTTTTATTAAAATCACAATATTTAAAATAATGGCAATGCCCCCCTTATTATGTTTTCAATTTATCTTATTGCTGGAGCGGTCCCAGGTTAATCTCATTAGTTGAGTCTCAGCCATTCAACTTGTGGTGGATGGAACTTTTCAAGATCCCTTGCCTTGTATACTAATGGACAGAAGAATCATAAGCAAAGCATCCTTTATATTCCAATCAGCCTCCTGCTGTTTCGAAGACCAGTGGGACAGAGCCCTCAGAAAGTTCTGCCCATTATCCCATTATCTAATTCCTGTGAAACTGTTCTTTAAAAAGAGTGAAGCGACACAATTTTGGCAATAAAATTTCAATCTGGTTTCAGGGTTTTGTTATGAAACATTTTTAAAATGTGAAATGTGCTCACACATCTGTCACAGTGTTGTTTACGGGAAATCAGATGATGCATTGTTTTATAACGATACCAGGTAGAGTGCAACTATACTTAATCAGTCTTGCCCCTTTAAAGTCACAAAGTCTAACTGCTCTCAATAAGAGATCCTGAGTCTAGTAGAGATTAGCTGTTGTTAATGAAGGAAGTTTGCAGATTGCCTCATAAATTTCTGGCTCTAGATCAGAAGAAACCGTCTGAAATAACTATACTTCTTTAGAAATAGATTTTTGATGCTTCAAAATATAGGGGTTACTTTTTAACTTTACGTGCAAAACAGGTGGTCAGTGGGCACAGTGTCCTTTGCTTCTGGCATAAGGCCCAATCTATTTTGAGGCCTGGGTCTCATTTGCATCAATCCAGCAAGCTGCACATACTAAACCAGCACACCTGCATAACTCGTTGGACGGGGAGGGAGTTAAATCACTAGACTCCAATGTGGCATCAGCTGGTCTGGGATGCAGGGAACAACATGCATGGACTGCTAGCAGGTTGAATATTTTAGCGGGCCTTTAAATACCACTGTTTAGACTACTCAATGCCAAAACAAATGGGTGGAACTGCATGGTGCACACTCTCTCTATTTGGACATCAGATTTTCAGTTAGAGACCTATACATTTCATAGGACCCCATCTTTCACAGAAAAGTGAAACAGGCAGGCACTCTGGCTGCCCATCTGAAGGCTTCTACTAAGATGGTGACTGCATAAACAGGGCAGCAATTGACCCAATGACATTTTTGAGCTGCTACCATCCCATTAACACTGGGCGGTTGCAGTTAAAATGTCATAAATGTGCATAAAAGTAAAACTTTTATATATAGATGCTGTAGGTTTGCCTTGTTTCAATTTCAGCTGAGCCAAAATCATTGTTGAATAACTACATATCATGTTACGTTGTGGCTATTTTTCTGCAGCAAAATATTACAATGTATCTGCCACTTTTTCAAATAGAAATCAGCCTAAATCTAGAAATTTCATGTAGAGTACAGTTTCGTAGAAATTGATTGCAATTTACCTGGGTAATATTAGATAGTCCTATCAAATATGAAATAACACAGACCACGGCAATGAAAATTTCTCTTCTTCCTCGTAACACTTTGGGAAACTCATCCACCAAAGCAGTTATAAAGCCTTCCACGGTGCAAAACTAAAAGTGAAGAAGTATTGCACATGAACATCAGTTCGTTTTCCTTTAGACTATATTTTGTTTGTAAACAGTAATAGCTTAGTTATAAATGTAAAAGCTTATTCGCAAATGTAAAATAAAATATGCAAATATGGGCATTGCCTATTATCAAACCAGTAATCATTCTAACTTCTTTACAGTACTGAATTTGGAAATTAACCAAAAGTCTGAAGGGGATGCATTTTACAAATGACAGAGTTCTGAATCAAAAATAGAAACAAAAGGTTCTTAAGAGAATACTGTTTCAGTCCCTTCCCAAAGGCTGCCGTTTTTTTCATACTTCAACCTCATTTTGATTTAAAATTTATTTTTCTTTCCTTTTGTTTCCATTGAGTGTCATTCTGTTTTCTGAATAAGTTTACAATTTTTAATGTTATTGAATTCTAAAATATTTCTCTCTCTTTTCGACACCTTCTCCCTCTCTCACATAGACCTCCACGGTTGCCCCACAAAACATCCTCCAAATAAAATTGTGCAAAGCTGAAAATTGGACAAATAGCATTTATAGCATAAGCATGTAGAGAAGTTCTGAAATTACTTTTTCCTCTTAATGTGTGTGTTTATATCCGTACATGTAAGTCAACTCCCTGTCATTATTTGCCTACCCTTCGTGAAATATTGTACATTGAGCTCCATAACTTCTGGAAATCCCACTCTGTGACTGATTGCTGGGAGATGAACAAGAGTGACTCAAGGTGATTTGCTATTCAGCCTAGTGGAAAAGTATCTAACCTTCAATCAACTCCTCCTCCTGTTAGCACGCCTGTGTTTGGGAACTCACTGTGTGGGGAGTGGCGAGTGTAAATTTGCATCTCACTACTCCATTACATACTGAGCATGTTGGTATATAAACCTACAGCTGAGGAAACAAAGTACAAGGCTCAACAGGGTCAACATCCAACTCTCTTATGGTAAGTATGTTGAAGGAAGAAAATGTCTCCCCTCAAAATCTAGCTTTTAAATGTATTAAATATATTTACCCAAAATCTAGGGAAAAAATTATTTTATAATAATATTTTGTAGCTAAATTGTCCATGGCAGTGTGCCCCAGAGTACTTTTCACTTTTCCTACACCAATATTGGCAAATGTTAAAGAAATTGGAATTGGCTGCCTCAGTCATTCTGGTTATTAAATGTTGACCATACTCCTGCATTTGCCATCTGCCAAACCCATGTCTTCTTATCTCAGGAACCTTCTCAGCCTGTGCACTGAGCATGAATTTATTTAGACTGTTATACAGTGCAGTCTTCAATGGAAGCTTGCATTGAGAACAATTCTTCACACTGGCATATTTAGACAGCCTAACTTGGACTACTGTTGACACACAAAACATTGATTTTACTAAGAAATGTGATTTTTATTACAGTGCTTCATCTAGAGATTGCAGCAGAACACAGCCAGCGGCTAATCAGTAGTGTTACCCATAGCAACAGGAAGCTGTTCCGTGCTGATGTGTGGCTGAGGCAAGGCTTGGATATGTCTGCACCTGTCAGATACAATCAGTGAAGGCATTCTTGGTGTTTTTCCCCTTAAATCATTAGATTCATGTAGAATGTTTCAAGCAAATGGCAGGATGCATCTCTTGGCTAAACCTACCAGCTCTATAAATGTAGAGTTGTAATTTTGTCTTGTAGTATAAAATGTAATCAACTTGTTTTTAACTGAGCTGTAGTGGGAAATGCTTCTTACACTGTAAATTTATAATTCAAATTTGTTCAAATAGCATAATTTCTAAATGTTTGATGATATTGAAAAAATATTAAATTTTATTACAAACAACTGCTCACAATTTCAATTACAAAGATTCTTGCTGTGCCATTTTTATTCTCCATTAAAATTTCAATGAACTGCATTTAATCAAAAAAACAGAATTACCTGACAATTAATTCTATTCAAAAATGAGCAACCAACATTTCTTATTATTGACCCATCAGATCCAATACAACATAATGGGTTAAAACTGAAGCTTACCTGGCTGTCAATCCCAAGCATAAGTAACATTGAAAAGAAAAGAATGGACCATAGTGGCGATATTGGTAATTGTGTCACTGCCTCAGGGTATGCCAAAAATGCCAGACCAGGGCCTTAGCAAGGAAAAGAAAATCAAATATTATCTGTCTTAAATTCAAGACCAAACATAACTACATGGCTATGATTAAATATGTTGGAATGTAATTTCTCTAAGCTACTTTTCAAAGTGGGAATAAAACAACTAAAAACATTAGAAAGTATTAAGTGAGAAAAGATTGTCCATTCACAAACCATATATAGGTTCATGATCAACCCATTATTGTGCTATAAAGTCTATCCCTAGGAAAGTAACGTTAAACTTCAGAATTGCTTCCACCCCAATAGCGATAATAAATAATACCCGAAAATTCCAATTGCAGTTTTTGTTCCTGCTTTTCTTGCTTGATCTTCTTGCTTGGTCATCAAGGGAGTGTTTCCCTTCATTCACCTTATTTTAAGAAGGCTGAAAAGTCTGTCATCTAACATTTTCATATCTCATTTATGTCTTCATCAACATGTAGTCAATGCTGGCTGTTGCTTTTCTGGTGAAAATGTCAGTGTTGGATCTCGGAATCCCATTTGACACGAAGAATAGTTCAGGAATATCGCACGTGGAACTTCTCTAGTTCTTTGTGGTAGCTGTAACTATGCAAGTTGCCCAATTAAAGGGTAGCGACTTTATCCATAACATCATTGTGGACTTTAATTTTAATTTTAAGTTTCAGCCTAATATCATGTTGGTTCTAAAAGTTCTCACTGTCTATAGAAACCAGGGCAACTAGTCTTCTGGATATGGCTGCAGACTTCCAAGTCTATTCTCCCACTACCCAGGTAAGGATGTTTCACAGATTTCAATGTGGCACTGTCGATGTTGATGGAAATTGGAGAGCTCATGTTCTGAGAGGCAGGCAGATAGATCATTCCCAGCTTCTTCAGGTTGATCACAGGACCAAATTATTTCACAGATGTTTTGTAAACCCTAGTATTTTCTGCGTGAGAGTATGTGCAATGAACTCGGAAGAATACTTCCTCTTCCGTGACACAATAAAGATCACAACTCACAAGAGTAGATTTTAGTAATATTTCCTTTGGGAGTGGCATACGTTGAAAAGGAGTTACAGACGCAAACACTTGTTCTATCCTTGAGTATTTCGAAGATGAGAGAAGGAAGCATCGGGGAAAGTTATAGCCTCTCGTATACAACATCAAATATTCACGAACATCATTCAGAAGTGGCACATAAGTTACTTTAATTGCTACAATAAGGTCAGGGTGGGTCTAAATTTCTGCATTGGATATAAACGGCGAAGGCACGGACGTACACATACCTGAAGCAGCCACGTCCGCTATCGACTTTTTTGTCACATGTGCCATGAAGCCTACGATGGAGAAAATGACAAAACCAGCAAACATACTGGTGGTGGAATTTATGCAGCAGACGATAATCGAGTCCCTGAAACAAGAAGGGAAAAGCAACATTGCTTTTGTCTGTAGCGCGTCCAATGTTACCGAATTGTTTTTGAGGAGGAACAACATCAATGCAACACCAACAGACGATGCCCATGCAGTAGTGGGACGTGGATTCCCGCTTGTGATTCGGCAAGCTGCTGAATTGCTACAATCTAATGTCACTACTGGGAAGCGTTTAGTGGAGGCTAAGCATTTCCTCACTGGTTCAGAAGAATCTCAACATCAAGCGGCTCTTGATTGCCTCCAAGTAGTGGGACTGTCATTGACAGAGGCTGAAGAGCAGGTCAGTTTGCTGCCTTCTCTGCTGCAGTTTGTTCATAATCTACTTCAGTTTTATCTCATTTGTGAGGTAGATAGAAAGATGCCCTTAATTTTAATTAATGATTTCAAAACACAGATAATGGCTGTCTTCTTTGGTGTCTCCATGTGGTTTAATGGAAGAGTTTTGGGGAAAATAAGTCGCTGGTACTCATAAAGCAACTGGTATCACAGAATGCCTGACATGAATTTGAAGAGAGGATTTAATAAACTAACATCGCGGACTATTACAACTCTATTGTTAAAGCAGCAATTGATGTATGTTAAATATTGATGTTTAGAGATTAGATTTTCTCATTTTAAAAATATGCTCAACAGTTTTTAATCTCGCAAACGAGCAAACAACAAACCCCAGCTAGTTATAATGAAATGAGACAATCTTGTGTTGATGGGTAAAACAAACCCTAAATCAGGGGCTTTGATTCCATTGGATTTAACCTTGTTGCACCATTGGGGGAAGTCAGACAATAATTAATGGAAGTGACTCGTAATTATTGAATTCCCAAAGAATAAATGATTCATCAGGCGTTCGGGTAAAATCTATTGTAATCGGAAGGGACTCCCCTCCTCGGGAATAATGGGAGCCGAGAGGTGATTACAAAACATGAATAACAAATTCGGAAAACTACAAAAAATAAAGTGAAATTAAAGTTGGAGAGGAATATAAGTGGCATCTGAAGCTATGTCTCGGAATATTGGCTTAGAGTCATCGAGTTTTACAGCACAGAAACAGGCCCTTTGGCCCAACGCGCCTGAGCCAACTATCAAGCACCCATCCTAACTAATCCCATTTCCCAGCACTTGGCCGGTAGCCTTGAATGTTATGGCGTTTCAAGTGCTCATCCAAATACTTCTTGAATGTTGTGCGTGTTCCTGCCTCTACCATCTCTTCAGGCAGTGTGTTCCAGATTCCAACCACCCCTCTGGGTGAAAAAAATTTCCCTCAACTGCGGCACAGTGGCGCAGTGGTTAGCACCGCAGCCTCACAGCTCCAGCGACCCGGGTTCAATTCCGGGTGCTGCCTGTGTGGAGTTTGCAAGTTCTCCCTGTGTCTGCGTGGGTTTCCTCCGGGTGCTCCGGTTTCCTCCCACACGCCAAAGACTTGCAGGTTGATAGGTAAATTGGCCATTAGCAATTGCCCCTAGTATAGGTAGGTGGTAGGGAAAATATAGGGACAGGTGGGGATGTGGTAGGAATATGTAATTAGTGTAGGATTAGTATAAATGGGTGGCTGATGGTCGGCACAGACTCGGTGGGCCAAAGGGCCTGTTTCAGTGCTGTATCTCTAAACTAAACTACACTCTAAACCTCCTGTCCCTTACCCTAAATCTATGCCCCGTAGTTATTGACTTCTCCGCTAAAGGAAAAAGTTCCTTCCTATCTATCCTATCAATGCCCCTCATAATTTTGTATACCTCAATCAGGTCCCCCCTCAGCCTTTTCGCTCCAAGGAAAACAACCCTAGCCTATCCAGTCTATCCTCCTAACTGAAATGCTCCATCCCAGGCAACATCCTGGTGAATCTCCTCTGCACCCTCTCCATTGCAATCACCAACAGGCAATTGGAAACGCACTTCAACAAGGAAAGCATTGCATTACTATGCGAAAAGAACGGGAGAGGGATTAAAGTTCCAAATAGTCTGCGCTGCGTGATTCTGTGATTCTATAACAGTTTATTTTTGCGGGAAGAATGCTGTCAGTATATATGCATATATGCATTTGTTACCTGTAAATATTATTGTGAAAGGTGTTGTAGCTTCCAAGCGCCACCAGAGAACCAAGACCCAAGCCGTATGAGAAAAATATCTGTGTAGCTGCATCGAGCCATACCTGAGAAAGAAATGGTCGAGATTGCCGATGGTAATTAAAATGGTTTCATTTATCTCTTTTTATGAGCCCTGAACATAAACATCGCTGCTGACATACCTCTGAATCTGAAAGGCGGCTGAAATCCGGAGTTATGTAAAACAAGATTCCTTCGCGAGCCCCAGGCAGTGTCACTCCACGGAAAAACAATATTAGAAGCATGACATAGGGATAGATTGCTGAAAAGTACACTACCTGTGAAAAGACGCGGAGCATTTAGTATAATGGAGACGATCTTGGTAATATTTTCCATATATTTTACATCACGATTAGATTCGCTACACTTCGTATTATAAATTTTTAATTTAAGGGATTAATACTAAGATTCATGCAACTAAATATGCCAGTTAAATATTAGCACTGATTGTCAGATGCCTTTGACTTTGAAGAAGTGTTCTGACGTATATAATTGCTTCAAAGTTGTAATTGTCTGGAGAAGTCTTAGATTCCTTCCACTGTTAATTTTAGCGGGATTTCTGTAATTTCATTGGGAATACAGGCCTTAGATCTGCGAGGAAGGGAAAAGTTGGAACTTGTATAAATAATATGCAATTTGCCTCCATTAAAATTTATGATGGCGATGACAGGGGATCATTTCCCGCGCTAGTGGAAGGCTGTGAAAAATCTGGGCCTGCATTTTTGGAGGCCCCTCAGACCTTGCTATTGTTCATGATTCATCACTACTTTGGATTGACCCGAAACTGTCCTAGTCTGATTACAGCAGGGAATGCTTTGCTATGGAGAATGGTTGAGGTAGAGACCAACAGGGCTATAGGGAGAGCTCAGGCCAGTGATTTTGCTTTTGGGTTGCTCTAGTAAAAAAAACTAGCATTGTCACAAGGTACCGAATGGCCTCCTTCAGCGCCATACGTGTATCTGAATCCAAACCGTTAAACAAAGACACGGAGGAAGGAGTGAGGGCGCAATGAGTTCTTATCCCAGCTGAAAACCTAACGTCACTTGCTTCCAATGATTCTAATGTTGCAGTTCCAACCATGCTCGAGAATTATTCTCTTTAATCAAGGAATTATTTTACCTTTCCTGTCCAGCTGACACCTTTCCAGATACAAAAATACACAAGAACCCAGGCGATCGCCAGTGTTACTGCAAGAGGAGGCCGAATTTGTCCAGGCTGATCCAATCCATCTGTTAGCTGGTGCATGTTTCGTCTGTGGATATAGTTATGTGTTTATCAATAACGTGTTTCATTCCTGTCCTACCTTTGTTTTGTTAAAGTTAACCTTAATTCGCAAAATAAGACAAAAATCCAAAGACGTAAAAGCTTACTCCCAGAATTCCACAATTGGGCTGCTGAGGTTCGTTGTATTGGTCATGCTGTAGTTTGAGAAACATCTCTTTGTGTTCCAGGAATTATCACAAGTTTGCCAGGGAAGATCCTGTTTACAAAACGGTACAATTATTTTTCGACAACTAGCCACTTGGATCTCACATGGTCACCAGCTAATTTTTATTGTTTGTAGTCTCTATTTTCCAGTGCAATATAAACGCGCGATATGAATGCAGTTTTGCGGTATTATATATGGATTTTTCCCCCTCCAGTTGTCGCTCACTATAGAAGAAATGCTTTTGATTTATAGAGGCGGCGTTTTTCATTACTTCCATAGTTATTTTCCAGAATGAGAATATGGTTACGTTAACACCAAGTAAGCTTTTTGTAAGAGCCAAGAGAATTTAAGTCGCGTTCAAAAATAAGCAGAAACAACTTACTGATGTGAAAGAATTGTACAAGTAATAAATGGCCCAAGCAATTATGACGACGTAGTAGATGTTTAACCAGAAAGAAAGGACTGCAGCTGCGAGACCCACGCCTGTAAATAGAAGAAATGTCGAAAAACCCGAAATGTTAAACCTAGCAGGTTTAATACAACAGATTGTGCCATTCATTCTTACAATACCAAGCGCGTTAACAAAGGCGGCCGTTCCTAACAAGAGCTTCCAGTGAAGACTTTTGCACGATATTTATGAAATGCAAACTGAAAGACACGGTGTTAATATCTCCTGAAAAACTTTTTGTGAAACAGGTGTTTGTGGCTAGTTTTTTCTTCAACTTGGAAAAATTCGAACTTTATTGTCTCTAACGATTATTATGAGTAACTTGGATGTGCGATGGCACTGAAACATTAACTTGTGTGTAGACTTTTCAACAGACACTTCGAAATAAATTCATTTCAGTGGCTGTAACCGATGACGAAAACTTAACTACGGTCGCTATTTGTAGAGAGATCAGTCTGAATTAGGTTAGAAAGCGAAGTGGAGAACAATTCTTCCCCTATAAGGAAACGGCGATGTATAGTATTTCTTATTGACAGTCTTTGCTTTGCTTTTCCTGCGCACTGATCCGGCGTGAAATGTGCGGCGCTCTTGCTCACCGTGCTCATTTAGACCATACCTTTGAACATTGGCGCCAGTCTCCAGATACCGAGTCCACCGACAGACGTGTACTGACCCAGAGAGCATTCCAACAGGAAGATTGGCATCCCAGCAAAGATCAGTGTCAGGAAATAGGGAATGAGAAAAGCCCCTTATGGAGAACAATGAGCGGTATGTTAGAAATTGACGGGATGTCAAAATCCGGACAAACTGGAAAGATGTAAATACTTAATAAATGCTGTTATATGTAAAGTACACGAGTTGGTCATACCGTCTAATAACACAACCGCCGTATTAAAATGTATTACTCTTTCCTCGGAATTAAAATAATGCATTCGGTTAGAAAATATAGGTATAGTGGCTCACCTGGAATTCACTATTTGAATTTTACATGCGAAATGGATGCATAATAGTGCATAATTGAATAGCTGGCAATATTCTACATCAATACAACTGATCAGGGCTTTTGGGGCGGTTGATATTTAACGTATAATTGACTCTAGGTTTTGCAATTGAAATCCAGGAAAGAGAGGATATTCCCGTTTACCTTTGTTTAAACTATTAATTCATTTAGAAAGTGCATGGTGAAATGAAAAGTAATTTTACCTCCGCCGTTTTTCCCACAAAGATAGGGAAACCTCCACACATTTCCCAGACCTATTGCATATCCAATACAGGAGAGCAGGAAGTCGAATTTTCCTCCCCATTTCTCTCTCTCGGGAATCTTTCTCGTCTTTTGCACCTTCACCACGAGAGTTTTCGGTTTATCATTCGAGGTGGGGACGTCGTGCAGCTCGGTGGAAATTTGCCCATCGGGTGTTTTTGCGCCGTTGGTCGCCATGCCTTTAAATTTAGGCGCCGAGCGTCTGGGAGTTGGTCGGAAATTTTCAGCACCAGACCACGTGGAAAGCAGCTTCGCGGTTCTGTCTGACCAGCACAGGTGAAAAAAAAATAGAGAGGACTCGGAAGGCAGCCGAAGTTGGGGGGAGGATGGCTGAGTTCCTACTTGATGAGGCGTGCAGCCAGATTTAGCCAGCGGGAAAGATGCTGGAATGAGACAAGGAAACGCAGGCTAGAGTTGGTAACGATAGAAACAGCCGAAGGCACGTGCTTTCACTCTGCTATCGGTTTGCTCATTTTGATGGAATTGGGACACATCACGTCATTTTAGAGTTTGACTTAAATCAGTAACACAGCTGTTGGATCTCGGAGCCCAATCCGCGGTGATTTTCCTACAGCTTGAGGACAGTCTAACTATTCATTGTTTTCCATTTCTTTACAAGAAAACCTTGATTGCAAAACAGAAGCGATTTACCGCCTTTATTAAAGAGAACATGAAGATATCACTGAGGTTAACACAAGCCCGTAACATTTCCCCACAAATATACTACTTTATGCCAATTAAATCGTGCAATGTGTCCACTTTGCAACCAAGCCTCGCTCCTAAGCAGGGGCATTCTGCACTATGTAAGCTGCATGTCTTATCCTTAATCCTTGTGCATTCTCTTGGACATTGTGACAAAGTGATAGCGATCACATTTAAGCAGAGAGTCCAGCCAGAGCTGCATGAACAAGACGCCTCAAGCTCCGAGATTTGCCGATCAATCTGCCTCCCCTTGATGTGTATAAAAATATCTCCTGTCGCTTTCAATTGATCAAAGTAAAGATCGTCAGCATTTCCTACCCCACTGAATTTCTGGAGAAGGAATCGCCTGGCGTCTTAACCCTAGTATTTGGACTTCACAATATTAGCAATAGCGATTACATTCCCTTACACCAGTACATTCTCATACACGAACACTCAAAGTTTTCTTATCGTTCAGTGAAATCAATGTGCAAGAAAACTACTGCTACAAACCATATTGACATTATAATCGTTTCAAGTCTGTTCGGGTTTTCGCTTCAAATCAGCCCGCCGTTAACTGTTACTTTGTTTCTCTCTCTATTTTCGCATAAACCTCGATGAGTGGAACAGTTCGCTCTCTGGGAATGTTACATGTTTAAACCGTCTACTTACTGATCGAAAGCGCAGCGTAAGCCGGTGTTTACAGTTCCAAGTTGTTTCTCGTTCTTTGTTGTCCAGTACCAGATCTTTTATTTCTTGGTCCTTTTCAGTTTGCGAGCCTACGAGCTCAGAGCAGTCGGCGCAGTATGTGACCAGAGCGCGTCTCTGAGTGTACGGCGAGTCGAGCTGAGCTGTGCCGAGAGGAGAGGAGGAGAGGGGCAGCGAGCAGGAGGGATGAGGCTCCCGCGCAACTGTCTAATACCTCCAGCGACAACGTAGCGTGCGGCGCCCAGCCTGCTACTCTCATCTACATAGCGTCAATGTCATCTCAAAGTCACATCCACTAAGATAGCAGTGCGCTTCGCTCTACTGCCCCTTCCTTTTTGCTCCGGCTTTTACATATTCTGGCATTTGTTATTGACGTTTAGTGGCTGCTTTCAACAGGTTAAACACTGTGCAGAGGCTAAACACGTCCCATTTGGCAGACTGGTCGAAAATGCCAGGTGAAAAAGTATTAGCATTTTAATAAGGTGGCACGTTATTTTGAAATTAATTCTCACTACTTCGACACACGATATAGTAGGGCAAACCGTTCATGCGTTCCAACTAATGTCATGGGGAAAAGCTACTGCTTAATTTTAACTTGAATATTGCGATAAACACGAATACATGTTATCGACAGCATTCTCTAGTACTAAAACACAAGATGTTTCTTAAATTGTGGGGAAGTTCCCACCATATCGGCATTTGCTTTACTACACAATGTAAATGTTATCAGCAATACCAATTCATAAAATGGACAATTAAAAGACAAAATGAAAAAAAGTTTGATACGAGTCATTTCAATTGCTAAAAGGTAAAACAAAAATGGTATTAAGTACAAGCGGGTAGGCACGGGGAGATCAAATGGGGAGGGTTGGACTAAGCTACATTTGAATTAAGGGATGGAACATTTTACCCTGACTTCGGGCAAGGAAAGTTTCACTCAATATAAGAAAGCAGAAACACATCAAATCTCCCAGTTGTAAAGATAACGCCTTAGACCAATTTTTAAATCAAGTTCTGCATGAAAAGCACAAAGAATTCACCACCACAACCCACAATTTCAACTGGCAGAATTTGGAATTCTGTCAGTGTAAGATAAGAGGCACAGTCAATAGTACTTGCTCTGGAGGTAAGAGATAAACTGAAAATAGTTTTATAATCTTCTTAACTTCCAAAAGCCAGAGAAGAAAAGGCCTCACTGCCCAAAGTCCAGAACACAGACCTCCGGATTGGACCTCCGGGTGCTCCGGTTTCCTCCCACATGCCAAAGACTTGCTGGTTGATAGATTAATTGGCCATTATAAATTGCCCCTAGTATAGGTAGGTGGTAGGGAAATATAGGGAAGGTGGGGATGTGGTAGGAATGTAGGATTAGTATAAATGGGTGGTTGATGGTCGGCACAGACTCGGTGGGCCGAAGGGCCTGTTTCAGTGCTGTATCTCTAATCTAATCTAATCTAACCTCATGCACAATAATGCTCGCTTGTATGTTAAGTGCATCGTAATGTAATTTGGATGTAATAAAACCTGCAGCAAGAATTTCACCAGCTGTTTCCTGAGAAGGGGGGTTCTGTTTCAGGAAGAAGTGCGAAATGCTGTTTGCATATACAAACTTTGCAGGTGGAGCCAGCGTTAGGAAGAGCTATCCACATTATATGTGATGCAGTTAGTTTGAGAAACATAAATTTCCATTAAAAAAATAAAGAGGCGCTGAATCGAACCTTCTAAGACATATTACAGATGCGGATCGACTCCGTTATTTACAGTTAACTGTAACTGTGCAGATTATGGGATTTCCTGTCATTAAACTGTTTGTCCTTTCCTCGTAATGATCACTTGAAGTACAATTGACGCGGCAAT
The DNA here is from genome assembly GCF_036365525.1 of Heterodontus francisci. NCBI lineage: Eukaryota > Metazoa > Chordata > Chondrichthyes > Heterodontiformes > Heterodontidae > Heterodontus > Heterodontus francisci. Next base: position 67,360,943 of record NC_090389.1, read on the forward strand.
ATTTTGAATATTGCAACACGACTGATTTGATTTGAAGAAACCTTTATACATAACCAGCGCAAACTTGGGGGTTCCCATTGGAAACGTGGTTTGTGCCGTCAGATCTGGCGGCATTGCTAATCGTCTCCTTAGGCTTAAAACATATGGCTTTGAGTAACCTCGACGATGTTCGGCGCCATATCCACCGAGTTCACTGTCCCGTAGATACTTCCAATTATCGGTGTGGACATTTAGGGCAGCGGAGACATGTATGTTATCTCACCATTGTGATTCCGGAGGTAATCACAGGAGACCTGAGAAATACTGCAGGTAACAACATCATATTTCAGTTCAAAACGTAGCAGTAAAACATAATTAATAACCCGTCGGGGGTCGGCTAGGTGGAAACTGAACTTTGCAATTTTCAAAACGTACGTTTAAAATTATAATTTGTTTAATACATTAAACAAGCAGTGCACCTCATTCAGTAAGACATCTGGAACTATACAAAATAACATTTTTGTGTTTCTGGTAAGTAATTAAGACATTTTTTGAATAACGGTTAGCTATTTTTGTATTTATAGGTATATAATATGAAACAGGTAGATTCAGCTAATGTTGCCTCGACTATTACAAAACAAGTGGCAAGCAAGATTTCGGACTTCGTTAATCCCTGTTGTTACTGGGGTAGTGGGTTAACAAGACTTTGGGGCTTTTAGGTATATTTTGTAGATACATGGTAGATTCACCCAACTGTGGCAAAACTACAAGCACATTATATAAATTTCCAATTCTTTATCTTGGATGAACCTCAGTGTCCTCCATAATTCGGTACTAAATTTGATTAAACTGAATAGCCAGAAGTAACGCAAGATAAGCTGACAGCTACTTGTAATAAAACAGTAAACGCTGGGAATACTCAGCAAGTCTGGCAGCAACTGTGGAGAGAGAAAACAGAGTTAACGTTTCAGGTCTGTGACCTTTCATTAGTTCTGAGTGCCAGGCCTGCTGTGTATTTCCAGCATCTTCTGTTTTGATTTCAGATTTCCAGTATCCGCAGTATTTTGCTTTTGTAACCATATGCAGTGATTGGATTGGGAATACTTCTAAGCGCCGAAGCGCTTAAGAACAATGTTACTAAATATCTGACTTGCCAACGTGTTTATAAGTAGTTCAAATCTCATTTATCTCAACCACAAGGCAGAAGATTTTATAATCAAGTGACCTGAAGCTCAAGTTCTTTTCGGGCGATCAAGGATGTAAACAGATCATGAAATGAAGTACTGTCGATGTGACGCATCGTTCGTTGTGTAATCATTTGTGATATGTGCGTTGAGATTTAACACACACAAACATACATACACACGACACATACACACAATACTATTACTGTAGCTTCCTTGGTGGGAACGCAAAGCACACACCACCTATATTAACTGAGCCTGACTGCGTTAATATGTAGTCATGTCTCCTCAAGGTTTAAGACACCAGGATAAATGTTATGGCGAAGTTCAGTTGAAAGGTCACTGATCTGAAACGTAACTCTGCTTTTCTCTCCACAGGTGCTGCCAGACCTGCTGTATATTTCCACTATTTCTTGTTTCCATTTCAGATTTCCAGCATCTGCAGTATTTTGCTTTTATATGTTATATTATGGCAAAGCGGTGTTTGATTCCAATTTCTGATACCATAGCAAACAAATGAGCTCAACAAGAATCCCTGCAGTTTATATGACGGGGTTTTGACTAACATTAAAAGTTCTGAAAAAGGGTCTCTGACCTGAAGCGTTATCTCTGCTTCTCGCTACAAAGATGCTGCCAGACCTGCTGAGTATTTTCACCATTTCTTGTTTTTATTTTTGTCCAACATTTGTTGGCTACTGATTATTTTTGTCTAAATTTTCCCCTGCTGCGGTATTTTCTCACCCACCTTCATTCAATATCTACAGAAAGGACAAAAATAAATATTTCTAAAAATAATCTGCTTCACGTTCCGTTCTTGAATCATTTTCCCTTCCAAATTACTTGGCATTCAATTAATTAGAAAATTAATCCTTTTTTCCCTAATTAGTGTTTGTGAGGATTATTGCTGATTTATTTTGTGGTACAGACACACGGTGTTTATTATTGGTCAAAATAATCCATTGTGATTTACTGTAGACAATATGAAAAAGGTGTTAAACAACGTGGAACATCGAATAGTTTGAGAGCGATCATCTTTGACTAATTTTAATCTGCAACCAACGCATACAAATCGTGTTCACCTTGGCAGAAAAGTGGTCATATGATAGAATTTCTAGCACATATTTCATGGAACAATTTTTACAGAGTGGGGACGTTTTAACAGCCATTAAGTGATGATTGGGTGTGCCTATAATCGATTTTACCTAGTTAGCAATCTCTGAAGTGCACATTTTGAACGTAGCTTTACATGAACCAGATCTTAATTTAATCCCAGTGACTGTGTTGATATTTTAAATATTGTACTTGGCTAACTCTGCGAACTGATGTATAGGTTGTGTCTCAGTGCAGAGGATTAATTAACATGAGCATGAACAGTGATTTCGACACAATAAACCCACTTGGCATCTCATTAGAAGAGTGACTCAGGATCGAAACTTGCTAAACAGATCCACATACAACATTGCGCTTTTGCAGCTAGAATTGTGCGGCGAACTGCCACACGAACAATATCATATCCCCTCCCGAAGAAAGAACACTAAATCAGACTGCGCATTAAGTAGCACTCAGAGTTCCACCCAGGAGGGCGATCCAAGCCCAGGCTGAAGATTTCAGGCATGCATATAAGATGAAGTTGAAAGATGGGCATAGAGGCGAAGAAGACGAGAGGTAACTAATAAAAATGTGGAACTCTTGCTGTAGCAACTTGGGAAAGGTAATGCAAGTAAATAAAATATCTCCACTCTGCAGACAAGTTATGTAATTGCAGTTACTCCACTGCAATCTGAGATAGTCCAATTGTTTAGATTATGTCTGCCTTTACATGGTATTTCTGTGCAAATATTGCAAATCTATGCAAACATAGCTTTAAGGATAAGCAGTGCTACTTAGGCAACAACTACATATCATTTGAGAGGATACATGCATGTGAAGAAAATATTCATGGCTTCATTTTTCAGATTTAACAATGATCTATCTGCCCTCTCAAAGTAAGGATCAGGTTGGGATGTCCATGCTTTTTACCTTCATGGGCCACATAAATGTATGCCATGGAGACATGTAGAACACATACAGGCTCCAAAATTCAGACATGGGGCCAATGTGGAGAGCCGTGGAGTCCCTGATGGGAACAGAATTTGGAGCAGAACCCTGTTCTGCCGTCAGTTTCAATGAGCGGTGGGGGAAATGAGGAAGACTTCAGTCCTCCCCTCTACATCAAAAGGGCATCTCTGGGACAGTTCCTAAGCGACACCAGGATTTCTGCCCACCATGTCCTTACAAGACCTCAACAGAACTCTTGTGCATTGGCAAATATTTTGTTGAGGTCCCTGGGATGGCTCCAAGAAGTACTGAGAAAAAGATTAGGGATTGATTATCTTTATTGCAGTTCTTATCACTTCCTTTGGGGCTGAGAATCAAAAAAATTGAAAAATTCTTTGGCCAAGGACATGCCTTGGGGGACTTACAGCTGAGTGGTTGTGGGCTGGTCTATTGTCCAACAGTGGATTGGGATGGGTGCCACTGATGTGCCCTTTCAGGTATGGGCATGCACCACAACCATGTAAATAACCATGTCCCCAGGATTTGGGATAGGATCTGTAGGCTATTGTAAGGTTTGCTGTGCCAAACCTATGCCAGCAGAGTCGGCTAATTGAAATTTGGACCCTCTAAAATTTGAATCCATGTTCCCATTAATCTGAATGTATCTCAAGTTGCTGATATGAATGGACTTTGGTGTTCTGATTTATCATCTATCCACCAATGAGGGAACAGTGCTAAGGATAACCTTTCCAAATCTTCAGAGCCATGTAAATCAAACAGGATAAACCAGAGATTATGAAATACAAGTAGTTTCTCGGGCTTTGAGGACCAGATTGCCAGGACTTGTGGGTCACAGATTGGAGTCCTGACACATTCACCCTCCCCAACCCCAAAACTCAGCAGCATAGTCACCTATTCCCATGCCCCCCACCTCCCCCCCCCCCCCTCAACCCCACCATCTTTTAGCACAAATTCCTCCTTACTTCCGTCCACCAACCAAGAAAATCATTACTGTCCCCTTGTTAACTTCATACCATGGTCTGAACTCAGATTGCCTGCTTTGATGGGTTACTGAAAAAAGATTTGTTTAAATGAAGCCATCACCAGAAAGCATTATGAACATGCATTAGACACAGACACCTGGATGAAAAGAAATGTGGCTGGCAATTAGATTTCTCTAGCACTGCATTGTCTCTTTGCAAAGGAGAAAAGGGCACACAAGCAGCATCAAAGAACAGGAACAGGATGAGAAAAGTAATCTTGGGCACTGTTGAATACCCACAAGAAGGAAGCTTTGAAGTTTGCAGGCAGACATACAGGAGAGGTTGTAGGTGATAATGAAGTAGGAGGCGAGTCATCAAGTGATCAGGTTGGTAAAGGCAGAGCACACGCTATTTCAGTTTCATTTGGATCATTAAAGTGTAGCAATGGCTGTGCTTTCATTATCTGGCAGGGAATCATATTGTTTATACAGCTAAACAAGGTTGCATTTTTGCAATTCTCGGGGACATCTTGGAGGAAGGAGCTTGACACTCAGATGAAGTCTAGCTTATTAAGATCTATAACTTTTGCCTCTTCCTCACCAGCTCCAACATGCCATCTTAACCGGTCCAGCACTAGCCTAGATACACCCAGCCACCAACCTCTGAACCTTTTAGGTACCTCGCTCATTCATGACTGCTCCTGCTGGCACAATTTTCCTTTTGTGGAGCACTTTGGGAAATTAGAGTCAAAACCTTCATTGTTTCTACCCTAGCTACTTTCAGGATCCTTAGATGTAAACTTAGTGATTTTGTTTATCTTCAGTTTGAGTGCCATGCATATTCAGCATTCATGGTTTGTTTCATGGCAGAATTAATAAGGAAACGTTTTTGTGAATATTTAGGTTCACCACAAATTCATTTACAGGTTATGTGGGTAGATTTTGTGGAATGCATACTTGTAGCAGGGAATGCTGTAGAAGCTGTACTGTAGATCTACGTTAGCAGCTTTCTTCAGGTCAGCTATCTTCTTCCTAATCTGTGTTCAGTCTGATGAATCCTGCAAACAGCATAGAATCTGATGGCAATCTGATTTCATCTTGCCTGAACCAGTCACTTTTGAGAAGGGTGTCTTTCCATCTTTTGTAGGATATCATTAGTTTCCTGAACCTCCAGTGTCTGGTCATTTAATCCAGCCATTTACGCTTTGATAGTCTCCATTTTTTTATTCTTTCATGGGATGTGAGCATTGCTGGTAAGGCAGCATTTGTTGCCCATCCCTAATTGCCCTTGAGAAGGTGGTGGTGAGCTGCCTTCTTGAACTGCTGCAGTCCTTGGGGTGTAGGTACATCTACAGTGCTGTTAGGAAGGGAGTTCCAGGTCTTTAACACAGCAACAGTGTAGGAACGACAGCATAGTTCCAAGTCAGGTTGGTGTGTGGCTTTGAGGGCAACTTGCAGGTGGTGGTGTTCCCATGTATCTGCTGCCCTAGTCTTTCTGGAGGTAGAGATCATGGTTTAGAAGTTGCTGTCGAAGGAACCTCAGTGAGTTGCTGCAGTGCATCTTGTAGATTGTACATACTGCTGACACTGTGCGCCGGTGTGGAGGGAGTGAATATTTAACGCGTGGATGGGATGCCAATTAAGTGGACTGCTTTGTCCTGGATAGTGTCGAGCTTCTTCAGCGTTATTGGAGCTGCACTCATCTAGGCAAGTGGCAGGTATTCCATCACACTCCTGACTTGGGCCTTGTAGATGGTGGGCAGGTTTTGGGGATTCAGGAGGTGAGTTACTTGCCCCAGAATTCCCAGTTTCTGGCCTGCTCTTGTAGCCACAATATTTATATTTCTGGTGCACCTAAGTTTCTGGTCAATGGTAATCCCCAGGATGTTGATGGTGGGGGATTCAGTGATGGTAATGCCATTGAACATCAGGGGGAGATGATTAGATTCTCTCTTGTTGGAGATGGTCATTGCTTGGCCCTTGTGTGGCAGGAAGGTTATTTGCCACTTATCAGTCTAAGTCTGAATATTGTCCAGGTCCTGCTGCCTATGGGCATGGACTGTTTCAGTATCTGGATACTGTGCGATCATCAGCGAACATCTCCACTTCTGATCTTATGATGGAGGGAAGGTCATTGATGAAGTAGCTGAAAGGGCCCAGGACACTAAGCTGAGGAACTCCTGCAGCGATGTTCTGGGACTGAGATGATTGGCCTCCAACAACCACAACCATTTTCCTTTGGGCTAGGCATACTCCAACCAGTGGAGAGTTTTCCCCAATTCCCCTTGGCTTCAATTTTGTTAGGGCTCCTTGATGCTACACTCAGTCAAATGTTGCCTTGTTGACAAGGGCAGTCACTGTCACCTCACCTCTGGAATGCAGCTCTTTTGTCCATATTTGGACCTAGGCTGTAATGAGGTCTGGATTAATAGGATTATTGGAGCATTATCTCTTGGCCTGCTCTCCCCAGCACGAATGCAGAAGCTTAAAGGCCTGCTTAATTCAGTTAAATGTTGCTCTGCAGTATAATTGATTTTGATGCTCCATCAGAGAGCCTGCTGAATGGATGAGAGATTGCATGGCTTCCACAAGTGACTAAAAACATTGATATTAGGGTGGTTTGCAGATGGGAACATGCCCAAAATTTTCAGTTACCCACAGCAAATCAAATAGTGCCACAACAGCAATTTTTAGGTGTTTAGCTGAAATCTTAATGGTTTGCTTAATTAGTTCTGAGACCATGGGAAAAATTTCACATCATTTTACCTTGGAACTTTTATTTATCTGTGTTTACCTCCTTCAGGAGATTAAATTAATTGGGAACAGTCCTTGATGGTGCAAAATGTACATGGTCTATCAGTAGGAGAGGTCTCAATGAGGTGAATGGCCTTTCATGTTTATTTTCTGATGTTTTTGGTAAAGTTGCCCAGTTTTTGTCCATTTATTAAAATTTATTTTTTAACTCCACTTTGGTGGCAACAAACCAGTTTGTGGCAATTATGAACCTTTAATTATTTACTACATATTTTGGTGTGGATTGAAGTTTGTATTGACTTACTTAAATAAGCTAAGCTTTTTGACACTGTGGTCAATTGTTCATTAACTTGCTGTAGCTGCATCAGAGAAAAAGCATCACTGATTAAATTGTGCATTGCATAGAATGATTCTGTCATGTATTTGTACCTAATTTTCTCACTGATTGTACTCACGTTAAAAAGAAACAGCTAATTTTAACAGACATGCACTTCTGCCCTTCTCCTTGTTGATGATTATTATATTCTATTGCCACAGCCACTTTGACATAGAAACAGGTCAGACTAGTGATAGCTGGTGCACTCCCTGTTTCTCTCCTGATTGTTCATGATCAGCTGATTCTTCTCATCTCTGTAGCCAACTCTAGACCCTGCCTAACAAGTCAACCTTAGCCTAGGCATTGATAATGCATTTCTGGAAGCAGTGTTCTCTCAGGTCCTCTTCTTCATTGTTCAGTGGGGGCCTTTGTGTTGTTCCAAAAATGTTTCCCTGTATTATGTCAAGCTTCAACTGTCACTCTTTGCCTCCTGAATCTGGCTTTGTACTGTCTGTCTGGGCTTTGCACTGTTTTCACTGCCAATTTCCCATGGATTTTCTGGAGTGCTTCACTGCAGCAGAGAATTCAAATTAGTCTGTGCATCATTAACATGTTGCTTGGCATGCTAAAAGCATTAATTGTTTGAGAGTTGTGATTGGTTAGACCAAAGCTGTGTTGAGAGTTTGTACTAGATCAGAGTGGAAAACATAGTTTTCTTGGCAAAATGCAAATACAGTGCTCCTTTCAACCATGTTAGTGCTACATCCTGAATTTATGTCAGGTTAGGTAAAAATCCAGCTCACTGCATGATATTTTAAAAGCTATTACACACTCCTTAATTTTGGTATAATTTCGTCAAAAGTAATTTATTTTTAGAAATGACAAAGAAAATTACTCGATTAAAATGTTAAAATTCTACAGTTGATAAACAAAGAATCTGGAAATAATTTATCGCCATCGATGATTCCGTTTATGTTGACAACTGCCATGCTAAGCCAAGCAAATTAATTTAAAGTATAATTACCAAAACAGCTACTGTGATGGTTCAGTTTTACTCTTATCATTTCTATTCTTCTTTCTTGGCATGATTCAGGAATTGGAGGCATTCAAAAGGATTGGCATTTAGTTCTCAGGATTATAATATTTGTAAATACAGTCTGGTATGTTGAAGATGTGTGAAACTATGAATGAATATAGAAATGAAAGTCTTGTATTTATATGCACCACATTGGATCTTTCAGATAGATTTCAAATTTTAACAGGTAGTGATTTACTTTTTTTTATATGGCCACATCTCACAAGAAGTAGTGAGATGAATGACCACTCTAGTGGTGTTAGTTGAGGGAGGAATATTGGCCTCCTGATTTTCTTTGAATGGTGTCACAGGATCTTTATTATCCATCAGAGCCAGCAGGTGAGACCTTTGTTTAATGTCTCCTCAAAAGGATGGCACTTCCAATAGTGCAACACTTCCTTAGCATTGAATAGAAGTGTCAGCATAGATTAAAAGTTCAAGTTGGGAACAGGGCTTGAACTTATCGGGGTAGAAAATAGTCTTGGGCAGTAGTGTTAAATGAGAGCTATTGCATCGGATCTTTGCTATAGACCTTGCCCAATATTTTATTGGCCCAGATTTTGCAGTCAACAGTGAAGCAACAGTGCTTACCGCTGACCTTGAAGAAAGTTGCCCATAAAGGTCTAGTGATCTCTGTGGCATGATTTTCCCCATTCCTGACGGCCATTTAAATCTGGCACCAAATCAAGGGGATGTCTTGACGTGCAGCAACAGTAATGCCAGCAATCGTATTGAAGTATTCAGACACAGCAAACCAGGATATTCTTCACTCTTAATTTAAATTTTCGATAATGGAATAAATGACTATGATTGGATTAAGATAGAAGCTAAAATAAAAGTAAACAAACTTTAAAAATAAATTAAAAATGTGGAATTTATCATTATGGAGAAATTTGACACCCCACAAATATAAAAATTAGCTTTTCAGGGCCAGTGAGGCCGTTTAGCAGTAATTATAAACTTATTACACCATTAAAACCCCAGTCACACCTCATTCAACAAAGTATAATTTTTCAAGGGTTTTTACAATGAGAATAACAGCACAAGAGTGGAGGTTCTTATCAATTCAATTGATTTCCATGATTGCAGTATGGAGGGACCTCAATAGCATACCGTCTGGAGAAGAGTAGAATCGCTGACAGCAACTTCTGGATTTCCGTGTTACTCAGCACATGGACTCCAGAAGTTGCTGTCAGTTTAAGTGGGGTAATGATGGGGAATACTGAAAGGTTTGCCGTCATTACCAGAACAAAATATGAGCCAATGAAGTCAATGGAATTGAATGTTGGTGGGGAGTATAATGGGCAGCTGATACGATACTGCCTGTGTTGCGCTATCACCCAAAATGAATTTCCACCCCATGATCTTCTAACTCAGAGATGAGAAGGCCACCAATTGAACCAAGTTCAGATTTATTCCTCATATGGAGTAATTTTCATTGCTTTTGGTTAAGCAATTATTAAGACTTGTCCCTGGCAGCAGTACTGACCTTTCTTCTCCAAAAAATAGTCACACCCTGGTGGCAAAAAGATGTTGATTTCTGCAGTAGGTAATAATTTCTATAGTTAAAATGGTGCTTCTTGTAGTTGAATGTACTAATTTAATGATTGTTTTGTATTGTGTGCCCATTCACTAGGAGGTTTTAATAAACCCATTTACTTGTGACACTTAACTGTAGTCTGTGAGAGCAGACTCTCTTCTCTCTTGCTTGTGGTAGATTCTAAGTTGTGTTTCAAAGAGTAATAACTGAGATGCGTTTCTCAACTGCACCATCTGGCTGGATTGAAAGTTTGAGAAACTGGAACTATGGAATTTTTTTCTTCTATTTAGTATTGAGTGACTGAATGAAGTACTCCTTGTTACCATATGGCAAGGATTGCAATTACCTCAACAGCAGCATTGCTAGATGAATGCAATCACTGCAGGAGTTGGAAATTTTTATCATCCACATTCTATTTCCCTTGATTTCCCAGAACAAGACTAGTGGATTAATCTCAGCACCAGATATAAAGCAGTATCATGCTACAAGCTGGTATTCTTTTTGCGTCTGGATTGGATTGAGCCAGGATTCCATTAGCCTATTTATGGTCATTCTTCCAAGTGCACTAACTGGCAGAAATATATACCGTAAAGTTTAATTTTGGCAGGTAATTACAAATTGGGTGCGATGGCCTATGCACCAGAATTCATGATGGGAACTGCTGTTGAGCAAAACTGTGTGTCAGGAAACGCTAACTAGTAAAATTTAACTCACAGTTCAACAGTGCAAAAGACCTCATTATTTCATTTGTAACTCATAGTGAACCCCAGGTCAAAGGGATAAAAAATGCAATTAAAATTTTGAACAGTGGAAAAACACTTAGCCTACCAATTAATGTTTGTGATATGAATACTTAATGAATCCATATGACATTCTTCTATCTGCTACTTTAATGAGGTATTAACTCATTCATCTCATATAGGGTCATGCCTCTTTTAAAATAGTGGGCAGAGAAGCATTATAACAATAAGCTAAGCACTTTTACACAAATAGCACAGCAGTTTTTAAGCTTATAGGGTGGGGGGAGGGGGGAGGGAAGAAAGCGAACGGCATATGCTGCTAAACTTTGACAAGTTTTCCATAGATTCCGTCTGTTGGTCATATGAATGTCTGATCAATTTAGCAGAAACAAACAGTTGAACTATGAGGTAAATTGCATCAGTTAGTGACTTGTGGCACACAGTGTTGCATGGCACAGCTGATACCAGGAACCAAGGTCAGTACGTCCAATTCATAACAATTTTCAATCAATTAAGCCAGTTAACACACACAGAGGAAATGCCATACACAATAGACAAAAGGAATCCTGACTCAACCTGAGCCAATCTGTGGGAAGCAGTGCTATTTAATTTGTGTCATTCAATACTTTTAAACCTGGATTATAATCCATAGAAATACTTTATCCCTAATGGCTCTATAAAAAACAAATAAATAGAAAATAAAACACTAAAGGCCATTTTAAAAGCTGTAAGAAAATGAGCAAATAGGTTTTATTTTAAATATGTGGTGTTACAACAATATATGCTGCATATTAAAAACAAATATTTTTTGACAATAATTTGATGCCTTCACATTGGAATTAAGGCATGATGGAATATTCGAAGCGTGATCACTTTAAGTTTCAAAATAACAGATGGTGAATAAATGAGGGGTGAAGCAACCAGTTAAACGATGGGAAAGACATTTAGCGTTTAAATTTCCATCTGGTTTACCTTCATAGCTATGCTCTCCTCTGGGGTTTAACTGTGAAAAATGTCATATCCTTATGAACTTGCAACATAATTTGCAAAAACTCACCAATTGATGCGGTGGAACACATGGCTATGCTGCTAAAAAAGAGAACGTCTTTGAGCCACATAAGGTATCAATTACAGTTCCTCATGGGGGGCAGACAGTACTTTGTACTTTGATGTTAATTTACTGTAACAGCTGCTACACTTTATATTAACGAGGCTTTTTCTATTCAAATAATAATCGGTTTTACTATTTAATTGTTTATGATCAGGAGCATGAAATAAAAGTTAGAGGACATACTTGGTGAAATAAGAATCTTAGCTCCCTAAGAAAGGCACGGCTAAAATGAACTCTACAACAAGTGGAACAGCTAATAAAAACAGATAATATTGGAAATACTCAGCAGGTTTGGTAGCATCTGTGGAGAGAGAAACAGAGTTAATGTTTCAGGTTGATGACCTTTCATTAGAGCCAGAATCTTCAGGTTCTGATGAAAGGTCTTTAACCTGAAACATTGGCCGGAATTTTACCGGCATTAAACGTGTCTCTTCGGAGGCGTCTGTATGGTAAAATGAAGCGCAATGACATCGGGCCGTGTGCCAGGCGCCTTTACGAGCAGACGTCATTTTACCAACGTCGGAAGTCGGGCGTGAGCGAGTCTACGCTCGCCACCTGACTACAAGTAATTGAAAGGTAATTGAGGTCGTTTGCAAAGTAATTGACTACAATTTTACATCTGAGGTCTTGATTTAACGTCCGTAAATCGGCTCGTGGGGTGTGTCGGCCATCCGGCAGCTACATAAGGGTGGCAAGCATTGATTCAGGAGGGAATTGGAAGTACAATTTTCAGTTTTACTCTGAAATAATTTTAATGCTATTTGTATATCCTGACAAGGTGTGTGACTTGCAACTCATGCTAAAGGATTCATCTGAATGTTCTGCACTGCTGATGGGGACCCATCAACTTTGATTTATGTGGTGAAAGGAAGGGGATCTCGTGAGCCAGTCCTAACTGCTGGAAGCTAATACCTGTGGTCAGAGCATCTGGTGAGTAGTACAGCAATGGGAATTGTTCAATGTGGAGGTGGATCATCAGATGAGGAGTAACTTGCCCCTATGAGGGACAGAAGGACAAATGTGCAGGGGAACATGCAACAAGCTGACGCAGTGCACCATCCTGATGTGGGAGGGAGAGCAGGTGGCAGAGTTGCCCGGTAGTGAACACATGTCAGGATACGTGCCTACCCACCAGGAGGGGCATACCGGCTGCGTCTGAGCTACCTGCAGCTGTCAGATCGCCAGTGCAGAAGAAGACTGCGGCTGTCACGGGAGACTGTCACATCTCTTTGTGAGATGTTGGCACTGGATGTTTCCTCAAGCTGTATTGGAAGCCATCCAATGCCGGTCGCTCTAAAGGTTACAATATCTCTTAACTTCTATGCGTCTGGCTCATTCCAAGCCTCAGCAGCAGACTTGTGCGGAATCTCACAAGCAGCAGCGCACCACTGCATCAAGGTTGTGACTGATGCATTGTTCTAACGTGCTAACCAATTCATCACGTTCAAGGCAGACAACACTTGTGGGGCTGAGAGAGCCAGAGGCTTCAGCACTATATCTGGGTTTCCAATGGTACAGATCGTGATCGACTGTACTCATGTGGCCTTTAGAGCCCCAGCAGGTCAGTCGGGGGCATTGATTAACCGCAAGGGATACCATTCAATGAACGTTCAGCTTGTTTGTGATCACTGCACAGTGGCACAGTGGTTAGCACCGCAGCCTCACAGCTCCAGCGACCCGGGTTCAGTTCTGGGTACTGCCTGTGCGGAGTTCGTAAGTTCTCCCTGTGACCACGTGGGTTTCCGCCGGGTGCTCCGGTTTCCTTCCACAGCCAAAGACTTGCAGGTTGGTAGGTACATTGGCCATTGTAAATTGCCCCTAATATAGGTAAGTGGTAGGAGAATGGTGGGGATGTAGTAGAGAATATGGGATTAATGTAGGATTAGTATAATTGGGTGGTTGTTGGTCGGCACAGACTTGGTGGGCTGAAGGGCCTGTTTCAGTGCTGTATCTCTAAATAAATAAAATCGTTAGAGAATCATGTGGGTGTGTGCACATTACCCTGGGAGTTGTAATGATGCCTTCATTCTCCGAAACTCCCACGTACCTGCACTTTTCAGGCCTCCAGACTGAATGGAGGGATGGATACTTGGCAACAGGGGTTATCCTCTGAAGACATGGCTCATGACACCAGTGAGGAATCCAAGGGGTCATGTGGAGGAACGATACAATGAGAGCCATGCGGCCACCACAGTGACCATCGAACAAACTATAGGCCTGCTTAAGATGAGGTTCAGGTGTCTTGACCTCTCAGGTGCAGCACTGCAGTACGCACCTTCAAGGGTTTCAAGAATAATTGTCGTCTGCTGTGCCTTGCATGACCTGGCAACTGAAAATGGAGAGGCTCTGGAGGAGGATCAACGTCAGCGCGATGTGTCATCAGATGACAATGATGTTTCTGATGATGAAGCTGGACACCACTGACTTGATGGTCATGGAAAGGAAGCTGAATTTAATTTGGATCTAAGTGCTCGAGAGACAAGGGTGTCTTTAAGAGTCTGTAAATTTTCGCACAATTGGGATTACCGTATGACAAGACTAATTGTGAGGCTCTGAAAGGGCAAATTCACTTACCTTCACGGGGAGAGAGAATGCGACGATGCAATCCTTCACATCATGAGGAACGCCACCCAGGTGTGAGATCTCATATGTTGAACTACTTTTGTTGAGCAACGATGTTGGATTTGACTTCAGGAAAGCCATGACAAAATCTCAGAGAACCCGATTTATTACAATATTTTATAACACATTCAAATAAAAAACCTTTCAATTCATCCTATGAACCAGTAGTGATGTTAAAGTGATTTCTTAAATCTTTTCCGTGTGCTCTTTCGGGTGCATAATCCCTTGCCACCAGACACACCAGAGGCAGGTGGCTGAACTGTTTGCTGCCTTGCTTGTGATGACTTTGGCGGAACGTCCTCTGCTTGCTCGCAGCCGTGAGGGCCCCGGCATCTCAGGGTTCTCCTGAGAAATCTCATGAGTACTCTGCAACACCCTGGGATTTCGCTGATCACATGTCCCTGGCACAGGGAACAAGGAGCTGCAGGATGCATCAGAGGCACCCTGAGAGGAGGTCCCATATGCGATCTGCCGCCCCTGTGCCCTCGTGAGGCTCGGACGATCCTCAATGGTGACATCAGAGGGATAAGCGGCCTCGACCTGGCGCCAGCGCATCAGATTCTGCTTTCTGATGCTCTGGTCCAGGGAGGTCACAATCGATCTGACATCACGAAGTGCATCCAGAACTAGCCCCTCCACTGCAGCCGCCAATCTGTCAATGGAGGAAGCCAGATGTTCAATTGCCTGAGAGTGAGCAGAACTCATACTCTGGATGGATGTAGCCAGAGTTTGATTAATTGCGCGCATTGACTCAGGCAGCTCCGCTAGATTTTCAAGGACCGCTTGCTGCACCTGCAACATCTCCCGCTGAATGGATGTTCTCAAAGGCATGTCATCAGCTTGCTGCTCTGCACTGGCCTGGCCTCCCACTCTCCTCCGACTGTGTGAGGCATCGGCTGATTCTGCCTCCGGTGGCTGGCCCGGCACCTGTGCTGTGCTGACACCTGGATGTGAAATCGAATCCACGGACACGCAAATCCCAACCGAGGTGTCTGTATCTGTGCTGGTGCTTGGTGCGTCGTGAGGATGTGACGGTGCGCCCTCTGAAGTGCCCTCCTCAACCTCAGAGGTGGATGGTGGTACAACTGAGACGCTTCCTGTTCCATGTAGTTGGTCACCTGCTGGGAAAGTCATATTGATCAGTTTCATCAGAAAGCCAGAGTGGAGAACATGTATTTGAGTCCATTATGGCCACATCAGTGTGATGTGACTTTTGAGGGCCAAATTATGTTCATTAGTAAACCATAACAACATTGGCCCATCAATCTCCCCCACCCTGCCCCCTCCCTCCCGAAATGCACGAATACACCACTTTCTGGATCACTCACTCTCATGGCCACGTCCACCGGCCTCGCCATCTGCTACGGCTCGTCCTCCTTCCTCAATGCTATCATCAATGCGTCCTCCTCCATTCTACTGAGGAATGTTGGACAGGCCACGCCACCACCTGTCTGGGACCTCTCTTCGGCGTTGTGTGCCCTCTTTTTCTAATGAAAGAAAAAAATGAGGTCAAACATTTGTGTGCGCATGTCACGCAGTCACCCGCATGGGTTGATGTGGCTTTTAACTGCTGTGCCATTGCTGAGCGTGCCCTCATAAACCCCTCCTTAACGTTCATCTCACATATGCCCATCTTGCATCCCAATGCAAGGAGGCAGCCAGGCAATGATCACACAGGGGTTCCACATTGCATCATGAATACAAATACACCCTCCCTTGACAAAATAACGATTAGGTGAATGAGGAATGCCCCTTACCCGGGCAGAGTGAAGCAGGTCATTGAGGCGCTTGCGGCACTGTATCCATGTGCGCCGAATGACGCCATGGCTGCTGACCTCTTCCGCGACCTCCAGCCAGGCCCCCTTTGTCACTGTCGATGGTCACCTTCTACCATCTGGGTTGAAGAGGATATCACGCCTCTCCTCAACCGCCTGAAGGAGGACCTGCAGTGAAGCATCCGAAAAATGGGGGGGCTGAGCGAGTGCTTCTCCCCTCCATGACTTCCTCCACCTGTGTTTAAATCTCAAACTCCTTCTGCACTAACAGAACTGTAGCCTCTCAGTGAACCACAACTACTACTGCTGATTTTTAAATAATGAATGAGTACCTGGTCAATTTCACTGAGGTAAACATTTTTCAAGGGTTTATGTCAGACATTCCCGGATGTGGCTCCGCCCACCAATGATGCATATCTTCCCGCCTGCCCGCACAAGCTGATTCAGGTCTCAGTTACGCCGCGGGGCCGCTAATTGGCTGCCCCGCGCCTGATGCTGGTGGACAGGAGACGCAGCCCGGGAATGGAGGCCGCATCCGTTTGAGTTCCACCCATACTAGAACCAGCGATTAAGGTAAAATTCCAGCCATTAACTCTGTTTCTCTCTCCACAGATGCTGCCAGACATTCTGAGCATTTCCAACATTTTCTGTTTTTATTTCAGATTTCCAGCATTCACAGTATTTTGCTTTTGTATTAAGTTGAACAGCTACTCTAATACTGCTAACAGGACAGTCACACTGTAGCATTGACACTGGTGCAAAGTCGGCAGTATAACTACAGTCTAATTTTGCCAACCTGGCATTGATTCAGCAATTTGCAACTGTTCCAGTTGGAGTAGGTGGTCTCATCTAACTTTTGCTTTTCACCAGCCACCGTTACACTGCAATTATACTTGGCAACAATTTAGCCCACTGTGCATTTGAACAACAATCGCTACCTTGGAATGTGTTTTGCATGCTAATTCAGCCATTATCTGGTAGAGTTTAGCATCTGCTCCATTGTTTGGCTCAGCAGTCCTACAGGGCAGTTCACAATCTCACTGTTTGTTGATAGTGCTAGCATTAGCTGCAAATGTGATGGCAGACAAAAATGCATGAGCAGGGGGCAGGGTGTGCACTGCACATGCCTTTTGGTGGTGTCCGGACGGCATGTAATATTCATGCTGTGTGCTCATGAGTCAGGTGTGCAGACAGTGCTATTTATTGGCTGCATACCTGTTTGGGGGGGCCAGGTATTGGGGATCCCTGATGTACTTAAAGGCAAGCACTACCTCTTAAAGGGGAGGTCAGCCTGGCTGCAGATAACAGGGAGATGGTTCTGTACACATAAATGGCTACAAGAAGTATTGAGAGAACACCAAGTTTTTGGGCTGCCTTGGAGGTCCTGATGCAAGCTGTGGACTGGAGGAAGGAGATCCTGTCCCCACAGTGGTCAGGAAATCCTCCAGGCAACAACTTCACCGCCAATGGGAAGACTTAACAGAAAGATTCAATGCCAGGAGCATAGCTTCCAGATATGACTGCAATGCTGAAAGAAGTTCAATGACGGCACCAGAGTTGTCAAGCTAACTATGCTGCTATCTTACTCTCTGCTCACATCTCCATCAGCTTCAGCCTTACTATTCCCAATATTCTCCTCTCCACTTCCCTTCGCTCACCTACAATCAGTGCACATTTCACTACACCTACTTCTCCTCATACTTACACACTCACCACTTTTGCAACCTTCACTTCCCTACACTTCACATCTGAAACTTTGCATACCAGCTATTGTACCATAACAAGCACATTCTCTAAGCACCTCAGAAAACTACAATTAACACAGTCCCTTCTTTCTTGGAGGAGAAGGTAGCCCAGAACTCCAGACAGGAGGCTGCCAGCAGAGGAGGCCAAGTGTGACTGCATTACCCTGACCCTCAAAGAAAGCGTGCTGGCAATATAGATGGGGGCAGAGTCATGGCTGTGGTGACTGACAGTGCTGGAGGAGATGTTCAGCAGAATTTTACACACCTCACACTCTTTCTTTTCTTACTTCCATCTCACCCTGTACACTCTGCATGACAAACTACAGATGTTTTCACCAGCTACTTCTCTCTCTGCTCTCCCTGCACACTAAAAATTGACCTTTGTCTCTCTTTTGCATTTCAGGTACTGAAGGTGGCACCATATCTCTGTCACTTCAGAAAGAGGATACTAGCCTTCCAGGTGGTACGGCATTACTCCATCTCACCCTCGTAAGTACCAACTCAGACACTGGCACTACACATACTTTAGAGGCTAGGCTAGAGGTCAGATCTTCAGGTGGTGAATCACTGGCCACAAATGTGCAGAAGCTAGGGCAGGAGGATAGGATACCATAGGTATCAGCTCGACAGAGGGTGAGTTTGAATACTAGCTCTGCTGTAGAAAAGACGGATGCTGACTTTGAGGGCCCAGGCTATCAGAGAACGTTGATGGGCAGATACTGGAAAAATCTAGGTGCTCTAGGCAGCATGTCACAGAGCACCGAGGAGTCCAGCTGCAATTTGTCTCAAGTCTTTGTGCAGAGCACAGAGACATTCTGCCCAACATGCATCGACTGGCCAACTCCATCAAAACAATAGTGGCACCTACCATCATAGAAAGTCTCCTGACAGCTCTCACAACTGCCATGAAACTAAAATGGCTGCCACCTTGGCTTTGGGGGTCATTGTTGAAGATGTACAGAACCACATGCCACTGTCGTACTCTGTCTTTGTGCAGGAGTGCTGAAGTGCAGTTCTATGAGGGTGGCCTTTGTTCCATGGGAGAGGCACTTGCTGTCCTCTCTCATGACAACATGTTTGCTTTATCACCACCCACTCTGGCAACACCCTTGTTAATGTCACACATCCAGCTGGGCCAGGCTGCTGCTGCCAATGCTGAGATGCTACAAGCTGGGCCCTCAAGGCCTCCAGCTGCTCAAGGTCATCTGAAATGTCCTCAATGGAAGCTGAGATGCTTTCCACCTCTAAAGCTGTAGCTACTGGGGATACGCTTCATTTGAGCAAAGAAGCAAAAAAGCCATTAAAGGTTTGCAAAATGGTGATTCAGAATTATTTCTGTAAACTATCAGACAAGATAATATTGAAGTATTTGATAAATTTGATTATTGTTCTGCATTTGTTGTTTATACTTGCAGTGAGCTAAGCACAAGATTCCTAAGACTGGACTGAAGGATGGCATGTAGGAAAAGGTGAGTGGAGGGCATTTGAGGTGGGAAGTGAAAAGGGGGCTACGGCAAAGAAGCAATATTGGAAAAAGCATTAGCAAAGAAGGAATTCCCTAAGTTATGGGGAAAACCTTTAAGAAATCCTGCTTATGAAGTATGCTGCAGCTGAGACTGGACTGGCAGAAGTGCGGCTAGAGGATAGCTGGGGCAGCAAAGCAGTCAGGTTCCAAGGAAGACACAGCAGTTAACATGGGAAACATTGAGTGTGATACACCCACGGTGCTGTTAGGGAAGGAGTTCTAGGATTTTGACCCAGCAACAGTAAAGGAACGATGATGTAGTTCCAAGTCAGGATGGTGTATGACTTGGAGGGGAACTTGCAGGTGGTGGTGTTCCCATGCGCCTGCTGCCCTTCTTCTAGGTGGTAGAGGTTGTGGGTTTGGAAGGCGTCGTTGAAGAAGTTTTAATAAGTTGTTGCAGAGCAACTTGTAGATGGTATACACTGCAAACATGGTGCACTGGTGGGTACCAATCGAGCAGGCAGTCGAGCTAAGTGTTGTTGGATCTACACTCAGCCAAGCAAGTGGAGAGTATTCCATCACACTCCTGGCATGTGTCTTGTAGTTGGTGGAAAAGCTTTGGGGAGTCAGGAGGTGAGTTACACACTGTAGAATGCCCAGTCTCTGACCTGTTCTTGTAGCCACAGTATTTATATGTGGATAAAAGAAGCACATCCCAAAAGTGCTTGAAGCCAGATCGAGGAGAACATTCAGGGAAGATAAACTTTTACAAAGTTGAAAAGTGCTTACTGTTGTCTTTCAAGGCAAAGGAACCTGTCCAAGGGGTCATGGACTCTGTACAAAACCATCTGGTGGTGTGACAGGAAGTCATTGTGATTTAGCAGAACAGTTAATATTAGAATCTCCTGTATCATGACCTACTGGCATTATAGCAAATCATTACTGGTAAGTGTAAAAGGTCAGTGTTGCCATTCTGACATGTTTACATAGCAGTTTACAATAGAGCAATGAGATGATCTGACAAAGTCAACATAGTTTTACGAAAGGGAAATCATGCTTGACAAATTTATTAGAGTTTTCTGAGGATGTAACTAGTAGGGTAGATAAAAGGGAACCAGTAGACGTAGTATACTTGGATTTCCAAAAGGCATTCAATAAGGTGCCACACAAAAGGTTAATATGCAAGATAAGGGCTCATAGAGTTAGGGGTAATATATTAGCATGGATGGAGGATCGGTTAACAGATAGGAAGTGGAGAGTAGGGATAAACAGGGCATTTTCAGGTTAGCAGGCTATAACTAGTGGAGTGCCACAAAGAGCAGTGCTGGGGCCACAGCTATTTACAATTTATATTAATGACTTGGACAAAGAGACCAAGAGTAATGTATCTAAGTTTGCTGATGATACAAAGTTAGGTGGAATGTAAGCTGTGAGAAGGACACAAAGAGGCTGCAAAGTGATATAGGTTAAGTGAGTGGGAACAAAGTGGCAGATGGGATGTAATGTAGGGAAGAGTGAGGTTATTCACTTTGGTAGTAAGAATAGAAAAACAGAAAATTTTTTTAAAAGGCGTGAAACTTGCAAATGCTCAACTATCAACATCCTGGGGGCTACCATTGACCAGAAACTGAACTGGACCAGCCACATAAATACTAAGGCTACAAGAGCACATCAGAGGCGAGGAATTCTGTGGCGAGTAACTCACCTCCTGTCTCCTCAATGCTCTCCACCATTTGCAAGGCACAAGTCAGGAGTATGATGAAATACTCTCCACTTGTCTGGATGAGTGCAGCTCCAAGATGCTCGACACCGTCCAGGACAAGGAAGCTCACTTGATTGGCACCCCAACCACAACCTTCCACATTCACTCTCTTCACCACCGACGCATAATGGCAGCAGTGTGTACCATCTACAAGATGCAGTGCAGCAACTCACCAAAGCTCCTTAGACAGCACCTTTCCAAGCCCACAACCTCTACCAACTAGAAGGACAAGGGCAGCAGATGCATGGGAACACCACCACCTGCAAGTTTCCCTCCAAGACTTGGAACTATATCGCCGTTCCTTCACTGTTGCTGGGTCAAAATCCCAGAACTCCCTTCCTAACAGCACTATTTGTGTACCTACATCCCTAATAGATGTAGTGGTTCAAGAAGGCAACTCACCACCACCTTCTCAAGGGCAATTAGGGATGAGCAATCAATGCTGGCCTTGCCAGCGACACCTATCCCATGAACGAACAAAAAAAAATGTTGATGTTCAGAGGGAGACTTGGGTGTACTCATACAAAGAACACAACAAGTTAGCACGCAGGTGCAGCAAGCAATTAGGAAGGCAAATGGCATGTTGGCTTTTATTGCAAGGGGATTGGAGTACAAGAATAAAGATGCCTTGCTACAATTGTATAGGGCTTTGGTGAGATCACACCTATGTGTGCTGTTTTGGTCTCCATATCAAAGGAAATATATACTTGCCTTGGAGGCGGTCGAGCAAAGGTTAACTAGACTGGTTTCTGGGATGAGATGGTTGCCCTATGATAAGAGGCTGAGTAAATTGGGCCTATTCCCTTTGGAGTTTAGAAGAATGAGAGATGATCGCATTGAAACATGCAAGATTCTGAAGGGGCTTGACAGGGTAGACACAGTAAAATTGTTTTCCCTGGCTGGGATATCCAGAACAAAGGGGCACAGCCTCAGGATAAGGGGTTGATCATTTAGGACTGAGATACTAACATTTGAATTAGGAGCAGGAGTAGGCCACTCAGCCCCTCAAGCCTGCTCTGCCATGCAATAAGATTATGGCTGATCAGATTGTAACCACAATACCACATTCCTGCCTACCGCCAATAACCTTTCACCCCTTGCTTATCAGGAATCAATCCACCTCTGCCTTAAAAATATTCAAAGACTCTGCTTTCACTGCCTTTTGAGGAAGCGAGTTCCGAAGACTCACGACCCTCTGAGAGAACAAATTTCTCCTCATCTCTGTCTTAAATTGGCAACCCCTTATTTTTAAACAGTGACCCCTAGTTTGAGATTCTCCCCACAAGGGGAAACATCCTTTCCACATCCACCCTGTCAAGACCCCTCAGGATCTTATATGTTTCAATCAAGTCACCTCTTACACTTCTAAACTCTAGCGGATACAAGCCTAGGAATGAAACCGGACGGACCACCCGGCATCAACCTCGGCACCCAAAACGACAATGGCAAACCCAGCCCTATCGTCCCTGCAAAGTCCTCCTTACTAACATCTGGGGGCTTGTGCCAAAGTTGGGAGAGCTGTCCCACAGACTAGCCAAGCAACAGCCTGACATAGTCATACTCACGGAATCATACCTGACAATGTCCCAGACACTGCCATCACCATCCCCGGGTATGTCCTGTCCCACCGGCAGGACAGACCCAGCAGAGGTGGCAGCACAGTGGTCTACAGTAGGGAGGGAGTTGCCCTGGGAGTCCTCAACATTGACTCTGGACCCCATGAAGTCTCATGGCATCAGGTCAAACATGGACAAGGAAACCTCCTACTGATTACCACCAACTGCCCTCTCTCAGCTGATGAGTCAGTATTCCTCCATGTTGAACAGCACTTGGAGGAAGCGCTGAGGGTGGCAAGGGCACAGAATGTACTCTTCAATGCCCATCACCAAGAATGGCTTGGTAGCACCAATACTGACCGAGCTGGCCGAGTCCTAAAGGACATATCTGCTAGACTGGATATGCGGCAAGCGGTGAGGGAATCAACAAGAGGGGAAAACATACTTGACCTCGTCCACAACAATCTGCCGGCTGCAGATGCATCTGTCCATGACAGTATTGGTAGGAGTGAGCACCGCACAGTCGTTGTGGAGACGAAGTCCCGCTTTCACATTAAGGATACCCTCCTTCGTGTTTTGTGGCATTACCACCTTGCTAAATGGGATAGATTTCGAACAGATCGAGCAATGCAAAACTGGGCATCCGTGAGGCGCTGTGGGCCATCAGCAGCAGTAGAATTGCACTCAACCACAATCTGTAACCTCATGGCCCGGCATATCCCCCACTCTACCATTACCATCAAGCCAGGAGACCACCCTGGTTCAATGAAGAGTGCAGGAGAGCATGCCAGCAGCAGCACCAGGCATACCTCAAAATGAGGTGTCAACCTGGTGAAGCTACAACACAGGACTATCTGCATGCCAAACTGCGTAAGCAGCATGCGATAGACAGAGCTAAGCGATCCCATAACCAACGGATCAGATCTAAGCTCTGCAGTCCTACCACATCCTGGACACTTAAACAACTAACTGGAGGAGGTGGCTCCACAAATATCGCCATCCTCAATGATGGGGTAGCCCAGCACATCAGTGCGAAAGATAAGGCTGAAGCATTTGCAACAATCTTCAGCCAGAAGTGCCAAGTTGATGATCCATCTCGGCCTCCTCCTAAAGTCCCCAACATCACAGATGCCAGACTTCAGCTAATTCGATTCACTCTGCGTGATATCAAGAAATGACTGAAGGCACAGGATACTGCAAAGGCTATTGGCCCTGACAATATTCCGGCAATAGTACTGAAGACCTGTGCTCCAGAACTTGCCTCGCCCCTAGCCAAGTTGTTCCAGTACAGCTACAAGACTGGCATCTACCCTGCAATGTGGAAAATTGCCCACGTTTGTCCTGTACACAAAAAGCAGGACAAGTCCAACCCGGCCAATTACCACCCCATCAGCCTACTCTCAATCATCAGCAAAGTGATGGAAGGTGTCATCAACAGTGCCATCAAGTGGCACTTGCTTAGCAATAACCTGCTCAGTGACGCTCAGTTTGGGTTCCGCCAGGGCCACTCAGCTCCTGACCTCATTACAGCCTTGGTTCAAACATGGACAACAGAGCTGAACTCAAGAGGTGAGGTGAGAGTGACTGCCCTTGACATCAAGGCAGTATTTGACCTAGTATGGCATCAAGGAGCTCTAGCAAAGCTGAGGTCAATGGGAATCAGGGGGGAAACCCTTTGCTGGTTGGAGTCATACCTAGCACAAAGGAAGATGGTTGTGGTTGTTGGAGGTCAATCATCTGAGCTCCAGGACATCACTGCAGAAGTTCCTCAGGGTAGCGTCCTAGGCCCAACCATCTTCAGCTGCTTCATCAATGACCTTCCTTCAATCATAAGGTCAGAAGTGGGGATGTTCGCTGATGATTTCACAATGTTCAGCACCATTCGTGACTCCTCAGATACTGAAACAGTCCATGTTGAAATGCAGCAAGACCTGGACAATATCCAGGCTTGGGCTGATAAGTGGCAAGTAACATTCGCGCCACACAAGTGCCAGGCAATGACCATCTCCAACAAGAGAGAATCTAACCATCTCCTCTTGACATTCAATGGCATTACCATCGCTGAATCCCCCACTATCAACATCCTAGGGGCTACCATTGACCAGAAACTGAACTGAAGTAGCCATATAAATACCATGGCTACAAGAGCAGGTCAGAGGCTAGGAATACTGCAGCGAGTAACTCACCTTCGGACTCCCCAAAGCCTGTCCACCATCTACAAGGCACAAGTCAGGAGTATGATGGAATACTCTCTACTTGCCTGGATGGGTGTAGCTCCAATAACACTCAAGAAGCTCGACACCATCCAGGACAAAGCAGCCCGCTTGATTGGCACCCCATCTACAAACATTCACTCCCTCCACCACCGACGCACAGTGGCAGCAGTGTGTACCATCTACAAGATGCACTGCAGCAATGCACCAAGGCTCCTTAGACAGCACCTTCCAAACCCGCGACCTCTACCACCTAGAAGGAAAAAGGCAGAAAATGCATGGGAACACCACCACCTGCAAGTTCCCCTCCAAGTCACACACCATCCTGACTTGGGACTATATCGCCGTTCCTTCACTGTCACTGGGTCAAAATCCTGGAACTCTCTTCCTAACAACACTGTGGGTGTACCTACCCCAAAAGGACTGCAGCAGTTCAAGGCAACAGCTTACCACCACCTTCTCAAGGGAAATTAGGGATGGGCAATAAATGCTGGCCTGGACAGCAACGCCCACATCCCATGAATGAATTTTTAAAAAAGCCTGTCCAACCTTTCCACATAAGACAATCTGCCCATCCCAGGTATTAGTCTAGTAAACCTTCTCTGAACTGCTTCCAACGCATTTACATCCTTCCTTACATAAGGACACCAATACAGTACACAGTACTCCAGATGTGGTGTCGCCAATGCCCTGTGTAGCTGAAGCATAACCTCCCTACTTTTGTATTCAATTCCCCTTGCAATAAATGATAACATTCTGTCAGCTTTCCTAATTACCTGCATACTAACCTTTTGTGATTCATGTACTAGGACACACAGATCCCTTTGTATCTGCAATTTCTCACCATTTAGATAATATGCTTTTTTATTCTTCCTGCCAAAATGGACAATTTCACATTTTCCCACATTATACTCCATTTGCCAGATTTTTTCCCACTCACTTAACCTATCTATATCCCTTTGTAGCTTGCTTGTGAGATGAGGAGAAATTTTTCTGCTCAGACGGTTGTGAATCCTTGGCATTATCTACCCCAGAGTGTGGTGGATAATCCATCATTGAATATATTCAAGACTGAGATCAATAGATTTTTGATCTCTCAGCGAATCAAGGGATATGGGGAGCAGGCAGAAAAATAGAGTTGAGGTCGAAGATCACCCACAATCATACTTAATGGTGGAGCAAAATGTTCTACACCTGCATTATATTCTTCTATAAACTTAACTGGACCAGCTATATAAATACTGTGGCTACAAGAGCAGGTCAGAGACTGGGCATTCTGCATCGAATAATTCACCTCCCAATTCCCCAAAGACTTTCCCCCATCTACAAAGCACAAGTCAGGAGTGTGATGGAATATTTTCTACTTGCTTGGCTGAGTGCATCTCCAACAACACTTAAGAAACTCGGCTACCCGCTTGATTGGCACCCCATCCACCACCTTAAATGTTCATCCCCTCTCCCACCCGGGTACCATGTCTGCAGTGTGTACCATCTACAAGATGCACCGTAACAACTTGTTAAAGCTTCTTCAACAATGGCTTCCAAACCCATGGGGCTGGATTTTAAAGCCCCTCCACCGTCGGGAATGTTGGCCGGCCACCGACCCTGACGGCAGCAGGCCCTGTGCTGATCTCGGTGGTGACGGCGAGGCCTCGTGGTGGCCACCCCACCGCTCGGTGACAGAACCCCCATTTAGATATGTAAACTAATTTATGTACCTGAATTAATGAGGGTCCCGTCACCTCCTTGATTGCCGCACCGATCTTCATTTGGGCAGCCGACAATACCGTGCCTTTGAATCCCCGTTCAGTGAAATGTGGCGTGACACCTATGGGGAGTGGGGAGGAGGATTATTTCTCTGTGCGGGAGGGGGTTAGTGGGGTAACATCGCTGTGGATTGGTCAGGGGTGGGGGGTGATGGGAAGGGGTAAAGGGCAAAGGTGCCGAATTTGTGGGGGGGTGGGGGTGGGAATGTCAAATTGCTAATAAACAAAATCCAGGGTGGAAAAGGGCAGGAATGTTTTGAAATGCCATTGGGTGGGTGGGAAAATGAATTTAATGAAAATGTAATTCTTTTGTTTTGGTCATTGAAATGACCTGGCCCTTTCATTTTAAAATCTCCAGTACAGGTTGTAACCCCTTTAAAAATGGTGCCGGCACATTAGCAGCAGACGTGTTGCCTGCGATGTGATCATGGGGGGGCAGGTGCTGCGGCCATGCAAACAAGCTTACTGGCAGGGCGAATTTCAGCGGCGGACTCTTAGAATCCAGCCCATGATATCTGCCACATAGAAGAACAAAGGCAGCAGCTGCATGGGAACACTGCCACCTGCAAGTTCCCCTCTAAGTCACACATCATCCTAACTTGGAAATATATTGCTGTTCCTTCACTTTTGCTAGGTCAAAATCCTGGAACTCTCTTCTACAGCACTGTGAGGGTACCTACACCACAAGAATTGCAGCAAATCCAGAAGGCAGCTCACCACTACCTTCTCAAGGGCAGTTAGGGATAGGCAATTAATGCTTGCCTTGCCAGCGATGCCCACATCCCATGAATGAATTATAAGAATAATACAAGATTTTTAACAAAATAATACATGGTGTTGCACTTAGAGTGATGAGACCAAGTGTGATCTTCAGGTGAGGTGAATTAGACGTGTAATTCAGCCCCCATTTTGAAGTCAAATGTTCTGTCCTTAATTTTATTTAGCACTTTGATGTCATAGTGAAATAGCAAAGATACACCAAGTTAGGAAACAGAGAAGTAGAGTTGTTGGAGCGTAGGAGTTTCTCTGCAATATAGGCTGAGGAGCTGGGCGAAGCAAAGTTGAGGTGCTACAGCACCATTAGTGGCAAAATGATCTCATTACTGTATTACAGGTTTACATAGGCATGTGTGCATAGGAATGTATAATGGAAACAGCTGAGACAAAATTGTGGCAGTAATGTAAAAAAAGCTTGGTAGACAGGAAGGGCACATATGTAAGATTTTAATGTATCTCCAGAGATAGGTACAGAGAGATAGATATATACAGAGATAGGTATAGATTGCTATACATGTTGAAAGAAACAACACTTTTGGATTTTGGCCTCACTTGTGTATTTACAGAGTTACAAAGCAGTTTTACCACAGTCATCTTTGTTTGATTCATTTGATTTGACAAGGCAATATCAGTAGGAAACAGGCAAGTATTTGTTCCGTTTCCAGTGTACTAGTGCTGCATTCCACTGGTCCTTTGAGTACAAATACTCCACACATGCTTAGGCAGGAGGTTTAACATTTAACACAGTTAGGAAGCTAATAACCTACATTTTATTTACTGTGTAAACTGCTTAAGAGAAATATTATAATCTTACCATAGAGATACTAAAGTTATTGACAGATTTCCAAGTAAAATTAATTCAATTGTGCCCTAGAATATGAAAAAAACCAACAAGAATTCTGACCTTCCAATTTCAAGATACCTTTTTTGTTCACTATATTAAGCACAAGGGGAGAATTAGCCTTCGTCATTCTGAATTTTAGTGCAGTAAATGAGTGCACAGGGGACGAATTTCGGGTGATGGTATCGCATGACTTCTGAGTTTCCAGGGTGTGTATCTGCTGAAACAGGAATTCAGACCCTTACATATGCTAATAACAGCCTAATTAAATTTAAGTTACAATTGGACCCCACTGAGCAGAGCTGTGCTTATATGTAAGTATGGTTTGAGCTGGGAATGATGCAGAGCTGGCAGTATATTTGAAGCTTCTCTGCTCAGCATCAAAGTAGATACTAATCTCAAACGCATATCTGTGATACAACAAGGCCACAATAGTTGACCTAATGAATCTTGCTCTTGTTATATTAGACCAACACATGCCAAATGCACAAATATTTTCACACTGCCTTTTCAACTGATAGCTCTCACAGTAATGGATGTGGAGATATGCTGAAAATTTACAAATATATATACATATATAGTGAAACATTAGTGTCAGAAGCAACATATTCATTTCATTTCCTATTTTCAAAGTTAAAATGCTTAGTGAGATAATTTGTGGATTAGCTCTGTATCAAATCAACCCACCCTTTTCCTGTCGGCAAGGCAAATAGTTACTGTGTCTGAATTTGTTGGCTATCAGTAAAGAATGCAAACTAAAAAATCTCAAGTACAATCATGTTGCCTGGTCAAATCACTACAAGGACCATCAATACAGTGTTCACACTCTATGCAGAGATGAAATGAGAATGTAATGTGTGGTGTACGTTGACAGATGACACCATGTACTGCAAGCCCCAGTAGGCATTGTGCTTAGATGCAGTAGATTTGTGGAAAAAAGAGCCTCGGTGACAGATAATCTCCTGTCAGGTGGCATGGTCTACTGACTTCAGCATGCTACATAATTAGGATCACGAAGAAATGTCTGCACCAGTGACAATCCTGAAAGATCTTAAAAGATTTTCAGAGAAATAAAAATCTAATTTCCAAACCTTCCCTTAGACTACAAGTGGGCTTGTAAAATTCAAAGTACGGTGCAGCAGGTACACTAGTCATAACAGACAAAGAAAAGACTGAAAAACTGAAACAGTCTCTGCCTCCAGGTCTGGCTGTGAAAGAACTGAAATAAGGAGCTGAAATCTCTAGATGTTCAAATTTTGTCGAATAAAAAGACGCTACAAAAAAAAAGTGGGCTTATAAATTCATTAGGATCTTGTTTCATTCTTGTATAACCTCAATCTGCAGTTAGCAACTTATTACAGAACAAATGAATGGTGGCAATAATTGATGTCAGTCTGAGAGCAAGAATGTGAAATACTCAAAGAGTGAAAATTGTTTCCATATTGGAGAAGGTCGTATCCCATTTCATCTCTGACAAAAATAGGGATACCAGAATACTCCATCATGAGAAGAATTTATGTGCAGCATGCCATGCATGAAATAACCCATAGCAACCCATTGCATAATGATAGCTAGGTGATTTTTTCAATTGTACTTTTTACCAGCTTCATCTGATAATGATAGAATATGGCTGTTACCAATGCAAGATATGATTGCTACATTAAGGCTGTTTAGAATAATCTAGCAAAATAAAGACACAAAGAATATCTGGCACATTTTCTCAGAGTCCTAATGTGAATAAAAGTGTAGATATGAAGTAAATGAGACCAAAGGGTAGAAAACAGTAATTGTACTTTCTATCTATTATTACAAATACCCTGGGTCTAGCTTACAGGGTATAATGGATCTAAAATCAAAGTGCTTTTTAAGGATCATACAGCTGTTGTTCGAACATTACCCTGAAACAATCATGAAGGTGACCACTGCCCTTGACTTTATATCGCAAGGGTCTTTCAGGCATGTGCAGGAGCCATCATTGGAGTCAGTCACTACACTGTTCAAGGCAGACTGGCTCCCCCAAAAGGGTGCAGGATTCTCATGGGGATAACGCAGTGTGAAAGAAACATTCTCAGTGCAATGGAGAAATCTCTCAATTTCCCATCTTGTTCATTCATCCCGATGCTCTCTACTATTGCATTAAGCTGAAGCTCTTTTTTGCCACATTCCCAGCTACACACACTTCAGCAGAGAGTAGCTGGAGCAGATGAAAGAGCAGAGATTTTCTACATTGATGGTTTTTCTAACATGCTGGACTTAATGCTTAATGCATGTAGTGTGTCTTCTATGATCAAGCAACTTCAAAGGAGCTTTCAGGCTTTAATGAAGCCATATCTCTGGCTATTTACAATGAAGCATCTCCAGGATGTTTGGAGATGTACCCTACAACTGATGTTATGCAACAGGCTAGCATGGACTTGAGGAACTCTATGCTGATAATACAATGGTCAATGTTAACAATGTCAGTCAAAAATTCTGGTTCTTTTCTTCTGTAAAAAGAAGCACTTTGAATAAAAATACTTTAAATACTAGATTTTCCTTCTCCCCTTCCAGCAATCTATTATTCTTGCAAAATCAGGACTGTGATTTTTACAATCCAATTAAAGTTCCAGGCATGTGCAGAACACTGCTCTGCTGCATCCAAATGTCAAGCAAAGGCCCAGAATGGTAAAAGAAAAATACTGTGGATGCTAGAAATCTGAAATAAAAACAAGAAGTGCTAGGAACGCTCAACAGGTTTGGCACCATCTGTGGAGAGAGAAACAGAATTAACGTTTCAGATTGATGTCTTCCATCAGAAGTGGAAGATGTTCAAGATGAATAACTTTTAAGCAAGTGCACAGCCAGGGAAAAGGAAGCAGGAAAAGAACTAAAAAGTGAAGGCCAGGAGTGATTAAATGACAAATTTGATTTTGGTGCAAGGCGAAAGAGTGATAAGGAGACAAGTATAAAAACAATGGGCTGAATTTTAACTTTCAGACCAGCTCACAGTGGGGGAGCCTGGCGGGAACCCAGAAGTCTCAGCAGTGCGTTTGCCAGTGGACTTTTAACCCAGCCACTGTTTCTGCATCTGACTTCTCGGTTTCCCAAACAATTAAAGTGAGCAGTAGACAACCTGCATATTTCAACTACAATTCAACTCCAATATTTAAAGGAATCCTGCAAGGTTCAGAATTGAAGCATTTTAGATATGTTCTGACAGAACTGAAACCTGTACGGGGGAGGCTCAACGTGGCAAGGCAGTATTCTGCTACAGCAATACATCTTTGGAAATTATGCTGTAGACTGTAACGACCTGTAGGGAAGATTCTGTTTCCTGCAGATGGAGGGAAGAAGGCAGCCTCAGAAAACGCGTGGCTGGAAATGGCAGAGGAGGTCAACAACAAGAGTGTGGTGCCTCACTCCTAGATACAGTGCTGTAAAAAGTTTAATGACCAGATTAGGGCAGGAAAGGTAAGTGGCATGGCACATTTATGTACAAATCCCCTCATTCTGACTTCACCAGCTTTCTCCTGCACTTCACTCCACATACCAGCTTACCTTGCAGGTTCACTCATCCCTCTCTGCCAAGGCATCTCATCACATCCCCATTTGACCAGCCACCACTGACACTCACCCTCATCTTATAGCAATGTCACACACAACCCTCACAGTACCGTTCACAAATGTTGTCCTTCTATCTTCTTAAAACATTCCACTTTTCACACTTGTATATCCCTTCTTTCTCTCCTTATGGAGAACAGAGCACAGAATACCAGGGAGAGGCAGAGTACCAGAGATGGCCCTGAGTCATCTCCACATTGACAACTGAGGAAGAGGAAGAGAAGGTTGCTGTTGCTCCTGCTGCTGTTCCTCTTGCTCCTCATCTGAGGTCTAAGGTAGAGCTGCATAAGCAGTTCCCATGTTGCTGTGAAGTTCAACAGCTGGGACATGCAGATCTAAATTCATCTCCCCCAATAGATGGGTCCACGAGGAGGTATAAATGGTCATAGCAGCATAGCAGAGGAGGAGGTAAGCATGGAAAATGTGACTAAGAGAAGAAGCCTGTGGCACAGGAATGCAGTGGAATAAAAGCGGGTAGGCCCCAGGGGTGCGGACCATCCAACCTGCCATGTACTGATAGGGGATCCTCACCCCAAGTACAATCCCACACTTCCTCCCTTCCCAGTGATTCTGTTGTAGCCATCTCTCTTATTAGCATCTGCTGTCTGAGTGAAAATGAGAGTGGTGCTTCAGGTCTGAAGTTATTATACTCAGTGCTAAGGCTGGAAGGCTGAAAAGTGCGTCGTCAAAAGGTGAGATGCTGTTCCTCAAGTTTGCGTTGTGCTTCATTGAAACAATGTAGGTGGCTGA
Organism: Heterodontus francisci; assembly: GCF_036365525.1. NCBI lineage: Eukaryota > Metazoa > Chordata > Chondrichthyes > Heterodontiformes > Heterodontidae > Heterodontus > Heterodontus francisci. Next base: position 67,393,533 of record NC_090389.1, read on the forward strand.
GGACAAAGAAATCAGAGTGGGAGTAAGATGAAGGATTGATGTAGATGGAGTGGGATGGACTAACCCCGAAGGAGAACTGGCTCTCTATTATTAAAAAGGTTAAAAATTAAGTTTAAGAAGTCCCTTGCAGCTGGCATGAAGTTGAACAATGTGTGGCCACTTTCTTGAGACAATCTAATACTGCTTGACTAAATTCAAATCAGATGACCTCAGATCCAAGATATACTATATATTTAGAATTGATACAAACTAAAAACACTACGTAGAATGGCATAGTCTACACCACAGAATCAGGCCATTCGGCCCAACTAGTCTATGTTCTACACCAGTGTCCTCCTTCCACTTCTCATTTGACCCTATTAGCATATCAGCGAATCGAAATCCCTGCACTTGAAAATCAAGGCAACCCAATTTCTAACCCTATGAGTTAATGTCACATTTACAAGAGGTTCTTTTTATATATAATGTTTTACACATGCTCAGGAGATCCCAGAAGCACTTTACGACCAACAAAGTACATTTTGAATAATAATCACCATTGTCATGTAATCAAACACAGTAGCCAATTTGCAAAAAGCAAGGTTCTACAAATAGTAATGAGATGGATAATCAGTTAATCTGTTTTACCAGTTTATTTGAGGGGACATCAAGAGTACTCACCTGCTCTTCAATGGCAAAAAGTGTCATAGTATCATTTACATCCACCTGAACAGGAAGATAGATCCTCAATTTAATACCTCATCTGAAAGACAGCAGTGCAACACTCTTTCAGTATTGCACTGAAGTGCCTGCCTAGATTATGTGCTTGTTTTTGGGGTTGGGCTTTAAGCTACAGCCTTTTAATTCTGAGGTGCAAATGCCACTGAACCAAAGTTGACACTATGAAGTTCCCTTTCTCTTTAATACCAAGATGATTCTATAATTAATTAAAAAGCTATAAAGTGCTTTGCCTCAGGAATATAAATTGTGATATAAATATAAAGTTAGAAATGATTGTGAGATATTAGAATACAAAAGATTAATGTGATCATATGAAATTTCTTTGTCTATTATTTTAACAGGAGGGTGAGCTCCATTTGTGTTAAACAGGTAAACCTTTCCATTAAATTAATAGACAAAATAATTAAGTTCTTATGCATTAATATTGTGCACAGTGATTTCTAGGCTATAATTTTTATACCCTTTGGGCATATAACATAGTTAATAGTTTGTTCCTGGATTGCAAAATCAGTTAGTAAATTCAAAGGAAATTACAGCAGCACTATCAAATATTTAATTGCTTTCCATTCGCAGGCTAGCATTGCCGTTCCCACCATAATGGTTCTCTGGTGCTTAGTAAATGGAAAATATCAATACAAGTAGAATTTTAGGTGTAACTTTCCGGCTTTGAGTGTGCACTGTGCATAGTTTTCCGTCCAGCTGTGCGAGGTCCAGTAACCCCTCAAATTTAAAATTCTCATTGTAGTGTTCAAATCCTTCCATGGCCTCACCCCTCCTTATCCCTGTAACCTCCTCCAGCCCTACAATGCTCCAAGATCTCTGCATTCCTCCAATTCTGGCCTCCATTGCATCTCCGATTTTCATTGCTCCTTCATCAACTCCCTAGACCCTAAACTCTGGATTGCCAAACTCATTTCACATAGGCATCTTATAATAAGCAAAGAAAGGGTATTTCTTCCCACATCTGTCTGACCTGAAAACTTACCCAGATTTCAGAAGTTACAAAACTCTATTCTAACCGACTGTACCACCCATGTTGTAACGGAGATACCAATGGTACTAATGTTTCAGAAAAATACATTCCTTCCTTGGGAAATGCATAATTTGTTGCCAAAGAACTAGCTTAAAGTATACAGTATACATTTGAAAATCTCTGTAGATTTTAATGTGTTTCTAAAATATGTTAAATAGTATTTGCATTGACCTACTTATATTCCTAATATTTCTTCTTCCAGTTTCACAACATTGTACATGCTAAATATAAAAAGCACACTGAATCTCAAAATAACATTTCTGCGACCATTGTAGTTAATCTAATAGATAGTTTGGAAGATGTTAAGAGATGTGTCTATAATCATAACTTTGCTTTGCAAAGGAGCAGTTAATAGTATTTTAATAAGACTGTGATTGCAATACGTATCATCAAAACCTTAGGATATCATGCAGTGCTCTCACATTGGCAACCTGAGCACATTCACAAAGCTATTCATCTGCAGGCTCATCAGCAATCCTAAAAAACATGTCCAGCTGGAAGGATGTGTAGCTCCACACGGTGCTGTAATGAGAATGCACACATTGTGCTACTAGATTGTGCTTTTTATGTAAATGTTTCACAAAGACAAAACCAGTGTTTATTTCCGGTTTTCTGTAGTTCATCTTTCTATGTTTTCAAAACATAAACCTGGAAATTACTGTTTGAGATATTATGGCATGACATTTCTTTGCCGATATTTTTATGGAGTGACAATCTGTTTACTTCAAAGTCTTGGTGAAAATAGTGGGCAAAGGAATATCATACGAATGTGATAAGGTTTCATATGCTAATATCACGAACAGTAATTTGGAGGCTTTGGTTTTTTTGCTATTTTTAATCACATCTAAAATAATTCCACCTCTAGTTGTGACATGCAAGCCTAATTTGTATTTATGGCATATTTTATAACACGTTTGATTTTATGTAATAGTAAAGTTCAGATGGGGTTTACAATAACTGAAGAACTTTAAATTGAAATCTGAGGGAGCTGACTCAATATAGCACATTGCAACATAAGGATTCATTGTGAAATAAGTTTCTGCTTAAATTGTTAAAATACTGTGCTATTCATTATCCTAGAAGTCGCTTTATAGGATACAGCTTTTCCTAGAGAAGGGACTGTGAGAATAACTAATAAGCTGAGAATTCAGGAATGTATTTTCAGCAAAATGAACAAAATATGAATATGCCAGTCATAGTGCATTACAAATTGAGAACCGTTGTGGATTACACATTGGAAGTATACAGAAGAAAAGGAGAAAATTGGATAAAACTACAAAAACAGAAATGAAAAAAGTGAAGTAGCTGATTAATGCATATAAAAAGATAACATAAGGAAGCCTTCTATATGTCCAAATGTGCCAAAATGTTGTGTGATATAATAGTTGCTCTAATCCTGAAAGAACACAAGGGTCAATTTTGTAAAGCGGAGCTAGGAAGGAGTGACTACTAGCACAGATCTTGCCAAAAGTGCACTAAGTTTAACTGCCTACAATTTTCTGGGATCAGATCATACAACTGGCATCTAACATGGATTTGTAACCTTCCCAGACCTATCTTCTTCTCGCTACTCCTGACTTGTGACTTATAATTATACCTTCCTCAAACTCATTCTCCAAGTCTTCTGGTATATTTGCATCTGTGCTGTTGCTATGATCAGGGTGAGCATTGATGCAAGTTTCTGTGATGTGCCAGGGTCCATGTTGCCTCCTCTTGTCTCAGGAAAGGCAAAAGGTTTATATTGCATCACCAATCTGTTGTATGAAAGTGTGTTGCAGTAAATGTTTTCTGCATGTTCTCTTTCTAAGATTGCAATAGAGAAATATTTCAATTGAATTACAGTCGAAGAACAAGTATATTTGCAAAGAAGAGAGACTTACCATTGCTCCAGTCTTGATACGACTAAAATTTTTATCATTTGTTCCAAGATACAAAGGATTTGGCAGACTATGTAGACTCACTTGGCCATCTACCTCAATTTTACTTATCTTTACAGGAGAGTAAATTTCTGCCCTGAAAAGAGCCAATGTTCTCCTTCTGTAGTAGGATTGCCAAGGAGTGGTCTGTCAATGGGGCAGTTTTAATATTTCATTGTTTATCCATTTCTATACACAGCAAAGAATTTCTTGGCTATACCAAAGGTGGTCTCCCTTTTAAAGATCAGACTTTTATGAGTTGCTACCAGTCAGATTATGCAACTCCCAGACACTAGAGATGCTTGCCTGGTTCCTGTGCATATTTTCCATGTGCAAGGAGCAGAGGCCATTTGCACCATAGGTAAACACAGCCCTCATAAAAGTGGGTCCTTGGAGGTAGAAGTGGGAGAAAAATCCCCTTTCCTTACACTGAGTTTCAATGAAAATATACCCATAGAATAGTATAGCATAGAAAAAGGCCATTCAACCCATCAAATCTGCACTGGCTCTTTTGAAGACTAATCCAGTTAGTTCCACACCTTTGTTCTTTCTCCATATTGCTGCAATTTTTTCTCCTTTGAGTATTTATCCAATTCCCTTTTAAAAGCTATTACTGAATCTATATCCACCACCCTATCAGGCAGCACATTCCAAATCCTAACCACTCAGTCGTGTACAAAAGTTTTTCCTCATAGTGCCTAGGTTCTTTTCCTAGACACTTTAAATCTGCATCTGGTTATTGATTCTTCAGCCACTGAAAACAGTTTCTCTCTATCTACTGTACCAGAACCCTTCATGATTTTCAACAATTATAACAAATCTCCTCTTAACCTGTGCTGATGTAAAGAGAACAAGCCCAGCTTCTCCAGTTTATCCAAACAGCTGTAATCCCTCATCCCTGGAGCTATTCTAGTAAATCTCTCCAGCGCCCTCTGCAAAGCCTTCATGTCCTTCCTAAAGTGCAGAATTGGACACAATACTCCAGGTGGGTCGAACTAATGTTTTTATCTTGGTTTAGCATAACTTCCTGGCTTTTCAACTCTATGCCTCCATTTATAAAGCCTAGGATCCCATATGTGTTACTACCTGTTTTGTCAACCTGTCCTGCCATCTTCAAATATTTGTGCACAAAGATCTCCAGATGTCTCTGTCCTTGCACCTCCTTTAAAATTGTACTATTTATCATGTTCATAATCTTTTAAAAATTTCTTCTTCAGGACCTCATTAAATTTTACAAGTTCAGTACTGTAATAACAAAAAAAATCCATCATGACAATATATTACTGTTGCTTATATGTAGGAGTCAATTAATACAAACTGTACTTGACCAAAATAATGATTTATAAATTTAAGGCAATAATTTAAGCTTGCTGTCGACTTCCTAATAAATAAAACCCCTCAGGGTTTCAACTCTGTGTCAGAAGATGGAAAAGGGTTCATTAGGTTTTCTTGAAACTCCATTAAGCACGCTGATTAATGTGAAGAGGTTAATTATAATTCAATATATCCTTGAAAATAAAAGTCAGCACTCCTGTAATTTAAGACTCATTGGTTTCCTTACTAAGCTTGTCAACAGGAAGCAATGATACAGATACAACGCAGAGCAACTGGTCCTACCAGATAAGATTTCAAACAATATCATACAGTTTGGTTTATGCAAGGACCCTGAAATTCCTTGGGCGACAATCTCAGAGGTTATGCTAGGAACATGCTTGATGATGCCTTCCATTATCAACACTGCTGGAGTTGGCAGAGTTAGTGAGGTTTCACCTCATTTGCAATGTTCAGCTAGGCACAGATTTCAGGGACCTTTCCAGTGCCTGCCTGCCATTAACTGCTGGAATGCCAAAACCCTCCTATGGGAGGAGAAGGTCACCCATGTCATCTTCCCTGACTCTTCCAATGGTCTTAATAGCCCTTTGACCAGAACAGGGGAGCTGAACTTTTAAAACTGACATTTCTTAAAATTTAGAGTTCCTCTGGGTCCAAGTCACTTGTCTGGGCTAGACATCACCACTGGGCCCTAAATGTGCCTTGATGGAGGATGGTATACCAGTATTTCACTCAGTGTACCAGCTGTCTTGGGCCATTTCAGTTCATTAAAGGCCCTGTATAAATGCAAGTTGTTGTTGGGGGTGGTGGTACCACAGAGATGCTGAGTTCTGAGTGAGCAACAGGATCTCCTGACTTAAGGAGCATCCACCCTTACAGTTGCCACCTGGCCATCAATTGTCTTATAAAGGACAAGATGGAGGTTGTGGGCATCTGACCTGCAGACTCCATTCACCAGGGGCACAGTTTTCGCAGTGGCTGTAAAGGTAACAACCACCATAAATTTGTACGCAACCAGATGTTCCCAAGCTGCCTTTGGTGACACATATCAATTAGCAGTCTATTATTACATTAAATAGGTCACAGATGCCCTTTTTGGGTAGAGCTTGAATTTTATTATCTTTCTTGTGGATCCACCAAAATCTATTACTAATGATGAAAGACAAGGTTCCCAAGTAACAACCCACTGTAGTGAGTAAAGTGTGTTATTTGCATTGTTGGACTGCATTGGCCCTTTAATGTGAGATATGCCCACGTTTATTAAAATGGAAAGTAAATGGGCATCATGACTGAAATTATATGGGCATTTTGGAGCAGGAAAGCCATGACAGCTTTTGTTCACTAGTCAGTTCTCTGTCAATTTAATAGCCTGGATTGTTTAAAATGTTTGACAAGTAATGAACCATCCAATAATGTTGACATGCTTTTAACTTGTTTTTCGTTTCATTGTCAGAGGACAAGGTATTAAATCGACCAGCCCTTCAAACCCATTTTCAGTGGCTAATCTCAGCAGAGCTGGTTAATCATACCCAGTATTGGTAAAATTATTTAAAACAAATTCTTGTCATTTCATTTCCTTGCTATAACAGTGGTCAGAAGGCAAGGTGTTTGTAATTAGATATTTCAGAAGATCACATTTATTCCATTGTCTATACCAGAAATATTACTATCTGTAACCTGACCCATTAAAAATGAATAAGATGATAATAGTTTAGTGCAATATTACAAAAACAATAACATGATAGAGGCCCCTACACAATATTACTAGAAAGCCTATCAAGGAAATATATTTTCAATATCAAAGGAATATCACATTTTATTAGTTTTACCTGCCTTTGTTCCCAGACAGAAAGGGAGCAAGGACTTTTCAACACAATGGGTGCAAGTTTCTTCATTATAAAGACAGTAGAAAATACACCCATAGGGCTGGATTTTGTGCTGGAAATGGGGCGTAGGAGCAGGAGTAGGCCATTCAGCCCATCAAGCCTGCTCTGCCATTCAATACGATCATGGCTGATCATCCACTTCAACACCTTTTTCCTACATTATCCCCATATCCCCTTATATCATTGGTATTTAGAAATCTGTCAATCTTTGCTATAAACATACTCAATGACTGAGCTTCCACAGACCTCTGGGGTGGAGAATGCCAAAGATTCACAACCCTCTGAGTGAATAAATTTCTCCTCATCTCGGTCCTAAGTGGCTTCCCCCTTATTTTGAAATTGTGTCCCCTGTTTCTACAATCCCCAACCAGGGGAAATATCTTAGCTGCATCTATCCTGTCTATCCCTTTAAGTATTTTGTAGGTTTCAATGAGATCACCTCTCATTCTTCGAAACTCTAGAGAATACAGGCCCAGTTTCCCCAATCTCTCTTCATAGCACTGTTTCACCATCCAGAAACAAGTCTGGTGAACTTTTGTTGCACTCCTTCTATGGCAATAATATCCTTCCGAAGGTAAGGGGACCAAGACTGCACACACTACTCCAGGTGTGGTCGAACCAAGGTTCTATACAATTGAAGCAAGACTTCACTACTCCTGTACTCAAATCCTCTTGTGATAAAGGCTAACATACCATTAGCCTTCCTAACTGCTTGCTGCACCTACATGTTAGCTTTCAGTGACTTATTGATGAGGACACCCAGGTTCCTTTGTACATCTACACTTTCTAATCTCTTACCATTTAAGAAATACTCTGCACATCTATTCCTCTTACCAAAGTGGATAACCTCACATTTTTCCACATTATATTCCACCTGCTCACATTCTTGCCCACTCACTAAGTCCTTCCAAATCCCCTTGAAGCCACTTTGCATATTCCTCACAACACACATTCCCACCTAGTTTTGTGTCATCTACGAACTTGGAAATATTACATTTGGTCCCTACATCCAAATCATTGATATATATTATGAACAGCTGGGGCCCCAAGCATTGATCCTTGTGGCACCCCACTAGTCACAGCCTGCAAAGCAAGAATGGCCCGTTATTCCTACTCTCTGTTTTCTGCCTGTGACCAATCCTTAATCCATGCCAATACATTACCTCCTATCCCATGTGCTTTAATTTTGCTAACCAACCTCAAGTCGGGGACTTTATTAAAAGCTTCTGAAAATCCAAGTATACTACGTCCACCGACTCCCCTTTATCAATTCTGTTAGTAACATCCTCAAAAAACTCCAACATGTTCGTCAAACGTGATTTCCCATTCATAAATCCATGCTGACTATGCCCAATCAGCTCATTATCATCCAAGTGTCCAGTTATCACATCCTTTAGAATAGATTCTAGCATTTTCCCAATGACTGATGTAAGGCTAACAGGTCTATAGTTCCCTGATTTCTCTCTCCCTCCCTTCTTAAATAGTGGGGTGACATTTGTTACCTTCCAATCTGCAGGAACCGTTCCAGGCTCTATAGAATTTTGGAAGAAGATCACCAATGCATCCACTATCTCCACAGCTACCTCTTTCAACACTCTGGGATTTTTTTTTTTTAGAGATACAGCACTGAAACAGGCCCTTCGGCCCACCGAGTCTGTGCCGAACATCAACCACCCATTTATACTAATCCTACACTAATCCCATATTCCTACCAAACATCCCCACCTGTCCCTATATTTCCCTACCACCTACCTATACTAGTGACAATTTATAATGGCCAATTTACCTATCAACCTGCAAGCCTTTTTTGGCTTGTGGGAGGAAACCGGAGCACCCGGAGAAAACCCACGCAGACACAGGGAGAACTTGCAAACTCCACACAGGCAGTACCCGGAATCGAACCCGGGTCCCTGGAGCTGTGAGGCTGCAGTGCTAACCACTGCGCCACTGTAGAATATCAGGTCCTGGGGACTTATCAACCTTCAACCCCATTAATTTCTCCAATGCAGCCTTCTTACTAATACTAATTTCCTTCAATTCCTCATTCTCCCTGGTCCCTTGGATCTCTAATTCTGGGAGATTTCTTGTATCTTCTTCAGTGAAGACAGACACAAAGTAATCATTTAACCTCTCTGCCATTTCTCTATTCGCCATTATAAATTCTCCTGACTCTGCCAGTAATGGACCCACATTTGTCTTAGCCAAATGTTACCTTTTTATGTACCTATAGAAGCTTTTACAGTCCATTTTTATGTTTTTTGCTAGTCTACATTCATATTCTATTCTCCATTTCTTTATCAGTTTCTTGGTCCTCCTTTGCTGTATTCTAAAATCCTCCCAATCCTCAGGTTTGCCACTATTTCTGGCAAATGTATCAGACTTTTCTTTAATCCTATACAATCTTTAACTTCCTTTGTTAGCCACAGTTGACTGACTTTTCTTTTTGGGTTTTTGTGCCTTGAAGGAATGTATAGTTGCTGTAAACTATATAATAATTATTTAAAGACTATCCATTGCTTATGTACTGTATTTTCCCAATCCACCTCAGCCAATTTGCCCCTCATACCTTCATGATTTTCTTTGTTCAAATTTAACACCCTGGCTTCTGATTGAACGTCCTCACTTTCAAGCATAATGCAAAATTCTATCATATTATGGTCAGTCATCCTTAAAGGTTCTTTTACTGGAACAATCCTCCAGTCTTTATAAACGAAAGTTTCAGGAGGTGGTTCCCTGTCCCCTTAAAGTCTTTAAAGGAAGGGAATCCAGCCTCCAAGAGTTGCCGGCCAATCAGAGGGCCAGCAGTATCGGCAGCGCCACTGGGAGTGGTGGCCACTGCTGGTACTGCAGAAATCTTGAACCCAGGCCCAGTGCTGGATCCCTAGAACAGAGGTAGGTGCGGCAGGGTCACTGAGCCCTGTCCAGGAGACCCCGGAGAGTGGGGATGGAGGGTGGTCGTGCAGTCCAGGGGGAAGGGGGTACTGAGGGGGGGGGGTCACATTGTTCCCAGTGGGGTCCTCTGTAGGCCACAATATGCCCACAAAGGAGGTTCCTTGCCCCCAAGCCTGCAGGGAAGTTGCCACGTTTTACAAGGTGTCTTTCCCGCATGGTGGAGACACTTCCCACTACTGATAAGTTCCCAGAGACGGTGGGAAGAGGCCCTTAATTGGCCACTTAAGGGCCTCAATTGGCCTCTGGGTGGGAAGGCCCCCCCACCCCCCCCACCCCCGCCCCCCCCCCCTCCGCCTCTGACCCCATCTCAGGGGGCCTCACAAAATCCTGGCCATACAGTTTATACTTCAAATTATGAATGGAAATTCGACCGTACTCGAAAATAGGCGTGCAGAATGCAGGTGAAGTATTTTCTGACTTTACCTGGATTAATTAGCTGCTAAAGGAGATGAGTTTGTTGAAAAAAAACTGTCAGCTGACTATTCAAGAGGGCATACTAAGAAGGTTAACCAAATTCAAAAAGTGAGATGTAGAAGGTCTTGGATGGCTACAGAAAAGGAGTCCTTGAGAGATTGGGAAACTATTGTAAACATCAGGTGCTGTTTTGCTAGCATCAGTCTATGTAACCATGGCAGGGAGAGAAAATTACTGAAAAAGGTTATTTTTGGCAGCAAGAATGGTATAAGAGACCATCTGAACAGAATTCAGTGCGCGAGACCGACCAGATGAGCGTGACGCAGGAGGTTGGTGGATTATTAACCTCTTACCACGCAGGATGTTGATGGAGAATTAACCTGTCTTAGTCAGCCACTCTGAGCTTCAAGTTGTGCTCCTGATCTAAAGGCTGCATGCATCTCTACCTGTAAAGCTGTACTGTTTTAATGTTCATAAAACCATTTGATCTCATTTATGATCACCCTAAAAATTTAAGAGAGTAAAAACAAATACCTTACACAGGGGACATGCTGCATGCGCCTGTTCTAATAACTGTAGGGTCACATGAGATTGGTGCTGCCAGTTCAGTATAATGAGTCTGGCATACAGCCAGCCCGATCCACTCTATTTATTGCCGTGTGCTTATTTGGTGCGGGGGAGAAGCAGAGAATCACCTTGACTGATGCCACTTAAAAGTAGCCAGCACCTGTTAAAGGGGAGATGCAATCTGACAGCAGACAGCAGTGAAATGTTTTCAATAGGATAAAATGGCAGGAAGAGATATGGAGAAGGCACCCATGTTCTCAGATGCAGCTTTGGAGACTCTGGTCCAGTCTGTTGACCAAAGGGGGGAGATTTTTTCCCCCCCGGGGGTGGGGGGGAGAGGTGGAGTGGAAAGTCCTTCAGGCAATACCTCCACCACCAATGGAAAGAAGTTGCTGAGAAAGCCAATAAGTCAATGCCAGGAGATTAGCTCTCAGGACATGGCTACAAAGCAGAAAAAAATTTAATGACCTCACCAGAGTTGTCAAGGTAAGAATCTTACTTCTCACATCAATTAATCGCTGCTCACACCTGCAGCCACACTACTCACGATACCTCCCGCCCTACTTCCCTTCACTCTCCTAGAAGCACTATACCAGACTTCACTCCACCTCCTTCTCACACTGTCTGCACTGTCTAATCTCACCACTATTGCACCCCTCATTCCCTCACACCTCACATTTTTGACAAAGCATATGAACTATTCTCCATAATAGGTATATTCTCAAATAACCTCGGAAGGATTTCACTAACACACTGCCTTGTTTCTTGCAGGCAATGACTAAGTGAAACGTGGCAGGAGGTGAGAACTGGAGATGGCTGAGCCCACCTGTACACCCTTTACCCCTCCAAAGGAGAATGGAGTGCTGGCCATCATGATCAGATGAAGAGTCATGGCTGTGGCGAGTGGGCAACACTGGAGAAGTTGTTGCCTGGATGTTGTTTTCACCCAGAAATAAAAAATCAAATTTTTAGGCAGGTATGTGCCACCCTAATCTAAATAGGTGGAATAATTAGAATATATAGATGGAGATAGAATTAAAAAGACTCACTATCAATGTAGACAGAGCAGACAGATAAATATTTCAAAACTGGAAACAGGGCTAGATATTTGCCTTCACTGCCTGGGTGGCAATCTGACTGGACGGATCGCTTACCCTTTATAGAACCCTCCTGATTTTTACTCTACTGATTTCAAAATCTACCCCACACATGAAAGTTATTCACTATTATAATACTGCAAGGGGAAAATGCTTTGTGCAGTTGATTGTGGACAGACAATGTCGTGACATGCTAGCCTTGAAGTTTTAATGCCATACTTGGACTAATGCTGTTGGTATCTCACTGCCATTACTATAAAAGTTGGTATATAAAGATATCTTCATGAATTGGCTAGCTTCTTATAATTATAGAGTAATGATTTATATAATTTAAAGTTGTTAATACTATGATCATAATCACAACTTAGGGGAGCAACCTGCACATCAGACTTTACGGTATAAAAAAGATGAGGGCCAGAGCTCCACAGCCCTTCCACCACACAGATGCAATGGGTTTTAAGAATAATTGTGAGTAGATACACATTTTCTTCCCACATTCTAGGCTTTTGTATACTATGAAGATCATCCACGATCAATTTTTTAAAACAATTTGTTGCCTAGCTTTGTAGTACCATTTTCTCATCCTGAGGAAAGGATATTTTAGTTGTGGACTCTGATTTTAACTATGATAATCCCAATAAACAAATAGTCTGCTGAAGGCCTCACAGTAGAACATCTCATGGGGAAGAAAAAATATTGATCTCAAGTGGCATGTGTGGTGTACCATCAAGTCCTGCCACTCTACTGCACATACCAGAAACAACCCAAAGCCAGAGTTGTTAAAATGAGCAACATTTTCTCTGAGCGGCCCTGAAAGGCAAAATTCAAGGAAGGACTAAGAGCAACATCTATACAATGCATTGCTCCCAATACAATTGTAAACAGCACTTGTTAGAGAAACACATTCTTGACTTGATCCTTATCCAGGCTCCCCAGTGATATAGCGACCTGTTCTCAGAACAACAAAGAACAAAGAACAAAGAAAATTACAGCACAGGAACAGGCCCTTCGGCCCTCCAAGCCTGCGCCGATCCAGATCCTCTATCTAAACCTGTCGCCTATTTTCTAAGGGTCTGTATCTCTTTGCTTCCTGCCCATTCATGTATCTGTCTAGATACATCTTAAAAGACGCTATCGTGCCCGCGTCTACCACCTCCGCTGGCAACGCGTTCCAGGCACCCACCACCCTCTGCGTAAAGAACTTTCCACGCATATCCCCCCTAAACTTTTCCCCTTTCACTTTGAACTCGTGTCCCCTAGTAATTGAATCCCCCACTCTGGGAAAAAGCTTCTTGCTATCCACCCTGTCTATACCTCTCATGATTTTGTACACCTCAATCAGGTCCCCCCTCAACTCCGAAGAAAGCAGTAGTTACTTGAAACAGATTGGAACATTGTGGCCAATGACAGGAACCTAAAAGAAACCTGAAGCAAGACAATTACCATCTTAAGTGCAAAAGTGCCATGCATTCGGTATACTGTTAACTGACACTGCTGGACTTCAAGCTTCAAACCAGACTTTTATGTCATCGTCGTGATTAAGGACTTCACTCTTTACCTCCTGATGTTGGTGTTATTGTGGTTAGAATACTCTCTATTCAAAGGTTGTAAGTTCCATCCTTCTGTCTTCTTTGCGGATAACAGTAGAGCTATGCCGTGCCGTATCTCCACCATTTCTCTGCAGCAACCCAAAACTCTCCAATAAAGCTGAAGTCCACCTATGATGTAATTACTGTTTTCATAGATGAGGTGGATATTCAAGTAACTATCTGGTTCTCATAAACAAGAAAAGATGTTGTTAATAGACAATCCTCTCACCCTCTAGCCTATGAACCATATCTCCTTCATGATCTTTTGTGCCTAATGCTATGCTAAAAAGGTGTCAGGAATTTGCTTATATATCAATGGCAGGCAAGTGAACAGAAGAAAGGGATACATATTTAGATCATATTTGCTTTTTAGCAAGGCCTCTGTAGCTTGTCTCACTCTACCTCTCCGACAGTGGCTCTTCAGTGTCATTATTCGTTATTGGGATATGGAGGTTGCAATCATTTATTGCCCAACCCTAGTTGCTCTTGAGAAGGTGGCAACCACCATTTTGAACTGCTGCAGTCTATGTGGAGGAGGTACTCCCACAATGCTGTTAGGGAGTTCTAGGATTTTGACACAGCAATGATGAAGGAATGGTGATATATACGAACATATGAATTAGGAGCAGGAGTAGACCACTCGCCCCTTCAAGCCTGCTCCGCCATGCAATAAGTTCATGGCTGAAATGATTACTCCACATTTCCACCTACCCCCGATAACCTTCCACCCCTGGCTTATCAAGAATCTATCTACCTCTGCCTTAAAAATATTCAAAGTCTCTGCTTCCATCGCCTTTTGAGGAAGAGAATTCCAAAGACTCACAACCCCCTGAGAGAAAAAAATTCTCCTCATCTCTGTCTTAAATGGATGATCCCTTATTTTTAAACAGTGACCCCTAGTTCTAGATTCCCCCACAAGGGGAAACATCCTTTCCACATCCACCCTGTCAAGACCCCTCAGGATCTTATATGTTTCCATCAAGTCACCTCTTACTCTTCTAAATTCCAGCAGATACAAGCCTAGCCTGTCCAATCTTTCCACATAAGACAACCCGCCCATTCCAGGAATCAGTCTGGTAAACCTTCTCTGTCCTGCCTCCAATGCATTTAAATCCTTCCTTAAATAAGGAGACCAGTACTGTACACAGTACTCCAGATGTGGTTTCACCAATGCCCTGTATAGCTGAAGCATAACCTCCCTACTTTTGTATTCAATTCCCCTCGTGATAAACGATAACATTCTATTAGCTTTCCTAATTATGTGCTGTATGTACCTGCATACTAACCTTTTGCGATTCATGCACTAGGACACCCAGATCCCTCTGTATCTCAGAGCTCTGCAATCTCTCACCATTTAGATAATACGCTTCTTTTTTATTCTTCCTGCCAAAGTGGACAATTTCACACTTTCCCACATTATACTCCATTTGTCAGATCTTTGCCCACTCACTTAACCTATCTATATCCCTTTGTAGCCCTCTTATGTCTTCTTTACAAGTTATTTATTTATTTTTTTATTTAGAGATACAGCACTGAAACAGGCCCTTCGGCCCACCGAGTCTGTGCCGACCATTAACCACCCATTTATACTAATCCTTCACTAATCCCATATTCCTACCACATCCTCACCTGTCCCTATATTCCCCTACCACCTACCTACACTAGGGGCAATTTATAATGGCCAATTTACCTATCAACCTGCAAGTCTTTTGGCTGTGGGAGGAAACCGGAGCACCCGGAGGAAACCCACGCAGACACAGGGAGAACTTGCAAACTCCACACAGGCAGTACCCAGAATTGAACCCGGGTCGCTGGAGCTGTGAGGCTGCGGTGCTAACCACTGCGCCACTATATTCGTACCTATCTTTGTGTCATCAGCAAATTTAGCAACGATACCTTCCGTCCCTTCATCTAAGTCATTTCTATGAATTGCAAAAAGTTAAGGCCCCAGCACAGATCCCTGTGGCACACCACCTGTTACAACTTGCCAACCAGAAAATGACTCATTTTTGCCTACTCTCTGTTTCCTGTTAGCCAGCCAATCTTCTATCCATGACAATATGTTACCCCCTGCACCATGAGCTTTTACTTTCTGCAGTAACCTTTGATGTGGTACCTTAGCAAATGCCTTCTAGAAATCTAAGTACAATACATCCACCAGTTCCCCTTTATCTACAGCACATGTAACCCCCTCAAAGAACAACAATAAATTGGTTAAATATGATTTCCCTTTCACAAAACTATGTTGACTCTGCCTGATTACCTTGAATTTTCCTAAATGCCCTGCTATACCATCTTTAATAATAGCTTCTACCATTTTCCCTAAGACAGATGTTAAGCAAACTGGCCTGTAGTTTCCTGCTTTCTGTCTCCCTCCCTTTTTGAATAAAGGAGTTACATTCACTATTTTCAATCTAATGGAACCTTCCCCTAATTTAGGGAATTTTGGAAAATTAAAACTAATGCATCAACTATCTCACTAGCCAATTCTTTTAACACTCTAGGACGAAGTCCATCAGGACCCAGGGATTTGTCAGCCCGCAGCTCCAACAATTTGTTCAGTACCACTTCCTTGGTGACTGTAATTTTCTTGAGTTCCTCCCTCCCTTCCGTTTCCTGACTTACAGCTAATATTGGGATGTTACTTGTATCTTCAATAGTGAAGACTGATGCAAAATATCTGTTCAATTCATCTGCCATCTCCTTATTATCCATTATTAATTCCCCAGACTCACTTTCTATAGGACTAATACTCACTTTGTTAACTCTTTTCTTTTTAAAATATCTATAGAAACTCCTACTATCTGTCTTTATATTTCTAGCTAGCTTTCTCTCGTACTCTAATTTTACCGTTCTTATTAATTTTTTAGTCATTCTTTGCTTTCTTTTATATTCTGTCCAATCTTCTGAACTGCCCCCCATCTTTGCGCAATTATAGGCTTTTTCTTTAAGTTTGATACTATTTTTAACTATTTTAGTTAGCCATGGATGGCGGGGCCCCCCTTGCAATTTTTCTTTCTCGTTGAAATGTATATTCTATGTCTTCTGAAATATCCCCATAAATGTCTGCCACTGCATCTCTATTGACCTATCTCTTAACCTGATTTGCCAGTTCACTTTAGATAGCTCTGCTTTCATGCCCTCATAATTGCCCTTACTTAAGTTTAAAATACTAGTCTTGGATCCACTCTTCTCTCCCTCAAACTGAATGTAAAATTCAATCATATTATGATCGCTGCTACATAGGGGCACCTTAACAATGAGGTCATTAATTAATCCCTGCTCGTTGCACAATACCAGGTCTAGTGTAGCCTGCTCTCTGATTGGCTCCAGAACATATTGTTCCAAGAAATTATCCAAAGAACATTCTATGTACTCCTCATCTAGGCTACCTCTGTCCATCTGATTTTTCCAGTCTATATGTAGGTTAATATCCCCCATAATTATCACTGTACCTTTCTGACAGGCTGCCATTATTTCTTCCTTCATACCCCATCCGACAGTGTGGTTAACATTAGGTGGCTTGTACACCACTCCCACAAGTGACTTCTTGCCTTTATGATTTTTCATCTCCACCCAAACTGCTTCTACATCCCAAACTTAGGTCATCCCTCTCTATTGCGCTAATTTTTATTTATTATTTATTTTATTTTATTTAGAGATACAGCACTGAAATAGGCCCTTCGGCCCACCGAGGCTGTGCTGACCAACAACCACCCATTTATACTAACCCTGCAGTAATCCCATATTCCCTACCACCTACCTACACTAGGGGCAATTTACAATGGCCAATTTACCTATCAACCTGCAAGTCTTTGGCTGTGGGAGGAAACCGGAGCACCCGGCGAAAACCCACGCGGTCACAGGGAGAACTTGCAAACTCCACACAGGCAGTACCCAGAATTGAACCCGGGTCCCTGGAGCTGTGAGGCTGCTATAATATCATCACTAATGAACAGAGCTACCCCTCCACATTTTCCTAGCTTCCTGTCCTTCATAAATGCCATGTATCCTTCAATATTCAGGTCCCAATCTATGTCATCTTGCAGCCATATCTCTGTAATGGCTATCAGATCATACTTATTTATTTCAATTTGTGCTCTCAGTTCATCTGTTTTGTTTCGAATGCTATGTGCATTCAGATACAGAGTCTTTAGTTTTGTCCTTTTATTATTTTTGTAATCTCTAGCCTTATCTCTTGATTTACTCTTAGATTTGTACGCCCTGCCCCTTCCTGTCGTGGTCTGTTTATCATTTCCCATATTAATACCTTTCTCTCTTGCCTTGTCTCTACTCCCTGATTTACCATATCTTCCCAAATTTGATCCCTTGCCCCCACATTCAGTTTAAAACCCTCCCTACTTCCCGAGTTATGTGGCTTGCTAGAACACCAGTTTCAGCACGGTTCACGTGTAGACCGTCCAACGGAACAGCCACCTCTTTCCCCAGTACTGGTGCCAGTGCCCCACGAACCGGAACCCACTTCTACCACACCAGTCTTTGAGCCACGCATTAATTTCTCCAATCTTATTTGCCCTATGCCAATTTGCACTTGGCTCTGGTAATAACCCAGAGATTATTATCTTTCAGGTTCTGCTTCTTAATTTGGTGCTTAGTTCCTCATACTGACTATGCCCAAATCAGGATGGTGTGTGACTTAGAGGGGAACTTGGAGGCAATGGTGTTCACATGCACCTACTGCCCTTTTCCTTCTAGGTGGTGGAGGTTGTGGGTTTAGGAAGTGTTGGGGAAGAAGCCAATTTTCCCTCTTTCCTTTGAGAAGGACTGTTTTTCAACTCTGTGCTTCCCTCTTAACACTGCAAATACGATCATAAATCACATGTAAGAAAGGGCATTCTTCACCCCATTCTTTTCTGAATTGATTTCTAAAAATGATGTTATATTGTACACTTTCACAGTTGCAATATAGCGTAGCTTCTTGTTACTACCCCTCCCCCCACTGTGTTAGATGGTCAGAAAATGCTGGTAAACAAACCACATAATAATTTGCAACAAGTAAAACCAGGAAATGCCAGATATTTTCACATCAGAGCATAATTTTTCCCAGTGAGTCTATCGTGGCTTGAGTTGGCAGGGTATCAGCTACCACACAACAAAATTAATTTTTCACTCTCTGGTGAGAAAAAAACATTTTAGCATTCATGGAGCAGACATGCTGTGGTGGGCAATTTCCTTAGCTGCCCCTGGTAAGCAATAGGATGCAATGGTACTCAAGTTCAATGCTTGCTGTGGTTTCTGCAAGTAACATTTAAAAAATGTAGTCATGCATAGCTGGATTACCATCCAGCTGAAGACGGCGTGTAGTCATGGTTACAGTGACTCAAAGGCTGCCTTCAGTATTTGCAGAGATAAGGGCAGTTTCCCTCTAACCTTATCTTTGCTCCTGGTACAACCCTACTGACAGGGGAAAATTGTATGTTCCCGCAGCAATAGCGTTGATCTGTCTTTCTGTTAATCAACACTGCCTTCCCAGAGCCATTCTATCAGTGCTTGATTATAGGAGGAAGTCAAAAGCTGGCTACAGTTTAGTTGTAAACTTTAGGTTTTGTTTGTGCTGCTGCTATTGAGGATATAAATTCTACTCCAATATATTGTAGAACTGATTAAGTTGTTAAAATAATGAAGAGTTTTACAATGACATTTAGAATTTGCAAGTTCCAGTGCAATTTAGTTGCCACGATTGCAACCTACAGTTGGATCCAATTGAGATTAATAATGCAGCACTTATTACTTGCATTTTCAGATCTGATCTGATCATGTTTAACTGATTTCCAGCCGTAAGTTTATATATTTAAATAGGGAGTTTTCCTTTTAACCCAAAAACAGTCACTGAATATAAATGGTTCCATTTAGCAATCTTAAAGCTTCACTAATTATTAAAAGCCATGCGTGTTAATGTATTCAATTTAACTGCCTGGAAAATACTGATACGCTGAGATTAAATAAATACGTACAAATAAATCAGACCTACGTGCTCTTGAAAGAAAGCATTGTTTTCCCAGGATTTCAGTTGTAAAAATTGCACAAGGAAATTGTCAATCCTCCCTCTATATTTTTTGTCAGCCTTTCCTGCAGAGATTGGAAAGTGAATATCATTTGTACAAATTAATCTTTCTGAAACATAATTTCTGTTCAATCATCTCCAAGCTTAATTTTGATCTATAACTACATGGCTGATAGGGAATAGGTATTACACAGGAACAATCTAAGTAGAATGGTTAGGAACAAGGGGTCAGAGACCCATCACGGCAAGGGTCTACAACCTTTTATCTTACTCTGAGATGTCTGGCGCTTCCCGGTGGGGTGAAACAAGGCCTGCGACTGCAATGGGCGCAGTCCTGAACCTTCTACCTCAATTTACTCGAGCAATATCCATGGAGTGCCCACTTCAAGGGCACTCATGAAGCTGGAGGTGAGCTTTCACCTGGACCTCTCACAGACCAAAAGGTCTAAGGGGGCTGGATAACAAGCAGAAGAAAACTCACAGAATAAGTGGCTTATCTTATATTCAGATTTATGGAACTGGGGCTTTTAACAGCAGCCATGAGACCCCAAATGTGGCAGCCAAGTCTGTATCTGTGCTCCTGTTCTTCCTTTTTTCTAGTGCAGGGTTTTAACGGAGGGTCCACTTGTACTGAGGCTGCAACCAATGTTAATGGTCCATATCACCAAAATTGGGCATATGATTTTTATAGAACACGTTGAGACAGGTGCCTTCAATATAAACCTCAGCATTAGTTGGTTTACCTCTACCTCGTTTCAACAATTTTCAAACATGGACTGTAAATTATTTTTCAATCTCTGTAATAAGGACTAACCCCCCCCCAATGTTTGTCTTACAATCAGCTCTTCATGAAGTTTTGCCTCCCACTGAACAAAAATAAAAGAAATTCAGAAGACAAAAGTTGCCTCCATTCTTGTCTCCTTGAAAATGAGCTATTGTTGATGGCCCTTCAGGTATATTTGGTCAGCTTAGCTTGCCCATGCTCAGATCTGCCCGGTAACTTCTATTTATGTTCCTTAACAGATGATTGAGAAAGCTCTCCTGTGAAAGCCTCTTGTTTATCTAAACAGCATCATGAACAAAACTCAGAGCACAGAGGCTGTAGCAATAGTCATGAGTCTGCTGAATTCTTATAGAAAGCTGCTGAAATTAGTAGGTGAGGGCTATTGGCCATTGGAAGAAAATTGCACAGCATATTCCTGGTTTAACCTGCATAATTTGCTTTAGGATTATAGCTTTAATCTTGCCAATCAGGTCACATTGGCGAGGATAGTCCTGAAGCAACCAGGGCCAGAAGTAAAAAGTTTCCCTCTGGAAGAATGGAAATATGTACTTGTATTTATAGAAAGTACATTAACGCATTCTTGAAGATTAACTTTTTACTCGCTCGTTAGAGTTAGTCTTACCTATTGTATATTAATTTATCACAGGCCCTTATCTTAAGGGATACTTCTTTGGGAATCTACTCAGAGTATCTGTGTTTCTTTTCTGCACAAACAACTCACTCTCTTTTTGTATCTCTGAAGGTTTGGTTGTTCTATTTTCCAGTTTAGTTACTCTTTGACCTTATGTTGCCTTTTGTTTTGGGTGGCTTTTTGTTTCAATCATATAATCAGTTGGTACAAATCCAGACTTAAAAGGTTGGGGTGTGTATGTATAGAGAAACACTCATTTAGAGAAACAAGGATTTCTGCAGCAAAAAGTATTCCATTCACTTAAATAATGATAATAGTAGCAAAAATAAGGTTCAAAACTGATACATCCTTTAAAAACTAGGAACTGAACACTGCAGCAGCACAAGGTAAGGAATTTCTGATGCAGTAATTTCTTTACTGGTTGTTTTTTTATTAGACTGCCATCATGAATAGAAATCCGTTGATAAAATTACATTACAGCATTTCAAGGAAGCAATAATATAGAATACTTCCCAGTAGTAAAGATGTAAGGTGAGACATGTATCAGTTCTGGCAAAAGCAGCGTTCTGTAAGTGAACAACTAAATTGATAATGTGAGGACTGGATCTGTGTACCTGTGCCAAAAGAAGCTAATAGAACCTGAGTGCTTTATGGCAGCAAGCGAAAGGCAAGATTATATCTATCAGCACAAATTGTTTCATTTTGAATGGTGCATACCATTGATGAGATGTAAAATATTGAGTACAAGTTTGTGAATTTGTAACCTGAGGATGAAAAACTTAAGTTTGGTTTCGTATATTATCATAGTTATCATTATTGATTAAACTATAAAAGCTTAAAAGTCTTCATGAAAATGTGTTTGACAAATTTGTTTTCGTTTGGTTGGAGGAAGAGTTAGAAGGTCCATGCATCATTTTTGCAACAACAGTGACTGGAACTCATTATAATGTCTTGAGAGGAATTACACAAATATCCCTCTTTCGTTTCTTTATGCCAATGTGCCAAACATGGCTCAGTTGGTAGCACTCTCACCTATCAGTCAGATAGTTGGCACGGCTGAACTTGTTCTCACATTGAACAACTTCTCCTTCAACTCCACTCACTTCCTACAAGTGAAAGGTGTTGCTATGGGTACCTGCATGGGTCCTGGTTATGCCTTTTTGTGGGATATGTGGAACATTCTTTGTTCCAGTTCTACTCAGGCCCCCTCCCTCACCTCTTTTTCTGGTATATTAATGACTGTATCTGTGCCATTTCCTACTCTTGCCCCGAACTGGAAAATTTCATCTACTTTGCTTCCAATTTCCATCCTTTTCTCACCTTCACAAGTTTCATTTCTGACTCTTCCCTTTCTTTCCTTGATTTATCTGTCTCCAATTCTGGGGATAGGCTATCAAGCAATATTCACTTTAATCCTACTGACTCCCACAGCTACTTTGATTACACTTCCTCATACCCAGCTTCCTATAAGGACTCAATTTCATTCTCCCAGTTTCTAAATCTCTGTCGCACATGCTTGGATGATGCTAGCATTTCCAATGTGCATTATTTTTTCCGCCACCCAGGATTCCTTCACTGTGGTTGGCAGGGCTCTCAACCCTGTCCATTCTATTTCACGCACTTCTGTTCTCATCCCTTCCACTCTGTCCAGAACCACAATAGGGTTTCCTTTGTCCTCACCTTACACTCAGCGAACCTCCGTATTCAATGGATCATCCTCTGCCATTTCCGCCACTTCCAGCATGATGCCACCACCAAACACTTCTCCTCCCTCCCTTTGCATCATTCCGAAGGGACTATTCCCTTTGTGACACCCTGGTCCATTCCTCATCACCCCCAACACACCCTCTATTTCTGACAACATCTTTCTAGGCAAGCACAGGAGATGCAACACCTGTCCTTTTACCTCTCCCTTCTCACCATCCAAGGCCCCAAACACTCCTTCCAAGTGAAACAGTGATTTACTTGTACTTCTTTCAACTTAGTATACTGTATTTGCTGCTCACGATGTGGGGAGACCAAGCACAGACTGCATGACTGCTTTGTGGAACATCTCCGTTCAGTCCACAAGAGTAACCTCGAGCTTTCAGTTGCCTGCCATTTTAATTTTCCACCTTGCTCCCACTCGACCTTTCTGTCCTTGGTCTGCTGTAGTGTTCCAATGAAGCTCAATGCAAGCTTGAGGAACAGCACACCATCTTTCAACTGGGAACTTTACAATCTTCTGGACTCAACATTGAGTTCAAAAATTTTAGATCATAACCTTTGCCCCCAGTTTGTTTCATTTTTATTGCTGGTTTGGTTTATTTTCTCTCATTTCTTTCTTATTTCCTTTGTGTTTGGACGGCAGCTATCCTGCCAGTCACACCTCCTCTAGACACATCTTTTGTTTCTTTACTTGTCACTTTGCTACTCCCTTTGGCCTTACACCATGAAATCTTTTGTCATTTAATCTCTTTTGCCCTTCACCCTATCATAGACCTTCCTTTTTGTTCTTCTTCCCACCCTTCCCCCTTTCATGTGCTTCACTTTTCTCAGTTCCGATGAAAGGCCTTTGACCTGAAACTTTAACTCTGTGTCTCTCTTTGCAGATACTTCCAGACCTGCTGTGTATTATCAGCGTTTTCTGTTTTATTTAATGTAGGCTCACACCCCAATGCAGTACTGAGGGAGTGCTGCATTGTGTGGAGGTGCCGTCTTTCCAATGAAACATTAAACTGAGACCCCATCTGCTCCCTCAGTTGAAAGTAAAAGACCCCATTGCACTATTTCAAAGAAGAGCAGGGATGTTATCGCTGGTGTCCTGGCCAATATTTATCCTACAATTAACATCACAAAAACAAATTATTTGGCCATTATCGCATTGCTGTTTGTGGAGTTTGCTGCATATAAATTGGTTGCTGTGTTTTCTACATTATAACAGTAACTACACTTCAAAAAGTTCCTGTGAGCCTGGGAGAAGCATCCCTGCTCCTTGTGGCCAAATAAGGAATGTTTTTACTTGCGTAACAGGGGCTCCTCTTCTTTCCTGCCCAGTAGGCCAAACAAATGCCATCGGGGATCTATGGACATCCTAGCACCCCATGTTATGGTTCAATGAAGAGTGCAGGAGGGCATGCCAGGAGCAGCGCCAGGCATACCTCAAAGTGAGGTGTCAACCTGGTGAAACTCTAACCCAGGACTACTTGCATGCCAAACAGCATAAGCAGCATTCAATCGACAGCTAAGTGATCCCACAACCAACGGATCAGAGCTAAGCTCTCCAGTCTTGCCACATCCTGTCATGAATGGTCGTGGAAAATCAAACAACTAACGGGAGCAAGAGGCTCCACAAATATCCCCATCCTCAATGATGGGGGAGCCCAGCACATCAGTGCAAAAGATAAGGCTTTGCAAAAATCTTCAGCCAGAAGTGCCGAATTGATGATCCATCTTGGCCTCCTCCTGAAGTCCTCAGCATCACAGATGCCAGACTTCAGCCAATTCGATTCACTCCATGTGATATCAAGAAATGACCGAAGGCACAGGATACTGCAAAGGGTATGGGCCGTGACAAAGTTCCAGCAATAGTACTGAAAACCTGTGCTCCAGAACTTGTCGTGCCTCTAGCCAAGCTGTTCCAGTACAGCTACAACACTGGCATCTACCCAGCAATATGGAAAATTGCCCAGATATGTCCTGTACACAAAAAGCAGGACAAGTCCTACCCGGCCAATTACCACCCCATCAGTCTACTCCCGATCATCAGTAAAGTGATGGAAGGTGCCGTCAACAGTGCTAACAAGTGGCACTTGCTTAGCAACAACCTGCTCAGTGACGCCAGGGCCACTCAGCTCCTGACCTCATTACTTGATTCAAACATGGACAAAACAGCTGAACTCCAGAGGTGAGGTGAGAGTGACTGCTCTTCACATCAAGGCAGCACTTGACCGAGTTTGGCATCAAGGAGCCCTAGCAAAAGTGGAGTCAATGGAAATTGGGGGAAAACCCTCCACTGATTTGAGTCATACCTAGCACAAAGGAAGATGGTTGTGGTTGTTGGAGGTCAATCATCTCAGCTCCAGGACATCAGTACGGGAGTTTCTCAGGGTAGTGTCCTAGGCCCAACCATCTTCAACTGCTTTATCGATGACCTTCCTTCAATCGTAAGATCAGAAGTGGGGATGTATACTGATGATTGCACAATGTTCAGCACCATTCGCGACTCCACAGATACTGAAGCAGTCTGTGTAGAAATACAGTAAGACCTGGACAATATCCATTCTTGGGCTGATAGGTCGCAAGTAACATTTATGCCACACAAGTGCCAGGCAATTACTTTCAAGCAACAGAGAATTCAGCCATTTCCCCTTGACATTCAATAGCATTACCATCACTGAATCCTCCACTATCAACATCCTGGGGGATACCATTGACCATAAGATCATAAGAAGTAGGAGCAGGAGTAGGCCGTCCGGCCCCTCGAGCCTGCTCCGCCATTCAATAAGATCATGGCTGATCTTTTCGTGGACTCAGATCCACTTATCCGCGTTCTCACCGTATCCCTTAATTCCTTTATTATTCAAAAAGATATCTACCTTAGCTTTAAAAACGTTTACTGAAGAAGCGTCAACTACTTCACTGGGCAAGGAATTCCATAGATTAACACCCCTTTGGGTGAAGAAGTTCCTTCTTAATTCAGTCCTAAATCTGCTCCCTCTAATCTTGAGGCTATGCCCTCTTGTCCTAGCTTCACCTGCCAGTGGAAGCATACTCTCCACTTGTATATTATCTATTCCCTTCATGATTTTATATGTTTCTATAAGATCCCCCCTCATTCTTCTGAATTCCAATAAATATAATCCCAATCTACTCAGTCTCTCCTCATAAGCCAACCCCCTCAACTCCGGAATCAACCTAGTGAACCTCCTCTGCACCCTCTCCAGTGCCAGTACATCCTTTCTCAAGTAAGGAGACCAAACCTGCACACAGTACTCCAGGTGCGGCCTCACCAGTACCTTATACAGCTGCAACATAACCTCTCTGCTTTTAAACTCAATCCCTTTAGCAATGAAGGACAAAATTCCATTTGCCTTCCTAATTACTTGCTGTACCTGCAGACCAACCTTCTGCGATTCATGCACAAGGACACCCAGGTCCCTCTGCATAGCAGCATGCTGCAACTTTTTACCATTCAAGTAATAATCCTTTTTACTGTTACTCCTACCGAAATGAATGACTTCACATTTATTAACATTGTATTCCATCTGTCAGTCCTTTGCCCACTCACTCAATGTATCTATGTTCCTCTGAAAAGTTTCACAATCATCTGCACACTTCGCTCTGCCACTCATCTTAGTGTCATCTGCAAACTTTGACACCCTACAAGTGGTCCACCAACTCCAAATCATCTATATAAATTGTAAATAATTGCGGACCCAACACCGATCCCTGAGGCACACCACTAGTGACTGATTGCCAACCAGAATAGCACTCATTTATCCCCACTCTCTGCTTCCTGTCAGTCAACCAATCCTCTATCCATGCTAATACTTTACCCCTAACGCCATGCATCCTTATTTTATACAGCAGCCTCTTGTGCGGCACCTTGTCGAAGGCTTTTTGGAAATCTAGGTATACCACATCCACTGGGTCCCCATTGTCCACCTTGCTCGTAATGTCATCATAGAATTCCAAAAGATTTGTCAAGCATGACCTGCCCTTCATGAACCCATGCTGCGTCTGCCCAACGGGACAATTTCTATCGAGATGCCCTGCTATTTCTTCCTTGATAATAGACTCAAGCATCTTCCCCACTACAGAGGTTAAGCTAACCGGTCTATAATTCCCCATCCTTTGTCTACCTCCCTTTTTAAACAGTGGCATCACATCTGCTGTTTTCCAATCTGCTGGGACTACCCCAGAGTCCAGTGAATTTTGGAAAATTATCGCCAGTGCACCTGCTATCTCTCCCGCCATCTCTTTAAGTACCCTAGGATGCATTCCATCAGGGCCAGGAGACTTATCAATCCTTAGCTCCATTAGCTTGCCCAACACTACCTCTTCCGTAATAATGAATGTTTCCAGGTCCTCACCTACGTTCGTCTCTTTGTCAATTACTGGCATGTTATTAATGTCCTCCACTGTGAAGACCAATACAAAATACCTGTTCAATGCCTCGGCCATTTCATCATATCCCATAACTAAATTCCCCTTCTCATCCTCTAAAGGACCAACGTTTACTTTAGCCACTCTTTTTCGTTTTATATATTTATAGAAACTTTTGCTATCTGTCTTTATATTCTGTGCTAGTTTTTTCTCATGTTCTATCTTACTTTTCTTTATAGCCCTTTTTGTGGCTCTCTGTTGACCTTTAAAGTTTTCCCAATCTTCTAGTTTCATGCTGTTTTTTGCCACTTTGTTTGCCCTCTCTTTCAATTTGATAGCCTCCCTTATTTCCTTAGACACCCATGGCAGATTACCCCTTTTCTTCCAGTCCTTCCTTTTCACTGGAATATACTTTTGCTGAGCACTTTGAAAAATTGCTTTGAAAGTCCTCCACTGCTCGTCAACTGTCCCACCATAAAATCTTTGTTTCCAGTCTACTCTAGCCAAGTCCTCCCTCCATGGAGTAGCCATATAAATACCGTGGCTACAAGAGCAGGTCAGAGGCTGGGAATCCTGTGGCGAGTAACTCCTGGCTCACCAAAACCTGTCCACCATCTACAAGGCACAAGTCAGGAGTGTGATGGAATACTTTCCAATTGCCTGGATGGGTAACACCCCAATAATACTCAAGAAGCTCGACACCAGCCAAGACAAAGCAGCCCGATTGATTGTCACCCCATCGACAAACATTCACTCCCTCCACCACCGACGCACAGTGGCAGCAGTGTGTACCATCTACAAGATGCACTGCAGCAATGCACCAAGGCTCCTTAGATAGCACCTTCCAACCCATGACCTCTACCACCTAGAAGGACAAGGGCAGCAGTTGCGTGGGAACATTACCACCTGCTAGTTGCCCTCCAAGTCACACACCATCCTGACTTGGAGCCATATCTCCATTCATTCACTGTCACTGGGTCAAAATCCCGGAACTCCCTTCTTAACAGCACTGTGGGTGTCTCTATCCTACATGGACTGCAGCAGTTCAAGAAGGAGGCTCGCCACCACCTTCTCAAAGGCAATTAAGGATGGGCAATAAATGCTGGCACAGCCAGTGACGCCCACAGCCCACGAATGAGTAAAAAAAAATAATCTTGGCTGAGTCAGGCATGTGCCTCGGCTGCCTGATAAAAAGGCCCACAGGAGTTGGTGGGTGGAAATCCTGTGAGAATGGTGTGGTAGATCTTTGCACAGCTATTTAACTGCACATCTTCCCCATTCCAGTTGGGTGAGATGGGTTAATTCACTCCCTTTACTTTTGAACACAGCTTCAGAAAACACACAATCTAAATTACTGTGACTGTAGAACTGGTTCAAACTATTCTTACATTTAGCCACAGAATTCCACGAGCCCCACAAGGAAAGTCTGGGCTTTTGCTGCCCCAGGCTGCTCCCCTTCTCACTGCCAAATGGTCTAATCCCCCCACCCCCACGACTAACCAGGCAGGCAGCCTCCAGCCCCTCTGATTTTAAACTGCCTGAAGCTATCCAGCCTGCCTCTTCCTGCCTTTTACATGTAGGTCGCTGGCCAGCAGGTCCATAGTGATCCCTATCTGATGGCAGCCTGCTAATTACATCAATATTGTTGCAGTGACAATGATAATGGAGAAATGCCCAGTGCATTCTGCTCACAGTAGACGAGAGGCAAAACGAGTAGAAGATAACTGGAAGTGGGGATCTAAAAGGGAGTTACATAAAAAAGTTTAGGTAATACTGAATAAAATGAGATACTAACTCTCTTCCTCTGGAATTCAGAATATAATTTGATAATTATATTTTGGAGACCTTTTTGACCTCACAAATAGATGGCAGTGTTGGCTTATTAGAAAAGCACGCACCCATTCTGTATTCAAAGATGCATTTTGACAGTTTAACCACAACGTCAGATCGATCAGCACAGAAAATGGTGAGAACTTCAAGAAGAATCAGAATCGCAACCCACCATTTGTCAGTTGCATACATTAGATAAATTATGGGATCATCTGACTGAAACCTACAACGTAGACAGGATTAGGCAATGCTTACCAGAATGAGAAAAAGCAGAAGTAGCTGCCCAGACAATTCCAAATCCAAAGTACAATCATAAATACTCACAAATTCAGAATTTTTTAATAGTGATATGTTATTAATACTGCTCATATTTTTCATGTTGAATGGATTTTCTTTTGCTTTTTACTTTATTGTTCCAGGTAGCACAGTTTTTATTTTCAGTTGTCGCAAATCATACAGTGAAATAGACAATTAAAGAAGTGTGAACTCAGCAAGGTAATGTGTAAACTCCACTGTCTTTCCACCAGGAGTTTCTTGTATATGCTGTGCTGGCTACTTCAAAACAAATTTGAATGCTCAGATTGTCATATAAGTGATATCAGTGAGAAAAGGTGCATTTGTTATGCTGTTATTTTCCTAAACCATAACACAAAATGGATGGAATTCGATCGTTGACTGACAAATACTAAGAGAGCTATCAAATCGGCTGCATTTTGTTGTTTTAAGCAGGGTATGGATATCTAGGTGTTTGCCACTCATCATGGACTCACCACTAGCATTTGCATTTTCCATGTGCAACTCCAAACAAATAGATTTAATTAAATTCCTGGATTGAAAGCCCAGCCCAAATGTGAATTGCAAGTGATGTAAAGATCAATAATATTAGAAATAATGGCTTGACCTAGTTGGATCCGCCTCATAATAATTCATTATATTGACATCCACTAGTGATAGATATTACTATTGAGCTCAACCTGCATGAGAACTTGCATCTTGGCACCAGCTAAAGTCTTCCATTTTCAGATTGCCACTAGGTTGATTTAAAAATGGAACCTTTGAAATTTTATCACCTTTCCCACAAATAGAATACTGATCTTTTAAAACCTGATCCCAAGCTTCATTTTTCAGTGAACAATGTTGGCTATGAAATTTACACTTGTCCAAGTGAATCTTACACCCTTCTTATATTGCAGAAACTTTTAGAATGTAAACAGTCCCAAAGTTGCGCCAGTTCCTGTGGTGTTATACCCACCCCTGCAGAGTGGATAACAGACCAGCTGTGTACACTCACAATTTGCGCACATGGGGTCAACACAAGTCTTGCAATGTTGTAATTCTGGCTTAGACCTTTCCCAGTGTCCTACTGGCCTGAAATATCAGCCTGTCCACAGCCAGACTCAGCAAGATAGCAACTTCCATTGACATAGCATCGTTAACGAAACAAAATATCCCAAGGTATTTCAGGGTTTAGCATCAAACCTGAGAGGAAAAGTGTGAAGGGTTAGGGACAGGTGAACGAAAGCACAGTGAGACAGGCAGAGTTTCAGGAAATCTTTGAAGATGGGGAGAAATGCAGCATGACAAAGAGGTTTAGTGAAGGTGTTCTAAGGTGTGGGAGCAAGATGCTGGAAGCCTCTGCCACAGATGACAAAGTGGAAGGTGGACTTGATGAAAGTTCTGTTTGCAGGGTCATTTAGGTTTATTACCACCACAGCTTTGCTGTTCAATAAACCAAGAGAAACAAAAAGAATTGTGATGCCTCCAAAAGTTTATTCTGGCTTCAACATCACTATTAACTTTGGCGACAATGGTGCAAGGTAAAGGGGTCATCAGTGCAAAAGAACCAGTTCAATTTCTGATAGTCATGGTCATAATTAACATGAACACTAAGTTGCCATTTCTCTTCACTTTTGGTGATTTACATAACTGGGGAGAAATAAGGGGCCAATTTTTGCTGAAAAAATAACGGAATCTGAACAGCACATGCTGTTATTAAAACTCCACCATTTGTTTTGCAAAAATGGCACGCTTAACCTTTCCCTGATTTCCATGAAGTTGCTGCATTTGCACAGTAATTGCCTATTATTTTGGCCACATAATGTTAAGTCTAGTCATAAACGGTGTAAGTACCCTTTTAATGACATCATAATTGTCGATGACTGCAAATCATGCATCAAGTCAAACACAGGCAAGGTTGTTGTGCTTGTTGGAGGCCAATCATCTCAGCCCCAGGACATCATGACAGAAGTTGCTCGGGATAATGATCTATGCCCAGTCCTGATCAAAACCTTAACTGGACCAGCCACATAATTACTGTGGCTACAAGAGCAAATCAGAGGCTGGATATTCTGCAGCAAGTAACTCACCTCCTGACTCCCCAAAGCCTTTCCACCATCTACAAGGCACAAGATAGGAAGGGAAGTGATGGAATACACCTCACTTACCTGGATGAGTGCAGCTCCAACAACATTCAAAAAACTCAACAGTATTCAGGATAAAATAGTGTGCTTGATCTGTAGCCCATCCACCATCTTAAATGTTCATTCCCTCCAGCAGCAGCACAATGTGTACCATCTACAAGATGTACTGTAACGACTCACCAAGAGTTCTTTAACAGCATCTCACAAACCCATGACGTCTAAGACCAAGGACAGTAGGTGCCTGGGAACACCACCATCTGTCAGCTCCCCTTCAGGTCACACAACATCCTGACTTGGAACTATATCGCTGTTTCTTCACTGTTGCTGGTCAAAAACCTGGAAGTCCGTCCCTAACAGCACTGTGAGTGTACCTACACCACATGGACTGCAGTGGTTCAAAAAGGCAGCTCACCACCACCTTCTCAAGAGCAACTAGGAATAGGCAATAAATGCTGGTCTTCCAGCAATGCTCACACCCCGTGAATGCATAAATAAAAAGAACCTTTCTTGCCCAGAAAGTGAAAAATCATAACTGTCGAGTCTCATTCCTTCAGGTTTTAGGAGATTTAAAAAATGTCAAACTTTAAAATGTTTTAACTTTTTTCTTACTCTTCCTTTCTCGCTTTATCTAATTTTACTAATGCTCTCTTTATTTCTCTTTCTGTGTCTGATTTGCCATTGTATTTATCCACCTAGTTCACCCTCCTTCTCAGTCCTTCCTCTTTTTATTTCTCAATCTTTTAATCTCATTGGTTAAGGAGATCCACTGTTTGTCACATTGTTCACCCAAGGACCCAGATGCCTTGTTGCTCTCGCTGTGCTGTTATCAGCTCACACTCCCAGCAACAATGTGCTTACAAAAATTTTAAAACCTAAACTTGCACAAACAAGTTTGGCTAATGGAGCATGCCGCGAGATGCCCTGCTCCAGCACATTCTAGCTCCTTAATGTCTAAAGGCATTTAACTGTTTTTTGTGCAAAAGACCTGCGCAATTAACAGCTTTTCATTTGAATTTCCAAGCCAAGTCTATCTAAAGAATAATATGAGAGTGTCAGTAGTGATTACCATAATTAACTAAGCTTTTCCACAGGACAATTATCAGCTTTCTTCTGACAGTTTGTAACTTCATTAGGAGCCACAGCTGCTGTCATCATTACACTGATTAGTTACACAAAATTATTTTGAAAAAGACAATTACCATCAGTCATCATCCATCAGCAGCACTGTAGGAGAGGAAGAATTTGCCATATTTTCCAAGACAAAAATGTTTTAAAAACCTTGTTTGGAAAATAAATATGCGCAAACTTATGAGTTCCAAATTCAACAGGCAAAAATCATGTTAAATAGAATTGAATGGTATATGTTATAAATTAGCATGAGATATAGGGGTGTGAGTTGCATGATCTGAAATTGCTTTTTTTTGTTTTCAATGGACCGTGAAACAACACCATCATATTAGCATATAAATACTTAATGTGTTCCTTTGAACTTCCTTTCTCCACTTTATTAAGGAATGTAAAAAAAAAGCACTGCTGGAAACCTAAAACAAAAACATTATGGCTATGAAATTTGGATTCGTAGCGCCTGGTTTTTCAGCACCATGAGTGCTATTTTGTCTCCAAAATGGTGTATGCAGTGAACATGCACACTTCTGGTGCTTGCTGTGCTGGACGCCATTTGGTAAAAGAAATTAGTGCACTTGCAGTGAATGTATGCCAGGAGAATGCAGAGTAGGTCATTCGGGGCATCTACTGGTGTGTAATGCTGATTTGACGGCAGCAATGTCATTTTGGAGCTCATTGCTCACACAGTTGAACATGTGTTCAGCAGCAGGAAGGACCCACCCACTAGCACTATCTTTAACTTCTTTCAGGTAAGCTGCTGATTGATTTCTATTGGCTGTTGCCGTGATTGTAAAATTGTTTGGTGGTTTCCAGAGGTGCTTAAAGTTGGGAGTGGTGTGGCACCTGCTGTAGGACTTTGTCCTGACTTCAAGGATTGTGCACAAACTGCTTGCTCCCAAACCTGGATGCATCCCCTTGGACTATAACATGGCAGGGAGAACGAACAGTGTGACACAGAGCAGGAGAAGCTGCTGGAAGAGGGAGGAGGAGGGGAAACAGGGCTCAAAGCAGGAGGCCGTACTTGCTCAGGGTGTTTGGGGAGCAATTCTCCTACCTAACCTCAGCCAGAAACTGTGGGTAGACTTCTCCACTTCACTTAGGATGTCCTCACTGAAATCTGCCACCTGCTCCAGGCGGAACTGCTGCCTCAGAGCAAGGTGAGGACGACATTGCTAGAGGCTATGAATATGACTGTGGTTATCAACTTTTATGAGTTGGCCTACTTCCAGACTGGAGCAGGTGATATTTGCAACGTCTCTCAGTTTGCATTCCACTGTTGCATAAGTGAGGTTTTTGAGGTTCTCTATTCCCAAAGAGCTGAATGCATTTCATTTTCTCTTGCCAGAGAGAAGTAGGCAGAGTGGGTACAAAGCTTTATGAGGATTACAGGCTTCGCCATGGTACAGGGTACCATTGATTGCACACACCTCGCTTTGTAGGTGCTGCACATCAACCCAGAGATGTATCGCAACCGAAAGGGATTCTACTATCTCAACGTTGATAATACACAGCATATCATGCAGATCAATGTCTGGTATCCTGGCAAAATCATGATGCCTTCATTCTGCAACAATCTGGAGTGCCTTCTGCATTTGAGCCATCACGACAAACCAGAGGGCAATTGAGCGACAAGGGCTATGTTTTGTTGACATGGCTTGTGACTTCCGTGTGCAGCCCATGCACGTGTGGACTGTTTGCATATAACAAGAGCATGCTGCCATATGAAATGTGATAGAGCAGATCATTGGGGTTTAAACAATCATTCTGCTGCCTGTTCTGGAGGAGCCCTACAGTACACGGCAGAGCACATGTCAAGATTTGTGGAGGCCTGCTGCATGCTGCAGTATCTCGCCATCGTGAGGGCACAGCCTTTGCCACTAGCTATAGGGCAACCAGCTGAGGAGGAGGAGGAGGAGGAAGAGGAGAAGATGGAGCAAGGAAGGAGGCAACCAAGACATCACCTTTCTGGCTGCACTGTCCTTGGGGGCAGCTCATCTGACTGCATTACCAGTAAATGCAACCCAAATTCGCTATTCACTAACAGTCCCACACTGACTTTTCCTCTGTCTTTGACCATCACAGCATCCACTTGGCCACAATGCAAAAATAAAAGCCAACACAAAATAAATATTCCAAACCAAATTTATGAATTAAACCTTTCAATATTGCATGCAAACATTAAATAAGCACACTTGTGCATTCCCTTATTGCCTGTCTTCAGTGTGCCTTTGCCTGTCCTTGTGCTTCTATGCAGTGCTACACCAGTGACTGCAGCATGGCTGGTGGAAGGCTGCAGACTTTCAGTGGAGGAGACTGCAGATGGCCTTGAAGGACAACCTTGAGCAGCACTGGCCCTAGAAGATCCAGCTTTGGACTGCACTGTCTTGGCATGGGCGGTAACAGTCTGGGCTAGTATTGATAGAGTGGCAGCTGTGGGAGGATTAATGCTATCATCCTAAGAGAGGACAGCAGGTTCATGCTCCACAGAACCACTGCCACTCCACTAATAATGTGTTGGAGGACAGATTGCTGGACTGCTATGATACCTTGCAAGCCTATTTGAACACTGGTATCTGTACTTGCATGGCAGCAGTGTGAGCTTGCATGAGAGAAGCCTGAGCTTGTGTGGCAACAAGCTGAACTTGCATGGCTTCAGTCTGAGCTTCCACTGCAACACTCAGACATTGAGTGGCTTCTACTTATGCTGCAATGGGAGCTGAGGCATTGGCCATCATTGGCCCACAAGTGTGTTAATGGGGTTGGCCACCACTTCCACACTGGAAAGGTTGAGCTTCAAGTTCTACACAAAGCCCTGCACCAAGTTGGTGCCACGCTCTTTCATGCTCCTTGACATTGATCTCAGAATTTCAGGCAGGCCTGCCAATGGACCAAGCATTTCATTGTTCATACCCATCAGTTTTCTCTTTATGCTGGCCCTCATCTGAGTCCTTTGTAGCAGAAGTCATTTGCGACCTCGGCCTCTGGTGAGCTGACATCTGATTGAGAGACTGTTGATAGGTGAGTGATGAGGGTGTGGTGCATTGAGCAAAGCCTGAAGCTAGTGGTGCAGTTGGAGGGATATGGCATTTTCAGAGGCACTCACTGACCTTAACTACTCATGTGTTGTCATTGAACTTCTTGGGGCACTGCATCCAGGTCCTTGGGGCCAAAGTCCAGATATTGATCACCACAGTTATCTGATCCCACTGCCTTTGCAAACTTTGTCTGGAGGCCCACCTGGCCTCTGTGGATAGACCACACCTCTGCTCCTCTTGACCTGCAGCACCAAGGCCTGCAGTGCAGTGGTAGAAAATCTTGCAGCCTGCTTTCTGCCATGTTGTGCCATTATTGTGTGTTTCCAAGGTCAGAATTAGTTGTGGAATGACTTCCAGCACCTGTGCCAGCCAGAATGCACCTTTCCTTTAAGAGTTGAAGGGTGGCTTTAAGTAGTTCAGGTTGTTGTGCTTTCTTTTCATTGTGCTTACTAAGACTACAGACATCAAGGCACTAACCACACATCAGGAGTCAGTTAACACTAAAATAGCGGGTTCCTTTATTGAGGGTAGTAGCATGGCAAGGGAACATCTGTACATGTCTGGTCTGTCTAGTGATTAGCAGCGGACTGAGGATGAGACTCAGTCACATGGTATGTTACATAATTTCCTCTTTAGCAAGGTGTACTAAAAATGTAACCACACCACTTAAAGGTGAACTACAACACAGGCTAGCTTTAACTCATGCTAGCCTTCCATGATTTTTCACCCCCCTGCACAGGCGTGCAATCATTCAACAGCTTGCTGAGCACTGGTTGTGCACTATAATCATTTAAGTTAGCAGGCAGCATGAAGTTTACGTGTTGCCTGCATTGGAAGTAATGGGCATGGGTTAATTGCGAGTCATGATCCTCGCACCCATTTTTGGGGGTTATTGAATTTTGCCAGCAAAATCTTAGAAACCCTCAGCAGGTAAAGCAGCACACGTGTAGAAAGGAAATACGTCAGCATTTCAAGCGTAACCAATCATCAGAGTATTTCCAGCATTTTCTGTTTTTGAAAGGGTTAATCATTCAAAATAAATGGCTAACACAAGATACAGAAAAATTTCAGAAAATGCATTAAGCCTTTATCCATTCATTTTTCAATGGCGTAATCTCAAGGCCATAATGTTGTCTACCCATGTTTCTTTTCACAAGTGTTATATCCATAATCATCCATATCACCTACAAACATAATGCTGTAATGCTGTTGTTATACCACAGGTAAGTGGATTTGGGAACAACAGAATGACCACGTATGTTCAGTATTTGTGCAGATGGAGTTCCTGTTGAGAGTATTGCAGAGCAGAAGACTTGAAGAGTTCCAGCCAGGCAAGGAAGAGGTTTTTCTCCTGCTCACAAATCTGCTCACCAGTATTCCATTGCAGGTTCCATTTTAAATGTAGCAAAGGCTCAATGGGACTACTGCCTCTTTAGCAGCATTAAACAGTTTGAAAATTGTTCAAATAAGTTCACTGTGCATCTAATGGAGTTATACCATGTCATACAACACTCAAGCTGGATATGGTGGAATAACTGCACTGAAT
The DNA here is from genome assembly GCF_036365525.1 of Heterodontus francisci. Classification (NCBI taxonomy): domain Eukaryota; kingdom Metazoa; phylum Chordata; class Chondrichthyes; order Heterodontiformes; family Heterodontidae; genus Heterodontus; species Heterodontus francisci. Next base: position 67,430,522 of record NC_090389.1, read on the forward strand.
TTGAATTCAATTAATAAATCTGGAATTAAAAGCTATTATAATGATGGCCATGAAACCATTGTCGATTGTTGTAAAAACCCATCCGGTTCACTAATGTCCCTTAGGGAAGGAAATCTGCTGTCCTTACCTAGTCTGGCCTACATGTGACTCCAGACCCATAGCAATGTGGTTGACTCTTAAATGCCCTCTGAAATGCCTCCACTCAGTTGTATCTAACTGCTACGAAGTCAATAAAAAAGAATGAAACCAGACAGACCACCCGGCATCGACCTACGCACTGGAAACAACATCAGCAAACCCAGCCCTGTCAACCCTGTAAAGTCCTCCTCACTAACATTTGGGGGCTTGTGCCAAAGTTGGGGGAGCTGTCCCACAGACTAGTCAAGCAACAGCCTGACATAGTCATACTCACGGAATCATACCTTACAATGTCCCAGACACTGCCATCACCATCCCCAGGTATGTCCTGTCCCACTGGCAGGACAGACCCAGCAGAGTGGCGGCACAGTGGTATACAGTTGGGAGGGAGTTGCCCTGGGAGTTGTCAACATTGACTCCGGACCCCATGAAGTCTCATGGTATCAGGTCAAACATGGAGAGGAAACCTCCTGCTGATTACCACCTACCGCCCTCCCTCAGCTGATGAATCAGTACTCCTCCATATTGAACAGCACTTGGAGAAAGCACTGAGGGTGGCAAGGGCGCAGAATGTACTCTGGATGGGCGACTTCGATGTCCATCACCAAGCATGGCTCGGTAGCACCACCACTGACCGAGCTGGCCGAGTCCTAAAGGACACAACTGCTAGACTGGGGATGCGGCAGGTGGTAAGGGAACCAACGAGGGAAAAATATACTTGACCTCATCCTCACCAATCTGCCTGCCACAAATGCATCTGTCCATGACAGTATTGGTAGGAGTGACCACTGCCCAGTCCTTGTGGAGACAAAGTCCCGCCTTCACATTGAGGATACCCGTCATCGGGTTGAGTGGCACTACCACTGTGCTAAATGGGATAGATTTCGAACAGATCTAGCAGTGCAAAACTGGGCATCCATGAGGCGCTGTGGGCCATGAGCAGTAGCAGAATTGTACTCAACCACAATCTGCAACCTCATGGCCCGGCATATCCCCCACTCTACTATTACCATCAAACCAGGAGGCCAACCCTGGTTCAATGAAGAATGCAGGATGGCATGCCAGGAGCAGCACCAGGCATACCTCAAAATGTGGTGCCAACCTGGTGAAGCTACCAACCTGGTGAAGCTACAACACAGGACTATCTGCGTGCCAAACTGCATAAGCAACATGCAATAGACAGAGCTAAGCGAACCCATAACCAACGGATCAGATTTAATCTCTGCAGTCCTGCCACATCCAGCCATGAATGGTGGTAGACAATTAAACAACTAACTGGAGGAGGTGGCTCCACAAATATCCCCATCCGCAATGATGGGGGAGCCCAGCATATCAGTGCAAAAGATAAGGCTGAAGCATTTGCAACAATCTTCAGCCAGAAGTGCCGAGTTGATGATCCACCTCAGCCTCCTGAAGTCCCCAGCATCATAGATGCCAGACTTTAGCCAATTCGATTCACTCTGCATTGTATCAAGCAATGCCTGAAGGCACTGGAGACTGCAAAAGCTATGGGCCTCGACCACATTCCAGCAATTGTGCTGAAGACCTGTGCTCCAGAAGTTGCCGCGCCCCTAGCCAAGCTGTTCCAGTACAGCTACAACACTGGCATCTACCTAGCAATGTGGAAAATTGCCCAGGTATGTCCTGTACACAAAAAGCAGGATAAGTCCAACCCGGCCAATTACCGCCCCATGAGTCTACTCTCAATCATCAGTAAAGTGATGGAAGGTGTTGTCAACAGTGCTAACAAGCAGCACTTGCTTCGTAAAAGCTGCTCAGTGATGCTCAGTTTGGGTTCCGCCAGGGCCACTCAGCTCCTGACCTCATTACAGCCTTGGTTCAAACATGGACAAAAGAGCTGAACTCCAGAGGTGAGATGAGAGTGATTGCCCTTGACATCAAGGCAGTATTTGACAGAGTATGGCATCAAGGAGCCCTAGCAAAACTGGAGTCAATGGGAATCAGGGGGAAAACTCTCCGCTGGTTGGAGTCATACCTAGCACAAAGGAAGATGGTTGTGGTTGTTGGAGGTCAATCATCTGAGCTCCAGGATATCACTGCAGGAGTTCCTCAGGGTAGTGTCCTAGGCCCAACCATCTTCAGCTGCTTCATCAATGACCTTCTTTCAATCATCAGGTCAGAAGTTGGGATGTTCGCTGATGATTTCACAATGTTCAGCACCATTCGTGACTCCTCAGATACTGAAGCAGTCCATGTAGAAATGCAGCAAGACCTGGACAATATCTAGGTTTGAGCTGATAAGTGGCAAGTAACATTTACGCCACACAAGTGCCAGGCAATGACCATCTCAAACAAGAGAGAATCTAACCATCTCCATTTGACGTTCAATGGCATTACCATCGCTGAATCCCCCATCATTCCTGGGGGTTACCATTGACCAAAAACTGAACTGCAGTAGCTATATAAATACAGTGACTACAAGAGCAGGTCAGAGGCTAGGAATCCTGTGGTGAGTAACTCCTAGCTCGCCAAAGTCTGTCCACCATCTACAAGGCACAAGTCAGGAGTGTGATGGAATACTCTCCATTTGCCTGGATGGGTGCCGCTCCAACAACACTCAAGAAGCTCGACACCATCCAGGATAAAGCAGCCCACTTGATTGGTACCCCATCCACAAACATTCACTCCCTCCACCACCGACGCACAGTGGCAGCAGTGTGTACCATCTATAAGATGCACTGCAGCAACGCACCAAGGCTCCTTATACAGAACCTCCCAAGCCCACGACCTCTACCACCTAGAAGGACAAGGGCAGCAAATACATGGGAATACCACCACCTGCATGTTCCCCTCTAAGACACACACCATCCTGACTTGGGACTATATCGCCGTTCCTTCACTGTCACTGGGTCAAAATCCTGGAACTCCCTTACTAACAGCACTGTGGGTGTACCTACCTCACATGGACCGCAGCAGTTCAAGAAGGCAGCTCACCACCACCTTCTCAAGGGTAATTAGGGATGGGCAGTAAATGCTGGCCTAGCCAGCGACGCCCACATCCCATGAATGAATAAAAAAGAGTTTGGAAAACACCCTATCCCTCACACCTTCCAACATGTGTTGCATAGATGGATGATGTGACTGATGTACAAGTTCATGTTGATGCACCATCTTCCACTTGGGAGCTGACTTCACTGTTGATTATTTACATCAACTCCTTTCTTATCATTAGTTTGCAGGTCATTCAACCTGTTTAGTCTTTCTCCACGAATGATGTGTTCATCATTCCTTTCCCTCTCTCCCTAATTTTCCAACCTTACAAAAATGCTTCTTCATTTCAGATTTCTTTCTAATTATGGGTGTAGACCTGAAGTGCTAACTTGTCCTTTCCCTTCATAGAGGTTGACTGACCGATTCTGCAGTTACAGAATTTTCTACTTTCATTGCAAGTGGCACAACGGTGAATGTAAAAAAATTTAAGAAGTCACTAAAATTAAATTATAACTAAGGATTCTGAAAATGGTAGAAACCTGGCTGCTGGGCTCTTTATATTATGTACCACCTTTGCTCTAAAATTTAACAATCCTGAGTGCCCCTTTTATACTGACCAGAAATGAATTGGCACTACTGAGGTGGGAATGATTGAAAATAAGATATCTTCATCACCAGATTGTTATCGTCTCATTTGTGTCTACCTGACACTGAATACTTCCCCTGGGAGCAGGAAACGACAAGAGAAAAATAGGGCAGGTGCAACAGTGAGTGGAGATGCAGGAGAACTGAAAACTACCCATTTTGGTACTTGTGCCCATCCAATAAACAATTTGTGACTGGGCAATATATTTTGCATCCATGTTCCTGCTAATTTATATATTTCACAAGTTGCTTACACTAACAGATCTTTGTGTTCTTATTTAGGATTTATCCAGCAGTGAGGGAACAATGCTAATAACAGCCCTTCCCCAATTTTCAGGCCCATAAAATTCAAACAGAATAAACTGGCGAATAAGGAATTTCAGCACAAATAGGAATCATTGGGTTTTGAGAGCTGGATTGGGATCCTTGAATGAATAACTTTGCTCTGCTCCTTCGTAGATATTTTTCCAATGCCCTGATGTATCGACAGTTTTGGGTAAATGTGGAAAGGAAGTTTCGAATTGGGTTAAGCATACTCCAGCTAGCACGAGTAGAAATTTAATGGCAGAGCAGTTAATTTTGATGATGACCTAAAGATTACAACAGGAGCTACAGATCCTTTGCCAAAGGAACTTGAGATGCTGAGCTTAAAAAGAAAAAAAATTCCCTTGGTAATTTTGCCAACTGAAGCACTTAATCTTCACCATAACTAGCACCAAAGTGAACTATGGTCTAAAAACAGAACACAAAGAACGATCAGCCAACCAGTTTTACAACATTGCAGTAAATGGTACCACAGCAAACATGGTGGGGGGAATTTTAACCAAAAAAACAAGCAGGCTGTGTGTAGGGGTTGGGTGGGGGGAGGGGTGGTGGGGCTCGAAACCTTAAAAATCAGATTCCTGACCTAAATCCACTTCTACCCCGCCCACCTCCGACTTTAACTGAGGTGGGAAGGTGGGTGGACGGCCAACCCCCAGAGGTGGGTTGATACTTCAGGTATGATAATGTGGTCGGTCGGGTTTCCTGAGCCTTGGATACCCGCAGCTACAACCAGACGCGAACTTGGCAGATGCAGGAAGCAAGTGCCTTTACATCTACCTCCTGGATCCAGTGTGCTGAGAAGTGCCTATGATTCGGCAACTTCCTGCCCAACCTTGAGCTACCCCACGACGCTTCCAATCCCTCACAACGCACAACATCCACACCCCCACCTGAGGTTTCCAATACAACCTTCCCCAGGCCTCCAGTCCCTGCTACCAGGCCCCCCAACCTCTCCCCTCCAAGTAAAGGCCTATTACCCAACCCAAACCCGACGGGATCCGACGACATGCGTCGGGCTTGGGTCGAATCAGGTCGCACTTCTGGGTCCAGCATTCAGGCTTGGGTCGGGTCAGGCCGGATGAGACACGCTCTATTTATTAGAGTGACTCTAATGTTAATTTACTTTTTGGACTTTAAAGGTATTTTAAGCTTGTGCACGTAAGGAACAAAGTGAAAAATGGAAGGTAGGTTAACTGATGGTCGGACCGGGTCGGGTTCAGCGTCGGATGGAGTTTTGTCGGGCTCGAGTCGGGTCTCATTTGCAGACCCGAGCAGGCCTTTACCTCCATGCCTCCAAACCCCTTCTAACCCCATCCCCAGAACCCTGGGATCAGAAGCCCCTCCTAGGATCAGTGACTCTAATCGACCACACCCCCAATTCCCCCTCCCCCACTGAGACCGTGCCCCCAAACCTTAACCTGCACCCTTTACAGACCATTTCCTTGCCTAACTGGAAGTGAAACCTGCCAATCAGGCTGGCTCCTAGGTGGAGAACCAAATGGTGACGTCACACACACTTCTGTGTTCCCCACCTCTTTCTGACCCGCCTGCTCTAGATGGGTCAGGTAAGTAAAAATCCAAGCCTATGTCATAGCAACGGCTGCAATTTAATCCATGGTGTCCAGAGACAGGAAGTAGAATCCCATCTACTGAATTAAATAGTTTTATAGAATCAGGTTAATCTGTAAGATTTTGTACAGAACTGAAAAGATTGGCTTATGGGTAGAAAACCAAGCATTTATGTGATGTGCAAACATGGATAAACCTACTCTTTAGCAGTCAAAGTAACACTGAAAACTTAAGAATTATTTTGTTGTTAATGGTTAATTGTTGAGTTCCCATATCATGTAGCAATGTGATTACCTATAAAGCAGCAATTAAATTAAATGTTCTGCTTTTACTGAATACATCAATATATTTCAAAACGCAAAGAAAAATAATTCAGCACAGTATTTAGCTTTTTCGCATGCAGTGTTGTCCTTGCCCTGTATCAAATGAAACACCTTAAAGTGTAATCAACAATTATCTTCACAGATGAACAGATCCATCAGGGGAAGGTTTATTGATATATATGACACAATGACCTTCAAGGAAATCAATTTGGAACCAGAAATTAAGATTTAGCTAAACCAAGGCCCGATTCAATATTATTCCACTAAATTAAGTAATTTATTTAGATAAATTGGTACAGTTTAAAATTCCTGTAATGTTCCTTAGAGAGAATATCAGCAATGGTATATATCTTTATACAGTCCATAAAAACTCTTTGAGACAACACATTTTTCACTTTCAGGTGTTTATCTTGATGGTCACAGATTTTAAATTGCAATTTAAAAACTTATAGATATTCACTTCAGGTACTGTAACCTACAGCACTACAGACCAAGAGCTGGAAGGTGGGATTAGACTGGAATGCTCTTTTTCAGCTGTCACGGCTACAACGGGCTGAATGGCCTCCTTCAGTGATGTAAATCTTTCTATATTTCTATGTTTCTAAATGAATTCCATTAGCTGGTCAAGTAATTTACAAATTGTCCCTATAGGGAGACTGTTAAAAATATAGTTGCTTAATATTATTCTGTTACTTTTGGATATTTTTATTGTTTCAATCAAAAAACAATTAAACATTATAAGGACAAAATTACTTCCTTAAACAAAATTGATCAAAGTGCCTGGTCACAGGCAGATTGTAAAATGTCTGTTCTGCCTTAAAAATTTAAGTGCTGAGTAAATTGTCATCACGCTGTATTATTAATGAGGCAAAATACATTTTAACTTTCTAAAGCAGATCAATAGAGGGAATCGCTTTAATCTAATAACACAATTAATTTGACTGATTTTCAATATTTCTGAAATGACAGCTTATCTGGACTAGAACAAACCAGGAATAAAATTATTCCTATTTTGTTCCAGTACAAAGGATTGAAATAATATTGATAAATGTGCTATTTTGTAAGGTCCAAGACCAGCTGATGGTAGTCTAATATTTTAGCCATTTGATCTTCCTATATAGGGTTTCAATAATATTCAACATATTACTGCATTTTGGCACTTTGTTAAGGACACAATACCATGGAGTCTGCTTTCTGTAAGGAGCTTTATGCAGCATCAGATGCCATATTATGTAAAGAGGGGTTGTTTGTGATCCTGCATTTAGTGAATCTAATGGACTGTCCATGCATCTTCATTGCTATTGTGACTGGGATTTTATCCGGGTGACGGTGGTCTCGATGTCCGGCAAAAGCACTGCTGAGAACCCGCCTCACCTTTCTGTGGGAGGCCTGCTGAATCAAGTGCCAATTAGGCACTTAACTGGAAGCTGCGGGGCTTCCACAGGATCAAGGACCCCAGCGACGGAAGTCCTGCCCTCTGAGAGCTGCTGGCCAATCAGAGGTGAGCAGTTCTCTCACTGAGCAGTGCCACCGTGGAGGAGCAGGAGCAGCGCTGGACCCAGGACACAGGTAGGTCAGAGTGGGAGGGGTCCTTCGGGGTGGGAGGTCATGGGGGAAAAGGGTGTAGGGGGGTTGGCAGCAAGAGAAGGGGGGAGGGGGCTCTGAGCTGGCCCCCCCCCCTTCCTGATGCCAGGCCTTTTAACAAGGGATCCCCTCCCTGGAGCCAGCAAACGACCCACGCAGTTTTTGCTGCCGAGCAACGACAGGACCGCCCGCCGCTCAGCTAATTGCGGCAGCAGCAGGATGGGGCCCTCAATTGGGCATTAATTGCCCAGTTAAGGGCCTCACATGGTGGCGGGGCGGGAAGGCCACTGACAGGCCTTCCCGCCCCAGACATAATTTTGGCAGAGGTGGGAAGGTGGCGGGTCCCTCCCCTGGCACCATCTCACCCGATTATACACTCTCCCTACCTCCAAACCCACTGCAGGGAGAGCATAAAATTCCCCCCTTAGAGTTAAACTTTTCTTTTGGGTGTAAAGTCAAAGCAAAAACTATTTTACTAAACTGTAAGTGGTTTATATTATTTAATGAAATAGTTTTTCTTTAATTTTAAGAAGAGGAACTCTAACCCCTTGCTAGAATTCCTTATGTGTATATGGACTTGGGCTGTAAAGACTGCGGAAAATGCTAGTATCCAGCTCCTTCCCTGCTTCTTTAAGCAGAAATTGTTCGATAATGAATGGTGAGCATTGCAATTACCTGCTTTTAAATAACAGTTTTGATGACATCGGCAGACTTCATCGTTGCTGGGTCAGAATCCTGAAATTTCCGACTTGACACCATTGTGGATTACCAGCATGGACCTGTTGGGCCGAAGGGTCTGCTTCTGTGCTGTAAATACTTTGCAATCCTATCGCAGGAGTTGCTGCAGAAATCTAAGGAGAAAGCCCTTAACCACCTTCTTAAGGATAGACAATATAGGAACAGGAGAGGGCCATTCTATCCCTCAAACCTGTTCTGTCATTCTGTTAGATCATGGATGTCTTGTACTTCAGCTCCATTTTCTCATCTTTGCTCCATATCTCCTCATACACTTACCTAACAAAAAATTGCTCTCAATCTTGAAAATTACCAGCATCACCCACATTTCAAATAATATTAATACAATTATAGCTGGAAAACTTTCCCCACTAAACTGTCACTAATTATCAATGGAAGGCATATTTGATTTGTTCCAAAACTAGCCTTTAGTTGACTAAATGTGAATTCAATGCTGCAAAGATAGAAGCATGGATTTTCTCGTCCTGACACACTGTGAGCTTTGCATTTACACATGCTTGAAACAGCTGGCCTAATTACATAATCAATACAAGCTGCCAGCATGAGTTGGGTCTCCCACTGGGACCTTTCTCATAGTGAGGGTCAAGAAATACAGCTGCACCTCTTAAAGGCAGTGAATTGAAGATGAACTGATTTCTTCCTTCAATAACAAGATGTTGAAAATGTCATAGCACTCACAAAAAAACCTCCGTCACTGATGCTGTGGAGCTGCTGCTTGAGGGAGTGAAAGATAAGAGGGATCATACATGCCAAACTGGAAAACCAGCCAAAGCTGACTAACAAATTCAAAATGCCTGGCATGGCTCTGGAAAGGTTGACAACATAAGAACAGTTCTGATTACAAGCCTACAACATGTGAGTACAAATAGTTACATAAAGATGAAAATTAAACTGTACATTTTTTTATTCATTCGTGGGATGTGGGCATCGCTGGCTAGGCCAGCATTTATTGCCCATCCCTAACTGCCCTTGAGAAGGTAGTGCTGAGCTGCCTTCTTGAACCGCTGCAGTCCATGGGATGTAGTTACATCCACAGTGCTGTTAGGAAGGGAGTTCCAGGATTTTGACCCAGCGACAGTAAAGGAGTGGAGGGGAACACCACCAGTGGTGGCGGTGTAGCCATGCATCTGTTGCCCTTGTCCTTCTACGTAGTAGAGGTCACAGGTTTGGAAGGTACTACCAAAGGAACATTGATGAGTTGCTGCAGTGCATCTTGTACATGGTACACACTGCTGCCACTGTGCGTCAGTGACGGAAGGAATGAATGATGGATGGGTTGCCAATTTAACGGCTACTTTGTCCTGGATGGTGTCGAGCTTGTTGAGTGTTATTGAAGCTGCACCCATCCAGGCAAGTGGAGATTATTCCATCACATTCCTGACTTGTGCCTTGTAAATGGTGGACAGGCACTGAGGAAACAGAAGCTGAGTTACTCGCCACAGAATTCCCAGCCTCTGACCTGCTCTTGTAGCCACGGCATTTATGTGGCTGGTCCAGTTCAGTTTCTGGTCAATGGTGACCCCTAGGATGTTGATAGTGGGGAATTCAGCGATGATAATGCCATTGAACGTCAAATGGAGATGGTTAGATAATCTCTTGTTTGAGATGGTCATTGCCTGGCACTTCTGTGGCGTGAATGTTACTTGCCAAGTATCAGCCCAAGCCTGGATATTGTCCAGGTCTTGCTGCATATGGACACAGGCTGCTTCAGTATCTGAGCAGTTGTGAATGGTGATGAACATTTTGCAATCACCCCCACTTCTGACCTTATAATGTGGGAAGGTCATCGATGAAGTAGCTGAAGATGGTTGGGCCTAGGACACTACCCTGAGAAACTCCTGAAGTGATGTCCTGTGGCTGAGATGATTGACCTCCAACAACCATAACTATCCTCTTTTGTGCTAGGTATGACTTCAACCAGCGGAGAGTTTTCCCTCTAATTCCCATTGACTCCAGTTTTGCTAGGGCTCCTAGATGCCATATTCAATCAAAGGCTGCCTTGATAAGATTCCACATAAGAGGTTAGTGTGCAAAATTAAAGCATATGGGATTGGCGGTAATATACTGACATGGATTGAGAATTGGTTGACAGACAGGAAACAGAGAATAGGAATAAACGGGTCTTTTGCCGGGTGGCAGACAGTGACTAGTGGGATACCGCAGGGATCAGTGCTTGGATCCCAACTATTCACAATATTTATTAATGACTTGGGTGAGGGAACTAAATGTAACATTTCCAAGTTTGCAGACGACACACAGCTGGGGGGGAAATGTGAGCTGTGAGGAGTATGCAAAGAGGCTCCAATGTGATTTGGACAAGTTGGATGAGTGGGCAAATGCATGGCAGATGCAATATAATGTGGATAAATGTGAGGTTATCCACTATGGTTGTAAAAACAGAAAGGCAGATTATTATCTGAATGGTGATAGATTGGGAAAGGGGGAGGTGCAACGAGACCTGGGTGTCCTTGTACATCAGTCGCTGAAAGCAAGCATTCAGGTGCAGCAAGCAGTTAGGAAGGTGAATGATATGTTGGCCTTCATTGCAAGAGGATTTGAGTACAGGAGCAAGGATGTCTTACTGCAGTTATACAGGGCCTATGTGAGACCACATTTGGAATATTGTGTGCAGTTTTGGTCTCCTTATTTGGGGAAGGATATTCTTGCCATGGAGCGAGTGCAAAGAAGATTTACTCGGCTGTTTCCTGGGATGGCAGGATTGACGTATGAGGAGAGATTGGGTCGACTAGGCCTATATTCACTAGAGTTTAGAAGAATGAGAGGGGATCTCATAGACACCTATAAAATTCTAACAGGACTAGACAGGCTAGATGCAGGGAGGATGTTCCCAATGGCTGGGGAGTCCAGAAGCAGGGGTCACAGTCTCAGGATATGGGGTATGCCATTTAAAACCGAGATGAGGAGAAATGTCTTCACTCAGAGGATGGAATTCTCTACCGCAGAAGGCAGTGGAGGCCAAGTCATTAAATATTCAAGCAGGAGCTAGATATATTTCTTAATGCCAAAGGGATCATGGGGAGAAAACAGGAACAGGGTACTGAATTGGACGATCAGCCATGATCTTTTTGAATGGCGAAACAGGCTTGAAGGGCTGAATGGCCTACTCCTGCTCCTATTTTCTATGTTTCTATGATTTTTTGATGTCAAGAGCAGTCACTTTCACCTCACCTCTGGAGTTCAGCTCTTTTGTCCATGTTTGGACCAAGGCTGTAATGAGGTCAGGAGCTGAGTGGTCCTGGCAGAACCCAAACTGAGTGTCACTGAGCAGGTTATTGCTGAGCAAGTGCCACTTGATAGCACTGTTGATGACCTCTTCCATCACTTTGCTCATGATGGAGAGTAGACTCTCGATTAGGATGGTAATTGGCCGGGTTGGATTTGTCCTGCTTTTTGTGTACAAAACATACCTGGACAATTTTCCACATTGCCATGTAGATGCCAGTGTCGTAGCTGTACTGGAACAGCTTGGATAGGGGAATGGCTAGTTCTGGAGCATAGGTCTTCAGTACTATTGCCAGAATGTGATCAGGGCCCATAGCCTTTGCAGTATCCAGTGTCTTCAGCCGTTTCTTGATATCACTTGGAGTGAATCGGATTGGCTGAAGACTGGCATCTGTAATGCTGGGGACCTTAGGAGGAGGCCGAGATGGATCATCCACTCGGCACTTCTGGCTGAAGATGGATGCAAATGCTTCAGCCTTGTCATTTGCACAATTGTACTGGGCTCTCCCATAGTTGGGATGGGGATGTTTGTGGAGCCACCCCTCCAGTTAGTTGTTTAATTGTCCACCACCATTCATGACTGGTTGTGGCAGGATGCAGAACTTAGATCTGATTCGTTGGTTATGGGATTGCTTAGCCCTGTCTATTGCATGTTGCTTCCGCAGTTTGGCATGCAAGTAGTAGTGTTGTAGCTTCACCAGGCTGACACCTTATTTTTAGGTATGCCTAGTGCTGCTCCTATCATGCCCTCCTACACTCTTCATTGAATCAGGGTTGGTACCCCGGCTTAATGGTAATGGAAGAGTGGGAGATATGCTGGGCCATAAGGTTTCAGATTGTGGTTGAATACAATTCTGCTGCTGCCAATGGCCCACAGCACCTCATGGATGCCCAGTTTTGAGTTGCTAGATCTCTTCGAAATCTATCCCATCTAGCACAGTGGTAGTGCCATACAATACAATGGTGGGTACCCTCAACGTGAAGATGAGACATTGTCTCCACAAGGACTGTGCGGTGGTCACTCATACCAATACTGTCATCGAGAGATGCATTTGCGACAGGTAGATTGGTGAGGACGAGATCAAGTATGTTTTTCCCTCTTGTTGGTTCCCTCATCACCTGCTGCAGACCCAGTCTAGCAGCAATGTCTTTTAGGACTTGGCCAGCTCCATCATTTGTGGTGCTACTGAGCCACTCTTGGTAATGAACATTGAAGTCTCCCACCCAGAGTACATTTTGCGCTCTTGCTACCCTCAGTGTTTCTTCCAGTTGGTGTTCAACATGAAGAAGCACTGATTCATCAGCCGAGGGAGGGTGGTAGGTGGTAATCAGCAGGAAGTTTCCTTGCCCATGTTTGACCTGATGCCATGAGACTACATGGGTTCCGGAGTCAATGTTGAGGACTCCCAGGGCAACTCCTTCCCGACTGTACACCACTGTGCCGCCAGCTCTGGTGGGTATGTCCTACCAGTGGGACAGGACATAGCCAGGGATGGTGGTGCCTGGGACATTGTCAGCAAGATAGGATTCCGTGAGTATGACTATGTCAGGCTGTTGCTAGACTAGTCTGTGGGACAGCTCTCCCAATTTTGACCCCAGATGTTAGTAAGGAGGACTTTGCAGGGTCGACAGGGCTGGGTTTGCCGTTGTCATTGCCAGTGTCTAGGTCAATACCGGGTGGTCCTGCTGGTTTCATTCATTTTCTTAGCTTTGTAGTGGTTAGATACAACTGAGTGGCTTGCTCGGCCATCTCAGAGGGCATTTAAGAGGCAACCACATTGCTGAGGGTCTGGAGTCACACGTAGGCCAGACCAGGTAAGGACAACAGATTTCCTTCCCTAAAGTACATTCGTGAACCAGATGAGTTTTTACAACAATCGACAATGGTTTCATGGTCACCACTTGATTAGCTTTTAATTCCAGATGTATTAATTGAATTCAAATTCCACCATCTGCCGTGGTGGGATTCAAACCCATGTCCCCAGAGCTTTAGGCTGGGGCTGTGGGTTACTAGTCTAGTGACATTATCACTACGCCAGTGCCTCACCCCCCCCCCACCCCCCCACCCATATACCCAATACCCTTGTCAGTCAAATTAAGGGAAATAAATATCATGGAAGTCTGAAGCAGGAAATGGAAATGTTTGATGGCAATTAGTGATGCCTTTCTTGGGTGGGGGCTGGTATGCACTCACTCAATCCTGGGATGGTGGGACTGTCCTATGAAGAGGGATTGGGGATCTGGGCCTGTATTCTCTAGAGTTTTGAAGAATGAGAGGTGATCTCATTGAAACCTACAAAATACTTAAAAGGATAGACAGGACAGATGCAGGTAAGATGTTTCCCCTGGTTGGGGAGTCTTGAACCAGGTGACACAATTTCAAAATAAGGGAGAATCCACTTAGGACTGAGATGAGGAGAAATTTCTTTACTCAGAGCGTTGTGAATCTTTGGAATTCTTTACCCCAGAGGGCTGTGGAAGCTCAATCATTGAGTATGTTTAAAGCAGAGATTAACAGATTTCTAAATACCAATGACATAAAGGGATATGGGGATAGTGTGGGAATAAGGCATTGAAGTGGATGATCAGCCATGATTGTATTGAATGGCAGAGCAGCCTCGATGTGCTGAATGGCCTACTCCTTCTCCTATGTTCCTATCACTCACTCACTCATGCACATACATACATGCCAACATACCATTACGGCGCATATATAACAGGTGGAATCTGTTTGAAGGGGCGCCCTGCAATCAACACTCCAACATATGTTTCTCTTCTGTTTCTGTAGGTAACCCACAAGAACCAACCTGACCTACCACAGAAATGAACAATGTAGCTAGTCACAGCACCCTGTATCACTCACTCCAGTCACCGCCTGCCCCAGCATAGGAATATCCATGAAAGGGGTTTAGATAATCAACATCAGGAGGGTATACCAACTGGATCACAGAACACAAGTGCACAGGAGCACATGTTGTTGCCAGCGATGCCCATATCACAAAAATTATTGGTAAATAACAAAATTGTTCAAATACCTTCACAGTGACATAACTGAGGCTTGTTAATACAAGAATGAAGTTGTGGCTCAGTGTTTAAATTTTAAATGATATCTGATAGATATTAAGGAGATATTAAGAGGAAAAGGTAGGGTAGGTAGTGAGAAACTATTTCTGCTGATTGGAGAGTCTTGGACTAGGGGGTATAGCCTAATTATTAGAGCCAGAACTTTCAGGAGTAAAATTAGGAAACACTTCTACATGCAAAGGGTGGTAGAACTTTGGAACTCTCCTGCAAATGACAATTGATGCAAGATAAATTGTTAATTTTAAAACTGAGATTGATAGATTTTTGTTGACCAAGTGTATCAGGGATATGGGGAAAAGGTTTTTATTTATTTAGAGATACAGCACTGAAACAGGCCCTTCGGCCCACCGAGCCTGTGCTGACCAACAACCACCCATTTATGCTAACCCTACAGTAATCCCATATTTCCTATCACCTCCCTACACTAGGGGCAATTTACAATGGCCAATTTACCTATCACCTGCAAGTCTTTGGCTGTGGGAGGAAACCGGAGCACCCGGCGAAAACCCACGTAGACACAGGGAGAACCTACAAACTCCGCACAGGCAGTACCCAGAATCGAACCCAGGTCCCTGGAGCTGTGAGGCGGCAGTGCTAACCACTGCGCCACTGTGGGTCACAGATCAGCCATGATCTCATTGAATGGTGGAAAATGCTCAAAGGGCTAATTGGCCTACTGCTGTTCCTATGATGGCTGTACATTTGCTGATATCTCAAATCTTGTTATGAAAAGTTTGATGTTTTGTTTGGAAAGTACGCAAATAATAAAAGAAAAATGGGCAACCAGAGAAAAAATAATGGGACTGATCTTGAAGGATAGTTATGTTTTACCTATGCTAAAAGTGCATTTTCTGTTATAAATGCCTTTGCACTGATGTTGAAAACAATGTTGCTATGAACCTCATTATTATAAAAGTTTGGAAAACACTTATGTGTGCTTTCATCTCACTATAAACACAGAGGATGTTAATGGTATTGGACAATTTACAGTCACAGTAGATTTCTGGCTTGGCTTTTTTCCCATTACAATTTTTTCCTTACATCTCCCATGATTGTTCAAATGTTGAGACTTAAGCTGGGCTGTAGGCCTGACAAAGCTGAATCTGAATATTTTTATAAAGTGGTCAGGCACAGAGTGTTTGAATACTTTGGGTGAAAAGCCAATCTAGAGATCATTAGACACATATGCACAATTTTTTTTTAATAGAATCTGCTCTACTGTGTCTTTTCCTTCACTGTAATGAGGGTTGGATCAACTATAAGCATAGAGAGTAATTCTGGCCAAATAGTTGCTCACAACCAGTTTTGCTTATAACTGAATTGGTTTTAAACAGCATTTTCCAGTACAATGAGCAAACGGGATTTGATAAATTTACAAATTTCATTAAGATGCTACCAAATTTCTTCTTTGGAACATTAGGGATTAGTAAGCAGTGGCTCACTATTGGTAGACACATCAAATGGACTACCAAACTGTAATCAATGCTGCTCTGCAGATTGATCCTTTCCAAATATGGGCTTCAAAACTTAAAAGCAATTACTAAAAAAATAATTTAACTTGGTCATCCTGAAAAACTTGGACAGAGTTACATAGACTGAGAATGAATTGAAAAAGCAATCATTAACTGCAGGCTATACAGTCTAAGATTTCAAAATATCATCACAGCAGTAACAAACGAATTGTATGGCATTAACATGGGTATATTACTGAGTCTCCTGCTGTGCAGCATCAGGAAGATGAGTACTCTGGGAGTACAGAGGACATCAAAGACAAGAACTCACATCACATATTAACCCAGATTTATTGTAACAGAGTTAGTTACTGGGGCATGTTTAGAGGAGTGCTGAATGAATCGGCTCAAGTTCAGCAAGAAGCCTGTGCCTCAGTAAACTTGGCTATGCAATTAGCAACAGTGAGGGTCACAACTGCAATGAAATCTTACGGCATAAGAACCTGTCAGACACATAAAGGAGTCATCTCAGATGTCAGATGCTTTCCACATATTAAAGAGTAACTGAAGATCTGTATTGCCAAGCGCTCATCCACATAAACATTAGCACTGATTAGCAACTACAATTTTACCAAATTGTTAGCTCCTCCCAAGACTCAGTTATCACAGAATTGTTACAGTGCAGAAGGAGGCCATTCGGCCCATCGTTTCTGTACTGGCTCTCCAAAAGAGCAATTCACTCAGTTCCATTCCCCCGCCTTCTCCCCATAACCCTGCACATTCTTTCTTTTCATATAACAGTCTAAATTCTCTTTTGATTACTTCAGCTGACTCCACCACATTCTCAGGCAGTGCATTCCAGACCTTAACCACTCCGCGTGAAAAGGTTTTTCCTCATGTCACTTTTGCTCCTTTTACCAAATACTTTAAATCTGTGCCCCCGGTTCTCGATCCTTTCACAAGTGGGAACAGTTTCTCTCTATCTACTCTGTCCAGACCCCTCATGATTTTGAATATCTCTATCAAATCACCTCTTAGCCATCTCTTCTCCAAGGAAAACAGTCCTAACTTCTCCAATCTATCTTCATAACTGAAGTTCCTCATCCCTGGAACCATTCTTGTGAATCTTTTCTGTACTCTCTCCAATGCCCTTACGCCTTTCCTGAAGTGCAGCACCCAGAACTGGACGCAATACTCCAGCTGAGGCCGAACTAGTGTCTTATACAAGTTCAACATAACTTCCTTGCTCTTGTACTCTATGCCCCTATTAATAAAGCCCAGGATACTGTATGCTTTATTGCCCGCTCTCTCTCACCTGTCCTGCAACCTTCAATGACTTATGCACATATACACCCAGGTCCCTCTGTTCCTGCACCCTCTTTAGAATTGTAATTGTAACAGTTATATACACAGCCATTTGTTCAACTGTTACAGGCACTGTTACTGGACATGTTGATGCAACCACAGAGTATGATTAATATAGCACATTCCAGCAGGTCTGTGCACCCATAAAACTTCTTCAAGTATAATGTCTTTGAGACTTTCACTCCCAACTAAAATCAACAATTCTCCACATATTTTGAGAGGAGACTGCTGGTGAGATCTACCACAATTCTGTGCACGCCTATTGGGCTTGAGTAATCCTTCAAACCTAATACACCATGGAATAGTTTATGGGGAGTCCATCCTGCATTATAGGTATTATCTCTTCGTGGTATCTATTGATGACAATGCCTTTTTTCTTCATATCCATATATGCCCAGTTGTTGGAAAAAAAAAAGGTGTTATATACTCCACAGCTTGATACACAAGCTTTTCATCATTTATACCAGTTAAGTAGCAGTTAGTCACCTGCAAAATGTTAAATGATCATAACTGCAGGCATATTGTGATTGGCTGATCTTTTTATTTAATTGCCAATCTTAAAATTACACACATCTTCCATCGATGAGCGAGGCCTTAACTCAAGGTTATCCATTTTGGGTTGATTTTTGACTATTACTTAGTGTGGATCAATCAGTTCCTAGTATTTGAGCTTGTGGTAAATTAATGAGAAAAAGAGAAAGGAAAAATGATATACTGGTTCTGTGCACACTCATTTCCTACCATAGAATCTTGGCTTTTATTTTGGAGGGAGGAGAGTACAACATCTGTTTTCCCCAATACATTATTTTAGTTTGCGTCTTCCTTCAATGCTCTTTTAATCTTATCTCACTGTACCCAGCATCACTGAAACCTCAGGCAAAACATAAAAGCAGAAAAATTGGGTGGCAACTGCTGCTGGGTAATAACATTGCATGACAACATCAGCAAAAGGCTAATGCTACCCGATTGTGACAGCTTTGCCCACTAGGCTTTTGTGCACGTTCCCCAGACAGCCTACAAACCAAGGAAAATATAATTAATCGGATTATTATTATGCTGATTACTTGGCAAATGCATTTCATTACAGCTCTATTTGGCTTTTAAATTTAGCATCCTTAGCTACCAAGCCACAACAATGCATCTCTCACAGCACAATGGTCAAGAACTGCATTAATACAGGTTGAATTGTTTTATACAGAGGGAGCATGTCCTTTATTCTTTTGCATATGTCTTCACCCGCAATGATTTTACAACCTACACAGGCAGTTTATGTAAAAAAATTGAAATACGGAGATGGGATGACCTAGAATAATAATATTAATATCAGCTTAAAGTGAAGATGATAATTTTACAAAAGCAAAATACTGCAGATACTGGAAATCTGAAACTAAAACAGAAAATGATTGTAAATGCTCAGCAGGTCGGGCAGCATCAATGAAGATGACAATTTTATTTTAGTATGTGATACACCATATTTGTCAATCTGATCCAATTGTCTTGTATAGTTTATTGTTTTTAAACCAGCATCTGTTTTGACTTTCTGTAGGGGTTGGTCACAATCTAAGTACAACATCTTTCTTGTGACTATGGAAGCTTTTTTTTTCAACTGAAGAAAATGGCATAGTGAGAAATTGAGGTAAGAAGGCATCTTACATTCTGTTTGCAATATATCAAGTTGTAAGACTGAAGTTCTCTCTGCTGGCAGATCTCCCTACAGCAACATTGTATTTGAAAGGAATCTGCATGTTTTGTGCCACATGAAATTTACTTAGACTACTCGCTTTGGTATTAGAATTGGTAAGATCTGATTTAACTCATCACGGCAACAGTTTAATGACATAATAATAAAAGCAAAATACTGCAGATGCTGGAAATCTGAAATAAAAACAAGGAAAGCTGGAAATACTCAGCAAGTCTGGCAGCATCTGTGGAGAGAGAAGCAGAGTTAATGATGAAGGGTCACTGACCTGAAACGTTAACTCTGCTTCTCTCTCCACAGATGCTGCCAGACCTGCTGAGTATTTCCAGCATTTCTTGTCTTTGGTTTAATGGCATAACCTTGGTGGCTCTTTAAAGTAGCTATCAATTGAGGGAAAACTTATAATTCATAAAGACTCATTCTAAAGGAGTCTTTGCATTTCACACAGGAGCCATGATCAAGTACAGTCTTCAGGTGAAGCAGAGTAAGTGGACAGGGTGATAACTGGACCAGAATTGAGGGAGGATTGCAATGTTGGAGCCCAGTTGAAGCCACTTGGAAAAGATAAAGATTGAAAGTGAGAATAAGGTCAGGAGATAGAGTATGATTAAGCGAGGGGAGAGGGACAATAGGACAAGGTTTGAGGGCAAGGAGGAAAGAGAGGCAATGTATAATAGGAGGGGAGAATTAAAGACCAGAGAGAGATAGAGAGGAGACACAGGTCACCACAGCACAGAAGAATTTCTCTCATCAGTGATACCAGTACTGTGAATCTGGCTAGAAAAATGTAACAGGTTGGAGAGAATGGAGATAAAGAGGGAGTGGAAAACAAGTGGCAAAGAGTTGGGGGAGTAGAGGATAGGAGAAGGGGAGGGCAGAAAAGGGAAAAGAGGAGAAGGGGAGGGGACAGAATGGGAGAAAGAATTGGAAAGTACAGCCCCCTGATTTCAGTCCCTCTCCCAGGGCTCAGCTCTAATGCCTCTGCTCTGAGCATTGCTCCCTGGGTTCTCAGCCAGAAGATTGAGTGCGCAATCAACATTTTGGGGTTCAGTGGGCTGGTGAGTAGGATCCCTAGCCTTGACTTTAAGGGAAAAGAATGACAGGGATAGCAAAATTGGAGCTTCCTGACCAGAGCTAGGCTGAGGGAGGATTGGTGGAATTCATGATGCACTTCAATGGAGATTCAAATCAGGAGGAGTGTAAAATGGGTGGCCAACCTTAACTTACCCATTTCCCACCTGGCATTATAGGTTAAAATGATCCCCATACTGTAAATCAGCTTAGAGTGCATTTGGCACTTTTTGCAGTTAGTAGCAATGAATATTACCTCCAACCATAGATGTGACAGTCAATACTTGATGCAATTTTCTAAAGCAAGCTAGAAGAGGCTACCGATGAACAAATAAACTCATCTGCAGCCCTGGAAGAACAAGCCTGGGCCAGGAATCGCAAACATGGCACTCTGAAGTTAAATTTTCTTAGTCTTTTAGCCATATTGTATTCAACTGATTACAGACAATACAAACTTGTAGTAATTAAAGTAGCATTTGTTTCTAATGGTGGAAATGGTTAGAAAAGTTGAATGATCATTATATTTAATGTTGGCAGCTGAGTAATTTTAGCAGCACATTGAGCAGCAGCCAGAGATTTAAATATCTGATCAGTAAAAGGCTATTGAGCTGCTCCAACAGCCAGCGCACTATCCAAAATATCTTCCCATAAAAAAAAAACAACCATTTTATTAAAGTCCTTTGAAGGAAGGTTAAAGGTTAATGAAGGAAGAAGAATGTGTAAAACCCAACTGTATCTGCATTAGCTGCTCCTAGTACTGCTCGGTGCAGGTAAGAGGCACCAAATGCAGTAAAAACTCAGCGCTTTTGAATATAACTTTTAGGCATTCTCCTTTTTTCTTTTAATAAAGTATTCTTCCTTCTTTCCAGCACAATCTTGTTGGTACAACAACTAATGTCCTTTAGGGAAGGAAATCTGCTGTCCTTACCTGGTCTGGCCTACATGCGACTCCAGACCTAAAGCAATGTGGTTGACTCTGAAATGCCCTAGCAAGCTACTCAGTTGTATCTAATTGCTACGAAGTCAATAAGGAATGAAACCGGACGGACCACCCGGCATCAATCTAGGCATCGCAAACAACAACAGCAAACTCAGCCCTGTCGACCCTGCAAAGTGCTCCTTACTAACATCTGGGGGCTTGTGCCAAAGTTGGGAGAGCTGTCCCATAGACTAGTCAAGCAACAGCCTGACATAGTCATACTCACCGAATTGTACCTTACAATGTCCCAGACACTGCCATCACCATCCCTGGGTATGTCCTGTCCCACCGGCAGGACAGACCCAGCAGAGTGGCGGCACAGTAGTATGCACTGAAGATAGTTTCCCTGGGAGTCCTCAACGTTGACTCTGGATCCCATGAAGTCTCATGGCATCAGATCAAACACGGGTATTATATGCTTTGCTTATATTAATACACAGGGACCTGTGCTTTGCAGACAAAAAGAATATGTACAAACATTGTGCCTGTTTCAGCTGAACAAAATAAGTGACAGCCATTCGCTGGTTCATTCCTCAGGGCAATGCCTTGACCAATCAAAGTCAACCTGCCTGGTTTAAGTTTTAAACAAAGCTTGTCAGTTAACTGTGGAAAGAGAAGCAGAGTTAACGTTTCGGGTCAGTGACCCTTCTTCGGAAGAAGGGTCACTGACCCGAAACGTTAACTCTGCTTCTCTTTCCACAGATGCTGCCAGACCTGCTGAGTGAATCCAGCATTTCTTGTTTTTGTTTCAGATTTCCAGCATCCGCAGTATTTTGCTTTTATTGTCAGTTAACTGTCAGTTACTGTAAACTGGTGCATTCGCCATGGTAATGCCTCTACCAATCGAGTTCACTTGCCAACCAATCATCACTCTCTTCTCATGCAGTATAAGTTGTTGTTTTCCCTTACATTGGTTATTCTGGTGATTGTCCTGACGAGTGCAAGACGAAAAGCTTCGACAACATGTCTCTATTTTCAGCAATATTTATTTATGATGATTTTTGTTTTACTTAAATAATGTGAAACTTGTTGCTGGTGCTGAGCAATCATTCTGCCCAGATTTGGAGGTATTTTCGCCAAACACACAGACATTTCATGGTCAATATTCATTTTGGCTCAGTGCTTTGTTTTTCTTGATGTAATTACTGAAAGTCCAGCTTCACATAAGTAGATTGCACTAAATGGGACCACCACTGCCAGTGCTGCAGAAGAAGCAGTGCTGTATTCATTAGGGCATTCACACGAAAATGTCTCCAGTGGCATTTCACTGAACCTGGTTCTGAGGGAGCTGTCTGATGAAATGTCAAGGACCTGTTCTAATAGCTTTGACAGGACAAAGGGTGGCATTTTAGCTTTAATAGTCTCAATAAAAGGGTTTGTAGCTCACAGCTGTGTAACAGATTGTTCCGTCGTGAGTTCTGAAAAATAAATATGACCAGGTATAGGGTTTTCTCTTGAAGTTGGGGAAGATAAGTGGATATTTTGATATACTATGGCTTATGGAGTGTCCAATAGTTAAATTTCACAAGACCTCTCCTTAACATATATAAAATTCATTAAAAAACATTTGTATTTCTATGTTTAAAACAAAAATAAGTAAAAATGCAAAGTTACTCCATGGGTATGACATCTGAGACAAGGTTGGATACGTTAATTTGTTTTCACACTATCAAGTCTGGCCATGATTGATATGCAGGATCAAGATGCCGACTCCCAGGACCTGGACTGCATTGTCACTCTCGCCTGGGAGAGGGGTGGGTGTCAAATCAGGCCCATTTAGACCCATACAGCAAAATAAATGAACTGCCATTCCAGCTAATTTCATTCAAACTCAATCAACAAGAGACCTTACTGAGTTTTGACTGCAAATGAGCACACACAAAAAAAAAACTGGTCGATTTCAATTTATGAAACTGATGTGAATTCACTTTTGGAACGAGGTTTTAAAGGAGCTTCATATGCATGAGCTTGGTTGTCAGTGCTTTACCCAAACCCTGCTCCCATCTCTCCCCTCTGCTTTCTCGTTAAGAGCCTGGGCAACTCATGCATTTGATGTGTTGCAATTCCACTCGGAAAAAGCTGGCAGTCTTGGCCATCCAGAGGAACTGTTCTGTCCCAAACTTTTCACTGATCCCATTCTTTCAAAGTTCAATTCAAACTTTGCTTGTGTGTGATTCAATCCTGTTTCCGACTGTACTCTGCTCTATTTTTTTCAAATTTTTGAAAAATCGCAGGAAATTTTTTCGTTGTTTTCTTGTTTCCCACTAAATTTCCTCAGTTCTTATTAATGTGTGTTACTAATTATAAATTACTCAGATTCGACTACACTGGGGAGAGTATTGCTGTGCGCTTGTTTTTAGCGGACCTCTTGAAAACTTCTCCCAGACCCTGAGGGGGCCACGGACCGTCGGTTGAGTGCCCCTGGCAAAACTGAAGGAGATGGGGGGGGGGGGGGGGGGAGGGGTGGGTAGCATGCTAAATATGAATAGGCTTTGACTAATGGGATTTGATCCATAGATCTAACAAGAACCTATAAGCAGTAATCATTCAGTGAATTCAATTGTATACCTTAAGTAGGCCTGCAGCCAAAATAACTATTCCACTGTAGTGGTAACCAGGGCATCACAAAAGATTGCTCTTACATTGAACACATAATTAACGAATGCTTTTCTCTGACATTGTAGTTGCTCTTTGAATTATTTGCACAATCACCTTTAATCATATCTTTCTCCTCAGGATTTGATTGCACATTGCTCATGTTGCTATTCCATCCCACCATAAAAATTCAAATGAAGATTAAATAATGTAATAATAGTTGGTACAGAGAGTTTGGTGAAGAGATTTTTTTGTAAAGGCAAAGTACCTAATCTTTCACCCACTAATGACATGAGTGGGGAAAATGTATGAGCGTAGCTGAACATGTGCCATCAATCAGGACTGCCAAGTATCAGGAACAGTTTTAATTTAAAAACTTAGTCCATTCAAACATAAGAGCTGGATTTATTTATGCAATGGATTTTCAAACTGTATTTTCAAATCGTTGATCTCAAATCTTATCCCTAATGACAACAGGCAGTTCATATCAGGCCATGCTAGCTTAGCTCCATGAATATGTTTAAACCAGTATCATATCATATCAGTATCATAATTGCACTAGAAAGGGTACAGAGGAGATTTCCGAAAATGTTGCCAGGGCTGGAAAATGCAGCTATGAGGAAAGATTGGATAGGCTGGGGTTGTTCTGCTTGAAACAGAGATGACTGAGGGGAGATCTGATTGAAATGTACAAAATGTTGAGGGGCCTGGATATAGAGTGGAGGTGAAGGGCCTATTCATCTTAGCAAAGAGGTCAGTGACGAGGGGACATAGATTTAAAGTGATTGGTAGAAAGATTAGAGGGGAGATGAGGAAAATCTTTTTCAGCCAGAGGGTGGTGGGGGTCTGGAACTCATTGCCTGAAAGGGTAATTGAGGCAGAAACCCTCAACTCATTCAAAAGGAGTCTGGATACGCACCTCAGGTGCCGTAATCTACAGGGCTATGGACCAAATGCTGGAAGGTGGGATTAGAATAGGTGGATAATTTTTCAGCTGGAACAGACATAGAAATATAGAAAATAGGAGCAGGAGTAGGCCATTCGGCCCTTTGAGCCTGCTCTGCCATTCATTATGATCATGGCTGATCATCCAACTCAGTAGCCTGTTCCTGCTTTCGCCCCAAACCCTTTGATTCCTTTAGACTCAAGAGTTATATCTAACTCCTTCTTGAAAACATACAATGTTTTGGCCTCAACTGCTTTCTGTGGCAGTGAATTCCACAGGCTCACCACTCTCTGGGTGAAGAAATTCTCCTCAGCTCAGTCCTGAAAGGTTTAGCCCGTATCCTTAGAATATGACCCCTGGTTCTGAGCTCCCCCACCATCGGGAACATCCTTCCTGCATCTATCCTGTCAAGTCCTGTTAGAATTTTATAGGTTTCTATGAGAACCCCCCTCAGTCTTCTGAACTCCAGCTAATATAATCCTAACCGACTCAATCCGACTTGGTTGAGGGAAGGGCATGATTGGCAACTAAATATCCCAGGATATCGATGCTTCAGGCGGGATAGAGAGGGAGGTAAAAGGGGTGGAGGAGTTGCATTACTGGTCAAAGAGGATATCACAGCTGTGCTGAAGGAGGGCACTATGGAGGACTCGAGCAGTGAGGCAATATGGACAGAACTCAGAAATAGGAAGGGTGCGGTAACAATGTTGGGGCTGTACTACAGGCCTCCCAACAGCGAGCGTGAGATAGAGGTACAAATATGTAAACAGATTATGGAAAGATGTAGGAGCAACAGGGTGGTGGTGATAGGAGATTTTAATTTTCCCAACATTGACTGGGATTCGCTTAATGTTAGAGGTCCAGATGGAGCAGAATTTGTAAGGAGCATCCAGGAGGGTTTTCTAGAGCAGTATGTAAATAGTCCAACTCGGGAAGGGGCCATACTGGACCTGGTGTTGGGGAATGAGCCCGGCCAGGTTGTTGAAGTTTCAGTAGGGGACTACTTTGGGAATAGTGATCACAATTCCGTAAGCTTTAAAATACTCATGGACAAAGACGAGAGTGGTCCTAAAGGAAGAGTGCTAAATTGGGGGAAGGCCAACTATACCAAAATTCGGCAGGAGCTGGGAAATGTAGATTGGGAGCAGCTGTTTGAAGGTAAATCCACATGTGATATGTGGGAGGCTTTTAAAGAGAGGTTGATTAGCGTTCAGGAGAGACATGTTCCTGTGAAAATGAGGGATAGAAATGGCAAGATTAGGGAACCATGGATGACAGGTGAAATTGTGAGACTAGCTAAGAGGAAAAAGGAAGCATACATAAGGTCTAGGCGGCTGATGAAAGACGAAGCTTTGAAAGAATATCGGGAATGTAGGACCAATCTGAAACGAGGAATTAAGAGAGCTAAAAGGGGTCATGAAATATCTTTAGCAAACAGGGTTAAGGAAAATCCCAAAGCCTTTTATTCATATATAAGGAGAAAGAGGGTAACTAGAGAAAGGATTGGCCCACTAAAGGAGAAAGGAGGAATGTTATGCTTGGACTCAGAGAAAATGGGTGAGATTCTAAACGAGTACTTTGCATCGGTATTCACCGAGGAGAGGGACATGACGGATGTTGAGGTTAGGAACAGATGTTTGATTACTCTAGGTCAAGTCGGCATAAGGAGGGAGGAAGTGTTGGGTATTCTAAAGGGCATTAAGGTGGACAAGTCCCCAGGTCCGGATGGGATCTATCCCAGGTTACTGAGGGAAGCGAGAGAGGAAATAGCTGGGGCCTTAACAGATATCTTTGCAGCATCCTTAAACACGGGTGAGGTCCCGGAGGACTGGAGAATTGCTAATGTTGTCCCCTTGTTTAAGAAGGGTAACAGGGATAATCCAGGTAATTATAGACCGGTGAGCCTGACGTCAGTGGTAGGGAAGCTGCTGGAGAAGATACTGAGGGATAGGATCTATTCCCATTTGGAAGAAAATGGGCTCATCAGTGATAGGCAACATGGTTTTGTGCAGGGAAGGTCATGTCTAACCAACTTAATAGAATTCTTTGAGGAAGTGACAAAGTTGATTGATGACGGAAGGGCTGTCGATGTCATATACATGGACTTCAGTAAGGCGTTTGATAAGGTTCCCCATGGCAGGCTGATGGAGAAAGTGAAGGCGCTTGGGGTCCAAGGTGTACTAGCTAGATGGATAAAGAACTGGCTGGGCAACAGGAGACAGAGAGTAGCAGTAGAAGGGAGTTTCTCAAAATGGAGACGTGTGACCAGTGGAGTTCCACAGGGATCCGTGCTGGGACCACTGTTGTTTGTGATATACATTAATGATTTGGAGGAAAGTATAGGTGGACTGATTAGCAAATTTGCAGACGACACTAAGATTGGTGGAGTAGCAGATAGTGAAGGGGACTGTCAGAGAATACAGCAGAATATAGATAGATTGGAGAGTTGGGCAGAGAAATGGCAGATGGAGTTCAATCAGGGCAAATGCGAGGTGATGCATTTTGGAAGATCCAATTCAAGAGTGAACTATACAGTAAATGGAAAAGTCCTGGGGAAAATTGATGTCCAGAGAGATTTGGGTGTTCAGGTCCACTGTTCCCTGAAGGTGGCAACGCAGGTAAATAGAGTGGTCAAGAAGGCATACGGCATGCTTTCCTTCATCGGACGGGGCATTGAGTACAAGAGTTGGCAGGTCATGTTACAGTTGTATAGGACTTTGGTTCGGCCACATTTGGAATACTGCGTACAGTTCTGGTCGCCACATTATCAAAAGGATGTGGATGCTTTGGAAAGGGTGCAGAGGAGGTTCACCAGGATGTTGCCTGGTATGGAGGGCGCTAGCTATGAAGAGAGGTTGAGTAGATTAGGATTATTTTCATTAGAAAGACGGAGGTTGAGGGGGGACCTGATTGAGGTGTACAAAATCATGAGAGGTATAGACAGGGTGGATAGCAAGAAGCTTTTTCCCAGAGTGGGGGTTTCAATTACTAGAGGACACGAGTTCAAAGTGAAAGGGGAAAAGTTTAGGGGGGATATGCGTGGAAAGTTCTTTACGCACAGGGTGGTGGGCACCTGGAACGCATTGCCAGCGGAGGTGGTAGATGCGGGCACGATGGAGTCTTTTAAGATGTATCTAGACAGATACATGAATGGGCAGGAAGAAAAGAGATACAGAAGCTTAGAAAATAGGCGACATGTTTAGAGAGAGGATCTGGATCGGCGCAGGCTTGGAGGGCCGAAGGGCCTGTTCCTGTGCTGTAATTATCTTTGTTCTTTGTTCTTTGTTCAATCCCTCCTCATACGTCAGTCCCGCCATCCCAGGAATCAGTCTGGTAAACCTTCGCTGCACTACCTCTATAGCAAGAACATCCTTCCGCAGATAAGGAGACCAAAACTGCACACAATATTCCAGATGTGGCCTCACCAAGGCCCTGTATAATTGCAGCAAGACATCCCTGCTCCTGTACTCGAATCTTCTCGCTAAGAAGGTCAACATACCATTTGTCTTTTTTATCGCCTGTTGCACCTGCATGCTTACCTTCAGCGACTGGTGTACGAGAACACCCAGGTCTCGCTGCATATTCCCCTCTCTCAGTTTATACCATTCAGATAATAATCTGCCTTCCTGTTTTTGCTACCAAAGTGGATAACCTCACATTTATCCACATTATACTGCATCTGCCATGCATTAGCCCACTCACTTAACTTGTCCAAATCACCCTGAAGCCTCTCTGCATCCTCCTCGCAACACACCCTCCCACCCAGTTATGTGTCATCTGCAAATTTGGAGATATTACATTTAGTTCCCTTATCTAAATCATTAATGTATATTGTGAATAGCTGGGGTCCTAGCACCGACCCCTGCGGTACCCAACTAGTCACTGCCTGCCATTTGGAAAAAGACCCATTTATCCCTACTCTCTGTTTCCTGTCCGCCAACCAATTTTCTATCCATTGCAATACACTACCCCCAATCCTATGTGCTTTAATTTTATATGCTAATCTCTTATGTGGGTCTTTGTCGAAAGCCTTCTGAAAGTCCAAATAAACCACATCCACTGGCTCCACCTCATCAACTCTGTTAGTTACATCCTCGAAGAATTCTAGTAGCTTTGTCAAGCATGATTTCCCTTTCATAAATCCATGCTGACTCTGCCCGATTCTACCACTGTTCTCTAAGTGCTCTGCTATAAAATCTTTGATAATGGATTCTCGAATATTCCCCACTACCGACGTCAATCTGACTGGTCTATAATTCCCTGTTTTCTCTCTACCTCCCTTTTTAAATAGTGGGGGTACATTAGCTACCCTCCAATCTGTAGGAACTGTTCCAGAGTCTATAGAATCTTGGAAGATGACCACCTATGCATCCACTATTTCTAGGGCCACTTCCTTAAGTACTCTGGGATGCATACCATCAGGCCCTGGGGATTTATTGGCCTTCAATCCCATCAATTTCCCCAACACCATTTCTCTAATAATACTGATTTCTTTTAACTCCTCTCTCTCACTAAACCCCGTGTTCCCCAATATTTCTGGTATGATATTTGTGTCCTCCTTTGTGAAGACAGAACCAAAGTATGCATTTAGTTGGTCAGCCATTTATTTATTCCCTATAATAAATTCCCCTGTTTCTGACTGTAAGGGACCTACATTTGTCTTCACCAATCTTTTTCTCTTCACATACCTACAGGAACTTTTACAGTCAGTTTTTATGTTCCCCGCAAGCTTGCTCTCCTACTCTATTTTCCCCTTCTTAATCAATCCCTTGGTCCTCCTTTGCTGAATTCTAATTCAGGCATGATGGGCCAAGTGGCCTCTTTCTGTGCCTTAAATTTTCTATGATTCTATGATGCTATATGCTTGCCCTTGGCATATTGAACTAACCTGATCCTCAAAATGAACAATGCACCAAAGAGTTAAAATTATGATGCATTTGGGGGAGAAACACAAGTTACATTCACTGTAGGTTCATATTAGGAAGGTGGTGAACTGTCTATCTCTGGCTATGAGTAAATTCTTTTGGGCCTCCTTATCTCGAGAGACAATGGATACGCGCCTGGAGGTGGTCAGTGGTTTGTGAAGCAGCGCCTGGAGTGGCTATAAAGGCCAATTCTGGAGTGACAGGCTCTTCCACAGGTGCTGCAGAGAAATTTGTTTGTTGGGGCTGTTGCACAGTTGGCTCTCCCCTTGCGCCTCTGTCTTTTTTCCTGCCAACTACTAAGTCTCTTCGACTCGCCACAATTTAGCCCTGTCTTTATGGCTGCCCGCCAGCTCTGGCGAATGCTGGCAACTGACTCCCACGACTTGTGATCAATGTCACACGATTTCATGTCGCGTTTGCAGACGTCTTTATAACGGAGACATGGACGGCCGGTGGGTCTGATACCAGTGGCGAGCTCGCTGTACAATGTGTCTTTGGGGATCCTGCCATCTTCCATGCGGCTCACATGGCCAAGCCATCTCAAGCGCCGCTGACTCAGTAGTGTGTATAAGCTGGGGATGTTGGCCGCTTCAAGGACTTCTGTGTTGGAGATATAGTCCTGCCACCTGATGCCAAGTATTCTCCGAAGGCAGCGAAGATGGAATGAATTGAGACGTCGCTCTTGGCTGGCATACGTTGTCCAGGCCTCGCTGCCGTAGAGCAAGGTACTGAGGTACAAATACTTAAGAATATAACTAAGCAAATATATAGAGACACATATAGGGAGGAGAAGGGGAGTAGAGAAGTTTTGGCTTGGTGGGCAAAGGGCAGGGGCAAAGCAACAGAAGCAGCTGAATGATGACAAAGAAGTTCACTAGCTCCTTGTTGATAGATTGAGAAGGGAATGGCTGGCAGTAGAGAAAAGAAATCAGGGATATCTTTGCCCTCCATTACGTTTTTAGAGTAGTGGGAAATTTTGGCTAAGCAAATGGCAGCCAGGATATGCAATTATATTTGCTTGTATGAATCCAAAGGCGCACAATGACTTTTCAGTTACATTATTATTGTACTTTTCTTTCCATTGATTCAAAATTCTATTTGAAGATTCTTATGAGTGCTGTCGTTAACAAAATAATGTATCCAAGCTTTCTCTCTCCCATTTTAGCAAAGCACCTCTTTATCAGTATTCTTACCATCATCTGTTTGTGTCTACAATTGCATTGTTACTCCACCTTTCAGAGATTTCAGTTTAATTCTTTATCGGTGTATGGATTATAGTGTGAGAAATGTTTAACCTTTCAATTAGCTTTTTCTGCCTTAATGCTGGGTTATCATCAATTTGTTTTTACATGTCCAGTTTCTGCCCAGTTGATAGTTCTATTTTATCTCATTTTTATTTGCCATTTTTACACACCCTGATCCTTATTGTTCTCCAGTTGTCCTACTGCACACATTCAATGGCTCCGATTTATAAACTCCTGCATGTGAAAGTGCATCAATTACACATGTAATCAATGTCAAAAACTCTTGAAGTTTATTTGACACTCTATGCTGAAGTAGTTGATCTCAGTTGAAGCAGTGGTATGAGTGCTACAACTACCTGCAGCACCTCTTGTATTAGGGCAGGGAAAATCAGTCTGGGTTCGTATTCCTGAATGTTGTCCAGCAACCCCTGCTGGATGTCTGCACGTGTGGACAATGAGTGAGGATCACATTTGACTGAGAGATCACCAACAGCTTGCTGACAATCGTTGTCAAGACTCCTGTATGAGTACTTGCCATTTGGACAAGGTGGCTGCAGCTTTTGGAACTGTAACTTAGGAAAGGTGTAGAGGGGAGCATAGAAAAACAGAGAAACAAAGAAACTGTCTCAGATAGAAATAAAGAAAAAAAAAGGATTGACATGGATCTTATACCAGTTCAAGATAGCTCATGTTGCAAATGATTACATTACTCAATTACTTTACTAAGTACAAACTGTAGGGTAATAATAATCCCAATTTTCTGTGAATTACAGTTATATGGGGAGGAATTTTATGCTCTCCCCCTTCAGCGGGTTTGGAGACAGGGAAAGTATATTATCGGGTGGGATGGTAGCAGGGGCACCCCGCCACCTTCCTGCCTCCAATGAAATTAAGTCTGGGGTGGGAAGGCCCGTGAACAGCCTTCCCATCCATCATCAATTGAGGCCCTTACGTGAGCAACAATGCCCAATTAAGGGCCACATCCCGCCGCAATTAGCTGAGTGGCGGGCGGGCCTGTCGCCGCATGGGGAGCACAGCAAGAAAAGCCGTGTGGGTTGCTTGCTGGCTCCAGGGGTGGGGTCCCTCGTTAAAAGGCACTTAGTGCCCAGCATCGGGAAGGGGGGGGCCTGATGAGAGCCACCTCCCTGCCCTTGCTGCCAACCCCTCCTACACGATTTCCCCCGCGACCCCCACCCCCGCGAGGCCCCTCCCGCCCTGACCTTCCTGTGGCCCAGGCCCAGCAATACTCCTAGGCCTTGAGTGGGTGCTCCAGCAGCCAGGGCCTTCCCGGTGGCATTGCTTAGTTAAAGAGCTGCCAGGCTCTGATTGGCCAGCAGCTCTCAGAGGGAGGATCTTCTGTCACCGGGGTTCTTGATACCGTGGAAGGCCCGCCACTGTCCAGGTAAGTGCCTAATTGGCACTTGATTTGATGGGTCTCCCACAGAAGGAGCAAGGCGGGGTTTGCCAGAGGTCGAGATCTCCATTGCCCGGATAAAATTCCAGCCATGGTGTGTGATTGCATCATTCATTCTGTACTAAACAGAAAAATTTTTGTATTTAATTTTTCATATTATTTAAAAATTGGCTTCAGTTGGCTGGAGCTAAAAAAGATTTCCTGTGTCAAGGGAGTGACCAATACACAGAACTGTCTAAATATATCCAAGGTAACAAAGAGAGGTGGCTAATCTTCGTTGTTGTTGCTACTCTATTCAGAAACCGGTAGAGTCTTGTAGGAGCACCGTTACCACGCAAACAGCAGAGATTCAAGAAGAAAGCCCGGCACCATTGTCTGTAGGGCTTTCAGTGATGTGCAATAAATGCTAGTCGTGCAAGCGATGCTCCTACCACAAGAATTTTTATTTAAAATTATCTTGGTTGCCAAACAATTTTCTTTTTAAATGTTAATGTTGGGTGTCTACACACTGATGGAATTGGAGCCGACTTCCAAACTTCCATTTTCTGTAGGTTGTCTGGGCCATCTCTGAATATCAGAACAAGATGAGCACTAACTATCTCTCATGGATTTCCTTACACACCGACTCATGAAGCTGTCATGCATTACATTTACCAATTCTGAACTTCCATGTTCTTGCACCTCCTTCTTTTTTCCTTCTAGATCAAACTGTCATCCTTCTTGTGTTGAGCCAGAGATCTGTAGCATGCTTTTAGAGTTAAAGTGGATTTTTTTCACTTTAGGGCTTGAGCAATAAAATTCCAGCACCAGGCTGCCAGTGATTCAGGCATTACATGATAACATTTCCATCCAAGGACACTAAAGAACCACATGCCTTCTCTCCCACCAGATTATCAGGGATGACATATTAAGGCCATGCACACATTCCCACGACAAGGAATCTGAAGTATGCCTTTCCCCTTTATTTGATTGCCAGGAGAAAAGGGATGGGAGTCACAACCAACTAAAATAAATACCTTTAGACGCAGACTCCAAGTCACAGACCCCTGCTATGTCTGAATGGGAATTTGGATGGGTCCCATTTTATAGTGGGTAGTTCCAGCTCAACCCTCTGCATATCAGCCGAATCCCATCAAGTGATGAGAAGGACAGGGTAGGGTTGGCAGTTGCAGAGCGAGTAAGAGAGTGAAGAGCCAGCAGTAGAGTAACAACGCCACACTGGAGGAGAGGATCTTGGCCCCAGACAATTACTGTATTGAGTCTTGAGCAGGGCCAAAGCTGAATCCATCTGTTCAGTGCTCAGTGCCTTGACTGTTTTTCCAACATAATCAATGGAAATGAGGAGCTGGAAATAATCCAGGGACAGGCAGACTGAGGTCAAGACAGCAGGAGTCTATTCATCGGTGTCATTCAGCAGGAGCCTGATCGAGGCATTCAGATTAGGGTGGGCCTGGTTGCTAATTAGGTGGGTCTTGGTTGACCACAGTTCATCCAAATTGTGTGCAGATTTGAAATGGTTAAAAATAGGAATAATCTGGCTATTGTTATTGATTACGCTATAGATCTATAAAAGACATAATTAAAAACTAGGTACCAGACACAAGAGAGAATTGCACACCCAACATTTTCAGGTTCTTAAGACCTGTCTTGTCATTGAGATTTTCTAAGTACAGGACCATCTTGTAGGCTTAATATCATTTTTACAAGTTTCATGCATCCTCATCTGTGCCACAGGGTGAAGTCTTGATGAATAGTTCATTCTCAACTGGGTATTCCTGTCAGCTATCAGCTCAGCAGAACATATTAGCAACTGAAGTGTTCTCAACATTAGACATAGATTTGTGATCTTTTAAAAGGAACTGTGGTCCTGCATCCATTGCCAGAGATTTTTTTACCCTGCATTGTTGACCATCCTCACCTTGTATCTAAATTCTGAGCCTGCTTGAAAAGAAAGTTACAGATCTTGGATGTCATCAGAGCAACTCTATTTTCCATCTCCTGTGCTTACAGCTTCAGGCACTGCAGATTGTTATTTCTGCTTCTCAAGGAAGATAAGCAGGAGTGACAAGTTTCTAAAGGAGAAATTTCTCAATAGCTTCAGTCCCTGTGTTACTGAGGTGTATAGATCTTGAGAAGGAACCATACACATTAGATTAAAGATTTATTTCATCAAGGTACAGCAGCTTCTGTCGCATTGTTCAGCAGAGCATCCTGGTCAAACAGCTGTCAGGGTGCTGTGTGGTGTCAATTGTAGCGCAGTTGGTTGCACCCTTGTCTCAGTCAGAAGGTTGTAGGTTCAAGTCCCTCTCCAGAGACTTGAGCATAAAAATCTAGGTGAACATGCTCAGTACCATTACCTTTATTGTGATTTTCAAGGGTGGTGAGTGGCTGGAAACACAGCGAAATCGTAGCGCACACTTGGCTATGCACCCCCTGCCACTCTGCCCCTAACCTGCTTCCCTTAAATATGGTAGTGTATTCTTTCAAAGGGTTGATCAGGGTCACAGTAGAGAAACAAAGCTAAGTTGTAGTAGCAATTTCCTAAGAGCAGAGTTTTGGCGGTGGGCTTCTCTGCCTCATTTTACTTTCCAGATAACCTTTACATGTCCAGAAATTTGCAGTTTTCTGAGGAAAATCCAAGCCTCAATCAGTAAAGCAAGAAAATTCATCAGGTCTGTGTTAAAATCCTGATCAGGTAATTGTCCTGTTGATCATAATGATAGACAATAAAATCCCCTCAGAAACCAACTCAATTCATTGGGCAGATAATATAAAACAAAAACCAACAAAGGTTCACACAACTCATGCACATATACCTCTCATCAGAGGTCAATAATTTTCCATTACGTTGCCACAAACATCACAAAAAAGCATTTCAAATTTTAAAATAAGCAAGGCTGAATCATGGGCTTTATTTCCGTTTACTCGATAACATTGGAGGGGAAAAAATGGGTGATGAAAAAATGATAATCTGACACAAACAGAAAGTGCTGGAAATCTCAGCAGGTCCGGCAGTATCTGTGGAGAGAGAAGCAGAGTTAACATTTTAGGTCAGTGACCTTTCATCACAACTGATGAAACTGATGAAAGGTCACAGACCTGAAACATTAACTCTGCTTCTCTCTCCACAGATGCTGCCAGATCTGCTGAGTATTTCCAACACTTGCTGTTTTTATTTCAGATTTCCTGCATCTGCAGTATTTTGCTTAAATGATAATCCAACACTTTTATTTGCCAACATTAGCCAATGAAGGAGAATATATTTGCTTTTTCAGTACTTCATTGGCTGTAAAGCGCTTTGAAATGTCCGGTGGTCGTGAAAGGTGCTATATAAATGCAAGTCTTTTTTAAATTAGATTCTCAAAACAGCACATCCACTTTAATATTTTCTGAAGCCATTGAACATTCAGATGTACATTCAGATATTTTATGAAAGTGCACAAATTTACATATATATTTTGAGAAATTATTAGAGTGTATTTTACTAGCTTGGGCATTGGAAATGTGAAGTACACCAGAAGTGCGTGCCACCTCTCCAGGATCTAGACTACCTGAATTTGGTTGGCCAGGTCATTAACATGCCCTGGAGGTACACCTAGCCCTGAGCAGGGCCTTGCATCTGGAAACAGACATGCTGCTGTAGTGCTGGCTGTCAGCCTCAAAGTCTCCTGGTTGCTCCTGGTTAGAGAACAGCAGCCAAAAAGCCTCCAGACCCAAAGATCCAAAAGAAGGCCACCTACCATTTTGGGTCTTCTTCATCTTGCTGTAGGGCCACTAATCCTCCCAGAATTGAGGGTTGCTCGCCTGTGGACTGCTGCTAGCAACCTGAGGAAAAGTATTTTGTGCCTGTGCACCTCAGTGGCCTCTGTTGCCTATTACTTGTTGTCTATATATTTTGTTTAATAATGCTTCTGTGAAGCGTCTAGGTACATTTTATTACGTTCAAGGTGCTATATAAA
The DNA here is from genome assembly GCF_036365525.1 of Heterodontus francisci. Lineage (NCBI taxonomy): Eukaryota > Metazoa > Chordata > Chondrichthyes > Heterodontiformes > Heterodontidae > Heterodontus > Heterodontus francisci. The sequence goes on from NC_090389.1 coordinate 67,466,788, forward strand.
TATAAGATGTTGCTGTATTACAGGCCTTACTGTGGCTATCCAGGGTTTCTCATTCCAGTTCCATTCTTTGAGTACATAAAGTTCTCCAATCTGTGCAGATAGTCAATAAGTCTTGGGTGCGAGTTAGCCTATCACAGCATCCATATTAGACACATGGAGATGCAATCAGAGGCCATAATAGGCCCTATATAAATGCAAGTTCTTTATTTTTCTTGGTAGATCTTTCATGTACTTTGATTTAATTCACTTTATAAACTTATATTTATCTCAATTTTATAATGCCTCAAACTTATAATGTGCACTGTCATTTTATCTAGATATTCACTGAGTTAGCAGTGTTGCAAGCATCAAGGTGTAGTGTCAGTTGGCACACCACTGTGCTCATGGTTATATTTATAATTGTTCAGTGCAACTGTGCTCATCTCATTGTCATCATCCTGCTGGAACTGACAGGTCTTCAAACTCCAACTGGAGTTCTGACTGCACTGTCTTTCACTAATCTTCAATGGCATACATTTGGGGTAGGCTTGATATAGCCATTCACCCAGTAACAAATTCCAGGCACGGTACACAAAAATAACATCCATTGCAAGATTTTCCTATATTGGTATCTATACTTTGAACATTCTGGATAATGCATAATATCCATTGATTATTTGCTGATGTGTTAGAAATAGCAATAATCTAATCTTCAAGAAACAAGTTCCAATTATATTAATTTTGCCCTGTTCACTGCTGAAAGGCATGCATAAAATGCTGTCGAGAATGGTGTCATGAGCTAGATATGAGTTGAGCAGCAATTTATTCACACTTCAGTTCAAAGTTGTTAACTTTTGAAAGACTGGCACTTAGCACAGTGAATGGTGACTGATGATTGATCAGAACCATTCAAAATGAAATTTTGGCTCGACAGGGAATATGGACTTGATGTTAGAGGAGCAGGAAAGAAAGAATTATTTGTGAAGATCTTGAATAAAGAATCTGTATGAAATGACACAGTAAGCCAGATAAGATGATTTGCCTTACTCCAGACCACTCAACTACTTCTTCCAGCCTGTCATTGATCAACACTTCCTTTCAGTTGGTAGCATTCCTCTACAATTCAAGATTGACATTATTAACCCCAACTAAAAAATATCTGTGACCTATGCCTCCTCTTTAACAATTGCTGCCATTTTTAACCTCCCTTTCCTCTCTAAGACCCTTATGCACATCCTTGCTTCTTAGCTGCATGTGCCCATCTTTCCTATAACTCCCTCTTCAGTTTCCTCCAGTTTAATTTCTGCCGTCGCCCAACATCATAATGGCTCTATCAAAAGTCACGGATGTGATTGTGACAGTGGTTTGACTATCTGCAACATTTGATAATGGTCATCCAGCTTCATCTTTTCTCCTCCATTGTCCAGCTGTATAGGACTGCCTTTGCTCATTTCCACTCCTGCTTATTTAGACAAAGCAAGCATATATATAGTAACGCTTAAAATATCTTTTGCTAAATGCCAAAAAAAAACACTGGCCAGATACAATGTTATCTTTTACAGCAATTTAAAAAATTTGAAATGCATGAACTACCAAATCAGTGTGTATTTGTGATTTCTTGCATCTGTTATCCTTGTAGGCTCTTTGATCGAGACTGATAATCATTGTTGACATCAATGGATTGAAAACATTGCTGTCACCTAATTTCCTCCCTCCTGGTTCAGTATCTGTTTTCCTTATGGATGTTTGCTAAGCACTTTAGGGCGGCACAGTGGCGCAGTGGTTAGCACCACAGCCTCACAGCTCCAGCGACCCGGGTTCAATTCTGGGTACTGCCTGTGTGGAGTTTGCAAGTTCTCCCTGTGTCTGCGTGGGTTTCCTCCGGGTGCTCTGGTTTCCTCCCACTTGCCAAAGACTTGCAGGTTGATAGGTAAATTGGCCATTAGCAATTGCCCCTAGTATAGGTAGGTGGTAGGGAAATGTGGGGATGTGGTAGTAATATGGAATTAGTGTAGGATTAGTATAAATGGGTGGTTGATGGTTGGCACAGACTCGGTGGGCCATAGGGCCTGTTTCAGTGCTGTATCTCTAAACTAAACTAAACCTTGAGACATTTGTTTATGTTACATAGTAATACAAAGTATTTACAGCACAGAAACAGGCCAGTTGGCCCAGCTGGCCCACACCATTGTTTATTCTCCACACAAACCTCCTCCCACCCGTCTTCATCTAACCCCATCAACATATCCTTCTATTCCTTTCTCCCTCATGCATTTATCTAGCTTGCCCTTAAATGCCTCCATGATAATCACATCAGCTACTCCCTGTGATAGAAAATTCCATACTCTAACCACTCTCTGGGCAAAGAAGTTTCTTTTGAATTTTCTATTGGATGTATTAGTGACCATCTTATATTTATGACCCCTAGTTCTGGTTCCCTGATCCCCACAAGTGTCACTGTCATTTCAGTCTTCCACCTGAATAACTCGAAGGCCAGGGAAGAACTTCACATCCAGTTGCAGCCGACCACTCACCCACAACCCACACCAAAATATCTTGGCGTCACTCTTGACTGTACATTATCCTATCGGCAACACCTCCAGAACACTGGAGCCAAGGTCAAGACAAGAGTTAATCTCATAAGCAAACTGGCAGGTACCACCTGGCCCAGCAGAGCCAACACACTATGCACTGCTTCACTTGCCCTGGTCTACCCGACAGCAGAGTACTGCTGCTGTACCTGGCTCAGGAGCCACCACACAAACATGGTAGATATCCACCTCCGGGAAATCATGAGGATTATTTCTGGAACGTTGAGACCAACACAGCTAGCACATGTTGAACCTCCTGATGTCCGCAGGGAAAAATTCTCCTCAAAGAACACTGACAGCTAACGAAGCACTCCCATTGATACAGGACCTTACAAAAACCCCACAAACTCATCGGAAATCTCACAGCGCCTACTGGCACACTCTACACCCTACATACTGACGACAGCCCCACCTCTCAATGGCACACTTCCTGATTGACTGCTAACATCACCAACTGCAACCTGATCAGCGACTCGAGTGGTGAAGTCCAAGGTTCCAACCTCCCATGGAAAATCTGGACAACCTTCAATTGCTTGAGGATGGGCTAGGGAAAACGCGGCCACTTGTTCCACAAGTGGAACATGAGGACCAGCTCACATTATGACTATGGCCGTGCAAGTCAGACCATCCTGAACTCTTTCCCGGAGAGATTCATTCCTGGTGGCATCACCACCTGTTGAATGGATTGTTAACCTCGACATTGAACTGTAACTGCTTCCCCAGCCATATGAATATATTATGGAGCTGCTTCCAATGAAAAAATGTAATAGAATTGCATCATATGGCCTCGAATTTCCCAGATATTGGAGAAAGATTTATATGGACCAGCAAAGGCAAAACCAAATTTGCCAACCCACCTGCATCTACAGACAAAGTGCTGAATTTTTCTTCTCAGACATCGAGTGCATTTCCGGGTCCTGACCCTGCGTTGTGTAGGCGCCGATGTCCGATGCAATTTTTAACAAGTAGGCCAATTAGTGGCCAGTGTGTGCATTCACCATTCAATTTAGGATGTCAGACAAGCTCTGCTCCTGAGGCTGGAAGGCAACAGGAGGTCTGCCACACTGGCACATCAGCAGCCTCGGCATCAGAGGTGTCAGCTGCTGGTATAGGTCTGAAGACTTTTTAAAAACCTTAAAATATAAAGAGGCTACAGCTGCCAGGCTATTATTATGGAGGGGGAACCGTAGATGTGGCCATCTTACAATCGCAGCCATAGGCAGGGTTAAGAATTGTAGATGGCACGCTGGTCCCCAGTTTACCGCTGGAAGGCCACCTCCATTTATCGGCCAGGATTCAGCCTCAATGGGAGACCCAATTGCCTTACTATGTCTTAATTGGCTTCTCGCTGCTTACATCGCCCACCCTTTCCTCCAACAGCTCACCAAACCAGCCTCTTCGAACATGGCCCCAAGGTACGAACATGCCAGTAAACCAGCACACCAGCCCGCAGCAGGAAATTGCAGGCCTGCCTGCCTCTGTTCTCACCTCATCAGCCCTTCTAAAATCCGGTCCAAAGGGGGAAGTTTTATGTAGGTAATGGGGGGGCTCAGCCGCTGGCTGCAGAGCCAGCAAGAGACCCACGTTGCCTCCTTTGGGGAAGGCCCACTGTATAATGAGCCACTGGCAGCCTTTTCCAGGATCAGGACCCCGGGGGTGGTGGCTGCTGCCGGCAGGACACCTACTGGAGGTCCAGGATCGCGAAGCGACCCAGACCAGAGTTAATTTATGGTGGGAGGGGTTTCATGGGGCGGGGGTCATGGGGGAGTGGGGTGTATCAGGGTCGGCAGCAAGGGCAGGGAGGTGGCTCAGCGGGCTACTCCCCCTTCCCGATGCTGGATTCCTCGAGCAGGCACTGAGTGCATTTGAACAAGGAATTCCCCCAGGGAACCAGCAAGCAACCCTGTTCAGGTTTGCATATCATGATCCCCAAGTGGCAACAGGCCCGCCCACCTCTGGGTTAATACCAGCGGTAGTGAGAGGAGGCCCTTAATTGGGCATTATTTGCCCTTTAAGGGTTTCAATTTGCAGCAGGGTGGGAAGGCCATTCACAGGCCTTCCCACCACAGACTTAATTGGGTTAGAGGTGGGAAGGTGGTAGGGTCCCCACCCACCACCGTCCCGCCTGATTAAATGCCCTGCCCGCCTCCAAACTCGCCACGGGGGAAGAGCATAAAATACTGCCCAAAGTGTCAGTTCTGGTGTCAATGATTTACTTTGGTGACTGATAGCCAGGGTCAAACAAGATCAAATGATGTGCCAAGGTGGGATTCAGTGCTTCTGATGGCTGTGCTTCTGCACCAGCTGCACTATCAGAGACAACCCTTTAAATTAAGGTGGGTATACAGAAATATGGTAACACATAGAAGTTACAACATAGAAACAGGCACAACCAGTCTGTGTTAGTTTATACCCTTCATGTGGGAAAACAGTGTAACCATATTTATCCACCCTGCTCCCATATCCCTTCAACTCCTTTTGTTTCATCACCTTTCCAATTTAATCTTGAATGTGGACATAGTTCTGACTCAACTACTGACCCTGGAGGGGAATTCCACACTCTTAACAATTCTCTCTGTATGAAGAAGTTTCTCTTGTCTCTGTTTGAAATTTCTTACATTTAATCTTGTATTTATGGCCCCTTGCTCTTGACTGCCCCCCACCCCCATCCTGACTTCCAAAACCACTGGAAACAGTGTGCATCTACCTCTGCTGTCCCACCCTTTCATAATTTTATAAGTAGACTGGACATCTTATGCACTCAACACTAGAATATTTATGGGCTTTGAGTAATAACTGCTTTAACTGGCAAATAGTCTGAAAAACTTTGGAGGGCCTAAAAAAAAACCCAAGTGAACCTTTAAGAGCCTTTGTCAAAACTGAAAGAGGTGTAGACAAAGAAATGGTAAGCGAAAATGAAGGGATTGGGAACATCTGGTACAAATGGCAGAGTAGATGAACTCCTGTATGATAGCTGACGTCATGGTCTTGTTGAATGAGATAATTGCAAGATGGTCTACGCCACTCCACAGTATCACCCCAAAGTTCAGCTTTGCAGCATGCTTACGAAGGAGTTCAGCCAAGTTTCAGTCACAGCTGACCATTACTGTGCCTGCATGTGCCAGTCCTGTGCTGAATGGTCACCTCAGGGTGTCTGCTGATCATCCACCAGAATTGAAGTCTTCTTCCCCTGCGTGCCTACTTTGAGGCACTCCTTAAAATCCATCTTTTTCACCAAACTTTTTGTTGACCTCTTCTATTATCTTCTTCTTTGTCTTGGCATCCATTTTTGTCTGATTACACCTCTGGGAAGCACATTGGGATGTTTTTGAATGCTGAAGGTGCTATATAAATACAAGATGTTGTTGATTTACTGGGAGATGTACATCCTGTCTCTGGAGGTGAGATTCATTGGTTCTGGTATTAATTGTAAGGAAAGGAAGAAGATTTGAAGAATGATAAGTAACATGTTATAGAAAAATGTATTGTGATTCTGATTGCTGTAACGGAAACAGCTGCACATACAGGAACTAAATGCTCCTCAAAAGTGCTGCTGTCTTTGTAAATTATAAAGAATGGCCACAAAATACCATAGAAAACCCGTTTGGTCAAATTCTTGGCAATTACAATCTTTGTTTTCTAGCTAAAGCTGTAACACATTCACCGTGCGCTGAACAGGGCATTCCTGCTATGAAAAATACATAAATCACAGAGGAAAAGATGCTAATTGAATGGCATAGAAGATAAGCAGCTGGGGACTTTTCTACAATTCCTGATGTGTGCCACAACCATAGCTGTGAGGGTTGCTGTGAGCCACAGAGGAGATCACAGTATTATAGGATCTTGTTCCATAGGTGTTGATGAAAGAATGAAATCAAGTTTAGCATTGCATCATTGTTTCTTACTTTCTATTTTCAATATCGGAGCTTTAAGAACAAACAGGTATGTGCATTCCTGCTCCTCCTGGCTCCAAAATAAGCTAAGCAAAAAAAAAAAAAGCTTACCTATTCGGAAGCAGCCTCGGGTCGTCCCTTTAAGGAGCTTTGGCTTGGTTGCCAAATGCCTGAGTCCCTAACCAATTTTGCAACAGGCTTGAGGCCCGCCTCTACTTGCATGTGCAAAGAGCCTACTGCAGGTTTCAGGCACAGGTCCTGGACACCTAATCAGGAGCCTTCACCAGACATTTTTATAAACTATTTCCAGCATCAGAGTAACTGCTTGATGAGAAGAAATATTAAAAATGGAGCTTTTACCTCCATGGGTGTGATGGATTCTACAAAAGTGCCATCATCATTGCAGATATGCGCTCCATGTATTGAGAACATTACCCATCTGAGAAAGTTTACTTCCATAATGCTCCCATTATACTATGCACTGACAGAGGCAATGATACCACTTCTGGAACCATTCTCCAGCCTGAGTCTTTGCCTTTGCAACAGAAGGGATAACGAGACAAAAATACAAGTGATCTGATGATCTCATGTACATTGTGCTACTGAGTTTCCTGACTATGGCCTCTGGGAATGTCTGTTACCCAAGTGTAAAAGTCTAGAGAAAGGGCACAGGCACCCAACTTTAGGGAGTTCCCCATCATTTCTGTTGCTCCAGGATTTCCTAGGCTTCCTGTAAGAAGTGGAGCAGGATCTTCACCTGCAACATGTGCAGGTCTAGAGTTCCAATGCTAACAAAGTGGGAAGTGACATTCCAGGCCTCTTGATTCAATCCCTATGCTTATGGCCCAGAAGCGCTGGACAAAGGGACAGCCAAGAAGATGGTGGCAGGCTTTGTGCCAGGATCCCTCAGATAGGAGGCTCAAAGGTGGCATGGTAGCAAGGCAAAGGAAGATTGGTCAGACCTGTTTTTCATGGACCCACCAGATCTTGGCACCTTGGGGCTTTCTGTTCTCTGATAACTGGCTGAAGACCCAATGGCTAGTAGACAGGCTCCTTGTTTCAGATCTCTCTGCCCTACAGATGTGCTTTTCTTTCTGCCCCTGTTTCCTGGTGTAAGGTCCTATCAGGAGATGGGCTTGTGGCAGGGCTGCAAACAGGCCATGTTAATGACCTGGTTCACCAAATTTGTATGGAGCTCAACCTGGACAAGTGACGAATACCGTGGGCACACTGCATCTATCAAATATTCAGAAAGATAGGGCAGAATTTTTCCCTTGGCGGACGGGAGCCAGGCTTTTAATTGGGCTTAGGCAGGACTTCCACCTCATTGAGGCAGGAAGTCCCGCCTAATGGAGCTGCCAGCCCATCAGCGGGCTGGCAGCTCTTAGTCCCAGCAGCGCGACTGGCAGCGTGGCCACTGCTGGGACTGCGACCCAGCTTCCACAAGAAGAGGAAGGATGGCCCCAACTCGGTGAGTTTTTGGGTTCTCACTGGGGGTGATCGGTCGGGCCCCGTCGAGGCAAGGGGTGGTTGATTGGAGGGGGGGGAACAGGGGCGTGCTGAGCGTTGGGGCATCAGGGGCGGCTCTCCGTCGGGCACAGGGTGCCTGATCAGCAGGGCCCCCACCCCAGGCCGTCAGAAAGCTGCCTGCTTTTGTCAGGCAGCTTTTCGCAGGCCTGAGCTGCCCGACTAGCCAAGTGTAAAATCCCCATGGCGGTGGGCGGAGGCCCTTAAGTGGCTGTTTACTGGCCACTTAAGGGCCTTGTTGGCTTGGGGCGGGCAGGCTGGTTTCCGCTGCCGCCGCCCTGTATAAAATGGCGGCGGAGGTGGGAGTGGGTCGGGTAGGGCCCCCCCAAGCCTCCTACTCCAGTTTATGCACCCCCCAACCCCCCCAACCCCACCAGCCCACTCTTTGGAGGGGCATAAAATTCTGGCCATTAGCTCCCAAATTCTTAGAGTATGAAAAAATGTTCTTCGTGGACACGTAAATTCTTTAATTTAAAGTTTATGGTTGCAATGAAATAATATAAATATTTAAGTTTAATAAGAAATTTCTGTTTCATGACTCCTTCTCCCCTTCCCAATAAACCTAGACAGCAAAATTATCTTTGACCGACCTTTACCTGCTAAATTGTATGAAACCCAGTTGGCACAATCATCCTTCCACACGTTGTAACTGCTGGAATTTTCCATGACCATGTTTAGTTGCACAATCCTTGCTGAAGCACTGGAAGCAAGTTTTTGTCCTCATCTTTTGCAGGTTTATGAGAAAATGAAGCAGTGAGGTGAAAATTGAGTTTTGCTGTACAGCTGGGCAATCTTCCACAATGTTGGATAGATGCCATTGTTATAGTTGTATTGGAACAGTGGCTAGTTAATCAGCAGGTCTTCAGCACTACAGCTGGGATCTTGTCAGGCCCATAACCTTTACTGTGTCTAGTGCACTCGGCCACTGCTTAATGTCACATGATTTGAAACAAATTGGCTGGATGCTGGCATCTATAATTGTGGCACCTCGAGAGTAGAGTCAGTCATTGGCCTTTCTGGTTGAAGATGCTTCAAACACTGCACTTTTTGTATTTTGAATTCATGGTGTAGAATGGGGCCTCAATATATTGAAGACATAGCATTAGTTATCAAAGACATGGCAAAGATAAACTTAAACCGAAACTAAACCAATTTCCACTCTTCGGACTAACATCATGAATTTGGCCACCAAAAGCAGAGCAGGATGCAAGAGTCTCCTGGCTATGGCACAAAAAGGAGTATGACAGAAATAAGGATAACTAATTTAAGGAAAAACATTCACTGCTACAGTTTAAAAAACAAATATTACTATTTCCTTTGTAGCCACCCCGTATCTACATCAGGAGCACATAAATTCCCTGAGTTGCTAGGACAACCAGTAAAGCCAAACAGAAATGATTAAAACCTGTTTAAAATACAGTAATCTGGGAAATTACAGACCAATTGATACTGGATTCAATGGCAGCAGCATTTCAGCAACAGCAGAGAAATTGAGAGCACGTTATTGATTTTCTGTTTAGCATGCTAAACTTGAAAACAATTCTATACAGTACTTTCAGTTTTTATTGATTAAAAAAGTAACCCTACCATTTGGATGAAATCTTGGAGCTTCCACTAAAACACATTGTGCAATGGTGACTCTCAAATTGTTGATGTAGGGCATTTGACATGGTCATGATGTTGAACGTCAGGTGAGATGACTGGGCCTCCTCTTAGTCATAGAGAGATACAGCACTGAAACAGGCCCTTTGGCCCACCGAGTCTGTGCTGACCAAAAACCATCCATTTTTACTAATCCTACATTAATCCCATATTCCCTACCACATCCCCACCTTCCCTCAATTCTCCTACCACCTACCTACACTAAGGGGAATTTACCATGGCCAATTTACCTATCAACCTGCTAGTCTTTGGCTGTGGGAGGAAACCTGAGCACCTGATGGAAACCCATGCAGACACAGGCAGTACCCAGAACTGAATCCGGGTCGCTGGAGCTGTGAGGCTAACCACTGTGCTGCCCCAAATTATTTGAAATGGTTATTGCCTGGTATTTATGTGGTATTTATGGCCACTTGTCAGCTGAAGATGGCTGTTGTTCAGGTCCTACTGTAGGCTGACATGGACTGCTTCCTTTTTGATATGGCTGTGAATAGATCTGAACACTGGACTCATCAATGTACAACCCTTATACACTGTTACTCCTGTACAAAAAAAAAGTTAATTTAACTTGACAATAACTGCCCTATTAGCCAGTTCCCAATGATTGATTGATTGATAAAGTGATGGTGTCATCAACTCATGGAATCACTGATAACTTGCTCAGCTGTACTCAGTTTGGGTTTTATTGGAACCATTAAGCTGAAATCCTCAACAAAGCCTTGATCCAGACTTAAGCTTAAGAGTTGAATGCTGAGCAGAGGTGAGAATAGCTGCTCTTGACATCAAGGCAGCATTCAATCGTGTATGGCACCAAGACTGAGGTCAGTGGGAGTTGAAAGGAATACCCTCTGGAGAATGGAGTCACATCTGACACAAATAATAGTGGTTGTAGTTCTTGGAGGCCAATCATCACAAATCCAAGATATCAGTATAGATGTTTCTTAGGAAAGTGTCCTCAGTTCAACCATCTTCAGCTGCTTTATCAATGACCTCTTTGTCATAACATCAGGAGTGGGCCATAATTGTCTCAGTATATTTGTCAGAATTTTCTGCATTAATTTCAGATGCATTACATTTGCAAATTTTGCTCTTTTTTTCAAAACCCCCCATTTTTGCACCTTTTTGTGTGTGGGAGTTTCACCCATGTCTTAAACACATAGGCTGGGATTTTACAGGGCAGCGGTGGCCCTGTCCAATGGCTGGAAAGTCGGAGGCAACCCCGCCTTGGCCCGTCATGGAAGCCCCAATTGCATTTTACATTCCTCAGCCGATTAATTGCTGGCATTTCATCTTCCATCCCTTTAAGGGACGAGATCATACCCTCAAGAGCTGCCGGCCACTGGGAGTGGAAGCCAGTGCTGAAACTGCGGGAGGCCAGGACCAACCACGATGGAGGAGGCCCCGGAGTGCAGGTAAGTTGTGTTGGGCTCATTGAGACCAATCAGGTAGGCCCCGATGAGGGGGGTGGGATGGGGGTTGGTCATGAGGGCAGGAGTGTTCTTTCAGCAGGGGTGGCCATTGATGCCACAGGATGCCCGATCAGGAGGGCCTCCCTCCCACCGAGCCTGCAAAGATGCCGCCAGGGTATACCTGGCAGCCTCACCACTTGGCAAAGTGCTCACCCACTGCTGGTAAAGTGCCAGCAGCAGTGGGAAGACCCCTTAAGCGGCTATTTTTGGGAGGGCTGTTCACCATATTCCCTGCCGCTGGTAAAATACCAATGATGGTGGGAAGGCAACAGGTTGGTCACCCCCACCATCCTACCGGATTTAACACCCCCCCCCCCCTTCCCCACACCTCCCAGCATGCTTCCTGGGGCATGTAATATCCTGGCCATAGGAACGTGAGTAGACCATTCAACCCCATGAGCCTACTATGACATTTAATTAGACCATCTGTGCCTCAATTCCTTTACTCTATATCCTTTGATACCCTTACCTAGTGAAAACATCGCTCTCAGTCTTGAAAGCTCTGATTGTCCTAGCACCCAGAGCCTTTTAGGGGAGAGGATTTCAGATTTCGACTATCCATTACGAAAAAAATCCTTCCTCATTTTGCGCCTGAATGGCCTAGCTTTAATTTTAAGATTATGTCCCATTGTTCTTGACTCCCCCAGCAGATGGTTTCTCGATATCCTTTGAACATTTTAACAACTTGATCAATTCACTCCTCAATTTTCTACACTCAAGGGAATACAAGTCAAGTTTATGAAATCTGTCCTCATAATTTAACCCTCAAAGGCCCGGTATCTTTCAGGGAAATCTCGCTTCACCCCTCCACAGCCAATGTGTCCTTCCTGAGATGCCGTGCCCAAAATTGAAGACAGTACTCCAGATAGAGTCTGACCAAGGCTCTATACAACTGAAACATAATTTTCTTCCCTTTCTATTCCAGACTGCTAGAGATAAAGGCCAACATCCCATTAGCCTTTTTGATTGTATTTTTCTACCTTTCTACCTGCTGTTAATGATTTGTCCACAGAATCCCAGATCTCTTTGCTCCTCTGTGGTTCCTGGTTTCTCACCATTTAGGAAATACTTCAATTAATTTATCTTGCTTGGATCCAATGTGGATGACCTCACACTTGCCCACACTGAACTTCATTTGCCACAGTTTTGCCCACTTAATCTATTTCCCTCAGTAAGTTTCTGCTTTTATCTGAACTACTTACTGTCACCCTTCTGACTTGATATAATTTTAGCACTCTATGTCATAGATACAGCACTGAAACAGGCCCTTTTGGCCCACCGAGTCTGTGCTGACCAACAATCACCCATTTATACTAATCCTACATTAATCCCATATCCCCAACCACATCCCCACCATTCTCTTACCACCTACCTACACTAGGGGCAATTTAAAATGGCCAATTAACCTGTCAACCTGCAAGTTTTTGGCTGTGGGAGGAAACTGGAACACCCGGCGGAAACCCATTCAGTCACAGGGAGAACTTGCAAACTCCGCATAGGCAGTACCCAGAACCGAATCCGGGTCACTGAAGCTGTGAGGCTACGGTGCTAACCACTGCGCCGTCCCAATCTGAAATCTTGGACATATACCTCTCTTTTCCTTCATCCATGTCATTAACAAATATGAAGGAAAAGGCGAGGACCCAGAACAGAGCCCTCTGGAGCACCACTTGTCACATCAGCTCTCAGTTGAAAGTATGTTGTGCGAATTCAGTCCACTCTAGTTCACTAATCACTTATTAGGTCTCCTCATTTTTGTCTACCACTGTTCCCAATTTAATATCAGCCATCCGTATGATTTGCAGTGAATATAAAAAGAATGATTGAATTAGTCAAGTACAGAGGTCTCTTAGCAACATCTCAGTATATAAAGGGCTGGGAAAGACAAAAGTAAAATGATAAATATTTCTGCAAGAGATACCCTGCAAAATATCATTTGTTTTACAATATCAGTTATTGTAATGCACATACAGCGTATATATATATAGAAATTGAAGCAACATTAAAGTAACTTGACTTTTCATTCACCTGCTAAATTGAAAAGCAAAAGTTAATGTAGTAGAGATTGGAATCTTGTACCAAGTGTTCAGCAGGGAGGAAGTCATGCTGGTTTGATTACATCAATATTCATACCCCATTGCACCAACACAATAGAGCGATGCTTTCACTTTCATTTAAAAGCTTTAGACAGTGATTAACAGTAACTTGTAACTTGTCATTTGCATACTAATTACAGATGCATGCGCAGGGCTGCACATGAACAATGCTCGCTGCATTAAACTGAACAAAGAAAGATCAATTTACCAAAAAAAAGGCAAATTCTATATTCATCTGATTTGCATTTTATATGGCTCTCTCTGTACCTGTTTATGAACCAAAACAGATGAGAAGATGTTCTGTCCAAGACATTTTCGAGCAACCAGTTGAGGAACAGTATTGGTGAAGTCCTTGAAGCAGAGCACCTCTAGTTAGGGACAATGCATGTGGAGATGAGGATGAAAGAAGCCAAAAGAGTACCAGGAAATATTCATGTACAATATACAGTAGATGAGCCATAAAAAGATTCCACCAATATGATCCAGCTGTTTTTCAGCCAACAACTCTATAAAGTCTCTGGGGGTGTATTTCTGCACACGTTTTCTCAATTGTCCATCATAAGCTTGGGGGAGAGCTACACAAACACAGAAACATGACATAAACTATATTTGCCCATTTTTTTCCCAAGGATTTTTGCAGCTCGTCTGTCAAAACTATAACAGACGATCAAGAGAATCCCTGCATGAATTTCACTTCTGATGTTTTGCCAATAAAGTATTCCCAGTAGTTGCCACCACTCCAAAAAGAAGTGGGAAATTTGATTTTAATGTGAATTGCCGCCAATGACCAATGACATTCACTGCTGTGTTGTTAAATTTGTTGAGATTTGTTCTGACTTTCTGTTTATCCAGAATTAAAAAGAAATTGAATTTGATAAGGTGGGGGAAATCTTGCTGCATTTATCTTGGGAAAGAAGAGCAAAGTGTGGGAGGATTATTCCTTGCCCATCCAGTGTAGCAAACAGTCTTTTTCTAGATCCATTTCATTTATGTTCTTAAATTATATAACTTCCCTCTTGGATGCGTAGGATGGGGAAGGAAACTGCAGGGGATGGGAACAATCGAAATGTGGAGCTTATTCAAAGAGCAGCTACTGCGTGTCCTTGATAAGTATGTACCTGTCAGGCAGGGAGGAAGTTGTCGAACGAGGGAGCCGTGGTTTACTAAAGAAGTTGAAGCGCTTGTCAAGAGGAAGAAGGCGGCTTATGTTAGGATGAGACGTGAAGGCTCAGTTAGGGCGCTTGAGAGTTACAAGCTAGCCAGGAAGGATCTAAAGGGAGAGCTAAGAAGAGCAAGGAGAGGACACGAGAAGTCATTGGCGGATAGGATCAGGGAAAACCCTAAGGCTTTCTATAGGTATATCAGGAATAAAAGAATGACTAGAGTTAGATTAGGGCCAATCAAGGATAGTAGTGGGAAGTTGTGTGTGGAATCAGAGGAGATAGGGGAAGTGTTAAATGAATATTTTGCGTCAGTATTTACAGTAGAGAAAGAAAATGTTGTCGAGGAGAATACTAAGATTCAGGCTACTAGGCTAGATGGGATTGAGGTTCACAAGGAGGAGGTGTTAGCAATTTTGGAAAGTGTGAAAATAGATAAGTCCCCTGGGCCAGATGGGATTTATCCTAGGATTCTCTGGGAAGCTAGGGAGGAGATTGCAGAGCCGTTATCCTTGATCTTTATGTCGTCATTGTCGACAGGAATAATGCCGGAAGACTGGAGGATAGCAAATGTTGTCCCCTTGTTCAAGAAGGGGAGTAGAGACAGCCCTGGTAATTATAGACCTGTGAGCCTTACTTCGGTTGTGGGTAAAATGTTGGAAAAGGTTATAAGAGACAGGATGTATAATCATCTTGAAAAGAATAAGTTCATTAGCGATAGTCAGCACGGTTTTATGAAGGGTAGGTCGTGCCTCACAAACCTTATTGAGTTTTTCGAGAAGGTGACCAAACAGGTGGATGAGGGTAAAGCAGTGGATGTGGTGTATATGGATTTCAGTAAGGCGTTTGATAAGGTTCCCCATGGTAGGCTATTGCAGAAAATACAGAAGTATGGGGTTGAAGGTGATTTAGAGCTTTGGATCAGAAATTGGCTAGCTGAAAGAAGACAGAGGGTGGTGGTTGATGGCAAATGTTCATCCTGGAGTTTAGTTACTAGTGGTGTACTGCAAGGATCTGTTTTGGGGCCACTGCTGTTTGTCATTTTTATAAATGACCTGGATGAGGGTGTAGAAGGGTGGGTTAGTAAATTTGCAGATGACACGAAGGTCGGTGGAGTTGTGGATAGTGTCGAAGGGTGTTGTAGGGTACAGAGGGACATAGATAGGCTGCAGAGCTGGGCTGAGAGATGGCAAATGGAGTTTAATGCGGAAAAGTGCGAGGTGATTCACTTTGGAAGGAGTAACAGGAATGCAGAGTACTGGGCTAATGGGAAGATTCTTGGTAGTGTAGATGAACAGAGAGATCTTGGTGTCCAGGTGCATAAATCCCTGAAGGTTGCTACCCAGGTTAATAGGGCTGTTAAGAAGGCATATGGTGTGTTAGCTTTTATTAGTAGGGGGATCGAGTTTTGGAGCCACGATGTCATGCTGCAGCTGTACAAAACTCTGGTGAGACCGCACCTGGAGTATTGCGTGCAGTTCTGGTCACCGCATTATAGGAAGGATGTGGAAGCTATGGAAAGGGTGCAGAGGAGATTTACTAGGATGTTGCCTGGTATGGAGGGAAGGTCTTACGAGGAAGGGCTGAGGGACTTGAGGTTGTTTTTATTGGAGAGAAGGAGGAGGAGAGGTGACTTAATAGAGACATATAAGATAATCAGAGGGTTAGATAGGGTGGATAGTGAGAGTCTTTTTCCTCGGATGGTGATGGCAAACACGAGGGGACATAGCTTTAAGTTGAGGGGTGATAGATATAGGACAGATGTCAGAGGTAGTTTCTTTACTCAGAGAGTAGTAGGGGCGTGGAACGCCCTGCCTGCAACAGTAGTAGACTCGCCAACCTTAAGGGCATTTAAGTGGTCATTGGATAGACATATGGATGAAAATGGAATAGTGTAGGTCAGATGGTTTCACAGGTCGGCGCAACATCGAGGGCCGAAGGGCCTGTACTGCGCTGTAATTTTCTAATTCTAATTCTAATTGTGTTTGCTAATCAATTGGTTTCATCCACCTCCACTGCATCCTTCTGTCAGATTGTCCCCAAGTTGTAGCATGGCAACCAGGTAGTTTAAAGGGTTCAGTAATGAGGAGAATCATCCACAGCTGACAAACAATTACCATCCTAAGAGGGCACTCTGCAGTAGGCTGCTGAATAACATAAAGACTCGTCATTGGATTTTCTATAGAGGTTGAAGCAAGAAGGATGCATCACTGTGTTTCCTACAGCAGTGGATGAGCATGCATCAGCCTAATGTAGCAGATGTAGCCTTTAAGAAGCTGTCTCCATACCATCCAAGAGGCTTGTTGATGATGATATTCACCTTCTGGGCAAACCATTGGCAACGCCCATGCCAAAGGGCAATCTGGTATACATTGATATAGTCAGATTATGTTATATAATGTAATCGAGCTGGGTACATCTGACTGAGCAGATTTTGCAGAAAGCTAAACCATTCATGGATGGGGAGAAACCAGCAGCCCTCCTTTGGGATGTTGTAATTCCCATAAGGGAATATCCTTGAAAGGAGGTGTGCTCCAAAAATTCCAGAAGGAGATACTGTTAAATCTACAAATATACACAAATTTCCAGAATGTTATTACTGACATTGTGGACAATTATGATAGACGTTGCCATGACAACAACATTTTTTTTCACCACCAATCATCTTTTGCACATAGTGCTGCTGCACTGACCAGTATTGATGTCATACATTTTGTACAGATATTTTTAAGTTCTATTTTTTGTTCTTATCATCAACTTATCTTTCATCGTATAATAGAATTAACAACAGTTGATTGTATATATTAATTCTAAGATCGAAGTTGATAGTTAACCTTATTGAAAATATTTCAAGTTTAAATACCCCCTTATGCTTTCAGTGTCGTATTTAATCTCTGGCCCTATTTCATATGAGAAGTGTGAGCCTAGCAGTAACTAACAAGCTCTGGAATGTTCAGTTACAAATTGTCATTTTTTTTGTAATCCCGTAATTGTCCAGTGCTGTCTCTAATATATTCACATTGAATGTGCTGCTTCTAACAAAATACTTCTCTTCCCAATATACTAGCATCCATTGATAATCTGTATATACAGACAAATCCAGGGGTTGGCAATGTATCCGTACAGGGACACTAGTGTCCATGGTAAATATTTTGAGCTCTGTGACTGACTGGTAATTTCAAGGATGAGAAATTTCCCATTGGCTTCTTCTTCCAGACCAGGCCGTTTAAAAAAAAATAAATAAATCACAGCTATCAGTTTCATAGCTGACAGGTGCTTAGAGCAGAGACACTGCTTCCGAACCTCTGACAGGTTTGCGGTTTACTGGTGGGTTGCAATTTTTTTTTAAAAAGCCCGCCAGAAAACCATGAACTTGTCTGAGGTTCAGAAGCCACTGCCTCTGCTCTAAGCACGTGTCAGCTGTGAAACTGACACTTTTAGGTTAAAAGTGCACCTTTGATAACAGGTAAGAGATTTGGCTTGGACATAAATTGTCTGGATTGCAATCTTACTGATGGTGACTAAACATTTTGTAACTGAATAATACATCCAGTAACAAACGCTCAACCTTTTGCAGAAAAGCATTTTGTTAATAATTATCTTGTCAGAGCTAAAATGGAATCAACAGTGATAGACTGAGATATAGACATAAGTGAATTTAAGAGAATCATTTTACTGGAGGAACTGAAGGGTGCTCTTTATTTGTAATTGACTTTATCTAAGGTTATCACTAGCTTTGGTGAGCGAATGACATTTTGTCCATGAGAGATGCTGTTGTTTCTGTATTTTAGAATCTAGGACCTGGTTTCACAGCCTGCCAAGATGAATAAACTAGTCTTGGCTACCTACTGTTAATCTCTCTGTCCTTTCCTGTTCTGCTCTGCTTTTCTCTTTTACATGATTCTTCTGAAGTACTATCTGCTTCACCCTATAAAATTCACCTAATTTGGAGATCACTGCCCCTTTGTTGGCTGCCCTGTCTTCAGATACATGTTACAAGCAGGTGGAGAAGTTGCACAGAGACCATCACAAGTTAAATTGTCTAGTGACAAAAACAGTGAGAAATGGTCCATCTTCCTATTGCTGATTTTTCTGCTGCCTCACCTCAATAACCACAATTATAATCCTCTCCTTGAGTTTCATGGTTTATTGGATGAATTTGCTCTCGTGACACAGTGTGAATCCACAGAGGTCATCCGATAAGGTCCATCTACTACCCAGTGACATGGCATAGCTAGCTCTATTCTGTCAACAAAAGTAATTCACATTGGCATTGTATGCTATTTTGCTTGCTGACTAGCTAATACAGTTGTGCTGCTCTCCATTGACGTTTTTATGCTTAGCTACTTAATTTATAGGGAGAAATGTGTTTCAAATCAGACAGTGTTTTGATGGCATTAGATTGGCGATAGACTTTAAATGCAGAATAATTGCCCCCCATGTCTGTGGCTGAGTCAGCAATTTTGTCAAATGTCCTTGGTGCAACATGTTGTTGCCTATCCCTGGACAAAACGCTGCTGCGATGTGATGCAAATATGTAAATAGTTTACATAGTGTGCACGAAGATGGAAGAAAATCAGTTTTAATCTGAGGCGCATCGGCATAGATAACAATGGCATGAATATTCTTTGCCATATTGGAATTACTTCAAAAATATGCCCATTATACTGACTTTATTCCACTGTCATAGTTTAAGGTTTAGTACAGATATGATTTAAAGGGCCAGTTTTTTTCCTTACTGACCCATTTTCCAAAGTGAGATGGAACTGGGAAAAAAAACTTGTCAACTTACTGCTGGAGGCCCATCCATTGCAGTTTTCACGTGGGTATCAATTTAGATAGCCAGGGCTTCTGCCCAAGGCTGGTGGAGGCCTAATTAATTTTGAAAAATGTGGCTTCTAAGACATTGTTAGGACCCAAATGCCATTTCTGTGTCAACTAGCGCCATCACCGCTGCTTTTGCCACTTCTCCACAAACTATGGATTGTGGAGGTGGAGGAATCATAAGCTGCAATCAGACAAAACTGAAAGCAAGTCACATTATTTTGGCACTTCTAAGCCTTAAAGCCGAAGTGTGTTGTTTACATCTCACTTCCATTTTAATCTGCTGCTCCACTGACCCACACAGTTGATCTTTTAAGCCTCCCCTTTAAGGTCCTGCTGCAGGTCCACTTCAATCTCTACTCCACCACATTTCCCCATCTTCCAAGCAGCAAGCTGCCTATAACCAGCATGACTAGCGCTGGCAGTAAACATCCTGTATTTAAACGGGGCTTATCAGGCAGGTAGAATGATGCCCTGCTCACTGGCCTTCTGATCTACGGCAGAAATCAAAATCAACCTCAGAGGTCCAGTCATATATGCCATAAAACTTTTCATGATTTGCAATTTGTAGTCATAATTGGGGAAGGTTCAATTGATAATTTTACCTTTATGACATTATAGATTTAATGCCATGTTAAACCTGTATCAAAATAAGCAAACAGTTGTGAATGCCTGTCAAATGCAAATTAATGCCTGGATTTTCATTTCCCGCACATTGGTAATCAGTGCTAAACTCAGCCTCAAGCACAGCACTGTCCCCATTACCTTGAGAAAGAAGCGGTACATCACAATGCAACTGGAGAATTTTCACAACGTTATCAGTTCTACTTCACTTCTTTTTAAAAAATGTACGGGGATGAATTTCCTCTTTATTTTCGGCATAATAGTGGTGGGTAAACAGGGCAAAATATTTTTGTGACAGGAAAATCAGGCAGAAGCTCCTTCCACCCTCTTTCTACCTTTTTAATTACTTCTCCCAAGCTCTGTCATGCTTTCTCAGCATTCCTGCAATCCACAGAGTCTCCGGACCCCTCAATTTCAATATATGCTAATGAGGGACATTGGTGCTGGATCTACCAGTTTCCTGCTTTTACATCTGTAAAGCACATAAGCTGACTTTGAACTGGGATTTGTAAGGTGCAGATGCTGCCAACGTCAACTGGTACATACAGAAATAAGGATTGCCTGAAATAAAGCAAAATACTGCGGCTTCTGGAACCCTGAAATAAAAAAGAAAGTACTGGAAATACTCAGCACGTCTGGCAGCATCTGTGGAGAGAGAAGCAGAGTCAACGTTTTAGGTCTACGTTGGTCATGGGAACCTTTTATGAAATTGGTTTGCCATGGCGCCTGACTCGCCAGTTATAAATGCTCTCAGTAACTCATGGTTCCAACTGTCAGGTAGGACCTGCAGGAGTGCTATTCAAAGGATTCA
Source organism: Heterodontus francisci (assembly GCF_036365525.1). Taxonomy (NCBI): domain Eukaryota; kingdom Metazoa; phylum Chordata; class Chondrichthyes; order Heterodontiformes; family Heterodontidae; genus Heterodontus; species Heterodontus francisci. The sequence continues at coordinate 67,487,421 of NC_090389.1, forward strand.
TCCTCTCTATACAGCTTAATTGCTGGTTTGTTCTTTTAGGCTGCTAGTTAATATCAGGGTCTTTTTTTTGGCTATTTCTTGCATTTCACAAGTGAATTTTGACATTTGGGCCAAATTTGTGCAGGTGATAGGTTGTTTCAGTCTGCTTCAGAAATAGTTTATCAGTCATCTGTTAAAAGGGAAAAAAAATGACTTGCATTTACAGAGCGTTTTCCACAACCGCAGGATGTCTCAAAGCACTTTACAACCAATGAAATACTTTTTGAAGTGTAGTCACTGTGATAATATAGACACATAGCAGCCAATTTGCATAGCAAACTCCCACAAACAGCAATGTGTTAATGACCAGATAATCTTTTTTTTGGGATGTTGATTATGTGATGAATATTGGCCAGGACACTGGGGTAACTCCCCTGCTGTTCTGCAAAATTGTACCATGGGATCTTTTGCATCCACCCGAGCAGGCAGATGGGGCCTCGGTTTAACATCTCATCCGAAAGACAGTACCTCCAACAGTACAGCACTCCCTTAGTACTGCACTGGAGTATCAACCTTGATTTTTGTGCTCAATTAGTAGGTTTATCTTTTGGGCTGGAGGGGGAAAGGAGCAACAAGAAGACAGCTGAAAGCAGGATAAGCTATGAGAAGAAGAAAGAGGAGGGAATCAAGGGATATGGAGCGACGATGGAGAAGTAGAGCTCATGGAAAAAAATCAACCATGCTCTAAATGAATAGCAGAACAGGCTCAAGAGGTTGATGGCCTGACTCTATTCCTAAATTCTTCTTCTGTTCTCTAAAGGCCAGGGTGCAAAATGAGGGCATCCCCGTTGCTTTATGTGGTCCCCACAGAATATTCCATCAACCACCTCAATAGGAAAGGCTCCCACTCACTCAATTTACAGATTTTAGGTGATAACATACTCCTTATGCAGATTTTAGGGAGCTAGGAAGGAGATTAAAGGACCTCAAAAGTAGTAATCTCAGGATTACTCCCAGTCCCATGTGCAAGTGAGCATAGGAATAAGAGAATTGAGCAATTGAACATGTGGCTGGAGAACTGATGTCGGAGGGAAGGCATCAGATTTCTGAGACATTGGGATTGGTTCTGGGGCAGGTGGGACCTGTACAAGATGGACAGGTTGCATCTTAGTAGGACTGGGATGAATATCCTCGCAGGGAAATTTGCTAGTGCTGTTGGGGAGGATTGAAACTAAATTGTCAGGTGGGATGGGAACTTGAGAGGGAGCTCAGACTGGAGGGAAGCAAAACTGGTAACTTGTCTGCGGTATGGGAACCAGGAGCAAGTATTAGAGAGGAATACCAAGGTGCACAGAATACTGGAGGAGATAGATAGCACAAGAGTAGGGAATAGTATGTTATTAGGTGGGGTCAGAGTAAGGGAAAAAGTAATAAAGTTTGAATCAGAGTTAATGTGCATGTATGTGAATGCACAAAGTGTGGTTAATAAGACTGATGAGGTACAGGTGCAGATTGCTACATGGAAATATGATGTTGTGGCTATAACAGAGACCTGGCTCAAAGAAGGGCAGGATTGCATGTTAAATATTCCTGGATACAAGGTGTTCTCCAATGAGAAAGGAGGCACTGCTAGACCTGGTTCTTGGGAATTAGGTGAGACAAGTGGATCAAGTGTCAGTAGGAGAACATTTAGGGGATAGTGATCTTTGTACTGTAAGGTTTAGGCTAACTATGGAAAAAGACAAAGAGCAATCCAAGGTACGAATAATTAACTGGGGGAAGGCCAACTTCAATGGGGTAAGAATGGAACTGGGGCAAATAAACTGGAGTCAAAAATTGGCAGGAAAACCAATAGATGAACAATGGGCTACCTTCAAAGAAGAGATAGTTCAGGCACGGGCAAGGTTTGTTCCCTCGAAGGGGAAAAGTAAAGGAAACCAATCCAGAGCTCCCTGGATGACAAAAGAGGTAGAGATTAAGATAAAGAAGAAAAAGTGTGCTTGTGACAGATGCCAGGTAGAAAATACTATTGAGAACCAGGCTGAATATAGCAGGTCCAGAAGGGAAGTGAAAAAGCAAATAAGAGATACAAAGAGAGAGCATGAACAGAGACTGGCAGCTAGCATTAAAAGAAATCCCAAAGTTTTCTACAGGCATATAAATAGTAAAAGTGTGGTAAAAGGAAGAGTGGGGTCGATTAGGGACCAACAAGGGGATTTACACATGGAGGCAGAGGGCATAGCTGATGTATTAAATTAATACTTTGCAGCTGTCTTTACCAAGGAAGAAGATGCAACCCAGGCAATGTTGAAAGAGGAGGTAAGTCAGACACTAGAGGGGTTTAAAATTGATTAAAAGGAAGTATTAGATAGGCTGTCTGTAGTTAAAGTGGATAAAGCACCAAGGCACGATGAGATGCATCGAAGGATACTGAGGGAAGTGAGGGTGGAAATCACAGGCACTGGCCATAATTTTTCAGTCTTCCTTAGGCTTGGGGGTGGTGCCAGAGGACTGGAGAATTCCAAACATTACACCCTTGTTCAAAAAAGGGTGTAAAGTTAAGCCCAGCAACTACAGGCCAGTCAGTTTAACTTCAGTGGTGGGAAAACTTCGAGAAAAAAATAATTCAGGACAAAATCAATAGTCACATGGACAAATGCGAGTTAATTAAGAAAAGCCAGCATGGATTTCTTAAGCGAAAATCGTATTTGACTAACTTGCTGGAGTTTTTTGAGGAGGTAACAGAAAGGGTTGATGAGGGCAATGCTGTTGAGGTGGTGTACATGGACTTTCAAAAGGCATTTGATATAGTGCCACACAACAGACTTGTCAGCAAACTTGTAGCTCATGGAATAAAATGGATGGTAGCAACATGAATACGGAATTGGCTGAGTGACAGAAAACAAAGAGTAATGGTTAATGGATGTTTTTCAGGCTGGAGGAAGGTTTGTAGTGGAGTTCCTCAGGAATCAGTGTTGGGACCCTTGCTTTTCCTGATATATATTAATGACCTAGACCTTGGTGTACAGGGCACAATTTCAAAGTTTGTAGATGATACAAAACTTGGAAGCATTGTGAACTGTGAGGGGGATAGTGTAGAACTTCAAAAGGACATAGACAAGTTGGTGAAATGGGCAGACAGTGGCAGATGAAGTTCAATGCAGAGAAATGTGAAGTGATTCATTTTGGTAGTAAGAACATGGAGAGACAATATAGAATAAAGGGTACAATTCTAAAGAGGGTGCAGGAGCAGAGGGACCTAGGTGTATATGTGCATAAGTCATTGAAGGTGGCAGGACAGGTTGAGAGAGCGGGCAATAAAGCATACAGTATCCTGGGCTTTATTAGAGTAGCATAGAGTACAAGAGCAAAGAAGTTATGTTGAACTTGTATAAGACACTAGTTCAGCCTCAGCTGGAGTATTGTGTCCAGTTCTGGGCACCGCACTTCAGGAAAGACGTGAGTGCATTGGAGAGAGTACAGAAAATATTCAGGAGAATGATTCCAGGGATGAGGAATTTCAGTTATGAAGGTAGATTGGAGAAGTTAGGACTGTTTTCCTTGGAGAAGAGAAGACTGAGAGGTAATTTGATACAGGGGTCATGGGGGGTCTAGACAGTGTAGAGAGAAACTATTTCCACTTGTGAAAGGATCGAGAATGAAAGGGCACAGATTTAAAGTATTTGGTTAAAAAAAAGCAAAAGTGGCATGAGGAAAAACTTTTTCATGCAGCGAGTGGTTAAGGTCTGGAATGTGCTGCCTGAGAATGTGATGGAGGCAGGTTCAATTGAAGCATTCAAAAGGGAATTAGACAGTTATATGAAAAGGAAGCATGTGCAGGGTTATGGGGAGAAGGCAGGGGAATGGAACTGAGAGAGTTGCTCTTTCAGAGAGCCAGTGCGGACATGATGGGTGGAATGGCCTCCTTCTGCACTGTAACAATTCTGTGACGTTGTCCCAGTGCATTCATTTTTTGAGATTTGGCCCTTCCTGAACTCTTCAGAGGAGAAAATCTGGTCAGCAGATGACTTTTGAATGACAAAGCTTGCACCTTTGCCCCATGGATAATAATGCCAGTAAGAATGGTCTGAACAACAGGAGAGTGCGATAACAAAACACAAAACAACCTCCTTACTTCTATGGTGCACAACAACTTGTTTCGAATAAGCATGAGACACTTGATGGCAAAATATATGGAACAGACTTTATTGATATGTACACAGTGATCGGCCGAACAGTATACAGAGAGCAGCGTTTTTGGTTTCTGTACCTTTCGAGCTTACTGAAAACTGTTGAAAACCATGCTCCTTTATATATCATGAGCTGAAACTTATTTTGGCAGTGCAGGTCCCAGCGAAGGGCCAGACAGCGGGGAGCAACCCTTGCTGGCCATTTGTTGGACCGCGGTCAAATTTAACAGCAGACAGGCCTGGTCAATCAGAAGGCCGGCAGCTCAGCAGTCCCAGCAATGCCACATGGAGCAGCGGCCACTGCTGGGACAGAATCTGGCCCAGAGCAGCATCATGAACACTGTCCTAGGACAAAGATAAGTGAAGTCGGGGTTGCCAGGGCCAATCAGGCCCAACTGTAATGTAATATAGAGATGACTTCACCTTTAAGAAACCCTACCTTTCAGAGATGAGGCCACTGATGCAACTAATGACATCATCAGAGATATATATATAGACACCATTTTAAGAGACTCACTCAGCACATGGCTTTACAGAGAACAGACACAAACCAGCAAGGAAAAGACCTGTACCTGAAATCTTGCAATGTAAATAAGTGAGCAGGGGTTGTGGGGGGCCATACAGGAGGGTGGGGTGAGGTGCTGCATCAGGGATAGACTGTGCTGCTGGGGGGGTGGGGGATGCGCAATCAGAAGGGCTCCCCCACTTAGGCCTGCAAGGAGGTGCCAGGTATTACCAGGCGGCCTGCTCAGGTGCTGAAATTCCCAGCCACCGCTGGTATCATACCAGTGGCAGCAGGAGGAGGCCCTTAAGTGGCAAGCAATTGACTGTTTGTGGGCCTCAATTGGCCTGGGGCAGTTGGGCTGCTTTCAACTTCCCACCTTTTCTGGTAAAGTGGCAGCGGGGGCAGGTAGGCGACAGGAACGGTGACCCCCCTCACCCCACCTCCCACTCGATTTTATGCCCCCACACCCAGCCCATTCCCAGGGAGCATAAATTTCCAGCCAAAAACGCATGAAGACCAGCGGATACATGCAAAAGATAGTGGAATAAAGGAGAAGACAAAGTCCTGGTTCAGCAAGAGCAAACATCGAAAATTAGCTCACAATTTGACGCAAGGCTGCTCAGAGAAAAGGAAGCATGATCGTAGCGAAGAGAGGAAACTACATTCTGAAGAGAAATGTAACCTTCTTCAAAAGTGTCAATATTAAAACAATTCCAGAAGAAAGTGACGAAGACGACTTTGATGACGTCATGCCTGCGACAACTCAAGAAGCAGCTCAACCAAATCAAGCACAGCCAAGATTGATACTGCAAGAAGATTGTTCAGATTTCACCGATTACCTGTGCGATTTAAAGACTATGTCATGCATCTATGATGAAGGGAGTTAGACGCGAACAAAGTCTCTCCCCTCCAAGTTTCAAACTTCAGTCCAACTGAGTTTTGTTCAGTGTAATCTTACAATTGTAAATCTTTAAAAGAAAAGGGGAAAACTTTAAATTTAGAAGGGGGTAATGTAATGTAGTGTAGCGATGACTCATCTTTAGGAAACCTGTACCTTTATGAGATCAGGCCACTGATGCAACTGATGCCTTTATCATATAAGGAGACACAATTTTCAGAGACTCACTCAGCACATGGCTTTACAGAGAACAGACGCACATCAGCAAGGAAAAGGCCTGGTACCTGAAATCATGCAATGTAAATCAGTAAGACTGTTATGAGGAAGTGGTCTCAGGCTGCCCTTTTGTTCCTTTTCTGGTTTGATCACGACAGGGTTTATCCTTTTTTAACACAGTGATTTAACTTACCACCTCAGTGAGCGCTTGCTCCTGTTCAATGAAGAGTGCAGGGGGGAATGCCAGGAGCAGCACCGGGCATACATCAAAATGGGGTGTCAACCTGGTGAAGCTACAACACAGGACTACTTGCGTGCGAAACTGCATAAGCAGCATGCGATAGACACAGCTAAGCGACCCCATAACCAACAGATCACATTTTAAGCTCTGCAGTCCTGCCACATCCAGCCGCAAATGATGGTGGACAATTAAACAACTAACTGCAGGAGGTGGCTCCACAAATATCCCCATCTTCAATGAAGGGGAAGCCCAACACATCAGTGCGAAAGATAAGGCAGAAGCATTTGCAGCAGTCTTCAGCCAGAAGCGCCGATTTGATGATCCATCTCGGCCTCCTCCTGAAGTCCCCAGCATCACAGATGTCAGACTTCAGCCAATTCCATTCACTCCGCATAATATCAAGAAATGACTGAAGGCACTGGATACTGCAAAGGCTATGGGCCCTGACAATATTCCAGCAACGGTGCTGAAGGCCTGTGCTCCAGAACTTGCTGCGCCCCTAGCCAAGCTGTTCCAGTACAGCTACAACACTGGCATCTACCTGGCAAAATTGCCCAGGTATGCCCTGAACACAAAAAGCAGGACAAGTCCAACACGGCCAATTACCGCCCCATGAGTCTAATCTCAAGCATCAGTAAAGTGCTGGAAGGTGCCATCAAGGGGCACTTGCTTTGCAATATCCTGCTCAGTGACGCTCAGTTTGGGTTTCACCAGGGCCACTCAGCTCCTGACCTCATTAAAGCCTTGGTTCAAACATGGACAAAAGAGCTGAACTCCAGAGGTGAGGTGAGAGTGACTGCCCTTGACATCAAGGCAGTATTTGACTGAGTATGGCATCAAGGAGCCCTAGCAAAACTGAAGTCAATGGGAATCAGGAGGAAACTTTCTGCTGGTTGGAGTCATATCTAGCACATAGGAAGATGGTTGTGGTTGTTGGAGGTGAATCATCTGAGCTCCAGGACATCACTGCAGGAGTTCCTCAGGGTAGTGTCCTAGGCCCAACCATCTTCAGCTGCTTCATCAATGACCTTCCTTCAATCATAAGGTCAGAAGTGGGCATGTTCGCTGATGATTGCACAATGTTCAGCACCATTCGCAACTCCTCAGATATTGAAGCAGTCCATGTAGAAATGCAGCAAGACCTGGACAATATCCAGGCTTGGGCTGATAAGTGGCAAGTAACATTCGTCGGTTGGAGTCGGGTCTGTAGTAACTCACCTCCTGACTCCCCAAAGCCTGTCCACCATCTACAAGGCACAAGTCAGGAGTGTGATGGAATACTCTCCACTTGCCTGGATGGGTGCAGCTCCAACAACACTCAAGAAGCTCGACACCATCCAGGACAAAGCAGCCCGCTTGATTGGCATCCCATCCACGAACATTCACTCCCTCCATCACCGATGCACAGTGGCAGCAGTGTGCACCATCTACAAGATGTACTGCAGCAATGCACCAAGGCTCCTTAGACGGCACCTTCCAAACCTGTGACCTTAACCAACTAGAAGGACAAGGGCAGCAAATGCATGGGAACACCACCACCTACAAGTTCCCCTCCAAGTCACACACCATCCTGACTTGGAACTATATCGCTGTCCCTTCACTGTCGCTGGGTCAAAATCCTGGAACTCCCTTCCTAACACCCACCTTGTGGGTGTACCTACCTTACATGGACTGCAGCGTTTGAAGAAGGCAGCTCACCACCACCTTCTCAAGGGCAATTGGGGATGGGCAATAAATGCTGGTCTGGCCAGCGGCAGCCACATCCCATCAATGAATAAAAAAAATTGCAAATGAACCAATCAGACAGGTTTTCTTGAGTTTAAACAAGAAAGATGTAAGTGCATTATCCTCATCATTCTAAACTGGTTAAAATTACTAAAAATATGCTATGCATCCATGCTCACATTCACACAAGAGCCACACACACACAAATAGATTACAGAGGGAAAAACCAAGTTGGGAGGTTGGAGTAGAGTCTGTAATAAATCAAATTGGAATTTGTAGTTTCAGTGTCTTTAGTTGAAACTGCAGTGCTGAAGTCCTCGCTGGGCCACATACACATTTGCAGACTTGCCTGTATCCTAGTTGTTGGCTGTAAGGATCTGTAGATTTGGCTTCACTAGCTGTTGCTTGAGGCTTCTCTGGATCTCTGGAGAGAGAGGGGGAGAGAGGAGAGAAAGAGCTGTTCCCTTGCTTGCTTCCAGTTACAGTCTGCCTTCTGAGTCACCACTCACAATCTCCAGAGTGGCACAAGCAGTCACATGATATGACCACCTCTTTGTGTTTTAATGCAAATCTTCTGGAATTTTCTCTGAAATTCAAGGCTCTCCCCTCAGGCTGCCCACATATCCTTGGTTGGGGTGTTGGCTCTTTCAAAGTCAATGGTTATCGATGGCTTTTGACGATGCCATTGATGAGGTAATCTCGGGTAATTGAATCCGAGAGCACCCATTGTTCTGGCTAGGCTGAGTCAATCATGCTTGCCTCCAGTCTGCTTTGTTGCTGATTCATGTGCAAATTGCCTTGGCCATCTTCGCTGCTAGCTTTTCTGTTTAAAAAGTTATTTGTATCAATTTCCAGTAAAGGTCTCAGGCAAAGTTCCACTCAATGAAATTAATATTTTCCATTTGGCATGTGGGGTTTTCATAACAAAGACAATAAATCGTGTTCGTGTTGAATCTGAATATAAAGCCTGCGGTTGTCATTTGAAGAAGACTTAAGAACACAATACAACACTACACCAGTGAGGGGGTGGTGGTTGGGGGGTGCAGTTTCTTGCCGCAGGGGTGGCCATTGCCACTGGACAGCCTCTCCATGGGCCATGGATTGCCCCTAAAGGAGAGAACCCCTCCCAAAAGCCCACTAGGAGGCCACCAGGTCTCCCCTGGCGTTGTCTCCATGCTGCGGCTGGCCCCTCCGACATTAGTTAACTGGAACAGAGGCTCAATTGGCCTAGGGCAGGAGGGCCATCCTCTATCTTCCTCGCTGTGGACAAAATGGCATGGTGCCAGGAGAATGTTGGGCATGTCACCAGATGCCTCCCCATGCCATTTGATCTGCCCCTCCCCACCCACGCCTCCCATCCCATCTCCAAGGGCTGGATAAAAGTAAGCCCCATATTTTGTCTACATCAAAGGTACATGTCCCAGATAAGATCTCAGTATGCATCTATTCCCAAATCCTTTGAAGACAATCTATTCATGTACAGTTGTAGTCGTTTAATCCAAAGCTACTTTTCTCAAACGAGACTTCCTGACGTAACTGTGCTTAATCTCTTTGAAGAACAGGCTTTATTAACCATTTTCTTTCTATACCATAATCAATCAATCCTCTACCTGTATTTATTACCCTAGCCCCTAAAATTATATCTTAATCACTCATGGCTGATGCCATCACTGTCATTTATGTCCTTGCACAAGCACTTCTTGTATGAGAAGACAAGCTATGCATTCCTCTCATGACACTTCAAACCCAATCTATTTATCCTGGAACGTCTTGTTCTACAATACAAAGAAGTTTGACTGTTGACTCTTAGCTTCCAAGATGTCCAACATACAACTCTCCAGGATGTCCAACAGTCTGCTCTAGCTTCCAGTGAAATTTCCATGCACTCGATTGGAGCCTGCAATGAAAAATCTTCTCTATTGTCATTGCAAAAGAAAGATGTCAACTTGTCAGTTGCTGCACATCCTCAGAGATGGCCCTCAGTGCCTGAACATTGGTACGATGTTCCTTGAACATTCTTTCTTTTCGGTGATTACCTATGGGTTTTGGATCCCATAATTCGAAAGCCATAAGCTACCTTCTCCTCAGCCTCTGCTAGGAAGGTGACACATCTTCACTCACTTCCCAATCCTGTAGCTCAGTCGAACTCTGTGAATCAGCCAGTGCCATATCCTCACAAACACTATCTTGTTACATGTGAACAAACTGGTGCTTGAGAGTAAAGAAGCAAACAATGCAGGGGGTGAGTTGTTGGAGGAAAGTTGTGACAGTGGAATAAGGAGCAGGAGGTCTGTACAGGAACCCAGGGGTGGGCTTCTATCTGCAATCAAACTTTAGTTGACCAGGCGGTAGTTAAGTTTCTGCTTACAGAGATACCAGGGTGACAGTGTAGGTGTTCACACATTGTCCTGCTAGCAACGTGCCACCAACATCACCATTTATTTATTTAGAGATACAACACTGAAACAGGCCCTTCGGCCCACTGAGTCTATGCCAACCAACAACCACCCATTTATACTAATCCTACATTAATCCCATATTCCCTACCACATCCCCACCATTCTCCTACCACCTACCTCCACTAGGGGCAGTTTACAATGGCCAATTTACCGATCAACCTGCAAGTCTTTGGCTGTGGGAGGAAACCGGAGCACCCGGCGGAAACCCACACAGTCACAGGGAGAACTTGCAAACTCCACACAGGCAGTACCCAGAACTGAACCCGGGTCACTGGAGCTGTAAAGCTGCGGTGCTAACCACTGTGCCGCCCAAACAGCCAAATCTGGAATGGGCGGGCTGTCTTACAAGGAAAGATTGGACTGGCTAGATTTGTATCCACTGGAATTTAGAAGAGTAAGAGGCCACTTGATTGAAACATATAAGATCCTGAGGGGGCTTGACAGGGTGGATGTGGAAAGGATGTTTCCCCTTGTGGGAGAATCTAGAACTAGGGGTCACTGTTTTAAAATAAGGGGTTGCCCATTTAAGACAGAGATGAGGAAAAGTGTTTTCTCTCAGAGGGTTGTGAGTCTTTGGAATTCTCTTCCTCAAAAGGCAGTAGAAGCAGAGTCTTTGAATATTTTTAAGGCAGAGGTAGATAGATTCTTGATAAGGAAGGGGGTGAAAGGTTATTGGGGTAGGTGGAAATGTGGAGAAATCAATTCAACCATTAACTTATTGAATGGTGGAGCAGGCTCGAAGGACCGAGTGGCCTACTCCTGCTCCTAATTCATATGTTCATATGTTCATCTGCCATGGCAAGAGCAGATTCCTCTCGATGAGATCCATCATCTTCTGGTTATATGACATGAGAGTTTTAAAAGTGGGAGTATACCCTGAAGTGGCCTGTCCCTGGCAGGCTTTGTGTCTTAATTTCTCTAGCAAGGAGATAAAGTAAATGAAGGGAATTGTAGCAATTGAGAACTTTGTGGCAAGTGGCATAGGAAAGCTGAAGTAAGAGATGTAGGGGTATCAGCAAGTTAAAATGCATAGAGTGTTTACCATACTGTGTATGTAAGAAATTGCCATTAGGGTAGCTGGATAAAAATAGTGCAAAATGCTGAATTATAACAATTTTCCCCTCACTCCCCACCCCGCCACTACTTATTCAGAGTACATTGTGAAGGCTTAGGTTGTTTTTAATTCTTTCATGGGATGTGGGTGGCATTTGTTGCCCATCCCTAATTGACCTGGAGAAGGTGGTGGTGAGCTGCCTTCTTGAACTGCTGCAGCCCTTGGGGTGTATAGGTACACTCAGAGTGCTGTTAGGGAGGGAGTTCCAGGATTTTGATCAGCAACAGTGAAGGAATGGCGATATAGGTCCAAGTCAGGATGATGTGTGACTTGGAGGGGAACTCGCAGTTGGTGGTGTTCAAGTTGCATGAGTGTTGCTTTAAAAGACTGAAGGGTGCGCTGGTGCTCAGGGTGGATAAGGAAGAAGTGGTGAGACTTATTCTAGCAATGGTTAGCAGTCCTGGGGTATGAAGGTTGACACTCAGTATCACTGCCATCTCCCTTGGAGGTGTGATGAGTAGCATTCCTGAGCTGCTCGCCACGACCAAGGAACTGTGCTTTCTTAATTCAATTTCCTCGTGGAGGACTTGGATGTTTGAGTCAGGAAAATCTGTATTGTTCTTCTGTGTTTGTGTGCCCTGCTTTGCTGACCCGTTTGGGTATTTGCGCCATACAGTCCTGCTTTAGGCATTTTTTGAAATGTAACAGAAAAAGACTGACGAGAGATGGAGTGAAATTATCTGGTGAGGCAAATGAGTGAGCGAAGCTGCTCTTCTTCCTGAGCTGGTTGGTCCCCAGTCAGCCACTGCTGAAGTAGGTAGGTTAAACTGTCTAATTATAGGTTGCACTCTGATGTCTGTGCCCTCAAGCAGTTTACACCCACTTTACACAGGATTTACATCAATCTCTAGTTTTGTGACTTCTGATTTCCTTTGAAACAGTAATTTTAAATTTTTTTTTAAATTCAGTTATGGGATTTGGGCGTCGCTGGCCAGACTAGCATTTATTCCCCATCCCTAATTGCACTTGAGAAGGTGGTGGTGAGCTGCCTTCTTGAACCGCTGCAGTCCATTTGGGGTAGGTATACCCACAGTGCTGTTAGGAAGGGAGTTCCAGGATTTTGACCTAGCGACAGCGAAGGAACGGCAATATAGTTCCAAGTCAGGATGGTGTACGACTTGGAGGGGAACTTGCAGGTGGCGGTGTTCCCATGTATTTGCTGCCCTTGTCCTTCTATTTGGTAGAGGTCGCGGGTTTGGAAGGTGCTGTCGAAGGAGCCTTGGTGCATTGCTGCAGTATATCTTGTAGATGGTACACACTGCTGCCACTGTGCATCGGTGGTGGAGGGAGTGAATGTTTGTAGATGGGGTGCCAATCAAGTGGGCTGCTTTGTCCTGGTTGGTGTCGAGCTTCTTGAGTGTTGTTGGAGCTGCACCCATCCAGGCAAGTGGAGAGTATTCCATCACACTCCTGACTTGTGCCTTGTAGATGGTGGACAGGCTTTGGGGAGTCAGGCGGTGAGTTACTCGCCTCAGGATTCCTAGCCTCTGACCTTCTCTTGTAGCCAAGGTATTTATTCTGGTCAATGGTAGCCCCTAGGATGTTGATGGTGGGGGATTCAGCGATGGTAATGCCATTGAATGTCAAAGGGAGATGGTTAGATTCTCTCTTGTTGGAGATGGTCATTGCCTGGCACTTGTGTGGCACGAATGTTACTTGCTACTTATCAGCCCAAGCCTGGATATTGTCCAGGTCTTGCTGCATTTCTAAACGGACTGCTTCAGTATCTGAGGAGTCACGAATGGTACTGACCATTGTGCAATCATCAGTGAACATGCCCACTTCTGACCTTATGATTGAAGGAAGGTCATTGATGAAGCAGCTGAAGATGGTTGGGCCTAGGACACTACCCTGAGGAACTCCTGCAGTGATGTCCTGGAGCTCAGATGATTGACCTCCAACAACTACAACCATCTTCCTTAGCCCTAGGTATGACTCCAGCCAGTGGAGAGTTTTCCTCCTGATTCCCATTGACCTCAGTCAATACATACAGTGATATATTTCTGTTCCATCGCTCCGGGCTGTTCATCGGTTCCACAAAAAAGTGAGCAGCAGTGAGGTAAATTGATAACTTTATTTATCTTTAAAAATGATAAGTAAGCAGACGATAAAATCTTGTGCCACAAAACTCTCCAGTGTGTGAAAAAACTTGGCACCACACCTAATACTGCAAATTCTTTTAAAAAGGGAAGATTACTTAGCATAACTATGTACCAAAAATCTTTACAGAAACTAAAAAGAACCAATTTTCCCCCCACAATTTCTTGAATATTTGTCTAAGAAAATAACAAATACCAGCAGGAAAGTTGAAAAATTGTAAAAAATATAAGTAGTGGGTTATTCAGTATCAATAACTGACATTTACAAGCAGCGCACTTTAGTACCATAATATTTTGGACCACACCAATCAAATATGTATGTTTATGGGACTTTAGTTAGGGAAAATATACAAGTGATGAAAGTCATATCTATAGAAAATTGTAAATTTAAAAGCTTTTAAATAACAAATTCCATCAAAAATGATTCAGAAGTGACAACTGAAGTATCGCATTTAATTTGCCTCTGTAACATCAGAGACCTTTGTTGTACCTACCTACATGAATATAGGTAGGAGGATCAAAAATAATGACTCCACAAACATGCAGTATGACTTGGAATGGCCTTTTTCGTACTTACAGTTGAGCAAAAATGTCCATTAAACACAGTGCCTTCCCATAATGAAAAAGAGATCCAAGTATAAAAGTTTTACAACACATTATACATTGATTCCACACTAGAATTTTTATAAAACATTTACCAGTGTCACATTATTACATGAGCTCACTAATATCAAGTACTATAGATCAGTTACTTATACAATCATTAAAAAGTCTCTTTTTTAACAAGTATAGAATGCTTAATTTTGAATTAACATGTTAATAAAGTTTGTGCAAAACAAGCAGGCCTCTATAATTAAGTGATGTCATTTTGCTTTCTTGTTTTTTTTTACAAAAGAGACCAGGGAATTTGCTCAAAAGTGCGTCTCTTTTTCTGTGATAGTAGGAATGCGTCCATCACTTTTAAGTTTGCCATCACAGTCATTAATTGTGCTGCAGCATGTGTCCATACTAGATAATCCCATTCCTCTTCTTCGCAAGTCTGGACTGGGTGTTGTAAGCTTCTTAATTCTCTGAAATTGTAACAAGAACAAGGATTTAAAAAAATGCAATTTAGGATCGGATTATTTACCTGATCACTTTCTCTTCCTTTTTTTGAAGGTGAGGAATGATGTCAGTGTATGGTTCCACCTAGTGCTTATTAAACAACCAGTTTTAATATGTGAGACTAGACAGTAAACCTTGGTGGACTATTTTAGCGTTAGTTCCAGTGAGTGGAGTGTAGAGTTCTGGGTTGACATCCTGCAGGATGTTCAATGGGAGCGGACTGCCCCATCACCCCCATCCATCGTATCTAGATGGTTTTCTGGTAGGGGTTGTGAGTCAGGCTAATTGACTCGCTGCCCACAAGGGTGATGGAAGCGAAGAAGTTCAATGACTTCAAGAGGAAGTTGGATAGACACCTGAGATAAATATACTTGCAGGACTACAGGAATTGAGCCAGGGATTGAGTGGGATTGACAGTTTAGCTCCGTGAAGAGCCGGCAATAACTCGAAGGGCCTAATGGCCTCCTTCTGTGCCGTATGTGACTCCATGGCCTGAATTTTAGTAATGTGCTGCAAATCACGGTGACACATTTTGAAGTTGGCTGTTCGCCTGCACGGAGCGGCTGCTGATGAGCCCCTGCTATAATTTGCACGGGGGTTCATTTAAATAGAGGGGGCAGAATGGCCACCCTGATGACTGAGAGGGGTCCGCCACTCTGTCCCCGGCAATGGTGTCTGGCACCATTTTTAATCAGCTTCAAACCTTTACCAGCAATTTAAATTTTGAAAGAGCACAGCACCTTTACTTTCAATAAAAACAGTCAATTGAACATCAAAGCACCTCTTCCACCCCCGCCCCCCCAAAATAATCAAACACTATATTTCCCTCTCCTCCCCGAAAAACTATTTTTTTCTGGTACCGCCCTTTCACCCCCAAACTTTATAATCTTTGCCCTTTAATCCCTTCCCACCATCCCCTCAGCCAATGGAAATACTCTTCCCCACTGCCCCGCCCTGATAATTTTACTCCTTCCCCCCCCTTCCCACCAGTGTCATGCCTTGGAACTCTGAATGGAGTTCCGAAGGCACAGGAGCTCCGGCCAGCAGCCGGAATATTGGCATGGGATAGCCGTCAGGACAAGGTAAGCTTATTTGCATGTGTTTTAATTAATTTTAATATTAAAATGAAGGTCCCGCTGCTGAACGGCAGGGAGGCCACACCAAGGCCTCGCCGCCGCCAGTAAAATGCGGCGGGGCCTTCTCGCCGTCGGGGGCCATGACAGCCCTCTCCCGCAAGAATTTTCCAGGCCCCCCCCCCCCCGCCACAACCCCCAACATCAGAGGGCTAATAAAATTCAGCTCTATGACTCTCGGACATATCCCTGCAAAAAGGGGCTTTGCTAGAAAAACAACCCAGAGCACAATCTGCTGGTAGTAAATCAGTGGAAGAAATGGGTTGCCTTGTGTGCCACTAAGCACAGCAAAGGACAGAGAAGTAAGATTTAACTATAAAGTGTAGTACAGCCAAGGATGATCTTATCCTCATTTAATGTCTGCATGTGTGAGAATGTTAGCTGCCTCTTTCCCTAGTCTGGTGCCATATAGCTAGCTTGAAAGTAGTGCTTTCTTATTATACAAGTATGTTTCTATGTTTCTACACCAGAGGCATTAGTAAAAGTAATAATAATTTTTTAAAGACATAAATGTCACAATAATACTACTTTAGACAGCCATTGCAAAGGGTGTGTGGAATGAACAGGATATCAGGTTTAAGTTGCTATACCCATCACCAGGGTTTTTGACTTGGAATGTAAAAGTATTCTAATTATTATAATTCAAGAATAACATTCTCAAAGGTGATAACTAATTACCAAATTAACTGGTTGACTACTTGGCAAGGAAAAGCAGACGGTTCGTACCAAACGACACTTAGTGGATTGAGAAAAATAAAATCAAACTGATAGTGTTGAAATATCTGCTTGTAATTACCTCTAAAAAGGTTCCTTCAGCGTTCCATAGTTTGAGGATAAATCCCAGAGGTATGCAAATCATGGAAGAAAGAGCCAGGGCCCACCCTAGCGCATAGCCCCAGTCTGGATAGGTGTATATGTTGTTATACTTAAGTGGTTTATATTTCACAATGAAGAAAATGAAAATCGCCTGAAAGAAAAAAGATTCAGTAACAGTTAAGATAAATGTTTGCTTCAGATATTCTAATGTGCTCATGCAAAATGTTTTAAATTTGCTTCCCAAATATTTCACTTACTACCGTGCACACCACTGCAAAACAGTTTTGCAAAAGTAACAGTATAACACCGGTTAATGCTTCAGGCTGGTGCCCATTCATCAGAACTGACGAAGGGCAACTGACATGAAATGTTAGCTCTGTTTCACTCTCCTGCTATTTCCAGCATTTTCTGTTTTATTTCAAATTTCCGCAGTACTTTGCTCTAGTGTAACACTAGTGTAACTCTGGTGTCAGGTTCTGATCTGACTCCACATTGCAGCAATATTAGACACCCTTGGGAAAATTATTGCCCATTGCTTAGGCATGTCACCACATGGAGTATGACTCCAGCTCACTGTCACACCAGCTTTGTGAAGTGTTTCTTATAATAATTTGAGAAAGTGTATGTTCAAAATTTACTCTTCAGGAATGGACCACTGCACATGCATTCTGTTAAACAGATTTTCAATTTTCATTTGGCTCTTGCTGGCTGAGAGTTGTATTTTGCACATACTGGTCTCATATCCTATCAACCTGAAACACTGGGCTGAATTTCCCCATGTGTACTCAATCCTGATGTTGGGATGAATTCTGGGTTGGGAACCCAGAAATTGCCATGGCTGGTTGATGGACGCAATTTTCCCAGAGGCAGCCAATTAAGAAGCTGCCTCCAGGAGCCCCGTCCATTTAGGGATGGCAGCTGGGTTCCAGGGTCAGGAGGTCCAATCAGCGTGGTTTGTGGGTCAGGCTGCAGGCCGCCTTCATAATGTAGGTGATCCCTGGCCATCAGCAGGAGTGGCAGTGGCACCATGAAGGCACCTTTAGTGGGAGAGAAGCAGCTGCCATTGCAACAGGTCAGCATTAGTGAGACATCAGTCTCCAAGTAATGGCTACAAGGGAATGCCCGCTGCCTGGGGATTGATCTCCCTTGTGAATTACTGCCGGACAATAAATTAAACCCTCAAATGAGTCACAGTTTGGACCACCCACTGCAAATCCACCTCTGATCCATTTTTGGGCTCCTGACACAGTGGAGGGCCCATGCACTTTCGGGAAAATCTCTTGTGGCCTGGAAAAGAGAAGTGGTACATTATCATCCGCTGCTGGGCGGGTTGCCGTTGAATGCTCTAATCTGTCTCTGGGAAAAGCACTCGGAGGTCAGAACACGTTGGGAAGCTGGCCTGACATGCATCTTTCCAAATTTCCTCGTGCTCCCACCTCCAAAGTCACCGACCGCGGGCCTGGGAAATTTCAGCCCATTAACTCTGTTCCTCTCTCTGCAGATGCTACATGACCTAAGTATTTTTCAATATTTTCTGCTTTTTATTACAGAATTCCAACATCCACAGTGTTTTGCATCAGCTTTCTCTCTTCCTTTCCATTTAAAAAAAAAAGAAATTCAGTGGACGTATGTTTTAGTAATAAAAAAGTAACAATCACATTTATGCTGTTAAGAGATAAGTACATAATTTTAAAACATACACACATGCTTAAGTGAATGCATTTATAAACAAATAAAAGGATTACAAAAGAAGCATAATTGCTTTGGGTACAGAAGTAAACTGAAGACTGCAAATTAAATATTGGGGAACAAATTAAAAACAAATATGTACATTATTACAAATAATTAAGGGATGCAAAGTACAATGATATTTCAAAATATTTAATATTGAAGCCAATTCACATGATTAATATTTTTCTTAACTGAATGTAAAATGAAAGCAGTTGACAAAAGGTACAGTAAAAGTTTAGGAACTTACTGAACATATACCAGGAGTGATGAACATCCAGCACCATTTAATCAGAAACCATGGTCTGTACCCAATCATGTCTTCAATGTTGTCATAGAACCGATTACTTCCTATGAACATGACAGCGATTAGGAGAATATCAAGTATCACACCATACATAAGAAAGGCTGTGTCATTATCTGCATGATTTAATATTACTGCAGTATTTTACAATCATTATCACCTGACCTGATAGGGTAACATATCTGGTTTGCAATTTTTCTTGCACTTGTATGGGCTGGCATACTGTGGAAATAGTTTATTTCACAGAAATCAAGATATTACACCAGTCTGTTATACAGAGCTCAAGAGACATTTGCATGAAGGAGACTGTGGATTAATGACACGGCCTGATTTTTTTTTTCTTAATTTAGCTGCACAGATATATATATGTCTGAAACCCAAAGAACAGAGCAAGCCAGAGGTATAAAATATCCAATATCTTCCCCATGAAATACTTATTTTATCTTATCTCCATTGCGTTACTGGCCAGCTGTAATTTATTCATAAATTCATCACTCATGAGCTATGCAGAGAGACTTGCTAAAGAAAATAATAATGCCTTACAGTGAATCTGTAAATAGGCTCTTTAACTAAAATGGTCAGACCTATATTTCTAAGGAAATGTGAATTTCCTTCGAGCAGGAATAGCTGCAATTTAACAAAACAATTTTTAAAAGTCTGTGATTTGAAAACTTGGAAGACTTCCGTTCTGTCCCTCTTCCAGATGTAATATTCCAGATTTTGTGGTCAGCAGTGAAGTGAGGTCACTCATCGCTGACCTCAAAGAAGGCTACCCACAAAGATCTAGTGATGTCTGTGGTGTGGATTTCATTCTGGAACCAGTGATAGGGGATTTCTGGTGTTCAGCATCAGTAATATCATCAAGCAGGCTAAGCAATCACTGAAGAATTCTCACAGACAGCAAACCAGGAAGTAACAAGTAGGTTTTATCATTCACTTTTTATAATCTTATTGAAAGTGAAA
Source organism: Heterodontus francisci (assembly GCF_036365525.1). NCBI lineage: Eukaryota > Metazoa > Chordata > Chondrichthyes > Heterodontiformes > Heterodontidae > Heterodontus > Heterodontus francisci. Next base: position 67,506,895 of record NC_090389.1, read on the forward strand.
TAACGATTAGAACATACACATCAGATTGACATAGAAGCTGAAATATCATAAACAAACTTTACTTTTTTATTATTTTAATAACCTTCTTTCTTTGGCCTCCTTATCTCGAGAGACAATGGGTAAGCGCCTGGAGGTGGTCAGCGGTGTGTGGAGCAGCGCCTGGAGTGGCTATAAAGGCCAATTCTAGAGTGACGGGCTCTTCCACAGGTGCTGCAGAAAAATTTGTTTGTCGGGGCTGTTACACAGTTGGCTCTCCCCTTACGCCTCTGTCTTTTTTCCTGCCAACTGCTAAGTCTCTTCGACTCGCCACACTTTAGCCCTGCCTTTATGGCTGCCCGCCAGCTCTGGTGAACGCTGGCAACTGACTCCCACGACTTGTGATCAATGTCACAGGACTTCATGTCGCGTTTGCAGACGTCTTTAAAGCGGAGACATGGACGGCCGGTGGGTCTGATACCAGTGGCGAGCTCGCTGTACAATGTGTCTTTGGGGATCCTGCCATCTTCCATGCGGCTCACATGGCCAAGCCATCTCAAGCGCCGCTGACTCAGTAGTGTGTATAAGCTGGGGATGTTGGCCGCCTCGAGGACTTCTGTGTTGGAGATACGGTCCTGCCACCTGATGCCAAGTATTCTCCGGAGGCAGCGAAGATGGAATGAATTGAGACGTCGCTCTTGGCTGACTATGGGATTTTTATCATGCAATGCAGAAATCTGACATTCCACAAATATAAAATTCATTTTTCATGGTCGGACAGGTTGTTCAGCAGTAATTATGACAGAGTTTGCTGTTATTAACCAAGCTGCACCTCATTCGACAAGGCATAACTTTTTCAAGGCTTTGTGCAGTGTGACTAATAGCACAAACAGTGGAAATTCAAGTCAATTCATTGATTTCTAATTGGTTTCGATCTGCGAGCACTTCAACAGCGCACCCTGTGGAGGACTGGGGAATCACAGAGGGCAACTTCTGAATTTTCACGTTTAACTGCACATGTGCAGGCACCAGAAGTTACTGTCAGTTTCACAGAGTAATGGCGGTGAACTCGGACAGTTACGCCATCATTCCAACTGCAAATTCCAGGCCATTATCACAAAAGACACGTCTCTCTTTTCTCTCATGTACACTAAAAGGGCTAGAAAAGGGCTGGAATGTTACATTGTGGCAGTGGCCCTGCCCACCAGCTAAAAAGTCAGAGGCAAACCTGCCTCTGCTAGGCCTGGAAGCCATGCTGCAATTTTACGTGGTCCAGATCTTTAATTGGTCACAGTCGGGACTTCCACCCCTCTGAGGCAGGAAGTCCCCCCTCCACGAGCTACTGGCCAATCAGAGGGCCGGCAGCTCTTCAGTCCCAGCAGCTTCACTGGGGAGTGGTGGTCATTACTGGGACTGCACCCAGCCAGGACCAAAAACAATTGAAGAGGCACTAGAAAAGGTAAGTGGGGATTGGGCCTCACCGGGGATATTTGGCAGGGCCCCGGCGAGGCAGGGGGTTCGATCAAGAGAGCGGCGGAAGATGTTCCAGCAAGGGCACCTTGGGCCGTTGGGGGGACACTCCGTGGGACACAGGGGCTGGAATTTTATGTAGGGCAGGAGGCCCCGCCCACCAGTCAAAAAGTCAGGGATGAGCCTGCCTCCAACAGGCCTGGGGAGCCATGCTAGGATTTTACACTCGCCAGGCCTTTAATTGGCCTTGTGCTGGATTTCTACCTCTCTGAGACAGGAAGTGGTGGCCACTGCTGGAACTGCAACCCAATCACAGCTGCAAGAGGGACGCCAGCCCCGGAAGACAGGTAGGTTTATGGGGCCTTGCCGGGGACAATCAGCCGGGCTCCAGCGAGGCAAAAGAGGGGTCGGTTGGGGGAGGAGGTGAAACTTTCTTTCAGTGGAGGGGGTTGGGGCTTCAGGGGCGGTTTTACCTGGCGGTGTATTGGTGGCCTGACCCACCCACTTGCCCGCCGTGGGTAAAATAACAGCGGCATCGGAAGGAGGCCCTTAAGTGCCAGTTAATTGTCCACTTAAGGGCCTTGATCGGCCTGGGGTGGGCGGGCCATTTCTCACCACTGATGCTCCTTGTAAAATTGTAGCGGGGGCGGGAAGGAGTTGGTCATGGCACCCGCTCCCCCCAGCTTCCCACTCAATTTTACACTCCCTCCCTGCCCCCAGCCCGCTCCTGTGGGGGGTGGTGGAGGGGGAGGGGGCGTAAAATTCCGCCCAGGGTTCCAAATCAGGAGGGCCCCCAAGCCCGCAGGGAGGCTGCCAAGTACTACAGGGCGGCCTCCTCTGGTGCTTAAGTGCCCGTCTGCCGCTGGTAATATAATATAATTAATTGGTCACTTAAGTGCCTCAATTGGCCTAAGGTGGGTTGGCTGTTTGCCACCTCCCCCACCGCTAGTAAATTAGCAACTGGAACGATGCCTCCTGTCTACCACGATTTTATGCCCCCAAGCTCCCAGCCCGCTCCCAGGGGGTGGAGATGTGTAAAATTCTGGCCCAGGTCGCTTTGCAACAGTGCCATTTACAGTTTCACTAGTATGGCAGTCTCCTTAGCTCAATTGTAAACATCTTCTGATAAAGTTTTTGTCTTTCTTTCCAAGTTTAAGAAAATATGCAATTATGCCAGAAGTAGAAGCATGATTATACATATTATTGCAGGCTTTATATACGGATGTTAACAAATGTGGCATTGCAAATTAACATTCAATACTAAGCTTTTGATGGCATAAATTCTGTTTTTACAAAAGCTTTGCTGTTACCAATATACCCACCCACAACTCAAGTATTGTATATGCACTTTTGTCCTATAATATGAATGTCATATCATTATATGTTACAAGGAATGTAATACAAACTAATTTCAGACAAGTCTATGATCAAGCTAAGGGAACTAATTTCCAGAAGGAGTTCATTGTTTTATAATGTATTTCATATGTACCTACACTATTATTTTCAAAACAATCCACTAAGCTTTGGAAAGGAGTATATATGAATGAAATATTTATCTTATTCAATTCCGACTCCTCTATGTCCAATTATGGGACCTCCTACTTTTCCATTGATGTATGGCAGACATAGATACCAAATATTATTATTCTTTCACATAACCAGAAATATTCAATCCAATGAATGACATGCACACACCCTCCAGTAGCGGCTCAGTTTTATCTTAACTCATCTCAGCTTTCAATAATTCATGGACTAAGCACTAAACTATTGGAAATGAGTAAATATAAAATGTGTTGTGAAATACATACCATAGGCCCAGCCTATACAAATGCACTCGAAAATGGCCACAAACAGAAGACACATGCCACTCGAAGCATATGCATCGAACAGCTGGAAAACGTACATTCCTCCCTTCCAAGAAAAAGAAAACAGTTTAGTATTTCATTTTCCAGAAAATGGTTACATAGTTTTGCCATTGCACATTTAATAATTGCGCTACTATACATATTTCTCTCTCTGAAAATATTTTAAGTTGATTGTTATCTAAACAAACATCATTTTAAAAAAACAGCAGTCAACTGCAAACCAATAGATCTGCATCAATACAAGAATGGTCAGTTCAAAAGATTGATCTTACTGTAGAAATGAAAAATTAATCAGAATCTGAGGAAATGTACTCTTACGTATAAACTCTCATGATTTCACAATTTCCAAGTTATTATAATCAGAAGAGCTGATGGGGTCAGGTCGATTTTTATTTCGGGCACAGATCAGGTAGGCGGTCAGTGGATCAACGATCTTAGCAGCAGCCCCGAGTGATTTTGGTGGTCAGGCCTCATTTAAATAAGAATGCTAAGGTCCCAGTGCATTTGTGCCCCATCTGGCCCCACAAGAAAATCGTAAAAGAACTTACCTGGAGTGACTTGGGTGCAGATTCCAGCAGTCCCTTTAAGGACCAATGGTTAGACCACTCCACACTGAATTCCACCTAGTGGGGGCTTAGGCAGCCCACCCGCTGTCCACTGGGACATTAAATTTGCATCGGGGTCCAATGTACCTCATAGGACCCTGATGTATGTAAATTAACGAGGCTCCTGCCTGTTCCAGGCGAGGATGCAGGATGTCTATTTCCTGGCCTGTTCCAAAATTGTGATGGGCAGGATGTTAGTGGTAACTGAATGGTAAGTACTACGCAGTGATTTTCATCTTAATATTGCCACGATCCCATTAAAAAAATGGGGCAATAACAAGGCCAAAATCGGCCCTTCTGTTTTCCTCAATATCTCCCTGTTCACACTGAAAAACAGGGCAATAGTGAGATGTATGTGACCCCCAGTAATTCAGTATGTTTACTTTTAAGGCTGGCTATTTTATTTGGTTAGCTTACTTTTTAAACTGCTCCTGTCCCTTGTCATATCCACTTAGCCACTCGTGGAGGAAACAGACACCTCTGTAGCATCCAATCCTACGGTGACCCTTGGAACACAATGCAGCCCAAGAGACATGCATTCAGTGTCACTGACAAAGTATTACTTTTTTTTTCCTGTGGTAGCCCTTCCAGGGAGAATCTATTTAAGAGTAGAGTATAATGTATTCTGTAGTAGAACAAGTAATTTCTTTAGAACATTTTTGAATAAAGAATAACTTAGAATATGATTAAACTAATTATAGCTTGTTCATGCAGCCTACTCCTCTTAATTTGGAGTTGTTTAATGGAATATTTTAACTGTGAATTATCAAGAATAGACTTGTTTATAACATTTTCTTTTGAATAATGGGAGTACAGTCAGCAAATTGTTTCCTGTATTATAAACCTAAACTTATTATAAACTTAAAAGAACAGAATGTAATAGAAATAAACTTTGGATTGAATGTTATATAGAACAAGAATATATAATAAGTATACAAATTTAAGTAAATAGACTGTCTCCACTGGGACTTCACTGCACAACACAGGATTCAGGCAAGTACTTCTGCATGACAAGGTCACTCGGTAAACATATAGGCCTCACAGTGCCTGTTGTTCAGGCACTTAACAACTTCAGGCAAGAAGCGGACACTCATTATGGGCTAGAATTGTGTCATCCTCCATGCTGGTGTAGGCAAAATATTTGACGCCCAGGGCTGCACCTGAACAGGCGGTAAGTCCATTGCTTATTCAAATAAGGGGTCTAACACCTGTTTGCAGCCCTCTCTGCAATATTGGGTTGTCCCAAACGCTATTGATGCCATACTGGCTGTGTTTAGGAAAATCAGGTCTACCCGTGGCCTAACAGACAGTCCTTAAAAGGACTGCTGCAGGCCACAAGTAACAAGGTTTGTGTTTAAAATATACTTACCTGAATGTGGAGCCAGGAGGAGAAGGAGGCTCCATCCCATTCTATATTCAAACCACGCAGTCCACTGCCAGCCACTGCTACCCCGACCGCACCCCCCACGATTGCAGTCTCTGTCCTCCCCAATCCTGTCCTCTACCACTACCCACCCTTCCCGAACACTGCTACCCAGCCCCTTCCAGCCACTACTACTCTCCTACTGGGTTTTCCATGCTCCCAACCTGATTGTCCTAATCCATTCCCCCCACCAGCACCCCCATCCCCTTCCCCTCACACTTCCTATTCCCCTTTAAGACTCACCTGAGCGCTGCTGCTGGTTTTGCAGCAGTCCAATCTTGGATTCATCTTTGCTGGAAAACAGCTTGGGGACACCTGTAAGGTGTCTGGAGCTCGTCACTCAATGAAATCAGGACCTATGCCCAAGATCTTGTGTGCCTTGGGCCTATCCATCCTGGTGCAGGCATTGCTCCCTGCATCCACTAGATGCTCAATTGCAAGCCAAACTATGTTTTTTAAAAAAAATAACAACATCTATTATCAGACACCAATTTAGTTATTGTTTCAATTTTCCTAAATATATACTTTAAAATACTTTATTGCCATTATGTGAAACAAAATAGTTTGTACTTTATATAAGCCAAAGAAATTGTTTTAAGGACCCAGTTTTGAGCTAGCCCAAATTCAACTGGCAGCTGAATTATTATTTTATTGCTATTGTTACGACCAGGTTAGAAAGAGATGTTGGGTTCCCTCTCAGCCTTGTCTTACTGTAACAGGGTTTAATTTTTAAACACCCTATGTTTTTAGCTCCCCCTGGGTGAATCCTTGTTCACTACTTTCCAATTATAAGGCAAAGAAACCAGCACAAACAGGCTTTCTTAGGTTTAAAGAAGAAAAGTTGAAATTTATTAAACTTAAACTCTAATTTGGTTCACGCCTACGGCTACACGATGCACCCACGCTAGCATGCATATGCAATACACCAAACAACATGAAAAAAGGAAAGAAGGTACCAGCCCTTCGCTTTGCAAGCTGGAACGTCAGAACTATGTGTCCTGGCCTGTCGGAAGACCTTACACAAATCAACGATTCTCGGAAGACCGCCATCATTAACAACGAGCTCAGTAGACTCAATGTGGACATTGCAGCACTTCAGGAGACTCGCCTCCCCGCGAGTGGCTCTCTAGCAGAGCAAGACTACACCTTCTTCTGGCAGGGCAGGGATCCTGAAGAACCAAGACAGCATGGAGTGGGCTTCGCCATCAGAAACTCCTTGCTCAGCATGATAGAGCCTCCCTCAAATGGCTCGGAACGCATACTGTCCATCCGACTGCTCACCACCTCTGGTCCAGTACACCTACTCAGCATCTATGCTCCAACACTCTGTTCCGCACCTGAAGCTAAAGACCAGTTCTATGAACAACTCCATAACATCATTAGCAGCATCCCCAACACCGAACACCTATTCCTGCTGGGGGACTTTAATGCCAGGGTTGGGGCCGACCATGACTCATGGCCCTCCTGCCTTGGGCGCTATGGCGTTGGAAGGATGAATGAGAACGGGCAGAGACTGCTTGAGTTGTGTACCTATCATAACCTCTGCATCACCAACTCGTTCTTTCACACTAAACCCTGTCACCAGGTTTCATGGAGGCACCCAAGATCACGTCGTTGGCACCAGCTAGACCTCATTGTCACAAGGCGAGCCGCCTTAAACAGTGTTCAAATCACACGCAGCTTCCACAGTGCGGACTGCGACACCGACCACTCCCTGGTGTGCAGCAAGGTTAGACTCAGACCAAAGAAGTTGCATCATTCCAAGCAGAAGGGCCACCCGCGCATCAACACGAGCAGAATTTCTCACCCACAGCTGTTACAAAAATTTCTAAATTCACTTGTAACAGCCCTTCAAAACACTCCCACAGGGGATGCTGAGACCAAGTGGGCCCACATCAGAGACGCCATCTATGAGTCAGCTTTGACCACCTACGGCAAAAGTGCGAAGAGAAATGCAGACTGGTTTCAATCTCATAATGAAGAGCTGGAACCTGTCATAGCCGCTAAGCGCATTGCACTTTTGAACTACAAGAAAGCCCCCAGCGATTTAACATCCGCAGCACTTAAAGCAGCCAGAAGTACTGCACAAAGAACAGCTAGGCATTGCGCAAACGACTACTGGCAACACCTATGCAGTCATATTCAGCTGGCCTCAGACACCGGAAACATCAGAGGAATGTATGATGGCATGAAGAGAGCTCTTGGGCCAACCATCAAGAAGATCACCCCCCTCAAATCTAAATCGGGGGACATAATCACTGACCAACGCAAACAGATGGACCGCTGGGTTGAGCACTACCTAGAACTGTACTCCAGGGAGAATGCTGTCACTGAGACTGCCCTCAATGCAGCCCAGCCTCTACCAGTCATGGATGAGCTGGACATACAGCCAACCAAATCGGAACTCAGTGATGCCATTGATTCCCTAGCCAGCGGAAAAGCCCCTGGGAAGGACAGCATTACCCCTGAAATAATCAAGAGTGCCAAGCCTGCTATACTCTCAGCACTACATGAACTGCTATGCCTGAGCTGGGACGAGGGAGCAGTACCCCAGGACATGCGCGATGCCAACATCATCACCCTCTATAAAAACAAAGGTGACCGCGGTGACTGCAACAACTACCGTGGAATCTCCCTGCTCAGCATAGTGGGGAAAGTCTTTGCTCGAGTCGCTCTGAACAGGCTCCAGAAGCTGGCCGAGCGCGTCTACCCTGAGGCACAGTGTGGCTTTCGTGCAGAGAGATCGACTATTGACATGCTGTTCTCCCTTCGTCAGATACAGGAGAAATGCCGTGAACAACAGATGCCCCTCTACATTGCTTTCATTGATCTCACCAAAGCCTTTGACCTCGTCAGCAGACGTGGTCTCTTCAGACTACTAGAAAAGATCGGATGTCCACCAAAGCTACTAAGTATCATCACCTCATTCCATGACAATATGAAAGGCACAATTCAACATGGTGGCTCCTCATCAGAGCCCTTTCCTATCCTGAGTGGTGTGAAACAGGGCTGTGTTCTCGCACCCACACTTTTTGGGATTTTCTTCTCCCTGCTGCTTTCACATGCGTTCAAATCCTCTGAAGAAGGAATTTTCCTCCACACAAGATCAGGGGGCAGGTTGTTCAACCTTGCCCGTCTAAGAGCGAAGTCCAAAGTACGGAAAGTCCTCATCAGAGAACTCCTCTTTGCTGACGATGCTGCTTTAACATCTCACACTGAAGAATGCCTGCAGAGTCTCATCGACAGGTTTGCGTCTGCCTGCAATGAATTTGGCCTAACCATCAGCCTCAAGAAAACGAACATCATGGGGCAGGATGTCAGAAATGCTCCATCCATCAATATTGGCGACCACGCTCTGGAAGTGGTTCAAGAGTTCACCTACCTAGGCTCAACTATCACCAGTAACCTGTCTCTAGATGCAGAAATCAACAAGCGCATGGGTAAGGCTTCCACTGCTATGTTCAGACTGGCCAAAAGAGTGTGGGAAAATGGCGCACTGACACGGAACACAAAAGTCCGAGTGTATCAGGCCTGTGTCCTCAGTACCTTGCTCTACGGCAGCGAGGCCTGGACAACGTATGCCAGCCAAGAGCGACGTCTCAATTCATTCCATCTTCGCTGCCTTCGGAGAATACTTGGCATCAGGTGGCAGGACTATATCTCCAACACAGAAGTCCTTAAAGCGGCCAACATCCCCAGCTTATACACACTACTGAGTCAGCGGCGCTTGAGATGGCTTGGCCATGTGAGCCGCATGGAAGATGGCAGGATCCCCAAAGACACATTGTACAGCGAGCTCGCCACTGGTATCAGACCCACCGGCCGTCCATGTCTCCGTTATAAAGACGTCTGCAAACGCGACATGAAATCGTGTGACATTGATCACAAGTCGTGGGAGTCAGTTGCCAGCATTCGCCAGAGCTGGCGGGCAGCCATAAAGACAGGGCTAAATTGTGGCGAGTCGAAGAGACTTAGTAGTTGGCAGGAAAAAAGACAGAGGCGCAAGGGGAGAGCCAACTGTGCAACAGCCCCAACAAACAAATTTCTCTGCAGCACCTGTGGAAGAGCCTGTCACTCCAGAATTGGCCTTTATAGCCACTCCAGGCGCTGCTTCACAAACCACTGACCACCTCCAGGCGCGTATCCATTGTCTCTCGAGATAAGGAGGCCCAAAAGAAAGAACATGCAAATAGAGACAGAAAAGAGCAGAAGAAGAAGAAAAATAAAGTGGAAAAGTGTGAGGCAATATCTGAAGAGTTGTTGTTACGGTTCTTCGAGCTCACTGTAGAGTCCTTGATTGTAGGTAGATCTTGCTTTTTGTTGGGGCTCAGTATTCTTCTTAAACTTTGTTCGCTGTAGGAGACTTTTCTCTCTTGGGGTTCATGTGTCTTCAGTGGATTTAGAGGCTTGTGAGAAAGAGATGGGAGCAGACAGACAGACAAGAGGTCTTATTCAGTCCAGGAGCATTCTGCTTTCTGCAGGCTGTCAGTTTAATCTGTACAATTCAGAAACCCCCAGGTTGCCAAGCAGGTTATTCATGTGACTAACTGGTCTGACCATGTCTTGGCTCTGTGTATTGTATCATCTTAGCAGGAAATGGAATGCGCTTCCCTGCCTTCAATGTTTGTTAGTATGTAAATGTTTTTTTCCAGCCAAGGTTTGGCAATCCTTGTAACAGGCCTTCTCTTCTTCCAAGCAACAATTTGAAATTTAATGTCCATGTGGCGAAATTAATATGCCTCATTCTTGGCAAGTGGGGCCTACATGACACTATAAATAACATTTTATACACATTCAATAAAAATGTCAGTTAAAATCACCCAGTTTAAGCAGATTAGAACGGGTAAACTCAAGCCCATTAAGATCTGCCCATCAGATTTCAGAATATAATTAACTTCATTGCTTTTCAAATTTAATTAATTGAATTTGTTTCAGTTCAAATTTTGTCATGCCAATGGTCCAGTTTCTTTGAAAAGAAGCATGATTTGATCCTTGTTTTTGCATACACTCAGTCCAAAAAGCTAATGTTTGCTTGCCATGTTACCTAGGATTCCAACCATGAGCACTGTTTTCCTTATCTTTTGTGCTCCTCACCTCCCTACAGCTATTTCCTAGACCGGTTCCTTTATCTGAACTGATCCAATGGATTTTATCTGACACTTTCCATTAAATCCCTGATCTTGGTCCTGCTGTTCCACTCCCACTGTTCCTCACTCCTTCAGTGATCTACTTGATCTGCTGGTGCGCTCTGTTAATATGAGGCCACCTCTTCTTGTCCCCTGCATTAAACTCTGCTGGCTCCTGGACAACTCTCCACTCCTCCTAGGCTAATGTTGAACTATCTCTTCCCTATCCTCTGTTTATGACTAAGCCACCTCTCTCCTGATCATTGTCATAACTATGTAATTTGAAATCCCTTTTTGTCCATTTGCTGAATTTGGCTGATGTGCTGGATATAGCCTCATTACTTGTATATCTCTTTTTCTTTCCCTTCACTCGGGCCCATCTTTCTTGCTTATCCCATTCCAGTCACTCAGTCATGCTACTTTTTATGTGTCCCCTCTCAGGAACTTTGCTCCCCCAAATCCATAGCCCAAACCATCACTACTTACATAGGAAGATAGGAACAAGAGTAGGCCATTCAGCCCCTCGAGCCTGTCCCGCCATTCAATGAGATCATGGCTGATCCGCGGCCTAACTCCATATACCTGCCTTTGGCCCATATCCCTTAATATCTTGCTTAACAAAAATCTATCTATCTCAGATTTAAAATTACCAACTGTTCTAGCTTCAACTGCTGTTTGTGGGAGCGAGTTCCAAACCTCTACCACCCTTTGTGTCAAGAAGTGCTTCCTAACATCTCTCCTGAACGGTCTGGTCCTAATTTTTAGACTATGCCCCCTAGTTTTAGAATCTCCAACCAGTGGAAATAGTTTATCTTTATCTAGCCTATCTTTTCCTGTTGATATCTTGAAGACTTCAATCAGATCACCCCTTAACCTTCTAAATTCTAGTGAAAGCAGGCCTAATTTGTGTAATCTCTCCTCATAATTTAACCCCTCCCTGTAGTCCATGTATCATTCTTGTAAACCTACGTTGCACTCCCTCCAAGGCCAATATATCCTTCCTGAGGTGTGGTGCCCAGAACTGCTCACAGTACTCCAAGTGGGGTCTAACCAGGGTTTTGTACAGCTGCAGCATAACCTGTGTCTTTATACTCCAATCCTCTGGATAGAAAGGCTAGCATTCCATTAGTCTTCTTGATTATTTTCTGCACTTGCTCGTGGCATTTTAAAGATCTATGCACCTGAACCCCCCAGTCTCTTTGGACATCCACTGTACTTAACCTCTTCCCATTTAGAAAGTACCCTGCTCTATCCTTTTTTGGTCCAAAATGGATAACCTCACACTTGCCCGCATTTAACTCCATCTGCCACAGTTTTTCCCACTCACCTAGTCTGTCAATATCTCTTTGCAATTTTATGCTATCATCTAGATTGTCTACAATGCCGCCTAACTTTGTATCATCAGCAAATTTGGATATATGACTTACAAAGTCATCATCCAAGTCATTAATGAATAATGTGAATAATTGAGGCCCCAACACAGATTCCTGCGGGACACCACTAGTTACATCCTGCCAATCGGAGTACTTACCCATTATCCCCACTGTCTGTCGCCTACCACTCAACCAACTTTCTAACCATGTCAATAATTTTCCCTCAACTCCATGGGCTTCTACCTTAGTTAACAGTCTCTTATGTGGGACTTTATCAGATGCCTTCTGTAAGTCCATATAAATAACACTTATAAATAAATAAATGGACAATCCCCTGTCCACTACATTAGTCACCTGTTCAAAAAATTCAATGAGATTTGTCAGGCATGACCTTCCCGTCATGAATCCATGCTGGCTGTCCCAGATTAACTGAAATTTTTCCTATGTGTTCAGTCACCCTATCCTTGATTATAGACTCCAGCAACTTGCCCACCACAGATGTCAGGATAATTGGTCTGTAATTTCCTTGGCTCCCCCTTTCACCCTTCTTAAAAAGTGGAGTGACATGTGCAACTTTTCAATCCAGAGGGACCACTCCTGAATCTAGGGAACTCTGAAAGACTATAGTTAGGTCATCTACAATGTGCTCCCCTACTTCCTTTAACACCCTTGGATGGAAACCGTCAGGTCCTGGGGATTTCTCACTCTTTAGTTCCATTAATTTCCTTGTTACTGATGATTTACTTACGTCAATTGTATTAAGTCCCTGTCCCCTATCAGCTATTAATTTTTTCGGGACTTCTGGCAAATTATCCTCCTTTTCAAATGTAAATACTGAGGCAAAGTAATTGTTCGACATGTCTACCATTTCCCCATTATCAATGACAATATCTCCAGTTTCAGCTTTTAGTGGGCCTACATTGCTCTTGACCACCCGTTTTCCCTTTATGTAACTATAAAATTTCTTCTTATTGATTTTGATGTCCCTTGCAAGTTTCCTTTCATAATCTCTTTTAGTAGCTCTTATAAGCTGCTTTGTGACCCTTTGCTGGTCATGGTATCAATCCCATTCAGCCGGATCTGTGCTGCATTTTGCATTTTTTTTAAGCCATTTCTTTTTGTTTTATGCTATCCCTAATCTCTTTAGTTGTCCATGCTGTTTTTTCTGTGAAGTGGAGCTTTTTCCTCTCAGGGGTATATACTCGCTCTGTATTTCGTTAAATGTTTCTTTAAATATTCTCCACTGTTCTTCAGTCATTTGGTCCATTAACAGATCTTCCCAGTTTACTTCTTTGCCTTTCTGCTCTCCTGCCCCATCCCAGGCTTGAATCACACTTGAATAAGCCCATATCCACCCTCTGTGCTTTTCTTGGCATTCTCCAAAGAGCCCATTGAGTTTCCCTTTGCTGCCTCCTTATTAGCAACATTGCCATGCTTATTTCTCACCACCTTCATGCCCAGCATACCCACTGGGGGTTAATCTCACCAAAGTCCTCCTTGCAAACAGAGCCCTCATCATCCATGACCTTAATATAGATGAATGCATTGACATTCTGGTTTTGACTGAAACTTGGCTCACGGATGGTGACACTGTCCCGTATGGAAACATCTTTGCTGATGATTCAAAGTTAGGGGGCATTGTAGACAGTCTAGATGATAGCTTAAAATTGCAAAGAGATATTGACAGACTAGATGAGTGGGCAAAACTGGGGCAGATGGATTTCAATGCGGGCAAGTGTGAGATTATCCATTTTGGACCAAAAAAGGATAGAGCAGGGTACTTTCTAAATGGGAAGAGGTTAAGTACAGTGGATGTCCAAAGAGACTTGGGGGGTTCAGGTGCACAGATCTTTAAAATGCCACGAGCAAGTGCAGAAAATAATCAAAAAGGCTAATGGAATGCTAGCCTTTATATCTAGAGAATTGGAGTATAAAGACACAGAGGTTATGCTGCAGCTGTACAAAACCCTGGTTAGACCCCACTTGGAGTACTGTGAGCAGTTCTGGGCACCACACCTTAGGAAGGATATATTGGCCTTGGAGGGAGTGCAACGTAGGTTTACAAGAATGATACATGGACTACAGGGGTTAAGTTATGAGGAGAGATTGCACAAATTAGGCCTGTCTTCACTAGAATTCAGAAGGTTAAGGGGTGATCTGATTGAAGTCTTCAAGATATTAACAGGAACAAACAGGCTAGATAAAGATAAACTATTTCCACTGGTTGGAGATTCTAAAACTAGGGGGCATAGTCTAAAAATTAGGACCAGACCGTTCAGGAGAGATGTTAGGAAGCACTTCTTGACGCAAAGGGTGGTAGAGGTTTGGAACTCGCTCCCACAAACAGCAGTTGAAGCTAGAACAGTTGTTAATTTTAAATCTGAGATAGATTTTTGTTAAGCGAAGATATTACGGGATATGGGCCAAAGGCAGGTATATGGAGTTAGGCCGCGGATCAGCCATGATCTCATTGAATGCAGGACAGGCTCAAGGGGCTGAATGGCCTACTCCTGTTCCTACGTTCCTATCATCACCTGGCTCTAGTTTCCGCCACCTGCCCTGCCAAAAGTGCAGTGGTGGCAGTGTGGCCCACTCACGACATCACAACTGAGTCTCTCTCTCTCTCTCTAATCCTCTGGTACCTTCACCACCTTTGAGCACCCCACCTTGTTCACCCTTCTTGCCTCTCCTTTAAAATCCCCATTGTCTATCACGACACTGCCCTCTCCATGCCCCACTCTGAGCTTCTCACGAAGACAGCCTTCCAGGTTTCATCCTTGAAGCCTCTGCACTGAGTGACTCCTCATTCTGTGATTTCAATCTCCATCTCAGATCCACATTGCCCCTCTCCTCTGAATTCACTGCCTTCCTGTTCTCCCTAAACCTCGCACATTTTGTAAACTCCTTTCTCCATGGATACCTCCTAACCTTGCCTTTTGTGCAATTGCCCCCCTGTTTCTCATCATTTTAGGCTGTATCTTCAGCTCTAGGCCCCATGCTCTGAATTTATCTACCTAAACCCCTCAGCCTCTCCAGTTCCATATTCTCTTTTAATACTCTTAAAACCTACTTCTCTTACCAAGCTGCTGGTCACCCCTCCTAATAATGCCTTCTTTAGCTCAGTGTCCATTTATTACTGGTTATGCCTTTGTGAAGTATTTCTCTACATTAGCAATGTAAATTGCTGTTGCTTTATATCTCTCTTGAAATGAAAATTGTTACTTTAATTATATGGGCTGTAAATAATTTGAAGGCAATTCTCCTCGATATATTCATTCAGTCTTGAATAAATCCTAAAAATGTCCAAAAATCTTTGGTTAATTAACTTACCTCTGTTACCATTACTAATCCAATCAAGTAGGATGCAATTGCGATAACACAAATTAGCTGTTCTCTTCTGTATCCTCTGCGGAACACCTTAGGATACATGTCTATTACAGCTGTCACCAGACTTTCCATACAGACAAACTGCAAGGAAAAGAAGAACTATGTTGAAATAGATGGCCATATTTTGTATGTAAATTGATCTAAAAAGAGAATCAAGACCAGTAGAAAGCCCTAACAAACCTTGTATGTAATTGTACCACAACTCTGAGTAATTCTCCCTTGAGTTTAGAAAATTGAGGGGTGATATAATCACTGTACTATGTAAAAGGATAAAGGGATTCAACAGAGTAGATACAACAAAAATTACTTCCTCTGGTGCAGGAATCCAAAACAAGGAAGCACAATCCTACAAATAGAGCTAGGCCAATTAAGCGGAAATCAATATTTAAAAAATCACACAAAGGGTAATAGAATTCTGAAACTCACTTTCTCAAAAGGTTGTGAGTGCTGGATCAATTGGCATTTTTCAGCTTTATATTAAGCAAGGGTATCAAGGGCAATGGAAAAAAGGCAGGTAAATGGAGTTGAGGTACAGATCAGCCATGATCTAATAGAATGACAAAGCAGGTTCAAGGTGCCATATGCCCTACTTTCTGTTCCTGTGTTCCATTCCCATGGTGGGTGAAAGGTTATCGGGAGTAGGCAGGAATGTGGAGCTGAGGTTACAATCAGATCAGCCATGATCTTGTTGAATGGCGGAGCAGGCTTGAGGGTCCGAATGGCATACTCCTGCTCCTAATTCGTATGTTCTCAAATGGAGTCACAGAAATTAAACTTTTTTTTTATAGCTAAATCAGTTTTAAAGCCAATCTTGAGAAACAGAAAATAAATTTGACATTTCTCAGCTGTAAGTTTTCTAGATTATAACATGGGTTCAGCAGTCATTGTTGTGCATCTGTTGGTGAACCAGGAGCTGGAGGAGAGCTAGTTAGTTAAGGCCTTGTGCGCCTAGTAGAGCAATAGGCAGTGCAGTTATTCCACTGCGATCTGTTCAGAGCAAGATATTTGACTCCATCGGAGAATCATCTTGCCTTGCATCTAGCAGATCGTGGTTCTCCATAGTTAATGTTTACATTTGCAAGTCTGTTATTGATTTGTCTTTTCTTTAGAACATTTCTGTACAAAAGGCCCACGGTACAGTCTCATGTGCAGACCATGAATATTTGATTTCAGGGTGCACAGGGAAAATCTTCTGGAAAGTCGAGGACAATTTTTGAGTGGGCGCACTAAATTGGGGGAAAGATTTGGAGATGACACAAGTAATAGAGACTGGCAGAAGTAAAAGGCAGAAAGAGCATTCAGAGATGCCAGAGGGAAGCCAGTGGTAGTTGATCTGGAATGGTGGCATCAGATTGACTCAATGGACTGAATTTTACGCTGCCCCAGCAGGTCGGATGGTGGCGTGGGAGTGGTTGGGGGCGGCGTAAAATTGAGCGGGAGGCTCCGGGAGGCCTACCTGCCCCACCCCCACTTCCAGTCAACTTTACTGTGGTCGGGTGGGGGGGAGGGGGGAATGGCCCGTCCGCCCAAAGCCAATCAAGGCCCTTAATTGGCCACTTAAGGGTCCTCGCCCGCCTCCACAGGGTGCCCGATTGAGGGCCGCCCCCGCCTCCCAACCCACCCCAGGGTCCAAGATGCCCCCCTCCCCGCAAACGACTACCATAGCCTCACCAGGGCATGACCGATCTCCATGTTGAGGTATGCCCAACTTATCTTCCCTCCTGGTTCCATGTTGTCCGCTGGGCTCCAGTCCCAGCAGTGGCCACCACTCTCAGTGGCGCTGCTGGGACTCAGAGCTGCTGGCCTGCTGATTGGCCAGCAGCTTACTGAGGCGGGACTTCCTCCCTCAAGTGGGTGGAAGTCCAGCCTCGGAAAAATTAAAGCCCCGGGACCTGTAAAATGCGGGACCGATCCCCGGGCTAGAGGAAGCGGGTTTGCCACCGACCTTTACATCAGTGGCGAATTCCTGTTAGCCTAAAGTAAAATCCAACCCAATGGATGGGATTCAGCAGAGTGAGAACTCAAGGGTGACTTTGCATGGGCTGGTAGAAACACAGCTAATAAATAAAACTGGCCAATTATTGCATTATTAATTAATTTCTGTGAACAGTTCATTGGCAAGATACATACTTCCAACAAGGCATTCTTTAAATTCATACAGTCACCTCAGCAATTTGAAAACAAAGCAGTCAGTGCTGTATACAGCTACCAACATGAAATCAGCATATTAATCACTCAATAAATCCAGTCAGCAATTTCTTAACTTAGTTCTTAAGTTCAACCAGCAGCTTCATAATTATTTATTGTTTAAATAGTTAGCTAATTTAATATAAATGTGGAAAAAACAAATGTGTCCCAAGGTAATAAATGTAAGGGATAAAAAGCTCTCTCTAAAACGGAAGAATAGAGAAACTGAAATGGAGATAAGGACGAAAACAGCAGTGAAAGGAAGGGGAAATACTTGGATTAAATACATATCAAAAAATGTTCAAGTGGGTTACATCTGTAAAATATAAAAAGAATGGAACAATTGAAGATGAGTGAAAAATACATACTAATTAAGGATTACTGTTGAGGACTTTATATGGTTTATTTTTTATCTATTTCTAAGTGCCTGGATACTGGATCAGGCCCACCATATAAGTACCATCTAAGTTTTTTGTTTGCACTGGAGTGCTGAGTTGGGTTGCATTAGAGTGCTAAAGTGGAAGTTTTGTGACTGAGTAAGTTCAGTGAGGAGCTCCTTTCATTTCCTACCTGTCCTCAGAGCGAGAGGAGCCGAGAGTTTCCAAAGAGCACAGCTGACTGGTGAGTAAGTCCTGGTGGGTATTTTTCAAACTGGATTGAATTGTAAGTCATTGTTTTAGCAAGATTTGGTTTTTAAAAAAAATTATAATAATCTTCTAAAGTGTTAAATTTAAATGGTTTAGTCATGGCAGGAGAGCTTAAAGTCCTCTTGCTGCATGTGGGAATCCGGGAACATTTCCAGTCCCCGGGACCAGCATGTATGCAAGAAGTGTGACCAGCTGCAGCGCTGAAGCTCGGGTTTCAGAGCTGGATCGGTGGCTGGAAACACTATGGAGCATCTGCGAGTCTGAGCGCATTGTGGATAGCACGTATAGAGAGGTGGTCACACTGCAGCTGAAGGGACTTGAGGAAGGAAGGGAATGGGTGACCACCAGGCAGTCCAAGAGAATCAGGCAGGTAGTTCAGGAGTCCCCTGGGGTCCCACTTGCAAATCGGTATTCCATTTTGGAGGCTGATGAGGCTGGTTCCTCCAGGGAGTGCGGACAGAGCCAAGCTTCTGGCACCGCAAGCAGCCTGACTGTACAGGAAGGGGGAAAGAGAGGAAGAGCAATAGTAATAGGGGATTCTATAGTCAGGGGAACAGATAGGTGCTACTGTGGCCATCAACGTGACTCCAGGATGGTGTGTTGCCTCCCTGGTGCCAGGGTTCGGGATGTCACTGAATGGCTGCAGGGCATCCTGAATGGGGAGGGTGATGAGGCAGAGGTCATGGTACATGTTGGTACCAATGACATAGGTAGAAAGAGGGATGAGGTCTTGCATCAAGAATTCAGGGAGTTAGGCAGTAGACTAAAAAGCAGGACCTCTCGGGTTGTAATCTCTGGATTACTCCCAGTGCCACGTGCTAGCGAGTATAGAAATAGGAGAATAGCACAGATGAACGCGTGGCTTAAGAGTTGGTGCAGGAGGGAGGGTTTTAGATTCCTGGACCACTGGGACCGTTTCTGGGGAAGGTGGGACCTGTACAAGCGGGATGGTCTACATCTGAACCAGAGGGGGACTAACATCCTTGTTGGCGGGTTTGCTGGTGCTGTTGGGAAAAGTTTAAACTAATTTGGCAGGGGGAGGGGTTGCAGACTCCTAGCAGAATAGGGACACAGCTAAACACAGGAAAGCAAACAAGTCAGAGGGAATACAGTGGAAGTAAGTTTCAAGGGAGTAAGACCAGGATGGAAGGCCTCTACTTTAATGCCAGGAGTATTGCAGGTAAAACGGATGAGTTAAGGGCAAGGATTGACATGTGGAATTGTGATATAGTAGCCATCACGGAGACATGGTTGAGGGAGGGGCAGGATTGGCAGCTCAATATCCCAGGATATAGAATCTTCAGGCGAGACAGAGGAGGGGGTAAAAGAGGAGGGGGCATTGCAATATTAGTTAAGGAGTCAGTTACTGCAGTAAGGAGAGATGATATCTTGGAGGGGGCATCAAATGAAGGTTTATGGGTAGAGTTTAGGAATAGAAAAGGGACAGCCACATTGCTAGGTGTTTATTATAGACCCCCAGATAGTCAGCGGAAAACTGAGGAGCAAATATGTGCGCAATTTGCAGAGGTGTGTAAAAAATAATAGGGTAATTATATTAGGTGATTTCAACTTTCCCAACATTAATTGGGATAGTCATTGTGTTAAGGGCTTAGATGGAGTGGACTTCTTAAAATGTGTTCAGGAGAACTTTTTAGCTCAATATGTAGAGGATCCAAGGGAGGGTGCAGTGCTGGACCTAATTCTGGGGAATGAAGCCGGACAGGTAGTTGATGTGTTGGTGGGGGAGCATTTTGGTGATAGCGCCCACAACATGGTACAAATTAAGCTGGTTATGCAGAAAAATAGACTAGTTGCAAAAAAAGGTTTTGGATTGGGGGAGAGCAAATTTTAGTGAAATAAGGCAGGATCTGGACAAGGTGGACTGGAAAGAGTTACTTGTCGGGAAGTCTACAGAAGAGCAGTGGGGGGCATTCAAAAAGGAAATGAGGAGGGTAGAGGCCCAACATGTTCTCTCTAGGGTAATAGGTAGCAGCAACAAGCCCAGAGAGCCATGGATGACCAAAAACATTCAGGGTACGATGAGAAGGAAAAGAGAGGCTTTTAGCAAATACAAGGAGAGCAAATCAATGGAAGCATTAGTGGAGCACAGAAAGTGTAGGATGGAGCTTAAGAAAGCAATTAGGAGAACAAAGAGGGGATATGAGAAAGCTCTGGCTGGTAAAAGTAGGGAAAATCCCAAGATATTCTATAAGTATATCAATGGGAAGAGGATAACCAGGGAAAGAGTAGGACACATTAGGGACCAAGGGGGAAATTTGTGAGTGGAGCCAGAGGACGTTGGTAGGGTGTTGAACGAATACTTCACATTTCTCTTCACCCAAGAGAATAAGGATGTAGATATGGAACTCGGAGACTGTGAGGTTCTTGAGCAAATTGTCATAGGGAGTGACAAGGTATTGGAGGTTTTAGAAGGCTTAAAAGTGGACAAATCTCCAGGTCCGGACGATTTGTGTCCCAGGATGCTGTGGGAGGCAAGGGTGGAGATTGCAGGGGCTCTGACCCTAATTTTTAATTCCTCTCTGGCCACGGGGGAGGTGCCAGAGGACTGGAGAATGTGGTTCCACTATTTAAGAAAGGTTGTAGAGATAAGCCAGGGAACTACACACCAGTGAGTCTCTTATCAGTGGTAGGGAAACCATTGGAGAAAATTCTGAAGGAGAGAATCTATCTGCACTTGGAGAGGCAAAATTTGATTAGGAATAGTTAGCATAGCTTTGTCAGAGGGAGGTCATGCCTAACAAATTTGATTGAATTTTTTGAGCATGTGACCAGGTGTGTAGATTGATGTAGTTTACATGGATTTCAGCGAAGCCTTTGACAAGGTCCCACATGGGAGACTGATCAAGAAAGCAAATGCACATGGGATACAAGGTAACTTGATAAGTTGGATTCAAAATTGGCTTAGCTGTAGGAGACAGTGATGACAGACGGCTGTTTTAGTGACTGGAAGCCAGTGTCCAGTGGAATACCACAGGGATCTGTGCTGGGTCCCCTATTGTTTGTCATTTATATAAACGACATAGATGACTATGTGGGGGGTAGGATCAGTAAGTTCGCAGATGACACAAAGATTGGCCGAGTGGTTAACAGTGAGGTGGAGTGTCTTAGGTTACAGGAAGATATAGATGGGATGGTCAAATGGGCAGAAAAGTGGCAGATGGAATTTAACGCTGAAAAGTGTGAGGTGATGCACTTTGGAAGGAGTAATGTGACACGGAAGTATTCAATGAATAGCCGGACACTGGGAAGTTCCGAGGAACAAAGGGACCTTGGCATGTTTGTCCATAGATCTCTGAAGGCAGAAGGGCAGGTTAATAGGGTGGTGAAAAAGGCATATGGGACACTTGCCTTCATCAATCGAGGCATAGGTTACAAAAGCAGGGAGGTCATGTTGGAGTTGTACAGAACTTTGGTAAGGCCACAGCTGGAGTACTGTGTGCAATTCTGGTCGCCACATTATAGGAAGGATGTGATTGCAGAGGCAATTCACCAGGATGTTGCCTGGGATGGAACCTTTAAGCTATGAAGAGAGGTTGGATAGTCTTGGGTTGTTTTCGCTGGAGCAGAGAAGACTGAGGGGTGACCTGATTGAGGTGTACAAGATTATGAGGGGCATGGACAGGGTGGATATGGAGCAGCGGTTCCCCATAGTTGAAGGATCAGTTACGAGGGGTCACAAGTTTAAGGTGAGGGGCGGGAGGTTTAAGAGGGATTTGAGGAAGAACTTTTTTACCCAGAGGGTGGTGATGGTTTGGAATGCCCTGCCTGGGAGGGTGGTAGAGGAGGGTTGCCTCACATCCTTTAAGAACCACCTGGATGAGCATTTGGCACGTCATAACATTCAAGGCTCTGGGCCAAGTGCTGGCAAATGGGATTAGATAGACAGGTCAGGTGTCTTTAATGCATCGGTGCAGACTCGATGGGCCAAAGGGCCTCTTCTGCACTGTATCATTCTGTGATTCTGTGATATAAAATGAGCTTGATGCCCCTGATTTGGCTGCTACCTTCTGACATGTCTGGATGGCATGGCCCTACAAGGAGTTACACTCCTGTCAGCATAGGATCTCTCAGTGTCATAGGTACAGATAAACCTTTCTACTACATCAAGGTGCAATTCCTATGGAAGGCAGAAGGAAAGGATAGCCTGGGAATATGGAAGGTATGGGAGCTGCACCACTTGCAGAATAAACTAACTCAGGAAGTGGATCTACAGGGAACAGTGGTGCATGAAGCTCGGGCTCCGCAGGGTGCCTCAGACTGATTTACACAGACCTGCAGTACTGCACTACCAGTAGCAGTGGAAGTCGCTACAGACCCCAACTTTAATGTCACAAACCCACACAGAAGTAACATCACAGGTTTCCGTCATTTCTCAGTGCGCAAAGGAGGTCACTGAAGCTGTGTAATGCTACAATCCCACCTGTATAAAGTTCAGCAGCAAGCTGAAAAGGAAGTTAGTATAATACCAAATTACTAGCTCCACCATAGGAAAGAAAATCAATGACTGTACACACACAAACCTATTTGTGCATCTGCCCTATGCATACCTAATGAGGGAAAATGTGAGGCGCCTGCACACAATATCCTGCGTGATTCCTGTAAGCATGATGTTTGCTTTCTAAGGCAATCAAAAGTGACCAGCCTTTTGAAGGAAGGAAGACTGGAAGACTGACTCCTCAGTGTTGTGCCTGATACAAGCAACCATACCTCTGCATAATCCCCACACCCAACAGAGGACAGATAAAACGAGGCACAAGGTCAAAGTGGAAGACTGTCATTGAGCCGCTATCTGGAGTGCAAAAGCAACACTACAGATGATTTTCCAGCCTGAGGGAGGGGAAGGGGGTGGGGGTGCGGGGTGATGGTGGAGGAGGAAGCAGTTTACAAAATAATTCAGAAAGTTAGCAAAGTAACAACGTTATGTGGCAATGCTGCTGAACATTACCATGTACACCAGCTTCACCATATACCTGATTAAGGAGCAATATCAAATGAAGGAAGACCAGGAAAATGGGCTAGAAAAGTGACCAGCACTGCAGGCAGGGTTGTGAGGTTCTTCCACTGAGCTTTGTAACTGGGTTCCATTACTTTTGGTTGGACATATTTACAATCACAGAACTGCTATTTGTTTTATCAGTTTAGTTTTTGCTAATAATTGCATAGGTTCTGTTTGTTTTGCCTTTCTACGAACGGCCCTTTCTTTTTTTTATAGAATAAGGGAATGATAGAGAGCAAATATATTAAAAGTTAAATGACTCTATTCAGTGCTTCTGGTGTTTGTCTTCACTGTGTTTTCCTCTTGTTTTTATCCCCTGTGATGCATGAATTTCATGAACTGAATTACATCAGCCTGCTGGATGTGTCCCACTCAAAAGTACTCCCCTGAATGAGTACAAATGACTGTGGCTGCTGAGATAACTTGTGGGCCTGAGCAGACTCCCCTGAATGAGTACAAATGACTGTGGCTGCTGAGATAACTTGTGGGCCTGAGCAGAGAGGTTCAGTATATCTGCAACTAACCATGAAGTATCTTGGTGGTGGTGGTGGGGTCCATTGCTTTTGGAAGCAGTGCCTTCAGTTACCTGCACATTGCTATGTGATGGCATTAAACTGTCACTAACATGAGTAGAGCTGACTGCTGCAGTCTTCTCTGCTCATATCCCTGCTGGTGGCCACTGATTTGTCTCCGTGTAGGACACAAGGTGTCTGTGAGCTTTCTGAACCCCTCGTTCAAAGTTAGCTCTTTCAAGTAAGGTGAAACAAATCCACGACTACTTCTTGTGGTTTCGAGCTGGGGAGTAATGCTTCTTACTACTGTGCCTATGGCCTGTGCAACTGAGTTTGCTACTTAAGGTACCACCGGTGTTGATCTCTGCTTAACGGCTAATTCCAGTTCAGACAGTTGT
Organism: Heterodontus francisci; assembly: GCF_036365525.1. NCBI lineage: Eukaryota > Metazoa > Chordata > Chondrichthyes > Heterodontiformes > Heterodontidae > Heterodontus > Heterodontus francisci. Next base: position 67,530,881 of record NC_090389.1, read on the forward strand.
TGTCCAACCTACAGTTACCATCTCGACAACTATATTTTATGGAGGCAAATGATTCTTCAACGTGAACCATGGAACTTGGCATTAAGTTAGGATACCAATTGGCATGTTGTGGGTGGAGGCTGTACCCATCTTAAACATGGAAATAAGCTAAGAAGAAGCATGTCTTTGGATTCCTATGCCATATTCCTATATTCCTGGCTCTTAATTGGACCTAGCATAGCATTGGCAGAGATATGTACCTCTCAGATGAATGGAAACTGTGGAGCATCACTGAGGGAACCAGGCCGTGATTATGGTTTCAATGGCAAATCATTCCTTTTCAATTTTCAAAGCAGCTCTGGGAGGGCATCAACTTATGTTCAAGGAAACCAGTGGCTCTCTTTAGCTAGACGTCTTGGTCTCTTTAGCACCCTAGATGTGCTCCGAAGTGGCATAGGTGCCATGCTTATTCTAAGTTTGGTATGGGAACAGCCTCATAGTTGGCGAATGAGGGAACCTCCCCATGACCACAAAAGCTTGACCAGTGACAGAGAAAGAGGTTCACATTGGGAGCACCTTGGTATTTATAATAGGATACACCCCACTGCGGGATTTCAGGGGCTCAATGGCTGGAATTTTACATTGGGTGGGAGGCCTCGCCCACCAGCCAAAAAGTCAGGGGTGAGCCCGCCTCCGCTGGGTCTGGGGAGCCACACCAGGATTTTATGCCCCTCCCCCCAACCCCCAGGCCCTTAAGTGGCCTTGGTTTTTTTTTTATTTGTTCAAGGGATGTGGGCGTCGCTGGCTAGGCCCGAATTTATTGCCCGCCCATCCATGATTTCCCTTGAGAAGATGGTGGTGAGCTGCCTTCTTGAACCGCTGCAGTCCATGTGGGGTAGGTACACCCACAGTGCTGTTAGGAAGGGAGTTCCAGGATTTTGACCCAGCGACAGTGAAGGAACGGCGATATAGTTCCAAGTCAGGATGTTGTGTGACTTGGAGGGGAACTTGCAGGTGGTGGTGTTCCCAAGCATCTGCTGCCCTTGTCCTTCTAGTTGGTATAGGCCGCAGGTTTGGAAGGTGCTGTCTAAGGCGCCTTGGTGCGTTGCTGCAGTGCGTCTTGTGGATGGTACACACTGCTATCACAGTGGTGGAATGTTAATGAATGGGGTGCCAATCAAGCGGGCTGCTTTTCCTGGATGGTGTCGAGCTTCTTGAGTGTTGTTGGAGCTGCATCCATCCAGGCAAGTGGAGAGTATTTTATCATGCTCCTGACTTGTGCCTTGTAGATGGTGGACAGACTTTGGGGAGTCAGGAGGTGAGGTACTCGCCACAGAATTCCTCGCCTCTGAGGCAGGAAGTCCCACCTCCAAGAGCTGCTAGACTGCAGCCAACATCAGCAGCAACAGAACGCCAGCCTAGGAAACATGGTAAGTGTCTGGGGCCTCACCAGGGACAATTGTCCAGGCCCTGGTGAGGCAAGGGGGGGTGGGTTCGGTTGGGGAGGGGTGAGTATTGTGCAGTGGGGGTGGTGGGAGCCCTCCGTGGGGCACAGGGTGCCCAATCAGGAGGGTCCCCCCCAGCCCACAAAGAGGCCACCACGTTTTTACTTGGTGTCCTCCTGGGGACCTCAGCCGCTCACTCACCTGCTGCTGGTAAAATACCAGCAGCAGCGGAAGGAGGCCTTTATCTGGCAGTTAATTGGCCACTTAAGGGCTTTGATTGGCCTGGGGTGGGTGGGCCATTTCTCGCCGCCACCCCTCGTAAGTTTACAGCGGGGGCGGGAAGGCATCAGGAATGGCACACTCCTCCTCCCACTCAATTTTATGACCCCACCCTCAGCCACTAGCCCATTCCTGTGGGGTGGGGTGGGGGGGTGGGTGGGGGGGTTGAAAATTTCCGGCCAATGAATATCGCCAGAAAACAGAACGCTGTTGTGATATTAATTGAATCAGGCAGAAATTCCAATGGCTCTGTTGAACCACCAGACATGCAGTAGTGCTGACAGCAGCACTATAGATAAACTGACCTGACCTAAATGCTGCAACCTTGGACTGTTTTTGGAAGGTGGGGGTTGGTCACAGACCCTGCCAGACTGAAGATTTCTGCATCATTAACAGCTTTTTCTTTTGATCCTAGGCTGACTGACCCCCAGAATCAACTGGCAATTGATTCCACTGGGATTGACAGCCACTTGAATTTTTCATGGTAGGGCCTACACGTAGGCACCTAGGCCTGCAAGTGGCAGACATAATAGTATTTGGCAGGAATCACAGCGGGGAGCTCAGGAATGCTTCCAGCCACACTCCCAAAATGAAATCAGGATGTAGGGATTGAAGGCGGAAAAGGCGGCTATACCCCCACTGGTTTCCACAGGAAAGAACCCAAAAGGAAACTGATTCTGCCCCCAGTGTGTGACCCCTTTGCCACCATTGCATCTAACCTCTATCCAAAGAGGGAGAAGAAATTCTAAGCTTATTTTGTAACCAATCTACTTCCCTGGCCACATTCCTCAACCTTCTTTGTCTGAGCCTGCACCATATCAGGTTGCTTCAGTTACGAGAAAGGTCCTTTACTTCATTAAGATTCTGGTCAACAACAATACAAAGGCCAAATTTTCAGTTCTGGAATAGTCATTATTGCTTCCACTCAAAACTGTATTGAGATTGATATATTGCAAAAAATAAGCACAAGGCATCAGTTTAATTTGAATCTTTAGCCACTTATTTATACATGAGCTATTTTTGCAATCATCAGTCAAAATTACAAACACTTGAGAGGCGCCCATTCTACAAGTGAACCTTTTAATAGAAAATGGACAGCTGAACAGTCAGGGTAACACTTTATTATTTAAAATATATTCTGTTGTTGTTTTTTGAACTTTACATTTTAATAATATAGTAATTCCCAAGTTAAAAATAGATTCTTTTAAAGTTATCTTGCAACAAAAAAAATCCGAAATTACATGTGAAAATTCATGCAGCCACAAGTAAGCTGTGCTGCCAGTGTGGTTCACTGTCAACTATTGTGATTGATGACTGATTGTAAAGTCCGACAGTATCACAGCTCGTACTCAATTACACTGGTTTCTCAAAACACGTGTACATTCCTTAATGTGAAATCACTTTCATGGTTATTTTACCTGACTGTCCAGTCCAAGGAAAATGAGCATCAAAAAGAAAAGAACAGCCCATAATGGTGCAAGAGGCATCATAGTGACAGCTTTCGGATAAGCAATGAACGTCAGCCCAGGACCTAAAGATAAACATAAAGGTGTTAATAATGATATCAGATATTCCCAGGATCAAAGTAGATTTTGGGGCAGCCACCCATCTTTCAAGTCTCACTAATTCTGAAGGATAGTGCTGGTAAGTTAAGATCATACAGTAGATAAACAGGGAATCAAATAGATAGGGCATGGCTTGTTAGCCTTCATTGCTTTCTCTTTCCTTGCTCGTGTTTGATCCTTCCTTTTTGTTCTTTCCTCCCACGCCCTCTCCTTTCCAAATATCTGTACCTGTTTAAAACCTGTTACATCTCCAACTCTTTTCAGTTCTGATGAAAGATCATTGATCTGAAATGCTAACAGTTTCTCTCTCCACAAATGTTGTTTGACCCGCTGAATATTTTCTGTTTTTAATTCAGATTTCCAGCATCTGTAGTATTTCATCTTTGAGATTGGATTCTGCTTCTTAATTGTCAGCTTTCCTTTAATGCAAATTACCGTACAAAATACAGATTTCTTTCTACTTTGTACCTAGAAGTGAATATATTTGCAAAAGTGACATGTTGAGATAGCGTTTTACCTTTACAGCCTGAAGCATGCACAGGAAGGGATTGAATGAAAAGAAAATTCAGTGGTTTTGTTAGGGGCATGTCAAGCTGACTGCCATATATCTAATACCTCATGTAACGGTGATGCAATAACTAAAAGAATATATGCATCTGTAATCATGTCCAGTAGAGCAAGGACAGCACAGTGGTCTTCAATCCTCAGCCACAAAGGCTGCATCTGAAGGATTACCTTAGCACCTCAAATGTCACTATGTAGATGCTCTCTGCTGCAACATAAAGTCTTAGAATTTTCTCAAAATTAGATAGATCAGTGCTGCCCCTTTTATTAAAAAAATTAGCTTGCTAGAGGCTTCATGAAGGGAGCTACACATACATTCCTGGGTCTGCTAATTTGCATTCCCATTGATCCAGACATTGATGTAAAACATGTGTAAAATGGGTGTAGGCAGCTGAACTACCTGAAAACTTTGGTGCAGTCTTTAAGAAGACAGTTCTGCCTGCATTCTGCCAGCAGCAGGCTCGGGGGGTAGCAAACAGGTAAAAGAGCACCAGTGTTTGTCTTTTCACTTCACTTTCTAATTGCTTCACTGCATATTTTAGCAATGTTTTTAATCAATATGCAGATTTATGGCTGTGCAGACCCCAGCAGGTCATAGCACCAAACTAGAAAAGGAGAACACATAGCTTTACTGAATCAGAGCTCCAAACTCTCCTCAATGAAATCAAAATCAGGAGGCTCAGACTGCTGGGTGTCAGTGCGAAAGGGCCATCCAGAAATGTAACTCATACAGCTTGGAGGGAGGTGGCACTGAGTCAGAACAAGTTCAATGACATCACCAGAGCTGGCAAGGTAACACACTGGGCACTCTCTACTTTTCTTCCTTGCCCACTCTGGGCACCAGCATACTCATCCTCTTAAAGCAAAGCTTCCCCAACTAACACTTCACACAGCACTCTGGCTAAGGGTGACTCTAATTTCATATCCTGTACACATCTTCTAAAAACAAGAACTGGCATGCAGAACCCTAAAATCCCTTCCTCCATCTTAATTGGCTGATACCCCAATATCTGTTACGTTACCTCTCCCATGTCACTTGGCATACACTCCTCAACTGCGAACCTATCATCATTTTTCTTTATCTTCTTGCAAGGCAAATGGCACACAGCCTATCTTTGCTAGGCGCTGTCAGAGGGGACATACATCAGCACCTCAACCCCTGTGAGGACAGCAGCTTGTGCGCACTCATTCGGCTCTTACTGTCAGAGATGGTGAGGTTGGTAGCATTTTGCTTGTGGCATGTTAGTGACTGAGCACCTACACTATGCCCCAGCATCCCTGTTAAATTTATTTTTGTCATTTTGGCCTTGCTACTGCTCCACTCCTGCTTAAAAAAAGGGGTAGCAAAGAGAGAAAAATCTGGGCCTATGTCTTCCCAAGAACTGTGCAGTGGTCACTTCTACCAATGCTATGATGAACAGTCATTCAAGACTCATTTTTCATTTCTGTATATACCTCCCTATCTAAAAATATTCCTGTTTAGCCTTTATCAAGCCACGAAATGGATATAGCAATGGAGTTGGGTTTTCTCTGCTAATTCCCGGGAACATATTTTAGGCTCAAACAAGACTCAAAGTCATAGTACTAATGGACAAAAATCCATTACCGGCTTCTGCAGCTTTTGATCTGCTCAACCCCACCCTCACCTGTGATGTCCTAGTCCCCATTAAAACTATTAATGTCTCTCACCCTGGCAGTTCCTCTGGTACGGTACAACACTCATCTCTGCTCCCTTAACTCCAAAGGATGCAGAATTACAGATATGGTGGATATGATTTAGTCATTCACTGCCAGATCTGGTCCTTCTATTATCTGCCAAAACTGCTCACTATTCTAGGATCATCCTGGAATGCAAAGATTAATCCTCTCTCCCCTGTCTCCTACACTCTCACCTTCAGCAACAAGTGCAAAGAGATCATGGACTTCTTTGTCAATAAGATTGAGAGCATCCAATCAGCTGCCTCTGCCATTTTCCTCCTATCTCCTTGCCCACTGCGCCAAGCTTCCTCTAAGGTTCCCCATGCCCTAATCCTCAACTACCATTATTCTCTAGTTTCTCTCCTATTTCCCTTCAAGCCCTCTCCAAGCTCATTTTATCGATGAGACCCATCGCCTGCTCTCTCCACCCTATTCCCACTAAACTACTGACTATGCAACTTCCCTTCCTGGCTTCCATTTTAGCTGATATTATTAATGGTTCTCTCTCTTTAGGCACTGTTTTTCTCTTTTGCAAAAAGAAAAAATACCCCTGGCCAGTGTTTCCTCTAAGCTGCACAGAAACCTAGAAGTTTCTGCACAGGCCGAGCACAAGTAGGCCCCTTTAAGTTACTGTGCATGAGCCTCCGTGTAAATAGATTTCAAGGTCATGTACACTTAAATGAATATGCACACGATAAAAAAAAGTGTTGCCCTTGACCTCTCAATTCTAGCAAACTATCATCCATCTCGAACCTCCCTTTCCTCTCCAAAGTCCTTGAACGTGTTAAAGGTGCTTTATAATTACAAGTTGTTGTTGGTGCTGTTCTACTGAAGGCTCCCTGTTTACTCAAATCTACCTTCTTGGTCAAAATGTGCATATAGAGAAAAGTATGGATCCTTATTACATCAATGTTGCAATGCTCCGTTATATCTATCTGAATTAATCTACCTCAAATATGTATTTTGGTAGAATTTAGCACGGCATACTTCCTTTTCCATAACAAACAATGGTCAAAATAATTTTATTTGGCATTCCCAAATAAAGGAAACAGAATTAAGCTATGTTATTCTTTTCTTTTTCAACTATAGTCTCATCTCTTAATTGGTAAGCTGCAAAATCTTATTTGTGGCTTCCATGGAAACCTGAATTTTTTGCTAGTTTGCATCCTCATTGTAAACACAATGCAGTTCCTTGGTACCGCCACTTAATGGCGCAATGTTTTGACTTGTAAATATGAAGCTGACAAAAAGCTTTAACTGCTCAGCAGAGCATGCTATTCTCCAGCTTCATGGGAGTGTGTTATTTTCTGGCTTAAATGAGCTGAAACACAGAAAAACAACTGCCCATATTTATCATCTTGATTATCTCCCAACCTCTTTCTGCTGTTTTTCCATTGTTTTACAGAGTTTCAGCCTCTCTGTGTTCTAATCCCTCCAACTTCAATCATTCCAGTCTCTCGGCAGCTTTTTGCTGCCTTGCAGAATGAATCAAAACATCACCAAAAGAGGGAAAAAAGGAACAGAAAGAAAATTATTTAGGAGGACAAGTAAGACACCTGGAGCACTATTTTTAAAAGCAGGAAACAGAAAAATTAAAAAAACAAAAAACAAAAATGTATATGAGGAAAAACAATAATTGGAAGGGGAGGGGAAGCTGTTGTACAATTAGTATAAAGAAAACCTTCCTCAGAAGGTCTAAAACAATATCTTGTGTTTGAAATGGAATACCACTAGTGTGTGTTTGAGGTTAAGACATATTTTTGGGGCAGTGCAGACAAATCTTTGCTCTACACTAAATCTGTGGTATTGCTAATCTTGTTGCTGCTGTTAGATAGGAAGAGTGGGACTCAATTCCATTCTCTAATGCCTCATCATAATGAGTAAACCTACAGAATCTCATAATTTAACCAGCATAATGTTTTCTCGGTCTAACTTCCGGTGGTTGAATATTCCTATTGCTGATGTCAGGCTAACCAAGAAGGAAATATTGCTCTGCAGCTTTTTGAGAGATTAAAAGTTAATTTAGATTTAAGCAGCATCAGTAAGCTTAGAAATAAACCATTTGACACCCAGTCATCAAGTGGCAAGTTTATAGCTTCAGCTTTAACTATCATTTGGGCATCCCTGCTGTTTCCCAAAATGTTTCTCCAGTTTCTAAAACAAAAGTAAAAATACTGCTGATACTGGAAATGTGAAATAATAACAGATGAGTTCTGATGAAAAGTTATAGACCTGAAATATTAATGTTTCTTTCTCCACAGCTGCTGCCTGACCTGCGGAATGCTTTCAGCCTTTTCTGTTTTTATCCCCCATTTCTAACTCAGTCTGTATTTTCAGTTCCAAACATGATCTCTCAGGGACCAAGAAACAAAGTCAGGCATGGTTCTGCCCAGCAGACGCTTAACTCTTATCATCAGGTCACAGAATAGCACTGGTCATTTTGTGGAACTTCATAGTTTGGGTTATCCTTCTCTCCTAGGGGACCAGACAAGGGAATGAAAGTAGAGACAAGGCGGCAGCAATTCCTCTTGAGCAGCATGCCAGAATGAGGGATATCGCATTGAATTCCCTGTTTCATGCCCAGCCTGATATGCAGTCAATAGAATCGAATATCACGTAGGAAGTATAATGGGCGGTTGACTCAATAACACCCATGTTTCACTATTGCCCAAAATGAATGCCTACCCTTTACTCTCTGCGAGAGTGGATACTTGTTAAGAAGTAATGTTGAGGTAGGAAGCAATGGTGTGCCCAAAATAAAAACAGAAAGTGCTGATGAAAGGTCGCAGACCGGAAACGTTAACTCTGCTTCTCTCTCCACAGATGCTGCCTGACCTGCTGGGTATTTCCAGCACTTCCTGTTTTTATTTCAGATTTCCAGTATCTACAGTATTTTGCTTGTATTATGATGGTGTGCCCAAATTTGCCTTTATTGTTATCTGGTTTGTCATGCTTAGATAAATTCACTTGGATTAAGTCACAATTTACCTGATAGCTTGCAACCCACCTGATTCAGCTACTTCTGCTATCGGCACTCCTTGTTCGAAAGCCATGAATCCTAATACAGAGAAAATAGCAAAACCAGCAACAAAGCTGGTGCCACTGTTGAGGCAGCAGAGCATTATGCAATCCCTGCAAAACAACAACAACATTTACTTAATGCTCAAAACAGCTTTTTGTATTTAACAAACATTTGACTATGAACTAGAGAGCAGTTCATTTAATATTCAACGTGATTACTGTATTGAATGTGTCTTTAAACAGAAGATATCAGTGATAACTTCAAAGTGTTTTTTTGGTAAGAATAACGTATTGTTTCTGTCACATCAAAATCAGGAAGAATTTATACTGATTATCTCTAAGCTCCCAAAACACAGAACCATAGAAAAATTACAGCACAGAAGGAAGCCTTTCAGCCCATCATGATCGTGCCAGCCGAAAAAACTAGCCAATCTAACCCCACCTTCCAGCACCTGGTCCATAGCCTCGCAGGTTACAGCACTTCAGGTGCATGTCCTGGTACCTTTTAAAGGAGTTGAGGGTTTCTGCCTCCACCACCGTTCCTGGTAGTGAATTCCAGACACCCACTGCCCTCTGGGTGAAAAGGTTTTTCCTCATGTCCCCTCTAATCCTTCTACCAATTACCTTAAATCTGTGCCTCCTGGTAATTGACCTCTCCGTTTAGGGAAACTGGTCCTTCCTGTCTACTCTATCTAGGCCCCTCATAACTTTGTACACCTCAATTAAGTTACCCCTCAGCCTCCTCTGTTCTAAGGAAAACACCCCTAGCCGATCCAATCTTTCCTCGTAGCTGCAACTTTCAAGCCCTCACAACATTCTTGTAAACCTCCTCTCTACTCTCTCCAGAGCAATTATGTCCTTCCTGTAATGTGGTGACCAGAACTGTACACAATACTCCAGCTGTGGCCTAACCAGCATTTTATACAGTTCCAGCATTACATCCCTGCTTTTGTATTCTATACCTCAGCCAATAAAGGAAAGCATTCTATATGCCTTCTTCACCACTCTATCTACCTGTCCTGCCACCTTCAGGGACCTGTGGACATGCACTCCAAGGTCTCACAGTTCTTCGACCCCTCTCAATATCCTCCCATTTATTGTGTATTCCCTCGCTTTGTTTGCCCTCCCCAAATGTATTCCCTCACACTTCTCTGGGTTGAATTCCATTTGCCACTTTTCCACCCACTCAATCAAACCATTGATATCTTTCTGGAGTCCACAGCTATCCTCTTCACTATCAACTACATGGCCAAATTTTGTGTCATCTGCAAATTATCCAATCATGCCTCCCACATTTAAGTCCAAATCATTAATATATACCACAAACAGCAAGGGACCCAACACTGAGCCCTGTGGAACGCCACTGGAAACCGCTTTCCATTCGCAAAAACATCCATCAACTACTACTCTTTGTTTCCTGTCACTGAACCAATTTTGGAGCCAACTCGCCACATTCCCCTGTATCCCATGGGTGTTCATTTTACAGACCAGTCTGCCATGTGGGACCTTGTCAAATGCCTTACTGAAATCCATGTAGACCACATCCACTGCATTACCCTCATCAATCCTCCTTGTTACTTCCTCAAAAAAATCAATCATGTTAGTAAGACATGACCTTCCCCGAACAAATCCATGCTGACTATCCCTGTTTAATCCATGCCTTTCTAAGTGGTAGTTTATCCTTTCCCTCAGAATTGATTCTAATAATTTACCCACTACCAAAGTCAGACTGACTGACCTATAATTATTTAGCCCTTGTCTTGCATCCTTTTTAAACAATGGTATAATATTTGCAGACCTCCAATCCTCTGGCACTTTGCCCGTATCCAATGAGAATTTGAAGATGATTCTCAGTGCATCCGCTATTTCATACAAATACCAAGCTAAACGTTTAGCCAAACACTATTGCAGCCTGAATGCACAATTGAGCCTGCCTCGCCCAACAATGCGAGGTAAGATCATTTGCAAAATTTTCTGGTTCCCTGGGAATGACATCAATGTCATGCATGTAAAGGGCTAATGGCTGTCTGTTATGCATCGGCTGAATTTCTAGCATGAGGGAGAGGAACACGAAGTACAGGGTGGGGGCAGTTGCACTAAGCAAGGGTAGACCTTGTTTTATTTACTAACAGTGGTCTGTGTTTCACCAGCTATTCAGAGTGGGTACAATGTGCTGGAAAGCTTCAGCTGCAATGTGGGGAGGATCCTAATTCAATTAAGCCTTAAGTGCAGCTTGTTTGTAGGCTCCCAGCAGGCTTTTCACTTGCTGTCTGGGGCGAAATTGGGCTTGGTAGCGCCAGTTCCCGTTAGGGTTTCAAAATGGCCCCCACGTGTGCATGCACATTTCTTGCATGAAGTACACCGGACACCATCTTGATAAAAGTGTTGGTGCACATACACTTAACATCTTCTGGCAGTATGCAGAGCAGGCAGATCACGACATCAATCAGTGTGCAATGCTGGTTTGACATCAGCACACACCTCCTTCTGGAATGTGCCTTTGCAAAGCGAGTCTGGAAAGAGATGCAATGGTTTTTGTCCCGGTTCATCCTGAGCAGCTCTGCAATGCAGGACTCAGTTTTCTACGGGCTGTTCCCAGGGACGTACACTGAGATAAACATCAACTGTTGCTGGAGGACCATCAATTCAGTGGAAGATGCACTTTGGTCTGCCCAAAACTGGCTGGTCTTCCAGTGCAAAGAGCTGTCCACGACCAAGTGTTGCAGACTGGCACATTCCAAGGTCCAGGACTACGTGCTGAGGGATGCACTAAAGCTTGGGACAGACGCTGCAAAGGCTCAATGGGGAAAGGCCACTGTTTGAGGTCCTCCCGCCATAGTATACTGAGGGGCTGGAACCCGTGTTAAACCCCTCGGGCTGTATGCACCAGAGAATGTTTTGACATGTAATGCAAATGTTCATCATAATATAATCTGAAAGGCAAGTGTAGTGAGGCACCTCATGTACTGTATTGAAAGAAACTGATCTGTACTGCACTTTATATAATGTTCAATTTGAATTCTTATGTAATGTATTTTTACAAATTGTATGAATAAAGTAGACCTTTGGAAAAAAAGTTTGCCATTCCAGCCGATGGTCTCTCTTAACCTTGCACAGCTTAGCACACATTTAGCACCATGAAGGGGCCCCTCCCCCACCCTGACAAAAACAACACTGTTTAAAGGAATCATCAACTATTTATAGGTTAGCTGATGGTTTATTTCTTCTGGCTGTTGCTCCAATTCTTCACGGTTTTTGGTGCTTTTCATAGTTGTTTTAAATTTCAAAAGTGTACAAGGAGTAGCTGCTATGAACTCTACTCCTCAGAAACCTAACTTAGAATCATAGAATGATGCAGCACAGAAGGAGGCTATTTGGCCCATCGTACCTATGCTGGCTCTTTGGTAGAGGTGCTGAAGGACTTTTTCTTCACTTCAAGGCTTCTGCACAAAATCACTGTTCCCAGCCACAGGTATATTAGTAGGTCTTCCTCTTCAAATCCAGCATGACTTAGAGAATGAGCAGAGGCCACGCAGAGCAGGACAAGCTGCTAGAAGAGGGAGGAGGAGGATGGGGGAGAAGAGTTCTCAGCAGAGGACCATATCTGCTTAGGGTGTTCAGCGAACAATTCTCCCACCCTAAACCTCAGTGAGAGCAGGGCAAGGACTGCATTGCCAGTGGCTTTGAAGGTTACTGTAGCTTTAGACATCTGGCTATTTCCAGGCTGGTGCTGCAGATAATTACAACATTTCGCAGTTTGCAGTGCATTGTTGCATAAGGGAGGTCATTAAGGCTCTCTATTCAAAGAGAGAGAACTTTATTTCATTCCCTCTTTCCAGAGAGAAGCAGGCAGAGTGAGCACAACGTTTTGCAAGGTTTGGAGACTTCCCTATGATGCAGGGTGCCATTGATGGTTCATACATTGCTTTGCATATGCCACATTTCAACTCTGCCATGTACGAGAACGAAAGGGATTCCATTCCCTCAAAGTACAGCTGGTGTGTGACCATAGATATTTCATCATGCAGGTCAATGCCTGGTACACTGTGGTAGTCCCTTGTGTCAGCAATATTTCAGCCACCATAACAAACTATAGGGTGGCTACTGGGTGACCAGGGCCATCTGTTGACAACATGAGTAAAGAGTTTGGTTTGCAATCCATGCACTAATGCGCAGCATGAATACAATGAGAGCCATGCTGCCACAAGAAATGTGATAGAGCAAGCAACTGCCATGACGATGCAACAATTTCACTGCCTGGACTGTTCTGGAGGACCTGGCCTTAAGATTTGTGGTGGTCTGCTGCATGCTGCAGAACCTTGCCATCATGAGGAAACAGCCCCTCCACTATTTCGAATGATCTCAGCACCTCCAGTAGCCACCATGCAACTTCCCTTTAAGAGATGCAGGCTAGCTTTTAGTAGTACTAGCAAGTAACAATATTGGGTCCCTTGCTGATGCATGCAGTCAATGAACAGCCCTGGGAGTGCTGGCTGTACACAGCAATCTTTATAATGAGTAGGCAGTACAAAGTTGGCATGCTGCCTGCATTACACAGAACGGGCACGGGATAATCGTGCATTGCAATCCCCGTATCTGTTTTGGAGGGCCCTCCAATGTAGCCCCACTGTGTGCCTTGTTGCCCTCAGGCTTCTGCACCCATAATATGGTGGAAGGTGCCTGCTGTCGTTTTATTATCCCCTATGTATATATTTCAGTAATACATTGCTAAAAGCGAAAAACATTGTGAAGTTAATTAATACCTGATGCAGAGAAAATTGTAATTGCTCTCACAGAAATCAATGCAAGCTCTGAAGTGAGGTAATTTACTTAAAGAAAGACTTGATTTACATAGCACCTTTCATGACCTCAGTTCATCCTAAAGTGCTTTACAGCAATGAAGTATTTTTAAAATGTAGTGACTGTAGTAATGTAGAAAATGTGACAACCAATCTGCACACAGCAAGCTCCCACAAACAGCAACATGATGATGATTAGATCACCTGTTTTAGTCATGTTGGCTGATGGGTAAATATTGTCCAGGTCACCCCTGCTCTCTTCGAATAGTGTCGTGGGATCTTTTATGTCCACCTGAGAGCGCAGACGGGGCCTTGGTTTAAAGTCTCATTCGAAAGACAGCCTTGGTACTGCACTGGAGTGCCAGCCTAGATTATGTGCTTAAGCCTCTGGAATGGGATCTGAAACCACAACCTTCTGAGTCAGAGGGGAGAATGCTACCATTGAACCACAGATGACACCTAAGTAGATCTCAAAGCAACAATTTGTATTACACCAGGGACTCATGTTGACTCTCACATTCTGGTGATTCACTGATCCATCTTACACAATCCAAATATACTGTCTAAAGAAGAATATGAAGCTAAGTTCCTGACAACATACCACATCCTTCCATTTTGGCACAGTAGGGTAGATTTTCCTCACCGGGTTCCAATTGTACGTTAATCAGACAGTGTTTTATCAGCACCGACGGGTCTGTTAGTTGCTAACCCTGCCTGCTTTAGTAAGGTCAGCTTCACTTTCGTAATGTGAGCTTAGTATTTAAAGGTAAATGGCTGCAGATGGAACACAGAAATGTTGGCAGCCTTTACAAAGGCTTCTGATATTTTTAATGTATATTTCAGCCTTTGTAAATGCAGCGCAACAAAAATCAACTGGAAAACTTCAGTAGCTGGCAGAGTAAATGTGGAAGTGGGAGACAGAGTTGCTGATCACAAGATGGAGCAGAACAACAGCTGATCCCTCTATTGGATGACTGGCAAGGTGAAGGTGATGCTGCTCAAGGTGCGTGCAAGTGAGGAGGGTGGACCTGTTTACTGCTCCAAAGTGCAGGATCCAACTCATGACAGCTTTGCTGCAGGCTTAGAAAGAGGCAGAAGCAGAGAATTTCAGGGTACAGCTGACCATTTCCACCAGCAGAAATGCCAGCCCCAAGCTGCATGTCACCTGCAGGCATCCTGACAGCAGATTGCATAACTCTTGTCACTGCCTCCCTGGTGAATTGGAGCCTCTGCAGACAGAGGCCCTCTGTGATATGTGCGTATCTACCTGCATATACAGCCGAGAGAGTTCCACCAGTCGGCACTGTCTACCTCTGATGCAGGCTGACCTGGCATGCAGCCCTCTGTTTCTTCTGCACCTTTTCCTTCCAAAAAATAAGTAAAGGGGGATTTCCATGGGGACCTGCTGTGTTAATACTGTTGATGTACCATAAAAAAATGAGTGTTGTAACACTTCTGCCAAAGCCTCTTGAGCAACTAAGAACTGACAAAAAATAAAAAGGAATGTAAGCCAACAAAATGCCAGGAAAAAAAATAACTCAGGATACAGCAACAAGTCTTTTTCTAGGCCTCCCTTGTTGCACACCCACATAGAACATAGCAACACTGCACACCCACTTTAAATTGATGGCTTTTGAACTATGTGTTATTTTGCACAAACTCCAGGAAATTGTGTAGATATCCCAAGCCAGCTCAGACCTTCATTTAAATATTGTAACTGGGCAAACTGGTGGGTGCTTCTGCTGTCATTTGAAAACCCAAACATAAAAACAAAGGGCTAGATGGGCAGAGATCTAACATAATCAATCTCTACTCATATTTCTGATCTGGTACACACAATTTACAACTGTTTATTGGGCACAACCAATCAGAAAATCCACCCTATTTAATCCAAAGACAAACATACTCATTTTCTGCTTTCTCAGTTATACAATATTATCCAATCTTAACGGGACCCACAAATAGAATACGCGTTTGCTGGCGAGCCTGTTAAAACACATGCTGTCCTTTAATAAACAATGTCAATGACATTCATAAAAAAAGGTCCAAAATGATAAAAGAACAGCCAAGAGACTTGTTTCTGATCAACATTGTCACCTTTTGTTATGTTTTTAGGTGTTTACAGGAGATATATTGTATGGATTCACCGTCACAACTGCAAGTACATGCTACATCTATTTTGGATGCTCTCCGTTACCTCACCCAGTGACCATTTTGCAGGTATAAATTGAGTTAGGCACTGCTGTAGGAAAACATTAGAGCAGAGAAGGCGGAGGGTGGACCTGATTGAGGTATACAAAATTATGAGGGGCATAGATAGGGTAGATAGGAGGAAGCTTTTTCCCTTAGCAGAGGTATCAATAACCAGGGGGCAGGAGGTTTAGAGGGGATTTGAGGAAACACTTTTTCACCCAGAGGGTGGTTGGAATCTGGAACACACTGCCTGAAGGGGTGGTAGAGGCAGGAACCCTCACAACATTTAAGAAGTACTTAGATGAACACTTGAAACGCCATAGCATATAAGGCTACAGGCCAAGTGCTGGAAAATGGGATTAAAATGGATAGGTGCTTGATGGCCAACACGGACACGATGGGCCAAAGGGCCTGTTTCTGTGCTGTATAACTCTATGACATTAGAACAGGGAAGACTAACAGGAGATTTGATAGAATTGTTTAAAATCTCGAAGGGTTTAGATAGAGTAAATAACGAGAAACTTTTTCCAATGGCTAAAGGGTCAATAACCAGGGGGCACAGATTTAAGGTGATTGCCCAAAAACCCAGAGGCGATAGAAGGAAAATCTTTTTTACACAGTGAGTGGTTAGGATTTGGAATGTGCTGCCTGAACCGGTGGTGGATACAGATTCAATTGCAGCTTTCAAAAGGGAATTGGATAAATAGTTGAAGGAGAAAAAAAAATTGCAGGGATATGGGGAAGTCAGGGTAGTGGGACTAACTGGAAAGAGCCGGCACAGAGTCAGTGGGCTGACTGGCCTCCCTCTGTGCAGGATTGTTCCATGACTCTATAACTCTATGAACTAAATGATGTGTTAGCTGCCGAATGCCTAGGCAAATGTAGCAAGACCCAGGATCAAACAAAAAAGCCCTTGTCACTGTCTTCTGACTTACTGGAATATATCATATGGACCACATGATCTCCTGGACTTTGGTAAATGGAAGAATAAATACTCTCTGACTGTGGCTTGTTTTATTAAAATTGAACATGTAAAGGAACACTACAATTACAAACCTAAAGGATCTCCTGAAATATCAAAAACAATGAAAATGCCTCTGTTACGCCTACCCTTAACATAAACTGACCGTTAAAACACCATGGAGCCTCTGATTAGCCTTTTAGTTCTGACAGCTTCAGACTTACATTAGCTGTAAATCGTTTTGGGATGTCCTTAATGTCATGAAAGGTGCTACATGAATGCATGTTCTATCTTTCTTTTTATTCCCATCTTGATGCAATACCTCCAAACATCGATCTCCAAATTCCTTTGAAGATAGATCAGAACAAAGAATATTAAAAACTGCAATTCTCATAACCATCTATTTGGTGGTCAGCCATTTATAATCTTCCAAATGCCTGGGGGGGTTCAGTGCTCTTTGAAGCTCATGACCTGTACTTTCAGGGTATTCACACTTAGACAGCTATCTGAGATGGACAGAATAACACTGATGGCACTCAACCAACATTAGGATCTCAAACCACCAGGCATTGTCCCTCTCTCCTTTAAATCTGCCATCATCACCCCTCTCCTCAAAAAAACAGCCCTTGACCCCCACCATCCTTGCAAACTACCACCCCAAACATCTTTTATTCTTTTTGGGATGTGAGTGCCAGCATTTGTTCCATCCCTATTTGCCCTTGACAAATGAGTGGTTTGCTAAGCCATTTCAGAGGGCAGTTAAGAGCCACCCACATTGGGTCTGTGGGTCTGGAGTCACATGTAGGTCAGACCAGGTAAGGAAAGCAGATTTCTTTCCCTAAAGGACATTAGTGAACCAGAGGGGTTTTTACAACAATCATTGATAGTTTCATCGCACTATTACTGAGACCAGCTTTCAATTCCAGATGTTTATTAATTAAATTTAAATTCACTAGCTGCCATGGTGGGATTTGAACTCATGTCCCAAGGGCATTAGCCTGTGTCTCCGGATTACTAGCTCAGCAACATTACCACTAAACCACCATCTCCAACCTCCCTTTCCTCTCCAAAATCCTTGAACGTGTAGTTGACTCCCAAATCTGTTCCCATCTTTCCTGGAACTCCATGTTTGGAACTCCCCTCCAACCCAATGGGATTTCTACCCTTGCCACAGTGCCAGAAACGCTCTTATCAAAGTCACAAATGACATCCTATGTGACTGTGACAAAGGTAAACACTCCCTTCTCATTCTTCTCAACCTGCCTGCAGCCTTTGACACGGTTGACCATCCTTCTCCAACACCTCTCCACTGTTGTCCAGTTGGGTGGGACTGCACTCACCCAATTCCATTCTTAACTATCTAATCAGATCCAGAGAATCCCTTGCAATGGCTTTTCTTCCTGCTCCAGCACTGTTACCTCTGGTATCCCCCAGGGATCTATCCTTGGCCCTCTCCTATTTCTCATCTACATGCTGCCCCTCAGTGACATCATCTGGAAAGCATTAAAAAAGCATTAGTTTACACATGTATGCTGACGACACCCAGCTCTACCTCTCTCAACTCCTTCACGGTTGCTGAACCATCAGACTGCTTATCCGACATCCAGTAATGGATAAGCAGAAATTTCCTCCAATTAAATATTGGGAAGACTGAAGCCATTGTTTTTGGTCCCTGCTCCAAACTCTGTTCCCTAGCTACTGACTCCATCCCTCGCCCTGGCAACAGTCTGAGATTAAGCCAATCTGTTGATAACATTGGTGTCACATTTGACCCAGAGATAAGCTTCTGACCTCATATTCGTGCCATCTCTAAGACCGCCTAATTCCACCTCTGTAATCGCCCGACTTCGCCCCATCTCAACTCATCTGCTGCTGAAACCCTCATTCATGCCTTTGTTACCTCTAGACTTGACTATTCCAATGCACTCCTAGCTTGTCTCTCACATTCTATCCTCATTAAACTTCAGGTCATCCAAACTCTGCTGCCCATGTTTTAACTTGGACCAAGTCCTGCTCTCCTATCGCCCCTGTGCTCGCCAACCTACATTGGGTCCCGTCAAGCAACGCCTTGATGTTAAAATTCTCATTTTTGTTCTCAAATCTCTCCTTATCTCTGTAATCTTCTCCAGCCCCACAAGGCTCTGAGATATCTGTGCTCCTCTAATTCTGGCCTCTTCAGCATCCCTGATTTTAATCGCTCAATCATTGGCAGCCGCGCCTTCCATTACCTAGACCGTAAACTCTGGAACACCCTCCCTACGCCTCTCCGCTTCTCTAATTCACTTTCCAGCTGTAAGACACTCCTTACAAATCTACCTTTTTGACCAAGCTTTTGGTCATCTGACTTAATATCTCATTATGTGGCTCGGTGTTATATTTTGTATGATAATGCTCCTGTGAAGTGCCTTGGGACATTTTATTATGTTAAAGGTGCTATATAAATATAAGTTGTTGTTTTTCTACAGGCACAAGTGAGTGCTTTTGACATACAGAACATAATGTGTACTCTGCAGCTTGATAGTCAGCTAACAGTGTTTGATGTTAACCCCATTTGTACAGTACCCAGCAAGAAGAATTCAATAAATAGTTCAGGACACCTCTTCATAATTGTACATTTGTTGCAACTAATCAAACAATGGGAATTTGGGATTTTGCTTCATGCTGAACAAAGTTTGGCATTCCAAAGCCGATCTACCCATACCAGAGTGAGTAAAGTACAGGTTGCAGGATCAGCTGGAAGCTGTTATTTCTACATGGAGAACTTGTTTGTCAACCCAAAATTCCAGGGTTTAGGAAGGGAAGAAAAGCTCGACATTCCCACCAGAGGGCTTCAGTTTGGGACAGAACCCAGATTTGCTGGGATTCTACCCTGCATAACTTATCTGGGAAACCCAATCAGTGGGTGTGAAGATGTCTTCTATCTGCCCCTACTACCCCTCACGTCAACAGAAAGCATTGGCTGTTCCTGGGAGTTCTGCCCATTACATCCTCTTTAGCTTCAAGGAGAGCTGAGACGTGTTCTGTACTGGGCCGTCTAAACAGGCTGTGTTTGCTGACAACGCAACTACTAGGTGGCACAGTATTGGCACATGCGCAAATGCAGCCTCATCGACTGAAACATCACTGTCTGCGAGGCCTCAGGCAGCTGCTAGTAAAAAATATGGCGCTGCTCAATTTAACACAAAACAAATTGAACCCAAACCCCTCACACCTCAATGTCCACGATCACCGCCTCTATCCTCTCCCCCCCACAACAGTACCTTCTCGTGATTGCCACTTCTGTTCCCTGCTCCCTTCCACGCCTGCCTTCTTGCCGCTCCAACCCACAGTTCTCTTCTGTGCCAGACTGGTTGCCATGCCAACCTGCCGCTTGCTTCCCGCCTCACCGGCCAGAGAAGCGGCGGGTTGGCAAGGGGAGGGGAAGCGAGCAGTGGGATGGAGTGGTGACCAGTCGGGAGTGGAGAAATGGAGCAGCAAGAGAGAATGGCGGGAGGGAGTGGGGAAGAGAAGCGGCGATTGAGGCCGCTTTCCAAAACTCGCGCTGGAGGCTGACATCCCTTTGCGTGATGATGTATTTGCGAGCATGCTGAGAAAGCTTGGGTGCAATTAGCGCGTGCACAAGGATGAATGCGTTCCCCGCACATGCGCAGTTCGGACTGCAGTGATGACGTCGGTGCTTGGCTGCGTTGTCAGGAGACACTCAATTTCAAATATGCCTCCCAGCAAAGGCAATCAATCTCAGAAGAGATCAATTATTTTTAGAAGGCAGGCCTTGCCTTCCTTTTGGGGCAAAGAACAAAAGGATTTGGTGGTAAGGTCTTCCTGCCGCTCTGCAGCACCTTTGGGCTCTCAGGACTGTTACAAGTTTTGTGCCTGCGGTAGATAATGTTCTGTGTTTAGCAGCACCAGGCATTCCCTTTAAGCTCCTTTTATTGACCCACTACCTACATGAAAATAGCAAATCTGGGGAGCTGTAATAAGATCCCTTGTCCTATGCACTGGTTATTGTGAGCTTGCACATGCCCTACATATTATCCCTCCCTTTCAGATGGCAAGCTAATCAGCAAACTAGCAAGACAAGGCCAAATAAAACCAACAAACTGGCTTAGTGGACGTGTATTGCACAGAATACCATTTTCATAGTGGGATTTACTGCTCATAATATCAAAAACAATAAATTACACAAATTGTGTCCTCAGTATGGACCTGCTTTTACTTTAGAAGTCAGCATTGCTGAAGTGAGTGACACTGGCGTAGAACATAAGAATGCAAGAAATAGGAGCAGGAGTAGGCCATTTGGCCCCTCAAGCCTGCCCCCCCCATTCAATAGGATCATGGCTGATCTGCCCCAGACCTCAACTCCTATTTCGTGCCAACTCCTCATAGCCCTCAACTCCCCGATATTTCAAAAATCTATCTACCTCCTCTTTAAATACTTTCAGTGATCTAGCCTCCACAACTGTCTGGGGTAGAGAATTCCAGACATTCACTACCCTCAGAGAAGAAATTCCTTCGCATCTCAGTTTTAAATGAGTGTCCCCTTATTCTGTAACTATGTCCCCTAGTTCGAGATTCCCCCACGAGTGGAAACATCTTCTCAACATCTACCCTGTCAAGCCCCCTCAGCATCTTGCACGTTTCAATAAGATTCTTCTAAACTCCAATGAATAAAGACCTAACCAGTTTAGCCATTCTTGAAAAGTCAACCCCTTCATCCCAGGAATCAGCCTAGTGAATCTCTTTTGAACTGTTTCCATGCCAGTATATCCTTTCTTAAACACGGGGACCAAAACTATACACAGTACTCCAGGTGCGGCCTCACTAGCACCCTGTACAGTTGTTAGAAGATTTCCCTATTCTACCTTTTGAGTCTTCCTACCAAAGTGCATGACCTCACACTTTCCTACATTAAATGCCATCTGCCAAGTTTTTGCCCATTCACTCAACCTATCTATATCCCCTTGCAGATTCCTTATGTCCTCATCACAACATGTCCTCCCACCTATTTTTGTATCATCAACAAATTTGGATATATTACACTCTGCCCCATCCTCCAAGTCATTAATATAGATAGTGAATAATTGAGGCCCTAGGACTGATCCTTGCGGCACTCCAATAGTTACGTCTTTCCAACCTGAAAAAGACCCATAAATCCTGACTCTCTGTCCTCTGTGAGTTAACCAATCCTCAATCCACGCTAATACATTACCCCCAATACCGAGAGCTCCTATCTTGTGCAATAATCTTTTATGTGGCACCTTATCAAATGCCTTCTGGAAATCCAAATACACTACATCTACCGGTTCCCCTTTATCAACTCTGTTTGTTATATCCTCAAAGAATGCTAGCAAATTTGTCAAACATGATTTCCCTTTCATGAAACTATGTTGACTGTTTGATTGTGTTAAGCTTTTCTCAATGTTCTCCTATTTCTTCTTTAATAATGGACTCTAGCATTTTTCCAACGACCTATGTTGAGTGGCTGAGTGGACTATAGTTTCCTGCTTTTTGTCTCCCTCCCTTCTTGAACAGGGGCGTCACATTAGCGGTTTTCCAATCCGCTGGGACCCTCCCGGAATCCAGTGAGTTCTGGAATATTTCGACCAATGCCTCCACTATTTCTGCAGCCACCTCCTTTAAAACCCTTGAATGTAGGCCATCAGGTCCTGACGACTTGTCTGCCTTTAGTCCCATTAGTTTGTCAAATACTTTGTCCCTCGTGATAGAGACTGTTACAAGATCTTTCCTCCCATTAGCTCCTTGCTTATCTGATATCTGTGGGACGTTTATCGTGTCCTCCACCATGAAGACCGATGCAAAATATTAGTTTAAATTATCCGCCATTTCCCTGTTCCCCGTTATCAATTCTCCAGTTGCATCCTCCAAGGGTCCCACGCTCACTTTAGCTACTCTCTTTCTTTTTATATACCCGTAGAAGCTCTTGCTGTTTGTTTTTATATTTCTTGCCAATTTACTTTCATAATCAATTTTCTCCCTCTTTATTAGCTTTTTAGTCATCCGCTGCTGGTTCCTAAAAAATTCCCAATCCTCTGGCCTACCACTAGTTTTCGCCACTTTGTATGCCTTAGTTTTTGACTGCCTTTGTTAACCACGGGTGGTTCATCCTTCTCATCGAGTCCTTCTTTTGGACCGGGATAAATTTTTGCTGAGCATTATGAAATATCTGCTTAAATGTCTGCCACTGCTCATCCACTGACCTTCCCCTTAGTCTATTTTCCCAGCCCACTTTAGACAACTCATTCTTCATACCTCTGTAATTGCCCTTCTTTAAGTTTGAGTTGCTCGCCCTCAAACTGAATTTGAAATTCTACCATGTTGTGATCGCTACCACCTAGAGGATCCTTAACTACGATATCTCTTATTAATCCTACCTCATTACACATTACTAATTTAAAATAGCCTGCTCCCGGGTTGTCCAGAGGCGCATTTTGTGTGGAGGGTGTTGTTTTGAAATCAGGAAACATAGAAGAATGTGTTTCCTAAACGACCTACAGTTTTTTAAGTGCAGGACTCATTTAAATGTTTTTTGTTGGCTTCCTGCCTACAGGCAGCCTGATTGATAGGCTGGAGGCCAGACGGGAGGTGAAGCGTGCAGCACAAAGCAGCAGCCGAGGACAGCAGGAAGGTCTTACAGTGGGAGGGGCGGGAGGTGGCACGGTGGGAGAGATCATGGTGCGGGGGAGCGGAATGTCCGGGTTGCACGGGAGGCCACTATCATGGTGGGGTGGGCATTAGTCTGATGGTAGTTGGGGGGGTGGGGGAGCGGTGGAGGTGTCCAATGGTGAGGAGGAGCAGACATATCACAGGAGGACAGGGTTTACCGGGTAGCTTGCTGTACCTGGAGGAAATACTCCTGTCCTCCTGGTCCACAAGCAGTGCTGTAAATGCACTTCCTACATGGATTCAGCCCTTCTTGCTTCCTTTCACCTGCCACATTTCTCAAGGCCTGGGAAACCCGGCCACTATGAGTTAAAAATAGAATGAATATTAAAATTAAGGCACACAGCCTCATTATAATATATAAATGACCAAACCAACTCCCGCAAGCAGATTGGTTGCCTGCCCCCCTTAAAATCAGGAGCGGGTGGGTTCGAGGTGGGTTAAGTTCCTGTTTCAAATTTTTTGGAGCTAAAATCCAGGTCAGAAAGTCAGAGACCTCCCTCCCTCTGACTTACTGTTCCACACTCAAAACCCCCTGTAGCTTTGTTTTTTCACCCAGAGAAAGCCAAAAAGCTTAATCTCTACCATTATGTCATCTGTGAGGGTTAGCTCGCTTGAGCTGTCAATCAAAGCCACCACCTTAATTGAGGAATTTACTCTCCTCCTTGAATGTGCGAGCCATAGCTACTACATTGCCATTTTAGTCTCCTGCAGTGTTCAGTGATTGGAACCAATCCAATATCATAGGTGTGAATCTCTCTGGAATGCACTAACAATCCCGTTATTTTAAACTGTTATGGTAGTGCTAGTATGCATAATTCAGCTAACTGCTTTGCGGCTAATGGATCCCAGGATAACTTGTCTGTTTTTGAGACTTAACCCCTTGTGAACTGAATTTAACTTTGTAGCAATATAAATTAACTGTAAAGTTATTTTCAGACCAGCTAGGTAAAAGCTAGCAAAAAAATTTGAAAAGGACTTTACTTACAATTAAAAACACATCAAGCGTCTGCTAAATTTTCAGCAACACCTACTTTTTGCTTGTTGCACTTAAATCAATCAAGTGTACTCTCCTACTTGAGTATACAGATAGAGCTTTTTGTAGGTCTCAGTATTCAATAATTACATCCTATCAGACACATTGCCAGCTCTTTTTCTTTCCAATTTTTCCCATCACACCTCATAAGCTGGGATATGGGTCATGGGCACCTCTTCAATGCTTCACTCACGCACCCATTCTTCTGCTAGTCTAAATGGTGTTGGTGAAGATCAACTATGGGGTGCACCTTCACTCAAATTGATTCTTATCGCATCTGACATCCACATATATATACTTTCCAACTGGGATCACTTCATACTAATCAAAGAATCTAAACCCTGGCTGCTTATTCCTTTTCGGGTATATTGAAGCCTCCACAACTGCCATACAATAGGAATCTAAGCTGGCAATGTCTTTGTGTGTCTCAGAGACTGCAGACTTACTCATTAAGTCAGCAAGGAAACCATTAGAAAATAAATTAGCGTGAATTATTATTCTATTCATGTTAAAATGGCAAAAATATCATAGAGGTTCTATAAAGTAGCTATGTAAAGAAGATGTAATTGAAGAAACAACTGGATAATTTATGAAATGGTATTTAAAGTGCCTCTGCATAATCTAACAGCCCAGTGTCATTCACAGTGAAAATGTTAAAAGATAGAAGAATGAGGCTATTTAAATCAACCATTGTATTGTTGAGGAGAACAATGCAATACAACTTTATTTTAATGCCTCCAGCTGATAAAAGAATGCCAATCTGTGGGAGTGAGTACTTTGCAAACCACTTGGCTTTAAATAGAACACTGAGATTAACAATTGTTGAAATCTAACCAGTGCATTCAGTGTTCAAAAATCCACTTTTACAAATTGCTCTTTTACCTGTAGCAGTTGTTATGATAGGGATTGTAGCTTCCTAATGCTGTCAAGCATCCAAGGCAGATTGCATATGAGAAGAAAATCTGGGTACCGGCATCCAGCCAGACCTGCAAAGATATAAACGACTTGTCAATATTCTTCAATAACAGATCAATAACAGATGAATCTCAGTTGAAAAACAAATTTTAAAAAATAGAACCAAATAAGGCCATCATCTACTACATTACTAAGACTATCAAAGTATTAATGCAGCAGGGAACACTTTCAACTCCTATGGGCCCCAGAAAGAAAGTTTAGGCCTCCCTTTCTCTGGACTACAGCACCCCCCACCCCTGTCTTGAATACAATGTCCCTGCAAGATGATCCAGGAATTTAATCCCACCACCTACCTGTGTTGTTGAGCAGCCTCCAGGTTGTGCGATTTTCTGCTACTCCCCACCTATTTCAGGCATTCAGGTGGGAAGTCAGCTGGCAATATATGAATGAAGCCTAGGAGTTAAAATAGCCTGGGCTTCATTTCTGAAGCAACAAGCGAGTTTTCAAAAGTTTACTCCTCTACCCACCCGCCCAGAGTTAAAATCGAGGGCAACATTTCCACATGGCTTGCTATTTAATAATAAAGCCATTGGATATAAAGTAACATTCTGAATAAGTAATGGCTGCCCGTTTATGATCACATAAAATATGTGCGGTTTGTTTCCGATTTCTTTCCCCAACATTCGAAGCAAATATATGTTCCACATGCTGTCTCTGATACTTCTACTGTTACCTTAAATCTGTGCCTCCTCTGGTTACTGACTCTTCTGCCACTAAAAACAATTTCTTTTTATTTACTCTATCAAAGCCCGACACGATTTTGAACACCTGATCCAAATCCCCCTTAACCTTCTCTGTTCTAAAGGAGAGCAACTTCAGCATATTCCAAGAAATTGTTCTAATTGCTGGTGAGAATTCTGAAGGGACTTTGTGTTATTTTTAGTTTCTAAACTAAATGTGCACTTTATCAGTCTGGCTCAATTTCCAGCAGTCTTGCGTTTGAGTTCTAGCTGTAGTTCAAGCCTCACTTCAGACTTGAGCACATAGGTCTAGGCTTATCTTTCAATGAGATGTTGAACCACAGTGGGACATAAAATATTGTACTCATCATAGAGTAGCAAGGAATTCTCTTGTTGTCCTAGCTCGTATTTTTCCCTCAGCCAATGACAGCAAAAACAGATTATCTTGTTCTTCATTCACTTGCTGTATATGGGCTCTTGATGTGCACAAAGCTGACTGCTATGGTTAATAAACTGGCAATCTTTTAAAAAAAAAAATCTTTTTTACTGTCTGTAAACAAGTGTAAATCAAAATGATTAAAACACATCTTAGATTTAATTTTTTACTTAAAAAGTTCTGCCTTGTTTCCCTCTGCTCTCCTTCCTCTCTCTAGCTTATGCTGGTGTCATTTTAATGCTGTGCCTTCTACGTGTCTGTTGCGCAGGAAATTCTGACACCCTTATCCCCACAGTGACCCAATTTTCACGGGTAGGAAAGTCTGCAACTGGCGTAATGCGCCATATTTAGCATCATGGCTGACGGTCACCCAGACTTCGGTAATTTACAGTACTGGTTCAGTCTAGTAGCTTCTGCTGCCAAGATCACCTGGGGTAAAGCTTCCTCTGTGTCACTTGGGAATTTTTTAAAAACAAAGTTTGAAATGGTTCTGGTGATGTATTAAACTTTCAGCTTAAATGCAGGTGGAGATTCAAAGGCTGGCATCTGTTCATGTATACAGAGATCATGCCAAACATGGAATTATCCCTGTCTTTTGTTAATCCAAAAAAAATTTTCATCTGAATTTTAGTGAAAATACTTAATGGTCAGTAACAGGTACTTCATGTCCTTTTGGGTCCAATCAACAGTTCCCACCTCTTGCCTTCAATCAATATATTCTCTTCACACTCCATTCTTTCCTTCTCTCTGCTCTCTACTCTTTTCTCTTCCGCTGTGATCTTAGTTATTGTTAAAAACTAGAAAAACATCATGGTCGGTACCCCTTCTGAACTCCTCTATCTCTCTGGTCCCTCCTAAACTCCAGATATGCCATACTACATGTTTTTTTTTCTAATTTATATCCTTACCACATTGTAAACAAGATTCATTGAACTTTTTCCTATTTTTATTTCTTTGCCTTGTGTTCAAAACTGGAATCCCATTCTGTCTTTATTTTCAGAATTTTTAATTCCAATCTTGGCATCACCTAATAACTACTTCCTGACTAATCTGGTT
The DNA here is from genome assembly GCF_036365525.1 of Heterodontus francisci. NCBI lineage: Eukaryota > Metazoa > Chordata > Chondrichthyes > Heterodontiformes > Heterodontidae > Heterodontus > Heterodontus francisci. Next base: position 67,558,249 of record NC_090389.1, read on the forward strand.
GTGTATTCTTTTAAACCTTGATGATGACCTCCACTAAAAGCCTTGACCCTTCAACTTGGTTTCTTGATGATGTGTTTAAAACAAAATTGTGACATTCCAGAAATCACCTGCGTGCATGGAAGACCCTATCCGGACTTTGACTCTTAAAAGTAATATTATTAATATTAGTAATATTAAAAGTAGGGCGGCACAGTGGTTAGAACCACAGCCTGCCAGTTCCAGCGACCCGGGTTCGGTTCTGGGTACTACCTGGGCGGAGTTTGCAAGTTCTCAGTGACCTGCGTGGGTTTCCTCCAGGTGATCCAGTTTCCTCCCACATGCCAAAGACTTGCGGGTTGATAGGTAAATTGGCCGTTGTAAATTGCCCCAAGTGTAGGTAGGTGGTAGGAGAATTGAGGGAAGGTGGGGATGTGAGGGAAAATGGGATTAATGTAGGATTAGTATAAATGGGTGGTTGATGGTCAGCGTGGACTCGGTGGGCCGAAGAACCTGTTTTGGTGCTGTATCTCTCTATGACTCTATATTATTTTATAGCATAGTATTGGCATTGTTTCTGATTTTCAAGGTATTGATTGTAATGGCTACAAAATTGGGAGGCACATTGACCTTTGACACCTGATTCTGTGAACTGTACACTTGTCAAGCAAGACAGTGTGCCTGGAGAACAGTTCCACGAATTTGGAGCTATAGTTTCATGTAGCGTAACTGAAAAAACAGGATTGTACAACATTGAGAGAATGTTCTGAACCATAATGAAGTTCATGTATGGATCTGAAAAGGACAATTCACCCTGTTGATTTCCACAATGTGCAATTTGCTTTGTTGTGGGCACTTTTTTAATTCATGTAAAGTATCTAAGGGAAAACAGAATTTTCTCTGCGACTCCTAAGTGAATGAGAATAATTCTGCAATATTACATTATAATTAATCAGGACATTCCAAATCTGAGGCTCCCACAGTATCTGCCAAACTGGAACCAATTTTGGTCCATATAATCTGATATTTTATGCCTTTATTTATACTTACAATCTTACAGTTTCCAGTCTTACGACATAGGATATTAAAAGAAACAAGGTGCCTAACAATATCACCTTGTATTTATATAGTGCCTTTAACGTAGTAAAATGTCCCAAAATCATAGAATTGTTACAGCACAGAAGGAAGCCATTTGGCGCTTCAAAGGAGAACTGTCAAACAAAATTTGATGCCAAGCCACATAAGGAAATATTAGGGCAGATGGCCAAAAGCTTTGTCAAAGAGGTAGGTTTTAAGGAGCATCTTAAATGAGGAAAAAGTGTGGAAGAGAGGCAGAGAGGTCTAGGAAGGGAATTCTAGAGCTTAGAGCCTTGCTAGCTGAAGGCACAGCCACCAGTGGTGGAGTAATTAAAATGGGGGATGCTCAATAGGCCAGAATTGGAGGAGCACAGATATCTTGGAGGGTTGTAGGGCTGGAGGAGATTACAGAGACAGGGAGGACTGGGACCATGGAGGGATTAGAAAACAAGGATGGAGCATTTCAAAATTGGGGTGTTGTTTAACCCGGAGCCAACATTTATCAAGGGGTTACTCAGTATTGAACTAATTTATTTGATATAAATAATTTTGAGAACATGTTTATTACTTCCTCCAGTGCTGTAGTTAAGAGCTTAATATTGATTGGGTCCTTTAGTAAATGGCTGATGATCCCATCTAAATCTTTTCCCTTTACCACCCTTGCCCACAACCATTGTATACATATGTTCCATGGATCAATATGCATTCATTTACACCTTTCCACATTTGATCTGCTATATCTTACTCTATCTGTTTGTTTGTCCAGATTACCATGAGTCACATGGCCAAATTGTATAATTTATCAGCAAACCTGATCATTATTACCTTTCCCCTCCTCCTGCTCTTCCAGTGGCTTTGCCATATGGCGTAGGAAGGTCAATGCTTTAGTAACTGATTTCAGGCAGAAAGGCAGCACAGCTGCTACAACTGGCCTTAGTATTGCTAGATTGGAGGAGGAAAATCAGTCATGGTCTCTGCTCCTGATTGTTATCCAACAACCCCTGCTGGAAGGGTGCATATATGGATTTCAGATGAGGACAGATTCAGTGATAGCTGTTGTGAGTACCATTGCCAAATAGCTTCCTGATATTCACTGTCAAGACTCACACATGAGTAATTAATAATGGGTAGGGTACTGGAGGGTATAGTGGAACTGCATTTTAGTGATGTCAACTGCCTTCAGGAGAGGAATGCAGAGGAAAAATTTGGTGAGAAAAAAGACCCTATTCCATATCACTGATGAACAGTTTAATGAGTACAAAGCTAGAAAATATTCTGATAGATTTCCATTAGTCGCAGCCTCTAGCCAGAGATAGACACATTTAATAGCCCAGATTTTGCAGTCAGCAGCAAAGTGACAGTGCATGCTGCTGACCTCAAAGAAAGCTGCCCACAAAGATCGAGCAATCTCGGTGGTGTAGATTTCACCTTGCATTCATTTCATTCTGGCATCAACTATAGGAGATCTCTGACATTCAGCAATAGTAATGTACTCAAGTAGGCTAAGCATCCAGTCACATTGAAGAATTCTCACAGGCAGCAAACCAGGAAATAAAAAGCAAGTTTTAGCATTCATTTTTATACTTTTGCAGAAACTGACATAACGATTGGAACATACACATTGGATTAAAGTAAAACCTGAAATATCATAAAGCAACTTTGAAAAAGATTTTTTTTATTATTTTAAAATCTACGTACTTCAGTGTCATCAGTGCATCTGAACATTTGCCAGCTTGTCAGTATGAATCCGCGATTGTGTGCGGCGACGTCACAATGCAATGACATCTGAGTGTTGCCTCACCCCTCAATGGTCCATATTGCCGCCTCCAGTCCCCCACTCCCTCCTGCCATCCCAGCCTCAATCGCCGCTATTCTTCGCTGTTCTGTCCCGTGATCGCCCCCTTAATTGCTGCATTCAGTTTCCTGCTCACTCTTGCGATCGCCACTCCCTCCCTTGCCTGCCTGCTTGCTGCTCCATCTTGCCTCCTGACTGCTCGCCGCTCCCATCTCCCTGCCTCGCCACCCGGCAGGGGAGCGAACAGCGAGGGGGTGAAGCAGTGATGAGGGTAGCAGTGGTGGGAGGGGAAGTGGCGAGGTGGGAAGTGAGCGGCAAACAGTTGGGAGCAGGAGACAATTGGGGGATGGAGCAACAAGCAGGCGGGAATGGCGGGATGGAGCGGCGAGCAGGCAGGAATGGCGAGATGGAGCAATGAGCAGACGGGAGCAGCGGGATGGAGCAATGAGAAGGCTGGAGTGGTGAGCAGGCGGGCATGGCGAGATGGAGCGACGACCAGGCGGGAGCAACAGGATAGAGCAGTGAGATGGTGGGCATGGCGGGATGGAACAGTGAGCAGGTGGGTGCAATGGGATGGAGCGTCGAGTAGGCGAGAGCAATGGGATGGAGCGTCCAGCAGGCGGGAGTGGCGGGATGGAGCAGCGAGCAGGCAGGAGTGGCGGGATGGAGCAGTAAGTAGGTGGCAGCAGCGGCGAGCAGGCGGGAGCAATGGAATGGAGTGGCAAGCAGACGGGCGTGGGAGTGAGTGTGAAACTGTATGCAGCAATGGAGGCGCAGATGGCGGAAGGGAGTGGGGTACTATTGGACTGGGGGAATGGAGGTGGTGATTGCAGTCATTGAGGGGGTTTGGGGTTAATTTTTTTTTTGTGTCACATTGAGCAGCGCCATGTTTATGACTGGCAGCTGCCTGAGACGCCGCAGGCAGTGATGTTTCAGTCGATGAGGCTGTATTTGCACATATTGCAGTAGTGCGCCACCTAGTGGTAGCATTGTCAGCAAACAAAGTCTATTTATAATCCAGATGTACTATAATCCAAGTATATTACATGACAAATATACTATAATCTGGGTATACTTTAATCCAAGAATACTACATTCCAGATATACAAAAATCTAAGCATACAAATCCAAGCCTACCATAATCCAAGTATACCAATTAAAATATGCTATAATCGCAATACCATAATCCAAATATATTCAGAATACTATGATATTCTATATCTGCTGGATAATAATCATCTGCTAAATTAATTAGCTCCCTCACAAACTTCCAGTAGATTAATGATGCATGATCTATTGCCTCTAAAACTAAGCGTTAGTCAGCAGTTAAAATATTCTGCATTTCAATTATTGATGACCAAAACGCATTTATCAATCTGCATTCATACAGCACAGATTGACTGAGCCCAGCCTTCATTTATGAAGACTGATGTGACAATGACTAATGCCTTTCATGGGTGCACTTCCAACACTTCACAACTCTGAGATGCCTGCAGTACACACCACAACATGTATTGACCAACTGAGCAACTTGGGAGCCCCAGGAACTACATACTTTATCCAAAGAGTACTGGCTACTAGCTTCTTCAAGCAATTATAATCTCTTTCCGCTTATAGTCTGTGAAGCAAACTGTCCATCAGTAATGTAATGTAATGTTAGAAAATTGAGGTAGAATGGGAGCACTTGTGTGGTCTAAAGGTAAAGATATAATACAAGAATATTGGCTATTGATTGTGTTTTTTAATGAAAATAAGCAACAGGCCACAAAGTAAAGATTGTTCTGAGCAGATGGATTGTGAGAGTTTTAAGCTTAGACACAACTTGAGGACAGCATCCCATCGGAGGTGATGGCAGCTTGGTAATTGTGAAGAAAGCAAAAGGTCAGATACAAATGTAACTCTAGGCTTTGCTGTTATGTAATATGGGTTATATTCCTTAGCAGTTGTGTTGTCAAATTATTAGTATGCATGCTGTGCAGAGGGAAAAGACAGCTGCTGCTACAGATGTTGAAATCTCAGAATACAGCAGTGGACAAGAATTAATTAGAAATCAGTCACATTATCACCTTTTCTATGGTAGCACCAGCTGACTACACCATGTGTGCTATCTCACACATCAGAATCATGTTTAGCTCTGCATGTTTGCTGATGCTTCCTATTTTATAATTAAATAGCTGCAAGAAAACACATTTATTTATTCTAATCACAACATAATAGGTGCAGGAATGTGTCAAGCCTTAAGGATTACAGTTTGCCTCTGTACATTAAAAATTCTGTGGAAACAAATATGTCTATTATTAAAGATCTCTACAAGATAAGGATATATTCTTCTCTCTTCGCTAATGATAGCAAAATAGATGTGGGTATTACAAAGTGGGGAAACTTGCGTAATACTTAAGCCAACACTTATACAAATACTAATGAGTGGAGGAAGTGAACAGAAATGAAGACACACTTCTGTGTGTCGTCAGTAGGCCATTTATACTGCCAGGCTGGGACATCAATTCCCCTGTTCATAGCACTACTCTGATATCTAGGAATGTCTTCTGTGAAATGCCTGGGGCATTTTCCCACATTAAAGGTGCTACAACAACAGAAGCTTATTTTTATATAGCACCTTTAATGTAACAAGAGCATGATATAACATAATATGACACCAAGCCACATAAGGGGATATTAGGTCAGATGACCAAGAGCTTAGTTAAAGAAGTAGGTTTTAAGGAGATTCTTAAAGGAAGAAAGCATGGTAGAGAGGCGTAGGGAGGGTACTCCTAAGTCTATGGCCTAGGCAGCTGAAGGTACAGCCGCCAATGGAGGAGCAATTAAAATTGGAGATACACAAGAGGCCAGAATTATAGGAGTGCAGCTAGCATGGAGGGTTGTGGGGCTGGAGGAGATTACAGTAATAGGGGAGGGTGAGGCCATGGGGAGATTTGAAAACGAGGATGAGAATTTTAAAATCAAGATGTTGCTTGACCAGCAGCCAATATGGATCAGTGAGTACAGGGGTGAGAGATGAACGGGACTTGGTGCAAGTTAAGACACGGGCAGCAGAGTTCTGAATGGCCTCACGTTTAGGGAGGGTGGACTATGGGAGACTTGTCAACAATGCATTGGAATAGTCAAGTCTAGAAGTAACCAAGGCATGAATGAGGGCGTCAGTAGCAGATGAGCTGAGTCAGGGGTGGAAATAGGCAGACTTAGTGATGGCACAAAGATGTGGTCGGAAGCTCATCTCGGGATCAAATGTGACACCAAGGTTCCAAACAGACTGGCTTAATCTCAGACTGTTGCCAAGGAGACAGATGAAGGTGATGTAATAGCTGCCTATTTACTTCCTCACTCCTCACTATCGAAGGCCCCAAACACTCCTTTTTCAGGTGAAGCAGCGATTTACTTGTACTTCTTTCAATGTAGTATACTGTATTCGCTACTCACAATGTGGTCTCCTCTACACCGGGGAGACCAAACGGTGACAGGGTGACTGACCGCTTTGCGAAACACCTCCGCTCAGTCCAAAAGCATGACCCCGAGCTTACGGTGGCTGGCCATTTCAACACACCCCCCCCTGCTCTCATGCTCACTTCTCTGTCCTGGATTGCTGCAGTGTTCCAGTGAACATCAACGCAAGCTTGAGGAACAGCATCTCATTTACTGATTAGGCACGCTACAGCCTGCCGGACTGAACATTGAGTTCAATAATTTCAGAGCATGACGGGCCTCCCATTTTACTTTTATCTTTAGTTTTTTTTTAATTTTATTTTTTGTGTTTATTTTATTTTAGTTTATTCAGTTTGTTTCTACTGTGCCTACCCACTGTTTTTTTTCATATTTGTGCTTGTGGCTGTTCAGTTTTCAGTCCTTCTTCTTCTTTGGCCTCCTTGTCTTGGGAGACAATGGGTAAGCGCCTAGAGGTGGTCAGTGGTTTGTGAAGCAGCGCCTGGAGTGGCTATAAAGGCCAATTCTAGAGTGACAGACTCTTCCACAGGTGCTGCAGATAAAATTGGTTGTCGGGCCTGTTACACAGTTGGTTCTCTCCTTGCACTTGTCTTTTTTCCTGCCAACTGATAAGTCTCTTCGACTCGCCATTCTTTAGCCCCGCCTTTATGGCTGTCCGCTAGCTCTGGCGATCACTGGCAACTGACTCCCACGACTTGTGGTCAATGTCACAGGACTTCATGTCACGTTTGCCGACATCTTTAAAGTGGAGACATGGACAGCCGGTACCAGTGACAAGCTCGCTGTACAATGTGTCCTTGGGGATCCTGACATCTTCCATGAGGCTCACATGGCCAAGCCATCTCAAGCACCGCTGGCTCAGTAGGGTGTATATGCTGGGGATGTTGGCCGCCTCGAGGACTTCTGCCTTGGAGATATGGTCCCGCCACCTGATGCCAAGGATTCTTCGGAGGCAGCGAAGATGGAATGAGTTGAGACGTCGCTCTTGGCTGACATACGTTGTCCAGGCCTCACTGCCATAGAGCAAGGTACTGAGGACACAGGCTTGAAGCACTCAGACTTTTGGGTTCCATGTCAGTGCGCCATTTTCCCACACTCTCTTGGCCAGTCTGGACATAGCAGCAGACGCCTTTCCCTTGCATTTGTTGATTTCTGCATCGAGAGACAGGTTACTGGTGATAGTTGAGCCTAGGTAGGTGAACTCTTGAACCACTTCCAGAGCGTGGTCACCGATATTGATGGATGGAGCATTTCTGATGTCCTGTCCCATGATATTCGTTTTCTTGAGGCTGATGGTTAGGCCAAATTCATTGCAGGTAGACGCAATCCTGTCAATGAGTCTCTGCAGACACTCTTCAGTGTGAGATGTTCATGCAGCATCGTCAGCAAAGAGGAGTTCCCTGATGAGGACTTTCTGTACTTTGGTCTTCGCTCTTAGACGGGCAAGGTTGAACAACCTGCCATCTGATCTTGTGTGGAGGAAAATTCCGTCTTCTGAAGACTTGAACGCATGTGAGAGCAGCAGTGAGAAGATCCCAAACAGTGTAGGTGCGAGAACACTTCCCTGTTTCACGCCACTCAGGATAGGAAAGGGGTCTGATGAGGCACCGCTATGCTGAATTGTGCCTTTCGTATTGTCATGGAATGAGGTGATAATGCTTAGTAGCTTTGGTGGACATCCGATCTTAGCTAGTAGTCTGAAGAGAACACGTCTGCTGATGAGGTCAAAGGCTTTGGTGAGATCTATGAAAGCAACGTAGAGGGGCATCTGTTGTTCATGGCATTTCTCCTGTAGCTGGCGAAGGGAGAACAGCATGTCAATGGTGGATCTCTCTGCTCGAAAGCCACACTGTGCCTCAGGGTAGACAGGCTCAGCCAACTTCTGGAGTCAGTTTAAAACAACTCGAGCGAAAACTTTCCCCACTATGCTGAGCAGGGAGATTCCACAGTAGTTGCAATCACTGTTGTCACCCTTGTTCTTATAGAGGGTGATGATATTGGCATCAGTTTTCAGTCCATTAACACCCTGTCTGTACTAATGCTTTGTCTTTCAGCACACCGTTAACATATTGTTTCCCTTGCTCCATGACCTTCTGGTCAGCTATTCTGTGAGCTTGTCCTATCAATACCTTCTCTTTTGTTATCTCTTTCCCCACCCCCGCTTTACTTGCTTAAAATCTTTTACATTTCTTATATCTGCCAGTTCTGAAGAAGGGTCACTGACCTGAAACGTTAACTCTGCTTCTCTCTCCACAGATGCTGCAAGACCTGCTGAGTTTTTCCAGCACTTTCTGTTTTATTTCAGATGAAGGCGGTAACTAGTTTGTGCAGGGACCGAAAACAATGGCTTCAGTCTTCACAATATTTAACTGGAAGAAATTTCTGCTCATCCAGCACTGGATGTCAAATAATTTAGCAAGAGTGGAGAAGTTAAGAGAAGAGTCATACAGCACAGAAACAGGCCCTTCGGCCCATTGTGTCCGTGCTGGCCATTAAGCACCTATCTATTCTAATCCCATATTCCTGCCTTGTATGCTATGGCGTTTCAAGTGTTCATCTAAATACTTCTTCAATGTTGTGAGGGGATATCTTTGCCTTCCAGGAAGATCCCTATATATCTAAATGCTATATAAATTGTGTTACACTCACGTGAAGTGCAGCAATTGAAAATACAAGAACTCAAACTGAAGAGTTATAAAAATGGACATTTCTTTTAAAAAGTGGACAATATGCTGGAAAAAATGGCTGCTCAAGGGAAAACCTGTATAATCAAACTGTTTTACTATCTGGCAAGGACAAAAGGATACATTCAAAGCTAAGAGGTGTCAATTACTCCCATCCTGAACCCATCAAGAGACATTTTTGATTTGAATGGGTTCTTCTGAAACAAAGAAGGTGTGAGGTAGCCACATCCTGAGCCATTGTCAATCACCACAGGGAGGAAGGTCTATATCTCCCATTAGAGGCAAGATATGAGATTATTTTGATCTTAAAAGCAGCTCTCTGGAGAGAGAGAGAGAGAATTAGGACAAAGATCTCAAAGGCCTGTCCAGCTGAAAGCTGGGAGAAATTCAGCAAGTCAAAGAAGGTGCCCTGCTATGAGTTCTACACTTCAACTTATGCAGCAGAGAACTGAAAGTGATCCCGTCTCCAGACTGAAATTTCAACCAACAGCGAAATCTACAAGCCTGTAACTTTAAAGAGAAACTGACCTCTGAGAATATTCAACAGTTTACCGTGAACTCTGAAAACCCACCCCACTTCAAACCACTTACCTCTTTTCCTCTCTATCTCATGTGTGTGTGTGTGTGTGTGCGCGCGCGCATGTGCGCGAGTGCGTGAATGCGTGTGTGGGTGCAGTTATGACAATTTCGGGAGTAAATATTGCTCAATAAATAGGTAATCTTCTGTTTTAAAACTACAAGAAAACCTGTCACTGTCTGTTTATTTGACAAATGAAATACAAAGGGGCTAAAACCCTCGTACCAAAAACATTTGCTGCGGTTAGGTAGGAGTTGAACAGTGGGGACCACCCATACCCCTCACCGTGTAGCCGTAACAATTGCTATATAAATGCAAGTTGTTGTTGCATGTATTGTATCGTAACTTTAAATAAAGGTATATATTTAGTTTATTTTCACTGGAAAATTCACCCATTTGAGTTATCTTTGAAATCCTAGCCTTTCTGCAAAACAAGCTAGCTTTGCTCAATGTGTTTCACTCTTGGGCTTTCCCGCCAAGGTGACCTCTAACAGTTTTGACAGGATCTTTGGGCAAAGAGGAAAAATTGGCTAGAAGAGAGTCAGATAACTTTTTGCTGTGCCATAGAGGATGAAAACATGGAACAGTTCGCATGCTTATGCGGACATGTAAACACATAAAGCAAATAAACACAAAGATAGCATTGTGATTATGTAATGCGTACTCGATATATTACAAATCAACATTTTGCATTTCTCAATTTTGAAAAATGATATAACATTTTCACTAAACTTCGTAATGATTACATTTAGATACTGGCTTTTTCCCCTAATTTAGAAGGAGCATATGCTTTATCTTGCTAAAATATACAGGTTTCCAGGACAGAAGTAGGTACAAAATTCCGGTGCTATTTGTATTAGTAATTTAGCTCAACTTGATGTTGTCAGCTCAGATAAAACACACTCTCTGTTTATTCACTGCAGTACCATAGATTGGTGAACAGCACTGTTGTCTGCAGGGAGGCTTTGAGTGACACACTTATTCAAGCATGTGTCTAACTCGCCAGCAAACAGTACACACCAAAGGTCATGAGAAAAGAAAAGGGTTTGTTTTGACAAAGAACAGGAAGTGGCACTGTCATTCAGAGAAACAAACAGCCCTCATTACCATAATTCCCTATGTTGCATAATACAGTGTATCTTTGTCGGTGTGAGTTGATTCCAGTACAGTTGAAGCCTCTTAATGTGAACATTCTGATGATGAGCATATATTTCCATTCACCAGTCATCCCAATTTAACAAATGTCACAGATATATGAAAATGAATTAGCGCTTATACAACCTTTCAAGGAATCCTCTCATTAGCGGAATGCCCATTATCTCAGCCATGCTGTATTATACCGTTATTCCAAATTGTCATGTTTGTAAGCATCTAATGTTAAGCAGTTCTGTTATTCATAACAAATTAAAACATTCATTGATGAAATTTTGACATCATAATTTATATAACCAGCTAAAATGCATGTTTGAAAATAAATAACCCCAATTTGCAAGTGTACATTAGTGAAAGATATCACAAAGATATTTAACTCTTTCACTGGCTAGCACAGATAATGCAGATGATTTTGAAATTAGTGCTCGAGACATTGTTGAGTTATCTCTTGAACTGCTGAGTTGTTTGTTAATAAATATTATGTGTGTTGAACGTATATTTTATTGAAAAGTTCTGTATCAAGTCACTCTTATGGTGAATTTCATTATAAAAGTGTTTGCATTTTCCTGAAGTACTTGTTATGCCTTTAGCTGGTGTTTAGATGGAATTTCCAAAGTAACAGTTGCTACATCTTCAGTCACATAACACCTGCCTGTCACACTTCACTCACAGTTTTGGTGAATATTCCTCACAAATCATTAAAAACACTTTCTGGAAACATTTACATCACCAGTTTTTTCACTGTAATTAAAATGTGTAATGTCCAAAGTAACAGATTAAACAAAATTTAAAAAAAATACATATTTCACAACAATATATTTACACTTATCTAGTGAATTGTCTTTTACGCCTCTTAATGTCATAATTTCTTGAACATCTGCAGCCTCTCTCAAAAGCCTGGGGTTGGACTTGACATTGGTACTTGGAGCTGCAATGCTGGGGGCTGAATTCAGATTGAGCAGTCTGAGCATGTGCAGTGTACCTATTTTCCCAGAAAGCATCAGTACTAATCAGGTAGCTATATGGATTGACTAATTTTCCTTAGCTTCTGTCCAGTAGCATGTTTTTAAATTATTTTGAACAAGTAGACACATTTCAAATGCTATATTGAGTTATTATTTACATTGAGTTTTTTTTTAACATAAACACACACCTTTGGTGACTGAGTCAAAAAAATGGTGTGCTAATTGCACATCTGATGCAGCTTTTATTTAGTGTTCTCTAAACTTCGGAAAATGAATTAAATTCAGGGGAAGTGGAACAGAGAGGTTATGATGTGAGAGATAAAAGAGACAGGGTGAAACAATGGATTAGTCAGAGTGGGAAAAGACAGTTGGATAACAAAGGGGTTCAGGACAAGATGGGCTGGATTTTCCTGCTTGGGTCGTGATCCCGACGTTTGCCTCCATTCTGAATCAGGAACCCAGAAGTGACCTTGGCAGGACATCGGTCGTGATCTTTCTGGAGACAGCCAATTAAGAAGCTGCCTCCATAAGCCACATCCAATTAAGGAGGATGGGCAACTCAGCAGGCTCAATCAGAGGGCCCACAGTGATGTCCGCTGGCAGCTCCACGAGGAGAGGTGGGTACTGCTGAGGCTGGTAAATGAGCGTGTTGGGCATTAGCATGGATGAACTCTCTGATGCCTTCTGTAAATGTTAGACTGAAGAGACCCACAGCAGTTAGAGCCATCGGTGTGGAGTGGGACTGGTTTTGCTCGTGGTGGCAGCCTTTTGTCTTGGAAGCACCTTTATTGTGGCTCCGATGGGCCGTTCTGGAGAGCTGGTGGCTGCTCCATGCTGAGAAAATCGGAAAACAGGCCCTAATTAGGCCCTGAAGTGGTGTAATTAGCTGCTCAGAGTGAACTTTCTTCCCTGCCTGCCCCCCGGAGGCAAGCATTTGTCGGGGAACCGCTCCAACATGGCTCCCCTGTAATTTCCCAGCACCCCCATGTTCAACGCCGTCTCCACGGGGCTGGAAAAATTCTGCCCAATGGTAGCAAAGTGTTAGGGAGAAGCATGACTGGTTGAGGGGAGAGGATGAGAGAGCTGCTGAGGGTCACATTTACTCTCACTCCAAATGCAGTCTGCATCCATTGGTAGTTCTTTTCCTTTCTACACTATGCCACGCTACCCATCACTTCTCCCTGGTACCCCCTACAAAAAAGATAGCAAGCCCTGGATATTTGTATGTGCATTCAAAGTAACACCTAACAGCTTTGTCCGAAGTCTAAGAATTTCTTTATCAATGGACATCTGCCTTTAACATGGTTGAAAGACCTACACAGGCCTGATTGCAAAGTATAAGTCACTTGAATGTTCTAAATGTCCAATCTAGTGCCAGACAGCAGGCTTGCACATCACTAGCTGCTTAATCCAGATGCTTATGTGAGGGGTTTTAGTAAAGAGATGTACTTCCATAAGGCTGACTTTGGGTCCAGTGAACTCAGTGACATGTCAATGAAGGTCATAGTGTTCCTTCCTGCAATTTTTCCATCTTTTTCTTACAAATCTACTGCACAGTTTGTCCTGGATTTTGTGCATGAGGCAGATTTATGGCAAAATACCCAGAAGCTCTGTGGGAAAACTGTTGTGAAAGCTGGCTTATATATCACAAGTCTAAATCTGAAATGGAGCTCTACTATTATCAAAGAAAGATGAAAAAGACTAAAGTGCCTTCACCACTTCCTCCCAGATAAGTTTGTCAACAACATAATACCATCTGTGAAAAATATTTCTGTACCTGGTTAATGCCAAAAAAAATCAATGTTGCTATTAGCAACCACCTTATTTCTTCCAGTCTGTGCTCATTTAGCCCACAGTTTTGTTTAAAAAAAAGTGAGCTTTTCAGGAACCAAGTGCAGAGAAACTGTAAGGCTAAATTCAGCAATCCAGTGGAGAAAGTCTACTCACACACAGTAAGAGTGGGTTCATCTCTGACCCCACTGGGAGCATAGGACCACTGAATAAACCCTATAATTTTAACGTATCACACAATTATACTAATTCCAAAATTATAAAATACCACTGCAGACTAAAAATAATTTAATTACTGTAAACAAAAATGATTAATGTAGCTGCACAATTGGACCTTTGACCTCTCGCAGCATATTAACCAAATAACTTGAAGCTCAATTATCACACAATATAAATTTTTTACACTGTGTACTGTTATAATTATGTTTACCATAATTCTAATATTCTATTGAGTGCACACAATACATACTCCAAGATTTGTACTATGCTTCAATACCCACATTGAAAATCACACGTCTAGGGAGGTACTGCATCAAATAAACAGATAAATAGAAGGTTGAGAAATGGCTGTGATTCCCATCGATATTTACCCTGACAACTAGGCAGTGCAACCTTGTAGACTGTATTCTCTAGCCATTAGTAATGCTAAATCCTTGGGGTGACAAAAAAGTGACCAATTTTAAGAAAAGTTAGTAAAAATACCTTTCGAATGCCATATGGTAATTTTGAGCAAGATCTGGGAGACAATAGTTAACCATTAATTAATTAACTAATGCCTTTTCACCCTGAAATACAACAGGGTGCACTGTTCTTCTCACTCTTGAACATGCCAAGTATCTTCTTAAACTCATACTTACCATGTCCACCTGTTCCAATGGGTGACAGTCCTCTAAGTGAAGAAATACTTGCTGGCATCCTACCCCATTACTTAATTTCTGTTGGCATGTCCTACAATCCTAATAATGCTTTCCATCTCAAGTATCTTACTTACTGAGACAATCCTTTACAACTTAAAACATTCTAATTATATCTTCCTTGATTCTTCCTCAATAAACTTACTGGTAATATTTTAGCATTGGTAGGGTATTTTAATACTGGTAAGGTAGATTAGTATTGGTAAAGTTTAGTATTAGCAGTAGTAAGGTTATTATTACTAACGGTAAGATTTATTTCTATTGTTAGGATTATTAGTATTAGTAGTAGCAGGTTTTAGTTGTAGTACCAAGGATACTATCTAATAGATAAAGGAATGGCAGGGCTGCTCCAACCTCTGCAGTACACATCCTGTGCCATGTGGGAACTCCAGGTGCTTCTTGGGTCCTGGATAACCATATGTGCAGGAAGTGATATCAGTTGCAGCAGCTTGAGCTCTGGGTTTCGGAATTTGAGCTGCAGCTGGTGACACTGCGGTCCATTCGTGAGGATGAGAGCTTTGTGGATTTATAAATGTGGTCACCCTGCAGCTTAAGAGTATGCCAGGAGAGAGGGAATGAGTGACCACCAGACAGTCAAGAAGGAACAGGCAGGTAGTGCAGGAGACCCCTGAGTGTGTCTCGCTCTCCAACAGGCATTCAGTACTACATACTGATGAAGGTGATGGTTCATCTGGGGAGTGTGGCCACAGCCAAGGCCATGGCACCATGGGTGGCTCAGCTGCACAGGAGGGTACAGGGAAGAATGGAAGAGCAATTGTGATAGGAGATTCAATAGTCAGGGGAACAGACAGGCGTTTCTGTGGCTGCAGATGTGAATCCAGGATGGTGTGTTGCCTCCCTGGTGCCAGGGTCAAGGATGTCACTGTGTGTCTGCAGACCATCCTGAATTGGGAGGGTGAACAGCCAGCAGTTATGGTCCACATTGGTCCCAACGACAGGGGTAGGAAGAGGGATGTGTTCCTGCAGAAAGAGTTTACTGAGCTAGGGAAGAAATTAGCAAGCAGGACCTCAAAAGTAGTAATCTCTGGATTACTCCCAGTGCAACGTGAAAGTGAATACAGGAATAGAAGGATAAGATAGATGAATGCGTGGCTGGAAAGATGGTGCAGGAGGGAGGGTTTTAGATTCTTGGGACATTGGGACTGGCTCTGGGAAGATGGGACATGTACAGGCCGGACGGGTTGCACCTGAACAGAGCCGGGACGGATTTCCTTGTAGGATGTTTTGCTAGTGTTGTTGGGGAGGGTTTGAACTAGTTTGACAGAGGGATGGGACTTGAGGATAGATTTAGTTGGGACAAAATCAGAAATGAAAATGGAAGGAGGAAAATTAGTGGATGAGTCTGGAAGGCAGAGGAAACAAAGGTTAGAAAATAAAAAAAAAACAGTTTGGCAGTGCTCAAGGGTATCTATTTCAATGCAAGGAGTGTAGCATAAAGCAGATGAGCTGAGGGCACAGAGATACACATGGCAATATTATATCATAACTATTACAGAAACATAGCTTAAGGAGACAAAAACAAGAAATGCTGGATTCACTCAGCAGGTCTGGCAGCATCTGTGGAAAGAGAAGCAGAGTTAACGTTTCGGGTCAGTGACCCTTCTTCGGAAATAGCTTAAGGAGAGATAGAAATGGCAGCTCAACATTCCTGGTTACAGGATTTTCAGATGCAATAGAGGGATAAAAAAGGAGGGGAATGGCAATTTTGGTCAAAGGAACAATTACGCCTGTGAGGAGGGATAATATGTTGGAAGGTTCATCAAATGAGACCACATGGATCGAGCTAAGGAACAAAAAAGGGGTAATCACACTACTGGGAGTGTACAATAGACGCCCAGTCAGAGGGAAATAAAAGAACAGATATGTAGGCAAATTTCTGAGAAGTGCAAAACAATAGGACAGTAATAGTAGGGGATTTTAACTACCCCAATATTAACTGGGATAGTTTTAGTGTGAAAGGAATTGAGGGAGCAGAATTCTTGAGGTGCATTCAGGGTAACTTTTTGGGCAGTATGTAACACATCCAACAAGAGAGGGTGCAGTTTTAGACTTAGTTTTAGGAAATGAAGCTGGGCAGGTGGACGGAGTGGCAGTGGGACAGCATTTTGGTGCTCATAATCCAGGCAGTTTTAACTGTATCATTAATATTCTCAATTGCTGTAAATGTAAAACTGTAATTGACATGACAATTGTGAAACAGAAGGGTTGGGAAGAAACTCATGACATGAAACTCAGAAACTATTGAAGGAAACTGATCTCCCTTGCAATGTTTGTATTTTTTGGTGCTGTTTGGAAACTGTTTGGCAATGTAATTTTTACAGATTTTTATGAATAAAGTATATTTTGGGAAAAAAAAAAATCCAGGCAGTTTTAACATAATTATGGAAAAGGACAGAGGTAGAACAGGTGTTAGAGTTCTCAATTGGGGCAAGGCCAATTTTACTAAACTGAGAAGCGATTTAGTGAAAGTGGACTGGAAACAGCTACTTGAAGGTAAATCAGTGTCAGAGCAGTGGGAGGCATTCAAAGGGGAGATTCAATGGGTTCAGAGTAAACATGTTCCCACAAAGAAAAAGGGTGGGACAGCCAAATCTAGAGCCCCATGGATGTCAAGGAGCTTACAGGATAAGATAAGGTAGAAAAGGAAAGCTTATGTCTGCCACTGAGAACTCAATACTACAGAAAGCTGAGAGGAGTATAAACAGTGGAAGGGTGAAATCAGAAAGGAAATTAGGCAAGCTAAGAGAAAGCATGAAAGAATATTGGCAAGCAAAATCAAGGTGAACCCAAAAATGTTTTTTCAATATATTAAGAGTAAGAGGGTAACTAAGGAGAGAGTAGGGCCCATAAAAGACCAAAAAGGTAACCTATGTGTAGGGGCAGAAGATGTTGGTGTTGTTCTTAATGAATACTTTGCTTCTGTCTTCACAAAAGAGGGAGACGATGCAGATATCGTAATTAAGGAAGAGGGGTGTGAAGTATTGGATGTGATAAACATAGGGAGAGAGGAAGTATTAATGGGATTAGCGTCCTTGAAAGTTGATAAGTCACCAGGGCCAGAAGAAATGTACCCCAGGCTGTTGAAAGAAGCCAGAGAGGAAATAACGGAAGGTCTGACCATCATTTTCTAATCATCACTGGATACAGGTGTGGTGCTGGCGATTTGCCAACATTGCACCTTTGTTTAAAAAGGGAACGAGGGATAGACCGAATAATTACAGGCCAGTCAGTCTAACGTCAGTTGTGGGCAAATTATTGGAATCAATTCTAAGAGACAGGATAAACTGTCACTTAGAAGGGCACAGATTAATCAAGGATAGTCAGCATGGATTTGTTAAGGCAAGATCTTGTCTGACTAACCTGATTGAATTTTTTGAAGCAGTAACAAGGAAGATAGATGAGGTTAGTGCAATTGATATGGTCTACATGGATTTTAGCAAGGCTTTTGACAAGGTCCCACATGGTAAACTGGTTAAAAGATTAAAAGCCCATGGGATCCAGGGAAATGCAGCAAGGTGGATACAAAATTGGCTCAGTGGCAGGAAACAAAGGGTAATTGTTGACGTGTTTTTGCACCTGGAGGGCTATTTCCAGTGGCGTTACGCAGGGCTCAGTACTGGGTCCCCTGCTTTTTGTGGTATATATTAACGATTTGGACGTAAATGTGAGGGGCATGATCAAGAGGTTTGCAGACGACACAATGATTGGCCTTGTGGTTGATAGCGAGGAGGATAGCTGTAGGCTGCAGGAAGATATCAACGGACTGGTCAGGTTGGCAGAAAGGTGGCAAATGGAATTCAACCCAGAGAAGTGATACATTTGGGGAGGTCAAATAAGGCAAAGGAACACATGATTAATAGGAAAATACTGAGACATGACGAGGAAGTGAGGGATGTTGGAGTGAATGTGCACAGATTCCTGAAGGTAGCAGGACAGGTGGATAAGGCGGTTAAGAAGGCATATGAAATCTTTTCCTTTATTAGCCGAAGAATAGAATATAAGAGCAGGGAGGTTATGCTGGAACTGTATAACTCATTGGTTAAACCGCAACTTGAATATTGTGTGCAGTTCTGGTCACCTCATTACAGAAAGGATGCAATTGCACTAGAGAGGGTACAGAGGAGATTTACGGGGATGTTGCTGGGACTGGAAAAATGCAGCTATGAGGAAAGATTGGATAGGCTGGGGTTGTTCCCCTTGGAACAGAGGAGGCTGAGGGGAGATTTGATTGAAATGTACAAAATTTTGAGGGGCCTGGATACAGTGGAGGTGAAGGGCCTGTTTACCTTAGCAGAGAGGTCAGTGACTAGGGGGCATAGATTTAAATAGATTGGTAGAAAAATTAGAGTGGAGATGTGGAAATACTTTTTCATCCAGAGGGTGGTGGGGGTCTGGAATGTGCTGCCTGAAAGGGTAGCAGAAGCAGAAACCCTCAACTCATTTAAAAGGTGTCTGGATATGCACCACAAGTGCCGTAACCTGCAGGAGTACAGACCAAATGCTGGAAGGTGGGATTAGGCTGGGTTGCTTGTTTTTCGGCCGGCGCAGACACGATGGGCCAAGTGGCCTCTTTCTGAGCCGTATACTTTCTATGATTCTATGATACTCTAATTCTATCCTTGTGACTAAGTGTCATCCTCTGCATCCTCTCCAGTGCCTCAATACCCGTCACCAGTTGTGGGGGCCAAATTGGATATCATGCTCCAAGTGTAGACTTACCAAAGCTTTATAAAACTGAAATGTAAGAGCTGATTTTATGAATGTATGCTACTGGGACGTTACATACCCTCTGAGTGTGCAATCAG
Organism: Heterodontus francisci; assembly: GCF_036365525.1. NCBI lineage: Eukaryota > Metazoa > Chordata > Chondrichthyes > Heterodontiformes > Heterodontidae > Heterodontus > Heterodontus francisci. Next base: position 67,577,465 of record NC_090389.1, read on the forward strand.
AAAATTGCAGGTGCAATGCCATTAATTTCCATGTAAATTCTCCAGGTGGTAATATTCCATTTGTGTCTTCTGGTTTATTGCAGTGACTATGTTAGTAACATTAACCCTACCCCTCAAATTAGTTTGCTGATATATTCAAAGATTAGCTTAATAATATCTGCCTTTAGCATGCCCAGCACAGAGCTGCTTGCAAAAAGAGCATGAATCTGGAATTCAATTCAAGGTCCCCATGATTTTCTACTCACCAAAGTAATAGATAGAGAATTGTGAGGGTAATGAATTGGAGAGTGGCCAAAATTCCAATATGCTCTCGAGTCACAAGCAGCACTGCTCCAGGAATACTAAAGTATTATACATCATGTTTGGAGTTTCAAATGGCTTGAGTCAATATTATCCTTTAGTTTACAAAAGATATAACAGACGCATTGTCCATCTACAAAATTGAAAATAGATGATTACTCCCCACTATTGTTTCAATTAAGCTGACCCTTTTTTCTTAACCTCAAGTCATTATGCAACAGTAGCTTGATAATTACAATAGTTGATAGCATTCGCAGATTGTAATTGGAATACTAGAAATAATTGCAGCAATTTTAAGTAGATTCCCTAGCTTGTTTCTTTATTCCTACAAATATAATATGTACTATGCATTTCTGCCCGTTTACTGGACAGGTGATGATCTAACCTTTTCTTTCCTGGACTCTTTCAGGAATTTTCTACAAACTGTACAAAGTGGTGAACACTGTGCATGCCCATCAAACTTATATATTTAAATGCCTAAATTATTGACTGAATTCCCACTTTTTCAAATTGAGTTCACAGGTCAAATACAGCCCTCTGCTCCAGGGCCAAGTAAAGGCTGCGTATAATCTGAAACAGCACAGTAACAGGAAAGAGAAGAAAGTAATATCATTTAATGTAGGGCTTTTCAAGTTCTTAGGATGATGCAAAGTGCTTCACAGTCAATGAACTACTTTTGAAGAGCACTCAATGCTGTTATGTAGGCAGATGCTGCAGCCAATTTGTGCACAGCAAAGTACCACAAACAGCAATGAGATAAATGACCAGCTAGTCTTACTTGTTGTCGGCTGAGTGATAAATGCTGACACCGGAAAAACATCTCTGCCCTTCTCTGAATAGTACTGTGGGGTCTTTTGCATCCACCTGTGAGAGTATACAGGACCTTGGCAAAAGATGGCACCTCCAACTGTGCAGCGCTCCCTCAACAGCAGAGTACGACTTGAAATCATAACTTACTCAGAGGTGAGAGTGCTACCACTGAGCATGGTTGACACTAAAGTAGGGCTCCTTGAAGCCATAAGTAGTCCGCAAAAATTACGAGGGGGAGATCTTTCTCTTTAGTGTTTGACTGTAAATCAGTATCTGCATAAAACACATCGAGGCCCAGTTTTTTGCTCTCCATCCAGGGTGATGTTTTACACCGAAGCACCAAAAAGGAAAATCTACCCCACTGAATTTACAAAACACTTACAGATTGGGAAATGTATTTGGGGCAGTTACACTTGGCATACGTGAGGGGGTAAGCTTTCATTTTACACTTCAATTCTCCTGTTGCAGGGCTGCATGCAATGGGAGAGCCTATCAGGAATTTGGATGTGGAGGTCAGTACCCCATCTTTTTGTCTGCATGATTAAAATGAATGGACAGTGAATCAAGTGGTCCGAGAATCAAGCAGGCAGAATTCCCAACATCCATTTCCATCACACAATGTTGCATGATGGGTGCGCTAGAGTGTAAAATTTTCCCCTACAATTTTTAAGGTTGAGCTGGGGGGCGTGGTGTGTGCTGTGAGCAGAGCAGTGCTTAAAATAGGAAACACTCCTTACAGTCTTCTCTTCTCTCTTAACAACCTTCACAGTGTTAATTTATATATTTTGTTCAGAAATACACAAAGCTTTTGACTGTCGAATCTTATTTGAAAAAATGGTTGAATACAACACTTTTTGTTCTGTTAAAATAGGAAATATATCAGGGAAAATAAAGAAACTGCTGCTTTCGTACTGTACACTTGACAACATTTTTTGAAAGAGCCCAATTACATGAAAATGACTTCTTTTTCACTCCATTTTCAGATTTATTTAGGTTGCTAGGCAGTTGATTTTCTGTGTTCCTACTTTTACTGAGTATCGACCCTAATGAATAAATTCATTACGAGGAGATGGGAGAGTACAGATGCCCCTTGTTCATCCCCTGGCAGTTCTCAGTGCCTTTAGTTTGAACCAAGATTTCATTCGATTTATGAACACACATATATTTATAGAATAGCCGTAAAAACCCCTCACTAACATCACAGAACACATAAAGACCCTGTGTTTGTAGGGATTCCTCTATAAAAGGTTGCAGGGAGTCATCAAGGATGATTGTGCTTACGTTGAGGTAAGCTTCTGAGGCTCCAGCAGTCTCACACAGTCTCACAGGAAGTGGGGGGGGGGGGGGGGGGGGTAGAGAAATTGGACATACAGTGGCGCACGCAGAATTTCTCAAATGGTAAGGTCCGCCTGCAGGCATGTATGGGCCTCATTACCATTGCAGTTATTTAACCTTGGTCCCTCATCTAAAAGTAATTTGTAAATAGTATTTCTGCCTGCTATTTGAGGTTGTGGCCCCAGTTCTGACCAGCTCTGGTGATGTAGATTATTAGTTACCCTGAATATCATTGCTGCCAGGTACTCCCGACTGTGAACGAGGGAGTCCCCATGGCACACTGCTTTCCCAGTTAAAATGGGTGCTTTATAGGTCCTGGGGCTTGGCCTCCTCAAGTAGGCTTCTTAAACGTAGGCATATGTCCTGTAAACTGTTCAGGTTTGGGGTGGGGTGGGGGGGGGGGGGTGGTGGGGGGTGGGGTGTGGTGAAGGTGGAGAAAGGGGTTGCATTTTTAGTAAAATTTTTACTGTATTTTCCTCTATGCTCTTTGCATTTCCTTCTTTTGCTGGGAAGTTGGCTTTTTCCATTTTGGGGTTTCAATTGTGTCTGTTTGTTTCCTGCTGGTATTTGAATTGAAAGTGTTACATGTGAAAATTTCTTGCTGAAATCTGGACAGGTTCGCGTTCTCAGATGAACTTCATGTAAAACCGCCACATACCAGAACAAAGGCACTCAGTCCTTATCTGTCACTATCAAGGATATGCATTCATAGATCCCTCCACAGTTACCTTGCCATGTCAGAGGAGGCTTCACAAGATAGGCTGTTACACATTTGTACCATCTCCTGCAGGATGACCTGTGGATATCTAAAAAATGGAAGTCTCTTCCCAAACGACTAGCACAGCATGAAGCTTTCATGCTACCAATCCTTCCGAGCCACTCCAAGGATGTATGTCACATCAGGTAGTCTGCAGTGCCCATTTTTATCAAACAAGTATCAAACACTGTGGATGAGTACCAAAGGTTAAAGAAAAATAACGATGCCCCCCTTGCATCTGGATCTGGGAAGTTAGATTCAAATACACTGACCCAGGAAGCTTGAGTGTTGTTAACAGATTAACACCCAGGCAAATTTAACAGCAGTTCTTGAGCACCTTCCCTGTACAAAGGAGACATCAGCCGGATGGGATGTGTAGCTTGATGAAAGGCTTCCCTCGAATGCACGGCATTGCAAATGGTACTTTTGGGCAGCAGGGTTCCTACATCAACCGTATGGCCCACATACAAAAAAGGGGTTAATGTTCAGGTAATAACTGGTCCCAGGAATATCATGTACAGCAATAGCAGTTATGCAGGAGGCAGTTGTGTCGCTGCTAGTAAGCAACAGTCTAAAGTGTCTGCACGTTTGGAAGAAGAAAAAAACACTTCGGGGCGGGGGGAGATAAAGACTAATTTCTGTCTCCCTGTCTGCTGACCCGATTAAGAAATGCCCTAACAAGCACAGGAAGACTTAGTCTGGTAGCCTGAGCAACTATTTGCTGCAACATATCTGTCATCTCCATCCGCAAGAGAATTATTCCTTCCAGCTTTGGTACAATGAAAGAGTGCATGCAAACAAACAAATATTATAAATTATACATGACATGGCTTCGTGCTGCAAGTGGAGGAATTCTCAACTTAGGTTTTCATCGTGCTTGAATGATTCTGCGAGAAATGTGTGCTAAAGTGAGACATAAGCCTATTCTCACCTTCCTTTTGATACCAGCAAATATCTTCATTTGCAGACAGGTGCAAGAGGCAAGCATGGCTGCCCTGACTGGGTCAGAAACCTGTATATAGTTTGTACCTAAACTTTTTTGAAAGGTGGTCTTCAGCGCCAAATAGGCCTAAACATCTTCAACATCAAAGGCAGGAATGTTGCTCACACATCTCCAGTCTGTCATTGTGACCAAAGTATCTACGTTTGTCTCTTCTCATATTTCCTTTTGAATGACTAGCTGCAGCTCTTTAAGAGCTGCTCCTTCACCAGATTTTTTGATTCCCAGCCAGGTGTGCTACAGGACAAGCTCCCTGGTAAATATTTTCCTGTGTCTGCTGTTTACTCAAATTGGGTGCAGGGCTGCCCTCTGCCCTACAGCCACAGAAGAGCATTTCAGTGATGAAGAGAGACTGGATAGGCTAGGGTTATTTTCCTTAGAGCAGAGAAGGGACCTGATTGAGGTATACAAAATTATGAAGGGCATAGATAGGGTAGATAGGTCAGCTGATCTAATTTTCCTGTCATTGAATTTTCCTTGACTCCTGGTTGAATAATTTCCAGGGCAACATTTTTGAATAAGTTTGTTTTCCAAGAAGAGTCTGGCTCTGAGGCCGCAGAATCTCTAGGCCTGAATGTAAATGAAGTCACAGTAAGTGGAATTTCCTTCGAGTGCTTCCCTATTTTAGCATTTGACCTCCAAGTTTATTTTAAAGTGTAGCCCTCTGGCGAGGTTAGAAATAATTAAATCACAAAAGTCTTGGTGCAATTTGGTCTATCTAGCCAATGCAAGTACTAGCTCTATAATTGGAACTACTGCTTTAATCCATTTTACTGTGTACAGTTCTGGTCACCACACTATAGGAAGGATATGATTGCACTGGAGAGGGCATGGAGGAGATTCACCAGGATGCTGCCTGGGCTGGAGTATTTCAACAATGAAGAGAGACTGGATAGGCTAGGGTTATTTTCCTTAGAGCAGAGAAGGGACATGATTGAGGTATACAAAATTATGAAGGGCATAGATGGGTAGATAGGAAGAAACCTTTTCCCTTAGCAGAGGGGTCAATAACCAGGGGACATAGATTTAAGGTAAGGGGCAGGAGATTTAGAGGGGATTTGAGGAAAAAGTTTTTCACCTAGAGGGTGGTTGGAATCTGGAACACACTGCCTGAAGGGGTGGTAGAGGCAGGAACCCTCACAATATTTAAGAAGTATCTAGATGAGCACTTGAAACGTCACAGCAGACAAGGCTACGGGCCAAGTGCTGGGAAATGGGATTATAAAAGATGGGCTTGATGGCTGGCATGGACACGGTGGGCCGAAGGGCCTGTTTCTGGTCTGTATGACTCTATGCTTTCCCTTGTGTCCTTTTATATTTTTCCGTCACAAAGACTTAATGAATTCTATTTTAAATTATATAGTCTCTGTCTCATCATTTGTGCTAACGCATTCCAGGGTACGATTTCCGTGGAAGTTCTATCATAATGTCAGCACAACTATGGAATAACTCTGTGATTGGGAGAATAACCCCAGAAATTCTAACTCTCCATGTTCTAATAACTCTATGTGAAACCATTCAAACATTCCCCCCTTGTTATTACAATGATAACCCTCAGTTTATGCCTCCTTGCTACCACTTTGTCAAACAGTAGACATATCAGGTTGGATTTTGCCGAGATCATTAGGACCCCGAGATGTTGAGCTCGATTCTGGGTTGGGAACCCAGAGTGGCTGTGGCAGGACATTGGTTGTGATCTTCCCAGAGGCGGCCAATTAGGGAAACCTGCAGGCCCAATCAGAGGGCCCGCGGTGATGTCTGGCAGCAGCCCCACCAGGAGAGGTGGACACTGCTGATGTAGGTAGGAGAACGTGAGGGTGCCTCAAGATGAAGGCGCCCCCTGAAGAGTTATAAAATTGCAAAAATATGTGTGGCCACAGCTGTCAGGCCATCGTTGTGGAGGGGGATCACCTCCAGGGGTTGGCCTGCAACTGCATCTGTGGCCCTCTGGCACCCGTGGCTCTGAGGTGGGGGGATTAAAGGTAGTCTCGCAGATCCTGGAAACGTCACCAATTTTCCCCCAAGTGGGCATTTAATTGAGCCTAATTAGCTACCACCGCTGCCGACGGCCAGCTGGCGCCAGTCAGACTCCACCTCTGGCAAGATCGCTTGAAGGCGGGATCGGGTCAGGGAGCCGCCCCAACATGAGATTCTCTAATTTTGCTCCCAGTCCTGCCTCCAAACCCATCTCCGTGGGACTGGAAAATTCAGCCCAACCTTTCTTTTACCCTCTCAAAACCTTTTATCATTTGACAGACCTTTATTAGATCCTTGCATATTCTCTCCATTCCAGTTTAAAAAGCACTATAATTTTATCCTGGGCAGGATTTTTCATTTGGGGTCAAGTCCCCGACATCGGAACCATTTCCAGGTCCCAACCCCGTTCCGCTGGAGGGCGGGTTTAGACAACCAATTAGTAGCGGCGGGCATGGGAAGGAAGCAGGACCCTGAAATTGCAGGCCTGGTTTAAAGGTTTGACGGCAGCCATTATTATGGCAACTATATTTCAAATGAATGGCAGGCAGAAGTGCAGAGGAGGAAAGGGAGAGGCCGGGTACCCATGGCAGGGCTGCCCCACAGTTTAGTGACGCAGCCCTTGAGGTCATGTTGAAGATAGTGCATGAAAGGCAAGGGCTCTTGTTCCCGGAAGGTGGCAGGAGAAGGCCACCCAGCCAAACCAAGCAGGCCTGGATGAAGATGGCAGAGCAGAGCATCCACAGTGTCGTGAGGGGGACCTGGATACAGAGCCACAAGAGATTTAATAACCTTCTGACAAGGTGAGTGCAACGCGACACCCAGATGACAGGCCTCCAGGTCTGCAGCCACCAGCAGACACACCAGTTGAACAGCCTGAGGGTGCATGGTGCTCCTGGACATGGGAGAAATGTGTGCCCAGGATAATTACTGACTCATCAGCAAGACTCAAATCCCTTGCTACTGAGATGCTGGCAGCACTGATAAATGCAGCATCTTATTAAAATGAGCCGCTGGCACTGGTGATAGAGGCCAGCATTATCTTATCTCTCTGTCTTTTGTCCTCGCAGAAGAATCGGGTGCCGAATGGAAGGGAAAGGGTGCACACAGGAGGAGGAGTGCTCCAGCTCATCATCCTGACTGCTCTGGAGGAGATGGCATGATGAAGTGGGCAATGCAGAGGTGGGAACACCTGGAGGAAAGGGGATGGAATGCACCCATTCCCATCTGACAGCATGCCAAAGCCTCAGCTGTGTTGGGAAGCCTCAGCTCTGCAGAGGCATCACGGTCTCTTTCTTATGTCTCCCACAGAGCCAGTTGTGGTGGGAGAACATGCTAGAGCTGCTGCAGCATCACCAGGTTCCTCCAACAATATGGAACCAACAGACCCAGCATGATCACATCATTCTAGTGACTCTTCATCAGCGCAGATACACTCACGTTGGTGGGTCCTCACGCGCAATTAGAAAGGGCGGCACTGGCTGAGAAGCATGTTACAAGTGAGCAGGAGGAGGTAAGAGAGGCTGAGGCAGCTGAGGGCAGACCCCCTTGGAGGATGGAGGACAGACACAGCTATGCTCAGCTGGCTGCAGATGCAGGGCTGTGGGACTCATTAGCAAGGCAGCTCTACTTTGACCAGCAGTATGAGATGTGTGCCCACATGCCGGAGTTCCCTGAGGCAGTGTGGAGGCATGGGCTGAGAATGGAGGAGTCCATTCAGCTCATGAGCAGTACCATGGTTCAGGGTTTTGAACACATGAACTCCTCCATAAAGTGGCCAACTTGGAGAGCTATATGTGGCTGCACTCTAAGTGGATTCAAGAAAATCACACCAACATGCAACGAATGCATACAACGCTCTATAGCATTGACTGGTCAGTGGCGCTGATGTTGCAAAGATGCGTGGAGTGGATGCCAGTTGTGGCCCAACTGGTGCTCCCCTAGTGATCCAGAGCACCATCAAGGGCTGAGGCCATTATCGAAGAAAATGAGGGTGCCACTCCTCACAGGGCACCATCATCATCGACCTCCTTAGCCCCTCTGACTGATGGACTACCTATGCAGCAGGACCCTGTGATGGAGGCTGCTCCTGCATTGACAGCAGTGCAGCAGCTTCTGGAGGTGCCCCCTCTTGCACCTCCATGGCGAGGACGACTGTCACATGCATCTCAGCCTTAAGCAGAGACAAGCACGCAGGCTGCCTCCACCTCATCCAAGGCCACAAGGAGAGCATCGTGTAGAAGGGGCCGTGAGCAGAGGCCACCACGTTGGTTGGAACACTGAATGGTTCGCTCGGGTTTATTTCATTTGTGATTGTGTGCATTGTCATTTATTACTTAAATTAGAGATGTTGAGTCATGATCCCAGATGTGTGAGCTGCCATTCTTTAACGGCAAGACTGGAAAAGAGGGAAAAAGTGAAGAGAAGCAATGGTCTCTGAACGGGGACAGAGATTTCTGGGAGATTGTATCATGCATTGTCAGTAAGAATGGAACAAACGAAAGTTGTGTGTTTCATGGATGTGTTCCCACAGGCAGAGCAAAGTGAGTGCCAGAACATTCAGTCCTGCTGGATGAGTAACACTCAGGTGAAAAGTGACTGGATCAGATGTACCCTGACGTTGACGCCATCCTAATGAGAGTTTTGTCACCTGAGGCAGCCTTGGCCACCTTCCTGGACAGTGTGGAAACATTCTGCTCTGCATCCCCCTCTTCCACCTCCCCCTCCTCCCCGCGGCCCCCACCCCCCAACCCCACCTGATGGACTGCGGCAATCTAGCACTTCACCCTCTTCAAGTTCCACACCTCTCTGAAGGGCCATGTTATGGAGAGCGCAGCAGACCATGAAAATGCTCGAGATCCTTGCAGGTGTGTATTGCAGGGCACCAGCCGACTGGTCCTGGTACTGGAAACACATCTTTTTCAGAAGCCCTATAGCCTGCTCAATGGTGGTCATGAGCAGGTGGCTATGGCTGTAGTGTGTCTATGCCTCTGTCTCAGGGTCAAGAAAAGGAGTGAGTAGCCATCTCTTCAAGGGATATCCCTTGTCCATGAGAAGCCATCCATGGAGTTTCGGTGGTGACACGAAGAGCTGCAGCACCCTGGACTGTCAGAGGATGACGGCGTCATGGCAGCTGCCAGGATAGCGAGCACACCCATGCATAAAGCTCTTGTTGTGGTTGCAGACCAGATAAATGTTTAGGGAGTGGAAGATCTTCCTGTCGATGACTCTCATTGGCTGCTCACTCAGTGATGGCCACATGGGTAAAGGCGATGATGCCCTGCACCTGCAGGAATCCAGTAACGGAAGCGAATCCCACTGCCTTTTATGCCTGAGAGGCACCATCTGTTTGAAATTGCATGTACTGCCCAGCTCTCACAAATAAGGCATCAATGACCTGCGAGTTGCAATGGTGTGCTGCTGTATGAGAGATGACACCACGGTCCACTTCTGATCTGTGGAATGATCCAGAGGGGAAGAAGTTCAAGGCCACAGTGACTTTAACAGCTACTCCAGGACATAGCGAGCAGTGCTGTGAAGTCTGAGGTCTTACACAATGAGGGCACTAACCTCAAGAGATAGGCGCAGTCTCCTTTGGCACTAATTTCCTGACATGTCCAGGTAGCTTCTTCTTCGTCAGTGCACACGATATTGAGGGTATGGCCTTCATTGCCTGCCTGCCTCTCATTCCTCGCCTCTGCCCTCCTTATGCCCAGAACTCTGCATATATTCCCGAGGATGTTGATCCTCTTTGGTACTCGTGCCTATCTTCGAGTTCCTTAATCCCCATGTCCGGCTGTTGCTTTGCTTGTGGTCAGCTGCATTCACTGCTAACTGGACCCGCCTCTTATGGCCCCAGGCTCTCCGAAGGGTCACGACCCCCTCTGTTGATCAAACGTGCACAGAACATTTGTTCTGCTAACTCTGCTCACCCGATGGCAACCATGTGCCAACTGCTAAGTGCCCCTCTCAGCCATGATCCCTTTTATAAGCTCACCTCATGACTGGCTCCCCACTGTGTTGCCACCTCCTTTTATTTGGACTGTTTCAGATCCAACATGGATCCCGTGCCTTCCCATAAAAATTGCAAACTGGCCCTTAATGAGGGACGACAAGCTTGTTAACAAGTTTAATTGGAATTGATCTGAATTCGGCAGGTTGCCAGTTCCTGTTACCAACCCCCCCACCACCCACGACCCCAAGTGAAATCGCTAACAGAACCGTTGTGGGAAGCTGGCACAATAGCTGGCCGAGTAAAATTATGTGCCTGCCCACCTTCATTCCTGCCGCTATATCGGGGTAAAACTCCTGCCCCCATCTCTGTATCTATTGTTTCTCATTCCAAATAACATGCTGGTAAATCTTCACTGTACCCTTTTCGATGACTGTAATATCTTATCTGCAACGGGGCATCCAGAATTACACAAGGACTTCAACTGTAATTTAAACAATGTATTGTACTTAGCTAACTTCCTCTCTATAAAACTGAAAAATAAAATAATTGGTTTTTTTTGTGGTCTGTTCTACATGTTCTCCTGCCTTTGAAGGTATTTGACTCCTTAGATCTCTCTGCACTGCCAACTGCACAATACGTAAGTGGCTTCTCAAAGATGCAACACCGTAAATTTGCTGCTGGCAATATAATAAGTTAGAACAGAATAACGTAACAACAAGCCTTTACTTATTTAATTCTTCATCACTAATCCACTTTTGTGACACGACAGAGCCTGCTCAATGAAGGTCTTGGTTAAAGCTGACCAAAGCCAACTTACAACTAATATACCAACTCACTTTAAGCAGCATTCTTGTCTGGATAGTTTATTTGTCTTTAGGAATTTTTTGAATTAATGTCAGACAATCCTTATTATAAATTAACTATTTGTTCTCCACTGTTTAACAAGGCAGAAGTCAATGGCCCCGATGTTTCTCTGGGCTATGGAGAGAGCAGGGTGGGGGTTGGGGAGTGGGGTGAAGGAGTGGATTTCCAGACAGGAAACTCAGACGTAAAGGTTCCCAGATGTTCTGCTGAAATTACGCTTTCTAAATATTTTCTGCAGGCTTCCCGTCCAATAACCAGTCTAAGTGATAGGTTGGCTGCCTGTCAGGTAGGAAAACCTGCAGGACAAGGTCTTACTCAATGAGGGAACTAATCGCAGTCACAATCTGCCTAGTTAGGCGCAGTCTCCTATGGCACTGATTGACATGTAGCTGCTTCTTTGTCAGTACACACGATGCTGAGGGTATCGCCTTCATTACCTCCCTGCCTCTCCTTTCCCTCTTCTGCCCTCCTTATGCCCAGAGCTCTGCATCTACTCCTGAGGATTTTGATCTTCATTGCTACTTGCCCCTATCTCCGAGTTCCTTAATCCCATGTCCACCTGTTGCTTTGGTTGTGGTCAGCTGCATTCACTGTTAACTGGACCTGCCTCTTATGGCCCCACGATCCCTGGAGGGTCATGACCCCCTCCATTGATCCAGAAGAGTGTGGGAGGGAGGAAGAGATTGTTGGGGTCTGGGGAGGGAACATCACTGGGGAGGGTGGGGGGGCAGCTGGGGTGATCCTGGAGGTGGAGAGGAGAGATCGCAGTGAGGGGAGATGGTGGAGGTCAATGCGAGATCATGGAGGTTGTGGGAAAGATGATGGAAGTTGGATGGGGAGATCTTGGAGGACGGGGAGAGATGATGGAGGTCAATGAGAGATCATGGATGTTGGGGGAAGATGGTGGAGGTTGGTGGGGACATTGTCAGGGCAGATCGTGGAGACCAGGCTAGATCATGGAGGTCAGGGATAGGTTATGCAGCTTGTGGTGGTTGGGAGGGGGGTGGTGGTGGCAGGCTGTGGTGATCGAGGGAAATCATGGAGGTTGAGAGTAGATTGCAGGGGTTGGGGGAAGGGCGATCCTGCTGATTGGGGGGGGGGGGGGGAGGAAATGTAAGAATTATGTGGGAGCACTGTCCTTGCTGAGGCAGAAATTTGTGAATTCAAGACCCAACCCATGACTTGAGAACGTAACCTAGTCTGACCAATGCACTACCAGAGTGCTGCATTGTCAGAGGTGCTGTCTTTTGAATGGGACATTAAACTGAAGCTCCACCTACCTGTTAAGGTAAAGGATCCCACAGCAGCCTTATGAAGATGACCAAGAATTCTCCAGGTGTCCTGACCAACATTCATTCAACTCACTGCTGTTTATGGGACCTTGCTGTGGACAAATTGGCAGTTCTGATTGTCTACAAAACATGTAACTGCACTCTGAAGGTAATTCATTGTGAAGCATTTTGGGACATTCAGGATGTGAAAGGCAGTTCATAAACACAATTCCTGACTTCAAACAAATTTCTTTGTGGAGTTGTGCCTGGAATATTGGGCTAAATTTTCTCGACCCATGGAGACAGTATTGGGGGTGGGAAAATGGTGGGGGGCAGGATGGGGGGGGAGGTGGTTTGGGGAGCCGCATTGGGACACCTCTCGATGCATTACCCCCTCCAGGGGTCTTTCCTAGGGGCAGACCAGGAACCAGGTCAGCTGCCCAGTCCATGGAGGTACGCAGGCAATTAGTCCAATTAAGTCCCTACATAGGGGCAATTTTGCGACAGCGCCAGTATTTTACTGATGCCCCCTCCCCTGATGACATGGTAGGGGGCGGGCGATACATCCCAGCTAACGCCATTTTTTAAGGGCTTCCAGACCTTACATTTAATTTAAATTTTTAAAGGGAAAGTTCAATAAAATTGATTTTTAAAAAATTACATACACGTTTCCAGCTCCTCTCCCAACCTCCAATAACAATACATTCATTCCTTGCCCTCTCCTCCCCCCACAAAAAACTTACCTTGTGTACCTGACCTTCCCCCCCACCCCCAAAGTTCACAACCTTAAACTTTACCCCTTCCCACCACCCCCAGACCAATCAAAATTGTTTAACCTCGCTTCTCACCAACCCCCGCACCCTGAAAATTTACCTGCTCCCTCCTCCCAACCAGTGTTCCACCTCGGATCTCTAAACGAAGATCCAAAGGTGCGGGAGTCCTGGCAACGGACTTCAATATCGCAGCGGGACCGACAGGAGCAGGTAGGTCATTAATTCATTAATTTACATTCATTTAAATATTTAAATCCTGCTCCCATCGCCAAGCGGCAGGCAGGGGCCACCATGAGGCCTCGCCGCCGCCAGTAATATGGGGCAGGGCCTTCCCGGCATTGAGGCCTGTGGTGGGTCTCTCCTGGAGGCATTTTCCAGGCCCTCCTGCCATGATCCCCGATGTTGGGGGATGGTAAAATACAGCCCAGTATTTCTTTGCATGATATCCCAGATGGGTAGAACAGAGTACACCTCTCCTCTATAAATGGTAACAATCTCCAAGGAGTAAATATATTTAATTCAAGTCTTCATAACACAATAATCTTTAACACAATATTTTGTAGCATTTTAGAGTACGAATTAAGGGGAGGTCTGATATTACTCTACCTGCATTACAACAGTGAGTACACTTCAAAAGTACTTTATTGACTGCAATGTACTTTGAAACATCCCAAGGACATGAAAGGTGTTATATAAATACAAGTTTTTTTTTAATAATGCAGTGGCACACTGCACTATAAAGGTTCAGGAAATACATGTCCTTACTATTATTCTCAGCTTGGGCCAGCTGTAAAGTCGTGAGTGGAGTTAAACAATTACTGCATGCTTCCTATTGTCTGCTTTGGATCTTCTTCAAATTCTTGGAGCCTTAGGGATCATCTATCAAGCTCTCATTAATTTGTACATAGCTCAAATCGCTCACACTAATAGATCTCGGTGTTCTCATTTGGGGTTCATTCACCAATTAGCCAACAGCTTTAAGAGCATCACTTACAAGAAAAACCCTCTCCAAGTCTCCAAGGTATACACAGTTCAAAGTGAACGAATCAGGAGAAGGAATACAAATGCAGAAACAACTGAGCTGCCTAACAGCCAGATAAATGGGTGGTGTGCATAGACGTGCACAAAATAAAGCTGAAATAAATTTACAAAAGAGGTAGGAATATATATTCTTTCAATTGAAAATAGTGTGATTCTGCTTTTTAATGTGAGATCTAGCCTTTACTCGGCGTACTGCTCCTCAAATCAACCTTGCAATCTTTCTATACTGTGTGCATGCATAAAGATTAATCTAAAATTCCAGAACAGGGTAGCTTGAACAAAAATGCCAATGTGATTATTCTCTTATGCTTCCGTAATTATAAGAGCTCATGTACCTGTATGAGTTCAGTACTAACGATTGCTAAGTAAATAACCAATAAATGGATACAGAGCACAACTAGAAATTTTGGCAACTGGTATGTGATGAGTACTGTAATTCCTATAATTACACCAACATTTGAACATGAGTTAAACATTAGGGACCTAAAATTCTGGGTTCCTGCTCCACTGCCGGAACTGCAGCAGAATGGGACTACTAACTGCATACTGGCAGCAATGTTCATCCCATCCCAAATCCAAAGGATAGAGTCACTTTAATAACTGTGTGCGCAGTAGGTGCCTATAAAGGTGCAACAGAGGCATCGACCCTGAAGAAATGCTAGAATATCGTAGCTTCTTCTTGGGATCAATTACCTTTGCTCCTTGAAGTGTTCGGGGCTTTGAGAAGGCACAGTACTGAACTCATGCCTGTTCTCAGTAGAATGACATTCCCTGAATCTTAGGAGGGTACATCAGGCAGAGTTCCCAGGAAAGCATGGCAATGCCCTAGGCTAGGCCCCCAAATTCTCTGCTAGTTATGCGGCTGATGGCAGAATATTCACTTGCCAACCTGTCCACCACTCTGCAATCCTGACTGACAGGTGTGTATCAAGAGATTTTCTTGAGGTGGAAAAGCAGGAGATCTGATTCCACCAGAAAGCCCTGCTTCCCCAAAGAATTTTGGTTCCTTGGTATTTATATAAACGTCTCTTGTTCTTGGTACCATCAATTTGGAATCCAGTTTATGTACTTAGTTCAAAAACCCTGGTGCTAATGCGATTAGTAACTGAGGTCTTATGATTGTAGTCTTATTAGTTGCATTGCATTTCTTAACAAGTTCTGGTTGTGTTTATTCAAATCACTATACAAATAGATGCTGTTAGGGAAAAGTCAAATCCTGAAAGCATGATTCAGATAAAGAGCTCAAATGCAGCCACATCCGACTGAAAATGGAGAATCGAATAAACATGATAAAAGCCACTTTGGTTGGACACAATGCCAATTTCCAGGAAACTTTATTGCGGTAGGATTTTTGCATTGCTATTAAGAACTGTAAAGAAAATGGCCAATTTTGTCGACCGTAACAGATGATGAGCTTCTTTATTGATTCTGAGAAGGTCTTTGATTGCATGAATTTCATCTGTGAATGCAAGTTTGGTAAATGTCTATTTTATTCTATATTTTCAAACTAATTAACAAAATTGTACTCTCAGAATCACACATTTCAAAGTTACTCATTCAAACAATTGCATTAACTTGTCTTTAATCATGGAGAAAAATAGGCATTCTCCAACATTTCAATAAAAGCAAAATTTCACCTAAACAACAAAGAGTAAATGGTGTGTTGGGAAAGTGTAGGGCCATTGCTGAGAAGCTAAAGGAATATCTATAGACTTTCCTATGTTTTTCTAACCAATGCTATATTATAGCAGACAGTAAATTTCTAAAAAGTCTTCTGGCAAACATTATGGGCTGGATTCCCGGCAGCGGGCAAAAAAATGGCGGCCTACACATGCCGCCAGGTCACTGCAATCTCCCACATGGCGGCTCATTTAAATACTCCGGTCAGCCTGCCTCCCCCCAATCTCATGGAGGGGGCAGACTCTCCATGCCAGCAGTGGCATCAGCTGCCTGTTTGCAGGCGTTGGTGCCATTTTTAAATGGCAGCCAGCCCTGCTGGTTAATTAAAATTTTTAAAGGGAACCACCCACCACACTGTTCACATCAAAATTCTATAGCCCCTTTTCCACTGCCCAATAACAATAAAATTAAGTATCTGCCCTTGCCCCCCCCAAAACATTTATCTGACAAATATGACCTCCATTCTACACCCCCCAACCCCCCGCCAACACTGTACAAAGATCACAATTCATCTCTTCCCACCATCCCCGACAGTAATGACGAGAGTTTGACCCCATTCCCCCACTTCTGCACTAAAAATTTCACGTCCACCCTTCCCCAACAGTGTGGCGCCTGCTTTCCCCAGACGGGAAAGTGAAGGCACGAGAGTGCCGGCCGCCACTCTGCAGATCACGGCAGGTCTGCAAGATGGGAGGTGAGTGCATTTAAATTTAGTCATCTAATTAATTAACATATGGTAATCCAGGTCCGGTCGCCCAGTGGCGGGGGGCCGCCACGGAGCCTTGCCACCACCAGGAAGATCGGGCCTGGCCCTCCGGGCATCAGGCTCCGTGGCGGGCCTTTGCCAGAATGATCTTCCAGCACCCCCACCACCCCCCCGCCATGGAACCTGACGTCTGGGGCCCTGTAAAATCCAGCCATATATGACAGAGTATTGTAATTCCCATGGCAATTACTGTAACATTCAAACATATAGTTTGCGAGGGGCCCCAAATTCTACTGGACCAAGCACTTAGGCTCAGCCCAGGCAAAGAGTACAATGCAACAGCCAAGTTTGTGGCACCACGAAGGGCTCTGCTGCACAGCAGGGAAGGAAAAGGGTTGGAAGAGCTATAGTGATAGGGGATTCTATAGTAAGGGGCGCAGATAGGCGTTTCTGTGGCCACAAACAAGACTCCAGGATGGTATGTTGCCTCCCTGGTGCTAGGGTCAAGGATGTCTCGGAGCAGCTGCAGGACATTCTGAAACGGGAGGGTGAGCAGCCAGAGGTCATGGTCCATATTGGTACTAACGACATAGGCAGGAAGAGAGATGAGGTCCTGCAAAGTGAATATAGGGAGTTAGGCAGAAGGTTAAAAAGCAGGACCTCTAGGGTTGTAATCTCAGGATTACTCCCTGTGCCACATGCTAGCGAGGGTAGGAAGAGGAGGATTAGGCAAATGAATGCGTGGCTGAAGAGCTGGTGTAGGCGGGAGGGCTTCAGTTACTTGGATCATTGGGATCTCTTCTGGTGCAAAGGTGACCTGTACAAGAAGGACAGGTTGCATATAAACTGGAAGGGGACCAATATCCTTGCGGGGAGGTTTGCTAGTACAACTCGGGAGGGTTTAAACTAGTCTTGCAGGGGGGTGGGACCCAAAGTAGTAGTCTCTCAGATGAGATAGTTGAGGCAAATGTTAAAGCAAGCAAGTCCAGTAGGCAGGCCGGGCAGGGGCAGGACAGGGAGCGTGGAAGGTCTGGTTGGCTAAATTGCATTTACTTTAATGCAAGAAGCCTTACAGGTCAGGCAGATGAACTCAGAGCATGGATCGGTACATGGGATTGTGATATTATAGCTATTATGGAAACGTGGTTGAGGGATGGGCAGGACTGGCAGCTCAATGTTCCAAGGTACCGATCCTTCCAGCATGACAGAGGTGGAGGTAAGAGAGGAGGGGGAGTTTTAGTGATTAGGGAGGACATCACGGCAGTACTTAGAGAGGATATCCCGGGGGAAATGTCCAGCGAGGCCATATGGGTAGAACTTACAAATAAGAAAGGGGGATCACTTTGATGGGCCCCCCAATAGTCAGAGGGAAGTGGAGGAGCGTATATGTAGGGAAATCACAGATAGGTGTAGGAATTATAGGGCTGTAATAGTAGGTGATTTTAACTTCCCTAATATTGACTGGGACTGCCTTAGTGCTAAGGGATCAGATGGGGAAGAATTTATTAAGTGTGTCCAGGGTAGTTTTCTGAAGCAGTATGTGGATGGCCCTACTAGAGAAGTGGCTACACTCGACCTCCTCTTAGGAAATGAGGATGGGCAGGTTGTTTGGGACTAGTGACCATAACTCTGTTAGCTTCAAGACCGTTATGGAAAAAGGATAGGACTGGTCCTCAGGTTGAAGTCCTAAATTGGGGGAAGGCTAATTTTGATGGCTTCAGACAGGAACTCTCAAAAGTTGAATGGGAGAGGATGTTTACAGGTAAAGGGACAACTAGCAAGTGGGAGGCTTTTAAAAGTGAGATAGGAAGAATTTAGGGCCGGCATGTTCCTGTTAGATGGAAGGGCAAGGCTGGCAAGTTTAGGGAACCTTGGTTGACGAGGGATATTGAGGGTCTGGTCAGGACAAAGAAGGAGGCATATGTCAGGTGTAGGCAGCTGGGAACGAGCGAGTCCCTCGAGGAGTATAGGGGATGTAGGAGTATACTTACGAAGGAAATTAGGAGGGCGAAAAGGGGCCATGAGATTTCCCTGGCAGATAAGATAAAGGAGAATCCTAAAAGATTCTATAAGTATATTAAGAGTAAAAGGGTAGCTAGGGAGAGAGTAGGTCCCCTTAAGGATCAGTGTGGCAATCTATGTGTGGAGCCACGGGAAATGGGCGAGGTTTTAAATGAATATTTCTCATCCATATCTCCCGTGGAGAAGGTCATGGAAGCTAGTGAGTTCAAGGGAAGGAACAGCAATATCCTGGAGCATATCAACATTACAAAGAAGGAGGTGTTGGAGGTTTTGAAGCGCATTAAGGTGGAGAAATCCCCAGGGCCTGACCAGGTGTATCCTAGGATGCTATGGGAAGCCAGGGAGGAGATTTCTGGGGCCTTGGCAGAGATTTTTGTATCATCGTTAGCCACGGGTGAGGTACCGGAAGACTGGAGGATAGCTAATGTTGTGCCTTTATTTAAGAAGGGCAGCAGGGATAAGCCAGGGAACTACAGGCCTGTGAGCCTTACATCAGTGGTGGGAAAGCTATTGGAAGGGATTCTGAGAGACAGAATTTATATGCATCTGGAAAGGCATGGTCTGATTAGGGATAGTCAGCATGGCTTTGTGCGTGGGAAATCATGTCTCACGAATTTGATTAAGTTTTTTGAGGAGGTGACCAAGAGGATTGATGAGGGCGATGGACGCTGTCTACATGGACTTTGGCAAGGCCTTTGACAAGGTTCCGCATGGTAGGCTGGTCCAGAAGGTTCGAACACATGGGATCCAGGGTGAGCTAGCAAATTGGATACAAAATTGGCTTGGTGATAGGAGGCAGAGGGTGGTAGTGGAGGGTTGTTTTTCAGATTGGAGGCCGGTGACCAGTGGTGTGCCGCAGGGATTGGTGCTGGGCCGTCTGTTGTTTGTCACATATATTAATGACTTGGATGTGAATGTAAGGGGCATGATTAGTAAGTTTGCAGATGACACCAAAATTGGTGGTATAGTGGACAGTGAAGAAGGTTATCTAAGATTACAACAGGATATAGATCAACTGGGAAAGTGGGCAAGGAAGTGGTGAATGGAATTTAACGCAGACAAGCGTGAAGTGATGCATTTTGGGAAGTTAAACCAGTGTAGGACATATACAATGAATGGCAGGACCCTGGGGATTGTTCTTGAGCAGAGAGACCTTGGGGTGCAAGTACATAGTTCCCTGAAAGTGGCAACACAGGTCGACAGGGTGGTGAAGAAGGCATATGGCCTTCATCGGCCGAGGCATTGAGTACAAGAGTTGGGACGTCATGTTACAGTTGTACATAACGTTGGTTAGGCCGCATTTGGAGTACTGTGTGCAGTTCTGGTCACCACACTACAGGAAAGATGTGATTAAGCTAGAGAGGGTGCAGAAAAGACTCACAAGAATGTTGCCTGATTTGGAGGGCTTGAGTTATAAAGAGAGGTTGGATAGGCTGGGTCTGTTTTCTCTGGAGCGAAGGAGGCTGAGAGAGGACATGATAGAGCTATATAAAATTATGAGAGACATAGATAGGGTAGATAGCCAGAGTCTGTTTCCCATGGTAGGGGTGACTAAAACTAGAGGGCATAGATTTAAGGTGAGAGGGAGGAGGTTTAAAGGGCATCATAGGGGTAAATTTTTCACACAAAGAATAGTGGGTATCTGGAATGAGCTGCCTGAGGAGGTGGTGGAGGCAGGAACAGTAGTGACATTTAAGAGGCATCTGGACAGGTACTTGAATGAGCAAGGCATAGAGGGATATGGAATTAATGCAGGCAGGTGGAATTAGTATAGATAGGCATTATGGTCGGCATGGACTTGGTGGGCCGAAGGGCCTGTTTCTATGTTGTACGACTCTATGACTCTATAAATGGACATAAAATTGTGCGATGCTTAATTAAAAGGTATTTTAATATTCAAATGAAGCTCTTATATATTTCAAGCACTTTGACCTGGTCTTGCAGGCTAGTAGAAGCTTGTGTTTGATGCAAATGTGAAACAGAGCTGGCAATAATGATTTGCCAGCCCCTGACCACTTGTTCCACTTCTTGGCCATGGGCTACGATAACCAGAAAAGATACACAATTTAAGCTTTCACCCTCACAGTTTTGATAAATGACTGACCTAGCCCAGGATTCAGTGACTGTCTATAGCTGGTCAAAAGCCATGTGAAAAAGGACAGCATAGGGCAGCCACAAATAGTTACTTCAACATGAACGTCTGCCAATGTAAGCACAAGTTAATGCAATCTCTACTGGGTTTATGACACTTAATTAGAACAAAACGTACCACAGGCATGCAGGCTACATTGGAGAATTACCCAGCTTTTGAGTCCATTGTTTTCAAGTGGCTCAGCAATATTATTTGATACATTAGTTGTAGAAATAACAATTCAAAAATGTCTTTAAAGATTGTTAGTTGTGATCCATCAATAACACAGAAACTGCCCTGAGGAACATGCAGATCTGCCAGTTTGATTTTTTTTTAAAGGAGTAAAATCAGCTCTAAGTTGAATTTGAAACAGGCCATTGTTTTATATTCTGTACTCGTTGAGGGAATGTAACAGCGCATCTAACGCAAGAGTAACTCCAAGAATTGCTGGAGTCTGAATCTGGTTGGCCAAGGGATCTGATTATTCATTTGCCAGAATTCACGTTGTGACAAATGTTTGCTGCAAAAATGTACGATTTGGTTACTTTTTGAACTTTTCTATAAGTAAACAATATAAATGTGGCAAAAAGGCAAAAGTTGACTAATGTCACGACTAGCCAAGGCAGTAAAATGTTGATGATGCAGAATCATAGAATCACAGAATTGTTATAGCATAGAAGGAGGCCATTCAGCCCATCGTGTCTGCACCGGCTCTCCGAATGAGCAATTCATTTATTGCCATTACCCCGCCTTCTTCCCATAACCCTGCACATTCTTCCTTTTCAGATAACAGTTTAATTCCCTTTTGAATGCTTTAATTGAACCTGCCTCCACCACACTCTCAGGCAGTGCATTCCAGACCTTAACCACTCGCTGCGTGAAAAATGTTTTTCTTCATGTCACTTTTCCTTCTCTTACCCATTACTGTAAATAAAAGAAAAATACTGCAGATGCTGGAAATCTGAAATAAAAACAAGAAATGCTGGAAATACTCAGCAGGTCTGGCAGCATCTGTGGAGAGAGAAGCAGAGTTAACGTCAGTGACCCTTCTGTAAATCTGTGTCCTCTCCTCGATCCTTTCATGAGTGGGAAGAGTTTCTCCCGATCTATTCTGTTCAGGCCCCTCATGATTTTGAATGCCTCTATCAAATCTCCTCTCAGCCTTCTTTTCTCCAAGGAAAATATTCCTAATTTCTCCAATATATCTTCATAGCTGAATGTCCTTATCCCTGAACCATTCTCATGAATCTTTTTTGCACTCTCTCCAAAGCCTGCATATTCTTCCTAAATGCAGTGCCCAAAATTGGATGCACTATTCCACCTGAAGCCAACTAGTGTCTTAACAAGTTCAACATAACCTCCTTGTTCTTGTACTCTAGGCCCCTATTAATAAAGCCCAGGATACTACATACTTTATTAACTGTGTTGCTCTCAATCTGTCCTGCCACCTTCAGTGACTTATTCACACATACATCCAGGTCCCTCTGTTTCTGAACTCCCTTTAGAATTGTGCCCTTTATTTTATATTGTCTCTCCATGTTCTTCCTACCAAAATTAATCACTCCACATTTCTCTGCATTGAACCTCATCTGCCACGTGTCCACCCATTCCATCAACTTGTCTGTGTCCTTCTGAAGTTCTACACTTTCCTCCTCACAGTTTACAATGCTTCCAAATTTTGTATCATCCACAAACTTTGAAATTGTGCCCTATGCACCAAAGTTTAGGTCATTAATATATATCAGGACAAGCAATGGTGCCAACACTGACCCCTGAGGAATTCCACTCCAAACCTTCCTCCAGCCCAAAAAACATCCATTACCCACTACTCGTTGTTTCCTGTCAATTCCGTATCAATGTTGCTACTGTCCTGTTTATTCCATGAGCTATAACTTTGCTCACAGGTCTGTTGTGTGGCACTGTATCAAGTGCCTTTTGGAAGTCCATGTACACCATATCAACTGCATTGCCCTCATCAACCCTCCCTGTTACCTCTTCAAATAATTCCAGCAAGTTAGTTAAACATTATTTTCCTTTAAAAGGTCCATGCTAGCTTTCTTTAATAAAGTAACTTTGTCCCGAATTATTCTTTCTGGAAGATTCCTCACCATTGAAGTTAAACTGACTGGCCTGTAGTTGTTGGGCTTATCTTTACACTCTTTTTTGAACATGGGTGTAACGTTTGGAATTCTCCAGTCCTCTGACACCACCCGGAGTCTCCGGAAGACTGAAGAATTATGGCCAGTGCCTCCACAATTTTACTCTCACTTCCCTCACTATCTTTGGATGTATCTTATCCAGTCATGGTGCCTCATCCACTTTCACTACAGACAGCTTATCCAATATCTCCTCCTTATCAATTTTAAACCCTTCTAGGGCAGTTACTTCAGAAGTGTTTTAAAAACTGACAGTAAATGTGATTACCTTGTATTTCAGGCTTCACTCACACTACAGCTGTAGAGTCCATGTGAAGAAATTTCACATTTTATTGCAGTTATAGTGTAACTGCAGAATGACTCTGGAGTTAGGGCCTGAGCTGGCACTGGAGTGAAGAGGAGTGAGGCTATCTTGAGGAGGTAGCCTCACACCACTTCACTTCATAGCTGCAGCCCACTGGTTTCAGCAAAGCTGCTTTTTCAAACCTGTAGTGTCAATGCACCATTGGAGAACGATTACTCACTTCCTGTGTTTAATTAAAAGTTGATCCATCACTAAATCAATGTACAGATTCTCTGTTAGCTCGGAGGGCATCATTTTCACTGACACTCATGAAACAGATAACTAATTATATTTCAGTGATTAAAGATAGCCTCAAATAAAGTGGGAGGTGAGATGCGGATTCAGGTCACAGCATATCCCACTCACGGAAGAATTTGAAGCAGCAATTCTAGTGGATCCAGTGGACCGTATTAAACTACCTCCTGCAATATAAGCAAAACTCTTTGAAAATAAGACTGCCTTCCCTCTGTGCGAACTTAAAGAGCTATTGCAAGCTCGACAGATCCACCAATCAACATTCATTTTCACAAGTGTAAGAAGCCATCGGATATGACCAATGCAGGCACGAAGGCAAAACCAGGGAAGTACACATGAGCAACTAACTAAGAGAGCTAAATTACAGCAAGCCACCATACCAACACCCCTTACTCCTCCCAAATGCTACCCTTGCACATACTGACTGAACACATGGCTGGAGTCCAGCACTATTGAAAACCTGATTCCAGCTGTATATAGAGTCATAGAGTTATACAGCACAGAAACAGGCCCTACGGCCCACCGTGTCTGTGCCGGCCATTCAGCACCCAACTATTCTAATCCCATATCCCTGCACTTGGCCCGTAGACCTGTATGCTATGGCATTTCAAGTGGGCATCTAAATGCTTCTTAATTGTTGTGAGGGTTCCTGCGAAATGGAGAGAGTCTACTCTTATAATACAGTCTGTGGAAATAATACCAACCTTTGGTTGGTTTTCTAGGCTAGATTATACAGTTCTGACCATTGTGAGAGCAGGTTAGCAAACTCTGTTTTTCCCTGTTGTTTTGTGGGCCAGGAGGAGCAGGAAACCTATGCACTCCCACCCACTGGTCTTCGGTCTCTTCCCAATGGGTTTGGGCATGAGACTGCAGATCATGCCAATGAGACACACAAGTTAAAATCTCCCTGTCACCTCAGCCCCCACCTGCACAACTCCTGTCAGAGGTTAAAATTCAGGCTTGCTTGACTGGCACATTTTAAATGTAAGTGTGGAGGGAGGAAACTACAAAATTAATCTGAATTTTACAAATGGACATTTAAAATAGAATGTTTTATCAAATACAGAAACAGATTGCTGGAATGCTGAAACTCTTCAGAGTATTAACCCTTAAACTGTCATAAAGTCCAGTGAACCTATTGTCTCCCCATTCATTTGTTGGTTTGTAATATTCTACTTCCTAGCGTTATAATTTTCACTAAACTAAGACTATGGCATCATGAATGTCTGAAATTGATGCACAGTTTCACAATTATAACTCAATTAACCATTCATGTCAGAGGACTGAAAGATCTTTCGCTCTTTTCATGCAGTTGTACTGGACTGGGAAGAAATTAGAAAGTGGCAGCACAATCAAGGAGCCCAAGCTGTCTAAGAGTGTGTCCTCACCTATAAGAATGAAACATGATGTTTATAGATGTCATGGGGAAGGGGACGTTTGTGATGGTTTTGTGGTAGAAGAATACATGAAACCCTTCAAGTCCATTCGTCTGACGCAGAACTTATGGAGTAGAGGGAGCTTAGTGATACGACCTCTCTCCATATTGATCTACCCAACTTCTACATTCATCCAACCAACAGGAAAGCCAGTAGATTCTGTCAAAATTGCCCTTTCCCAAACATTTACCGGTTATTTTTTGTGTATGGGTAGGTAAGCTTTCATTCACAAATTAGATTTCATTACTGAGTGCTACACCTCAATACTGAGGCCTGAAGATGAATTACTACAAAAACAAAACAAAAACTTGAGTTGACAAGAGACACAAGTGATATTTGAGAGCAAATATCAAATCTTATGTTGATTTGTACACATTGATGAAAGTCAGGAAAAATACAAATGGAAGCCGATACTGTTTGTGACTCCAAAAGCAGATACACACTTCCAGGTAGTGGCTTCAGCTGCCATGTCTTCCTTTTCCTAATTGATATTTTTCAAAAGCAAAGTTAAAATAAAACTAAAAATGCAACAAGGAAGCAACATTACTTTCAACTTTTTGCAATGTTTGTTCACTTAAAACTGTTAAAAATGATGTTAGTGCCTTTTTGCCAATTTATTCTGTAACTGTATGCATTTTAGTTTAGGTTATCTGCATTAATGCTCAGATTGAACAGCAGAATATGATTTCTGGACAAAATCATTGGTCTTAAAATAGCTGTGGTTGTCAAAATTGAAAGGATCCTTTATCTTCCCCAAGATAAATCAGATCATATTCAGGCACTCTGTTACTGCCTGCATGAAACCTTCTGCATAACAACACTCAACGCTGAAGACATTTACTCTGTACCATAAATTAGAATTGACCGCTAAATGCTGCACATTAATACTGAGGCCTAATGCTGGTTATTAATTTAATGTGAAAATAAACATGTAATGTTGCATGTGATTGTGTGGGATTTTTTGCAGCTGAAATAACCAAATGCACAGCTTCTTCTCCTCAATGAATTGTCTTGTTCTACTTTAGGCAACAGATTAAGTTCCACATTGAGGAAAACAACCCAAGTTCTTGGAAAGGTACCCGTACTACAAACTGGATAAAAGTAATAATTCATACATATCTGCAGGTAGTGAATGTCTTCCCATCAACTTCCACCTCTTCATCGTGCATATGTTGCACACCTCTCACAGTGGAGGAATTAGCAGGCCAGAGTGAAATCAGCTGTGCTGTATACTGATTAGTTTGTACTCAAGTGCTGGATAGATTGTTTTGATTAAAGAGCAGGCACTGTCTGTACATCTATTAGACAAATACCATCACCCTCCCTTCTGCATATATGTCTGTGTATACGACATACAAATGGAAATATGCTGTATTCCACTGTGTGTACTGAATGTGCTTCATAGAGTCATAGAGTTATGTAGCATAGAACAGGCCCTTCGGCCCATCGTGTCTGTGCTGGCCATCAAGCACCTAACTATTCTAATCCCATTTTCCAGCACTTGGCCCATAGCCTTGTATGCTATGACATTTCAAGTGCTCATCTAAATACTTCTTAAATGTTGTGAGGGTTCCTGCCTCTACCACCTCTTCAGGCAGTGCGTTCCAGATTCCAACCACCCTCTGGGTGAATTTTTTTTCCTCAAATCCCCTCTAAACATCCTGCCCCTTACCTTAAATCTATGCTCCCTGGTTATTGACCCCTCCGCTAAGGGAAAAAGTTTCTTCCTATCTAACCTATCAATGCCCCTCATAATTTTGTATACCTCAATCATGTCCCCCCTCAGCCTTCTCTGCTCTAAGGAAAACAACCCTTTTCAGTCTCTCTTCATAGCTGAAATGCTCCAGCCCAGGCAACATCCTGGTGAATCGCCTCTGCACCCTCTCCAGTGCAATCACATCCTTCCTATAGTGTGGTGCCCAGAACTGTACACAGTACTCCAGCTGTGGCCTAACTAGTGTTTTATACAGCTCTATTATAACCTCCCTGCTCTTATATTCTCTGCATCGGCGAATAAAGGCAAGTATCCCATATGCCTTCCTAACCACCTGATCTACCTGTGCTGCTGCCTTCAGTGATCTATGGACAATTACCCCAAGGTCCCTCTGACCCTCTGTACTTCCGAGGGTCCTACCATCCATTATATATTCCCTTGCCTTGTTAGTCCTCCCAAAATGCATCACCTCACACTTCACAGGATTAAATTCCATCTGCCACTGCTCCACCCATCTTACCAGCCCATCTACATCATCTTTCAAAACAGAGGCCATAAAGTCAATAACCCCCGAACACAGGCACAGGGATTGCATTGCATGATCATTCCATGCCTGTTGCTTACAATGCGGGAAGAGTGCAAACATCGTGCTGCCTGCCAAGTTAAATGAATGTAGTGTGCAGCCAGCATTAAGTTTAGTTTAGAGATACAGCACTGAAACAGGCCCTTCGGCCCACCGAGTCTGTGCCGACCATCAACCACCCATCTATACTAATCCTACACTAATTCCATATTCCTACCACATCCCCACCTGTCCCTATATTTCCCTACCACCTACCTATACTAGGGGCAATTGTTAATGGCCAATTTACCTATCAACCTGCAAGTCTTTGGCATGTGGGAGGAAACCTGAGCACCCGGAGGAAACCCATGCAGACACAGGGAGAACTTGCAAACTCCACACAGGCAGTACCCAGAATTGAACACGGGTCGCTGGAGCTGTGAGGCTGCGGTGCTAACCACTGCGCCACTGTGCCATGCAGTGTTGAGTGACTGCACGCCTAAGCAGGAGGCACAAAATTGTGAAAGGCTAGCAAGAGTTAAAGCTCGCCTGCATTACTTAAAGCCAGCCGCACCTCCTAAAGGGGAGGTGCATTTTGGCTCAAGTAGGTGCTGGATGTCACCCTTCAATGATTCTGACCTGGGTAGACACAGGAATGACACACCGTGGCAGAGAGCAGACTCCAAAATTTTCCAATGCTGCACTGCAGGCCTCGGAATAGGAAATGGAGAGGAGGAGGTGGAGAGGAGGAGAGATGTTGTCTGTCCACAGGGGGCCAGGAGACCCTCCAGACAAACTTTGCAAAGACAGTGGGACCCGATTTCCGTGGCAGTCAATGCCAGGCGTTTAACCACGAGGATCTGGATGCAGTACTGCAAAAGGTTCAATGACCTCACATGAGCGGTCAAGTTCAGTGAATGTATCTTCAAATGTCCATCCAACCAAGTGCATCACTAGTCTCACACTCTGCTTAATGCACCACACCCCTATCACTCATTTACCAACAATCTCTATTAACCACAACTAATACCTAACATTCATCGCTTTGCCTCATCTTCACACACTTAGCACTGCTGCTAGCCTCATACCCACAGCTTGCACACGCTGCCAGCTATTCAACCATGACAGCCACATCAGCCAAACAGATTGTACTACACTCACTGAGACACTTCCCTCGTAGGACAAGGTGGTGCATAACCGGAGGCAGCAGAATCTAATTGGTGGGAGACAGGTGCAAGTCCTTACTGCCATGGAGGAGACAGTGGTCACTATCATTGGACCAGCCATGCCTGAGGTCATAGCCAGTGCTGGGACTGAACCCATCGAAGATGAAGTTATTCCCATATCTAAATCTCATCTCATATCCCAATTCCCCCCTCATCCTACAATCTCTTCTGAATTATAAGCCGCAGATGGTGTAAGCATGCTTTCCCCCTTCCCTCACCAGAATCATGCTCTTGTGCCTTTTTCCTTTCAGATACCCAGGAACTGCAACCTGGCCACGGAGTGGTGGAAGAGCAAGACAGTGATGATGAAGAAACAGCAACACTCACGGTCAAGCTCGCAGTCAGCAGCTCAGATACTGGCACTGCACATACTTCAGAGGATAGCTTACAGGCGGGTTATATATGTGGTGATACACTGGGCATGAGTGGTCTGCAGCCAGATAGGGGACAAAGGTATCACAGGTGCCGGAGCTCTTCAGAGGTCAAGGTTGCACACAAGTTCTGCAGCAGAGGACTCAGATGAGGACTTCAATGTGGCGGCCTACAGAAGAAAGGTTATGGGTAGGCACAATGAAATGATTGGTGCATTAGCAGGTCTATCAGAAAGCCTGTGGTCATTGGCAAAGAGCATGAAGGAGTCCGGCACCAACTTGGTATAGGGTTTTGTGCAGAGCTTGGAGTCCATTCTTTCCAGATAGGAAGTGGTAGGCAACTCTGTTAGCACGTTTGTGAACCCAACCATGATGCACCATCTGATGGCCAATGCCTCAGCTCCCATTGCAGCACAAGCAGAAACCACTCAATGGGGAGACAGTGGCATAGTAGTAATGTCACTGAACTAGTAATCCAGAGGCCCAGGCTAATGCCATGGGGACATGGCAGCTGGGTGGGATTTAAATTCAATTAATTAAGGGCGGCACAGTGGCGCAGTGGTTAGCACCGCAGCCTCACAGCTCCAGGGACCCGGGTTCGATTCCGGGGACTGCCTGTGTGGAGTTTGCAAGTTCTCCCTGTGTCTGCGTGGGTTTTCTCCGGGTGCTCCGGTTTCCTCCCACAAGCCAAAAGACTTGCAGGTTGATAGGTAAATTGGCCATTATAAATTGTCATTAGTATAGGTAGGTGGTAGGGAAATATAGGGACAGGTGGGGATGTTTGGTAGGAATATGGGATTAGTGTAGGATTAGTATAAATGGGTGGTTGATGTTCGGCACAGACTCGGTGGGCCGAAGGGCCTGTTTCAGTGCTGTATCTCTAATCTAAAAAAAAAAAAAATTAATTTTAAAAATCTGGAATTGAAAGCTAGTATCAGTAATGGTGCCATGAAACTATCATCGATTGTTGTAAAAACCCATTTGTTCACTAATGTCCTTTAGGGAAGGAAATCTGCCGTCCTTGCCTGGTCTGGCCTACATGTGACTACAGACCCACAGCAATGTATTTGACTCTTAACTGCCTTCTGAAATGGCCTAGCAAGCCACTCAGTTGTCAAGGGTAAATAGGGATGGGCCAAAAAATGCTGGCCTTGCCGGCGTGCCCACATCCCGTGAAAGAATAAAAATAAACTCAATACCTGGGTGCTGCAGTGGAAGCTCAAACTGAAGTCATGCAAGCTCAGCTTGCTGCCATGAAGGTTCAGCCTCCTGCCATCATAGCTGTGGATACCAAAGTGGCTTGCAGGGTGTCATAACAGTCCAGCAATCTGTCCTCCATCACATTACTGGCACAGCTGAGGTGTCACCCCAGGGGAGTGACAGGGGTTTTGTAAGTTGAAACCTCCTGTCCTCTCTCAGGATGACAGCATTCATCCTCCCACCACTTCCTCTTTGCCAGTACCCTTGCTCATGCCTGTGAGCCAGATAGCCCAGACTGCTGCCACCCATGCTGAGAAGGTGCAGTCCGGAGCTGCACCTTCTAGGGCTAAAGCTGCTCGCAGGCATCCTGCAAGGCCATCTGCAGTCTCTCTGACTGACAGACAGCACCCTTACACCAGACATGTCGCAGCCACTGGAGTAGCACTGCATAGGAGCACTAGGCAAAGGAAGACAGGCACTAAGGGAATGCACAAGGCTCATGAGTTGATGTTTGAATGCAATATGGCAAAGTTCGACTTATAAAGTTGGTTTGGAATGTTTATTTTGTGCTGGCTTCTTTTTTTGCATTGTGGCCAAGTGAATGCTGTGATGGTCAGTGAGAGAGGGAAGGGAAGCTGCAAGACTCTTGGTGAATGGGGAATTGGGGGGCATTTACTGACATCACAGTCGGATGAGTTGATCAGAGACAGTCCGGCCAGAAAGGGTCTGGGTTGGTTGTCTCCTTTCCTTATCCTCTTCCTCCCTCTTCTTCCTTCTCCCCCTCCTACAGCCAGTTGCCGTATAGCTGGTGGCAAGGGCTGTGACCTCATGATGGCGAGGATGTGAAGCATGCAGCAGACCATACAAATCCTGAGACACACTCTGCCGAGTACTGCAGGCCTTCTCCAGAACAGTCCAGGCAGGGGAAGCATTGTTTAAACACACCAATGGTCTGCTCTACCACAACTCATGTTGTGACTTTCATTATATGCACACTGCCCATGTGTGCATGTGTTGCACATCAGAGTTAGGAGCCATACCTTCAAAGGATATCCCATTTCATTCAGTGACCTCCTTCTGGTTTGGCGTGGTATCTCAAATGCAGACGGTACAACAGTCTGCCGCAGAATGAAGTCATCTTGACTGGTGCCAGGAGACTAGACATTGACCTGCCTGATATGCTGAGTGTGATCACAAACCAGCTGGATGTTGAGGGAGTGGAGTCCTTTCAGTTCCGGTGTACCTCAAAGTGATGTGTGTGCACCAGGGGGAAGCCTGCAATCATTGTGAAGCTGGTTGCTTGCTCTGCCTGCTCCTCTCCGGCAAGGATGAATGAAATGCACTCAGTTCTCTTGGAATACAAAGTCACAGTGTGCAACAATGGACAGCAAACTGAGAGATACTGCAAATAATTTCCTGCTCCAACCTGGAAGGAGCCCAATGCATAAAAGTTCACGGCTACAGTCACCTTGACAGCCATCAGCATCACGATCCTCACCCTGCTCTGTGGTAATAGTTATGGCTGCAGCAGGTGGCAGATTTCAATGAGGAGATCCTTGTTGAAGCAGAGATGTCTGACATACTGTTCCTCACTGAGGTTCAGGTCGGAGAATTGCTCCTTGAACACCCTGAAAGGCTAAGGCCTCCTACTGAAAGCCTTCTCCCTCTGCTCCATCTTCCAGCAGCTTGTCTTGTTCTTTGTCATCTCTTTCATTCTCCCTGTCATGCTAAAGTCCAGGGTGGATGCATAGTATTACTTCCATGTCTGGGAGCAAGTGCAGAAGCTTTGAAGTAAAGACAAAATCCAATGTGCTACACCACTCCCTGTAGACTTCAGCAACTTTAAACAACTCTGGAAACCACTAAGAAATTCTACAATCACAGTAAGAGCCAGTAGCAATCAGCAGCTAACCTGAAAGAAGATGATGATCCCTTTAAATAGAGCTTGTGGGGGAGGTCCTGTCTGCTGCTGAATGAATGTTCAGCTATGAAAGGTAAGAGAGGGCGTGAACTGGAGTGGTTCAGCTCCAAAATGGCAGTGCTGACATCACACACTGATTGGCGTCACCATCTGCCGACTCTGTATGCTGCTGATGGGTGCTCCCTGTTCATGTGCTAATGCCGTCACCGAATGGCACCAGAAGTGTGTGTGTACAGCGCGGACACATTTTGGAGGCAAAACGGCACTCAGCGCCAAAAAAAGGGTGCTGCGCATTCAAATTTTGCGGCCAGACACTGTTATATTAAAAGCTTTGGGGAACCTTCACATCAATTATACCTCTGGCACCATAACCTTTATATTCTAACTGTATCGACTTCATTTAGCAATATTCATTACTTTGCACCACATTGCGCTGCACTTTTTTCTCTCCTTTATGCTTTGTTATGACTTGCTATAGACTATTTTCAATGCATGGCTAGAGGTGAAAAGGTCAGGAAACATTATATTATTGAATCCAGCATCTTGCCTAATCACAAAATCAACTGGCACCTTTATAAGATCAACTAGGAATGGAAATTACCCTTCTTCCGTCATGAACTGAATCTCAAAGAATGCCAGGGTCGTAGGTCAAATAATTAATCTGGAATGTATTTTAATCACAACAAACAGAACTCAATGGTGGCTTTCAGTAATACCTGTTTAAACACTGCAAGCCGCTTTGTGAGCACTAGAAGGCAGCCTCAACTCACAATCTGCCAACAATAGGGGCAGATTTTCCTAGTTGTTTGTCTCTAATTTTTCAGAGGGCTTAATTTTAGATGCAACAGGGGTTGGTTCATTGCAAAGGGAACAACTTTATTTCAATACTTAAAAACTGAGCATGTGCCTAATGTTGATTTTCCTCAGCACTTCTTCTTCTGTGCAAATAGCTGCACTGCACTCAAAAAGAGCACTGCTGAAGCCTGATGAGTTTCTACATTCAGCTCAGTTGCATGTCTGACCTTCATTCGAGCACCAAAATGACTCAGGAATGGGTGGGTGCCCCAGATCAAGAGAGGGAACTTGGTTTTGCTAACACCTGTTGGTTTTGGGACCTTATGACTGGTATTAAAAACCACAGCCAAACAGTCTGCAACCTCCAACTTGTTGGGCTGAGCAATAGAAAAGTCAACATTCTGGAGGCTAAGCAATCTCTGGCAGTCCTTTTCCAGTCTCCAATCTCCAAGTGGTCGGCCACAACCTCTAAGGCCCACTTTCAATGGATGATCTTTTGGAGCATCTGTTAGATGGGAAACTCAGGAAGTATTTTGACATCACTTCATTAGCATTCGATTTAAATACTCATGCCTGTGTCTGGTGATTCCCTTGGTTATTCACATCAAGTACAAAGGAGATGGGCAGTCAATGGAACCGGACCATGTCCCCAATTATTCTGCATTATGTCCCTGAAATAGGTGCTCATGGGCAAAATGCAGAGCTATGCAGAATAACTAGGTTATTCTCCTTAACCTAGTTGTCCACTTAATTTATCATACAGTCAAATGCATCAAAATTTAATGGGGACAGTAGCATAGTGGTAATGTTAATGGACTAGTAATCCAGAGGCCCTGATGAATGCTTCGGAGACATGAGTTCAAATCACCCATGAAAGCTGGGGGAATTTAAATTTAATTAATTAATTAATAAATCTTGAATAAAATACTAGTCTCATTAATAATGATTATGAAATGACTAGATTGTTGTAAAGACCCATTTGGTTCACTAATGTCTTTCAGGGGAGAAACAAGGATAGGCACCGACATGTTGCACCAAGGACATTTGACAAAATTATTAACTCAGCCATGGACATAGGTGCAATTAATCTGAATATAAAATGTATAGCCAATCTAATGCCATCAAAACACAGTCCGATTTAAAACACATTTCTCCCTATAGATAAAGTAGCTCAGCATAAAAACATCAATGGCGCGCAGCACAACTGCATTAGCCAGCTAGCAAGCAAAATACTATGCCATGCCAAAGCAAATTACTTTTGTTGACAGAATAGAGCTAGCTACATCATGTCACAGGGTGGATGATGGATCTTGTCGGATGACCTGTTGGCCAGGGGCTGCAAGAAATACAGAATCAGTTACAAACTGCCGGGATTGTTTGTGACCTGTAGTAACCTAGAGCTTGGACACTGGCCTGTGCTGGTAAAAACCAGTTTGAACTAATTATTTTATGAGACAAGGCAAAGGATCGATCACAGGAAAAGAGCCTTATTTGGACACAGTGTGATACCGGGGTCTTTGGGCCTGGGCCAATTAAGAGAAGATGTGAACGAGGTGAGCAGGCTTATGCCAACTGGAAAGAAGCAGCTCAGATTTGGAGAGATAAGAGTGAGGATAAGAATAGAGCTTTTTTGGCATAGAGCCAGCGAAAACTCTGGGGATCAACCATCGTGGAAGTGGAAGACCCTGCGTGAGCAACGCGGTGACGACATAGAATAGAGATAGAATGGAACGCCTGGCCAGCGTTAACGCTCCCTTTTTCGGGTATTATCCTTAGTTTTCTGTGACTTGGTCAGGGAAAGGTCAGAGGAACCTAGTGGGTGTGCTTATGAATTCTAGCTAGTTTTGTTATTAACTGTATAACTCAATTTGAGTTGCATGCTTTTGTCTAACTAAGTGTATAAGCCTTATTCTTACATTGTACAACAATGTGAATAAAGTAAGTTGATAGTTAAAGAAAGGACTGAGTTTCCTCCTCTTTGTACTATGCCATTAACTGTAGCTGTGGATTAAGATGGAGGGTGGCTCTTTTGTAACCCGATATCCCAAACACCCAGCCTGAGCCTGAATTAAGAGGACTTCAGTCCCACGTGACGGCCAGGATCAAGTGGGTATAGGGAATAAAGGGGACAAGGGGGAGTTGACTCCGTGCCACGGTTTACAGACCTCTGTGGATCACATTGTGTCAGGAGTGCAAATTCATCCAATTAACCATAAAACTCAAGGAGAGGATTGTTATTGTGGTTTTTGAGGATAGACAGTAGAAAAATCAGCAACAGGAAGTTGGACCATTTCTCGCACTGCTGTTGTCACAAGATAATTTAACCCATGGTCAGTCAATGTTTGTGCAACTTCTCCACCTGCTTGTAATATGTGCCTGAGACAGGGCAACCAACAAAAGGGCAGTGATCTCCAAATCAGGAGAATTTTACAGGATGGAACAGATAGTACTTCAGAAGAGTCATGTAAAACAGAAAAGCAGAGTGGAACAGGAAAGGACAGAGAGATTAATAGTAGATAGCCAAGACTAGTTTATTCATCTTGACAGGCTGTTAAACTAGGTCCTGGATTCAAAAAATGAAACAACAGAATCTCTCATGGACAAAATGTCATTTGCTCACCAAAGCTAGTGACAAAATTAGATAAAGTCAATGACAAATGAAGAGCGCCCTTCAGTTCCTCCAATAAAGTGATTCTCTTAAATTCACTTATGTTTATATCACAGTCAATTACGATTCAGCTCTGACAAGATAATTATTAACAAAAAACTTTTCTGCGAAGAGTTGAGTGGTTGTTCCTGCATGTATTATTCAATTACAAAATGTTTAGTCACTATCTGTAAGATTGTACTCCAGACTAACCAATTTATGTCCAAGCCAAATCTCTTACCTGTTAGCAAAGGTGCACTTTTAACATGATGTTGATACTGACAACTTTCAAATGACATTGGCCACTCATTATATCTGCCATAAAACTGGATAGTAAATGATGCTTATTTCAGTTACTGATCTTTGGCATACTTGTAAAACCTGACCTTTAATCCAACTCACAGAAAAAAGAATCAGTTAATGACTGTTTCTAACATGGTCATTGAAACATAATACATTTTTACTATGTCTTCCTTGACAATTTCTAAAACTACAAATGTAGCATGGATTTTGTTAAGAAATTGTGGACAGTTCATCATAGATTAAGGTTTATTAAACCTATCCGTTACATTGTATTTACTAACTATTGTATAATGGTCAGCAGCATCCTGTTTTCACCAATATCAGTCAGCCCCAATACACTATACTCTTGTATTCATGAGGAACTTACAATGCTGACTTCTGCAGATTCCTTGGATTTTCTTGCCTGTTTTCCCCTTTACACAAGTTATGGAACAATGTGATTCCAAATGGATAGCAGTGGAATTGTGACATTTATATAAAAATAAAAGTCCAGTAACTTTCAACATGTCACTAAGCTTGTGTCCCAAGTGAAAGTAATGTGTGCCAGAGCATAAAAATTGATACATGCCCTAAGTGACTTTTGCCATTTTAAAATGAGTTTACATAGCACATGCCTTTAAACTTGTGTTTTAAAATAACATTTTTTTCTTGCATGGGGGGTGGTGAGACAATTTTGGAAAGATAAAGGCATTAAAAATCTTACTATTAATCTTACTATAAATCAAAATGTGCATTTTTGCAAAGAAGCTTTAAATGATAAGACTAATGTATTGACTTACTTTCTTGTCACTATGTTGGACACTGATATAGTGAGATACCTGGCATTTTTGCTTGCATAAGTAGTCAATGTCTGCCTGCACACTTGTTTAGTGATGTGGAGTATTCTGGATAGATGTCCATCTGTAGGAAATGATCTTGATTGCTCTCTCTCCCTCTCTCTGTGTCTATCTGTCTCCCTCTCTCTCTGTCTCTCTCTCTCCCCCTCCCCTGTGCGTCCCCCCTCTCTTTGTTGTTTCCCCCCACTCCATGTCATCCCACCTTCTCTGTGTTGTCCCCACGCTTTCTATCCCCTCACTCTCTCTCTCTGCCCCCCACCTCTCCCTCACTCTGTCTCCCGCTCTCTCCCCATTCTCTCTCTTGCCACCCCATTCTCTCCCTCTCTCTCCCCCTCTCCCTGACCCCCCATTCTCTCTCTCTGTTCACCCACATCTCTCTCTCAGTTCCCCCACCCCTCTTTCTCTATCTGACCACTGCTCTCTTCCCCATTCTCTCTTTCCCCCCACTCTGCCTCTCTCGCCCCTCACTCTCTCTCTCTCCCCCCATTCTCTGTCTCTCTCTCCCCCCACTCTCTCTCTCTCCCCCCCACTCTCTCCCTCACTCTCCCCCCACTCTCTCTCTCTCTCTCCCCCCACTCTCTCTCTCTCCACCTACTCTGTCTCTCCCCCCACTCTCTCTCTCTCCCCCCTACTGTCTCTCTCTTCCCCCTACTGTCTCTCTCTCCCCCCTACTCTCTCTCTCTCTCTCTCCCCCCTACTCTCTCTCTCTCCCCCCCCCCACTCTCTCTCTCTCCCCGCCTACTCTCTCTCACCCCCCCACTCTCTCTCTCTCCCCCCCTCTCTCTCTGCCCCCCACTCTCTCTCTCTCTCTCTGCCACCACCCCCCCCCCCCCACCCCACGCTCTCTCTCCCCACCGCCCACTCTCTCTCTCTCTCTGTCCAAAGACCTCATAATTTGCAAAAATAAATCTAAATAGACTTCGGTTGTTTTTCAGCTTGGAGGAAGGTGTATAGTGGGGTTCCCCAAGGGTCAGTATTGGGACCACTGCTTATCTTGACTTGGGTGTGCAGGGTACAATTTCAAAATTTGACTGGCTGAATGGCCTCCTTCTGTGCTGTAACCAATCTATGGGCTGGATTTTATAGAGCCCTCGATGTCAGGATCTGTAGCGGATGGGACATGAAGATTGCCCTGGATGAGGCCTGCCACGGACGTCAATGCCAGCAGGGCCCGGTCCGATATTGCCGGTGGGGGTGAGGCTTCACGGTGGCCACCCCACCCCCCACTGCCAGGTGGCGACTGGATTCCATTTAAATAAATTAACTTACCTGAATAAATGAGTCTCCGGTTGCCTCCTGAAGTCCCGCCACGATCTTTACCACAGCGGTCGGCACTGCTGGGGAAACGAGGCGCAACACTGGTGGGGAGGGGGAAGAAGTAAGTTTCTCAGTGCGGGAGGCGGGGGGACGGGGTCAAATGAACGTCATGGATGTAGGGGAAGATGGGAAGGGTTATAGTGTAAAGTTTGTGCAGCTTGGGGGGGGGGGGGGGTGCGGGAGAAGGTCAGATTGTAAAGGTAAGTGTTTTGGGGATGGGGGAAGGGCAAATAATTAACCTACTTGATATTGAGGGGTGGGAGAGGGGAAAAAGAAACATATTTATTTACTTTAGTTCAATGTCACTTTAAATATTTAAATATACCAGTAGGACTGACCGTCCTTTAAAAATGGTGTCAGCGCTTGCGCACAGGAAGCTGATGCCATTGCTGGGGAACGGACAACCCGTCCCCTCCACGTGATTGGGGGGCTGCCCGCCCTGGCTATTTAAACGAGCCGCCGTGCTTGGAATCACGGTGGCATTTTAGTGTGCGGTCCGCACAGGCAGGCCGCCATTTTTATTGTCCGATGCCAATTTCGGCGGCAGGCTTAAAGAATTCAGCCCTATGATTCTACAATATTAACCCACCACTATGGGGAAGAGAGAGTTGGGGTTTAAAGATTTCAGTATGGAGAATATATATTTTTTATGGTGGCGGATATCATGATGTCTGAATATCCTGCAGTAGTGCAGCATGATATTTAACTAATATTTAAATAGGGCTTCCACAGTACACTTGGGAGCCTAATTTAAAAGTCACTGCTGCTGCACGGGTTTCCCTGGGGTGCGAAAATCTGGCAGTGAAAGGGAGGTGGGAGCTTCCAGCTCCACAGGCTAAGTGCCGTTTCCAACTCTCCTTGTGGGTCAGAAGGAGCAGGAGTGCTCCCTCTCAGACTTCACAAGGAAGCCTTTGGCCTCCCCTCTCCTGAGCACCAACCTCTCTTCCTCCCTACTGATTGCCACCCTCTGTCCCTCCTCCACATCGCTGCTTCTCTCTTTAACCCCGCACCCCCTCTCCGTCTCCAAGGATCCCTGGCTCTGGCCTACTGCCGCTGGTTTCCCTCTCAGCCAGGATGACCACCACCCAGCTGAGAACGGATCAAAGAAATAATAATGTGGTCCTGCCGTTAGGTTCTCCAGGTACTCCATGTCCCTGGCCTTGAAGGGTTCTTTGGACATTTTCAGTTTCCCAGCCACCTTTCCTGTCTCCCTGTAAATATCATGATTTTGATAACGGATAACTTGCCATCAATACACCAAATTACAATGAGGAACACCATAAAACCCAAAGTTCAACATCACCTCCAAGTTCCCCTTCAAGCCACAAACCACCCAACCTTGGAAATATATCGCCGTTACTTCACCGTCGCTGGGACAAAATCCTGGAACTCCCTATCTAACAGTACTGTGGGAGTACCTACACCACACAGACTGTAGTGATACAGCAATAAGGCTCACCACCATCTTCTCAAGGGAAATTAGGGATGGGTAATAAATGCTGGCCTCACTACAATGCCCATTTCTCAAGAATTAATTTTTATAAAAGATTCCCCTTGAAGAACAACACATCCAATTTTAACACCATCCAGTAAACTTTTCTATCTGCCTGATATTATCTTACATGCTTTATAAATGCTATGGTAACAATAATTTTATTTGATTTGTTTTAGTATTCAGTCCTCCTCTCCTCAAGGTACTGATTCACACTCAGTGGCAGCTGTCCCGTACCTTACCCAAATGTATGCACTGAGATAGTGACGGAGGGATTTTCCTCCATTATCTCACTGCCCTGACCTGAATTTCCTTTCCTCTATCCCTGCCAAGATCGCCATTGGCTACTCTTCCCTGCCCACCGTATGCAAACACTGGTAGTACCAGGATTCCCAGCCCATCTCCCACCCATCCACCCCATTTCAGCCGCTCCTTGGGACGACCATGTGAACTATGGCAGTAGGTCCCCCGGGTAGTGGCCCCATATGTGATAGATGGCGGGAGAAGGCTGAGCTAAAGGTTTCCTCTCTCTCCCGATCACCTGCTGAAGGCCTCGGTCTCAGCCGAGGAGATCAGTCAAAGTCTTGGTCTCGTTTACTGGGCCACGTGGCCCAGTTAATGCTGCCTTCTTTCGCCTCAGGTGCTGCAGCACCGCCTTCATTTTCCTGAGGACCTATTGTGGGATCCCGCTGGCTGGTGGGAAATCCACCATGACGACGTAAGAATCCTTGACCCAGCAAACTGCTGAGTTGAGACTAAAATCCAGCCATCTGTGTCAGTGAGCTATTGAACTGTGAATGGGATCAGGGTTGAACCTGATCCCATGATCACCTGATGTCCAAGGACTCCGACTGCACAAACACTAGAAGGTAGTGGCCCCAAGCAAGAATCCTAGCTGAATTTTCCTCTTTCTAATCCAGGAAACTAGTTTAGGAAAGCAGTAATACCTCCATCTGTACCAGCTGAAGGCAACTAAATTAATACTGGAGCAGCTTTTTCGGGAGCAGAGAGTGCGAGCGAGTGAGCAGCTGGGAAGGTCAGTTTAAAGTAAACTTAATTTCCTTTTGTTTTCGGCAGAGACCAGGGGGCTGCTGGGTAAGTAAAACCCTATATATTTGGGCCGTTTCAAATAACTTGCCTTTCACTGCAGCAGCTTTTTCGGGAGCAGAGAGTGCGTGCGAGTGAGCAGCTGGGAAGGTCAGTTTAAAGTAAACTTAATTTCCTTTTGTTTTCGGCGGAGACCAGGGGGCTGCTGGGTAAGTAAAACCCTATATATTTGGGCCGTTTCTGAACCCGAGACACGACACTTGTAGTGTCTCCCACCCGCCCTCCTCCTCTAACCAAAAAAAAAGGACTCGGTGGTGTGTAGATAAGGTAAGGCTTTTTCTATTTCTCTTTTTGTTTTATCGTGTGATTAGTTAAAAACTTCTCGTTCCTTTTTCATTTAACTAAGTTTAAGCTTAAGATTAAAAATGGCAGGAGATCTCAGACCCGTGACATGCTCCTCTTGCTCAATGTGGGAGCTCAGGGACATGGCTGATGTCCCTGACTCCTTCACGTGCAGGAAGTGTGTCCAGCTGCAGCTCTTGTTAGACCGCATGACGGCTCTGGAGCTGCGGATGGACTCACTTTGGAGCATCCGCGATGCTGAGGAGGTCGTGGATAGCACGTTTAGCGAATTGGTCACACCGCAGATTAGGATTGCTGAGGGAGAAAGCGAATGGGTGACCAAAAGGCAGAGAAAGAGCAGGAAGGCAGCGCAGGTGTCCCCTGCGGTCATCTCCCTCCACAACAGGTATACCATTTTGGATACTGTTGAGGGAGATGGCTCACCAGGGGAAGGCAGCAGTAGCCAGGTTCATGGCACCGTGGCTGGCTCTGCTGTTCAGAAGGGCGGAAAAAAGAGTGGAAGGGCTATAGTCATAGGGGATTCGATTGTAAGGGGAGTAGATAGGCGGTTCTGTGGTCGAAAACGAGACTCCCGAATGGTATGTTGCCTCCCAGGTGCACGGGTCAGGGATGTCTCAGATCAGCTGCAGAACATTCTGAAGGGGGAGGGTGAACAGCCAGTTGTCGTTGTGCACATAGGCACCAATGATATAGGTAAAAAACGGGATGAGGTCCTA
Source organism: Heterodontus francisci (assembly GCF_036365525.1). Taxonomy (NCBI): domain Eukaryota; kingdom Metazoa; phylum Chordata; class Chondrichthyes; order Heterodontiformes; family Heterodontidae; genus Heterodontus; species Heterodontus francisci. The sequence goes on from NC_090389.1 coordinate 67,618,784, forward strand.
CAAGCAGAATTTAGGGAATTAGGAGCCAAGTTAAAAAGTAGGACCTCAGAGGTAGTAATCTCCGGATTGCTACCAGTGCCACGTGATAGTCAGAGTAGAAATGAAAGAATAGTCAGGATGAATGCGTGGCTTGAGAGATGGTGCAGGAAGGAGGGGTTCAGATTTTTGGGACATTGGGACCGGTTCTGGGGGAGGTGGGACTATTACAAATTGGACGGTCTACACCTGGGCCGGACTGGAACCAATGTCCTTGGGGGTGCTTTTGCTAACGCTGTTGGGGAGGGTTTAAACTAATGTGGCAGGGGGATGGGAACCAAAAGAGGTCAGTAGAGAGTAAGGATGTAGTAACTAAAGCCTGTAAGGAACTAGATAATGAAGTCAGAGTGACTAAGGGAAAGAGTAGGCAGGGAGCAGATGATGAAAGCAAAGGGACTGGTGGTCTGAGGTGTATTTGTTTTAATGCAAGAAGTGTAGTAGGTAAGTCAGATGAACTTAGGGCTTGGATTAGTACCTGGGAGTATGATGTTATTGCTATTACTGAGACTTGGTTAAGGGAAGGGCATGATTGGCAACTAAATATCCCAGGATACCGATGCTTCAGGCGGGATAGAGAGGGAGGTAAAAGGGGTGGAGGAGTTGCATTACTGGTCAAAGAGGATATCACAGCTGTGCTGAAGGAAGGCACTATGGAGGACTCGAGCAGTGAGGCAATATGGGCAGAACTCAGAAATAGGAAGGGTGCGGTAACAATGTTGGGGCTGTACGACAGGCCTCCCAACAGCGAGCGTGAGATAGAGGTACAAATATGTAAACAGATTATGGAAAGCTGTGGGAGCAACAGGGTGGTGGTGATAGGAGATTTTAATTTTCCCAACATTGACTGGGATTCACTTAGTGTTAGAGGTCTAGATGGAGCAGAATTTGTAAGGAGCATCCAGGAGGGTTTTCTAGAGCAGTATGTAAATAGTCCAACTCGGGAAGGGGCCATACTGGACCTGGTGTTGGGAAATGAGCCGGGCCAGGTGCTTGACGTTTCAGTAGGGGACTACTTTGGGAATAGTGATCACAATTCCGTAAGTTTTAGAATACTCATGGACAAAGACGAGAGTGGTCCTAAAGGAAGAGTGCTAAATTGGGGGAAGGCCAACTATACCAAAATTCGGCAGGAGCTGGGGAATGTAGACTGGGAGCAGCTGTTTGAAGGTAAATCCACATTTGATATGTGGGAGGCTTTTAAAGAGAGGTTGATTAGCGTGCAGGAGAAACATGTTCCTGTGAAAATGAGGGGTAGAAATGGCAAGATTAGGGAACCATGGATGACAGGTGAAATTGTGAGACTAGCCAAGAGGAAAAAGGAAGCATACATAAGGTCTAGGCGGCTGCAGAAAGACGAAGCTTTGAAAGAATATCGGGATTGTAGGCACAATCTGAAACGAGGAATTAAGAGGGCTAAAAGGGGTCATGAAATATCTTTAGCAAACAGGGTTAAGGAAAATCCCAAAGCCTTTTATTCATATATAAGGAGCAAGAGAGTAACTAGAGAAAGGATTGGCCCACTCAAGGACAAAGGAGGAATGTTATGCGTGGAGTCAGAGAAAATGGGTGAGATTCTAAACGAGTACTTTGCATCGGTATTCACCGAGGAGAGGGACATGACGGATGTTGAGGTTAGGGACAGATGTTTGATTACTCTAGGTCAAGTCGGCATAAGGAGGGAGAAAGTGTTGGGTATTCTAAAAGGCATTAAGGTGGACAAGTCCCCAGGTCCGGATGGAATCTATCCCAGGTTACTGTGGGAAGCGAGAGAGGAAATAGTTGGGGCCTTAACAGATATCTTTGCAACATCCTTAAACACGGGTGAGGTCCCGGAGGACTGGAGAATTGCTAATGTTGTCCCCTTGTTTAAGAAGGGTAGCAGGGATAATCCAGGTAATTATAGACTGGTGAGCCTGACGTCAGTGGTAGGGAAGCTGCTGGAGAAGATACTGAGGGATAGGATCTATTCCCATCTGGAAGAAAATGGGCTTATCAGTGATAGGCAACATGGTTTTGTGCAGGGAAGGTCATGTCTTACCAACTTAATAGAATTCTTTGAGGAAGTGACAAAGTTGATTGATGAGGGAAGGGCTGTAGATGTCATATACATGGACTTCAGTAAGGCGTTTGATAAGGTTCCCCATGGTAGGCTGATGGAGAAAGTGAAGGCGCATGGGGTCCAAGGTGTACTAGCTAGATGGATAAAGAACTGGCTGGGCAACAGGAGACAGAGAGTAGCAGTGGAAGGGAGTTTCTCAAAATGGAGACGTGTGACCAGTGGTGTTCCACAGGGATCCGTGCTGGGACCACTGTTGTTTGTGATATACATAAATGATTTGGAGGAAAGTATAGGTGGTCTGATTAGCAAGTTTGCAGATGACACTAAGATTGGTGGAGTAGCAGATACTGAAGGGGACTGTCAGAGAATACAGCAGAATATAGATAGATTGGAGAGTTGGGCAGAAAAATGGCAGATGGAGTTCAATCAGGGTAAATGCGAGGTGATGCATTTTGGAAGATCCAATTCAAGAGTGAACTACACAGTAAATGGAAAAGTCCTGGGGAAAATTGATGTCCAGAGAGATTTGGGTGTTCAGGTCCATTGTTCCCTGAAGGTGGCAACGCAGGTCAATAGAGTGGTCAAGAAGGCATACGGCATGCTTTCCTTCATCGGACGGGGTATTGAGTACAAGAGTTGGCAGGTCATGTTACAGTTGTCTAGGACTTTGGTTCAGCCACATTTGGAATACTGCGTGCAGTTCTGGTCGCCACATTACCAAAAGGATGTGGATGCTTTGGAGAGGGTGCAGAGGAGATTCACCAGGATGTTGCCTGGTATGGAGGGCGCTAGCTATGAAGAGAGGTTGAGTAGATTAGGATTATTTTCATTAGAAAGACGGAGGTTGAGGGGGGACCTGATTGAGGTGTACAAAATCATGAGAGGTATAGACAGAGTGGATAGCAAGAAGTTTTTTCCCAGAGTGGGGGATTCAATTACAAGGGGACACGAGTTCAAAGTGAAAGGGGAAAAGTTTAGGGGGGATATGCGTGGAAATTTCTTTACACAGAGGGTGGTGGGTGCATGGAACGCTTTGCCAGCGGAGGTGGTAGACGCGGGCACGATAGCGTCTTTTAAGATGTATCTGGACAGATACATGAATGGGCAGGAAGTAAAGAGATACAGACCCTTAGAAAATAGGCGACAGGTTTAGATAGAGGATTTGGATCGGCGTAGGCTTGGAGGGCCGAAGGGCCTGTTCCTGTGCTGTAATTTTCTTTGTTCTTTGTTCTTTGTTTAATACAAATCTGAACTGAACCTCAGACCGACTACATCTGTAGTCCAGGGTGCAGCCAAGAACACATATAAAAGTAAATTCGACAGATACAAACATTTCTATTCGTGAAAATGTAATTAAAGTGTCTGAATTCATCCAAAACAAGTATTATCAATGTTATATCCCTCCTACATCTAATCCTTGACACTTTAATTATGACAAAACGATTCATCTCTTTAACTGTGATGCAACCAAGCAATGTCAGTGATGTATTACTAAATGCTGTTATTATTTTCAATAGTTAAATATTAATAAGCTTCCTGCAACTGAAATTTTGGAAAATAATAATTTGGAGACGCACATGTTGATTATCTCAACTCTGATACCGAATTCAAAGTTTTGTGTCTTTCTTTAGGAAACTTTACTAGTGGAAAGCAAAGGGTTCACTACACACAATAACTGTTATCTGGGTATTTTGTATTGTACTGTATGATGTTGAGAATTAGCCAACCAGAATTGATACATAGAGTCAAGTAACTATGGTAACCCATTACACTATTCTTTTGGGTAGCATATAGAACATTAGCTATTAGCCCAATTTTCTGCTTTCCTGACCAGACCCGTTATCTAAGCTGTACATCACAGGTAAAATGACTGCTATGAAAAAAGTTTCACCTACACTAAGCAGCACACGGGGATTATTTTACAGATGCACACATTGTGATTTTCATCCATGCAAGTTAATGGATTGACTATCACAGCCTCAGACTTACTATCCCCCGAAATGTGTTACCTATGAGTACTACCCGCACTTCCCCCACCACTCACTAGGAGCACTGGAGCGTAGTGTCATGCTATAAATCTCTAACTTCTTTAGAGTGACTCTTATATTTCTCCTTCCCTTTCCATTACAACCATATACTTGTACTTATACAGTGGTCTGACATGTCAAAACATCTCAAGCACTTTGTATAATGAATTACTTTGAAATGCAATGATAAAGGACATATTATGGAATCATGAGCACAGAAGGAGCCCATTGTGTCTATTCTGGCTCTTCCTGCTGCTCTTTCCCTATAGCCTTGTAAATGTTTTCCTTTTCAAGTATATATCTAATTCCACATATAAATATGCTACTAACATCTCAGGCATCAATTTCAACTCCACTTTCTCAATTTTAATGGATTGTTGTTTCATTTTAGTTCCCCCATTAAAACCAGTAATCTTTCTCAAATAATTGCTTCTACTCCAAAAGCTGCTGACACTGTCAGCTCCATAAGTACGCTTATTTAATGAGAACATATACTTGCACAAGCAAAAATTCTAGCTGATTTTTTCCCCCTTTCTAGTCCAGGAAACTAGAGAACTACCAGTTCTCTTGACTTTTCTAACATAAACACTACATAATACAGAGGTTCTTCTACTCTGCATAGATCTACTCTGGCTATTGGTTGACTATGTACACAAGGCTTTGATTTCTCCTCTGCTCATCTGATTGACCAGGCACTTCTGTGAAAATCAATCACATGTTTAAATACATGCAGGAAACTTCTAAATGGTTGCACAATGGTTATTTAATGCTGGGCTAGATTTTATCCCAATGGCACAGGTCACGGTTGCAGAACCGGAAGTGGGTGACCTTTCTGTTTTTGCGTTGGTGGCCATCCAATTAAGCAGCGTGTCACAAGGGTCCTTCCAATCTGGGGCCCAAGGCAGCAACGGGGGCGGTGAGTTCTCGTTGGCTGACGCTGCAGAAGGTGCTGCCATCATATTTAAAGCCTGCACAAAGGACTCCTTCTTATTGATGCTGCCTGGTGTTCTACTGTTGCCTGGTGTTCTCCGCTGCTGCTGCCTTGTGTTCTCCTGCTGCTGCTTGGTGTTCTCCTGCTGCTGCTTGGTGTTCTCCTGCTGCTGCTGCTTGGTGTTCTCCTGCTGCTGCTTGGTGTTCTCACGCTGCTGCTTGGTGTTCTCCCGCTGCTGCTCCTGGTGTTATGCCGCCTGCTGCTTGGTGTTCTCCCGCTGCTGCTCCTGGTGTTATCCCGCTGCTGCTCCTGGTGTTCTCCCGCTGCTGCTGCTTGGTGTTCTCACGCTGCTGCTGCCTGGAGTTCTCCTGCTGCCGCTGCCTGGTGTTCTCAGGCTGCTGCTGCCTGGTGTTCTCCCACTGCTGCTCCTGGTGTTCTCCTGCTGCTGCTTGGTGTTCTCCTGCTGCTGCTGCCTGGTGTTCTCCCACTGCTGCTGCTTTCAACCATCCTGCTGCCTGCTGCTCCCCTCACTGTAAACTCAAAGCAACCAAGAAGTTCACCAGCAGGCACCTCCAGCAATGGCAGAAGGAAGATCCCGGGTGGCCGCATGGTTCAGCGATGCCTCCCTACAGGTTTTTCTCCAGGGTGCAGGGCATGGCTGTATTGCATACCAGGTTGTTAAAGGAAGCAGGGAGCAAATAGTGGATGTGCTGAGGATCATCTTCAGATCCTCACTGGATACGGGCGAGCTGCCAGAGGATTGGAGGTCTGCAAACGTTGTACCATTGTTTAAAAAAGGTGTGAGGGATAGGCCAAATAATTATAGACCCGTCAGTCTGACCTAGGTGGTGGGTAAATTATCAGAATCAATTGAGGGACAGGATAAACTGCCATTTACAAAGGCACGGATTAATCAGGGATAGTCAGCATGGAATTGTTAAGGGAAGGTTATGTCTTACGAACTTGACTAAGTTTTTTGAAGAAGTAACAAGGAGGATTGATGAGAGTAGTGCAGTGGATGTGGTCTTCATGGATTTTATGAACACATTTGACAAGGTCCCGCATGGCAGACTTGTCAGAAAAATGAAAGCCCATGGGATACAGGAGAATGTGGCGAGTTGGATCCAAAATTGGCTCAGTGACAGGAAACAAAGAGTAGTAGTCAATGGATATTTTTGCGAATGGAAAGCAGTCTCCAGTGGCGTTCCACAGGGCTCAGTGTTGGGACCCTTGCTGTTTGTGGTCTATATTAATGATGTGGACTTAAATGTGGGAGGTATGATTGGGAAATTTGCTGATGACACAAAAAATGACTGTGTAGTTGATAGTGAAGAGGATAGCTGTAGACTCCAGAATGATATCAATGGTTTGGTTGAGTGGGTGGAAAAGTGGCAAATGGAATTCAGTCCAGAGAAGTGTGAGGTAATTCATTTGGGGAGGGCAACAAAGAGAGGGAATACACAATAAACGGGAGGATATTGAGAGGGGTAGAAGAAGTGAGAGACTTTGGAGTGCATGTCCACAGGTCCCTGAAGATGGCAGGACAGGTAGATAGAGTGGTGAAGAAGGCATATGGAATACTTTCCTTTATTGGCCAAGGTATAGAATATAAAAACAGGGATGTGATGCTGGAACTGTATAAAACGCTGGTTTAGCCACAGCTGGAGTATTGCATACAGTTCTGGTCAACGCATTACAGAAAGGACATAATTGCTCTGGAGAGAGTATTGAGGAGATTTACAAGAATGTTGCCAGGGCTTGAAAGTTGCAGCTCTGAGGAAAGATTGGATAGGCTAGGGTTGTTTTCCTTAGTGCAGAGGAAGCTGAGGGGTGACCTAATTGAGATGTACAAAATTATGAGGGGCTAAGATAGAGTAGACAGGAAGGTCCTGTTTCCCCTAGCGGAGAGGTCAATTACCAGGGGGCAGAGATTTAAGGTGATTGGTAGAAGTATTAGAAGGGAGATGAAGAAAATCTTTTTCACCTAGAGGGTGATGGGTGTCTGGAATTTACTGCCAGAAATGGTGGTGGAGGCAGAAACCTTCAACTCATTTAAAAGGTACCTGGACATGCACTGAAGTGCTGTAACTTGCAAGGCTACGGACCAGATGCTGGAAGGTGAGATTAAATTGGGCGGCTAATTTTTCAGCTGGTGCAGACACGATGGGCTGAAAGGCCTCCTTCTGTGCCTTCATTTTTCTATAGTTCTATGGTTCTAGGTACCCTTCCCAAGGGAGGAGGAGAGGGCCCTGCCTGACCAAGCAAGCCTGGACAGAGATTGCAGATGATATCAGCAGCTGTGGGGTCATCCCCCAACCCCGCACCCCCCAACATAAAACCTCCAGTACCGCAAAAGCATCAATGACCTCCTTTGGTCTGCCAAGGTGAATACTGCACACCTCTTTTCCCTTTGGGGCTTGTATGTGATAATGCAGAAGGGTTGGCTTGCTGCTGAGGGAGTAACCACCCAGTCGGTGGCAAAGGGGTGAGGCAACAGCATATCCTTTCAGAGGTATAGTTGCATCTTGGTACCTGTCTGTCTACGCTGACCCCACCATGTCCCACGAGAGTGGCCGTTTGCAGGTGGCATTCGTGTGTCCCCATCATGGGCTGCTGGGCCCCACCAGCATAAGGTGCTGTGCTTGTCTCTATGTGCAACATAACAGTCTTCCTTTTTGTGCTTCCAGGACAAGATGGCAGGCAACATCAGAGAGAAGGCTAAGATCAGCGGTGGGATCCCATACCTTCACATCCTCACCCTCATGGAGGCAGAAACGTTGGAGTTGGCAGGCCACCAGGGCAGCCATGCAAGCACTGTTGGAGAGATGGGGGTGCCTATTCAAGAGGGTGAGTCAATGTGTGCAGGTATACAAGGGTGCATCTGGTGCACAGAAGGCATACTGCCCAAGTGACCAACGTTGGACTCATGGAGCCCCACAGCAAGCACTGTTGGGATGAGGACATGGGAAAACCTTAACCCTTGTGTTCCTCATGCAGGTCAGGGTCAAGCCAGGGCTAGAACACGTCGAGAGACTGGGGACCTGCCGGCCACCTCTGAGGAGGAGAAGGGATCCTCAGAGAGTGCAGCATCACATCATTCTCCCGCACCAGTGGGTATGTGTTCGTGATTAGATTCAGGATCACAACCTGATGAGGACATCACAGATGCACTCGCTGATGGAGTGTGTGACAGCCGAGGCCAGTGACAGTCAGAGGACTGCGGGAGGCCAGGCGTAAGATGAGTCCAGGCTGATGACGTACCTTTGGAGTCAGCCCTGTTTCTGATGGGTGCGCGCTTAGCTGCCTCCATCGAGAGATGGCGACCCTCATGGAGAGTCAGATCCAGCAGACAAGCATGCCATCACCTTGGCCATGAGCTTAGTGCAGCAGTGGCCAGTCAAGAGGGGGAATGAGATGCCTGGGTTCTCCACCAGGTCCTTGTTCTGCACAGGTGAGCAGAGAGGTATAAATGTGCCTTGCAAGGGAGGAGGAGCGGCTACCTTCCACTTCTGGAGGCTCATCTCAGGGCGCTCCTGGTGTGGACAGCGGCTCCACAGCCCCTCTGCCAATGGTTCCAGCACCTCAAAAAGCCACGACAACAGAGGAAGGTCCTGCACCTGTTCAGGAACCCCTCAGTATGCCGGGGCCTTGCAGGACTCAGGCAGCCAGAACATGGCTGCCAAGTTCATCCCACGCCACAGGGTAGCACGATCACCACCCTGCCTCCACCTCAGCTGAAATCACAGGGGTGGCACCTCATAGGAGCACCCATAAGAGAATTAAGAGCACCTATCCGCACCTGGGGGTCAAGGGTGATTTAACTATCTAGATGTTAAGTTTCCCCTTTGGTGTGTGCCTCAATAAATATTTCACTCACTCTTCCAGCTTCTCATTCTAATTCCTGGTGCTCTGAGATTGCATCTACACTCTTCCTCCCTTAATGGGCTTGAAGCAAACCACTTCCCCCAGAAAAAGTCTTAGAGTCCAGTTTCTTATCCATACCAGCAATGTTGTGTAATGCTGCAAACAAACCACTTTCGCATACATTGATCCTGATTCTGGCTAGCTCAGTCAAAAATTACTCCACACATGGATCCATTCATAGCTGTGCATTTCAATACACACATGGGAAGTTTGATTACCTCTGCTGGAAGATAAATGTCTCCAACAATGTAACACATGAACATATTGTTCACCGATTGCAGGATGACATGACACACCTTTAAACCATGTCATTCCACTCAGTATAAGGAATGTTGTAAAATTCTTTGGCTATAACTTGAAGCGGAGGTAACTTCTTTAATTAAGGAACTTGAAATTCTCTTGCTGCCAATTTTAGCTAAAAGAGTTGGGAAATCCCATTATAGTCATGGCAACAGTCTTTCAAAAATTATCAGCAGGAAAATTTTTTTTCCCTATAGGTTTTGTGAAAGTTGAGACGATGGGGCTGAATTTAATGTGGCCATCAATGGCGGGTACGGTGTGGGGGGGATGGAGAATCACAATGCAAACATCCGCCTGGAAATCCGGCGTCAACGTGTCAGTTCCAGATTTTGTCAGTTGCAGGAAAGCACAATGGTGACATTGCCGCTGCAACACAACAGGAACCTATTTTAAATTGCTGAAATACTGATTTAAATGCATTAAAGTATAATTAAAAGTGACACAGTGATAGGCGAGCGATTCTGTGAACGGCAGGCATCATTCACGTGCCTCTGGATTCACAACCAGTAAAACTTGGTGGCACTGAGGCAAGAGGCCACATTCCCACGACAGGTAGGCAGCCATGAGCATTGCTGCATAGGGAAGAGGCGGTTTGGAGGTCATTGTGAGACTGTATTACTGCAAGCTCTGCAAGGGGGTCTGCGGTCATGGGGGCTCTGCAAGGGGCTAGGCTTGGGGGTTGGGGGGGAAATCAGTATATGATTGACAAACTGCTGTGTGATGCGTCTGCTTGCTTACACTGCTGGGACAGAGGGTGGGCCATCATCAAGTTTGGGCTCTAAGGTCGATCGGTGACTCCGCCGACAGAATTTTCACATCCCCAAGTGCCAAGGCAGGAGGCCAGACGGGTTAAGCAATGCATAAAAGAGGCAAGAGACAACCGCATAATGACTCGTTTGCAGCCATCTTGGTGTCCATTGACAGTGAGTGAAATAAAGCCTCACCTTAATGCCTGAACTCTGTCGCCTCCAGCCCATTTGTGGTCCCTGTCTTGCGAGTGGCTGCAATGCGCACGAGTGCCCATGGGAGACCATACGTCAATCAGAACTGTCAGCATATTGGCATGTTAATGTGAGCTGTGGTCACATGGGAATTCCCTAAGGGGGAAGGGGGAGGTCAGGAGCTCACAATTAAGGCACAATGGTATGTGGCTTTCAGACAATGAAGCCTAATAATCTGATCAAAGGATAACATAGAAACATAGAAAATAGGAGCAGGAGTAGGTCATTCGGCCCTTCAAGCCTGCTCCGCCCTTCATTATGATCATGGCTGATCATCCAACTCAGTAGCCTGTTCCCGCTTTCGCCCCATACCCTTAGATCCCTTTAGACCCAAGAGCTATATCTAACTCCTTCTTGAAAACTTACAATGTTTTGGCCTCAACTGCTTTCTGTGGTGGCGAATTCCACAGGCTCACCACTCTCTGGGTGAAGAAATTTCTTCTCATCTCAGCCCTGAAAGGTTTATCCCATATCCTTAGGGATAAAGGATATTTTAATTAATTACCACAGTTCTTCTTAATAAGTTTGCAGGTGCTCCTAGGCAGTGTAATCTCTGTGTCAGCAGCTGGGCTGGAGGCAGGCTGCCGATCACTGTGATGACTTTGGTGGATGTCTTCTGGCTGCCTAAGGCTTGGGAGGCCCCGGATATCTGGGACTGTCTTGCATTGGTGCAGGACTCTTCTCAGGCGTCGTGAGCACTGGAGCTGGGCTCGCTGGCAGATGGGCTGAGGAGCTGGTGGCCACACTCGGAGCGCCCTGGGAAGGGGGGGGTGCCCCCTGATGTGGATGGCAGCATCTCCTCCCCACTTTGAAGGCTGTCTTGAGCCTCCCTGCTCAGCAGAGAAGGACCAGGAGCTGGAGAAGCCTCCAGGCTCCTGTTCCTTCTCTCATCTTGCCACTGCTGCTTTGAGCTCATGGCCAAGGCTATGGTGTGTAGTTCTGCACACATCTGTGGGATCTGGCTCTCCATGGAGGTTGCCAACCTCTCAATGGAGGAAGCCATGTGCTCATAGGCCTGAGACATGACAGCACTCATGTCATGGATGGACTCCTCCATCATCCACTCATGGCTGCGCATTGCCTCTGACATCTCTACCTGATGTTGCCTTACCTCTCTCTGCAACTCCAGCGTGCCCTGTGCTGTTGACACCAGAGGCTCATCATCAGCCTGGGGCTCAGCATGGGCCTGGCCACCCACAGTCCTCAGACTGTCGGAAGCCCTTGGCTGTCTCAGCCTCAGCCAGCTGCTCGGGCACGTGAGCGGTGCTCTCACCAGACTGATTCTAAATCCAAGCGGTTACCCACCAAGGTGAAAGTATCTGCGCTGGTGGAGGGAAGTAGGAGAGGTCATGGGCTGGTGCATCCTCTGAGTGGTCCTCCTCCTCAAAGGTGGACAACTATCACCCTATTGCTGTGGACCCCTGTGCACTTCGACCTGCATGAGAGAACATAAACATGTGTGGGTTAGGCTGTTCAGATCTCCTGATGCCAACCACATGTGATTTGAGTCTCCAACATTAATGTGCATGTCAATGGAAGACAATCCTCAATCTCGCAAAGGGACTCCAATCTCCCCATCCCTGGATGCCTGCCAGCTCCAATGCCTCTTTCTTGGCAAACATGAGTGGACGCAGATCCAGGAGTCCTCCGCCAGTAAGGGCCATCTCCCTCCCATTGTCCTGCAAGAGGAAGGATGCAGATAGTAGAGAACGGCAGACAAATCAACATGACAGTTCTGTCCATGTAGCCTCTGGTCCCCTACTGGGGGATCTGAATTATCTCATGCTGACACTCACTGTTGGAGAATTAAGGGGGAGGTGAGCTATGAAAGAAGGTGGCCTGTGGCTGAGATGCAGCCATGCATCTGGCAAGATGAGATGAAACCCTAGCCACTCAGCCATCGCCGCTGTGGTGCTACCCTCCCCATGTTGCGCACCCTCCCACGTAGTCGCATGTCATCCTCAGAAGGGCGAGTAGTATGTAGCACTCGCCGAGGCTGAACGTAGGAGGTCGTTGACCCACTTCCTGCACTGGACCCAGTTGCGATGGATGACCTCAGGATTGCTAAATTCCTCTGCAATTTCCACCCAGGCTTGCTATCACAGCAGAAGAGAACCTTCCGCCTTTCCCTTGCAGCCTGGAGGCAAATCTGCAGGGAGGCATCATTGAACTGTGGGGCCACCCTGTGTATTGTCTCAGCCGTTCTTGGGGGGTTGTGGGGGGGAGGGGGTACAGGAACCAGTCAGGCTGCACATATCTGCAAATGACTCCAAAGCAGCAATGAATGCAAGGCTGGCAGGCCTTTAAATATGGCACCAGCATCTGCTCTGGAGTCATCTAAGGCCGTAATCACTAACTTGCCTCCCATCCCCGACATGTGACTGGGGGGTCCTGCGCCTCTCCTATGTAAAATGGCTGCCTGCCGTGTAATTGCAGGGGGTGCCCACCCACATGATGAACGGGAATTGCACCCTTTTCTGGACCTGCTACTGAGACCAGCGGCAGGCTCATTCAATTCAGTCCATGGTGTGCACATATGGCCATTTCAAATAATCATTAATAACAGTGAGATACATTGGTTTGTCTTTAAACCAACTTGAACTCTGCCACAGTCTACTTGTCTACTTCCAAGTACAGAGCTGAGCAACAGCAGGGTTATTCCTATGTGACTAATGTATTTTGCAGCTGTTTGCATGGGGTCCAATATCTTCTAGTTGAGGCCTCCAAGAGTAGCTTGCAGCTAATATTTCTATTTTAACCATGTCAGAAATGTGGCTCACGTAGCTCAGATAACAGCCCTCGTTGTAATCCCAAAGGAATTTTCACACATAATCGTCATAGCACACAATTCATACAGGCATGACAGTTCTCGCAATCAGTGCAAAGTGTTATGCCAAGTCATCATTATGGATATAGTTTTAAGCCAGCCAGTCACGAGAGGGGTAACTTTACACATCTGCATTAATGGACAGAAAATCCTGTGGGGCCGACTGGTCTCCTTGCCTTATTTCCTGATTGTACTATTGATGCAGGAAACTCTACGCCCAGAGTCTAAATTTGTGAAAGCGACCCCTATATTTTAGCACTTTTAGCTATTTGAGGACATTTTAGTTACAACAGCAATATGTTTCATATCACTACCAGATCACTTACAGAAGAAATTTCATGCATACTGATTTGACCTTGAAATTTGTACATATAAAATAGCAAATTAAATATACATTGGATTATTAGCTTTTGCTGGTGCTTCATACTTACACATATGGGTATAAAGATAACAGTATTGACCACCTCTGCCTCCTGGTTGCCGCCAAAATCCTAGACTAGGTCTCTAAGACTATGTCGCTGCCCAGAACTGGGTGGGTTCACTGTTAGATTCTTGATTTATACCCCATCCGACTTTATGCCCCATTGACTTCAATGCAGCGCAAAACCAGGCGAGGTGTAATTCAGGGGTCCGACCCGACCTTACCCCGTTTTCACTGGGCAAGTTAGGTTAAAATCAGGACTGTTTGTAAAGCTTCCCCAATCAGAAAAGAATTAAATGCACGGTGGTAGGCAGTGTCACAATCTGCATTGTCTCTTCAACCATGAGAAATGCTAACAATGGATGAGACAATAAAAAAGAAAAAAATGTTGGCTAATTTCATAAAAAGTTTCTCCTGAACTTTATAAGACAGCTAAGCAAACTCCAGGAGGGTGAAATTGGTCAATGATTGTAGTGAATCAGCAGCTGATTTTTCGCTGTGCCAGTTTTTAGTTTCCGTTGACGTGGAAAATACTGCCAAGATTTATATTTTCAAATCAAGTAAAGGCGACAGTGAGACGAGGAAACAAGTCTCCACAAAGGGTTTGAACCATTGTTCTGCGAACAGCAATAAAAAGGTCGGGTGCGATAAAAAATTGGCTGCCAGTTCACTATGAGCCCATTTTGTGCTGCTGGCATTGCCCAGTTTCACCCCTAGGATGTTATGCTTACTACTGGCACGTCGCAAAGCAAACTTATCTCTTCCCTCATGTTTAGATCGCTCCACGTTGCAGTTCCATTTCTGTGCTTGTTCCTGTACCTTGCGATATTATTCCTGCAGTGTTTTCCAATCCTCTTGGAAATGCTGTGATTTACACAGTTTCAATAACAATTTGCAATAATTTATTCCATATTCCAATAATGAGAAAAACAATTTTTCTGACCTCCTCCTTTAGGCTTTTTAGTACCAATCTAAATTTTATGCCTCTTTGTACTAATTCACTACTCAGTGGAAATAATGTTTCACTATTTATCCTATTGAATGCTTTCAAAACTTTGAATACTTCTATCAGATACCCCTTCAACAAAGAACAAAGAACAAAGAACAGTACAGCACAGGAACAGGCCATTCGGCCCTCCAAGCCTGCGCCGATCTTGATGCCTGCCTAAACTAACACCTTCTGCACTTCCGGGGCCCATATCCCTCTATTCCCTTCCTAGTCATGTATTTGTTAAGATGTCTCTTAAACATCGCTATCGTATCTGCTTCCACCACCTCCCCTGGCAGCAAGTTCCAGGCACTCACCACCTTCTGTGTAAAAAACTTGCCTCGCACATCCCCTCTAAACTTTGCCCCTCGCACCTTAAACCTATGTCCCCAAGTAACTGACTCTTCCACCCTGGGAAAAAGCTTCTGACTATCCACTCTGTCCATGCCGCTCATAACTTTGTAAACCTCTATCATGTCGCCCCTCCACCTCCGTCGTTCCAGTGAAAACAATCCGAGTTTATCCAACCTCTCCTCATAGCAAATGCCCTCCAGACCAGGCAACATCCTGGTAAACCTCCTCTGTACCCTCTCCAAAGCCTCCACGTCCTTCTGGTAGTGTGGCGACCAGAATTGCACGCAATATTCATGGTGTGGCTTAACTAAGGTTCTGTACAACTGCAACATGACTTGCCAATTTTTATACTCTATGCCCCGACCGATGAAGGCAAGCATGCCGTATGCCATCTTGACTACCTTATCCACCTGCGTTGCCACTTTCAGTGACCTGTGGACCTGTACGCCCAGATCTCTCTGCCTGTCAATACTCCTAAGGGTTCTGCCATTTACTGTATACCTCCCACCTGCATTAGACCTTCCAAAATGCATTACCTCACATTTGTCTGGATTAAACTCCATCTGCCATTTCTCCGCCCAAGTCTCCAACCGATCTATATCCTGCTGTATCCTCTGACAAACCTCATCATTATCCGCAACTCCACCAACCTTTGTGTCGTCCGCAACCTTACTAATCAGACCAGCTACATTTTCCTCCAAATCATTTATATATACTACAAACAGCAAAGGTCCCAGCACTGATCACTGCGGAACACCACTAGTCACATCCCTCCATTCAGAAAAACATCCATCCACTGATACCCTCTGTCTTCTATGACCGAGCCAGTTCTGTATCCATCTTGCCAGCTCACCTCTGATCCCATGTGACTTCACCTTTTGTACCAGTCTGCCATGTGGGACCTTGTCAAAGGCTTTACTAAAGTCCATATAGATAACATCCACTGCCCTTCCTTCATCAATCATCTTCGTCACTTCCTCAAAAAACTCAATCAAATTAGTAAGACACGACCTCCCCTTCACAAAACCATGCTGTCTTTCGCTAATACGTTCTCCACTTCAGTGAACACACTCCCAGTCTGTCATCATGATCTTCTTACCTGTGGTGTCATCGTACTAAATCAACACTGCACCTTTTCCGTGACTCCAATACCTTCTCGAGAAAGGAGAACCCAAAACTGTATACAATACTCTGATGGTGGCCTGACTAATGCCTTGTAAAGATTCATCAACACCCCACCCACTTTTAAATTCAACAGTTTCATATTAAATTTACTGTGATGTTGAAATTGGTGGAATTCAGTAACATCACATCTTATGGCTGATGCTTTCTCTTCTTTGCCTTTGTTAAACTTGCGATTTAACAACAATTGTGTTCATTTCCTGGATCAATTTTACAGTGTGTTATGAAAGTGCTTCTATTTTTGTTAAAATATTTTTTAAAGAATGCATAGCCAAACTGAAGAAATGTTGCACCAGTATTTTTTTCAAGAGGCTCATCAAGAGAACATTGAAAGGACTTGTTGACAACAACATTTACAGGTTGTCACATGACTCAAGTTAAAAATTGAACAGAAACCTTGGTAACTGGGGGAAGCCATGTGCAGAGAAGTGACAGGTTAGAAGATAGACTTTCTGCTTCTGGCTTCACTTTTGAATTTGTTGGAGTTTGAAAAAAACTGAAGGATAGAACCCCAGCTCAGCCCAGCCTGTTCCATCTCTTTAAAACGCCTGAAGAAAAAGGAAGAGAGCTTCCAAGAAGAGCAGAGGATTTCCAAGGAAGGGGAGAAGACCACAACCCAGCTCAGCTTTCCAGCACCTCTCTAAAAGATCCTGAGCAGTCCACTGTGTCAACTTATCTCGTGTCCTATCTTTGAAGAAAAGCCTGCTAAATTAATTATCAATGCCGTCTGTAAAGAACTGTTCTAAAAGATCTCAGTGACCTGTCTGCGTGTACTCAGAATCGGAACTGCATGCCAGTTTTGGAACACAGCATATCTCATCTGCTGTTATCTTCAAGAATGAGCAAGTATTCAGCCCAAGTTTTTTTTTTCTTTGTGACAGAGCTCTAAACAAAAATCCCTTTTATTTTTCTGGTTAACTGGTGTGTGTGTGAGAGGGGCTAAGGTAAAAAGGAAGATTAAAATTTAAATCTTTGTGTTTATGTTTTACTACATTACTGATTATGACTTGTGTTATAATAAACATTTAAGAAACCTGGTTGGTGTATTTTATTCTGGGAAATATAAAGTATATGATTTACTGATATGATCAGTGGGAAAATTTAAATATAAGTTGTGACCTGTGGAGAAGTGGAACTAGAATAAACAGTGCACTCCTCCTCCCGCGGTCGTAACATATAATTGGGAGCTCATCTGGAATAAACGTACGTGGAATTATAAGTGAGGTAATGATAATTGAAAAAGGAAAAATAAAACAAACCAGGTGTCTTGTGTAATAGAGGAAAGTCTACACCACTGGAATGTCTTTAACAATTGCTGTGACTTTTCTGGGGGCAGAGGATGTATCTCTGAGTGTTTTGAGGAACTTAACCAAGGTTGAGCTAATAGCATTGGTGGCAAAATTGGGGTTAGAGTTAAAACCAGGGGATAAGAAAGCGGACATAATTGAAGTAATAGCACAGCACTTACAACTAGAAGAAGAAGAAAGTAAACCAGAGGATAGTGCAGTTGAATTAGCTAAAATTCAGTTACAGATGAAGCAGCTTGATCTTGAGCAGGAAAAAGAATTGAAAAAACTTGAGCTTGAAAAAAATTGACAATGAGAAAACTTAAACTTGAGGAAAACGAAAAGGAAAGAGAAAGGGCAGAAAAGGAATTTGTATTTAAAAAGATGGAACTTAGACAAAAGAGTGCTCTTGACTCCAGTGAAAGTTCTGGTGAGAAAAGATCTGGCTCCAGCCCAGGACCCAGTGCAGAGCTGTTTAAATTTGTGCAAGCCCTCCCTAAGTTTGAGGTAAGGGCGTAGAGGCATTTTTCATTTCTTTTGAAAAGATAGCCAAACAGATGAAATGGCCAAAGGAAAGCTGGACACTGCTTATGCATAGCAGATTGATGGGCAGAGCTCATGAATTATGCCATGCTTTCTGAGGAGGCTTCTGCAGATTATGAGATGGAAAAAAAGGCTATTTTTGCTGTGTATGAAGCTTGCCAACAGAAATTTCGGAACCTCTGGAGACAACCTGGGCAGACTTTTATAGAATTTGAGAGGGTAAAGCAAATTAATTTTGATCGTTGGATACAGGCACTAAAGATGAAAGCCATGTATGAGAACCTTAGGGAACTAATTCTCCTGGAAGAATTTAAAAATTCACTCCCTCCATTAGTAAGAACCCATATAGAGAACCAGAAGGTTTCAACGGCCAGACAGGCAGCGGAAATTGCTGATGATTATGAGCTTGTGTATAAGCCCAAACCCTTTGTCCATCACCACCACCAACCCGAGACAGTAGGAGAGTGAAAGGAAGCCAAGTAGCTGGAGACAAGAAAGGACAGCTGGGAATGCCCTGGGATCTCTTCCTCAGGCCAGAAAGGAAATGGCTGAGGGTGGAAGTGTGGTCCAAAAGCCTAAGTGTTACCATTGTCACAAGGTGGGACATCTTCGTGCAGAATGCTGGTAGTTGTGTGGTAAACCCATGGGACTTATTGGGATACACAAGGTCAATGCAGAGAAAGGGGGCCTGACTGAGAGTACAGCAGATCAGGCTGTAGCTTTGATGGCAGCTGTAAGGCTAAATACAAAAACCACTGTGAGTGCAGGGGTTGTGAATAAGGTACCTGAGAGTTAAAAGGAATTCTTGTCAAAAGGAAAAGTAACTCCTTATCCCTCAAGTGAGGCAAGCAAACCTATAGTTATACTTAGGGAAACAGGAGCCAACCAAATTCTTTTGCTGGGGAAAGGCATAACATTTCCACCAGAAAGTGCACTAAATGCTAAAGATTTAGTGAATGGTATGGGCAGGGAGTATATACCCGCACCTTTGTATTGGGTGCACCTAGAGTGTGACCTAATGTCTGGAATGGTAACTGTAGTAGTTGTCCATAGTTTGCCAGCAGACAGAGTTGACCTACTTCTGGGGAATGATTTGGCCAGAGCAAAAGTAGTAGCTTCTCCAGTGGTCATGGAAAATCATAATGAGGTTAAAGAGACAGAGCAGTTGCAGGAAAGGTTTCCAGGAACTTTTCCTTCATGTGTAGTAACCCGAGCAATGGCTAAACAAGTTCCATTGTCAGAGGTAAAATTGGCACCAGAGACCGACAGCAAATATCTGAAACTTTCTTTGGGGATTTGGATAATCCAAAGGATATGTTTAATAAGTCTTCTCTGATCACGGCTCAGCAAGCTGATAGAGCTGATAGAGCACAATCAGCTCTAACAGAAGCTGAGAGAAGAGGAGTTCCAGATGGGTGTTATATTAAAAATGGTACTCTGATCAGGAAGTGGAGACCTCCTCACAGACCTGTGGATGAAGAATGAACTGTAGTTCATCAGATAGTGGTACCGCCAAAGTATCGCCAGTAACTATTAAGGATATAGCTTGAAATTCCTATAGCGGGACATGTGGGGATCTGGAAGAGCAAATCACGTGTAAATCATAATTTTTACTGGCTAGGACTTTCCAAGGATTTGGTGCAGTTTTGTAAAACATGCCATATGCGCCAGATTGTGGGTAAACGCAACCTGCCATTAACCCGGCACCTCTAATTCCCATACCAGTTATCAGGGAATCATTTAGTAAAGTGTTGGTAGACTATGTAGGACCTTTACCGAAAACAAAAGCAGGACACCAATATATATTCACTATCATGGAAATGGCTACTTGGTTCCCAGAGGCCATTGCCTTGAGAACAATTTTTGCTAAGGTAGTGGTAGAGAAGTTAACCCAGTTCTTCACTCGATGTGAATTACCGATTGAGATTCAGTTGAGTCAAGGTTCCAATTTTATGTCTAACATTTTTCAGAAAGTTATGAATAATTTGGGTATACCACAGTTAAAGCCTTCAGCCACTGACACAGGGAGCTTTAGAAAGGTACCATCAGACCCTCAAAACTATGATCAGGGCATACTCTCATGAATATCCCCATGATTGGGATAAAGGGTTAGAATTTCTTTTGTTTACCACTAGGGATTCACCTAATGAGTCGACCGGTTTTAGTCCTTTTGAATTAATTTACAGACTTGAGATAAAAGGTCCTCTAAATCTAATTAAAGAAAGGTTTTTAGAACAGGGGAATGAATCTTCTGTGCTAGATTAAGCATCAGTGTTCTGGGAATGGCTCACGAGAGCTTGCAAAGTGGCTCAGGAACATCGTAAAGCTTCCCAAACAACTATCAAGAAATGGTCAGACAAGCATGCTAAGACCCAAACATTTCAACCAGTGGATGATGGGTTAGTATTATTGCCTTTACAGGGTGAACCATTGAAAGCACGGTTCAGTGGTCCATATAAAGTAATCAAGAGAATTGGTAAAGTAAATTATTTGGTTGACACCCCAGATTGCCGGAAAAGAATCAGCTGTGTCATATCAATATGTTAAAACAATATCATTGCCGGGAGGAGGATAGCAAGCACAGGAATGTCAGGTAGTAGGGACAGTGAAGGATGAAAGGGATAGTGAGGAGGAGGCAGAAGGAGGCCTAGATAATTCTCAAATTGAATCTCCTAATAGCTGGTCAGGCAATACTGAATTGCTAGGGAGATTGGATACTATACTTTCATATTTAGATGCAGAACAATGAGAAGACCTAACAAAGCTACTCACAGCATTTAAAAGAGGCTGTAGGGATAAACCAGGATATACAACCTTAGCAACACATGATGGGGATGTAGGGGAATCCTTTCCTATAAAACAGCACCATTATCACTTAAGTCCAGAGAAACAGGCCCAGGTAAAAGCAGAAATTCAATATATGTTGGAAAACCACCTAAATAAACCCAGTCAAAGCAGCTGGAGTTCACCAATGGTATTAGTGCCTGAAGCTGATGTTTCAACTATACTTTGCATAGACTAAAGAAAAGTTAATGCAGTAATAAAGACAGACTGTTACCCAATTCCTCGCTTGGAAGATTGTATTGACGGAGTGGGCAGTGGCAAGTTTCTTACAAAAGTAGATTTGTTAAAGGGATACTAGCAAGTTCCTTTAACGCCTCGAGCTAAAGAAATATCAGCCTTTATCACGCCAGACGGTCTTTTCCAATGTTGAGTGATGTCATTCGGGTGAAATAATATGCAAGCAACCTTTCAGAGACAAATGAACCAAGTGGTAGCCAGTGTTCCTAACTGTGTAGTTTACCTTGACGATGCGCTGATATACAGTGACACTTGGAAGGACCATTTGAAACAACTAGAAGCTCTGTTTAAAAAATTACAATTGGTTGATTTAGTAATAAATCTTGACAAAAGTGAATTTACGCAAGCAAGAGTGACCTACCTCAGGCATGTAATAGGGGAAGGGCAAGTGTTGCCAAGAACAGCAAAAGTCCAAGCATTGGTGGAGTTCCCTACCCATAAGACTAAGTAAGAATTCATGAGATTTTTGGAGATGTGTGGTTGCTACCGAAAGTTTGTACCAAATTTCAGTACTGTAGCTGCTCCACTGACAGATTTATTACAAAAAAAGAAAACCAAGCTAGTGTGGTTAGGAGAGTACCAAACATCTTTTGAGAGGCTGAAAGCCATTTTGATTAATGAATCAGTGTTGGCTGCTCCAAATTTCACTAAGCCCTTCAAGGTAGCATTTGATGCTCATGACCTGGGGGTCAGTGCAGTCCTGTTATAAGACGATGAATCAGGCATAGAAAGGCCAGTGGAATACTTTTCCAAAAAGTTAAATTGACATCAAAAAAGATATTTAACAATGGAAAAAGAAACCCTAGGTTTATTATTGGCTCTTAAGCATTTTGAAGTCTATGTCCGCCACAACTGCAGAGACACTGGTATATATTGATCATAATCCCCGACCTAGCCTTTGTGGAAAAATGTGAAAACCAGAATGCCAGACTATTCCGATGGAGTTTACTATTACAAACTTATCACTTAAAGATTATCCACATTGCTGGCAAAAATAATGTTATTGCAGATACTTTATCGAGAATTTAACTTTGTTTTGAATGGAAAGAAGGTACAGAGCAGAATTGTATTAATTACAGGTAAAGAGTGAATGGGGATGAGTGTGAAAATGTGTTTTAAAATGCTTTTGTACACTTTGTAATGAATGCATTAAAAAATGGTGTTTCATTTCTCCAAGGACGGAGGTGTTACGGAAGTGCTTCTGTTTTTATTAAAAATACTTTTTTTTAACGAATTCAGAGTCAAACTGAAGAAATGTTGGACCAGTTTTTTTTCAAGAGGCTCATCGAGAGAACACTGAAAGGACTTGTTGACAACATTTACTGGTTATCACATGACTCAAGTTAAAAATAAAACAGAAACCCTGGGGAAGACATGTGCAGAGAAGTGACAGGTCAGAAGGTAGGCCATCCTGTTTCCAACTTCACTTTTGAATTGGTTGGAGTTTTTTTTTAAACTGCAGGACAGAACCCCAGCTCAGCCCAGCCAGTTCCATCTCTTTAAAATGCCTGCAGAAAAAGCAAGAGAACTTCCAAGGAGAGAAGAGAATTCCCAAGGAAGGAGAGAGGACCACAACCCAGCTCAGTTTTCCAACACCTTTCTAAAAGACCCTGAGAAGTCCACTGTGTCAACCTATCTCATCTTGTGTCTTAGAAGAAAGGCCTGCTAAATTAATTCTCTACTCCATCTGAAACGAACTGTTCTAAAAGATCCCAGTGACCCGCCTACGTATACTCAGAGACCAGACTGTATGCCAGATTTGGAACATAACATATCTCATCTGCTGCTTTCTTCAAGAATGAGCAGGTATTCAGCCCAAGTGTTTTTTTCATCTGTAACAGAGCTCTAAACAAAAATCCCTTTTATTTTTCCGGTTAACCGTTGTGTGTCTGTGTGTGTGTGTGTGTACGTGAAGGGCTAAGGTAAAAAGGGAACTTTAAAATTTCAGTCTTTGTGTTTATGCTTTACTCCATTACTGGCTAAGACTTGTTTTATAATAAACTGATAATTTTGTAGTTCATTAAAGAAAACTGGTTAGTGCGTTTCATTCTGGGGAAAAAATTGAGTATCTGATTGACCGTATCAGTAAGTGGGAACATTTAAATACATGGTGTGGAGAAGTGGAACTAGAATAAACAATGCAGGCTTCCTGCCTTGGTCGTAACAACTGTAGGAAGTTACAACATCCAACCATATTGTGAGATATATGTACAAATTATCTCAATTCAACAGCAGTGATTTCATTTTTCGCATTACAGCTGCTGTTTGTATTTTGCAACAGTTCTGTTGAAAGACTGATTGTGGTAGACCAATTGTGTATCAACTTCCTGCAAGAATTCCATTATAACAGGAATGATTTTACCTCTGACACATTTTTTAGGTGTGGGAGCTCGTATTATCACACTAAGTTTATCAGAAATTAATGGATATTTTCAGGCTCTAAAACTCCTTGTAATGAGGTGTGGGTCAGAATATGGGCCAGATCCTGACTCTGCCTGTATTCTGCCTCATTCTGGACCGGACCTATAAATTCCAGTTGTGGCAGGGTGGTGCAGACTGTGAGCAGGAGGATCTTTCACTCACACTGTCATACCAAGGAGGCATGTTGAGGGCATTTCCTAGCCTTCCATGGCTATGTCCTCCTTTTACACTCATGGGCGGTCTCAGCGGAACTCATGGCAGTTGATGTGAGTCCCTTTGAGGCTTTCTGAAGACCCCAAACCATTACTAGAGTAAGGTGACCGATTTCAAAGGGAATAAATTTCCTTCTCTAATCAGAATGGCTGCAAAGGGGGCTGAAAAGTTTTTATTTTTAAATCCTTCACCCCATTTGGGCTTCTGGTAAACTTCACTCTCACTTAGAAGGACTGATTAGTTTTAGTTTTAGAGATACAGCACTGAAACAGGCCCTTCGGCCCACTGAGTCTGTGCCGACCATCAACCACCCATTTATACTAATCCTACACTAATTCCATATTCCTACCACATCCCCACCTGTCCCTATATTTCCCTACCACCTACCTATACTAGGGGCAATTTATAATGGCCAATTTACCTATCAACCTGCAAGTCTTTGGTATGTGGGAGGAAACCGGAGCACCCGGAGGAAACCCACGCAGACACAGGGAGAACTTGCAAACTCCACACAGGCAGTACCCAGAATTGAACCCGGGTCGCTGGAGCTGTGAGGCTGCGGTGCTAACCACTGCGCCACTGTGCCGCAGCTTAGTCTTGGGAAACTACTATCGATGTGCTTTGCAGATGCTGGCTATGCATATGGCGGCTTCTCCAACTGTGTCCCACCTGAGACAAAGTGGAAGCAGTACAATCAGATGGCCTACCTGCAACATCAAGGCTTTCCCATAAGGAAATCCATTACTTTCCCACAAATTCTTTTTTTCTTTTCTGTACTCACATTAAATTTCAAAATACTTCTAAATGCCTAAGAAGTAAAAAGGTTTCAGAAATCATAATCCCTTCTAAGGCTGTGTAAGAGCTGCAGGTAAAACACAATTCCAGAAACGATAACCTCCCCACTTTACACCTCCACCTCTGTAACACTGCACTGACCTTCACAAAGCTACGCCATTGTTGGCTGTAAGTGGTATGGGGTGGAAACAGAGAGAAGTAACAGGGTTCATTAAATTAAGGCCACCATTTATATGCAGGCCAAGTTTTGGGTGGATGGTTTAAGTCACTGGCTAGGGATCCAGGAGGAAAGTATTGACTGGCTTTTTGTGAAGTGGGGTTGTGGTGAACACTTCACTGCCCCATTTCTCTTCATTTTACTACATCTAAAGTGAACTAAATGTTTGGTTTTCAAGGAAATGCCAAACAATGAAAAGGTCAGAGGTTGCAATGAATTAAAGCTGTCTATGTATCGTAACAAAACTACTGAAATAATGTACACTTGCTTCTTTCTCAATTGATTAAGCATCAATTGTTAATGAAAAGTGAAACCATCACTGAACTCAAATTTATCACTTACTGGCTTCGATAAACATACTTTATACTTAATTGAAAATATAGACATGCAACAGATAAGCTTGCTTATGCCTTTCCCAAAACTGAAAAAATAATATTAGATAGGAATTTGGGGGACTTTCTATCTTAAATCCTCACACCTGATATTCTGCGGTTTCAAATTTAGTACAATTTTATTCCTGTCATGGTCTAATGCTTTTCGCAGCTTGTTTCAATCTCAGTTACTGACTTGAGGCTATAAAAACACTGAACAATCTTAATTAAGGTTGGGAACAAAACCAGATGGTTCATCGTATGCTGAAAAGTAAAACAAATGTATTTTGTGCATCAGATAATAAAAATGAATGAATTAAATATGATCCTGTACCAAAGGGACTCTACTTTTATACAGTATCATTGTTTAAAAAGGAAAGATGTATCCACGTTTTGTAGTGACAACTAAACCTGGGCATTGTAGTCGTAAATCTTTCAGACTTTAACAGAGAATGTCTCCATCAAATCAGCATTGTTCATTAAATATATTCATATGGATTCAATATAGCTGAGCCAAGCTAAATACTTAAACTGAATTTTAATCGTTATCCAAACTTTCATCAGCATTGCGAAATCATTGTAGATCTAAAGTTCATACAAAATGTTCATCTATAGTGCTAACTATGTCTTGTAGTGGCAAACTACAATATAGTATAATATAATACAATACAATATAACATGCTTGTGAGCTACATACATGAACCACCGAGCATATTTCAAAATATGCACTTTTGTGCAACATACTTTTTAAAATCCCAATAGTTCAATCAGTTTACTTTGAGAACCGAACCAATGATTCAATAATCTTTACAGCAGGAGGCAGAGGAATTGAATGGTGTAATAAGTTGTCAAATTGTATTTTAACCTGGAACATAGGAACAGGAGTAGGCCATTCAGCCCCTCAAACCTGTTCTACATTTCAATTGGATCGTGGCTGATCTGTGTCTTGGAGGCCAAAAAAAATCTTTCACTGTCTTGCCACCACTGCAGGGAAAAGAAATACAGTTCACGTGCAGTCTTTCAACAGCCACAGCCAGTTAAAGGGCAACATCGCTTCGCAGTAAGGTGGCAGAAGAGTAGCAATTTCTGGGATGTCATCAACTGGAAGAGCGCCCAGATTTTCCAATGAGTCAGTGGAGATGCTACTGGCAGAACTGAGGGCTGAGAGAGGCTGTCTGTTTCACACTGAGGGCAGGAGGCCCTGGAGGAGAGTGGTTGCAGAGGCAGTCAGGAAAATCTCTACCACATCAAGAACTTTCACACAATACAGAAAAAGGCTCAATGCCTTCACAAGGTTGGCTAAACTTCATAGAGACTCTGGTGCCAACAGACATCAGCTTCCATTTGATGAGCTTCACTGACACCTTTACCGATAATACTCTTTTCTCTCTCATCTCCTGGCTGTCAGGGGAACTCACCAGATAAGGGCAACTTCTCTAAACAGTCAAGCACTTTTTTTTTTACTTAAACTCATACCAACTATGTCATAGGACCACAGAATTCATGGGAAAAAGGCCTACTTTTTAAAAATTATTTGCTCATGGAATGTGGGCGTCGCTGGCCAGGCCAGCATTTATTGCCCATCCCTAATTGCCTTTGAGAAGGCGGTGGTGAGGTGCCTTCTTGAACCACTGCAGTCCTTAGGGTGTAGGTACACCCACAGTGCTGTTAGCAAGGGAATTCCAGGAGTTTGGCCCAGCGACAGTGAAGGAATGGCGATATAGTTCCAAGTCAGGATGGCGTGTGGCTTGGAGGGGAACTTGCAGGTGGTTGTGTTCCCATGCATCTGCTGCCCTTGTCCTTCTAGGTGGTAGAGGTCACGGATTTGGAAGGTGCTATCTAAAGAGCAGTGCATCTTGTAGATGGTACACACTACTGCCACTGTGCATCGGTGGTGAAGGAAGTGAATGTTGAAGGTTGTGAATGGAGTGCCAATCAAGTGGGCTGCTTTGTTCTGGATGGTGTTGAGCTTCTTGAGTGTTGTTGGAGCTGCACCCATCCAGGCAAGTGGAGAGTATTCCATCAGACTCCTGACTTGTGACTTGTAGATGGTGGACAGTCATTGGGGAGATAGGAGGTGAATTACTAGCCGCAGAATTCCTAGCCTCTGACCTGCTCTTATAGCCAAAGTATTTATGTGGCTGCTGCAGTTTGTTTTCTGGTCAATTGTAACCCCCAGGATGTTGATAGTGGGGGATTGATAGCAGTGGTAATGCCATTGAACGTCAACGGGAGATGGTTATATTCTCTCTTGTTTGAGATGGTCATTGCCTGGCACTTGCATGGTATGAATGTTACTTGCCACTTATCAGCCCAAGCCTGGATGTTGTCCAGGTCTTTCTGCATATGGACACGTGCTGTTTCAGTATCTGAGGAGTCGCGAATGGTGAACATTGTGCAATCATTAGCAAACATCCCCACTTCTGATAAGCACTTCCAGACAACGAGTGATAGGCACCTGTAAAACCGTAGCGGGTTAATCAGTAAGGCTAGTGATCTCAATTTCAGGCCCTTACTGCCCCGTTAATGCAGATTTTCCCAAAGTGAAAAATGGGCCCACAACCTAGGCCGACACTCCATTGCAGGGGTATTCCTGCGAGTGTTGCATTGTTGAAAGTGACATGCATCAGGTGAGCTTTTAAGCTAAGGCTCTGTTTGCTATTTAGATCAATGTTGAAAATCCATACCACAAATTTGGAAAAGAGCAGGGAGCTCTTCCCATCAAAAACAGATTAACTGGTCATTCATCACAGTGCCACAATTTTTGAGAAATCTGACTGTCATATTCTTTTAAATAGCAATAATGAATGTACATTTTTTTCTCCATTCACAATCAACATTTTGAGCCATGTTTACCAAACAAATGCATCCAAAGTTGTAGCTTTCTCTGAGTTGCAGTTTTTTCTTTCGTTTCTGGAGATAATTTTCTCCACATTTTTATTTCCTTTTTGTGTGCCTTGTCTATTATGTCTGGCATGTGCTGGATATCATTTTAATTAGACAATAGTATACAGTATAAGCAAATGAATTTTGGATGATCTTTTATTCGCTGCATCTGCATTTGTTATTGTGGTGCACATAGCTTGCCACCCCAGTGATCTTAAATTGTCTCAATTACTATCTGTAGTCATTTTTCTTGCCTCTCTTATATGTTCAGCCATAAAACTATTAAAAGCCGACTATTTTGGCTTTCATCAGCATGATTGTGCAGTCCCATTTACCACACTGTACTTCAGTTGCCCTGACTTCCGTTTCAGAGCTCCTTTCAGAGTTGACTGTTGTGACTGACCAAAAAGATCCCTGAACTTCTGCTTTTATCTCTTTACAATTGTTTTGTTTTGCTGCATCTACAGCAATTACATTATGTCTGCTGTGGGACCCCCCCCCCCCAACCAGGAGCTGTTTTTAACATCTGAACATTCCCCTTATTTACTTCAGCTTCTCTCACATCTGGAATCTGTTTAATCAACATCCTGTAGGTTGCTACTCTATGAAATATCACAGCCAGCTGAATAAAAGTTCTCTGAAGCAATGTGGTGAAAAATGTATAAAAGTCAAGTATGTATCATTGTAATTTAGAAATCAATAGCAGACAGAACAATCTCTTGGCTTGTAACAGCAGTGCAGCATTGCTCAGGGTAAAAGACACTGGCCGGAATTTTATGGCCGCCTAGAAGCAGACTGGAGGCAGAGGGGGGCGTAAAATCAAGTGGGAAGTGGAGGTACTGTTCCCGTTGCCAACCCACCCCCGCTGCCATTTTACAAGCGGTGGGGAGGTTGAAAATGGTCTGCCTGCCAAGGCCAATTGAGGCTCTTAAATGGCCAATTAATTGCCACTTAAGGGCCTCCTCCCACCACTGCTGGTATCTTAACAGCAGCAGCCAGGCACTTCACCACCTAGGGAGGCCACCCGGTCACACCTGGCGGCCGTCTTGCGGATTGGGGGGCCCTCCTGATCGGGCACCCTGTGCTCCACAGAGAACCACCACCCACCATCCCCCCCCCTCCCCATGGCACAAGCCACCCTCTCTGAAGCACATCCCCCCCACCCTCCTAATCGACCCCCACCCCCCTTGTCGGGTCCCAGCCGATTTTCCCCAGCAAGGTCTGAAACCCCAGTCATCTTTCGGTGCCACTTCCTTGGTCCCATTCTTGCTGGGTGCAGTCCTAGCACTGGCCACCACTCCCAGTGGCGCTGCTGGAACTGAGGAGCCACCAATCCTCTGACTGGCCAGCAGCTCCTGGAGGCTTGACTTCCTGCCTTAGAGGGGCGGAAATCCTGCCTGGGGCCAATTAAGGGCCTGGGCCAGACAAAATCACTGCATAGCTTCTAGGCCCGCAGGAGGCCGGCTCGCCCCTGACTTTTCAGCCAGTGGGCGGGGCCTCTGCCACAATGTAAAATTCCAGCCACTATTCTTACTTTAATCATTTCTAAATTTTCACCTATAAATGAGTTTAGTGTTTGCTAGTGTCTATCCTCCAATTGCAAACATCATTAACATCGGCAAACACAAGTGTAGGACATAACTTGTGTAGGGCGGCACAGTGGCGCAGTGGTTAGCACTGCAGCCTCACAGCTCCAGCGACCCAGGTTCAATTCTGGGTACTGCCTGTGCAGGGTTTACAAGTTCTCCCTGTGTATGCGTGGGTTTTCACCGGGTGCTCCGGTTTCCTCCCACAGCCAAAGACTTGCAGGTTGATAGGTAAATTGGCCATTATAAATTGCTCCTAGTATAGGTAGGTGGTAGGGGAATATAGGGACAGGTGGGGATGTGGTAGGAATATGGGATTAGTGTAGGATTAGTATAAATGGGTGGTTGATGGTCGGCACAGACTCAGTGGGCCGAAGGGCCTGTTTCAGTGCTGTATCTCTAAATATAAAATATAAGTGGGTCATATTTAGTGGGTCACAGCCTTGGTTGGAATAGATGGAGTGAAAACCCCCAAGTATTTTGCAGTGCTTCATATCCATATGTGTAAACACAAGTTTCTCTCAAAGTAACCACCATTTCTTTGGAAAATGCTATTTGGTCATGTTCAAACAGCTACACTCTTTCACTGAAATCTTGAAAGATGCAGCTCAGCATTCTCATTAATCTTCCAATACAGGGTCTTTCTGAAGCGATACTAAGACAACAGACTCCAGTTAAATGAACTGGTGCTGGGTATAATATCTTCTGTATCAAGATCTGCTATTTTTGTTTTTAGAACACCCTCAGGCACTGTCTCAAACTGTAAAATGCATTTGCCTATGTAACAACAATCACTGCACCTCAAAAGTTATTCATTGTCTAAGGCTGTTGAGGCATTTTACCCTGATAAAGGAATCAAACAAGACCAAATATTATTATTCCAGAAAGCCCTGAGTCTCTGCAATCCTCTCCTGATATTTCTCCTTCTATTTGCCCCAATACAACTGAACTCTAATAGGTAGATGCACTTTGTTACCAAATTACCATATAGTCTTTGGGATAACTTGTATGGGTTAGTGCTCCTGGCATGGAGTCTCCTTCAATGGGAGGGCAGGTTGGACAACTGGAAATAGAGATCAGTACACCGAATTACAGCAGAGCAACAAGGCAAAGTCTGGCCCTGTATGTACATTTGCTTTAAAAAAAAAAGTGCTGCATGTGCACAGCTTTGGTATATTGTATGGCATCTTCCACCTTGCTGCATTAAAATTAATTTACATTGATTAATGTTGAAAGGGCAATGTTGTATGTCTCATGCATGTCTCATATGATATGTGTGAATTAACCATAGGGCACTTCATTCTATCTGTGTCTTCAGTTGGAGCCCTACTAATGATCTTCAGAGTTGTGTGCTAGCTTTGTGTGTCACAGTGTGAGCCCAAGAAACTGTTTTGTGATGCGTAACTGACTGCTGCCATCTGAAACAGTGGGCGGTATACATTTTCCAATTGTGTCTTTCCAATCCATGATCAACTTAAAAGGTCATGATAGACAGTTATGGCAGTTTCTAAAAATGGTGCTACTCAGACAGTTGTGAGCTTCAAACCCAATTAAAACTAGATGTGTGTACAGGTGATACAGTGACTCCAGCGCTTTGTTACAGATCGGTAATGCAGGTCTCTAAGCCTGATTTTGAGTTCCCAATCTCGACTGTGCTGTCAAGGAATGGCACTGAAAAGAGGCTGGGCATTGCAGCAAAAGGAAGAAAATATCAGAGGGTTCATCAGCCAGGCTTTTCCTGCACAACAGCAAGTAGCCAGAAGAAGATCGGTACTGACAAAAACCTGGTAACAAAATGCCTGTCCAGCCTTAACATGGATAATAGTGTTTGGTACAGAGAAACCTATAAAAGCTGCAAGGTTTTCTTCTTAATTAAAAAAAAGTTGTGATAAGACTTTGTTCTCTACCAAAGTTGTCTCAGGAATTAGAGCTTCTGCATAAATCTTGCAAACTGGCAGCAAATTAATTTTATATCAACACTGAGGCCAGAGAGAGGTTTCACAGAGAACAATCCTCTTCGCTCTCCCCACCCTACCCCAAAGACCCCTCAGCACCTGTGTTACGAAGAGGTGAGAAAGGTGTCCAGGGGTCCATCTCAGCCTTCACCTGGTCTTACCGTAATAGGGTTCAATTATAAACACACCGTGTTTTTAGCTCCCCCTGGGTGAATCCTTGTTCACCACTTTCTAATTATAAGGCAAAGAAATCAGCACAAACAGGCTTTCTTAGGTTTAAAGACGAAAAGTAGAAATTTATTAAACTTAAACTCTCATTTGATTAACGCCTATGGATACATGATGTGCCCACGCTAGCATGCATACGCGATACACACATGCAAATAGAGACAGAAAAGAGCAGAAGATAAATAAAGTGAAACGTTTGAGGCAATATCTGAAGAGTTTTTGTTACAGTTCTTCAAGCCCACTGTAAAGTCCTTGATTGTAGGTAGATACATTGCTTTTCATTGGGCCCAGTATGCTTCTTAAACCTTGTTTGCTGTAGGAGACTTTTCTCTCTTGGGGTTCATGTGTCTTCAGTGGATTCAGAGGCTTGTGAGAAAGAGATGGGAGCAGACAGGAGAGATCTTCTCAATCCAGGAGCAAACAGACACTCTGAGTTCAAACTGTTTGTACAATTCAGAAAAGCCCAGGTTGACCAGCAGGTTAGTCATGTGACTAACTGGTCTGATCACGTCTTGGATTGTATCACCTTAGCAGTCTCTGGAATGCTTCTCTTACGCACAATACCTGGTGATCAAGGTCCATTGTGGGTTGAATATATCAGGGAATGGTCCTTTGTCCTTCCAATCACTGTCTGTTAATATGCAAATATCTTTTCCATCCACAGCTGATCTGTTTAACAAGTCCTTTCTTCATTCCAGTAACAGTTTAAAATCAATGTTCATGGCAAAATTAATGTGCCTCATTCTTGGCAGATGGGGGCCTAGCATGACAATCTGTTTAAGTACAATACCAACTTAAGTCCATTGGTTCAACTCCTGTTCATTGAATTTTATTTTGTCCTTGTTCAGACCATACCTTATACTTTGCTAACACACAGTTATCTGCTGTCAATGTCTCATTAATTCTTTAATTAATCTCCCAGATTAGACTCAATTAACAGTATTGACAATGTAAAATATTTTCACTTTAACACCAAAACAGAATATTTTTACCACTGTCAAAAGTACAGAGGAAATCCTGTGATAGAAATTCTTCATTTCTAATAGGACATCAAATGTGTGTTGGTAAACAATGTATTCACTTATCAGGAACTGATCGTGAAATTAGTCTTTTGGGATTAAAAACAGTAAATTGCTTCAAGTTATAGAAACTATTATGAATTGTGCATTTTGGTCATAGGATCTAACTCTCAATCCAACTTATTTATCATGACAAATCACTGATCAGTGAACTTTACTCACAGAAATGGGGTTCCTGAACTTTACAAATATGGGGCCTGCTCACCATTCCATTCATTACTGCTGTTGACTGAAGGTGAGGATTGAGATATAATAGTTGTAATTAGTGTTCCTACCTGAGGATCTGACAGGCGTGAGATATCCGGATAAAGGTAAAACTTTATTCCCTCTACAGCTCCGGGAAGAGTCACTCCTCGAATCAATAAAACCAGCAGCATCAGGTAGGGGAATGTTGCTGTTACATACACCACCTAGGAACAAAGGATCCAAACCATCAGCTCTGCCTTTGTACTATTCTCCAACAAAAGGATAATAATTAGCATTACCTGGTAAATGTTATATACTGTGCATTATCAACAATCAATATCAAAATCACAGTTTTTATTCAAACAAAGCCTGGCAGTTGGCTGCCAGTCACCATAAACTGGTGCATTCTCCATGGCAATGCCTCGACCAATCAGAGTTCACTTGCCAACCAATCAGCACTCTCTTCTCAGAGAATAAAGTTGTTGTTTTCCCTTACATTGGTTATTCTTGCGGATTGTTCTGATGAGTGCAAGACAAAAAGCTTCGACAACATGTCTCTATTTTCAGCAATACTCAAGTTTTTATTATCTTTTAAAAATTTAACTTTACATAATTCATGCATTAAAAATGATAAATAGGGTAACAAGATGCACAATTCTATCATTTGTCCAATGTAATTCCATTACCTTTCAGAAATGCAAGGAAATACTTAGTCAAATTACAATTATAAAGTGAATATGTACATTTTTCAAAGCAAGATTCCTATTTCAGCTAAAAATGAGAGTTCCTACATCATCCATATTTAAGGGACTACTTATATAATCACGTTGGGAAAAAAAACATTTTCAAAGCCTTTCCCACCAGTAACAGTCTTTTAATTATGGAAAAACATTTCTCATTTACCCACTTTTCATTAAAAGAGGATTTTTACCGCTTAAGAGTGAATTGGGAAAATCTTCCTTCCATAGATGACTTTTGGACTTTGGAAAGCTTTATCACAGGAAGTAGTTGAGGCAGAGGCCATTGCATTATTTTTAAGGGGAAGTCTGGTAAATATTTGAAGCCAAGGAAGATACCAGGCTGTGGGAGAGAGCAGGGCAAGGGGGATTAGTTTTGGATTGCTCTAAGAAAGAGCTGGCACATATACGATGAATCAGAAGGCTGTGCAGTAAATTGCTGTAGTTCTATGAATAGGAAATGACATAAAATACAAATGGGGTGAGATCACACTGTCTGATATGAACTTATTGGTGTTGCATTTGAAATTACTGTGGCCACTTTTTAACAAAGGTGCTAATTTGTTTTAAACTGTTGGGTTAATGCACAAAGGAATTTCTTATATATACATTAATGCATTGGTATGCTAATATCACAGTGTGATTTCACCCAGGAGATAGCAATATGTTGCAAAAGGGAATGCACAATTAGGTCAATTTTCCCTGCCTTCACCTGGCATTAATGGAGCAGTAATGGCCTCAAAATAGCATTGGCAGTCTTACCACCCTGTTAACACCAACAATCTGTCCAGCTCCAATTTGAAAGGGGCCGACTGGTAGGTGTTCAAAGTGCCCACCTGGAAACCAAGCCCCTATTACTGAAATAGAACCGAGATTGCTATTTTTTGTCAGCACCGGTGACCAATTTAATGGGCAATGGAACTGAAGAAGCCCATAACAGGTTAAGTGTTGAAGTGCTCCCTGGGGCCTCCAAAAATAATCCAGGTCACTGCCACCCCAGGACCTCCCACCCTTCACGATCATGACCACACATCCTCCCCCTCGTACCCTGCAACATAACTTGCTGACAGCCACCTGTTTGATGCCCAGCAAATTTAAATTAGGCTGATGGCCAGTAACTGTTGGTTTCTTCCGATCAATAGCCCATAAGTTATATTCAGCCCCAAAAGGTTTGATTTTGCAAAAGTGTGCAATCGGTGGGGAGCATTACAGAGGACTGCACTTATCAAAAAGTTGTAAGCACACATTGCTAACAATTTCCAACCATTATAGATAGAAAATTATGGGGAACACATCCCTAGTGTTCCAGTATACACAGCTCACAGGCAAAGCTTCCCCCATTAGTACACATTCATAAAAATGTCCCTGAAAGCTTAACATTGTGAAAACATACATTGAAGCAAACTTGCATACAATGGCAATGGCTAAACCAGTATTGAATAAGTACTCAACTATAAGAATGTGGTAGTGCCACTGTAGGAACTAGAGAAATCACAATAAAAAAGTGGTAATATTAGAATAATCCTGTACATAAATATCCAGGGTAATGTATGACATGCCACATTCTACATTAAACTAAAAGTGAAAAGACGTGTTGGGTGTTTTTTTTCTACTCAGCAAAGTGAAAGTTGTCAGCGTTAGAGAGGGAACACGTCTGGCACCCAGTGCAAGCATAAGTCAGTTCCAGGTTATGTGTAGCAAAGATCAGCTGCACAGCAAAGCTGTCTATGTGCTGAATTTTCTTGGATGGCTCATGATCCTGACATCAGAATGAATTCTGGTTCGGGAACCTGGAACTGACTGTCGGGACTGTGGACGCAATATTCCCAGAGGCAGCCAGTTAAGAAGCCACCTCCAGGAGCCCCATCAAATTACGGACAGCAACTTGGTTCCAGCGTCGGGAGGTCCAAACAGTGCACTTGCAGCCCAGTACAGCCAGCAGCCCACAGCCAGGAGAGCCATGGGAGTGGAGGGAAAACCCCTCCACAGGATTGGTTTTGGCCATGACTGCGGGCTTTCATTTTGGTGGATCCTTCACTGAGGCATGGAGCCTCTTGCTCTGATGGACCCTGGCCTGCCGCCGGGAGGCCACCTCCGAGGAGCTTCTGGACTCAGCAATCAGTGGGAGCCGTTCTGACATGGGGAATATCCCGGTGTAGTCATCAATTTGCCATCAACTG
Source organism: Heterodontus francisci (assembly GCF_036365525.1). NCBI lineage: Eukaryota > Metazoa > Chordata > Chondrichthyes > Heterodontiformes > Heterodontidae > Heterodontus > Heterodontus francisci. The sequence continues at coordinate 67,654,598 of NC_090389.1, forward strand.
GGCCCTTAATGGCCCTAATTGGCTCCTGACTGTTGCTCGGTGGGTAACCACTGCCACACTGACCCTGCTTTGGCAAGATCGTTTGGAAGTGGGTTGGCTGTCCAATGAGCTATTTTCTAATTTACCTCCCTGTCTCACCTCCTAATCCATCCCTGTAGGACCGGGAAAACTCAGCCCTATGTCTCCAAATGTGTTTTAACCTCCAACTTCAACAGACATTGGCTGCACCATTATACTGACAAAATAACGTCATCTGAACACACGGTATTCTTATTGTGCAAATCGGTCAACAATTTTCAGCAAGGAAGAGATATGCCGTGAATTGCAAATCGGCACAAATTGTAGGTTGATAATGCATCACTCCACTGTTAGCTTTGCAAAAATGGCATTTTGCCCTTAATTTCCCTGCGCTTTTCAGGAAGTTGTTGCATTTGAACATTAATTGTCCATTAAACTCATTACAGAAAGTCAAGTCTACTAATTAACAGAGTAAGTCTCCTTTTAATAACATGATAATTGTTAATAACTACCGACCAACTTCTCTTGCCCAAAAAGTAAGCAATTAGAAATGTGGAGTCTCATTCCTTCAGATCGTGAATGAACTTAGGAGATTTGAAAAATGTCAAATGTTAAATTTTATCTTTTATTTTTTTTTTACTTCTCCTTTCTGTCCCAATTTCATAGAAATTTAGAATCATAGAGGACATTTGGCTCATCATGCTGTGCCATTTCTCTCTTATTTAATCCAACATTTCTTTCCCTCTTTATTTCTCTTTTTGTATCTGATTTGACATTCAATTCACCCACTTCGATTCCCCCCTCCTTCTCAGTCCTTGCTCCATTTATTTCTGAATTCTTTAATCTCATTGGTTAAGGAGATACCTTTTTTGTCCCATTGTTCACTAAGGTCCCAGATGACTTGTTGCCCTCACTGTGCTGTTAACAGCTCACACTCCCAGCAACTTTCTGGTCTCAAAATATTTTCAAGCCTAAATGTGTAAGAACAAGTCTAATGGGACAAGCTCCAGCAAAATCTGGCCCCTTTTGAATTTTCACACCAGACATATTTAGAACTTCTATGTGAGAGACTGATGATTAAGTGCTAATTAGTGCAAAAGTTTGGGCAGTTTGAGTTGTTACTTGGGGTTTCTTGGATTTCAATCGTGACTCATGTCACTGAAGAAAATCAAGCAGTGTGTCAAACCAACTTCACCCCTCACATTCTAGCCTCCACTCACCAGAGCAGTCTGGAGTAGGGCTCAAACCCATCATCATCAGACTCAGAGAAGAATGCTAACACTAAGCTAAAGGCTCACACCCCATAGAGAAAAATATCATAAGCAAAATAAATACAATGAACTGGGAAAACAATACATTCAAAAAGATATTTATAAAGGGAATCTGTAATTCTCTAATTTACATCAAAGTTGATTGTATCAGGCACTTCTGATAAATGTTATTCATACATTTGTTCCTTTTAAGACTTGTGCATTTAAAGCCAAAATCCACATTTTTTAAAATCAATTATCATTAATTATAGAATTATTTTATGGTTCACTATATTCTACTGATTATACTTTATAACTTTCAGTTTTTAAAATGTAAGAATAATCACCTCTGTAAATATTATTCAAAATAAAATATTTCCCAGTAGTTAAGTTAGTCAAGATCTTTACATACACTTCAGTATTTAGATACTGCATCTTCAGTAATGACTTTCCAATGTTTTTCTACAATTAAATGTCTCAGTGCTATTAATATCTTTAAACATTTTTCAATATTTATGAAGTTCTTCACGATCTCTATCTTTTCTTTCTTCTTGCAAAATACTGCCTCTGTATTACCTTATCTCCAAATTTGGAAAGTATACTATCTCGTTGTCAAACCCCTTTGTAAATATTTCAAATGTTGAAAATTTTACGAGCCTGCAAGTCATCTGGGCCTGAGAAGTGATATTTTCACATTAATACAGGCAGTCATATACAAGTATAACTAGTTTTCTTCACACAGACTAAATAGTTGGCATAAATCTGGATAATATTTCCTGTTGTTCCTAACCTTTTAAATTCTGAATGCAGCTTGAAAAATACACACGATATGCAACATATTAAAGTTACCCGGTCCAGATTGTATGCATTCCAGCACACTCAAGAGGTTCCTGGAACGTATCTACACAATCCTTTGCAGGACCGGTTCAGGTGGCTGTTAAAAAAGCAAATGGGGTCCTTGGCTTTATTAATAGAGGCATAATACAGTGCAAAAGCAAGGAGGTTATGTTGAATCTTTATAAAACACTGGTTAGGCCTCAGCTGGAGCATTGTGTTCAATTCTGGCCACCACGTTTTAAGAAGGATGTCAAGGCCTTGGAGAAGGCACAAAGGAGGTTTATTAGAATCGCACCAGGGATGAGGGACTTAAGTTATATGAAGAGACTGAAGAAGCTGTGGTTGATCTCCTTAGGTTAAGATGAGATTTGATAAAGGTGTTCAAAATCATGAAAGGTTTTGATAAAGTAAGTAAGGACAAACTGTCTCCAGTGGCAGAAGGATTGGTAACCAAAGGACACAGATTTAAGCTAATTACCAGAAGAACCAAAGGTGCTATGGGGAAATATTGTTTTACACAGCAGCATGTTGGAATGTACTGCCTGAAAGGGTGGTGGAAGCAGATTCAATAGGAACATTCAAAGGAGAATTGGACAAATACTTGGAGGTTAAAAAAATTACAGGACGAAGGGGGAAGAGCAGACAGTGGGATTAATTGGATAGCTCTGCCAAAGAGCTGGCACATGCACAAATGGCCTCCTTCTGTCCTGTATAATTCCAAGATTTTATGGTTCTAGGGTGGAGAGGGAACAGCAGAGGCATTGACCATAATTTTCCTAAAGTATTTGGAAATGGAAATTTGCTAAAGGACTGCAGAGTGGCAAATGTTCAAGGAGAAAGGGGTAAACCTGGAAATTATAAGCCAGTGAATCTTACCTCATTTATTGGGAAATGTCTAGAGTCCATAATACAGAATGAAATTAGTGAACATTTAGAAAAAGCATGGGTAGGAATACTATACCACATATGGCTATTCTTTCTTTCTTTTGGGCCTCCTTATCTCGAGAGACAATGGATACGCGCCTGGAGGTGGTCAGTGGTTTGTGAAGCAGCGCCTGGAGTGGCTATAAAGGCCAATTCTGGAGTGACTCTCTAGCAGAGCAAGACTACACCTTCTTCTGGCAGGGCAGGGATCCTGAAGAACCAAGACAGCATGGAGTGGGCTTCGCCATCAGAAACTCCTTGCTCAGCATGATAGAGCCTCCCTCAAATGGCTCGGAACGCATACTGTCCATCCGACTGCTCACCACCTCTGGTCCAGTACACCTACTCAGCATCTATGCTCCAACACTCTGTTCCGCACCTGAAGCTAAAGACCAGTTCTATGAACAACTCCATAACATCATTAGCAGCATCCCCAACACCGAACACCTATTCCTGCTGGGGGACTTTAATGCCAGGGTTGGGGCCGACCATGACTCATGGCCCTCCTGCCTTGGGCGCTATGGCGTTGGAAGGATGAATGAGAACGGGCAGAGACTGCTTGAGTTGTGTACCTATCATAACCTCTGCATCACCAACTCGTTCTTTCACACTAAACCCTGTCACCAGGTTTCATGGAGGCACCCAAGATCACGTCGTTGGCACCAGCTAGACCTCATTGTCACAAGGCGAGCCGCCTTAAACAGTGTTCAAATCACACGCAGCTTCCACAGTGCGGACTGCGACACCGACCACTCCCTGGTGTGCAGCAAGGTTAGACTCAGACCAAAGAAGTTGCATCATTCCAAGCAGAAGGGCCACCCGCGCATCAACACGAGCAGAATTTCTCACCCACAGCTGTTACAAAAATTTCTAAATTCACTTGTAACAGCCCTTCAAAACACTCCCACAGGGGATGCTGAGACCAAGTGGGCCCACATCAGAGACGCCATCTATGAGTCAGCTTTGACCACCTACGGCAAAAGTGCGAAGAGAAATGCAGACTGGTTTCAATCTCATAATGAAGAGCTGGAACCTGTCATAGCCGCTAAGCGCATTGCACTTTTGAACTACAAGAAAGCCCCCAGCGATTTAACATCCGCAGCACTTAAAGCAGCCAGAAGTACTGCACAAAGAACAGCTAGGCGTTGCGCAAACGACTACTGGCAACACCTATGCAGTCATATTCAGCTGGCCTCAGACACCGGAAACATCAGAGGAATGTATGATGGCATGAAGAGAGCTCTTGGGCCAACCATCAAGAAGATCACCCCCCTCAAATCTAAATCAGGGGACATAATCACTGACCAACGCAAACAGATGGACCGCTGGGTTGAGCACTACCTAGAACTGTACTCCAGGGAGAATGCTGTCACTGAGACTGCCCTCAATGCAGCCCAGCCTCTACCAGTCATGGATGAGCTGGACATACAGCCAACCAAATCGGAACTCAGTGATGCCATTGATTCCCTAGCCAGCGGAAAAGCCCCTGGGAAGGACAGCATATGGCTATTAAGCTATGGAGATTAATATCATTTTAAAGGGAATTATTTTAAGTATTTTAAAAGGAATAAATAAAAGGATACAAGGGAATGGGATTACAATAGATAATTTCAGTTGAACAAGTAGCACTGGCATAGGCAAAGGAACATAGGTGCAAAGTGCCCTCCTTTTGTACTACAGTTTTTATGAGTTCGATTTAGGAACATAGGATCAGAGGAAATAGGAGCAGGAGTAGGCCATTCAGCCCATTGAGCCTGCTCTGCCATTCAATTAGATCATGGCTGATCATCTATCTCTACGCCATTTTTCCCCACTTTTCTCCATATCCCTTGATGTCATTAGTATCCAGATATCTATCGATTTCTGACTTGAATATGCTCAATGATTGAGCTTCCACAGCCCTCTGGGGTACAGAATTCCAAAGATTCACCAACCTCTGAGTAAAGAAATTCCTCCTCATCTCAGTCTTAAATGGCCTGCCCCTTATTCTGAGACTGTGTCCCCTGGTTCGGGACTCAACAGCCAGAGGAAACATCCTAACCACATCTACCTTGTCACGCCTTGTAAGAATTTTGTAAGTTTCAATTAGATCACCTCTCATTCTTCGAAACTCTAGAGTATAGAGGCCCAGGTTCTGCAATCTTTCCTCATAAGATAATCTCACCATCCCAGGGATTATTAGTTTAGTTTAGTTTAGAGATACAGCACTGAAACAGGCCCTTCGGCCCACCGAGTCTGTGCCGACCATCAACCACCCATTTATACTAATCCTACACTAATCCCATATTCCTATCACATCCCCACCTGTCCCTATATATTTCCCTACCACCTACCTATACTAGGGGCAATTTATAATGGCCAATTAACCTATCAACCTGCAAGTCTTTGGCATGTGGGAGGAAACCGGAGCACCCGGAGGAAACCCACGCAGACACAGGGAGAACTTGCAAACTCCGCACAGGCAGTACCCAGAATCGAACCCGGGTCCCTGGAGCTGTGAGGCTGCGGTGCTAACCACTGCGCCACTGTGCCGCCCCATCTCCATTGCACTCCCTCTATGGCAAGTATATCCTTTCTTATATAAGGAGACCAAAATTGCACACAATACTCCAGGATGGTCTCACCAAGGCTTTATAAAATTGCAGCAAGACATCTTTACTGCTGTACTCAAATCCCCTTGCAATGAAGGCCAAAATACCATTTGCCTTCCCAATTGCTTGTTGCACCTAAGTCTCGAACCAGGCTTTTAGTGACTCATGAACAAGGACACCCAGGTCCCTTTGGATATCAACACTTCCCAACCTCTCACCATTTAAGAAATACTCTGCCTTTCGATTTTTTTCTGCCAAAGTGGATCACTTCACACTTATTCACATTATGTTCCAACTGCCATGTTCATGACCATTCACTTAGCCTGTCCAAATACCCTTGAAGCCTCCTTGCATCCTTCTCAACTTACATTCCCACCTAGTTTTGTGTCATCAGCAAATTTGGAAATATCACAATTTGGTCCCCACATCCAAATCATTTGAACTACATTAGTGTTTTCAGCACATTTCTATAACTAATCTAAAACAGAGTTTGAGAGATATAAGCTTGGTTAGGCAGGGGCTATGTTGTTTGGGGGAATATACTCACTTTGCTGTTAAAGCCTTCTCCAGCAGCTATTTACGTTGTGTCGCCTTCACAGTGGAGAGCACGACACAGCTAGTGCAGTGAAATTCCAGGTTTCTTATCTGCGAATTGCTTGCTGAGACAATGCAAGCATTTGGTGGTCTTCCAGCGCAAAGAGTTGTCCACCACCGAATGTTGCAGACTGGCACATTCCAAGGTCCAGGACTACGTGCTGAGGGACGCACTAAAGCTTGGGGCAGCCGCAGCAAAGGCTCAATGGGGAAAGACCACAGTGTAAGGTTCCCCCACCAAGCTGGACTGAGGGGCTGGATCCATGGGAAACCCCTCGAACTGCATCGTTAATATTCTCAATTGCTGTAAATGTAAAACTGTAATTGACATGACAATTGTGAAACGGAAGGGTTGGGAAGAAACTCATGACAGTATTGAAGGAAACTGATCTCCCTTGCAATGTTTGTATTTTTTGGTGCTGTTTGGAAACTGTTTGGCAATGTAATTTTTACAGATTTTTATGAATAAAGTATATTTTGGAAATAAAAAAAATAAATTTGGAGCTACTGAAACAGGAAATGCAAGAAAGGAAAGCTGTCCTGAATGGTACAGGAAAGCATATTCCTCCAAAGCATACAGGAGATAGCAGACAGAATAGATCTTCTTGGTGTGACTCTGAGAAACTGCATACAGGTCAGAAAGGACACAGCTGACTGAAAGAAAGCTGCCAAGGTACAGCTAAATAGCTGTCACTGCCAAGCAGCAACTGCAAGTCTGTATGCCACAAGGTGTTATCTAATGACCTGTAACTTACTTACTGCTGCAGCATCCTAAGTGTTGATACAAGGTCAGCTACAAGGAGTAATTTGGAACTCAAACTTGGTCATACTAAAATCTTAAAAGGGTTTGACATAAGAAATCTTGGTGAGACATCATAACTGCATGAAACATGATTACCTATGGGCAGACAGGGTGGGCCGCAGTATGTCACTGTCTCTGCTTCCTAAACGCAACCTCTGAGGATTAGTTCTCCATTTGCAAGACTAGATAGCACATACTAGAAGGGAACAGAAGGGCCCAGGAAATGCACGTCGTAGAATCCACTCAAAGAGATCACCCTGGATCTGATTTGGCATGAGAGCATCAAGGAAAAGGAGGGTGTAGACAGAGCACTTCCCCAACCCAACTCTGCTTTTGACATGTTTTACCCCTCTACTCCTGTACTGGCATACACAGCCACAAAAAAAAATCATGGTAACTTCTGTAGACAATCCTGCTCTGGAGGCAGTTTTCTTCCAGGCCCGAGGGGCTATACGGCCTGCTCCTGTTCCTATTCTTATATTCTTTTATAAGCAGGACATGCAATCAAGGAAGAAGCTGAGCTGGTTCTGCAGGCAGCAGGTGCCACCTGCATTTGCTCCTGTACACTGAGATTTATGTATCGCCACAGTCTGTACCTTCTGGGATGTGGTGGAGTTGCGCTGTTGCTTGCGAAAGTTACTATTGCATAGCAAGAGCTGCTTGAGGTGTTTCTTGGAGCCAGCATTATGACATATAGTCCTTCACGCTATTGTAGGCCTGGAACAACAATATCAGCACTGCCAATGTCCCCAAGAAAGTCAGCACTGCACTACAACCTGAGGTGCTCTCACTAACTTTAGCAAGCAACAGCGCAACTCCACCACATCCCAGAAGGTACTGTCTGTGGCAATACATGAATCTCAGTGTACAGGAGCAAATGCAGGTGGCACCTGCTGCCTGCAGAACCAGCTCAGCTTCTTCCTTGATTGCAGGTCCTGCTTACAAAAAAATGTAAGAATAGGAACAGGAGCAGGCCGTATAGCCCCTCGAGCCTGGAAGAAGATTGCTTCTGGACAGAATAGTCTACAGAAGTTAATTGATTCAGTCTAAAATATCCTGCAAGGTATGGCTAAGAGTGCGGAGATTCCATCTGGACATTGCAGCCATGGATGAGCAGATAAACAATGACCCCCTAACCTGCATTTTAAATAGTCTGTGAACTGAGCATACAACCTGTTGAAAAACCATGGCGCTCAACGAAGGGATGAAGCATGAGACTCACAACCCTGGGAATTGTTGCTCTCCATTACACTATTTTTTAAATTATTCATTCTTGGGATACAGGCATTGTTAATAAGACCTGCATTTATTGCCCCATCTCTGCTTGCCCTTGAGAAGGTGGTGATGAGCCTTCTTAGTTTAGTTTATGTTGAGAGATACAGTACTGAAACAGGCCCTTCAGCCCACCGAGTCTGTGCCGACCATCAACCACCCATTTATACTAATCCTACACTAATTCCATATTCCTACCACATCCCCACCTGTCCTTATATTTCCCTACCACCTACCTATACTAGGGGCAATTGCTAATGGCCAATTTACCTACCTATACCTGCAAGTCTTTGGCATGTGGGAGGAAACCGGAGCACCCGGAGGAAACCCACGCAGACACAGGGAGAACTTGCAAACTCCACACAGGCAGTACCCAGAATTGAACCCGGGTTGCTGGAGCTGTGAGGCTGCGGTGCTAACCACTGCGCCACTGTGCTGCGAGAATCATGGACTGCATTATTGTGGATGATGTCAGCTCCTTGGGTGTTTTTGCAGCCATAGCCATCCATGCAAGTGGATTACACTCCTGACCTGTGCCTTGTCAGTGGTGGAGAGGCTTTGGGGAATCACTTGCTGCAGAATACTTAGCACCAGGCCTCTTCTAGTAGCCGCGCCAATTATGTGGTTGGCTCAGCTGAATGTCTGGTCAAGCAAGTTTATAGCGTTAACGTGTTGTACTAACAGCCCATGCAAGACTATGTAACAAGTTTAATGTAATGCTATTATATACATTGCTTTAAAAAAGTTATTAAATATTCCATGCTCTTTTTTTAAAGTATTATTTCTTACTTCTTTTTAGTTAGTCTTCAACACTCTACTCCTCTTCCTCCTCTAATACTGCAGGTGTAATGCTACATCTATGACACCGTGCTATATTTATGAATAGATATATTTGCACAGGGCACTCTGTCTAAGCCCCTCTCTATGTAACGAGAACAGCAAATGAACTATTCAAAGGGAAATAAGCTCAGGACGGTGGTCTGTTCTGTGAACTCCAGCCTGATTTGTTTTTGGTGACTCTCATTTTTTTAGAGCTGATTGTACAATTTCAAGGAATCTACACAAAATCTACAAATGATGCTGCCATGATATAATCGATCCCATGTTCCATCAAACTGGCCCTATCCCAGCTGTTTTGCTAGCATTGCACACTAATTGTTAATATACCACAGTGGCATGATAAAATCACCCACAAAATACATAAACATCATTTTGAAGTCTATGTTTTTTTAAAGAAAATTTGGCAGATAAGGATCAGGTAAGGATTGACATCCTGCTTATTCATCTCGTTGAGATTTATTATTGTAAGACGTGAGCTCTGGAACTCCAAGGGAAGGGTCAGCAACAGTTATTATACAAGGAAAGGGAACCCAAGAAGTAACCAAAGCCAGGCAGAAATGTATAATATACCAGGCTGGAAACCATAGCCTGTGCATTCATGACTGAGGGAGAGCTAGCTGGACATCATGAGGCCCCCTTAATAATTTTTCATCATGATTTTCTGCCAATGCCAGAAGGGTTATCTTAATTGTAAAAGCCCCACATTCCACCAAACGGGCCCTGTCTCAATTGTTTTGCTAGTGTTGCATATTAATTGACTTGAGGATCAGAGGAATTACTACCCATTCCTGATTATTCTGATTGCAAATATGGTGATAATAATGGGAGTAAAAGAAATCACAGCTATGCTCATGTATCCCAGGAGATAAGATGGCAGCTGTGTGTTTTCATAACTATATGGGGCTGACTTTCATAAATGTTTCTATCCAGTTTTCTCTTCACTGCTGCAGCCTTTTAAGAAAACAGAATTGATAATTTCAGAGACTAAGATGGCTGAATATTGCTGGAAAAATTCTCAAAATAATGCGGGGAACACACAAGGGCAAAATAACTGCAGCAACTGTCTTCTACAGGCCATCAGTCCACATCAACCACACACATAATAACGTTTGGTGATCTGTGCAAATAAGCATCTGGTGACTTGTTTATAGCCATGCAACACGTGACAGAACGTGACAGAAAATCACTTTTGACAGACGTTCAGAGGTGAGTTCTTAAACTGGTATCATCTTTCCCTTGTTTTAGTCCAGTAATTATGCAGTACGCTTTCATGTTGCTATATATTTGTAAGTGAAACAAGATAATTTCTAGCCAGCCAATACAACAGTTTATCTAAACCAATTTCTGTAAAAAGTGTATTTTCTCCTTGATGTACTTAAATTATGGAGGCAGTGGCTTGGTGGTAATGTCACTGGACTAATAATCCAGAGGCCCAAGCTGAAGCCTTGGGGACATTGGTTCGAATCCCACCACAGCAGCTGGTGAAATTTGAATTCAATTAATATAACAAAATATGGAATTAAAAAGCTAGTCTAATGGTGACCATGGAACCATTGTCGATTGTTGTAAAGACCCATCTGATTCACTAATGTCCTTTAGTGAAGGAAATCTGCTATCCTTACCTGGTCTGGTCAACATGTGACTCCAGATCCACAGCAATGTGATTGACTCTTAAATGCCCTCTGAAATGGCCTAGCAAGCCACTCAGTTTCTCAAGGGCAATTAGGGATGGGCAATAAATGCTGGCCTTGCCAGTGACGCCCACATCCCTTGAACAAATAAAAAAAATAGCATGGTCAACTATCATCCATTCTGCACCCCTGCCGATGTTGAATGTCACCATCATTGAATCTTAAGGCAAGAAAGGAGGCCATTCAGCCCACTGCCCCCAGGTCAGCTCTCTAAAAGAGTGATCCACGTGGGCCATTTTCCTCCTCTTCCTCCATGCCCATTTAATTTTTTCAAATATTTAATCACTTCCTTTTAATAAGCTGTAATGGTTTCTGCCTCTCTCACTGTTTCTGGTAGGGCATTCCATGTCCTAAAAATCCTTTGTGTAAAATCAATTCTTCCAACCTCTCCCTTCATTCTTTTTGATTTTAAATTACTAAGCCACTGACTTGGGGAAACAGTTCTTCCCCCATTTACTTTTATCAAATTCCTCCCATAATTTTGAACAGCTCTATCAGATCTCCTCTCAACATTCTCTGCTCTGGTGACAATTTCAGATTTCTCTAATATTTCCTCATAACCAAAGCCTCACATGCCCACTGTCATTTTGGTAAATCTCTCCTGTACCCACTTTGACATCCTTTCTAACATAGGGCGGCCAAAACTGGGCATAACTGTTGCTTAACCAAAGATTTCCTTGCAGCTGATTTCACCTAATTTTTGACTGAATTCAGGAGAAAATAAAACACAAAAATCGGTAAACAATGCACACATTCCTCAATACACAAATCAAAAGCTGAAGTCTTGCCAGATAAATAATTAAGTGATGAAAAACAGCCTGACAGTTAAATGATTGTTCATTTTCTCATGCAACAGTTTTGTTTATGGCTTCTGGCAAGTTAAACTCTCCATAATTCTGACTTCATCATATTTAATTATGTATTCACACTGAATGTTCTGTTTGAAGCTCGCCTGTTATGATCAATTATATATCAACAAAACACGGCACATCATTTGATTTCTTTACTTTCGTCCTATTGGAATGAAATGAAGCTCTCATGTTTGCATGCAATTAATTAATAGAATTTTGATTAAGAACAGAAATCATATACTGCAGGACCAAACCGGGGAGTGGTTAATAAACACTTGTGTACAACTGATTTTTTGCAAATTGAAAACGTGATAATTATTTCTAAACACTTTAAAACTATTAATTATAGTTGATCGCTTAATCGCCCTGACCACATTTGTTTATTTTAGATTAAAATAAACAAATCCCCACTCCCACATTGATGCTGTCTTGCACATCCCTTTCACATACTTCAATTTTCACCTCTTCTCCAGTCAAGGTACAGAAATACTGGAATATCCTGAGTGATCACTCAGTGCCTGGACAGAGAGTACTGTCAAGTCTATTTGACTGTGTGGGATGGTGAATTGGGGTCACAATAAAGCCCAATCCCGGCTTCATCTGAAATCACACATGCATACTTTCCTGCAGGATTGCAAACTGGTGCAGGAACCTTAGCTAAACCTACAGGCTCCCCCACCCCAACCCCTCATTCCGCACCCCTCCAACTCAGAAGACATCTGTCACCTCAGTACAGACCAGCAATCAACCTTCTTGTTCCATATCACGCAGTTAAATATTGATTTGATCTATTGAGCTCCTGGAGGAGTTGTGATGCTGTTTTCGTTCAGTCATCTACAAGTCTTGTAAATACTAAACCTCTCCAGTTAGTCTTTCACACTCAAGAAAGAAACAATACACGACCATCAGTGATGCAACATTCCTTGCAATTGGTTTGTATTTCCTTGAGTCATTTGAGACAGTTGAGGGGTCATCAAATCAATGTTTTTAAAATGATGAAGGTATTCTATGAGATAGATACAGAGGACTGAAATTTATACCCCCGCCTGAAAACAATGGTGACCCACCCACACGGGCCACATGCCAGCCTGCTCCTGCACTGAGAAACTTGTCTCCTCCCCTCTCCCCATCAGTGTTCCACCACAGTTCCCCAGACGGGGATCTGAAGGCGTGAGAGTGCCGGCCGGCAGCAGGAAGATTGCACCAGGACAAACAGCAGGAACGTGAATATAATTAATTCAATGATTTTAACTTAGTTAAATATTTAAATGGCGGTCCCGTCACCAAGCGGTGGGGGAGTGCCGCCACAAGGCCTTGCCACCGTCGGCAATATCTGACTGGGACCTCCCGGCGTCGGTGTGTATGGCAGCAACCCCAGCCATGAACCCCGATGTCGGGGCGGGGTGGGGGGGGGGGGGTCTGTAAAATTCAGCTCAGAGGAACTATTTTCTCTGGTGGGGGAAATCTAGAACTAGGGGGCACAATCTTTATATTAGAGCTAGATCATTTAGGAGTGAGAGCAGAGAGCATATTTTTACACAAAATTTAATGGAAATTTGGAACCTGCTCCCCCTAAAGGCTTTGGATGCTGCGTCAATTAAAATTTTCAAGACTGAGATGGATAAACTTTTGATCGGGAAAGATATCAAGTGTATCAAGGGATACAAAGCAAAGGCAGGTAAATGGAGTTGAGATACAAGTCAGCCATAAGCTCGTTGAATGGCAGAACATCCTGAAGGGCTGAATAGTCTACTCACGTTCCTATTGTATACAAACTCATCCTGTTGGGCTTCACTTCATGTTAGGACTGAAAGGTGAGCAAACCTTCAGGCAGTCAATTACATCTAGGTCCTCATTTTATACTGAATTCTAAAAATGTGCATCTAAAATATTCACATTCTGTACAGTCTTATCTACATTACAGGGTTTGAATTTCACATTGGTTGAATCTCAAAATGCACAGTTTCCCATCCAGCTGGCTTTATTGTACAATTAAATATTGGCTGCAGTGCCTCTGTATCAGTCTGACTACTACTGTAATGTTTGTCTGCTCTACAGGACACCCAACTAACCTAATATAAGGGTTTGACTGATGTAAAACTTAAACCTGTCACTTTGGTCAATTCGGATAAAATTCTGTCAGTCGTATGCTGCTTCATACACCCAAATGCATAGCTCATAAAACCCTGGATCTTATAGTGTGCATTATGTAGGGAACTCTGTTTACTGACAGCTAGTCTACGCTGTCTCAATGGTGAAACAACCTGATTTACATTCAGCAAATTGTAGTTATTGCAATGAGCAAAATCATGGAAGCCGAATTATCGGTACATTATGAAGCTGACTGGAGGAGATTAACTTCAAAAAAAAATCATTACTACAATTTCCAAAATGCTGCAGAGAACTGATTTCTGTAACATAAGGCAGCAGGAAAGTCTGACGATCCTTCACACTGAGAGAATCAGACAGCTCAACTGTCTCATTTCTCATTTTATAAATATCCCTTATTTTACAAGGATCTGCTGGCAGCCAGAGCGATGCTAATGACCAGTTGAATGTAAAATTGGATGGTCAAGTGTGCATGCACCCAATGCATTAGACCAGCTTCTGGTCAAGTTCAACATGTGCCTCAATATGTTGATGCTATATATGTAATTGATGTTATTTGGTCCCACTGAGCTGCATGTTATTCACCTGTCACCGCCACGGCCCATGTTAATGATCTGGTCGGGACGCCCCCTCCGCCCCCCCCCCCCCCCACCAATCACGTGGAGGGGGCGGGCTCTCCCATGCCAGCAACGGCGTCGGCTGCCTGTGCACAGGCTCTGGCATCATTTTTAAAGGACAGTCGGGTATTTAAAATTTTTTAAGTTATACCCCCTGCCACTGTACTGATTAAATAATCTGCCATCCCTTTCCCACCCCCAATAACAATAAAATTCATTATTTGCCCTCTCCACCCCCTCCCAAAAAACAGTTACCTTCCACACTTGACTTTGCACCCTCAAAACTGAATAAAGTTCACAGGTCACCCCTTCGCACCATCCCCTAAACTAATGATGTAAATTTGATCCCATTCCGCCGCCGCCCCCCCAACCCCCACCACTGCCAGACAGGAAAGTGAAGGCGCGCCAGTGACAGCCTCCGCTCAGAAGATGACGGCCCAGCCGTAAGATTGCAGCTAAGTTTATTTAAATGTATGCATTCTGGTCATTTAAATATTCAAAGCTGGGTCCCGGCGCCCGGCGCCCAGCGGTGGGGGGGCCGCCATGAAAACTCGCCACCACCGGGAGGATCGGGCCTAGCCCTCCCGCTGCTGGTCTCCGTGCTGGGCCACTGCCGGATTGATCTTCCGGCCCCCTCCACCACTCCCGCCACAGAGCCTGACATCGGGAGCTCTATAAAATCCTGGCCAAAATTTAACATTGATCTTCCTAGCTCCTCTCCCTGTAGCACAACTTATCCATACATAATGGGCTGAAACGTTTCGGGCCGACTGCCAAAATTGGTGGCAGGCGAAAACAATGGCGGCTCGCCTGTGCGGGCTGCACATCGCAGAGCCACCAGATATTAAGCATGGCAGCTCATTTAAATAGCTGGGGGGGGGGGGACCGCCCCTCACCCCCCCCCAATGATGTGGAGGGGCGGATTGTCCGATCCCAGCAATGGCGTCAGCTGCCTTTGCGCAGGCACTGATGCCATTTTTAAAGGGCTTCGAGCCCTGCCTTTCAATTTAAATATTTAAAGAAACATTGATTTTAAAAATAAATAATTTTATCTGGCTCTTCTCCCACCCCCACAATAACTACAGAATTAATTACTTGCCCTTTTCCCCCGCAAAACACTTACCTTGTCCACCTGACCTCCCCCCTCCGGAAGTCCATAAACGTTACACTATAACCCTTCCCACCATCCCCTACACCTATGATACGGCTTTGACCCTGCTCCCCGGCCCCCCGGCACTGAAAAACTTAACTGCTCCCCCGCCCCCCCCCCCACCCCCCACCCTGGTTCCCCAGATGGCAATCCGAAGGCACGGGAGTGCTGGCCTTGGCGGAATGATCACACTGGGACAGATGGCGGGAGCGTAATTGGTAATTAATTCGTTCATTTTAATTAATTTAAATATTTAAATGGAGCTCCGAGCAGCGGGTGGGGTGGGGGGGGGGTGGTGGTTGTTGGCCACCATGAGGCTTCGCCATCGCCAGCAATATGGGGCCGGGCCTTCCTGGCGTCGAGATCTGTGGCAGGTTTCCAGCCCCTCCTCGCCACTAAACTCCGATGTCTGGGGTTGGGGTCAGGGGAGGGGGGGTTCTGTAAAATTCAGCCCGATAGGTGCATGGGTGTTTTTGTACAGTAATTCCAGTCCTAGCATATGGTATATTTTTTGTTTTATTGCAAGACTTCGTTAGAAAACCTTTTCCTGCAACTGTTTTGCTTGCAGCTGCAATTTAACTTGCAGTAAACAAGATTCTCAGGTTGGCTCTCTCACAGTCATTATTTTCTGATTCTGTGAAAACTGAGTCCATTTATTTCAAATGTATGGTAGATCTTGAGGGAGATCATAGAAAATGCAATAAATATTAATAAACATTTCCACATCTGAGTGTTCATGCTAAAGATATTTAGATATTACAGTGATGGCACAAGACAGAAAAAATGTAAGTACCGTGGAATTCTTTTTGTGGTTGCTAGGCAGCAAGTATTACATTTTTCAAAATAATGTTTGAAGCTGCTGTGGAATAAGCTCGATATAAAAATGATTTTTTTTATCATTGGAAAATGCTGTTGGTAAAATTAGCAAAACCTTCACACACAACAACAGTGGGTGAGTTATGGGAGACAGCTGCCAACTATGGGACCATGCCCCAGTGAGAAATCAGCACCTTCAGAAAAATTGAGGGAAGAAACTTTCAAAGCAATAAAACAAAAACCTGTGATTGTCTTTGATCTGAAAGTACCATGTAAGTGGTCTTAAAAAGCGACTAAGATCTTGTTAGGCCCAGTCCAGGTCGTCCAGCTGGTGGGAATAATGTTATCCTTCCTATGTCTGAATGAATCAGGGCAGCTAGTCCAACTGCACTACCTTAAAGGGAAAACATGTTTTCCCTTCGACTTTGTTGAGAGAAATCAGAGCCATAAAACTGGCTAACTAATGCACACAGAGAGAATAACAAGAGGCATTTCTTCTTAAACTTTGTGTTAGCTGTGATGACCTAATACTTAATGAAATGAAACAGCCACCACTTTAGCTAACAGTACTGGCCTAGATGTTACTTATGGTGAATAAGTGTATTACCTGATTTATGGTTTCTTTTTAGCAAATGCTGATATCATCAACGAGCTAATGGATTTGTGACCAGGGTTAACAGTGGCGGCAGTTGTTTAGTGATAATGGTGTGGAGTACCCTAGCTAAGCTAGTCAGGCGGAAGAAAAACTATGTCCTGACTTTACACTTCGCCAACTGTGGATCCACTTTATTTTGGCACTGGTCAGCTTTTTTGAATGGCCTGTCATGTCTGTGACATAGCTGTGTCGTGTCCTTATCAGGCAGGACTCAAGTATCAAGCAGCATTTCAGAGAAGGTTTCCAACACAAAAAAAATTCCATTGATGTAACTCAGTCCCTACTTAGCTGTTTGAACTTGGATTCTAGGCCTATTTTTATCATTGAATGAATCATTATCACTGGCTCAGATTACATATCTCTGTGGTCCATTGAATTGTGCAATCTGACAAGTTGCTGTGAGTAGTGAAAAATATATAAAGTGCCTGGTAGGTCACAGTGCCATGGAATTTGCCTGTTAGAGTCCACCAAGAGACAAGTCTCAGGCACGACTATGAAGAGAAAACTCTCCAGATTGATTAAATGGGTCAGAGTTCAATTGAATACACTGTCGTAAAAAGGGACTGAAGAGAACAGAATGGAGTCCCTGTCTATGCCATTATGACGAGAAATTTCTCCATTCTGAGGGAATAAATTTACACTCCTATCCTAGCTAATATCTGAAAGAAAACCTTTCTTTCTGAGCCTTACCTTAGTGACCTATGCTGATCGGAAGGTAAATCCCAAATGGAAAATAAATTAAACATCCCATATAAAGATGTAATGCTTTGCCATTGATGAAGCAACTAAAGGAGGATGAAAGCTCTGCTCTATGGGCTAGCTATGGCTACAGTCCAAACTTGTGACTAAGGAGCTTAAGCAAAGAAAACAGGAAAACAAATCATAAACCATTCAATTAAAGAAACACATTGCTTAAGAACACCCACTAAGCGGAGTGGGGAAATAGTTTTCTTGTATTAATCTCTGCCTGCACCAACAAAAGCCTGGAAGAAATACAAATTCCATCAAACTGCTCCATGGAGGTAAACATTTAATAAAAGGTCAACAAATATTTTATGAACACATGTTTCTTAAATATAAAATGAACAAGTACTTTGAATAAAAATCATTCCTCCTTGACTTTCCTTCACCTTTAACCACTTCACTGCTGGTATTTTCTGAATATATTTCCTTTTTAATATTTTATGATCTAGAAAATTATTATAAAGTGCAGCAAATCTATAGTCATACAAAGTATTCATCTCTATTTGCAACTATTCTGTATGGATACTTCACTAACAACAACTTGTATTTATATTCCACCTTTAAAGTAATGAAACGTCCTAAGGCACATCAGAGAAAAGTTACAAAGCAAAATTTGACATAGAGCCACACAAGGAGATATTTGGCAGATGACCAAAAGCTTGGCCAAAGGGGTAGATTGTAAGGAGCATCTTGAAGGAAGCAGGAGAGATCGAGAGGTGGAGAGCTTTACGGAGGGAATTCCAGAGCTTAGAACCTTGGCAGCTGAAGGCACAGCCACCAATGGTGGAGAAATTAAAATCAGGGATGTCCAAGAGGCCAGAATTAGAGGAGTGCCGAATTGCATGGCTGGATAAAATTACAGAGGTAGAGAGGCGTGAGGCCATGGAGGGATTTGAAAACAAGGGTGAGAATTTTAAAATCAAGGTGTGGCTTAACCAATGTTTGTCAATAAGCACAGGCATGATGAGTGAATGTGATGTGGTGAGAGTTAGGACACAGGTAGCAGAATTTTGTATGACCTCAAGTTTATGAAGGGTAGAATATGGGAGGCCAGCCAGGAGTGCATTGGAATAGTTATGAAAGGGACAACAATTTATATGTAACACACATAAGACAATCCCTCACTGAGACACCTTCTGATATTCCATGATTTGGGGTATAACACCCACTGCTTCTATTTATCTTACCAATAGAAAGACTGATTAAAACGGCCTCTGCAAAATGTTCTTCACTAGCACATATTTATATAGTAGCTAAAGGTAATGTTAAAATGAGATTGTTACCATACTTTATAATTTTATGAGGAATAGCACCTCATCATTCAATAAGGCACTCTACAGCCTTATAGACTCAACATTGAGATCAACAATTTCAGATCAGAACCTCTCTTTTGGGATGTCAGCTGTTGTGATGATTCTGCTTTCCCATTTACATCTCACCTAGACCCATCTTCTGTTTCTTTTCTTGCCCCATTGCCATCTCCTTTTGCCTTGCACCAAACTCCCTTTGTCATTTCACCTCTCCTGCCTTCCATCCGATTACAGACTTCCCCTTTTGCTCTTTCCTTCCCTCCCCCTGTACTCGCTTAAAACCTGTTGCATCTCTAACTTTTTCCAGTTCTGACAAGTGGTCTTTGACCTGAAACGTTAACTCTGTTTCCTTCTCTACAAATGCTGCCAGACCTGCTGAGTATTTACAACTTCCCTGTTTTTATTTCAGATTTCCAGCTTCCGCAGCATTTTAAAAATATATTTTTTAGTATTGACTGAAATTGACACAGTGAACTATACATGTCAGTATGATTTACTAAGCTGTCTTATGGCAGTGTATTTCAAATCATGCTATTTAATGTTATACAATATAATCGCACCTCTTGTTTAAATACTGTACAAGCTTTAAACTCTTGATTAGTCTATCTCAATAATATATACTGTGGCATTAAACCAAGGGCAATTTCAGGAAATAGAATGCAGCACAAGTAAATGGTTTCTATAGATAATAACAACATGTTCTTCTTGCTGTTTATATAGTGAGGAAAATGCTCCAACTAACGGGTAACAATTAATAACAATGATGACTAGATCCTTTCATGTTCATGCTTAGAAAATACATGATCATTCCAACATCTAACGATTTTAATTTTGAATTTGAATTGCATGACATATAGTGATTGTGTAGGAAAATTTAACATTTATCAAATGCAAGATTCCGAGTTCAATGACTCATCACATGCAATATTTGTATCCCGGTCACCATTTGCAGCTTAGAAATACCATAATACCATAATAATTAATTTCTAATGTTACACAATTCTGCCTTATTTGCCCTGATTTTCTTCACTTATCACATTCCGATGAGCAAAATTAGCAACTGTTCCAAACATTTAAGTAATCTTAGATTTAAGATCAATCAAAAATGCTGCCATTTAAATGTGGTTTATATGTAATTTTTGGTTTAGAAAAAAGGCTATTAATGAGTGATCACTAGATTCGTCAAAGACTTTTTATGATGTGAGACTGATGGCTTCAGAGATAGAAAATGATGCATTGCTCTCAATACAGCCTGGCCTACCACACAACCAACTGATACAAGTCCTAAAGAATGGAACTGCATATCACCTTAGCGTTCACACAATGTATCAAAACTATTCATCAGCTAGCTGATTGTGGTAGGTAGTTTTCTGTAAAGATTCATAGCTATATTCTTGCTGAGCTTTGTTGAAGGCAGATACATTCTTAGGTTAGTTCTGTAAATGCCCCATAACAATATTAGTGCTCCCTCACTTGCCCTTTCGTCCTTTATTATAAATTGATTCTTACAGCACTAAAATATTGCATCATTCTAGTCAATCGAAACCATATATTTTCACAGGGGAAAAATCTGACATTTACAAAGATCAAGCATTTTATAGTTATTCACAAATCCTGAAAATCCCATTGCCAATAACTTGAGCATAAGAAAACCTTTCCTGAACTTCCTTCCGATAAAATATTTTTTGTGCTGTCTTTAATTAATATCATAAGCTACAGATGTCTTCTGTATTAAAATGTTATTCTTTTAATTACTTTCTGTGCATGACGAATGCTCAGAACTTTTTTCACATATACATTACCGTGGTAATTTTCTTGTTTTTAGACATGTTTATTGGATTTATTAAGAAATGCATTTTTAATTCATTATTATACCAAATGGAATAGTTATACAGCAAAAGGCTCTTAATACAACACCTCCCCTGATGTACCCTAAAAGGTCAATATTCCATTAATTTGGATACTGTGCAGTATATTTTTTTTTTAGAACATTACAGCACAGTACAGGCCCTTCGGCCCTCGATGTTGCGCCGACCTGTGAAACCATCTGACCTACACTATTCCATTTTCATCCATGTGTCTATCCAATGTCCACTTAAATGCCCTTAAAGTTGGCGAATCTACTACTGCTGCAGGCAGGGCGTTCCACGCCCTTACTACTCTCTGAGTAAAGAAACTACCTCTCACATCTGTCCTATATCTATCACCCCTCAACTTGAAGCTATGTCCCCTCATGTTTGCCATCACCATCCGAGGAAAAAGACGCTCACTATCCACCCTATCTAACCCTCTGATTATCTTATATGTCTCTATTAAGTCACCTCTCCTCCTCCTTCTCTCCAACGAAAACAACCTCAAGTCCCTCAGCCTTTCCTCGTAAGACCTTCCCTCCATACCAGGCAACATCCTAGTAAATCTCCTCTGCACCCTTTCCATAGCTTCCACATCCTTCCTATAATGCGGTGACCAGAACTGCACGCAATACTCCAGGTGCGGTCTCACCAGAGTTTTGTACAGCTGCAGCATGACCTCGTGGCTCCGAAACTCGACCCCCCTACTAATAAAAGCTAACACACCATATGCCTTCTTAACAGCCCTATTAACCTGGTTAGCAACCTTCAGGGATTTATGCACCTGGACACCAAGATCTCTCTGTTCATCTACACTACCAAGAATCTTCCCATTAGCCCAGTACTCTGCATTCCTGTTACTCCTTCCAAAGTGAATCACCTCACACTTTTCCGCATTAAACTCCATTTGCCATCTCTCAGCCCAGCTCTGCAGCCTATCTATGTCTCTCTGTACCCTACAACATCCTTCGGCACTATCCACAACTCCACCGACCTTAGTGTCATCTGCAAATTTACTAACCCACCCTTCTACACCCTCTTCCAGGTCATTTATAAAAATGACAAACAGCAGTGGCCCCAAAACAGATCCTTGCGGTACACCACTAGTAACTAAACTCCAGGATGAACATTTGCCATCAACCACCACCCTCTGTCTTCTTTCAGCTAGCCAATTTCTGATCCAAAGCTCTAAATCGCCTTCAACCCCATACTTCCGTATTTTCTGCAATAGCCTACCGTGGGGAACCTTATCAAAAGCCTTACTGAAATCCATATACACCACATCCACTGCTTTACCCTCATCCACCTGTTTGGTCACCTTCTCGAAAAACTCAATAAGGTTTGTGAGGCACGACCTACCCGTCACAAAACCGTGCTGACTATCTCTAATGTACTTATTCTTTTCAAGATGATTATAAATCCTGTCTCTTATAACCTTTTCCAACATTTTACCCACAACCGAAGTAAGGCTCACAGGTCTATAATTACCAGGGCTGTCTCTACTCCCCTTCTTGAACAAGGGGACAACATTTGCAATCCTCCAGTCTTCCGGCACTATTCCTGTCGATAATGACGACATAAAGATCAAGGACAAAGGCTCTGCAATCTCCTCCCTAGCTTCCCAGAGAATCCTAGGATAAATCCCATCTGGCCCAGGGGACTTATCTATTTTCACACTTTCCAAAATTGCTAACACCTCCTCCTTGTGAACCTCAATCCCATCTAGCCTCGTAGCCTGAATCTCAGTATTCTCAACAACATTTTATTTCTCTACTGTAAATACTGACGCAAAATATTCATTTAACACTTCCCCTATCTCCTCTGATTCCACACACAACTTCCCACTACTATTCTTGATTGGCCCTAATCTAACTCTAGTCATTCTTTTATTCCTGATATACCTATAGAAAGCCTTAGGGTTTTCCCCGATCCGATCCACCAATGACTTCTCGTGTCCTCTCCTTGCTCTTCTTAGCTCGCCCTTTAGATCCTTCCTGGCTAGCTTGTAGCTCTCAAGCGCCCTAACTGAGCCTTCACGTCTCATCCTAACATAAGCCTTCTTCTTCCTCTTGACAAGCGCTTCAACTTCTTTAGTAAACCACGGCTCCCTCGCACGACAACTTCCTCCCTGCCTCACAGGTACATACTTATCAAGGACACGCAGTAGCTGCTCCTTGAATAAGCTCCACATTTCGATTGTTCCCATCCCCTGCAGTTTCACTCCCCATCCTACGCATCCTAAATCTTGCCTAATCGCATCATAATTTCCTTTCCCCCAGCTATAATTCTTGCCCTGCGGTATATACCTGTCCCTGCCCATCGCTAAGGTAAACCTAACCGAATTGTGATCACTATCACCAAAGTGCTCACCTACATCTAAATCTAACACCTGGCCGGGTTCATTTCCCAGTACCAAATCCAATGTGGCATCGCCCCTGGTTGGCCTGTCTACATACTGTGTCAGAAAACCCTCCTGCACACACTGGACAAAAACTGACCCATCTGAAGTACTCGAACTATAGTATTTCCAGTCGATATTTGGAAAGTTAAAGTCCCCCATAACAACTACCCTGTTACTCTCACCCCTGTCGAGAATCATCTTCGCTATCCTTTCCTCTACATCTCTGGAACTATTCGGAGGTCTATAAAAGACTCCCAACAGGGTAACCTCACCTCTCCTATTTCTAACCTCAGCCCATACTACCTTAGTAGACGAGTCCTCAAACGTCCTTTCTGTCGCTGTAATACTCTCCTTGATTAACAATGCCACACCCCCCCCTCTTTTACCATCTTCTCTGTTCTTACTGAAACATCTAAATCCCGGAATCTGCAACATCCATTCCTGCCCCTGCTCTACCCATGTTTCCGAAATGGCCACTACATCGAGATCCCAGGTACCAACCCATGCTGCAAGCTCACCCACCTTATTCCGGATGCTCCTGGCATTGAAATAGACACACCTTAAACCAGGTTCTTGCTTGCCAGTGCCCTCTTGCGTCCTTGTAACCATATCCCTGACCTCACTACTCTCAACATCCTGTACACTGGCACTACAATTTAGGTTCCCATTCCCCTGCTGAATTAGTTTAAACCCCCCCGAAGAGCACTAGCAAACCTTCCCCCCAGGATATTGGTACCCCTCTGGTTCAGGTGAAGACCATCCTGTTTGTAGAGGTCCCACCTACCCCAGAAAGAGCCCCAATTATCCAGGAAACCAAAACCCTCCCTCCTGCACCATCCCTGCAGCCACGTGTTCAACTCCTCTCTCTCCCTATTCCTCGCTTCGCTATCACGTGGCACGGGCAACAACCCAGAGATAACAACTCTGTTTGTTCTCGCTCTAAGCTTCCACCCTAGCTCCCTAAATTTCTGTCTTAAATCCCCATCTCTCTTCCTACCTATATATCTAGTTGGAACTTGTTCCTGAGCATCCCCTTTGGATGGATGTGTCTGTTAATATAATGCCATTATCTTATGCTTGATGTAACATTAGGGGCTGGATTTTACTAAGCCCACGACACGGGCTCCATGGTGGGGAGGTGGCGGTGCCAAAAGATTTTTTTGGCAGAGGCCTGCCTCGGAGGTTGACACCAGGAAGCCCGGCCCAATCCTTCCGGCGGCACCCCACCACCACTGGGAGACCAGACCTCAATGTCCATATTTAAATCATTCTAACAAACCAACTTAAATACTTACCAGCAATCGTCCAGTCCGCCGGCACTCCCGCTCGGGGAAAGCAGATGTGGCACCGGTGGGGAGGCGGGTGGGGAGTTAAGATTTTCAGTGCAGGGGGTGGATGGGGTCAAATAAGCATCATCAGTGGAGGGGATGGTGGGAAGGGGTGAGCATTCAACCTTATGGCATCTGTGGGTGGGGTGGGTGGTGAGGTCAGAATTCAAAGATAAGTGTTTTGGGGGAAAAGGGCAAGTACTGTAATTTTTATTGGGGGGCTAGAAAGGCGTTACAATTTTATTTTGTACATTTTGGGGGGGATATATCTTTAAAAATTCAAATTTCCAGCAGGGCTGACTTCTCTTTAAAAATGGCGCTGCAGCACCTATACAGGCAGCCATTGCTGGGGATGGACAACCCACCCCTCCACATGATTTGGGGAGGCGGGCCACCCTGGCTATTTAAAAGAGCCATTACACGGCAGCTCTTAAACGTGTGGGCCTCCATTTTTTGAGCTTGCCACCGAGAGCGATGGCAGGCTCTTAAAATCCAGCCCGAGGTGTGTTTTCATGGCTTACTTACTCCTTCTTTGCCGTCCAAACTACACAGTTAAATCATGCAATGTACCAAAAAATAAAAAAAGTTTATCTCCATACTTCATAAAATTATCATAGAATCTTGCTGTCTAGAAGAAGGCCATTTGGCCCATCCTGTCTGTACCAACTCTCTAATTAGTCCCACTCCCCTGCTCTTTCCCCATCGTCCTGCAAATTGTTTCTTTTCAGGTATATAATTGGTTTGCTTACTACAACTTCTTTCCTGCAAGTTAGAGCATAATTAGTTTCTCTCTTCTTAGAAGTATGTGTATGTAATTAATCTCTGTTGACCTATGCAGAATGTGTAAGGGCAGCACAGGACATTTAGAGGTGGAGATCCATGACAGGCAACCTTCTGGGAAGAAGATGACACCAATGAACGAACGAATATGTAATTGTTTTGCCAGATTATTCTATATAACCGTAGTACACGGTTATCAAGGTTTTTTTTAACTGCTTGAGCGTTTTGATTCAGATTCACAGTTTACTGTTACTCCTGAGCCGAGAAATATGTGAAAAACTTTCCAACCACAAATACAAAAACATTCAGCAAATAGCCTGGAGACAGCCTTGAATGCTTAGATCTCAATGGAAAAAATCTTTCACTAGCTGCTTTAATTCCTCACACAGGGGAGGTAGGAGAGCAGAAACTCTGCATGCATCTCATGAACGTTCCTCTTCCCTCCTGTGAATACAGAGATCAATCTTTGCCCTATTATTAAAGCCTCTCCGTGAAGGGCCATTCTTTGCTATTACCGCAGACTGAAACAAAAGACACTTCAGGAGATATAATCATTGCTGCCTAGTTCTTTTTCCTAGGTCATCACAATGTAACTCATTCCTTTTTTTTTCACACATCCCTTTTCCTTTCTTCAGTGTTCTTTTATGCCTCATTGAATCTATTAGGCTTGTTATAGTGTGCTTTTGAAAACCCTACTGAGTGCAGCCAATGACAGAATCTGAGCTGCTGGCATCAGGGTAAGTAAGGCTTCTTCTGATGCGAGGGAAACTGGACAAAATGCAAAGGTAGAAAGAGTCCACGGCTTGTGTTCATTTTTCAATCTGGTTCAAACAGCTTATTCTTATTTTTAACAGTTGTCCATTAAACATTTCAGAGTAACATTTCCAACATTATTGCCTAGCAGTATTGGGGCAGTGATAAGTGGTAATTAATATGCATTTAATAACTTTGAATGTTCACTAAATTAGTGATTTTTTTAGTAAGTAGACAGTAATTTGCATCTACCTATGAGGCAGTTTTTTTTTTCTGAAACAAAGGTTAATTAATACAGTAACCGAAAAGTCCAATCAACTCAAGTATGTAGAAGAAGCCAAAACCACAACCTTACCTGGTAGAGGAAGGGTGGAGTCTAGTGAGATATTTTTAAAATCGATAATTTGTAATTTCTTACATTGCAAGCAACCACAACAAATGATCGTAAACACAGTGGTGCATCAGGTTCTGATCACTGATATTGCAGCATGCTTAATGTTAATGTTAGTAAAGACAACGCCAGCCTGCAAATCAAGTCTGCCATAATTTAACTACAAACACCAGTTTGATGTTAATCCTGCTACAGAATTCATTCGAGCTGCTATTTATTGTGAAACCTCAAAAAGTTCCATTTGCTTTCTTTGCTGTAACTTAAGCTGCTGTGGCACCCAGATGGACCACAGACAAGGCTATGCTTGGAAGCATACAAGGGGGATTGGGGATAAATCAGGGCTTTTACACTCCTGTATATAGGTACAACTAGTTGCGTTTTGCGTTGCTGTCAAGTTAAGATGTTTCTAAATATCTTACTAACTAAGTAAGAAAAGTATAGGCACAAGCGTTTATTATTATACATTGCATCATTATAGTCTACTATTTAATTCTCTACTAGTATTGTAAAAGGTTCCACTCGCAACACAGTTCCATCTCTTTCTGCATCTGTTGAATTATGGGCTGCAAATTCATAAGTATATTATATGTCACTGTCATTTGACATTGGCTCTATAACTTCTACTTTTATGATGTAGATGTCGTAACAAGCTTTATCAATAAAATAACCAAATGGGCATGAAAGATTTTCAATTTAAATTTAGAAGTCAACAGCCAAAGAAACCAGAGAGTGAGGAGACTACATTTCAGGTTTGGCTGGCATTCACATGTGCCTGTTTTCAGTGAACAAGGTTTGCCTGTCCATAGCTGAGCCAGTAGAGGGAACAGCATGTAGCAATGGAATGCTCCTTTTTGGGCAGAGAGGAAAATCTGGCATATTCTGTTGACCTTGTGATTGCTGAAAAGTATTTATTCCAGTCACGAATAAATAAATATTTCTAACAATTCTTCCCTTGCAGCTAAAGAGGTTAGCATGGCAATGTAAGGTAAGAGTGAGTGATCTACCAAATGCAGCAACAACATTAAGTACAAGAAAGAGGCTAATCCATGAGAAACAAAAGCAAAATACTGCAGAAGGTGGAAATCTGAAATAAAAACAGAAAATGCTGGAAATACTCAGAAGTTCAGGCAGCATCAGTGCAGAGAAAAACAGAGTTAAGGTTTCAGGTCCGTGTCCTTTCATCAGAACTGCTGAGTATTTCCAGCATTTTCTGTTTTAATCCATAAGAAACATATGCATAAATTCGTTATACAGTACAGACCGGTTTTCTTCAGACCTAAAATTAGCAATGATGCAGTATGCAAAATAGTCCTAAACACAAAACTAATGCTATGTTATTTCTATGTATTTCAGAACTACCTTATATGGAAGGACAAGAGCTGATCAGCCTATTTATAAAGCCATTTTATTTGGTGATATTGAGTTGACTGGTTTTGCAAAGGAAATTACCTTAATCCACCAGTAATAACTGAAGGAATCACATAGCCAGCAGCAGAATTAGATACTATAGATGTCAAACTGCATTAAATTCTATTTCTTAGAAGGAAGCATATACTGAGGAAACTAGGTTCCTTCATTCAGACTATGAAGCAGTGCTCAGATGATGCCTATATTTCTATAATTTCAAATGTTAAATATAACTATGTAAGCATATATAAACTTACCTTTCCAGTGGACTTTGGTCCCTTCCAAATGCAGAAATAACAGATAATCCAAGCAGCAAGAAGACATAGAGCTAGTTCCCATCGTATTTTTCCAATATGGTCAATTCCACTTGATAATCCAAGCACCCTATGTCTGAGGATCATTAATAATATTTTATTAAAAACCTTTTGAAACAAATCTCTTTTCACTACACACTACAATATGCACCAGATAAACTGGCTGCATTTTCCCAGATTTTTTTTCCGCAAAAATTTATAATAGTTGGAAATAAATGTGAACATACATACCAAATGATACCAATCCATAGACACATTTAGAATTGCAATTCATATTTTGATGAAGTTACCACAAGTCGCAAAGCTACATAAACTGTCTTTATGGAATTCTATCATATTAACATGTCAATTAGGTTGCTACAAATCTAAAATCTATCCAATAATCCCGATTCCTCACTAAGTAATACAGTTTTTGGAACACAGACATTCAGGATTTTAAAGTATTGATGCAAAATTTACATTGCATAAAGGGATGGTCATTTGTTTATTTACTCCAACTCATCATATCGATCAGAATAAATATAAAGTGTGCACGCTAGGAGTTGGGGGGAACATGGATTGGGAGATTCTCAATGTTAGGAATGAGAGGAACAAAGGCTGATAGTGTAATGAAAAGAACTGAGTGTGGTGGAGAGGTCATCAGATTGAATTATTAGCCATCTCAGGAGAAAGGGTTTGGGGCAAGAATAAATGTGCAGGAATACAAATAAAAAGTGCTGGAAATATTCAGCAGGTCTGGCAGCATCTGTGGAGAGAGAAGCAGAGTTAACGTTTCAGGTCAGAGACCTTTCATCAGAACTGATGGGTTCTGATGAAAGGTCACTGACCTGCAACGTTAACTCTGCTTCTCTCTCCACAGATGCTGTCAGATCTACTGAGTATTTCCAGCATCTGCAGTATTTTTCTTTTGCTTTTTTTAAAAAATAAATGTGCAGGGACTGGTAAGAACTATGCTAGCACACTATGTAAAACTCTTATATTTCAGTACAAAAGAGAATTTTTTTCATGGGAAATGCAGTTTATTATTTTATTCTTATTCGGTGTGATCTAACATTCATATACCACGTGGTGGAATTAAAACTGAGGGAGGAATGGAAACTACCTTAAACCATTGTCCACCAAATATGCACTGAAAAACCATTGAAAAGATAAGGCGGTTCAATTTAATAGCCCCCAAAAATGGGCACTGGGATTGAAACGCGGGATTAACCTGCACCTATTGATTTTGGCGCAGGCAACATGCGAACTGCGTTGTTAAATAACTGCATGCCTCAGCATTAAGCCCAAAATTGAGAGAGGCTAGCATCAGTTAAAGCTATCCTGCACTATTTAAAGCCAGCCTACACCTCTTAAAGGAGAGACGCACTGTGGCTGGAGCAGGTGCTGGTAGTCAGATTCTGACCTGGGAAAGACAGAAGAATTGTACAACATGGGAGGGAGCAATCTCCAAGATTTTCTGATGCTGCACTGGAGGCCTTGGACAAGGAGATGCAAAGGAGGAGAGATACTCTCATTCACAGTGCAGCAGGAGGCCCTCCAGACAAACTTTCAAAAGGTAGTGGAACCAAGCAGCCATGGCAGTCAATGCCAGGAGCCAAGTCCCAACAACCTGGATGTAGTGCCACAAAAAGTTCAATGACCTCACATGAGTGGTCAAGGTCAGTGAATGCATCTTCAAAGGCCATATCCTACCAACTGCACCACCAGCCTCACACTGCTCAATGCACCACACCCCCATCACTCACCAACCAACAATCTCTATCAATCAGGACTTAAACCTAACAACAACAAATATTTATATAGCACCTTTAACAGAATACATTTCCCCAAGGCACTTCACAGGAGCATTATAAAATAAAGTATGACACTAAGCCACAAAAGGAGACATTAGGTTAGAGAACCAAAAGCTTGGTGAAAGAGTTATGTTTTAAGGAGTGCATTAAAGGAGGAAAGCCAGGTGCAGAGGATATGAGATGTAGGGGGGATATTCCAGAGCTTGGGACCTAGGTAACTGAAGGTGTGGTCACCAATGGTGGAGCAATTAAAATCCAGGATGCTTAAGAAGCCAGGATTAGAGAAGCGCAGCTATTTTGGAAGGTTGTGGGGCTGAAGGAAATTACAGAGATAGGGAGGAGCAATGCCTTGGAGGGATTTGAAAACAGTTTGATAACATTCATAGCTTTATCTCACCTTCACACATTTAACACTGCTGCAAGCCTCACACCCACATCTCACAGGTTGCACACACAGCCAGCTATTCTACCATGACAACCGCATTACCCAAATAGATTGTACTACACTCGCTGACGCACTCCCTCTCTCTTACAGGGCAAAGTGGCTCATGACCAGAGGCAGCAGCATTGAATAGGCAACGACCAGGCACATATCCTTCCCCCCATGAGGAAACATGCGCACCATCACTGGGCCTGCCATTGCTGAGATTGAGGCCAGTGGCAGGGCTAAAACAATAGAAGATAGTGATATCCCCTCGATACGTAACACTCCTTCTCACATCTCACTTCCTCTTCATCTGACAATCTCTTCTGATTTAGAAGCTGCAGATGGTGCAAGCATGCACCTCTTACTTCCCCCTCCTCCACCTCATCACAGCCCTAGACTTGTGCCTTTATCCTTTCAGATACCCAAGAAGTGCAAACTGGCCAGGCAATGGTAGCAGAGGAACAGGTGGAAGAGCAAGAAGACAGTGAAGAACGAACACAGTCACTCAGTCTCACACTGACAGCCTCCAGCTCAGATACTGACACCGGGCATACTTTCCAGGATAGCTTACAGTCGGGATAAGCACATGGTGAGATACTGTACACGAATGGACTGTAGCCAGAGCAGGGGGCAAGAGTAGCACAGGCAACAACTCCCCAGAGGGTGAGGTCACATATGAGATCTGGTGCAGAGAACTCAGGTGAGCACTTCAACGGGGCAGGCTACAAGAAAAGGCTGATGGTTATGCAAAATGAATGCTTGGTGCATCAGCAGGCCTGGCAGAAATCTTGCATGTAATAGCCAGGCGCAGGGAGGAATGCGGCACCAACTTTCCACAGGGTTTTGTGCAGAGCTTGAAGCCCATCCTCTCCAGTATGGAAACGGTGGCCAACTCCATTAGCACATTTCTGGACCTAACCATGATGCAGCGTCTGATGGTCAAATGTGTCAGCTTCCATTGTAGCATAAGCAGAAGTCACCCAGCAACAGGATACTGCAGTGGAAGCTCAGACTGCTCTCATGCCAGGTCAGCTTGTTGGCATGCAAGCTCAGACTGCTCCCATCACAGCTGCAAACACCAGCATTCAAAGAGACTTACAGGATGTCACAGCAGTCCAGCAATCTGTCCTCCAGTTGAATCTAGAATTGCTGAGGCACCTGAGGGAGTGACAGGGGCACTGCAGTGCATGAACCTGCTATCCTCTCTCAGGCTGACAACATTCATCCTCCCAGCCAGCACAGACTGCTGCCACCCATACCGAGATTGTGCAGTCTGAACCTGGGCCTTCGAGAACCAGAGCTGCTCTAGGTCATCCTCCAAGGCCAACTGCAGTCTCCTGCACTGACATTCAGCAGCCTTCCACCAGCCTTCAACATCCTGGGGATTACTGTTAACCTGAAACTGAACTGTACCAGCCACATTAATACTGTGGCTACAAGTTGGGGGCGGCACAGTGGTGCAGTGGTTAGCACCGCAGCCTCACAGCTCCAGGGACCAGGGTTCAATT
Source organism: Heterodontus francisci (assembly GCF_036365525.1). NCBI lineage: Eukaryota > Metazoa > Chordata > Chondrichthyes > Heterodontiformes > Heterodontidae > Heterodontus > Heterodontus francisci. The sequence continues at coordinate 67,686,621 of NC_090389.1, forward strand.
CTGGGTACTGCCTGTGCAGAGTTTGCAAGTTCTCCCTGTGACCGCGTGGGTTTTCGCCGGGTGCTCCGGTTTCCTCCCACTGCCAAAGACTTGCAGGTGATAAGGTAAATTGGCCATTGTAAATTGCCCCTAGTGTAGGTAGGTGGTAGGGAATATGGGATTACTGTAGGGTTAGTATAAATGGGTGGTTCTTGGTTGGCACGGACTCGGTGGGCCGAAGGGCCTGTTTCAGTGCTGTATCTCTAAAAAAAAAGAGCAGGTAAGAGTCTGGGAATTCTGCGGCGAGTAACTCACCTCCTGACTCCCCAATGCCTGTCCACATCTACAAGGCACAAGTCAGGAGTGTGATGGAATACTCTCCACTTGCTTGGATGGGTGCAGCTCCAACAACATTCAAGAAGCTGAACACCATCCAGGACAAAGCAGTACACATGATTTGCACCCCATCCACAACCTTAAACATTCACTCCCTCCACCACTGATGCACAGTGTGTACCATCTACAAGATGCACTGCTGCAACTCACCAACCCTCCTTCGACAGCACCTACCAAACCCAAGACCTCTACCACCTAGGAGAACAAGTGCAGCAGATGCACTGGAACACCACCACCTCCAAGCCGCACACCACCCTGACGTGGAACTATATCGCCATTCCTTCACTGTCACTGGGTCAAAAACATGGAACTGTCTTCCTAACAGAATCATGGATGTACCTACATGGACTGCAGTGGTTCAAGATGGCAGCACCACCACTTTCTCAAGGGCAATTAGGTATGGACAACAAATGCTGGTCCTGCCAGCAACGCTCACATCCCGTGAACAAATAAAAAAAATATTGTGGCCACTGGGGTAGCACTGTGTAGGAGCACTAGGACAGGCAAAAGCACATGGAAGGCAGGCACTAAAGGAATGCACAAGGGTGATATGCAATACAGCATGTTTTGATTTGTAAATTTGGTTTGGAATGTTTATTTTGTGTTGGTTTTTAAATTTGCATCATGGCCAAGCAGACACTGCGACAGTCAATAACTGAGGGAAGGTAAGGTATGGGACTGTTGGGGAATTGGGGTTCCCTATATTGGTATCACAATCGGAAGAGTTGTTCATGGACAGTCCAGCCAGAAAGGGGTTGGGTTGCTTCCTCTCTTTCTCTTCCTCCTCCTGCTCCTCAGCTGCTCAACATGAAGCTGGTGGCAAGGCTATGCCCTCATAATGGTGAGGTTGTGCAGAATGCAGCAGACCACCATGAATCTTGACACACCTGCTCTGTTGAGTGCAGTATGGCTACTCCACAGCGATCCAAGCAGTGGAAGCATTGTTTCAGCACATCAATGATCTGCTCTGTCACATATAGTGTGGCAGCTTGTACTTGGGTTGTGGACCGGTGTCATCAGCCATGCGGTCAGCACATAGCTTTTATCGTCCAGTAGCCAACCTTTGGTTTCTCGTGGTGGCTCAAATGCAGATTGCACAGCAGACTGCCATAGAATAAAGGCATCATGACAACTGCCAGGATACCAGGCATTAACCTGCATGGCTCACAAGAACACAAGAAATAGGAGCAGAAGTAGACCATATGACCTGTTGAGCCTGCTCCGCCATTCAATACAATCATGTCTGATCTTAGGCTTCAACTCCACTTTCCCACCCACTTCCCATATACTTTGATTCCCTGAGACACCAAAAATCTGCCTATCCCAGCCTTAAATGTATTCAATGATGCAACATCCACAATCCTCTGGGGTAGAGAATTCCAAAGATTCACAACCCTTTGAGTGAAGTAACATCTCCTCATCTCAGTCCTAAATAATTGGCCCCTTATCCTGAGACTGTGCCCCCGTGTTTTAGATTCCCCAACCAGCAGAAATAATCTCTAGGTGTCCACCCGATCCAGCCCTTCAGAATCTTGTATGTTTCAATGAGATCGCCTCTCATTCTTCTAAACCCCAGAGAATATAGGCCCAATTTACTCAGCCTCTCATCATAGGACAACCCCCTCATCCCAGGGACCAAGTTAATGAACCTTTGCTGTATATCCTTTCTTAAATGTGGAGACCAAAACTGCATACAGTACTCCAGATGTGGTCTCACCAAAACCCTATATAATTGTAGCAGGACTTCTTTATTCCAGTACTCCAATTCTGAATTGCTTGCTGTAGAACTAGAACTAGAATTAGAACTAGAACATTACAGCGCAGTACAGGCCCTTCGGCCCTCGATGTTGCGCCAACCTGTGAAACCATCTGACCTACACTATTCCATTTTCATCCATATGTCTATCCAATGACCACTTAAATGTCCTTAAAGTTGGAGAGTCTACTACTGTTGCAGGCAGGGCGTTCCACGCCCCTACTACTCTCTGAGTAAAGAAACTACCTCTGACATCTGTCCTATATCTATCACCCCTCAACTTAAAGCTATGTCCCCTCATGTTTGCCATCACCATCCGAGGAAAAAAGACTCTCACTATCCACCCTATCTAACCCTCTGATTATCTTATATGTCTCTATTAAGTCACCTCTCCTCCTCCTTCTCTCCAACGAAAACAACCTCAAGTCCCTCAGCCTTTCCTCGTAAGACCTTCCCTCCATACCAGGCAACATCCTAGTAAATCTCCTCTGCACCCTTTCCAAGGCTTCCACATCCTTCCTATAATGCGGTGACCAGAACTGCACGCAATACTCCAGGTGCGGCCGCACCAGAGTTTTGTACAGCTGCAGCATGACCTCGTGGCTCCGAAACTCGATCCCTCTACTAATAAAAGCTAACACACCATATGCCTTCTTAACAGCCCTATTAACCTGGGTAGCAACTTTCAGGGATTTATGTACCTGGACACCAAGATCTCTCTGTTCATCTACACTACCAAGAATCTTCCCATTAGCCCAGTACTCTGCATTCCTGTTACTCCTTCCAAAGTGAATCACCTCACACTTTTCCGCATTAAACTCCATTTGCCATCTCTCAGCCCAGCTCTGCAGCCTATCTATGTCCCTCTGTATCCTACAACATCCTTCGGCACTATCCACAACTCCACCGACCTTCGTGTCATCCGCAAATTTACTAACCCACCCTTCTACACCCTCTTCCAGGTCATTTATAAAAATGACAAACAGCAGTGGCCCCAAAACAGATCCTTGCGGTACACCACTAGTAACTAAACTCCAGGATAAACATTTGCCATCAACCACCACCCTCTGTCTTCTTTCAGCTAGCCAATTTCTGATCCAAAGCTCTAAATCACCTTCAACCCCATACTTCCGTATTTTCTGCAATAGCCTACTGTGGGGAACCTTATCAAACGCCTTACTGAAATCCATATACACCACATCCACTGCTTTACCCTCATCCACCTGTTTGGTCACCTTCTCGAAAAACTCAATAAGGTTTGTGAGGCACGACCTACCCGTCACAAAACCGTGCTGACTATCGCTAATGAACTTATTCTTTTCAAGATGATTATAAATCCTGTCTCTTCTAACCTTTTCCAACATTTTACCCACAACCGAAGTAAGGCTGTACCTACAAGTTATCTTTCTGTGTTCTTTTGAGCATACCCAAGACTCTTTGAACAGCAACATTTAGAAGTTTCACGCCTTTTAAAAAATATTCTGCTTTTCTATTCTTACGACCGAGGTGAATAACTTCACACTTCCCTACATTATACTCCATCTGCCATCTTGTTGCCCACTCACTTAACCTGTCTATATCTCTTTGCAGCTTCTGTGTCCTCCACAGTGCTTACCTTTCCACCTAGCTTTGGTGCATCATCAGCAAACTTAGAAACATTTCTATAATAAAAGCAAAATACTGCGGTTGCTGGAAATCGGAAATAAAAACAAGAACAAGAATATTTCCAGCATTTCTTGTTTTTATTTAGATACATTCCTTTCTGTCTCTTCATCTAAGTAATTGATATAGATTGTAAATAGCTGAGGCCCCAGCACTGATCCTTGCGGCACACCACAATTCACTGCCTGCCAACTTGAAAATGCCCACTCTTTGCTTCCTATCCGTTAACCAATCCTCTATCCATGTTAATATGTTACCTCCAACTCCACGATTCCTTATCTTGCCTAGTAACGTCTTGTGTGGCACCTTATTGAATGCCTTTTGAAAATCCAGATATACTACATCTACTGGTTCCCCTTTATCTACCCTACGAGTTACATCCTCAAAAAACTCTAATAAATAATTAAACAGGATTTCCCTTTAGTAAATCCATGTTGACTTGTTCTGATCATACTATGCATTGTTAAGATTTCCTTAATAATAGTTTCCAGCATTTTCCCGACGATTGATGTTAAGCTAACTGGCCTGTCGTTCACTATTTTCTCTCTCTCTTCTTTCTTAAAAAGCAGTGTAACATTTGTCAACTTCCAATCTGATGGGACCGTTCCCAAATCTAAGGAATTTTGCAAAATCATAGCTAGCGCATCCACTGGGCTGCATTTTAAAATGCTGCCATCGAAATCAGCAGCGGATGTAAACAATGGCAGTCTGTGCACGTCGCAGAGCCACTACGGTATTCAGCACGGCGGCTCATTTAAATGGCCAGGCGGACCGTCCACCCCAATGACATCGAGGGTGTGGGCAGTCCGTCCCCAGGAATGGTGTCAGCAGCCTTTGCTCAGGTGCGGACGCCATTTTTAAAGGGCTCTAAGCCCTTCCATTTAATTTTAATATTTAAAGAAATAGGCTTCAAAAAATGTTAAAAACATTTCCCACCCTCCAATAACCATGCAATGCATTATTTGCCCTCCTCTCAACTGCTTCCTCTGCCTACCTGACCTTCTCCCCTACCCCCCCTCCCCCAAGTACATAAACTTTAAACTCTAACCCTTTCCACCATCCCCTAAACCAATGAGATTAAGTTTGACCCCTCTCCCCCATACACTGAAAAACTTACCAGCTCCCCCACTCCCCATCAGTGCTGGCCACCAGCGCCAATATCGTAGCAGGACAGAAGGTAGAGGTGAGGAGCTACTTAATTCCTTTATTTAAGTTTATTTACATATGTAAATGTTGTTCCTACGCTGGAGGCATTCCCCCTCCCCACCCCCCCCCCCACCACGAGCCCTGACATCGGGGGTGGGGGGGCGGGTGGGGGGGAAGGGGCTGTAAAGTTCAGCCCACTATCTCTGCATCTATCGCTTTTAGAATTCTAGGATGTAGGCCATCAGGTCCTGGGGATTTGTCAGATTTTAGTCCCTTAAGTTTCTCCAATACTTTGTCTCTGCTGATATTAATTTCCTCACTTTTTTAGCCCCTAGGTTACTGTTTATGTCTGGTATTATACTTATGTTTTCTACTGTGAAGACAGACACAAAATATTTGTTCAATGCCTCTGCCATTTCCTCACTCCCCATGATAATTTCTCCTGTCTCTCTTCTAAGGGACCAATGTTTACTTTAGCTACTCCCTTCCTTTTTATATACTTAAAAAGCTCTTACTTCTGGCTAGTTATTCTCATATTCTATTTTTTCCCTTTGCTGTTTTTGAAAACACTCCCAATCCTCAGACTTTCTTCTGTTTTTTGTAACATTATAATCTAATACTATATTTAATCTAATACTATCCTTAACTTCCTGAGTGAGCCATGGATGGGTCTTTCTTGCTGAGTTTTTGTTTTTCAATGGAATGTATTTTTGTTGAACATTTTGAATTGTTTCTTTGCATGTTTCCCACTGCTCATTTACCGCCATACCTTTTAGTCTATTTATCCAATTAACATTAACTAGTTCTTCCCTCAATCCAATATAATTAGCTTTGTTTAAGTTTAAGATTCTTGTTTGTGATCGGAGCATGTCACTTTCAAACTTAACATGGAATTCAATGGTATTATGATCACTATTTCCCAGTGGATCTTTTACTCTGACATTACCAATTAACCCTGCTTCATTACACAATAATAGATCTAAGATATCTTTATCCTTGGTCAGTTCCACAATGTATTGCTCCAAGAAACTGTCACATAAAAACATTCTACAACTCATCTTCTAGATCACTCTTGCCAATTTCATTGTCCCAGTCTATTTGAAGATTAGTGTCCCCCACAATTATTACATAGCCTTTGCTACAAGCTCCAATAGTTTCTTGTTTAATGCACTGTCCAATTGTATAACTACTCTAATGGGGCTTATAAACTACTCCCACCAGTGTTTTCTGATTCTTGAAATTCCTAGTTTCCACCCATACTGATTCTACTTCATGATCTTCTGAGGCCAGATCTTTTCTCACTAATGTCCTTATGTCATCTTTTACCATCAGTGCTACCCCTCCTCCTTTGCCATTATGTTTGTCTTTCTGAAATTGTGTTCCCTGATCACCTTGCAACCATGTCTCTGTAATAGCAATTAGATCTAAATCATTTACCTCTATTTGTGCTACTAGTTCATATTTCTTACTGCAGATGCTTTGTGCATTCAGATAAAGAACGTTTATTTTAATTTTTTTAACTTATATTGCCTGCAATGACCCTATTCGTTGATGTACAATTTTTGTTAAAGTCTCTATCCCTTCCAGTCCCATTCTGCTTGGTTTTACCCACAAAGCTATACAGTTCCGATGCCTCAACCTTTCTTTTTGGATTTCTAAATCTCCCTTCACCCGCTGGCACCGTTAGCGCATGTTCCTCCCATGCACCAATGTCAATTTGTGCCCTTTTCAAAGTGTCCTTAAAATGTTTTCTCTGTCCTCCTTGAGATCGGGTGCAATCCTGAAGTTGTGAAAAGAGGATCTGCTTCGGAAGCTGATAATTCGGATGCAATGTCCAGACCAGTGGAGCTGATTTTGCTTGAGCATGGTTGCGATGCTGGAGGAATTGGCTTCAGTGAAAATGGTGGAGTTTGTTCACCTGTCTTCCCACTTGACTAAAATCAATTGGCTCATCATGCCTGTGCCGGCCAAAAAATGTTCCACCCATTCTAATCCCACTTTCCAGCATTTGGTCCACAGCCCTGCAGATTACAGCACTTGACATGCATGTCCGGACTTCTTTTGAACGAGCTCAGGGTTTCTGCCTCAACTAATCTTTCAGGCAGTGAGTTCCAGACCCCCACCACCCTCTGGTTGAAAAAACTTTTCCTCATCTCCCCTCTTATCTTTCTACCAATCACTTTAAATCTATGGCAAATCTATCTAGTCACTAACCTCTCTGCTAAGGTAAATAGGCCCTTCACCTCCACTCTATCCAGGCCCCTCAAAATTTTGTACATTTCAATCAGATCTCCCCTCAGTCTTCTCGGTTCCAAGGAGAACAACCCCAGCCTATCCAATCTTTCCTCATAGCTGCATTTTTCCAGTTCCGGCAACATCCTCGTAAATCTCCTCTGTACCCTCTCTAGTGCAATTGCATCCTTTCTGTAATGAGGTGACCAGAACTGCACACAGTACTCAAGTTGTGGCCTGACCAATGATTTATACAGTTCCAGCAAAGCCTCCCTGCTCTTATATTCGATACCTCGGCTAATAAAGGAAAGGATTCCATATGCCTTCTTAACTACCTTATTGACCTGTCCTGCTACCTTCATGGAACTGTGGACATTTACTCCAAGGTCCCTCATTTCCTCTACACCTCTCAGTATTTTCCCATTAATCATGTATTCCTTTGCCTTGTTTGACCTCCCCAAATGCATCACCTCAACTTCTCGGGTTGAATTCCATTTGCCACTTTTCTGCCTATCTGACCCGACCATCAATATCTTCCTGCAGCCTACAGCTATCCTCCTCGTTATCTACCACATGGTCATTCTTTGTGTCATCTGCAAACCTCTTGATCATGCCCCTTACATTTACGTCCAAATTGTTAATATCATACCACAAAAAGTAGGGGACCCAGTACTGAGCCCTGCGGAACACCACTGGAAACAGCCCTCCAGTTGCAAAATCACCCATCAACAATTACCCTTTGTATCCTGCCTCTGAGCCAATTTTAGATCCACCTTGATGCATTTCCCTGGATCCCATGAGATTTTTTTTAAACCAGTCTGCCATGTGGGACCTTGTCAAAAGCCGTGCTAAAATCCATGTAGACACATCAACTGCACTACTCTCATCTATCTTCCTTGTTACTTCTACAAAAAATTCGATCAAGTTGGTCAGACAAGATCGTCCCTTAATAAATCCATGCTGACTATCCTTGATCAATTTGTGCCTTTCTAAGTGACAGTTTATTCTGTCTCTCAGAATAGATTCCAATAACTTGCCCACTACTGAGGTTACACTGACTGGCCTGTAATTATTCAGTCTATCCCTCACTCCCTTTGAGTATCTTGTGCAGACACCACTGCTGGAAATTCTCCAGCAACCGGAGGTGCCTTTGGTTGGTGACCCAAGTCTCACTGCCATATAGGACAGTGGTGTGACAACGACAGTGTTGTAGACTAAATCCTTTGTCCTCTTACGGAGATCTCTGTTGTCAATCACACGGTTATGCAATTTTTGGAAGGCTGTGCTGTCACAGCCAGTTCTCTGCTGGATCTCCACTTTGATGCTGACCTTTTAAGAAATGTAGCTGCTGAGATATAGGAAGTGTTCAATAACTTCTAAAGCCTCCCCATCAATAACAATAGTTGGAGATGTAGGTGCTTGTCCGGGGAAGGGCTGGTGGAGAATTTTGGTCTTGCTGATGTTGTGTGAGAGACCAACCCTTTTGTATGCGGACTTGAAGAGCTTGAGGGTGGTCTGAATATCACAACTGCACAGTTGTTGGCATATTGTAAGTTGTGAGTGTGCTGAAGAGTCACTTTAATCTTGGCTGTCAGGCAAAACTCAATTATGACCTTTTGTAGAAATTGGTCATGAATGAGTTCCATGACCAGACTGAGGTAAATAGTGAAGAGAGTTGGCGCAATCGCACTGTATTGCTTGATGCCCATTTGGATACAAAAGGGCTCCATCTCTAATCCATTGCAAAAAACGATTGCTGTCATATTATCAAGCAAGAGTCTCAGGATAGTAACATTTTGTTAGACATCCAAGCATCCAAGTCTCCAGAGGACTTTCCAAAGAGCTATGCAGTTGATGAAATCAAAGGCCTTTCACAGATCAATAAAGGCCACATCGAGCTCTTTGCGCTGTTCCAGGCACTTTTTTTGGATTTGTCGAGTGACAAAAATCATATCTGTGCTTCCCCTGGATGGCCGGAAACCACACTGGGTCTCCGGAAGTATGTCTTCGCTGACGTGTAGGAGACAGTTCAGGAGGATTCATGTGAGTCTTTTAGAAGGGATAGAAGGGATATGCCTCTATAATTCCCACAAATTGGTTTATCACACTTCTTAAAAAGTGAAACAATTATAGCACTGTGCACACTCTTAAGGCAGCATTTCTACAATTAACCCTTCACATTGCACAATGGTGAAGCTTGGCTCTAACCTAGTGGCTTGCACTATGGCTACCAAGCAACCTTCATAGCAATTTCTTACATGAACAACGCTTCACTTGCCTAAATGACTACAGCTCCAAAAACACTCAAGAAACTCAATGCCATCCGCCATCCAGGACAAAGCAGCCTGTTTGACTGGCACCCCATCCATCACCTTAAATATTCACTCCCTCCACAACTGGTGCACCATGGCTGAAGTGCATACCATCTACAAGATGCACTGCAGCGACTCACCAAGGCTTCTTCAACAGCATCTTCCAAACCTGCGACCTCTACCGCCCAGAAGAACAAGGGCAGCAGGCACATGGGAACATCACCACCTGCAAGTTCCCCTCCAAGTCATACGCTATCCTGACCTGGAAATTTATCGCTGTTTCTTCACTGTCGCTAGGTCAAAAACCTGGAACTCCCTTCCTAGCAGTACTGTGGGTGTACCTACTCCACATGGACTGTAGTGGTTCAAGAAGGCGGCTCATCATCACCTTCTCAAGGGCAATTAGGGATGGGCAATAAATGCTGGCCATGTCAGTGATGCCCACATCCCATGAATGAAAAAAAAATTCCTCAACTTCTAGCCTTACCCTAATTCATTTAAGCTCTTGCAGGACATATTGACACATAATGCCCACCAAAGGTAGGTGAAAAGGGGCATTCCTCCCTTTAAACCCCCTCAAACCCTTTGAGGACAAGCCCATGCAGCTTGTGGGTGCTCACTTAGCTACTGTCATGAGAGATGGCAAGCTTGACAGAATTTTGCTGGTACCAGATTAGTGACTGGGCACCTATACTGTCACCCAGGAATTCTTCCGAAGCACACCCTCTTTCTCTGTCTCCTTAATCCTCAGGAGGTAATGCTCAACCATCTTATCTTCTACCCCCTCTTTCCTGCAGATCCGCTGCAGTAGTAGGGAAGCACAGGAGGAGGAAATGATAAGGGAGCAGGAGGAGTTGGGCAGTTATTATGAAGATGAGAAAGAGGAAAATGAGGTCAACACACCAACTGCAGCAAATCATCCTTCCCCATCATCCTCTGTACCAAGGATCCTAAATTGAGTGAATAAAGATGTTTGAGGTACATTATGTCTATGTGCAAGCTCTGAGAGCAACCTCCGAGGCAGTACGACAGCTGATGGGTATGACATCTCAAGTCTACAGAAATCCTTTGCGGCAAAATCTTTCTCCACCTTGTGGGCACCAATGGAGCAGGTAGATTGCAATCTGCAGAAGATGCCCATCTAAGAAGCAGACAGCAACCTTCATCTCAGCAGAAGTACAGACTGCGGCTCTGGAGTTAATAAGAGCTAGATTGGAGTGCAGGTTGCCTCATAACTTGCAGATCATATCGTATGCCATGTTTCAGGGCCTTCAGAACCTGAGAGCCATTATACCAGCCATGCCATTGAGCATTAGAATCACAGGGCCAGTGGAATGCTAATGCTGGAGCCCACTGCCCTGATACTACCATTTCTGAGGGCAGTAGCACATGCTGTGAATCCAGCATTCCCCCTCAGAACAATTGTGTTGTTGGCTATCTTTCCATCTATGAAGGATGATGGACACGCAGCAAACAATCCAGTTAGATGGGGTGTCTTCTCGTTTTGCACCTTTGCTGATGACTGTGAATGTAATGTGATGTGATGCCAGTGGAATATAAACAAGGCAAGACCAGGCTATCCAGCAGACGCAGCCAGCAGCAACTGTATGCCAGGAGCTTGCTGTCATGAGATAAGGGATACCTCTATCCCACGCTAAAGGCCTGCTCGGGTCTACAAAAATATGACCCAAGCCCGACAGAACCACATCCGACCCGAGCCCGACCAGGCCGGAGTCCTTCCATTTTTTCCCATGCCCGACCCGACCCAACCATCAGTTAACTTGCCTTCCACTTTTCACTTTGTTGCTGATCTGCACACCCTTAAAATAACAGTAACAAACCCAACTTTCTCGTCAAAAAATTACATTAACAGTGGAGCCACTTACCTGCGATAGAGCGCGTCCGATCCGGCCTGACCCGAGCCCGAATGCCAGACCTGGAAGTGCAACCCGACCCGACCTGAACCCGACACATGTCGTTGGGTCCCGTCGGGTTCGGGGAGGGTAGCAGACCTTTATCCTACGCCCCTTCTGTACAGCATCACCAGCCAAACACTTCTTGTGATCTCAGCCCTCAGACGGCACTTAGAAGTAGCACTAGAATAGATGACAGAAAGGCATGTAGCCATGCCCCTGGAAACACTGTCGTGAAAAAATTGGGTGATTGTTTGTCTGCACTTTGCAATTTTTGTGTTAAAATAGACTGTGCACTGACATAGTGCATTGTAATTCATGAAGGATACAGTCATACAGGAAATGGTGTGCATATTTGGTGCTGGCTCATTCAGGTGATGATTACCAGCATGATCACGCGGGGCAAAGAGAATTGATATGTTACCATGTGGTAAGATAGGTAGTGCATTGAGTGAATGTCTCTATTTGCAAGTGGGGGACAAGGAGGTCTGGCTGTGCTATCCAAGGAAGACTGAGTTAGACAGAGGAGAAAACTTCTGCAATGATTTACTCTCTGGTCTTCCATGAAGCAGTCAGCAAGGACTCCTCTGAATGCACATCATGATGTTCTATATAGTCTTGTATCAACCAGTGCCAGGACCTCCTCTTCAGCCATGTCACAACGTAGCTGTTCCAGAATGACATATAATATGAAGAGCACAGTAGGCTAGTTCTATTCTAGACACCTGAACTGCAGCATACTATACATCCCATCTGCTGACTTGCCCAGATAGCTTTCAATACCCCGATGGATTTCTCAATCAAGTGTATCACTGTAGTACACCTTTGCTGTTGTTTGGGGCACTTTGAATGTGGTCATCAGCTATGCAAGCTGGAGCTTTGCTTTGTCACCCAGAAACCATCAATGGATCTGATTGTCATCCCTGAATAGGTCAGAGAGGCTCAAGTGAAAAAGGATGAAGGCATTGTTGCAACTTCCTGTACATCAGGCAATGACAATCTTTGTTTGCAGAGCTCCTACGAGAGATCCTGAATATGACCTGTGCTCCCTATAGATTCTTTTTGGAGGGGGTGTGGGAGGGGTGGGATGCAGCATCTTCTTATAATATTCTGCATTGCTCTTTCACCTCCTCCATGATTACACCATACAGTGCTGTGCCCGTGGAAAAACCACATGAGAAGCCGTCAGATTCAAGTTCAGAACTACATAGAAATTGTTTTTAAAAAGCATTTCCAAGCCACAGAAATCACTCTGAGAAGTCTCAGGCTCTTCAAGCTCACAAACTCCTCACTTCTGCCCTGATTCCACACGTGACCTCTGCTTTCCCCAAGGATCTACCCTTGGCCCCTGTCCTATTTCTCATCTACATGCTGCACCTCGACAACCTCATCTGAAAGCACACTGTTATTTTTCACATGTACTCTGACGACACCCAGCTCTAGATCACCAGCACCTCTCTTAACTCTGCCACTCTTGCTAAATTATCAGACTGCTTATCCAACATCCAGTACCGGATGAGCAGAAATCTCCTCCAATTAAATACTGAGAAGACTGAAGGCATTGTTTTTGATCCCCACTCCAAATGCCACTCCCAAGCCACTGACACCATCCCTCTCCCTGGCAACAGTCTGAGACTAAACCAATCTGTTTGCAAGCTTGGTGTCATATTTGACCCCGAGATGAGTTCCCGACCACATATTTGCGCCATCACTAAGCCATCTATTTCCACCTCCATAACAGCACCTGATTTTTGCCCCGATCTCAGCTCATCTGCTGCTGGAACCCTCATTCATGCCTTTGTTACCTCTAGTATTGACTATTCTAATGCACTCCTGACTGACCTCCCACATTCTACTCTGTGTAAACTTGAGGTTATCCAAAACTTTGCTGTCTGTGTCTTAACTTGAACCAAGTCCCATTCACCTCACATCCCTGTACTCACTGACCTATATTTGTTCTTGTTCAGACAATGCCTTGATTTTAAAATTTTCATCCTAGTTTTCAAATCCCTCCTTTGTCTTGCCCCTCTCTATCTCTGTAATCTCCTCCAGCCCACAACCCTCCGAGATATCTGCGCTCAGCTTATTCTGGCCTCTTGAGCATCCCCAATTTTAATTGCTCCACCTTTTGTGGCCGTGCCTTCAGTTGCCTTCGCCTTAAGCTCTGGCATTCCCTCCCTACATCTTTCTGCTTCTCTACTTCGCTTTCCTCCTTTAAGACACTCCCTAAAACCTACTTGTTTGGTCAAGCCTTTAATGTCTTCTAATGTGTCTCAGCATCATTTTTTCTTAATGCTCCTGTGAGGCACCTTGGGATGTTTTATTATTCGAGAGTTTACCAGGAGAGCAGGAAATAGTGAGAGAGGAGCGGGGCATAAATAGCCCAGGAGAGAGAAAGAGTTCACCGAGAGAGCGGGAAACGACGAGAGAGGAGTGGGGCATAAAAAGCCCAGGAGAGAGAGGGTGCGAGTTTACCAACAGAGAAGGAAACAGTAAGAGAGGAACGGGGCATAAAGAGTGGGGTGGGGGGAGAGAGAGAGGGAGAGGAGAGCGAGAGAGAGAGAGAGAGAGGAGAGAGAGAGAGAGAGAGAAGTGGCATCACAGAGAAGTAGGTAGGTGATTGGTTGGTGAGAACTAAGAAATAAACTGGTGTTTCTTATTTTTTTAAGGTGTTTATTACTATTAATAAGGTGTATTAATTATTAGTAGGGTTTATCAATATTAATAAGGTTTATTAACAGTAGTAAGGTTTATTAATAGTAATAAGGTTTATTAATATTGGGTAAAAGTTTATTAGCAGTAGCAAGGATATTAACTAACAGATAAAAGAATGACAGGGCTGCTCCAACCTCTAGAGTGCACATCCTGTGCTATGTGGCAAATCCAGGATGCTTCTCCTATCCTGGATAACCATATGTGCAGGAAGTGTCATCAGTTGCAGCGGCTTGAGCTCCGGTTTTGAAACTCTAGCAGCAGCAGATGACACTGTGGTGCAATCGTGAGGATGAGAACTTTGGGGATAGCACATTTATAGATGTGCTCACCCCACAGCTTAAGTGTACGCAGGAAGAGAGGGAATGGGTGACCACCAGACAGCCAAGAAGAAACAAGCAGACAGTGCAGGAGACCTCGGAATGCATCCCACTCTCCAACCGGTATTCAATTCTGAAAACTGAGGAAAGTGATGGGGTTCATCTGGGGAATGCAGCTAAAGCCAAGGCAATGGCACCATGGCTGCACGGGGGGGGGTGGGGGGGGGGGGGCGCACAAAGCACTGGAAGAGTGATAGTGAAAGGAGATTTGATAGTCAGGGGAACAGACAGGCATTTCTGTGGCCACTGACATGAATGCAGGATGGTGTGTTGCTTCCTTGGTGCCAGGGTCAAGGATGTCACTGATCGGCTGCAGAGCACACTGAGAGGGGAGGGTGAACAGCCAGCAGTCGTGGTCCACATTGGTACCAACGATATAGGTAGGAAGAGGGATGTGGTCCTGCAGAAAGAATTTAGTGAGCTAAGTAAGAAATTAGAAAGCAGGACCTCAAAAGTAGTAATCTCCAGATTACTCCCAGTACCACACTCAAGTGAATATAGAAATAGGAGGATAGTGCAGATGAATGCGCGGCTGGAATGATTGCGCAGGAGGGAGCGCTTTAGGTTCCTGGGACACTGGAATCAGTTCTGGAGAAGGTGTGACTTGTACAGGCCAGATGGTTTACATCTGAACAGAGCTGGGGCAAATTTCCTTGCGGGGCGATTTGCTAGTGCTATTGGGGAGGGTTTAAAACAGGGTTTTCAACATAAGGCCCACGGGCCAGGATCCGGCCCGCCAAATGTTTCCATCCGGTCCGTAGATGTAAACTGTTCCTGGGCCATTCCTCCTCCTCCCCAGAGTTCTGTGATTGGAGATGAGAAATTTCCCTTTGTCAGAACCAGCTTTTAAAGTATTGCACTGTCAGTGTAAAAGCTGATAGCCGCTGATATCGGGAACAGCTGTTTCCAAACAGACTCGGGGTTTTCCGGGTTCTGCCTTTTTTAAAAATAAAAGCCCGCTGGAAAACCCCAAGTCCTGTTGGGAAACAGCTGTTCTCGATGTCAGCGGATGTCAGCTGTGAAACTGGACAGCGATCTTTTTTGAAAGAACTGACTTTTAAAAGAACTTTAAAAGAGCATTCCACTATCTGCAACTGTGTGAGAGAGAGAGGATGGAGAGAGGGAGAGAGAAGGGAGAAGAGGGAACAGAGAGAGAGTGGGGGGAGGGGTGGGGGAGAAAGAGAGGGGGGTCAGAGAGAAAGGCGAGGAGAGAGAGAGAGAAACGGGGGAGGGGGGAACAGAGGGACAAGGGGGACAGAGAGGCAGGGGGAGCACTGAACAGGGAACACTGGAGACACAGGGGGTGCAGTGGGGAGGGGGGGAAGAGGGACAGAGAGAGGGGGGAGAAGGAGACAGAGAGAGGGGGAGAGGGAGACAGAGAGACAGAAAGACAGAAAGTGGAGAGAGGGGGGAGAGAGTCAAAGAGTCATTTACTTACAGCACGGAAGAAGGCCATTCTGTCCATCAAAGCTATGCCGACTCTCCAGGGAGCTATGCAGTTAGTCCTATTCCCTGACTCAATCCCCGTAGCCCTGCAAGTCTATTTCTCTTAGGTGGCTATCCAACTTCCTTTTGAAGTCATTGATAGTCTCCACTTCCACCACCACTGTGGGTAGCGAATTCTAAGTCATTACCGCCCATCTGTGCAAAAAAGTGCTTCCTCATATTCCCCCTGCATCAAAACTTCCAATCTGTGCCCCTTGGTCCTAGAGGGGAGGGGGGAGGGAAGAGAGGATGAGACACACACACACAGAGCACAGGGAGAGGGGGAAGGAGAGATCAAGGTCTCTCCTGAAAGGTGGACATCTATCCAGAATACTCTGCATTGCTACATCAAGTGTGCGGGCAGAGACTGACTATTTATTAAAGCAGAAACAATGCCACGTATGTCACTAAATCAGTTTTCAATATAGTGACAAGAAAGTAAGTCAAAAAATTAGTCTTCTCATTTAAAGCTTCTTCACAAAAATGCACATTTGTTGTTTTTATTTGAGAGATAAACTTTTAATGCCCTTATCTTCCAAAATTTGCTTACCACCCGCACCCACCCCCCCCCCCACCCCCCCCCCCCCCCCCACCCTACAGTCCGAGCAAAAATCGCACTGCGGTCCTCCGCCTGAAAAGGTTGGACAACCCTGGTTTAAACTAACTTGGCTGGGGTACGGGATCAGGATGAAATGTCAGAGGGAAATACCAAGGTGAACAGAATACTGGCAGAGATAGATAGCATTGGAGTAGAGGATAGTAAGTTATTAGGTGGGGTCAGAGTAAGGGAGAAAGTAATAAAGTCTAAATTAGGATCAATGTGCATGTAGGTGAATGCACGGAGTGTTATTAATATGATTGGAGAGTTGCAAGTGCAGGTTGACATGTGGAAATATGAAGTTGTGGCGATAACAGAGACCTGGCTCAAAGAAGGGCAAGACTGGGTATTGAATATTTCTGGAGACAAGGTGTTCAGGAAAGATAGGAAAGGGAAAAAAGTGGGCAAGGTAGCGGTACTGATTAAGGAGAGCATCGCAGTGCTGGAGATAAAAGATGTCCCAGAGGAGTCGAGGACAGAATCTATTTGGCTAGAGCTAAGAAACAAAAAAGATATAGTTACATTGCTCGGTGTTGTCTGTAGGCCACCAACTAGTGGGAAGGATGTAGAGGAACAAATTTGCATTGAAATTACACTGAGATGCAAAAATTATAGGGTAGTTATAATGAGGGATTTTAATTATCCCAACATAGACTAGGATAGTAGCAGTGTAAAGGGCAGTGAGGGGCAAGAGTTCCTAGAGTGCATTCAGGAAATTTTCTGCAGCAGTATGTTTCTAGTCCAATGAGAAAGGAGGCACTGCTACACCTGGTTCTTGACAATGAGGTGGGCCAAATGGATCAGGTATCAGTAGGAGAACATTTAGGGGATAGTGATCATTGTATCATAAGGTTTAGGCTGACTATGGAAAAGGACAAAGAGCAATCCAGAATAAGAATAATTAACTGGGGGAAAGCCAACTTCAATGGGCTAAGAATGGATCGGAGATAAATAAACTGGAGTCAAGGTTGGCAGGAAAAATGGTGGCTGAACAATGGGATACCTTCAAAGATGAGATAGTTCGGGCACAATCAAGGTATGTTCCCTTGAAGTGGAAAGGTAGGATCTAGAAATCCAGAGCTCCATGGATGACAAAAGAGATAGAGATTAAGATAAAGAAGAAAAAGTGTGCTTATGACAGATGCCAGGTAGAAAATACTATTGAGAACCAGGCTAAATATAGAAGGTTCAGAGGGGAAGTGAAAAAGCAAACAAGAGAAGCAAAGAGAGAGTATGAACAGAGACTGGAAGCTAACATAAAAGGGAATCCCCAAGTATTCTATCAATATATTAATAGTAAAAGGGTTGTAAAAGGAGGAGTGGGCCCAATTAGGGAGCAACAAGGGGATTTGCACATGAAGGCAGAAGGCATAGCGGAGGTATTAAATCAATACTTTGTATTGGTCTTTACCAAGAAAGAGGATGCAACTCAGGCAATGGTGAAAGAGGAGGTAATTCAGGCACTAGAAGGATTTAAAATTGATAAGGAGGAGGTGTTGGATAGGCTGTCTGTACTTAAAGTGAATAAGGCACCAGGACCAGATGAGATGCATCTAAGGATACTGAGGGAAGTGAGAGTGGAAATTGCAGAAGCACTGGCCATAATTTTTCAGTCTTCTTTAGATTTGAGGGTGGTGCCAGAGGACTGGAGAATTGCAAACATCACACACACGTTCAAAAAAGGGTGTAAAGATAAGCCCAGCAACAACAGGACAGTCAGTTTAACTTCAGTGGTATGGAAAATTCAAGAAAGAATAATTCAGGACAAAATTATTTGTCACATGGACAAATGTGAGTTAATTAAAGAAAGCCAGCATGGATTTCTTAAGGGAAAATCATGTTTAACTAACTTGCTGGAGTTTTTTAAAGAGGTAACAGAGAGGGTTGATGAGAGCAATGCAGTTGATGTGATGTACATGGACTTTCAGAAGGCGTTTGATATAGTGCCACACAACAGGCCTGTCAGCAAAGTTATAGCTCATGGAATAAAATGGACAGTAGCAAGATGGACATGGAATTGGCTGAGTGACAGGAAACAAAGAGTAGTGGTTATGGATGTTTTTCGGGCTGGAGGAAGGTTTGTAGTGGAATTCCCCAGGAGTCAGTGTTGGGAGCCTTGATTTTCCTGATATATATTAATGACCTGGACCTTGGTGTACAGGGCACAATTTCAAAGTTTGTGGATGACACGAAAGTTGGAAGCATTGTGAACTGTGAGGAGGATAGTGTAGAACTTCAAAAGGATATAGACAAGTTGGTGGAATGGTGGCAGATGAGGTTCAATGCAGAGAAATGTGGTGGTACATTTTGGTAGGAAGAACATGGAGAGACAATATAGAATACAGGGTACAATTCTAAAGGGGATGCAGGAACAGAGGGACCTGGGTGTATATTCGCATAAGTCATTGAAGGTTGAGAGAGCGGTTACAGTATCCTGGGCTTTATTAATAGGGGCACAGAGTACAAGAGCAAGGAGGTTATGTTGACCTTGTATAAGACACTAGTTCGGCATCAGCTGAAGATTGCGTCCTGTTCTGGGTGCTGCACTTTAAGAAGGATGTGAGAGCATTGAAGAAGGTTCAGAAAAGATTCACGAGAATGGTCCCAAGGATTAGGAACTTCAGTTATGAAGATAGATTGGAGAAGTTGGAACTGTTTTTCTTGGAGAAGAGAAGGCCGAGAGGTGATTTGATAGAGGTGTTCAAAATCATGATGGGTCTGGACAGAGTAGATCAAGAGAAACTGTTCTCACTCGTGAAAGGATCAAGAGTGAGAGGGCACAGATTTAAAGTAATTGGTAAAATAAGCAAAAGCGACACGAAGAAAAATGTTTTCACATAGTAAGTGGTTAAGTTCTGGAATGCACTGCCTCAGAATATGGTGGAGGCAGGTTCAATTGAAGCATTCAGATGGGAATTAAACTGTTAAATGAAAAGGAAGAATGTGCAGGGTTACGGGGAGAAGGCAGGGGAGTGGCACTAGGTGAATTGCTCATTCGGAGCACTGGTGCAGACACCATCGGAGATACCCAGCACGCAATCACCATGCAAGCACAGGAAGCTCAGAACTGCCACTCCACTGGCCCTCATTCTGACATGTGCAAAACAAACCATTGGTGAAGCTGTGGGTGGATCATGGGAAGATCAAAAAGTGCAAGGAAATTCAAGGGAAATGGATTAAAAGTGCACAAATAGTGAAAACATCTTCCACACAATTTCCTTGCTAAAACAAAATTCTTCCCAATTCCTGCAAGTCAAAAATGGCATGGAAATTCATCCCTTATGTCTTCATAGAAACAAAACTTGTATTTATATAGCACCTTTCATGACCTCAGGATATCCAAAGAGCTTTACAGGTAATTGAGTACTTTTGAAGTGTAGTCATTGTTGTACTATAGGACAAGCAGCATTCAGTTTGCACACATCATATTTCCACAGACAGTAATAACCATGTCATTTGTTTTAGTAATTTTGGTTGAGAGTTAAATATTGTCCAGAACACTGGGGAGAAACCCCTATTCTTCATTGAAATAATGCTGTGGGATCCTTTTCATTAACCTGAGAGGGCAGACAGAGCCTGGGTTTACAGTTTCATCTGAATGGCAGCATCTTTAACAGTAC
Source organism: Heterodontus francisci (assembly GCF_036365525.1). Lineage (NCBI taxonomy): Eukaryota > Metazoa > Chordata > Chondrichthyes > Heterodontiformes > Heterodontidae > Heterodontus > Heterodontus francisci. Next base: position 67,706,812 of record NC_090389.1, read on the forward strand.
AACATTCTTTTACTGAAGTGTCATCCTATATTTTGTGCGCAAGTCTCTGGATTGGGATTTGAACCCTCACCCTTCTGACTGAGAGCACGCATGCTACCATGAGCTACCACTGACACTGAATAATTCTAACAATGAAATGTTTCTTGTAGCAATTCTTATTTTATTAATTAATTATATAATTAATTATTAAATAATAATTAATAAAATAAGAATTGCTACAAGAAACATTTCATTATCAAATTATTAAATAATAATTAATTAAGCAATTATTAATTAACAAATATAAATTGAATAACAAATTAATACTATGGTAATTAGGATCTGTTAACTTGTTGCTAGGGCTATGTTCAATGTCAGTCGTGGATCAGCCTGAAAATTGTGCCGATTGAAAAATATAAAGTAATAGCTAACTTCACCTGCTGGGAAAATGGTGATTTAATAAAAACATAACAAGCTATGGTTAATTAATCATGTAAGGAGCAAGACACTGCAACTTTTTCTGTAACCTTTTTAACTCACACAATTAATTAAGTACCATGCAATCAATGGTGTATTACACTGGTTCACTTGTGCAAAGGGCTATAATAACTCACTTGCTCTTGTCTTATTTGATTTTCCACGCTTGTTCAAGGATTCTTATAATGCTTTAGCATTTTCCTTTTGTTTCCCTTCTCTAAGTTTCCCACCATTAACATCCACATTTTCTTCATTAGTTAGCTATTCAAAACTAGCCATGTTGGTGTGGATGCTGTTAATGTTACTTTTTGGTTAATGCACCAAACGCCAATAATATGAGAAGGAATCCATTCTCTCCAACTTTCTATCCCTCCCAAAAATGTAACCTTGCATAAACTAATGAACTCTTTCCGTGTGCAAATGTGAAACAAGACTGGATTTAAAACTTGGGTCCCAAAGCAGAAAGTCTAATGCTCCAGCATGATAACTCTTGAATAATGTATTACTTTTACATCCTGAACTGTAATGAGCCTTTACCACTATACCGGAAGGTTCAAATAACAAAGACAACTTCCAATGTCTTTGGATTATACTTGTTCCAATTTATAGGATTAATATTCAGAAAACATTAAATTAAAGCATTAAATATAGCAAAACTGGCAGCATAATAACAAAAGTAAAGTACAATAGTTTTAGAATAAAGCTTTATGCTGCTACAGGTCCCTGTGAATTTCTTTACAGATCCATACAGTGGCAGACTTTCATCTCTGTAAATTAATGTAAATAAACTGGAAGCCTGAATGATGTATGTCCAGCAATAACAAACTAATCATGTGATATTGGACTGTATCAGATGTGTGTGTTGCTTTCATGTATAATGATTATGCAGAGAGGAACATATCATTTCTGAACTGACTTGGAAAGAAGCAGCGTTGCCATATGCACAACCTGAGGGGCTGCATTCCGAGACTATTTCAAAGATATCTTTTAAAATAAAGTGATGACTCCTGAAGGCAGAACAAGTCCATGCCACTAGGCTTTCCCTAGTACCTCACCCAAGTGAGCATTCTTCACCAATAAGCTTAGAAAGTGATAATTGTCAAATTATCCTGATGCCTAGAGACATCAATTTTGCACAGATAGTATCTCATAAGTGGTAAGATAATAAATGGTCAAAGGATGAATTACAAATGCAAATGATATCTCTTGTTGTGTTGGGTTTCTATGATTAGTAGCTCCGCACATTTATAATTCCTTCTCTATGTTTTTTACTTAATTATCCTGAGAATATACTTCATATTTTCCCCCATAAAAATATTGCAGAGCATATCAACAATAAAAGGTTAGCATAAATATGTTTTCTCTACAGATTTGCTAGATTCTAAAAGATAATGGTGTGCTAAATTGTCCTGATTAGACACAAAATCTTGAGAGGGGCATTTAGAATGACCACAATTAAAGTTGCACCAAATACTTTATGTGGCTGTACATGTGCACTGAAAAAAATTACATTCATTTTAACTTGAAAGTAGGAGTCTATAAAACACTGAGGAAATTTGAGTTTCTAAATTCTTTGTTCCTACATGAAAAGCCCATTAACAAATAATAAAAGTCGTTCCATCTAAGAGCTGGCACACACTCAACGGGCATCCTTCTATGCTGTAAATCTCTTAAGGTTCTGGGAAGAATTTGCACTCTTTCTCATAGATTACAAAATATAAGGTAAATATGTTCCAACTGCAGTTTCACCCATCATGCTTTGAAACCACACAGGATCACAGGTATCTCCGAGAAATACAACGTTCCTCGGACTGCTACTCTCGCCGCATCCTGAGATCCACACTCAGTGCTATGCGCCGCCACATGCACACACTGGACCTCTCTCTCCAGCAGCACCGCCTCACCTTATCTCAAAGCTGTTCTACTCCGCAGTTTCATTTCATCTTTCGTCTCATCCGACGCATTAACAAAAAACTTTTTTTCTTCCTTTCAGGTGTTAAGGAACGCAAGCTCCAGCAGCTGATGGGGACTAATGCCCCTCCAGATCCTCCCTCCGCTTCACTTCCCTCTGACCCCACCCCTTCTGATCTGACCCTTTGCCGTGTATTCACTATACCCTCTGACCTCCCCCTCTCTGATGCTGAGCGTTCTGTACTCAGCAAAGGTCTCAGTTTTATCCCCTTACGCCCCCACCTCAATGGATTTCGCGCTCGGCATGACGTTGAGCTCTTCTTCCATCGCCTCCGCCTCCGGGCTCACTTCTTTGACTAGGAGTCCTCCCCCCGACCAGCAGACCCATTCACCCGCCTCCAGCATTCTCCCTCTACCTGGACCCCTCCTTCTGGCCTCTTACCCGCTCTTGATCTCTTCATTGAAAACTGTCGGCGAGACATTGGTCATCTCAATTTCTCTGCCCCCCTCACTCACTCTAACCTGTCCCCCTCTGAACTTGAGGCACTCCGTTCTCTCAGGTCTAACCCCGACATGGTCATCAAACCTGCAGACAAGGGTGGTGCTGTTGTCGTATGGCGTACCGACCTCTACCTTGCAGAAGCTCAACGCCAACTCACAGACACTTCTTCCTACCTCCCTCTGGACCATGACCCCACCACCGAACATCAAGCCACCGTCCAAAGGACTGTCACTGACCTCATCTCCTCTGGAGATCTTCCCTCTACAGCCTCCAACCTCATAGACCCACAACCCCGGACAGCCCGCTTCTACCTCCTTCCCAAAATCCACAAACGGGACTGTCCTGGCAGACCCATTGTGTCAGCCTGCTCCTGCCCCACTGAACTTATTTCTTCCTATCTAGACTCTATCTTTTCTCTGCTGGTCCAGTCTCTTCCCACCTACATCCGTGACTCTTCTGACACCCTATGTCATTTTGACAATTTCCAGTTTCCTGGTCCCAACCGCCTCCTCTTCACTATGGATGTCCAATCGCTCTACACCTCCATCCCCCACCAGGATGGTTTGAGGGCTCTCCGCTTCCTCCTGGAACAGAGGCCCAACCAGTCCCCATCTACCATCACCGCCTGGCTGAAATTGTTCTCACATTGAACAACTTCTCCTTCAACTTCACGCACTTCCCTCAAGTAAAAGGTGTTGCGATGGGTACCCGCATGGGTCTTAGTTATGCCTGTCTTTTTGTGGGATATGTCGAGCATTCTTTGCTCCAGTCCTACTCAGGCCCCCTCCCCCAACTCTTTTTCCGGTACATTGATGACTGTATCGGTGCCGTTTCCTGCTCCCGCCCCGAACTGGAAAACTTTATCAACTTTGCTTCCAACTTCCACCCTTCACTCACCTTTACATGGTCCATCTCTGACACTTCCCTTCCCTTCCTCGACTTCTCTGTCTCCATCTCTGGGGATTTTCTTCTTTCTTTCTTTTCTTCTTTTGGGCCTCCTTATCTCGAGAGACAATGGATACGCGCCTGGAGGTAGTCAGTGGTTTGTGAAGCAGCGCCTGGAGTAGCTATAAAGGCCAATTCTGGAGTGACAGGCTCTTCCACTGGTGCTACAGAGAAATTTGTTTGTCGGGGCTGTTGCACAGTTGGCTCTCCCCTTGCGCCTCTGTCTTTTTTCCTGCCAACTACTAAGTCTCTTCGACTCGCCACAATTTAGCCCTGTCTTTATGGCTGCCCGCCAGCTCTGGCGAATGCTGGCAACTGACTCCCATGACTTGTGATCAATGTCACACAATTTCATGTCGCGTTTGCAGACGTCTTTATAGCGGAGACATGGACGGCCGGTGGGTCTGATACCAGTGGGGTATCTGGGGATAGGTTGTCTACTAATATCCATTATAAGCCCACCGACTCCCACAGCTACCTTGACTACACTTCTTCACACCCTACCTCCTGTAAGCACTCCATTCCATTCTCCCAGTTTCTCCGTCTCCGATGCATCTGCTCTGATGATGCTCCCTTCCATGACGGTGCTTCTGATATGACCTCATTTTTCCTCAACCGAGGATTTCCCCCCACTGTGGTTGACAGGGCCCTCAACCGTGTCCGGCCCATTCCCCGCACCTCTACCCTCACCCCTTCCCCTCCCTCCCAGAACCGTGACAGGGTTCCCCTTGTCCTCACTTTTCACCCCATCAGCGTCCATATCCAAAGGATCATCCTCCGCCATTTCCGCCACCTCCAGCGTGATTCCACTACCAGTCGCATCTTCCCCTCCTTTCCCCTGTCAGCATTCCAAAGGGATCGTTCCCTCCGCGACACCCTGGTCCACTCCTCCATTACCCCCACCACCTCGTCCCCGTCCCAGGGCACCTTCCCCTGCAATCGCAGGAGGTGTAATACCTGCCCATTTACCTCCTCTCTCCTCACTATCCCAGGCCCCAAACACTTCTTTCAGGTGAAGCAACGATTTACTTGTACTTCTTTCAATGTAGTATACTGTATTCGCTGCTCACAGTGTGGTCTCCTCTACATTGGGGAGACCAAGCGCAGACTGGGTGACCGCTTTGTGGAACATCTCCGCTCAGTCCGCAAGCAGGACCCTGAGCTTCCGGTTGCTTGCCATTTCAACACTCCCCCCTGCTCTCATGCTCACATCTCTGTCCTGGGATTGCTGCAATGTTCCAGTGAACATCAACGCAAGCTCGAGGAACAGCATCTCATCTACCGATTAGGCACACTACAGCCTGCCGGACTGAACATTGAGTTCAATAATTTCAGAGCATGACAGCCCCCCATTTTACTTTCATTTTTAGTTATTTTTTCTTCCTTTTTTTTTTACATTCTTTTTTTTACATTTTTTACAATCTTTTTTTGAATTTATTTCATTTCATCTTAGTTTGTTCAGTTTGCTTACCCACTGGTTTTTTTCAGGTTTGCACTTGCTGCTGTTCAATATTCAGTGTATTAACACCTAATCTGTACTAATGCTTTGTCTTTCAACACACCCTTAACATATTGTTTGCCTTTGCTCCGTGACCTTTTGGTCAGCTATGTGGCCTGGTCCAATCTACACCTCCTTTGTTATCACTTGCCCCACCCCCACCTCACTTGCTTCTAACCTGTGACTTTTCTAATATTTGTCAGTTCCGATGAAGGGTCACTGACCCGAAACGTTAACTCTGCTTCTCTTTTCACAGATGCTGCCACACCTGCTGAGTGGTTCCAGCATTTCTTGTTTTTATTTCAGATTTCCAGCATCCGCAGTATTTTGCTTTTATTTTAGGTAAATATGATTGATTGAAATGCTTAATATATACTTTCAATAAACATTCAACCGTTTTCTAAATGCATTTTTACATGAAATTCCTTATTTTATTCCAAAATCACTTTTTCTTCAATCAGGTTATCCTGTACTTACTCCCAGAACTCAACGACAGGCGAAGTTGCATTTGGTACGGCTGTGTGACTGCAATTGGTGGAATTCAGCTTCTGAAACTCTAAACAGTTTTCTTCACGGGAAATAAAGAAACAATCCATAACTAAAACAGTAATGATCAATTAGTGAAGGTTAATGCATACATATTAAATCTGTGGCACTTTACAGGTTATTTTAATAAATGGTATCTAAGAGGTACGGCACATTTTACCTGTGTTCCAGTAATGTCCACAAGTAGCCCAAGGAAGTTTGGTTGTGAAGCAATTGAATAGATAGAATATGGCCCATGCCAAAACAATGATGTAAAATATGTTCAAAAGAGCCTCAATCACCTGGGTGGCATATCCGATACCTGCAAACGAATATCAAGTTTATTGATTGCCATGATGCTGTGCGAAATATTTCACCCACGCCAATCGCCAGTAATGCAGCACTGAAGTTTCAATGTTACCTTCAAAAAGTGGGCAAACTTTCCTCCAACACGTAATCCCTCCTTCGCTGGTATACTGGCCCAATGCAGTCTCTAGGAAAAACATCGGTATACCACAACCGATGAAAAAAATCACGTATGGGATAAGGAAGGCCCCTGGAAGTGAACGAGGGCAACAAGCTTAACTACGAGTTGGGCATAGAATCAGACCAGTAAACATATGCCACTCTTTTACGTGACCATAGTTATTCTACCAGTTACCACTCAAGTACACCTGAATTCATTTACTTTGAACAGTACAACTTATTTACATGCACACTAGTTCAGCCACACTTATGGGGGTTTTTTTCTGGATTATGTGCATTTTTAAGCAGCACTAACTCTAAACGAATAATTTTAACATGCTAATTAAAAGATACTGATTTTAAGCTTATTTAAAACATGAAATTCCATGTAACTGTACCGCCTCCGTTCTTGTAACAGAGGTAGGGGAATCGCCACACGTTTCCTAATCCAACGATCTCGCCAGCCACAGACAAGACAAATTCGATTTTGTTATTCCAATGGCCTCTTTCTGACACTTTCTTGTCGTTGGTACGAACTAAATTGACATTTGAAGCTTCAGTATCCATCGCATCTTCTGGCTTCCCATTGATTATTGGAATAGCTTTCTCCGCTGTCATGACGCTTTAAAACCGTCTGAAAAGAGAACTAAAAGTTTAGATGCCGTTCGGCGCATTGTTTTTCTTCCAAACACAGTGAAATCTTGGACATTTTGTCCCCACGCAAATCAATTAGTGTTAAAACTAATTTGCAGTGGGCTGGAAAATGCATAGAGAAAAAAAAACCTCAACCAACAAAACAGAATCTGTTATTTAGAGATACAGGTCTTCAATGATAAATTAATGAAGATCTCCTTACAATGCAACTGAATGCTGAAACTGACATGATGATGATCAATTACTCACCCGGTAAGGGTTTTGCTGTAAACCCGCCTGTTTGGAACAATGCTGCTCCCTTTCTGCACTACCACTGAAATTCTGAATGCACTGAAACCGCTCCGAGGAAATTCCGCAATGGCTTTGTGTATGTGTTTGTGTGTGGATCAGTTCAGATGCACTTGATACTCTGGTGATGCCTTCTGCCAAACGACTGACTTGAGAAAACAAACGCACTCTTCTCAGATGCTGCTGCGGTTCACTGGATCCGAGCCATGTGCTAACTGAGCCCTCTCGCTTGCCGTACGGAAAATGTATCAATTAATTGCGCAATACCATGAGTTGAGTGACTGGAGAAAAGTCGGAATGCATTTATTGCATCTTCTTAAGGTGAACGGTGAGCAGTTTGAAGACTGGGTTTCCAGTCTGGAAATTGAAAGAGGAAACAATATATCTAGATAGCATCAAACTAACACATAAGGGTATGCGGGAGTCCCGTTAGAAGTGAGCGGCCAGTTACTTGGAGGTAATTGATGTGCAGAGTCCTCACTGATAGGCAGGGCTGGCTTGGTGTTTGGCAAGAGAAGGGGGCGGGGTGGAGGGGGAGATTTGAATGTCGGATCCAAACAGATAGGATGATTTATTTACCAGCCAACGTTGCAGTGATTCTTTCCTTTGCGCATCCTCCAGGGTTTTCACACAAATTTGCCGTGGCAAACCCTGCTGAGGCAATCATGAATATTTATATGGAAACACATGTTGGAATTGCGTGTGTACAGTTCTGCACGGCAGTGCCGATACGGTCTGTAGAAGCTGTACTGTTGTGATTTTGTTTGTTTTGCCACTTGGGAACAGAAACGAAAATTAAAATTTTGTAACCTGTGAGAATCCTTTGACGGAATCTTTTGAACTTTATTGTAGGAGACAGGCGCTAACCGCAACCTGTTATTACCTTTGCGGAAAAATGGATGGTGGCATATATCTTCTCAAATGTTATATAGTCTTTTTAGTTCAAGTTTCCAAGTAAATGGGTTCCCGATTGAATTCTGAACAGCTAAATAGGGAGCTGAAGGACTCCCTCTCCCAGAAAATATTTTTTTCAAATCTAAAGTAAACTTAATACGCAGGGGCCAATGCATGACGCCATGGAGAGCCTCACCTGTCGGCGCCAGTGAAAAATCCCTCATTGCACTCCAGAGAGTCAGACACCACACTAAGAATATAAGAAATAGAAGAGTAAGCCTTACAGCCCTTAAACTCAATTACACTATTCAATAAGATCATGGCTGATCTTCGACCTCAACTCCAGTTTCCCACCTGATCCTCATCCCTTGATTCCCTTTGAGTCCAAAAATCTTTTGTTCTCAGCTTTGAATATGTCCAGCACTGAATAGCTAGAGGCCTGCTACCTGACCCAAACCCGACAGGACCCGACGAGATGGGTCGGATAGGGCCCATCTTCAGGATACGACGTTCGGGCTCGGGTCGGGTTGGGCTGAATCCAAGTCGAGTCTGGTCGGGCCCGACACATATGGTAAGTGCTCTGCTGTTAAGTATTGAAATTTAAAAAAAATTACCTGAGCTGGGAATCCGGGCCGAAACTGAGTCTGTGCAATGAGCGAGCGCCGTCATGATGACATCATCACGCATGCGTTGCAGCTTCGTGGAGGTTTCGAATTGGAAGGTAAGTAAAGGGATGGTTGGGTCGAGTCGGAGCACATTCAGGTCGGGTCGGGCTCGGGGCAAAATCGGAGGGACTTGGGCCGGGTCGGGCTTGGGTCCGCAGTGGTTCGGTTGGGTTCTTTTTTCCCGACCTGAGCAGGCATCTACAGAATAGCCCTCAGAGGTAGAGAATTCCAAAGATTCACAACCCTCTGAGTGAAAAAATCTTTCCTCATCTCGGTCCTAAATTGCCAATACCTTATCCTGAGACAAGGGGAAACACTGTCTCAGCATTTATCCAGTCAAGTTCTCTCTGAATCTTATATCTTTCGATGTGATCGCCTCTCATTCTTCTGAACTAAAACGGTATCCGCCCATTTTACTCAATCTCTCTTCATAGAATAATCCTCTCATCCTGGGATTCATCTAGTGAACGACATTACACCGCCTCTATTTGGCAATTGTATCCTTCCTTCTGGTATGAAGATCAAAATGTACAAAATCTTCCAGGTATGGTCTTACCAAAGCCCCATACAATTGCAGCAAGACCTCCTTACCCTTGTGTTCCAAAGCCACTTGTAATAAAGGCCAATGTAATACATCCGCCCAGGCATGCGCCATGGAGAGGTCACTCCATAGTCGCCTCACAGTGACCAAATCAACACGGAAGGCAGCAGTTACGGGTTATAAGTCCAGCTGAATTGGCGTAGAGATTGGGCGCCACGGATTGCCTTTGTTGGTGGGTGAGGTAGAGAACCAACTGTGTAACAGCCCTGACAACCAATTTTATCTGCAGCACCTGTGGAAGAGTCTGTCACTCTAGAATTGGCCTTTATAGCCACTCCAGGCGCTGCTGCACAAACCACTGACCACCTCCAGGCGCTTACCCATTGTCTCTCGAGACAAAGAGGCCAAAGAAAGAAAGATTATTTGCTTAATTGCTTGTTGTAGCTGTATGTTAACTTTCTGTGTTCATGTACAGGGCTGGCCAAATCCCTCAACACTAACATTTAATAGTTTCTCACCATTTAGAAAATAGCTCCTTGGATGATGAAAGAGATAGAGAGTAAGATGAAGCAGAAAAAGGGTGCATAGGACAGATGTCACATTGATAATACAAGTGAGAAGCAAGATGAATATAGCAAGTTGAGAGAGGAAGTGAAAAAGGAAATAACATGCCAAGAGAGAGTATGAGAAGAGACTGGCAGCTAACATGAAAGGGAATCCAAAAGTCTTCAGTTGGCATTTAAGTAGTAAGGGGTGGGGTGATAAGGACTAAAAAGGAGACCAACACATGGAGGCAAAGAGCATGGCTAAGGTATTAAATGACTACTTTGCATCTGTCTTTATGACGGAAGGAGATGCTGCCAAAGTCATAGTGAAAGAGGAGGGAGCTGAAATGCTGGATGGGCTAAAAGAAAATGAAGAGGAGGTATTCAAAACGCTGGCTGTACTTAAAGTTGATTCGTCACCAGGACCGGATGGGATGCATCCAAGGATGCTGAGGGAAGTAAGGGTGGAAATTGCAGTCATACTGGCCATAAACTTCCAATTCTCCTTAACTATGGGGGTAGGGTGGTAGAGCCAGAGTACTGGAGAATTGCAGGAACATAGAGACCTTGGGGTGTATGTACACAAATCCTTAAAGGTAGCAGGGCAAGTTGAGAAAGTGGTTAAAAAGGCATCCTGTGCTTTAGATATAGAGGCACAGAGCACAAAAGCAAGGACGTTATGGTGAACCTTTATAAAACATGGGTTCAGCCTCAAATATAGTATCCAGTTCTGGAAACTGCACTTTAGAAAGAAGATGATGGATTTAGAGAGGGTGCAGAAAAGATTTACGAGAATGGGTCCCGGGATGAGGAACTTCAGTTTTGTGGCTTCAGATGCTGCTGGTGTTCTCCTTAGAGAAGTTAAGGTTAAGAGGAGATTTGATGGTGCTGTTCAAAACCATGAGGGGTCTAGACTGAGTAGATAGACAGAAACTGCTCCCATTGGTGGAATGATTGAGAACAGAGAACGCAGATTTAAGGTGAATGGCAAAATAACCAAAGGTGATATGAGGAAAGACATTTTTACACAGTGAGTGGTTCGGATCTGGAATGCACTGCCTGAGAGGGCAATGAGGCAGATTCAGTCATGGCTTTCAAAAGGGAATTTGATACGCACTGGAAGGGAAAAAAATTCAGGGCTATGGGGAAAGGGCAAGTGGTGGGACTGGCTAAATTGTTCTTGCAGAGTGCTGGCATGGACACAATGGGCCGAATGGCCTCCTTCAATGTTGATGATGATTCTATTCTGTTTTTCTATTCTTCCGACCGAAGTGAATAACCTCACATTTCCCCACATTATATTCCATCTGCCACCTTCTTGCTCACTCACTTGACTTGTCCGTATCCCTTTGCAGATGATGCCTTGTAACTTCATCACAGCTAACTCTCCCACTTAGCTTTGTATCATCAGCAAACCTGGATACATTACATTTGATCCCTGCATCTATGTCATTAATATAGATTGTATATAGCTGAGGCCCCAACAGCGATCCTTGCGGCACCCTACTTCTATCAGCCTGCCAACCTGAAAATGAACTGTTGATTCCTATTCTCTATTTCCTGTCCTTTAACCAATGCTGTATCCATGCCAATATATTGCAGTCCCATGACCCCTTATCTTGTGTAACAACCTGTTCTGTGTCACCTTATCATTCCAAATAAACTGCACTCAGTGGTTCCCCTGATGCACTTTTAAAATTAGGTGCCGCCCTTTTAGGACAGAGATAAGGAGAATTTTTTGCTCTGAGGGTTGTGTGACTTTGGAACTCTCTGCCTCAGAAGGCAGTGGGGTTGGGGGGGGGGGGGGTCATTGAATATTTTTGAGATGGAGGTAGATAGATTCTTGTTAGGCAAGTGAATTAAAGGTTATTGGGGGTAGATGGGAGTGTGGAATTCAAAACACAAACAAATCAGCCATGATCTTATTGAATGATGGAGCAGGCTCAAGGGGCCTAATGGCCTACTTCTGCTCCTAATTCGTATGTTCATATCTTGCCAGTTACATCCTCAAAAAACCTATAACAGATTTGGCAAACACAATTTCCCTTTCATAAACCATATTGGCTCCACTTATTATCATTTTCTAAGTGCCCTGTTACTACTTCCTTAATAATGGATCCTAACATTCTTGTGACAACTAATGGCAGGATAACTGGCCTGTGCTTCCTTGTTATCGCTGTCCTCCTTTCTTGAATAGTGTTATATTTGTGTAAGGCTATTATAAGTTGGCCCACCTGGTGTGGTTTCTTTTTAATCATTTTGTTAAATGTTTGTTTTGTTTCAGGGAAATTCTATCCTTAGCAATGCAAGGGCTTGAGCGATCTTTAAATGCAAACTGTATGTTTGAGTGGGTCTGTACTCAAACAGGCGAGTGCTTGAGATTAATGAGTAAGGAAAATTTTTAAGCCACATGATAATAACCGTTGTCTGTAAAGAATTGATAGAGCAAGCTAAGAATATTTTTAAAAATTTGTTTGTGGGATGTGGCCACCTCTGGCTAGGCCAGCATTTATTGCTCATCCCTAATTGCCCTTGAACATGCCATTTCAGAGGGCATTTTAAGAGTCAACCACATTGCTGTGGGTCTGGAGTCACATGTAGGCCAGACCAGATAAGGACGGCAGATTTCCTTCCCTAAGAGATATTAGTGAACCAGATGGGTTTTTACAGCAATCGACATTGGTTTCATGGTCATCATTAGAATAAAAAATATTCTTATCTTGTCAATAATGATCCTTTAATGCTTTTCAAAAAATGAACAAGCTATAAAATAACATAATCTGCAGTCTTTCAAGACAGTGCCTCAGTTGCTCGTTCAAAGATGGAGTTTTACAAAGAAGATGATAAGTTTACTGGTTACCTGTGTTCTGGAGAAATGTGATCAGTTTTTTGGTGGGGGATCATTATTCTCACATATGCAAAAAATATGACAATAATGGCAATCTATCATTGAAAGTGTGGTTGAAAGTCTGAAAGTTTCAAACTTCAAGACTACTATGGCATGGTAGAAATATGTGGTGGTGATCTGAATAATATGTAGGAGTTCAATGTCATTTTCTATCAATAATGTCATTAAGCAAGTGTTATATGCACCACCGTCTGTCACAGAGTATATGGGAACACCAGCAGCATCTTCAAGCGAAACCTCAGTTATTCAAGACATAGACACATTAGGATCTTTTCTCACAGATGCTCCCATTGCTACTATGTAAGTGTTGGGGTCAAAGTCATGACCAGCTGGCTTAGTGAACAGTTACAGACAACAATGATAGAGGGATTCCAGCACTTTGTAGATTCCCACTTTGGCTATGTAGATGTCCTCCAGCGGTGGCTTGAAGTCTCACGGGAACAGCAAAGAGGCACTTCTGTCAGAAGAAGTCTGCCATAATATAGGCATCCCATGTGAAGGCACACTGACTCCAGTAAAGGAGAACCTGGCAGTGATAGAGGCACTTCCTGCATCTCTTCAGTTGGTTTTGCAGTTAGCCACCATGCCTTTTTTTTTCCTTCATGGGATGTGGGCATCGCTGGCAAGGCCAGCATTTGTTGCCCATCCCTAATTTCCCTTGACAACTGAGTGGCTTGCTCGGCCATTTCAGAGGGCAGTTAAGAGTCAACCATATCGCTGTGGGTCTGGAGTCACACAGGCCAAACCAGGTAAGGACAGCAGATTTTCTTTCCCTCAAGGATATTAGTGAACCAAATGATAGTTTCATGGCACCACCATTACTGAGGCTAGCTGTCAATTCCAGATTTTTATTAATTAATTGAATTTAAATTCCACCAGCTGCCATGGTGGGGTTTGAACCCATGTCCCTAGGGTATTAGCCTGGGCCTTTGGATTATTAGTCCAGTGTCATTACCACTACATCACCACTTCCCCGTCTTCTCGTTCATTTAAGCTACATACACAACCAACACACAGAGATATGAGATGTCCCTGTGAATTAAAACTGTGTAAGCAGAAATGCATGGCTGTTCCCCTAACTATAGAATTCCCTATCACTATTGCTTTCCAAATCTTCCTCCTACCACCAAACCCCCATGCCCCTCACCACCACCACCCCCACCCCCCTCACTGCACATTGTGGTACCATGGATTTGGCTTTGGCTGCACTCCCCGGGGATACCATCACCCTCACCAGTGTTCAGAACTGAATACCAGTTGAAGAGTAATAGCAAGTTTGATGCTGTCTCTGATCATGGCAGCTCATGTGTCATGCTTCTTACTTTCTGCTCCTCCTCCTCCTCATCCATAATAATGCAGCATAAGGGACTGCCCTCTGGAAAGCCCTTTTCTCTTCTGAATGCATTGATAGGGTGGGGTCTTGAAAATATTGGCTTTAGACAACTATAGGACTCTGCATAGAAAAACTGAAGATTGCAGGAGCAGAGAAGCAGAAATGAATCAGTATGCCGGAAATGAATCCGTGTGCCCAATTCCAAATGGTAGCAATGAGGCTACAACTCTTAATGGTCTTCCCAGGCTAATAACAGTTTAAGCAGCGTAAACCATATCTCTATCAATTGACCAAAAACTCAACTGCATCATGACTTCTCAGTGCAACTGGATGTGGTAAGAATACTAACATAAAATGAGGGAAATTCGCAATCACATCATCTTGAATGTGATTGTGAATTTATCCCTGTTTTGGTGAGGTTTTTGGTGCAGCAGTGCAAAAGTCCAAGGAAATTATAGCATAGCATGAAAACTGGTCGAACACACTTATGGCATAATTTCCTCAGATGTTTGCAATGGAAGCAGTTCTGTGGCATAGATACGATATTCCAATAGTGCTTATCAGTAATTGTTTGTCAATCCATTCTTCAAGTGGCAAGAATCCTCAGAGCAGTGCTAAACACAGACAATTGTTCCATTAGCACTTTCTGCCAACATCATGCCAATGTTTTGCACATCCATTTTTTTCCCACTGAAATTGATGAAGAGATCAATTTCTATGGAAAATGGGCTGGATGCCAGTTGCCAAAAAGGTGAAGTGAACTCGATAGTTATCATGAACCATAACAATGGGTGAGATTTGGACTTAGAGAACCTCAAATTGGAGAACATTTAAAATTAGATGGTGTTTAATGAGTTAAAGAACAGTGTACCAAAGAACTATGTACAAGCTAACAAGGGTTGATATTTGGTGTAGATTAGAGTTTATGCAAGCAGGTTGGTGAATATGAATGGGATGACACTCCATCAGCGGAATGAAGGTGTACGCATTGATCCCACTTTTGGGATGAAAGGGCTCTGTGGAATACTTGTGCCCTATAAGGATTGTAATGATAGCATAAAATAACCTGTTCTTATCAGAAACCTATTAAAATGGTTATTCACAAACTGCATCCAACTTTAGATTTTCTGAATGATTTTAAACTGCTGCAATTTTGAACACAATGGATTCTGATTTCAGGCTTGCCACTCTAGGCTACAGATAATCTACTTTCTCATTGCTTTAATGACAAATTATTGTGTGCGTAAGAGATTGAAAGGGGTGGGGTGGGGAGGCGGTGTGCTTTAAAACATGATTGTGTCAGCAGCAGAAGTCATTCCAATAATCAGCAACTTAATATTTACTATATGGGATAAATATATCCAAAAGTTAAATATTAAGGAGTTTGCTGCAATACGGGCTGTAACAAAGGTTCAGTGCCAACATGGTCAAAGGACTTTGAATCAACAATCATTCTCCTAGAAAGGGAACAGCAGGGACTGAATTCCAGAAGGGAAGGATCTTTCATTCCCACTGAAGATTTTTTTTTTCCTTTCAATGGTGCCCACACTGGGTGAGTATCAAAGTACAATCTAAATTTCAAACTGTTATTAAAGAATCATATGGAGTGATTTTACTGTCATTGTTGTTAGGCATCTTCAAATCAATGGCTAGTTGAGTTAGCTCTTGCAAATCACAGAGAAAAACTTGTAGCAAGCTGTGACTTGTGTATTAATATAATTTATTTGAAGAAGTTTTTTTTCCCCACAGTATTCTCTCCATTGAACTGAAGATTAGATTTTAGAACTAACATCTAGGTTGCCACATTCCTCATGATAAGGTATCTGCTGTTATATTGTTTTCTCAGAAATGGTCTCCTTTATCTGATTCCATGTAATTCTCCCTTGTTCCTAATAGCTACTTTTAGTTGCCCTTTCCTTGAGTTTAATAATATTCACTAACTCTACCACAGGTTGACAAGAGTTACTCCAGTTGCAATGTGTAGCAACATGGTAAATGTTTGGGTGAAGATCTCTTCTGTTTGGTATTTTGAGTGTAATTGTAAATCTCTTAAAACGTGTTTACTATTTCACTATAACATGAGTCAAGGAAAATCTTTACAAACACATAACTGCATCTTAGCAAACCAATGAAATGCAGGAACTGCCTCCTTTCACACTTAAACTGTTACAGTCCAAATAATACTTGAACACTTTCATAACATAAAGAGGATATTTCTTTCTGTTCGGTGATGCATTATATCAAGGCCCTATCTGCTGTATGGAGTGGATGTAAAAGATCCCATTGTACTATTCCAAAGAAGAGCATGGGAGGTCTCCATGGTATCCTGGCTAATAGT
Organism: Heterodontus francisci; assembly: GCF_036365525.1. Taxonomy (NCBI): domain Eukaryota; kingdom Metazoa; phylum Chordata; class Chondrichthyes; order Heterodontiformes; family Heterodontidae; genus Heterodontus; species Heterodontus francisci. The sequence goes on from NC_090389.1 coordinate 67,723,280, forward strand.
TATCTCTCAACCAACATCACTAAAAATACAGGTAATCTGGTTATTATCACAATACTGTTAGTGGGAGCTTGCTGTGAGCAATTTGGCTGCCACGTTTACTACATTACAACAGTGACTACACTTTTAAGAAGTATTTAAATGGTTGTAGTGTGCATTGGGATGTCCTGAGGTTCTGGAAATCAATGTATTTTTCTTTCTCTTTAAAATTTATTTGAAGTGACACCCTTCATCCCTAGGTGTGATGAATATCTTCTCAACAGAGAATAAGTGTCCAGGCATATTTGCCATATTAGATTATAATATAAAAAAAGGACTATCCAGAATGCTAAGTCATTCAAATATATTTCAGTACCCAGTCTGACCATTTAAATAAAAATTCTGTTCAAAATGCTACAAATATTGAGAAACTTTCTCTGCACATTAAATGCAACAAAAAAGAAGAGGTTAATGATTTTGTTCCACAGAGTTCACAGCGAGAAAACCTCCAGAAGTATGAAGGCAAAACTGGATGCTGTTCTTTGGGAGATCAGAATTTCAGTTCTTTTTTTTTGCCCGTCAGTCCCTGAAACCTGGCTCTATTCTGCCCATTAGGGTGTTAGCTTCACTTTCTAAAGCTTAGTCTGAAGACACACAGGATCACACAGAAGTAAGGACCTCACAGAAAGCCAAATTGTTCTGAGAAACACAAGTTAACAGACCACCATTTCTCCCTTCTAAACAACATCTCAGCTGTTGTTTTTTGCTGAAGATGGAAACTTAAGCAGGGCACCAACCTTTGAAAGAGTCTGTTTCTATAAAAAAAGAGAATTGGGCATGTGAGAGAAATAAATTTAATAGCATTTCTACATTGACCATTCACTGTGGAAGCTTTTTCATGACTTTGGGAGAATATTGGATTTCTGAAGCCTTCTGAAGTAAGTTTCCTGTAGGTTGCTGGAAGAGTAACAGTTACCAAGAAGTGTATCATGTTAAGCTGGAATAAGAGGAGGCAATCTTGAAAGAAAGCTATAATGATCTATGATTTAAAGTTTGTTAAGCAGAATGCTGAAGATAATATTTCTAAGAAAAAACATGAAAATATATTCATTCTTGGACAAGGTGATTGATTTGGACTTATGATGGGGTAGGGCTAAATGGGGACTTAGTAGCAATCTGATACAAAGAAACAATATCTTGTTGGAACCTGCTGGTTATCATCCAGGTTTATCAGTAGATGGATGATCCAGCTGCTAGAAAAATCAGCACTCGCCATGTTGTCTGAAACTCCCATACATAAATAGAAGGTGCATAAAGTGATCATTATGTCCAGACAGAAAGGCTTAACCATCATTATCTTATCACCTTAACTATTTAAAATAGAACAATAATTACACATTGATTAATGAATAAATTGATATGACGTATACAAATGAATTGCATTCTGTCGCTGAGTATGAATGATGAATTTAAATACATTTTGGATGTCACTTAGCAATGTAATTCAGATAAAGGAAAATGGTAAATAACAAAATATACAACTGGCAGTACGCTATCAGCACTTCAAACAGTAATAGGATAAATAGATAAGTACATGTTACAAAGTTACTGACACTGAAGCAGGAATCTAACCAAGCTCTGCATACCTGTATCTCAGTTTATGTAACAGTTCTATGAAGCTTCCAGTTTAAATAGTACGGTAATCGATCATGTTTAGTAAAGAATTTGTCCGCTCATAGGAACATAGGAGCAGAAGCAGGCCATTCAGCCCATCGAGGCTGCCCCGCCATTCAATATGATCGTGGCTGATCATCCACTTAGAGTCATAGAGAGATACAGCACCGAAACAGGCCCTTTGGCCCAACGAGTCCATGCCAACCATCAACCACCCATTTATACTAATCCTACATTAATCCCATTTTCCCTCTCACATCCCCACCTTCCCTCAAATCTTCTACCATCTACCTACACGAGGGGCAATTTTTTTTTACAATGGCCAATTTACCTATCAACCCGCAAGTCTTTGGCATGTGGGAGGAAACCGGATCACCCGGGGGAAACCCACGCGGTCACAGGGAGAACTTGCAAACTCCGCACAGGCAGTACCCAGAACTTCAATGCCTTTTTCCCACACTATGCTCATATCCCCTTACATCATTTGTATTTAGAAATCTGTCAATCTCTGCTTTAAACATACTCAATGACTGAACTTCCGCAGCCTTCTGGGATAGAGAATTCCAAAGATTCTCAACCCTCTGAGTAAAGAAATTTCTCCTCATCTCAGTCCTGAGTGGCTTCCCCCTTATTTTGAAATTGTGTCCCCTGGTTCGAGACTCCCCAACCAGGGGAAACATCTTACCTGCATCTACCCTGTCCATCCCTTTAAGTATTTTGTAGGTTTCAATGAGATCACCTGAATCACCTCTCATTCTTCTAAACGCTAAAGAATACAGCCCCATTTTCCCCAATCTCTCTTCATAAGACAGTCCCGGGGAACAAGTCTGGTGATACAGTTCTGATAACGGGTCGCTAACCTGAAACGTTAACTCTGCTTCTCGCTTCACAGATGCTGCCAGACGTGCTGAGTATTTCCATCATTTCTTGTTTTTATTTCTGGTGAACCTTTGTTGCACTCCCTCTATGGTAATAATATCCTTCCTAAGGTAAGGGGACCAAGAAGGCATATGGAATCCTTTCCTTTATTAGCCGAGATATAGAATACAAGAGCTGGGGGGTTATGCTGGAACTGTATTACTCATTGCTTAGGCCAGAACTTGAGTACTGTGTGCAATTCTGGGCACCTCATTAGTGCAATTCCATTCTTTCTGTAGAGAGGGTACAGAGAAGATTTACGAGGATGTTGCCAGGACTGGAAAAATGGATAAGCTGGGGTTGTTCTTGGAACAGAGAAGGCTGAGGGGAGATCTGATTTAAATGTACAAAATTTTGAGGGGCCTGGATAGAGTGGAGGTAAAGCGTCTAGTCACCTTAGCAGAGAGGTCAGTGACGAGGAGGCATGGATTCAAAGTGATTGGAAGAAAAATTAGAGGAGAGATGAGGAAAAACCTTTTCACCCAGAGAGTGGTGGGGGTCGGGAACTCACTGCCTGAAAGGGTAGTTGAGGCAGAAACCCTCAACTCATTCAGAAGGATTCTGGATATGCACCTCAAGTGCCGTAAGCTGCAGGGCTACGGACCAAATGCTGGAAGGTGGAATTAGAATAGGTGGATCGTTTTTCAGCCAGCATAGACACGATGGGCCAAGTGGCCTCTTTCTATGCCTTAAACCTTCTATGATTCTATAAAACTGCACACAGTACTCCAAGTGCTTAAATCCTCTTGTGATAAAGGCTAAAATACTATTAGCCATCCTAATTGCTTGCTGCACCTGCATGTTAGCTTTCAGTGACTTATTGACAAGGGCACCCAGGTCCCCTTTATATATCTACACTTTCTAATCTCACCATTTAAGAAATACTCTGCACATCTGTTCTTCCTACCAAAGTGGATAACCTCACATTTGCTAAATTATATTTCATCTGCCACATTCTTGCCCATTCGCTAAGTCTTTCCAAATCTCCTTGAAGCAGCTTTGCACCTTCCTCACAACACACATTACCACCTAGTTTTGTGTCATCTGCGAACTTGGAAATATTACATTTGGTCCCCACATCCAAATCATTGATATATATTGTGAACAGCTGGGGCCCCAAGCACTGATCCCTGCGGGTCCCCACTAGTCACAGCCTGCCAACGCGTTTATTCCTACTCTTTGCTTTCTGCCTGTTAACCAGTCCTTAATCCATGCCAGTATATTACATCGATCTGCTTTAATTTTGCTAACCAACCTCCTGTGAGTGACTTTATCAAAAGCCTTCTGAAAATCCAAGTATACCACGTCCACCAACTCCCCTTTATCAATCCTGTTAGTAACATCCTCAAAAACTCCAACAGGTTCGTCAAACGTGATTTCCCATTCATAAATCTATGTTGACTATGCCCAATCAGATCATTATCATCCAAGTGTCCATTTATCACATCCTTTAGAATAGATTCTAGCATTTTCCCAATGACTGATGTAAGGCTAACAGGTCTGTAATTCCCTATTTTCTCTCTCCCTCCCTTCTTAAATAGTGGGGTGACATTTGCGACCTTGCAATCTGCAGGAACCGCTGCAGAATCTATAGAATTTTGGAAGATGATCACCAATGCATCCACTATCTCCACAGCTACCTCTTTCAACACTCTGGGATGTAGAATATCAGGTCCTGGGGACTTATCAACCTTCAACCCCATTAATTTCTCCAATATAACCTTCTTACTAATACTAATTTCTTTCAATTCCTCATTCAAATGTCAGCCATGACTTAGTTGATAGCACTTTCAATTCTGAGTTGGAATGTTTTGGTTTCAAGTCTCGTTCCAGATACTTAAGCACAAAATCTAGGACAAATCCAACCCGGCCAATTACCGCCCCATCAGCCTACTCTCAATCATCAGTAGAGTGATGGAAGGTGTCATCAACAGTGCCATCAAGCGGCACTTGCTTAGCAATAACCTGCTCAGTGACGCTCAGTTTGGGTTCTGCCAGGGCCACTCAGCTCCTGACCTCATTACAGCCTTGGTTCAAACATGGACAAAAGAGCTGAACTCAAGAGATGAGGTGAGAGTGGCTGCCCTTGACATCAAGGCAGCATTTGACCAAGTATGGCATCAAGGAGCCCTAGCAAAACTGGAGTCAATGGGAATCAGGGAGAAAACCCTCCGCTGGCTGGAGTCATACGTAGCGCAAAGGAAGATGGTTGTAGTTGTTGGAGGTCAATCATCTGAGCTCCAGGACATCACTGCAGGAGTTCCTCAGGGTAGTGTCCTAGGCCCAACCATCTTCAGCTGCTTCATCAATTAACTTCCTTCAATCATAAAGTCAGAAGTGGGGATGTTTGCGGATGATTGCACAATGTTCAGCACCATTCGTGACTCCTCAGATACTGAAGCAGACCATGTAGAAATGCAGCAAGACCTGGACAATATCCAGGCTTGGGCTGATAAGTGGCAAGTAACATTCGCGCCACACAAGTGGTGGGCAATGACCATCTCCAACAAGAGAGAATCTAACATCTTCCCTTGACAGTCAACAGCATTACCATCGCTGAATACCCCTCTATCAACATCCTAGGGGCTACCATTGACCAGAAACTGAACTGGAGTAGCCATATAAATACCGTGGCTACAAGAGCAGGTCAGAGGCTAGGAATCCTGAGGTGAGTAACTCACCTCCTGACTCCCCAAAGCCTGTCCTCCATCTACAAGGCATGAGTCAGGACTGTGTTGGAATACTCTCCACTTGCCTGGATGGGTGCAGGTCCAACAACACTCAAGAAGCTCGACACCATCCAGGACAAAGCAGCCCGCTTGATTGGCACCCCATCTACAAACATTCACTCCCTCCACCACCGATGCACAGTGGCAGCAGTGTGTACCATCTACAATATGCACTGCAGCAATGCACCAAGGCTCCTTAGACAGCACCTTCCAAACCCGCGACCTCTACCAATTGGAAGGACAAGGGCAGCAAATACATGGGAACACCACCACCTGCAAGTTCCCTTTCAAGTCACACACTATCCTGACTTGGAACTATATCGCTGTTCCTTCACTGTCGCTGGGTCAAAATCCTGGAACTCCCTTCCTAACAGCACTATGAGTATTCCTACCCCAAATGGACTGCAGCGGTTCAAGAAGGCAGCTCACCACCACCTTCTCAAGGGAAATTAGGGATGGGCAATAAATGCTGGCCTGACCAGCGCTGCCTACATCCCATGAATGAATAAAAAAAAACACTTCAAAAGTACTTCATTGACTGTAAAGGGAAGTTCTGATATTGTGAAATATGCTATATAAATAAAACCTTTTCTTTTTCATAGAATGTTTTTGACCAAATAGTGAATGCTAGCAATAAAATAAAAAACTCTGATAAGGTTTCACCGTTGAGTTCTCAATGATGACATTGTGGTGGATGAACTTCTTGAAGTGCTCGCTTCAATGCCTTAGATGACCACATCATCTCCTAAAGAAGAATTAAAAATGCCTGCTACAAGACTGACGACTGCAAAACAAAATCCCATTGGATAGCATAATACTGTTGTACTCATAATACTCATTTAAGCAATTTTATATAACATCTTTGATATTGAAAACAGAACAAAGAACAAAACACAGAAGGAGACATTTAGCAGAGTTGAATGTAAGCTCAGTCGAAAATATGGTGGAGGTGAATGCAAATGTGTTTTGGACCAGTTTAGGACCACAAATAGCCGGTGTGCTGGGACCGTGTGCTAGGGACTTGAGGTTCCTCTGAAATTAGACGTCAGGCCTCATCAGCGTATTCCAAGCGAGCTGCCTGTGCCAGTTAGTCATTGGGAGGCAGCTTGCTGGTTGTGCAGGTAGCCCTGCGTGAAATGTGCTATATAAATAAAAGTCTTATTCATGGATTGTTTTCGACCAAATAATGAATAGTAGCAATAAAATAAAAAAAACTGAAAAGATTTCACCACTGGGAGTGACCCTTGGTGGGGTGGGGGGGGGGGGGGGGGGGAGGGTGGCAGACAGGGAGGCAATTGAAAAAGTGGGGCAAGCAAGAGAGTTGAAGAGTATGAAGTGGGGGCCTGCAACAGGCTTCAGGACTGCTCTTGAGTGGTACTATGAGGGGTACAGGTTCTGACATGTGTAGTCATGGTTATCCTGAATGCAGCCAAACTGGCGGTGTCAGCTGCATTCAGGACAGTTTATTTTCAGGAAAGGAGTGTTACAAACTGACATTAGGTCCCCTATTAACATATCTTAATCTTTATTTCAAACGTGGCCCTGTTTCATCTTGAGTGAGTGGGCAGGGGTGGTGAGCTGGAGATAGTAACAAAACAGAAGTTTAAGATGAGTGTGACTGTAGCCAAAGATGATAGCTTTGGTCTTCCTGAAGATCTTGGCTGAATTTTTTTGGCCGATCCATGAATTGATGCTGGATGCTTTGACAACAGACATATGGTCATGGGATTAAGAGGAGTGATGGAGAGGAGGATCTGTGTGTACTCAGAATAGATATGGCAGTTAACCCCATGCCTGTGGGTGGTGTCTTCAAAGGGGCAGCATGCAGAGAGGTAGAGGAGAAAGCCAAAAATATGCCATGGTGGGGTGGTTGCTGGAATTCTGAAGATGATTAAACAGAGGCGGGAAGAGAATACATTGCTGGAGGTGGGCTGTCTGCATACGCAAATGTAATGACTGGAATTTTTTGTTGGGTGGGATGCCATATCCAGCAACCGAAAAGTCAGTGGCGAGCCTGCCTCTGCCGGGCCTGGGAGCCAGACCAGGATTTTTTGCTCCCCAGGCCTTTAATTGTTCTTGGGCAGGACTTCCACCTCCTTGAGGCAGGAGGTCCTGCCAAATGGAGCTGCCAGCAGCTCTTAGTCCCAGCAGAGCCACTGGGAGCGGTGGCCATTGCTGCAACTACACCCAGCCATTGGAAGTAACGGGAAGGATGGCCCTGGAAAAAAGGTACGTTTTTAGGGCCCCAACGGGGACAATCAGTTGTGTCCCGGCGAGGTTAGGAGGGGGCAGGGGGAGTGTAGTGCATTGGGGGCGGTTGGGGCACATGGTGCCCGATCAGGAGGGCCCTCCACCAGATGGCAAGAAGGCTGCCTGGTTTCACCAGGTGAGCTTTTTGAGACCTCATCCGCCCACCAGCCAAGGGTAAAATACCCCCAGCGGCGGGCAGAAGCCCTTAAGTGCCACTTAATTGGCCACTTAAGGTTCTTGATTGGCCTCGGGTGGGTGGGCCATTTCTCGCTGCTGCTACTCTGTGTAAATTTGCAATGGGACGGGGTCGGGAACGGCCCCCTGCTCAATTTTATGCCCCCTCCCTGCCACCACCAGCCCACTTGTTTGGGGGGTGTAAAATTCCGGCCTGTTTCACAGTGCTGAACAGTAGAGGCAAGGTGTTGTAAGGGACTGACCTGGTCAACATACTAAACTCAACAAGAGATCAGGGTAGGTAAGACATCATGGTCACAAGCCATAGAGGATGTCATACATAATTTTGGCCAGGGAATTCCCAGTGCTTGAGAAGATTGGAAACTGGCCTGCAGTGAATGGATCAGGAAGTTCAGGTGCTGATGGGCAGATGATGATGCATCCAAGGATCTTAGCGAGGAAAGGAAGGTATGGAATGGTGCCAGTATTTGGAGAGGAAGGATGGATTCATTTTATTTTTTGATGACTGCAGTTTTGAAAGGGAGAGGAAGAGGAATGGTGTCTGAGGATAAGATGCAATTAACAATGTTAGTTAGTATGGAGTCCAGGAGGGGGTAGCTGAGTGCTCAGGAGTTGAGTGGAGAGGAAACAGAAGGTGGATCTAGTGAAAGAGAAGAACATGGAGATAGTGGAGGAACTCAGGATGGAGAGATGGGAAAGAAGCTGCAGGAAGGGTGATCAAGCAGGTTGAAGACCAGGAAGTTTGGGAACATGGGAGGAGAAGAAAGGAAAGTGGCAGTGTATAGCTGCACAGATGGCCTTAGTCTTAGAGATAAAGGAATTTATCAGCTCTTTGAACTTGGTATTGAGATGACGGAAAGGGGTTTGAGGAAGAAGTTAGTTGTAGAGAAAAAGAGCCTTGTCCTTTCTGCCTAAGATTATCCTGGTGCAGGCAGCTTTTGTTACATTTTGCATCCTTCCCCCACCCCCTCGTGGACACTGATGATGTCCTTCTATATTGAAGCCTTAATCAGTGTGAGTGCCAAACACCATAATTTGTCAATGGTGCTGGAAGCTGAACACCACTGAAACAATCTGGTGATTGTTGTGCTTGTTTTCTGGATAGAAAACAGAGACAATAATGGTCAATTTTGCAGGGCTATGCCCTGTGGCCCATGACCACCTGGAAAATGTCCAATGTCTTCTTGACGTTGGAAGATTTACAGGTGTCTGGGGTTGCTGCCTACACCAGGTGTATATGCTAATGAGGGACCGAACGCCTTTTTTACTCCCCCTCTGAGTGATTGGGTTGCCCTGAGCAGAGCTGGGCATCGGACCTGCTACACGCAGGTTTTCCTGACATAGATGTGACCTATTTCCCAACATCCCTTGCAAACGCTTCAAATACGTGAATGGTAATGTTAAAAAAAAAACAGCTGAGCATAGCTCATTCAGGCCAGGGAAGCAGTTGAAGATTTTTAAAAAAACTATTAGTATAAGCCCCCTTGCCGAAATGAGCAAAGTGCTCCCTCCCTGGATAGCTGATATCCCAGAGTTTACAGCAGCATGGGATTGGCAGCCTCCCACTTACCCTGTGAACTCTGGCAGGGTCAGTGTAGAGCCCACCACAAGCACATTCCCCAGTCTGACTGCAAGGCTCACAGTTTGTGCATTTTCAGCACTGTAGTTTCATTTCCATTGATATTTATGGAGTCAATCAGAAATACGATCATAAGCAGAAAATCTTCAAGCTCTTTTGACCAGCAGATACAGCCTTGAATGGGTCATTGTATACCTTCATGTTTCAACAGAGAGATTTAAAGATTGTTAGAGTCTGGTTCAGTTAGTCATTAAAACTGATTAAAAGTCCAGCCAAACTTCAAACATCTAAATTGAATTATGCAAGTGTTTGTAGAGAGCACAAGGAATATTCTTTTTAATGCAAAGGAACAATGATGCAATATCTCGAATGCACGGAGCTGTAAATGTCAACATCTACGCCTCTACATTGAATTACCACATAGAACTTCTCTGTTTTAACAGTAGCTTTCACAGTAGCAACAATTGAATATCCGGCTCTCCGAAGGGGAATTTTAAATCCCATGATGGGCAGGAGAAGGGCGAGGGGCTGGTTAAAATTTTCAAAACTCTGAAATCCAGCCCCAACTGCCACTTTTGGTTTTAAAGGGTGTGGGATGGGGGCCATTGGGGGGCAAATAACCTGTTCTCGAGAGTATATTTAAATATACTATCCCCTGACCAGTGATTTCTTCACTCCCCCACGCAATTTCCTCCTGACCAGCAAACACTTGAACTTCCCTGTCCCACTATCTCTTCAACCCCTGCAATAATCCCTTTAACCCACCCACAATCTCCCCCTCAACCTGTGATCTCTTTATACCTCCACTATGATTTCCCCTGACCAGCGGAATCCTGAACTTCACCGTGATCTTCCCCAACCAGTGATCTCTTTAACACCCCCCAATCTCTTCAATCTACCCACGAACTCCCCCTCAACCTGCGATCTCTTTATAACTCCACTGCAATTTCCACTGACCATCTCCCCCCCCATACCCTGCACAAATCCCAACAGTGGTCTCCCTGGAGCTACAATCTTCACCTCAACCAGTGATATCTTCAACACCCCACCCACTCTCTCCCCCAACCTGCGATTGCCCTCTCCCACTAATGATATCTTCAATCCCCCCACAATCTCCCTGACCCACAATCTCACACCCTGACCCGCGATATCTTCAACCGCATACCCCACCCCATGATCTTACTGACCTGTGCTCCCCCCCCCCATCTTGATCTCTTCAATTTCACCCACCATCCCCTGCGTTCTCCCTGGACCCACGATCTTTACCCCAACCAATGATATCTTCAAACCTCCCCCTGCGATCTCTCCCCCCACCTCCAACACTGACCAACAATCTCTTCAACTCCCCCTCCCTCCCCACAAAGCATGATGTCTCCTGACTGGTGATCCCTTCAACCACACCCACCACCTCGTAATCTCCCCAATCCTCCAACTGAACCATGATCTCTTCAACTAACCTCTGCCCCAATCCCATGGTCTCCGTGGAGACATGCCCTTTGCCCCAGTTACTGATCTCCTCTTAATGATAATGATCATCCCCTTCCCTGACTCACAATCTGTTCAACCACCCACCCACCCACCTTGCGATCTCTCCCTTCATCCTTTCCACTCCCTGGCTACATGCCTTTCATGTAGGTCTTGCCACCCGACAGCCAGCCACCCTCTCAATCTGGCTGGTCCTTAGCTGGGAAATGGAAAAAGGAAATTCAAATGGGATCCTGCCATTAAATTCAGCAGGTCCCACATTTCCAGGTTTCCTGGTCATGATTGATCACTTTCCTGCCAAGCAAGGGTCAGTTAAAATTGAGGTGATGGTATCACATCTGCAGTTTAGCTAAAGAACTAGCTTTGCAGTGTTCAGTAATTTTAAGTCTTGCAAAATGTGTGCCCCGATGTTCATCGCCCCTCAGGCATCACATTTCAGCATCACACTTTGGCATAACATTGCAGTTCTCACATCTTTGTATATGCAAATTCCTGTCATAGCTCCACATGATGGGCACACGTGCCATATTCATAATGCAGACAATCACAAGAGAAGAGTTAGGGAACGTACCAATTAAACATCCAGAAAAGAGAAGAACATATGAAAACAACAAATCAAGAATGAGCAGTCACCAAATCAGTGAAAGGAAGAAATCAAATCCTTCCAAATATTTTTTGAAAATTCTTTCAACTGGCATTAATTTTTTTTCCACTGAGCTGAGCATTTACAATTGGAAATAAGGTTTATGGCAACAATCTGCAGTTACATGGTGCATTTAACGTAGAAAATAAAATTCCAAAATAAAAACAGAAAGTACTGGAAAAGCTCAGCAGATCCAGCAGCATCTGTGGAGAGAAAAACAGAGTTGACGATTCGAGTCGGATATGACCTCTTCAGAGGAAGAACTTGCAAGGTGGCCTAGAGAGAGAGAGGGACCCCCACTTCCGTCCTTTACTGGTCAGTCTCAGTTGCTTGTCTGCCTGCAGAGAGAAAGAGCAGCTAGTTTCACACAGATAGTGAGTCTGTCACATGATGGCCCAGTGTATTCTCTCTCTTGCAACTGAATTAGATCATGTCAAAGAATTCCAATCTCTGTCAGGGTCACATTGTTCCAGTGATTACCCTTCGAGTGGTCCATCTCCACTGCTGTTAATGTTCCAAGATTGCCTTTAATGTCATGTTAATGAAGGCAGGACAGGTAGCCCATTCAAAATTCCCAAGCCATTGTGCTGCATGGGGACTCACCAGACATTATATCTCCACCTCGGTACATTGGAATGTAGGGTACTTTGATGCAAATTGTGGTGGTAATTTTAGCTGCTAGCAGTCATCTTTTATCATTTTTTTCCTCCTATTTTTTAAAGTTTAATTCAGATTTCCAATCGATGGATTTAAAAACAGATCATTCGGCATAGCACGTGTCCATGACGCCTCCACACCACGCAGAATGCAATGTGATGACAGAAGCATTTCATTATAAGGTTGTAGATAAAAAAGAAACTGTACACTCACATTCATCATCAAACACTCACTTCTCAAACTCATACTGCCATATCTATAGTTTTCATCTGGGATGATTCTGCTTTGAGTTAGAATCTGGATAATGCATCAGCTATCACATTGTTTTTTCCTGCAATGTGGATAATTTTTAAGTGGTAGGGTTGCAAAAGTAGGCTCCATTGAAATAGCCTTGCATTCTGATTTTTGAATTTCTCCGCAAAGGTTCAAGGATTATGGTCAGTATAGACAATAGTTTCCCTGTCTCCATTGTGGACATAGACCTCAAAGTGCTGGAGAGCTAGCAACATTCCCAGCATTTCCTTTTCCACAGTGGAATACCTCTTTTGGTGTCCGTTTAATTTTTGGAGATGTACCCAACTGGTCTCTCAATGCCTGACTCACCAACTTGAAGTAGGACAGGTAGCCCATTCAAAATTCCTACTCCTAGGTCACTAACATCAACTGCCACTTTAAATGGTTTATTTTCTGGTGTATAGTTTTGGTCCCTGTATTTAAGAAAGGATATACTGACATTGGAGGCAGTTCAAAAGAGATTCACTAGGCTGATTCCTGGGATGAAGGGGTTGACTTATCAAGAAAAGCTAAACAGGTTAGGCCTTTATTCATTAGCATTTAGAAGAATGAGAGGTGATCTTATTGAAACGTACAAGATTCTGAGGGGGTCTGGCAGCATCTGTGGAGAGAGAAGCAGAGTTAACATTTCAGGTCAGTGATCCTTCTCTGTCTCCACAGATGCTGCCAGACCTGCTGAGTATTTCCAGCATTTCTTGTTTTTATTTCAGATTTCCAGCATCTGCAGTATTTTGCTTTTATTTAAGATTCCGAGGGGGATTGACAGGGTAGATGTTGAGAAGCTGTTTCCACTAGTGTGGGAATCTCGAACTGGGGAACATAGTTACAGAATAAGGGGACACTCATTTAAAACTGAAATGCGAAGGAATTTCTTCTCTGAGGATAGTGAATGTCTGGAATTCTCTACCCCAGAGAGTGGTGGAGGCTAGATCACTGAAAGTATTTAAAAAGGATGTAGATAGATTTTTGAAATATCAGAAAGTTGAGGGCTATGAGGAGCTGGCACGACAGAGGACTTGAGGTCTGGGGCCAATCAGCCATGATCTTATTGAATGACAGGGAAGGCTTGAGGGGCCGAATAGCCTACTCCTGCTCCTATTTCTTATGTTCTTATGTTTATGTTCTTATGTTTATGTTCTTATTAAAATTTGGAGCTGCCAGCACCGGTTCGTTGGCTAAGATGGCTTTTAGCCTCTCGAAAGCAGTTGACACCCCCATGACCACACTACCTTTGCTCTTTTTTGCAATAAGTCTGTCAGTGGGGCGTCTATAGTGCTGAAGTTTGGGACAAACTTGCAGTAAAACCCACACATACCCAAAAATCGCATTATTTCCCGTTTGGTCGTGGGGTTGGGAAAATCCATCAGTGCCTGTACCTTTGCTGCTCTGGGCAGCACTTGCCCCTGACCTACTACATGCCGTAGGTAGCTATTTGGGCATTAGCCATCTTGCTATTTGCAAGGTTTACCACTGGGTCAGCCAACTGTAACGTTCAGAAGAGGGCTCTAACTGGTCTAGGTGGTCCCCCCAGGTGTCACTGTACACTAACAGATCATTCAGGTACACTACACAGTTGGGTAGGCCAGCCACTGCCTGGCTCATCAGCCTTTGGAAGGTGGCTGGGGCATTTCTTAATCCAAAGGACATCACTCAGCACTGGAATAACCCGTCTGGGGTGACAAAAGCCGGGATCTCTTTGGCTCGGGGTGTTAAGGGAACCTGCTAGCACCCTTTTAACAAGTTTATCTTGATTATGTAGATGACGTTTCCTCCTCAATCAATACAGTCTTCTAGGTGGGGAATTGGGTAGGAGTCAGCTTCGGTCACTGCATTAACTTTCCAGCAATCAATGCAGAGCCATCGGGCTTGGGCACAAGCACAACTGGGGAACTCCAGCTGCTCTGGCTGGGCTCAATCAACTTATGTTCCAGCATATACTGAAGTTCCTCCCGAACCTGGGACAGTTTATTGGGACCTAGGTGACAGGGATTTTGTTTTATGAGAGGGGTCTCTCCTACATCCACATCGTGTAGGATTAGTGTTGTGCACCCTGGTTTATCCCAGCAGATTTTTTAAAATGCTGTGAGCAGCCTTGTTACATCTCCTCTCTGTTTTGCATCTAAATAGGAGAGTACAGTGTCTAATTCCACTAACATTTCGGTGTTAGCTATCTGGACAGTTGGGGGTTCGATTTGGAAATCCTCCTGGCCTCCCTCCAACTCGTCCTCACTTTCTTTTTTCATCCTCCTCCCTCCTGACTGCCTGACAGGCCTGTGCTTGTTTGTCACCTTCCCGTCTGGGATACTGCTTTAACATATTGATGTGGTACAGCCTTTGTTTTTTCCTACAGTCTGGGGTGTCAATTAATTAATTCACCCAGCCAATTCTCTTTACTACTCTATAGGGGCCATTAAGCTGAAATTTCAGGGGTTCATCCTGTATTAGGAGTAGTACTAACAAATGGTCTTCGGGCCAAAATGTTCTGGCCTTGGCATATTTATCTGCCTGCCTTTTCATAGCTGTCTGGGAAGTTTTTCGTGTTCCTGAGCCACTGCACAGACTCTCGTGAGCAGCTCCCAGAACATGGAAATGTAGTCTAACATTGAAGGCTCATCCCTGTGTCCCAAATTTTTTAAGAGTTTAAGAGGACCTCTCACCTCATATCCATAAATTAATTAAAAGGGACTAAATCCGGTGGACTGATTCGGTGATCCCCTGGTGGTGAACAAGAGAAATCCCAGCCCTTTGTCCCAGTCATGGTGGTACTCGTAGCAGTGCGCCCTCATCATTGTCTTTAGGGTCTGGTGGTACCATTCCAAAGTTCCTGATGACTGTGGGTGGTAGGCTGAGGATTTCAGCTGGGTTATGCCCAGATTACCCATGACCTTTTGAAAGATCCCAGACATGAAATTCATGTGCTGATCTGACTGGATCTCGGCAGGCAGTCCATATCTGGTAAAGAATTGGGTTAACCGCTCCACCACTACCTTGGCAGAGACAGTTCTTGGAGGATGGCCTCCAGGAATCGGGTAGCCACATTCATAATGGTGAGAAGATACTGGTATCCCCCGTTTGTTTTTGGCAGGGGTCCCACATAATCCATCAGCACTCTGCTGAATGGTTCCCCAAAAGCTGGTATGGGAATTAGGGGTGCAGGTTTTATTGCAGGTTGGGGCTTCCCCACAACTTGGCACATGTGGCAAGTTTTACAGAACGCCACCACATCCTTGTGGATTTTGTAGCCAGTCAAAATGCTGTCTTATGCGGATTTGGATTTTTCTTATACTGACATGAGCAGCCATTGGAAGCTCGTGGCTATTCTCAATATTTCCCTACAGTACCTCGGCGACACCACTATCTGGTGAATCACTGTCCACTCTTCGTCCGCAGTTCTGTGAGGAGATCTCCACTTCCTCATCACCTCATTCTTTAAATAGTAGCACTCTGAGACTCCCTCTGCTTCAGGTTCAGTATGGGCAGTCTGTGCTAACTTTTTTAACACTGGGTCGGTTTGCTGAACCTCAACCAAGGAAGACTTGTTTAATACATCCTTTGGGGCCACTAACTTCCAGAAGAAGGTTTCGGATAATGTTATGCCAATATGTTTTGGTGAATGATAATTTTCTTTAATCTACTGACTGAAGATCTGAATTTATATATTTTTAAAATACATTTTTAAAAGACAAGCTGCCAGCAAAGTCATCCTTCCAGTTTAAGATGATCATCTAGTTTGCTACACTGTATCCTACATTGCAAAGGACTGTGAGAAGAGAGACGAAATGTCTGCTCCATCTCCAGTAAGAACCAAGACCCAGAAAGTTTAAAGGAACCACCCTTTCTCTCAACAAGCAGAGAAATACCGCTAACTGCTATGCTTGAATCACTGAGTGACTGTCATGTGACACGCCCCTCCCCATCTGTAGTTTTAAGCTGGTGTTTTCTCTGCAGCACAGGAGTCACAACTGGACTCTGACATAAGCAGACCCTAAGTGGGCGTTCCTCTCTCTCTTTCTCCATTCCAGCTTGAAAGCTTTCAAATCCTGCTTGTTGACTGACAACCTTTGTATATTCCATCTACAATCAGAAACCCCATTGCAGGAAATAATCTACATAACTATCTCCAAGAGACCCACCGAACCAGTCATCTACCTCTTCAAACTAAAAGCCTCAGGACCACTGAATTCAGCAAGAGGCCAGTCAAATCACCAAACTTCACAGACTGTATACCTTTTTTATGGACTCTAAATCAATCAATCTACCTTTCCCCACTCTGTAACCTATTTGTGTGTGTGTAAACCTCCAGAATGTGTGTGAGAGTGAAAGTTGGTGCATTGTTTATTATTATATTCGTTCGGTTTAGGTACAATAAAGTTAACCTCTTTCTTTGTTAACTCAAGAAAGCCTGTCCGATTGGTTCTTGTTATAATCATAGTAAGTAAGTAATTAAACACCTACTGAATTGGCCAGTACACCCACTTTAAGAAAGAATTAAACCTGTTGTGATCTAAAAAAGAGAGGGAAAAGACGGAAGCCCTTCAACCCTTCCTCAATTGTCCGTAACAGTTAACCAGACAGCAGGATCATCTGAGTGTAGTGCCAGTTCAGCCTCATCTGACGGAGCTTGTTTGGCCACGGACCAGGTCACCACACAGTCAGGGAAAATGCCAGGGACCGTTTCCTGTAACTGTTCTGTCTCCCTGACCTCTTTCAGTCTCTCTAAGACCACTGGGGAAGCTACCACCTTTGCCCCCACCAGATCATTACCAAGGAGCAGGTCGACCCCATCCATAGGTAAACTAGGGACAATCCCCACAGTTACTGGTCCTGAAACAAGGTTGCAATCCAGATGCACCCGATATAAAGGTAAGGGCATATATCTTCCTCTGATACCGTTTACTGACACTCTAGCATTCAAAGAACTCTCTGGGGGTAAGGTCATGCCTTTTCCCAGCAGAAGGGATTGGGTGACCCCTGTATCCCTAAGTAAACTATGGATTTGCTTGTCTCACTCGAGGGGTATGGGGTCACTTTTCCTCTTATTGGCCCTTTTATCCCCTTTTTTTGTCCCTCTGGCTCCGGTTGGGTTGGGGGGAAATGGTTGGGTAAGGGAAGCAGTGTCTCACCTTTATGATTCTGTCATCATGACGTGGGGTAGACTTGATGGACCAGCTGGTCTTTTCCTGCTTGTCATTTTCATATGTTTTTGTGACAAAAAGTATTATAAAAGTTGAGCTTTAAGTATCTTCATGTGTTTTTCCACGTTATGGTTGATCTATACAAAACCTTAGTTAGTGCAATGTGTAGTTTTGGGCTCCACACTAATAGAAAAGATATTGAGGTAATAGAGGGTACAATGCAGATTTACTGGGATGCTGCCTAGTATGATGAAATACATACACAGAAGATTTGAGGGGATTATGAGTGATTTGATAAAGGCATATTTAAAATTATTGTGGGATGGGACAAAATGGATAGAAACATTTATTTTCCAGTGCTTGCAAGCTCTAGAATGAGGAAACATAGATATAAGATTAAATGAAAGAGATTTAGAACTGAGAGCAGGAGGAACTTTTTTAAACAAAGGGTTGTAAAGCTGTAGACTCTGCTACTGGAGCTAGTGATTGAAGAAGACTTCATGTCAATGTTTAAGAATATGTTAGATAGGTGGTTAAAGGAAAAGGGAATAAAGGGATATGGGTACAGGATGGGCACATGGGATTAGGGCTACTAGTTATGTGGAGGATGGTGAATAAATACCAGCATGGGCTGGTCATGTCGAATGGCCTGCTTCCATGTTACAATTTCTGTGAAATTCTGTGTAATAGGTCATAATAGAGTTACAACTAGATCTAAAGCTGGAAGTGGAGGAAGACTCACAAGAAAGAGTGCATGTCACAGAAGGTAATTAATTGCTTTGGCTTACACTGTTCCACTTCCCGCTGTCAATTTTTTTAGTAGATATAAGACAGGTGGGTGCAAAAGCTAGATGGGGATGTGCTCCACCACATCCTTGGCTTCTTTCACCTCCTTCCCACTTCCAGGTGTCCTGGCTTGTTGGCACATATGATAAAACAAATGCAAATGAGGAAAATACGTGCTCCCGTACTCAATGCAAAGGTCAAGCATTAGGCCCAGGCGGGCAGTTTACAAAGTTCAGCAGAGGCGTGTGTTACAATCGAAATGGGAGGAGTGCACTGTCTTTTCTCGTTCCACTTCTCCACAGGTCACAACATATATTTAAATGTTGATCCATTTACCAATGCGGTCAATCATATACTCTACTCTTTATCCCAGAATAAAATACACCAACCAAGTTTCTTTAATAAACAATTAAATTATCAGTTTATTATCAAACAAGACTTATCCAGTAATGAAGCAAAGCATTAACACACAGATTGAAATATGAAAGTTCCCTTTTTAGATTCCCTACACACACACTCACTTACATACGCACACTGAAAAAAAAGACAGAAATTCTCTCTGCAGAGGTCTGTTACAAAAAAAACAACAAAAAATACTTTGGCCAAATACTTGCTAATTCTTACAGAAAAAAGAGAAGATAGGGAAGGATGTCAGTTGCCCCTTTTGGTCTGGCATCCGGGTATATGGTGACAGGTCACTGGGATCTTTTCTAAAGTACTTCGTTTCAGACAGCATTGAGAATTAACCTGGCAGGTTTTTTCCAGCTTCTCAGGAAGATGCAGCACCAGGGATTTTGGCTCTCCCACACTGGGTCTTTGCAGGGTTTCTTCAAAGAGGTAGAGAAAGAGGGGAGCTGGGTGGTTTCTTTTTCCTCGGCAGGCAAAACATCAACTGTCTTCAAAACGGTTCACATCCCAACTGAACTGAAAACAATATCCAAACCCCCAAACAGAAAGTCAACTTCCTGACCTCCATAAATCTTCACATGTGGCTTCCCTGTAAACATCTTCCTCAGGTCACCAAGGTTTCTGTTGTTTATTGAGCTTAAAGCACATGATTTCCTGTACAGGTTGTTTTCAAACAACAACTCAAGTGTCCTTTCAGTGAAATTGATAAAAACTCACATCCATGGAATCTTTTCAGTTTTAACACAAGTCCTCAAAAAATAAAATATTTAAAAATGGAAGAACTTTCATAACAGGTGTCCAAAACCTTTAGCGGCATTCATGTTTTTTGCATGTGCTCATCGGCCCCATGACCTTGCACTCACCGAGGAACAGAAGGAATTTTCAGGGAACTTGTTTTCTCCCAGCTAGGTAATGGAACGCAGTTTTCTCCCTAACTGCATTTTACTTTCACCAAACTTGCTATATGACCCATGCCACCTTGACTTCCTCTCCAGCTTCTTTCCTGACCACAGTTTAGGGCCAAAGATTTTAGTATTCCTGCTTGTTGTCTTGTTCAGGAAGTCCACACTGCACTTTGAAAAATATGAGCAAGGTGCAGTTTTAGAAAAGTACAACATTTTTGATCAGCTCTACTCTCAATATTGCTGTGCAATTACTTATAGGGCCAAGGGCTTCATTTCAAGGGATTAAGTGCTCAGCTGCTGCTACCAGTCCCCAATGGTTGAGCAGCTTAAAATTCCAGTAGTGTAACAAAATGCACGGGAGCCAAAAACAGTATGCAGTTGTTTCATAGTTTAATGGTTTGAAGTAGTGCCTTTATGTCTGATAGTCTGAAAATAGGACCCTGAGTATCATTACCAACTATCTTCACACCACATGCTGCATCCACATTACAGACAAAAAATAAATCTTCTTCTTTGAGAGAGAGATATGGAAGTGCTATAAGAGAATTTGATATGCACAAAGTAAAAACTGGGAAAATTCATAAATGTATTTTGAATAGACGACAGTGCAGTTGAAAGATGACAATGAATAAGAGGACAGGAGAATTGCTTCTGCTTTAGTAACATTAACCTAACCAAGCAGAAATTTGGTTGAGTGGTAGAACTCTCACCCCGAGTCAGGTGTGGTCTCAAGCTGCACTTTGAGATTTGAGCACATAATCTAGACTCGCACTTCAGTACAATGGTGAAGAGTTACTGTACTATCAGACGTGCCATCCTTTAGCTAAGACGTTAAACTGAGGCCCTGCCTGCACGTTCTGGTTGTTGTAAAAGTTCCTATGGCACTATTTGAAGAAAAATTACTCTCCATCAATTTTCATAGTCTTATAGCAGAAAATCATGCCAAATGTCTTTTGCAGACCCATTTAAACGTGATAACTAGTTACCAGATCATATGTTGGTGGGTGGAGACTAGAGGACATTCCTGAATGAAATGGAGTGGAGGAATCATTTGTTACCTGACACTACCAAGACCCATTTAAAATGTTAAAAATTCAAAAAATTGCATCCCTGTTATATCTTGATGTCACAAAAGACTTTAGTGACACCAAACTAGGCAAGTGTGAAATTGGATCACAATTCCATCAACAACTAGAGCGCTGGTTAGAAGGCCTAGGCAACAAATCAGAGCATCCTGCAAACCAGATTTAAATTCCAGAAGTCTGCAGATTAACTGGAAGTCAAACTGTCAGGCGTTGCATGGAAAAGGACAAATTGTGGATTAATACCTTTGACTGGACTGTGAAGGAGAAGAAAACGGGAACAAAATTGCCAAGATAAAATATAGGTGACTAAATATGGAAGTGCTATACAGAGTTTGATATGCATATTAGAGTTTAAAACAGGAAAAATTAATAAATATATTTTGAGTAGACAACACTGGAACTGAAAGATGACAATGAATAAGATGACAGGGGAATTGTTTCCTCTTTAGCAAAATTAACCCAACCAAGTGTTAGCTTGGTTAGGTAGTAGGGCTCTCACCCCTGAGTCAGGTGTGGTTTCAAGCTGTACTCTGAGATTTGAGCACATAACCTCGGCTAGCACTTCAGTACAATGTTGAAGAGGTGCTGCACTATCAGAGGTGCCACCCTCCAGATAAGACGTTAAACAGAAGCCCTGCCTGCATATTCTGGTGGATGTAAAAGTCCTATTGCACCATTTGAGGAGAAGTAGGAAGTTCTCCGAGCATCTTGACCATCATTCTTTCATTAACCAACACTGAAACAGTTTATGTAGTCATTCATTCATACGAACATATGAATTAGGAGCAGGAGTAGGCCACTCTGCCCTTTGAGCCTGCTCCGCCATTCAATAAGTTCATGACTGAACTGATTCCTCCACATTTCCACCTATCCCCGAAAGCCTTCCACCCCCTTGCTTATCAATAATCTATCTACCTCTGCCTTAAAAATATTCAAAGACTCTGCTTCCACCGCCTTTTGAGGAAGAGAATTCCAAAGACTCACGACCCTCTTAGAGACAAAAATTCTCCTCATCTCTGTCTTAAATGGGTGAACATTTTTTTTAAACAGTGACTCCTAGTTCTAGATTCTCCCACAAGGGGAAACAACCTTTCCACATCCACCCTGTCAAGACCCCTCAGGATCTTATATGTTTCAATCAAGTTGCCTCTTACTCTTCTAAATTCCAGCGGATACGAGCCTACCCTGTCCAATCTTTCCTCGTAAGACAGCCTGCCCATTTCAGATATTAGTCTAGTAAACCTTCTCTGTACTGCCTCCAACGCATTTACAGCCTTCCTTAAATAAGGAGACCAGTACTGTGCACAGTACTCCAGATGTGGTCTCATCAATGCCCTGTATAGCTGAAGCATAACCTCCCATTCAATTCCCCTCGCAATAATCAATAACATTCTATTAGCTTTCCTAATTACATGCTGTACCTGCATACTAACCTTTTGGGATTCATGCACTAGGACACCCAGATCCCTCTGCATCTCAGAGTTCTGCAATCTCTCACCATTTAGATAATATGCTTCTTTTATATTCTTCCTGCCAAAGTGGACAATTTCACACTTTCCCACATTTTGCCAGGTCTTTGCCCACTCACTTAACCTATCTATATCCCTTTGTAGCACTCTCATGTCCTCTTCACAAGTTACTTTCCTACGAATCTTTGTCTCATCAGCAAACTTAGCAACCATACCTTTGGTCCCTTCACCTACATCTTGCCAACTAGAAAATAACCCATTTATGCCTACTCTCTGTTTCCTGTTAGCTAGCCAATTTTCTATCCACGCCAATATGTTACCCACGACACATGACCTTTTATTTTCTGCAATAACCTCTGATTTGGCACCTTATCAAATACCTTCTGGAAATCTAAGTACAATACATCCACCTGTTCCCCTTTATCCACAGCACATGTAACTCCCTCAAAGAACTCCAATAAATTGGTTAAACATGATTTCCCTTTCATAAAACCATGTGGACTCTGCCTGATTACCTTGATTTTTTTCTAAATGCCCTGCTATAACGTCTTTAATAATAGCTTCCAACATTTTCCCTAAGACAGATGTTCAGCTAACTGGCCTGTAATTTCCTGCTTTCTGTCCCCATCCCTTTTTGAATAAAGGAGTTACATTCACTATTTTCCAATCTAACAGAACCTTCCTTGAATCTAAGGGATTTTGCAAAATTAAAATGAACGTATCGACTATCTCACTAGCCACTTCTTTAATCACCCAAGGATGAAGTCCATCAGGACCCAGGGACTTGTCAGCTTGCAGCTCCAACAATTTGTTCAGTACCACTTCCCTGGTGATTGTAATTTTCTTGAGTTCCTCCCTCCCTTCCATATCCTGACTTACAGCTAATACTGGGATGTTACTTGTATCCTCAATAGTGGAGACCGATGCAAAATATCTGTTCAATTCATCTACCATCTCCTTACTATCCATTATTAATTCCCCAGACTCACTTTCTATAGGACCAATGCTCACTTTGTTAACTCTTTTCTTTCTTAAATATCTATAGAAACTCTTACTATGTGTCTTTATATTTCTAGCTAGCTTTCTCTCGTACTCTAATTTTACCTTCCTTATCAATTTTTCAGTCATTCTTTGCTGTTTTTTATATTCTGTCCAATCTTCTGACCTGCCTCCCATCTTTGCACAATTATAGGCTTTTTCTTTAAGTTTGATCTATCTTTAACTGTTTTATTTAACCATGGATGGTGGGTCACACCCTTGGAATTTCTCTTTCTCGTTGAAATGTATCTATTCTGTGCATTCTGAAATATCCCCTTAAATGTCTGCCACTGCATCTCTAATGACCTATATATGTGTTTGAATTTTAATGCCTTCCGTACACCTAGGGATGGACAATAAATGAGCCTTGTTAATGTCACCCACAACAAAAAACACTTGCAATACCGTGAATAATTTATATTGACTTGGCACCATTATTTTAATGCATCTGACTTACCCATAGATGACTGAGAATGTTGTTTGTTGAATCTTTGGTTTAATGTGAGTGATTCAGTGATAGCATAGAAAGAAAGAATAGATTTCGAATGGGTAACATGTCCAGTTTTATCACGAAGGCACAAACGTGCCATTCACACCCTGGAGATGGTGCAGGGAAGAGTCACAAGGCTGATCCATAGTATTGTAGAGCACAGTTATAAGGAACTACAATACTTAATTATTTACATGAGATTGTAACTCATTTAAAATAATTGGTTAATACCTCCATTAAAAGATGTATGCTTTTACGGTAGTATCACACCCAGTAATTGTTTTAAACTAGTAAATTTAAAGTTGATGTCAGAATCCTTCTTGACACAAAGAGTGATAAACATGGAGTGGAAATTTATAACCTGGAATCATTGAACAAATGGATAGAACCTATAGTTGTACTTTCAGCTGTGGCTCCGTTGGTAGCATTTTTACCTCTAAATCAGAAGAATATGAGTTCAAGTCCCACCCAGCATGTAAGAACAACAATCTAGGCTAGCAATCCAGTGCAGCATTGAGGGAGTGCTGCATTGTTGGAGGTGTCATCTTTCGGGTAAGATATTAAACTGCAAAGTGGCTCATGACAACGCAGGGCATGCACAGAGCGATCGCAGACGTCATCAATGTATGCGAACATTTGCCAGCTTGCCAGTATGAATGCGCGCATGATGTCACCATGCAATGATGTCACCCGAACAGTACCCCTCTCCCTCCCCCTATCCCTGCTTCAATCACCGCTTCACCCTGCTTGAGCCCGGCCATGCCGCTGCCTTCCCTCAGGCATTGGCTTCTCCCGCCTGCTTTCCCTCCTCAGTCGCTCGCTCCAGACCTCGCCACTGCTCCCCCAGCCCCTCAGCCGATTATTCCCCACTCCTCACTACCCACCTTCCCTCCCACCACCCCAGTCTCTGGCCATTCGCTCCTCTCTCTCTCCGCCCCCCTCCCCCCCCGACCCTAGCTGCTAGCTCCAGACAGCGCCGCTTGCGTCCTCTCAGCTACTCGCTCCTCAATCGCCCCGTCACCCCTCGCAGCCCGTCTTGCTTCTTTGGGTGGCACGGCGGAGAGCAATAGAATATGGGAGTGAGTGGCCAAGAGGAGGGAAGCAGTGCAGACTGAAGCTAGTGGCTGGTGGAGGGGGGGAAGCGGGGAGCAAGTGGCTGGAGAGCGGGGTTGGCGGGGGGAAGCGAGGAGCTGGGTACGATCGGCCAAGGGGAGGGAAGGGGTGGGGGAAGCAGTGGTGAGATCTCGAGTGAGTGGTTGAGGGGCGGGGGAGAGCATCGAGGCGGGAGCAAGTGGTTAAAGGAAGGCAGCGGTGAGCCAGCGGTAAGAAGGCAGGCACAGAAGGGACCAGAAAAGAGAAGCGCAATGGCAGGAGGACTGTTGGGGGTGGGATGGAGGTGGCGATAGCAGCCATTGAGGGCATTTTTGGATTGAATTTGGTTTTAATGATGAATTGTGCAGTGCCATCTTTAATACTGGCAGCTGCCTGATCACCGCAGACAGTGACGTTTCAGTGGAAGAGGCTGCATTTGTGCATGTGCTAGTATTGTGCCACCTAGTGGTTGTGTTGTCAGTAAACACAGCCATTAAACTCAGACGCCATCTGCCCTCTCATGCGGATATAAGAGATCCCCCTTTGAAGTAGAGCAGGGGAGTTAACCCTGATGTCCTGGCAAATATTTATCCCTAAATCAACATCGCAAAAGCAGATTATCTGGTCATTATCACTAGCTGTTTGTGTGAGTTTGCTGTATGCAATTGGCTGCCACAATTCCTACATTCCAACAGTGACAGCAGTTCATTGGCTGTAAAGTGCTTTGAGAGATCTGGTGGTCGTGAAAGACACAATCTAAATGTAAGTGATTCCATATTTAAGGAAGTGTGTACTTGTCTTGGAGGAAGTACAATGAAGGTTCACTAGGTCGGTCTCTGGGATGAGAAGGTTGTCCTATGATGAGAGGCTGAGTAAATTGGGCCTATATTCGTTAAACAAATAATTTATATTGTCTTGCACATACTATTATTTCTGATCAAGACTGCAGTCGGAAACCCATGTGGAATTAATTTTTTTTTAGCTAGAAATGACTTTCAACATGCTGATGTTTAACACTGTTTTCTTGATAGTCCTTTGTGCACCCCTCAAGATTATCACACTTCAATGCTCACTTTATTAGCAAGAAAATAGGTTTCTCAGTAGGACAGGCACTCTCGCAAAGTGGGCCTTTTTCCAACTGCACAAAGCCTTTTGCAACGGTGTCTATAGTACGCAGTTTATATTCTGTGAAATAGATTAATTAATTTTTTGACCCTTCCTCCCCAAGAATGACCTGCAAAATACCAGCTTGTAAACTGAATGGAGAACCTCAGCCCACCAAAGATGCCAGTGGCTAAATAAGCACATCAAATGGTTATGAAGTGTTGACTTGAATATAGAAGTAATAGTCACTTCAGAGCAGGTAATAATGGAACTCTGTTTTACGTGAAGATGGATAACTGTAATAAAGCAGCATGTGTTTCGGAAATAACACCAATTCCTCAGTACGAATACCAATATACTTGGCATATCTTTCTGCAATGGTCTCACAGCCAGACTGTGCTCAAATTTTCATTTACCTCTTGTAAAATTGTTGATGATGGATTAGCTTTAATGACATTTTCGGGGAAAAAGATTAAATGATGCAATTTCAATTCAAAAACATAATACTGATATTGTAAATTTCAGTTCTGAACACTAATTAACCTCTTTACCAATGTAACAGCAGACTATAATGGTAGATTGCCCTGGTGAAATGTATCCAAAGTAGAGAGAGTGTTGAAAAACTGCCAAAATAATACATTTAAATCCATACAAATGCACAGAAATTTGAACACAAAATTATAAGATTAGCAAAAATGAATGCCACTTAGTCTATCCTAGTTGGTGAGCTAGTGTTCTAGATCCATTCAGATAGGCATTACTATTGCGATCTAATTAATCCTTAACCCATATCTAAACTCCTGGACGCTGAGACTCATATCTGGGGTCCTGCTTCAAAAAGTAAAATGCTGAATGAATGCCACACTCACATGGAGGCACTGAGGACCATCTCAGAGCCAGGTGCAGGAGTCACAGTGGAATCTAATGCCATTCTCAGTGCCAATGTCCAAGAATTCCACACAAGGCAGTGCTAACTGGAGTGAATGGTGCTACCAGGAACATCTGCGTCAGATCCCCCATTAACAAAGAGGCCCCCTGAACAGTCAATACATCTAAAGTGAATGCTTTGACCACTAGTCTAGTGGGACTGTTCGGGAAGTAAAATTGCAATAACCATCTGAGAGATTTGAGATGCCATCTCTCTGGGCCTGTTGAACAGTGGGCACTCAGATCCAGTACCAATGACACAGACCACCTTCATGATGCCATCCTTTCTCTTTGACCTTTTTAGCCAGCCTTCTCAGATGCCTGCTAACATAGGTGTCAGGGTACAAGAATAGGCTGCCCACCTACCTGCAGTGGCAACACATTTTGCTGAAGGTCATTCAGAATTCCTGAGATGAGGGCCAATTCAGTCACACGTTCTGCTGACACCATTGTGTAGCCAAGCACCATTAGCATCCTTGGCACTCAGGTATCACCTTGGCACATTGCCAGGAAAGGATTAAGAACATCACTGAGTGGCACCATCGGTAGGTACTGTGGTGAAAAGAAGCCTTTTCTGTGAATGTGTATTTTTCAGTAAAACAATGCCATGTAATGAAGTCTCATGCTCCATTATCTATTCTTTGTTCTATTATTGTATTTGCGCCTATTGAAAGGATGTTTGAAGATCAATTTGCAATAGGGCAAAAATTTTCTTCTATGTCTCCTTACTGAAACATTGTCTCCTTAAGCAGAGCTCTGCTGAAACTTTAGCCTGGATTTTGCAGTGTCTGGGCTCATCTCAAAGTAAGCTGCGCTGAGAGATCTTGCAATCTCTATGACGAGAATGTTACCTTCTCTCACCTTGCAGTGGGTTGCCAGCCTGGAACTGCAGCAATGTCATCAAGCTGTCCAGGCAGCCAATCACATAAAAGAATTCTCATGACTGCCAACCAGGAAATAAAAAGCACTAATAATCAAATCACTTAAAAAAAAATTTTACCAGGAGAAAAATAAAGATTGGGGCATACACATGGGGGTGAAGGTAGAAGTATCATGAACAAACTTTTAAATTCTTTTAATTATTTAAAAATCTAACAAATCATAATTAACAATATTCCACATATTTTTTCAGGCCTACCTTGGTTGCTCAGTAGTAGTTAATATCAGATCACCATTAAAAACCCAGTTACACCTAATTGAACAAGGCTGCTATTCGTTCTCCATCATTAGGACATATGTGGGAATGCCTGGTTTACCAACAGTGTACCACTGGGATTGATGTTAGGACCTATGTTCTTTACTATCTTCTATAATGGCATAGATAGAGGGTGTGGGAGCATCGTGGTTATGTTATTGCAACAGTAATTCAAGGGCCTGGACAAATACTCCAGACAATGTCAAATGCATTTCTGGTGTAAATGGTAGAATTTCTGGGAGAGCAGCTTTTGCCCTAATTTTCCTGTCATTTTCAGACATTGGAGATTGGTACATTTTTTAACAGCAGTCACTTCTACTGGAATTTAATGTGTATCTTAGAACAGGTGTAAATCCAGTGTATCTGATTTATGCACCAAATTCCAGTCCACTAAGATGGATCTACACCACTTCCCATCCCACCCCACATACCCTTGCCCAACATTGGACTTTCAGGCTGTTGAAGGTTTAATCATGTTTTCATGATCCTTGTGAAGAGCTTATCAATATCAATCTTAAATAATACAGCAACCCTCCAAGCAACATAGCTAATGCAGCATGGCCTGGTTAGATTGAGGTTCGAACAGTGGGTGGAATCATGATTGGCAATCACAACACAAAAGGATATATTTTTTGTTCATGGATCAGCAAGCTTAGCATTGCCAACTAGGTGCTTGGCCAGCCTTGTGGGATATCCCAATGTTGGTCTCATTACAGATTCAATCAGCTCCCAGCCCATAATAAGCCTATTGGCTGGAATTTACTCTCAGTATGGGAGTGGATGTGGGATGTTGGAAATGTTGCATGGTACAGCTCTCAAAGGCTTCATGTGCTATTTAAAGGTGCTGGTTGATTGTTGCTGAGTAGAAAATGCAAAATGTCTGGCCAGCAATGTTGCCTGTAAAATTATGGTGTGTGTGGCCTGTTTTTTAAGTATGTGGTACCTTTAAATTTCTTTGCGGGGCTGCTGTGAGGCCCTTACCACAGAACAAGGCCTGTGCGATACTTTCCAGGCTACTGTGTGGCCACGCAGACATGCATCTTAGCAGGAACATTGCTAGCCCGTGATGCACAGTACCTCCATTTTCATATAATGTTGCTGCAAGGACCATGGCCTGTTCGACGCCGTAGGCACTTTCTCCACAGCAGAACTAGACACACTGCTTGGCAGGAAAAGGCAGAAAGATTAAATGCTGTGGCAAAGGTTGTGGGAGCCGATGAGATAAAGTAATAGCCTCAGGAAGTCTGCCAAAATAAGGTTTGTCAGTACTTCACTACAGCAAGTAAATGGGCAGACTATACATGCCACAAAGAGTTTCCTCTCACCCTGCTAAATCATGACTGTGGTTGCATATTAAGTCCTCAAAATACAGCTCCTTCCAAGCTTCACATGCAAAGCCATACTGCAGCAAAGCACACTTTATTATTGTCACTTCAAACTGCAACTGTAGTCATGCTACCTTTTGGAAAATTGAGTCCACAATGACCATGAAACACTACCTACCAGCATGGTCCATTTATTTACTCTCACACAAACTGGGAAGTAAGATGGACACTTGGGCTTCATTCTGCATAATTCTTCAAACTTCCAACATCTCAACATTAAAAGACTTGTTTTTAACCCTGCCTGTCCAATGTGAACGGAATAGGCCAATGCTTATAATGGAAGTATCTTGTTTCTTGCTATGTTCACAATGCGCTCATGCCCGCCTCGATTTCAACAATGCAGTTTTTTTTTTAATTTTGCAAAAGGCACCTGTCACAGGCAGACTAGATCCTCATTTACTTGTGGCGGCCAGGAGTCTTATGACATAATTAGTTCCCCAATAATATTTTAACTCCTGATTGCAAACAGCACTGAGCCCACTGATGAAACCTAGTGCCAAGCTTGTGGATCAGGAGGAACAGGAGTTCTCCTTTGGACCCCACAATTAACCCTTCCACCTCCTACCATGGTCTTCATCCCCTGACTTTGATCCACTCTGGACTCTGGCTCTTACCACCATCCCCGCCACCCCCAAAACCACTGACCATACACTAAAGTCACCCAGGCCCTGTGCCACCTGAGTCATGGAGGCCCACTCTGCTTGCCTGATTTGTACTCTGAGTTAAAGTCAGTTTCCTGCTTGTAGGACAAGGCAATGCACAGCAAATGAGAGTAAACTCAAACTGGAGAAGGTTACCTCATTTTAAACCACTGAGTTCATTTTAGACAAGCCATGTTCAGTATTCTGGGGCCTGAGAATGTGAAATGAGCTGAAGTGAAACGGGAGGCCTCATTTCTTTCCTCTTATTCCTTCTTTACTCACTCGCATGAAACCCCTGGCATGATTTTCTATAGGGTTGCAGTTAGTTACAGGGCCCCTGAAACTCCTTGGGAATTCTCCCAATCTCCATATCGTACAACCAACTCCCATCTGAATGTGATGGGAATTACAACCTGGCCAGAATTTTGGATGGTAGGAGTCCTCTGTCAGTGAGCTGAGGTCACAGTCCCTGGCACTATAGTCAGTGGGTTTTTTTTAGAATTAGAACATTACAGCGCAGTACAGGCCCTTCGGCCCTCGATGTTGCGCCGACCTGTGAAACCATCTGACCGACACTATTCCATTTTCATCCATATGTCTATCCAACGACCACTTAAATGCCCTTAAAGTTGGCGAGTCTACTACTGTTGCAGGCAGGGCGTTCCACGCCCCTACTACTCTCTGAGTAAAGAAACTACCTCTGACATCTATCCTATATCTATCACCCCTCAACTCAAAGCTATGTCCCCTCGTGTTTGCCATCACCATCCGAGGAAAAAGACTCTCACTATCCACCCTATCTAACCCTCTGATTATCTTATATGTCTCTATTAAGTCACCTCTCCTCCTCCTTCTCTCCAACGAAAACAACCTCAAGTCCCTCAGCCTTTCCTCGTAAGACCTTCCCTCCATACCAGGCAACATCCTAGTAAATCTCCTCTGCACCCTTTCCAAAGCTTCCACATCTTTCCTATAATGCGGTGACCAGAACTGCACGCAATACTCCAGGTGCGGCCGCACCAGAGTTTTGTACAGCTGCAGCATGACCTCGTGGCTCCGAAACACGATCCCCCTACTAATAAAAGCTAACACACCATATGCCTTTTTAACAGCCCTATTAACCTGGGTAGCAACTTTCAGGGATTTATGTACCTGGACACCAAGATCTCTCTGTTCATCTACACTACCAAGAATCTTCCCATTAGCCCAGTACTCTGCATTCCTGTTACTCCTTCCAAAGTGAATCACCTCACACTTTTCCACATTAAACTCCATTTGCCATCTCTTAGCCCAGCTCTGCAGCCTATCTATGTCCCTCTGTACCCTACAACATCCGTCGGCACTATCCACAACTCCACCGACCTTCGTGTCATCCACAAATTTACTAACCCACCCTTCTACACCCTCTTCCAGGTCATTTATAAAAATGACAAACAGCAGTGGCCCCAAAACAGATCCTTGCGGTACACCACTAGTAACTAAACTCCAGGATGAACATTTGCCATCAACCACCACCCTCTGGTTTTGGGGGTGGCGGGGTGGTGGTAAGAGCTGGAGTCCAGAGTGAATCAATGTCAGAGGAGGGAAAAGCAGGTATTTGTTTTCCTTTTCACTTTTTCACCATGTTTTAATGAGCTTAAGTACTTTACTAAAGTGAAGCTCTCACAACAGTTTGAATGAATTACATTAGGCCAGCCAATAGATCACACATGGAGCTCAAGGTACTAAGGTCAAATGCGAACATTTTCGCATCTCTAAATGCCCATTCCACTACTGTGTCATTGGCCAGGAAACCTGAAATTTTCCCTTAAAAATTTATTTGGAATAATTTAATACTTTTAAAATAAATCCATGTGTTTCTGAATATTCTACCACCTAAAAATAAGCTGTTGGCATTAGCTGATGGTACAAGGACTCGGGGGCACAGATTTAAGCTTTTGGGCATGTAGATGTAGGGGGGATGTAAGGAAGAACTTTTTTATGCAGCTAATGGTAATGACCTGGAACTCGTAAGAACATAAGAAATAGGAGCAGGAGTAGCCCATACAGCCTGTTGAGCCTGCTCCACTATTCAATACAATCATAGCTGATCTTCGGCTTCAACTCCACTTTCCCATTCGCCATATTGCTTGATTCCCTGAGAGACTAAAAAAGTCTATCTCAGCCTTAAACGATGGAGCATCCACAACCCTCTGGAGTAGAGAATTCCAAAGATTCACAACCCGCTAAGCGAATAAATTTCTCCTCATCTCAGTCCAAATTGATCGGTCCCTTATCATGAGACTGCGACCCCATGTTCTAGATTTCCCAGCCAGGGGAAACAACCTCTCACTGTCTACCCTGTCAAGCCCCTTCAGAATCTTGTATGTTTCAATGAGATCACCACTCGTTCTTCTAAACTCCAGAGAATATAGACCCAATTTACTCAGCCTCTCATCAAAGGACAACCCTCTCATTCTAGGGACCAATGTGGTGAACCTTCGCTGTACTGTCTTCAATGCAAGTATATCCTTTCTTAAATATGGAGACCAAAATTGCATACAGTACTCCAGGTGTGGTCTAACCAAAGCCCTGTATAACGTATTTTTGTACTCCAATTTCCTTGCAATACAGGCCAACATGCTATTTGCCTTCCTAATTGCTTGCGGTACCTGTACGCTAACTTTCTGTGTTCCTTGTACAAGTACACCCAAGTCCCTCTGAACACTTACAAGTTTCACGCCTTTTAAAAAAATATTCTGCTTTTCTATTCCTACCACCAAAGTGAATAACCTCACACTTCCTGCACATTATGCTCCATCTGCCACCTTGTTGCCCACTCACTTAGCCTGTCTATATCTCTTTGCAGCCTCTTTGTGTCCTCCTCACAGATTGCATTCTCACCTAGCTTTGTATCATCAGCAAACTTGGATACTTTACTCTCTTCTGTCTAAGTCATTAATCTAGATTGTAAATAGCTGAGGCCCTAGCACCAATCCTTGCAGTACTCCACTTGTTACTGCCTACCAACTTGAAAATGCCATGTTTATCCTTACTCTTTGCTTCTTATCAGTTAATCAATCCTCAATCCATGCTAATATTATTATCCCCAACTCCATGAGCCCTTATCATGCCTATTAACCTTTTGTGTGGCACCTTATCAAATGCCTTTTGGAAATGCAAGTATACTACATCTACTGGTTCCCCTATATCCTCAAAAAACTCGAATAAATTAGTCAAATACGATTTCCCTTTCATAGAACTATGTTGCCTTTGTCTGATCATACTATGATTTCCTAAGTGTACTGTTAAGACTTCCTTAGTAACAGATTCCAGTGCTTTTCCGACGACTGATGCCAGGCTAACTGGTCTGTAGTTTCCAGTTTTCTCTCGCCCTGCTTTTTTAGCTGTGTTACATTTGCTAACTTGCAATCTGCTGCGACCATTCTAGAATCTGGGGAATTTTGGAAAATTGTAACCAGTGCATCCACTATTACTGCAGCTCCCTCTTTTAAAACCCTAGCATGGTAGGCCATCAGGTCCTTGGGATTTGTCAGATTTTAGTCTCTTAAGTTTCTCGCTGCCTATGAGAGTGGTAGAAACAGAGATGATCAATGATTTCGGAAGGAAATTGGATGAGCGGGGGAAGGGTGGGACAGCAATCCCACTCACCTCCTGATTGAGGCCAGTTAAAGTACTTAAGCTCATTAAAGCTTGTTGGAGGTGGAGGCTGCAGTTATGAAGGGAGCGCCTGGGTTACACATGCTGTCTGTTGTTGACCAGCTGAAGGGAGACGGATACAGAGTGGAAAGCTAGTTATGGCTGCCCCAGGGCAGTACCCCAGCCCTATAAATGGGTCAATGGAGCAAAAGGAGACTTGGCATTTGGAAAGAAGGTCCTTTAGGGCTGCACAGGTAGCATGGGCAGTCAGATCTCGGGCATTGTCACCCAGCAGCATCATGGGGGAAGAAGACCAATGGGCAAGGCTGCCAATTATAATAGGGCAGCCACCTTTCCAAAAAGAAGGCTGCAGCTGGCAATGAGGGCGCGACTGTCAAAATTTGGGCCCAGTCTGATAAGGGGTAATACCCTCTGCAGGAAGGGTGGAGCCCTGGGCATCAGGAGAGCACAAGAGAGTAAAGACAGTCAGGAAGACTACAGAGGACATACCCTCAACACAGGATCTATCGCTGAAGACCTTACATTTCAGAGTGCTGGCCTCCATGCCCTGCCTGTAGCCCTCAAAGTTACTGAACTTCTTCATTTCTGTCTCCTTCCAAGGATCAGCGACAGACCTTAGTGGCATCTCATAAATGGCAACACACCACTGCATCTTTGCCCTCTTTGCCAGAGCTGGACAGTACATTCATTTCATGACAGATGCAGCCTCGCAGGGGCAGAGGGCATTGGGTTTTGCCACCATCACTGGATTCCCACAGGTGCAGGGTATCATTGATTGCACCCATGTGACCATCAAGGCATCGAGTGACCCACCAGTAAGATTCATCAATAGGAAGGGCTTCCACTCCCTCAACCTCCAACTGGTCTGTGATCACAAAAGAGCTTCTTCCATGTGTGCACTCGCTTTCCTGGAAGCTGCCATGACTCCTTCATCCTCCACCAGTTCAGCCTTCCTCAGATCTTCATTCCAACTCCCAAAATTTAATGGACAGATCTTAGGGGACAAGGAATATCCCTTGAAGACATGGTTACTGACCTCTCTGCTAGAGTTTGAGACACAGAAGCAATACAACCAATGTCACCTGCTCACTACAACTGCCATTGCACAGGCCATCGGGATTCTGAAGATATGGTTCCGGTGCCTGGGCCAGTCCAATATCCTCCAGTACCCTCTTGCAAGGGTCTCCCTCATTGTGGTGGTCTGCTGTGCTCTCCATAACATGGCCCTCCAGAGAGGTGTGCACCTAGAGGACAGTGGGGCCTTTGAAGGAGATAGCTCATTAGAGGAGGAGCAGGAGGTGAGAGAAGAAGTGAAGTGGAGGTGGAGGGAGATAACGACAAACAGTGAGGTGCCCTGGCTGCGCAACGAGGTGGCCGGGCACAGTTTGGGGTGCAAAGGTCTTGGTAGGAAGCCATAAATGTCAGGGATCTCCTAATCCAGGAATGTTTTGACTGAGCCTCCCTGATCCAGGTTGAGGGACATGGCATGGAAAGGGAGTCTGAGATACCTGTGTCAGCATATGCATGGAAGACTCAGCCTGGACCATCTAATCACTTGCTGTCAATGAAGAAAGCACGTTTGCCCAGAGGCTTTACCCTCACTGTGGAGGATTCTATTATCTCTTTCACCAGCTCATAACACATTCCCTGTCATGGCATCAATAAAAGAATTCCCAGACATCTGGCTTAAAGCGTTGTAATTTATACAGTGCATATTGAGGAAAACAAGAGACGGAAACAATAAGAACACATCCCAGCGATCCACTAAATACTCTGCGCAACGCAGTGGCCTCCTCCTGCCATCCTCTGGGAAAAGGTCCACCCTCCTCTCCCTCACAGCCTCCAAAATTACATCCAGACGGACATCGACAAAGGGAGGGACAGCCCTGCCCAGGATACCAGGCCTCCAGCTTTCAGGTGTCATCTCGCTTCCCTCTGCTGCTGTGGAAGGCTTTGGTACAATCAGCAGGTTTCTCCCTTAGGACAACCAGCAGCCTCAATGATGACTGCCATGGGGGGTCTATCAGTCCCACACTTCACCTGACCCACCTCTGGTCCAACCTCCAGTGGCTCTAATTGGACAGGAAACCTGCCTCCTTATCAATTAAGGGCTCACCCCCATGACAATCTTAACTATAATCAGTTTCCCACTGGAGTCGGGCTGCTGACTAGAAAACAATCCCAACTCCTGTTTCCCGCCTCCATGGCGATAATGCAGCCCTGTGACTCAATGACTTGCAATGCACAATATTGCTTTATGAGATGTGGGTGTCATTGGCATTTATTGCCCATCCCTGATGGCCCTTGAGAAGGTGATGGTTAGCTGTCTTCTTGAACCACTACAGTCTGTGTAGTGTAGGTACACCCATAGTGCTGTTAGAGAGGAAGCTCCAGGATCTTAAACCAGCAACAGTGAAGGAACGGCAATATAGTTCCAAGCTAGGATGGTGCGTGGCTTGGAGAGGAACTTGCAGGTGGTGGTGTACCCATGTGCCTGCTGTTTTGTCCTTCCAGGTGGTAGAGGTCGTAGTTTTGGAAGGTGTTGTAAGGGAGCCTTTGTGAATTGCTGCAGTGCATCTTGTAGCTGGTACATGCTGCTGCGGTGCATCTTGTAGCTGGTACATGCTGCTGCAGTGCATCTTGCAGCTGGTACATGCTGCTGCAGTGCATCTTGTAGATGGTATACACTGCTGCCATTGTGCAGCAGTGGTGGAGGGAGTCAATGTTTAAGATGGTAGATGGGCTGCTGATCAAGTGGGCTTCTTTATCCTGGGTGGTGTGGAGCTTCTTGAGTGTTTTTGGAACTGCACTTATCCAGGCAAGTGGACAGCATTCCAGTTTAAAATGAGCTTGTTTTCTATCTGTTTGCTATTGCTCATATTACTTACTATATATTTAGAATGAATATAAGAACACAAAAGGACCTGATATTTATAGCCTTTTAAATGAAAGAAATATCAAAAAATCTGTAGTAAGTTCAACTCCTATCCATGTTTTATGCAGACTAAATTACTCCAATGTCCTCACTAATTCACCATGCTCCTTCATACGCAAACTGCAACTCGTCCAAAACTCTGCTGCCCACTCTGTTCCACATGAAGTCTTGTTCATCCATTACGCCAGTTCTCACCAACTTCCACAAACTCCTTGTTCTCCCAAATCACTACTTCAAAATCCTTTCATGTGTTCACCTTCCCCTCAGCTCTTCAACCTTCCTGGCTCTACACATCAGTCTATGCCCTTCTGTCCTCCAAGTCTGGCTTCCTGTGTATCCATTTGCCTTTGCTCCTTAGTGTGAGTCCTACTCTCTGGAACTCTTCCCCACCCCGTCCCAATCACTTCTGCCTTGTTACTTCTGTCCCGATCATCAAAAGTCTATTTTTTCAAACATACCTTTCAGCCTTCTCCACTAATTCTTTCTCTACTAAGACATTTATTATGTTAAAGGATTTATATAAATCTAAGTTGCTAATTGTAGTGCTGAAACACATTAATTAAAACACATTAAGGATGGCAGAACAGGTGAGGTGTCACGGCTGCAGCACCTGGGAGCTCCTGGATGTCAGTGTGGTTCAGGACAAACACATCTGCAGTAAGGGTCATTGAACTGGAGACCGAGCTGCAGACACTGCAACACATCAGGGAGGGGGCAAATTACCTGGACATTTTGTACCAGGAGGCGGTCACACCACTTAGGATAGAGTCTTCTGATTTGGTCAGTGTGGCTGCAGCTGAGGCAGGTAAGGGGACCCAGAGGGCAGGAGTGCAGGAGCCTCAGCCTTTGCAATTGTCTAACGGGTCTGAGGTTCTTTCAGCTTGTTTGGATGAGAGTGGGGACTGCAGGGTGAATGAGCAATCTGACCAAGGCACCATGGTACAGGAAACCATTTAAGTGGAGGGAGAAAAAAGAAATGTAGTGGTAGTAGGGGACAGTATAGTTAGGGGGATTGACACTGTTCTCTGTGAGAGTGAGAGTCCAGACGGCTGTGTTGCCTGCCCAGTGCCAGGGTTCAGGGCATCTGCTCAGGGTAGGAGAGGAACTTACAGTGGGAGGGGAAGGATCCAGTCGTCATGGTCCATGTAGGAACCAACGACATAGGCAGGACAAGGAAAGAGGTTCTGCATCGTCAGTATGAGCAACTAGGCACCAAATTAAGAAGCAGAACCCCAAAGGTAATATTCTCTAGATTATTACCTGAGTCACATGCCAATTGGCACAGGGCAAATAAGGTTAGAGAAAAGAATGCGTGGCTCAAAGACTGGAGTGGTAGAAGTGGGTTCCGGTTCATGAGGCACTGGCACCAGTATTGGGGAAAGTGGAAGCTGTCCCATTGGGGTGGCCTACACCTGTACTGTGCTGGGGCTAGTGTTTTAGCAAGCTGCATAACTAAGGAAATAGAGTTTTAAACTGAATAATGGGGGCAAGGGATCAAATTTGGGAAGATATGGTAAATCAAGGAGTAGAGACAAGGCAAGAGAGAAAGGTATTAATATGGGAAATGATAAACAGACTGTGACAGGAAGGGACAGAACATACAAATCTAAGAGTAAATCAGCAGATGAGGCTAGAGGTTACAAAAATAATAAAAGGACAAAACTAAAGGCTCTGTATCTGAATGCACATGGCATTCAAAACAAAACAGATAAAATGAGAGCGCAAACAGAAATAAATAAGTACAATTTTGGCCGTTACAGAGACATGGCTGCAAGATGACATAGATTGGGACCTGAATATTGAACGGTACATGACATTCAGGAAGGACAGGAAGCTAGGAAAAGTTGAAGGGGTAGCTCTGTTCATTAATGATGGTATTAGCGCAATAGAGAGGGCTGAGCTAAGTTCAGGAAGCCATGATGTAGAAGCAGTTTGGGTAGAGATGAGAAATCATAAAGACAAGAAGTCACTTGTGGGGGTGGTGTACAGGCCACCTAAAATTAACCACACTGTAGGATGGGATATAAAGGAAGAAATAATGGCAGCTTGTCAGAAAGGTACACCGATAATTATGGGGGATTTTAACCTACATATAGACTTGAAAAATCAGATAGGCAGAGGTAGCCTAGATGAGGAGTACATAGAATGTTTTCGGGATCACGTCAATGCAGTGATCATAATATGATTGAATATTACATCCAGTTTGAGGGAGAGAAGAGTGGTTCCAAGACTAGTATTTTAAACTTAAATAAGGGCAATTATGAGGGCATGAAAGCAGAGCTAGCTAAATTGAACTGGCAAATTAGGTTAAGGGATAAGTCATTAGAGATGCAATGGCACACATTTAAGGGGATTTTTCAGAATACACAGAATAGATACATTCCAACGAGAAAGAAAAATTCCAAAGGTGGGACCCACCATCTGTGGTTAACTAAAACAGTTAAAGATAGTATCAAACTTAAAGAAAAAGCCTATAATTGATCAAAGATGGGAGGCAGGTCAGAAGATTGGACAGAATTTAATAAACAGCAAAGAATGACTAAAAGATTGATAAGGAAGGTAGAATTAAAGTACAAGAGAAAGCTAGCTAGATATATAAAGACAGACAGTAAGAGTTTCTATAGATATTTTAAAAAGAAAAAAGTTAACAAAGTGAGTGTTGGTCCTATAGAAAGTGAGTCTGGAGAATTAATAATAGAAAATAAGGAAATGGCAGATGAATTGAACAGATATTTTGCATCGGTCTTCACTATTGAAGATACAAGTAACATCCCAGTATTAGCTGTAAGTCAGGAAATGGAAGGGAGGGAGGAACTCAAGAAAATTACAATCACCAGGGAAGTGGTACTGAACAAATTGTTAGAGCTGTGGGCTGACAAGTCCCCAGTCCTGATGGACTTCATCCTCGGGTGTTAAAAGAAGTGCTAGTGAGCTAGTTGATGCATTAGTTTTAATTTTCCAAAATTCCCGAGATTCGGGGAAGGTTCCGTTAGATTGGAAAATAGGGAATGTAACTCCTTTATTCAAAAAGGGAGGGAGACAGAAAGCGGGAAACTACAGGCCAGTTAGCTTAACATCTGTCTTAGGGAAAATGTTAGAAGCTATTATTAAAGATATTATGGCAGGGAATTTAGAAAAATTGAAGGTAATCAGGCAGAGTCAACATGGTTTTGTGAAAGGGAAATCATGTTTAACCAATTTATTGGAGTTCTTTGAGGGAGTTACATCAGCTGTGGATAAAGGGGATGTATTGTACTTAGATTTCCAGAAGGCATTTGATAAGGTGCCACATCAAAGGTTATTACAGAAAATAAAAGCTCATGGTGTAGGGGGTAACATATTGGCATGGATAGAAGATTGGCTAGCTAACGGGAAACAGAGAGTAGGCATATTTTCTTGTTGGCAAGATGTAACGAGTGGTGTGCCACAGGGATCTGTGCTGGGGCCTCAACTTTTTACAATTTAGATAAATGACTAAGATGAAGGGGCCAAAGGTATGGTTGCTAAATTTACTGATGACACAAAGATAGATAGGAAA
The DNA here is from genome assembly GCF_036365525.1 of Heterodontus francisci. Lineage (NCBI taxonomy): Eukaryota > Metazoa > Chordata > Chondrichthyes > Heterodontiformes > Heterodontidae > Heterodontus > Heterodontus francisci. The sequence goes on from NC_090389.1 coordinate 67,763,473, forward strand.
GTAACTTGTAAAGAGGACATAAGAGGGCTACAAAGGGATATAGATAGGTTAACTGAGTGGGCAAAGACCTGGCAAATGGAGTATAATGTGGGAAAGTGTGTGATTGTCCACTTTGGCAGGAAGAATAAATAAAGAAGCATATTATCTAAATGGTGAGAGATTGCAGATCTCTGAGATGCAGAGGGATCTGGGTGTCCTAGTGCATAAATCGCAATAGGTTAGTATGCAGGTACAGCACCTAATTAGGAAAGCTAATAGAATGTTATCGTTTATCGCAAGGGGAATTGAATACAAAAGTAGGGAGCTTATGCTTCAGCTATACAGGGCATTGATGAGACCACATCTGGAGTACTGTGCTCAGTACTTGTCTCCTTATTTAAGGAAGGATGTAATTGCGTTGCAGGCAGTACAGAGAAGGTTTACTAGACTAACACCTGGAATGGGCGGGCTGTCTCACGAGGAAAGATTGGTTAGGGTAGGCTTGTATCCGCTGGAATTTAGAAGAGTAAGAGGCAAATTGATTGAAACATGTAAGATCCTGAGGGGCCTTGACAGGGTGGATGTGGAAAAGATGTTTCCCTTGTGGGAGAATCTCAAACTAGGGGTCACTGTCTGAAAATGAGGGGTCGCCCATTTAAGACAGAGATGAGGAAAAAAAATTTCTCTCAGAGGGTCATGAGTCTTTGGAATTCTCTTCCTCAAAAGGCAGTGGAAGCAGAGTCTTTGAATATTTTTAAGGCAGAGGTAGATAGATTATTGATAAGCAAGGGGGTGGAAGGTTATTGGGGGTAGGTAGAAATGTGGAGTAATCAGTTCAGCCATGAGCTTATTGAATGGCGGAGCGGGCTCAAAGAGCCAAGTGGCCTACTCCTGCTCCTGCTCCTAATTCATAGGTTCGTATGAAACAATAGTAGGTTTTAATATGGTTACAGAGGTAATCTCAGTCTTTAGTTTACAAATAAATACACTAAAAATTAAAAGTATTTATGGATAAAAGAACTCCCACAGCCCTCCTGCATAAAATGTAATTTTCTAGACACGTTGTGAACATACCAGCTGCAAACCAGTTGGTGTAGATCAGCCTAAGCACTGCGTATATGCAAAATGTGTATGTTCGCACATTACAAATCTACCTGCTGCTAGAAATTGATTATTTAATCTTTGGCATTCAATATCATTGTTAAAGAAATCACTTGGGATAAGTTAATGCCAATGCTTATGTTGGGGGTGCTCCCAGCAAATACATAATAACTCAGTGATGGAGCTTGGATTGGGAGAACAGTGCTCAGCAAGGATGAGGTATGAATGATATTCCTGAAAGTACCAAGCTGCATGCTCAATGGTCTAGACTTGCCAACTGGCCAATTGCCATCTGTGACGACAAGAGATATTTAAAGCAAATGTTGCTGAAAAACAGATGATATTAAATTAAAAAACCTCAAGCAAATTATGAAGTTCAGAATAAGATGGGAGTCAAGAAAATAGTTAATAAAAGCATCTGTTCTTTGAAGCTGGGGACTTTGAAAATAAATCTTAGAAATGGTGATGTTTCCAATGTTTTATGTTGGAGAAAAGAAGTGAAGGCCACCAATGCGTGTGCCATCTACAAGATGGACTGCAGCAACGCACCAAGGCTACTCAGGCAGCACCTTCCAAACCCGTGACCTCTACCACCTAGAAGGACAAGGGCAGAAGATGCATGGGAACACCACCGCCTGCAAGTTCCCCTCCAAGCCACACACCATCCTGACTTGGAGCTGTATCGACGTGCCTTCACTGTTGCTGGGTCAAAATCCTGGAATTCCCTTCCTAACAGCACTGTGGGTGTACCTACCCCACATGGACTGCAGCAATTCAAGAAGGCAGCTCACCACCACCTTCTCAAGGGCAATTAGGGATGGGCAATAAATGCTGGCCTGGCCAGCGATGCCCACTTCCCACGAAATGAATTTTTAAAAAAATGAACTTGATGAATAGTATCATTGAATGGCAGAATGATGAAAGATCCAAAATGGTTCTTGAGGGATGGAGAAGTTTCATAGCAGAGTCAATCTGGCAGTCACTTATTTTCTTTAGGAGAGTATTTGTCACGTTGATGTTGAAAAGAAATATTAGAGTTTATGGAATCTGTCTGTAGTATATCAAAGGTGAAATACAATCATAAATGAACAGGAAAAGTGACAGTCAGTATTAGCCATATATAGGACATTATGGTCCAGAAATTCAGAAGCACCCATTTTTGAGATTGTGTGAAGTGTGGCGTAGAATCCCTGCACCAGAACGGAGACGCCTGAAGAATCCTCAATGTTGAGTTTGGGGTTTCTTTAACATGAAGCTGGTGTGGCTTAAGGAGTCCTCTGACACCAGCAGCAACCATCAGGTAAGGGAAGATCAGGTTGTGGGGGGATGGGGGGGGAGGTGGTGAGAGAAAGATCAGGCTTTGGGAAGGGATTAGTGACTGGGTTGCAGGGGAGTGGGAAGAGAGATCACAGACCTCAGGGGGACAATTGGGTCTTGGGAGAGAAAATCACGGGGAGAGCTCACAGGCGTCAGTTAGGGGGGAGCACGATCTGTGACTATGGGGGTGGGAGTGGCGATCAGGAGCGGTGTAGCAACAGCAAATTGCAGTGCCGTGGAGAGCAGTGGCCATGGGGACCATCCTGCTGGACAGCACCATGCTGTGCTGTGCAAGTGAAGCGCAGGGCATTCGAAAATTGTAAGCAAGAATTGCAGGACCCTAATTTAAATGAGCTATTCTGTTGTTAAAATGTTCCTGACGTGTGGTCCTGCCATAAATGCATCTCCTTTTTCCAATATGGTGGGTGGCATACTTCCTGCCTGTCATACTGGAGGCTGAGGAGACTGTTTAGCACTCAATAAGCGAATGTTACGTGCCTGAATTCCTAGGCCTGTACAATTCATCTCAGTGGATCGATACTAACAGAGGACCTGGAAATGGCATTATGGTGTATTATTGTGTTAAGTTTGGTGATAGTCCATCAGAAATGCTGCAAACATGATCATAGCCAGGACCCAGCTCTGAGCCATTGCCTCTGCCTGTCCTTCCTAGACCATGGGCTGGATTTAGTCCGGAAGTTGCAGGTCCCTACATCAGGACCAGAAGCGGGTGTGGCTTTTGTTTGAGGCATAAGTGTCTGGCCACACCTGATCAGTGGCAGCCGGCCAATTAAGATTAATAAGGCATGGGGGCCAACCAATGAAGTGGACGGTGGCGGGCGCAGAGGCGGTGATGGCGGCATCAACAGGTGCTGGCGCCATATTTAAAGGGCTGCCAGTCCGGAATTTAATAAATGATTTTGAACTGCAAGATTTTCTTCAGGGAAGAAAGGCAACACAACCATGGTGGAAGGAAGACCCCAGGTGGCCCCACGCTTTAGTGATTCCTCCCTCCAAGTTCTCCTCCAGGCTGTAAGGGATAGGCAGGAGGTTCTTTTCCCAAGGGATGGGAGGAAGAAACTGGCACACCTGACCAAGCAAGCCTGGCTGCAGATAACGGAGGAGGTCAGCAGATGTGGGGTCACTCGAAGGACCTGGATCCAGTGGCTCAATGACCTCCTCCGACCAACAAAAGTGAGTACCTCATAAATAGGGCCCTACTAAATTCAGTCAATGTTTACAAATTTCATGGTCAGAATATTTTAAGCATCGTGAATTTCACGATTTTACATATTGAAATCTTGAACATCACAAAAAAACCATGAAAATGATCTATTTAAAACAAAAAAAGGACAAGGGAGGTTTCTGGTTTCAATGGCATTTATTGTATACTCAAAATCTATTATGAAAAGCTGACTATAAACTGGTCACATTCTGACTGAAGTCAGTGGTTCAGTATGAACATGGAGCAACCTGCAACTATCTCTTTCTTCGTTCCCGGTCGCTGCGTTGTGAACAGCTGTCTGTGTTTAGACACAGCTCTCTCCACATCCAGAGTTTGTTGGAATTGTCAGACAGTGCCGTGCTAGCCTTGCAAGCTGGGAGATTCTGCATTCCACAGAGTTCTAAAACTGCAGCACAGGCAAAGTACAATCTGCTTCTTTTATAAACAGGAATCTCCAGCCTACAGTTCTTGTCAAAGGCATTTGTCAACAAATGAGTTTAAATCCACCATCAACAGGTGCATTTGTGCAGGGTGAAAGATATGCACAGCTTTCAGGAAATATAGGGACAGGTGGGGATGTTTGGTAGGAATATGGGATTAGTGTAGGATTAGTATAAATGGGTGGTTGATGTTCGGCACAGACTCGGTGTGCCGAAGGGCCTGTTTCAGTGCTGTATCTCTTAGGGCGGCACAGTGGCGCAGTGGTTAGCACCGCAGCCTCACAGCTCCAGGGACCCGGGTTCGATTCCAGGTACTACCTGTGTGGAGTTTGCAAGTTCTCCCTGTGTCTGCGTGGGTTTTCTCCGGGTGCTCCGGTTTCCTCCCACAAGCCAAAAGACTTGCAGGTTGATAGGTAAATTGGCCATTATAAATTGTCACTAGTATAGGTAGGTGGTAGGGAAATATAGGAACAGGTGGGGATGTTTGGTAGGAATATGGGATTAGTGTAGGATTAGTATAAATGGGTGGTTGATGTTCGGCACAGACTCGGTGGGCCGAAGGGCCTGTTTCAGTGCTGTATCTCTAATCTAATCTTGTTGAATCCTCTGAGCTGCTTTTTCTTCCCTATAGCAGTAATATTGTTTGAGCTTCTTTGCCATGCAAGAAAACATCTGTTGAGCACAAGCATTAAATTCAGCATCATCAGAGTGTTGTTCATTTGACTGTGCTTAAGCCCAGAACAGTACATCCATTACTTTATTTATTTAGGGGTGACAGTAGCATAGTGGTATTCACTGGTGTTCAAATCCCACCACAGCTGGTGGAATTTAAATTCAATTAATATTTAAAAATCTGGAATTGAAAGCTAGTCTCAGTAATGGTGCCATGAAACTGTCATCAATTGTTAGAAAAACGCACCTGGTTCACTAATGTCCTTTAGGGGAAGGAAATCTGCCGTCCTTACCTGTTCTGGCCTACATGTGACTCCAGACCCACAGCAATGTGGTTGATTCTTAACTGCCCTCTGGAATGGCCCAGCAAGCCACTCAGTTGTCAAGGGCAATTAGGGCTACAAATGCTGGCCTTGCCAGCGATGTCCACATCCCATGGAAGAGTTAAAAAAAAGGGAAGCATTATGGATTGTGACGTGTTGCGATTCAAACCAAGTGATTAAATCCATCATCCGTATAGCATTCTTGTCAACAAAATGAACTTTCTCATTAAGCTGAGCATCATTTAGAAGGGTTACAATGTCTGTTAAAACCTGTGTTTTCAGTATCAGTGTGAGCTTTTCTGAGACAAAATCTGAGTAGTATTTCAGGTGAGCTGCATGATACTGTAGTGCCCAAAACCAAGAATTCCAACATGTAATTACTGGCTCTGGAGGAATGGCAACGTTTTGTTCCCCAATTTCAACCATTTCAGCCGCATTTGCAATGAGTTGCCTGTATCGAAGCTTGCGGCTGGGGCAGTGTTTGAAGATCTCTTCATGTAGCTGACCTGTTTGTCAACGTTATCAAACTTGCTTTTCCACAGATCACTGACAAGAGAAATTATATGTGATTACATGTAATATGGGCAACATTAAGCATTACACCTTGGAGCGCAGATTTGAAAGATTTTGACAAGTAAGTTGCATTGTAACTAATGGTTGAAATCTGCACCGTATTTTGATATTTTGAAATGGTTTTGTTATCGCTTGGATAACTGTGGTGTAATTAACAGCTTCTAAGTGGACGCAGCCTGCGAGCACCGTTTCTAGCTTTCCTGACTGTACATTTTGGCCTTACCAGACATAAAATCAACCAAAACATGCAGCAAGTTGTCTTACTCATGTCTGCAGTTCTTTTCCCCTTGCCTGAGGAAGGATATACTTGCCATAGAGGGAGTGCAGCGGAGGTTCACCAGACTGAGTCCTGGGATGGTGGGATTGTCTTATGAGGAGAGATTGAGGAACTGGGCCTGTATTCTCTGGAGTTTAGAAGAATGAGAGGCGATCTCATGGAAACTTACAAAATTCTTAAAGTGATAGACAGGGTAGATGCAGAGAGGATGTTTCCCCTGGCTGTGGGGTCTAGAACCAGGTGACACAATCCCAGAATAAAGGGCAAGCCATTTAGCACTGAGATGAGGAGGAACTTCTTCACTCAGAGTGTGGTGAATCTTTGGAATTCTCTGCCCCAGAGGGTGGTGGAAGTTCAGTCACTGAGTAAGTTCAAGACAGAGATCAATAGATTTTAGTTGGTAATGACATCAAGGGATATGGGGATAGTGCAGGAATATGGTGTTGAGGTAAACAATCAGCCATGATCCAGAATGGCAGAACAGGCTCAAAGGGCTGAATGGCCTACACTTGCTCCTATGTTCCTATGGTCATCAGTGGACTCATCACAAATAATTACAAAAGACTACATGCATTAATCTGAGACTTCATCTCCTCACAATGTGTAGCAAAAACGTTTGGTATGTAGTCCTGTCGTCGTTTATTTGCACTCGGCAAGCAACCACCATTTTGCACATTACGTTGAATGAATACTTGCAGCTTTGGGTGATCAAGTTTTTCCAATGGTATGTTGGCAAAAGCATCCACAAGTTCCATTGTAAACAACTGACGATTTTCTGAGCTCTCTGTCAACTTCTTCAAAAGCGATAAAATCGTTGCTTTTTTTTTGCGTGTTCGTTTTCCAGCAGTGCGGTATTGGATGCTCTCTTTCTGCTGCGATGGCTTTGAGACTGTAAGTGGCGCTGAACCATTGCCTATCATGTGTGATCCAACAACACATTGCAACTTGTACAAAACAGTATTCCACCATTGGCATGCACAATTTGGCTTCCAAATTCTTTCATTTGATGTGCTGCAGTAATGGTTGTGGCCGTTTTTTATTTGCTCATTCTGGCATTCTCACTTGTCTGCTAATACTTGAGACTGCTGCTCTCAAAACTGCACCAGAAGCCCTACCTCATCTACCAATCAGCAAGGTGAAACTTGTGTTAATCACAAAGGCGCAAAGTTTGCAACATGCCCAGCAATCAGTGAGGTGAGCCTTGTGTCAATGAATAAAGCGCGTGAAGTTTGCAAAATGGCCAATTTCAGGGAGGACCCAAGATTTCATGGTCCGTGGTGCATTTTTCATGGCTGTGAATTTGGTAGCGCTCTATTCATAAACTCTTGACCTCTTGGGCCTTGCATGTGTCGGGGGAGGATGCCTTGGGTGAAGAAGGAGTGCCCACCCAGTCCTGGGCAAAGGGTCAGGGCATAAAGACACGCTGCCTTAGGCTAAATGGTGTTGAAAAGCACCCATTTGTCATTGAAGAACCTACAATTTCCACGCAAAGGGGTCACAAGTAGGAGGCATCGTTGTGCCCCCATCAATAACTGCTGGACCACTCCCAGCATAGATCTTGGGCTTGTCCTCACTGGCAGCCCACCTTTGTGTCAGCAGGAGAAGATAGAACACAATCGCAGAGAGCGGGCCAAGATCGGCAGTGGACTGCCACATCTCCATGTACTGAGCCCGATGGAGGAGGAGCTGCCAGGCTCAATACCTTTCTGGGATGGGTGGGGTGGGGGGGGGGGGGGCGGGGGAGTGGTTGCCTGTACCACCAACCTTGGGTTAACCAGCATCCCCTGGTATTTCCAGCATGTCTGGCTGGGGGAGTGCCGCAGATTCACCCACTCCTGGAGGCCTCACCTCCTCACAACGTGAACTTCGGTGGGGGAGGTGGCAGAATTCAAAAGCAAGAACGATCCTGGTATAAATGTCAAGATTGTGCCTCAATGACTGAATAAATATCCAGGATTTTACCATGCTTGCCCCCTCTTCCTAACAACATCCTAAAGGTAGGCCAGGAATAAATCATTCAGGTGTTGGTTAACAGCACCTTCACCTTTGAATCAGCAGGTTCTGAGGTTAAACTCCACTAAAGGACTTTCATGATCCACCCTGACACTTCAGAACAGCACTGAAAGAGCAGTGTACTGTCAGAGCTCCTGTCTTGCAGGTGAAACATTAATTTATGGCTCTGTTCATCTGTTTAGGTGAATGTAAATGTTTCCACAGCACTATAGGAAGAGGGAACAGGGAATACAATGGTGCCCTGGCAAACCTTCATCTCTCAACTAACAGGTTAAATGGTTGTCTTATTTATTGTTTGTGAAACTTTGACTGCTGCATTTGCCCACATAACTACAGTGTCTTCATGAACAGGGTAGTGGAAATCTCAAAGACTCTCCCAAAAATATGTTGAGGCTTGTTCAATGGAAAATTTCAAAACTGAGATTTGTAGATTTTTTGTTAGGTGAGGGTATTAAGGGTTACGGAGCCACGGCAGATAAATGGAATTAGGATACAGGTCAGCTGCAATCTAATTGAATAGCAGAACAGACTTGAGGAACTGAATCGCCTACTCCTGTTCCTATGTTCCTATCAAAGCCAATTCTTCACAGACAATGCACAGCCTGTCTTTCTTTTACTATACTTCATCCTCTTTATGTCTAGGGGCAGGGAATCCAAACCAATGGCAAACCTTCAAGAATATCAAGAACTGGGTGTTGAAATTCCCCTGGTACTGCCTGGGGAATGTGTTTGCGTCAGATTCCTCTGAGCACTATTTTAATGAAGCTGTAAACTTGTTTAAAGTAAGAGTTAAACTCTTTGTTAAAATACTGAACATAGAAATTCGAAACAACTGTATCAACCAGTGTGAAAAGAATGGGGATGATCTTTAAATTCCCTCCAAATTCGATGTGAGGTTTGCGGAGCAGCTATGCTGCCCACCCAAAGGTAACATTCAGAAACCCAAACCCGCTTTTCGATTCGGGTTTCATTTCAATGTTGCCAGTGAGCTGCAGGTACCAAATGGGCATCCCACTGTAGCTTGCCAGTTATGGCTGAGCAAAAATTGAGTATCTTCCACGATGAGCTGAAGTGATTTATGACTTTAACCCATTATAGGGACAAAACCAAATCAGACGTACATCCCTATGAATCTCCCTTAATTAAGCTCAAACCAGACAAATTCTTATAGACACTTATTTGGGTCCAAAGAATTGAACTAGTCTTCCCTCAAAGAAAGAAAACTAACAGAGAATATTACCATCTTTTGGATAGCCTATTTTTTAATAATTATGGCTAAGTCATAAATATCCCAGATATTATAAGAGTCTGGGAAACTCTCTTCAACACGTATCTCTCCACTTAAAGAGACACAGAGATGGGGTTCTTGTAGTTGTATACAAAATACTACATGAGACGATGTATTAACTTTTATATATTTATTAAAGAATTGAACATGCAATACACTTTTAAGTGGATAAGTATATCACAATATCAAATATTATTAAGAGATGTAACACATAATCTTATTTCTAAAATCGAATCCAAAAGTTTAATCTTGCTAATATTACAGCAAAATATCTTTGAATATCCATCAAAATTTAAAGTAAACATTTACCTTAAATTCCCCGAGTAAGCCATAGGGTGAGAAGTATTGATGAGGAATTCAACACTTCTAATTTTTGCTTCAGAAACCCTCATGTTTATACTGTTCCTAAGGTATTATCTGACCTTTTAACATATAGGTGTTACCTTTCTGTCTGTGTTTTTCCTGCTTTTAAGATTCATATATGGTAATATCATTAATTAACATCTCCACTTAATGTTTTACTGGAATTCCTCTGCTCTTGAAGTTGTGAGCATTTACCTTGTCAAAATGTTTATAATTGTGTAAACTTGTCATCTGTTCCTGTAAGTACTATTCCATTTTATTATTTTATTATCTATAATTGTCTTTTTATGGTACCTTGTAGCAACCTTTTGAATCAATCTGTCTGCATCACCAACCCCATCAACTAATTGACATTTTAACTCTACCTTCTTAAAGGGGAATTTCAGTGAGTCTTGAAAACTGACCATTTATTCAATCTTTAATTCTAAAAGGTATAATATATTAACTATATCTAAGTTCTGCCTAATTAAGCCTATTATACCTATGTTTCATCACAGAGCTGGTCAGCAGGTTGGGCCTTTGAAGCGATTCCTCTCAGGTGAGCCAATTACTTTTCATGGATTCAGGAGGAGCTGTCCTGCTCTTCCTGGCCCCCACAAAAATGAATGTTAAAAATGTCATTAGTCGATTTTTCAGCAGCCTCCAGTCCCTTTAGTTTACTTATCTATTCATATGTGACGGCTGTAGTGAATAACAGTGTGTAAACATATTCATCAGCAGAGTTGTTCTGTTTTGACACATGGGCACACGTAAGAGATTTTACTTAGTGTCATACATACGTTTGGTCAGTTAATTAAGAATCATCCTAACCGAAAAAAGGAGCAATTTTAGATATTGGAAACAAGGAATATCACCCAATTTTCCCTGATACTGGACCCCCACCCAATTTTTCATCTTTATGTCTGGTGGACAGCGGGACTATCCACCCTAAAATGGAGCTGTTTAAATGAGGTGGTAACAATATGATTACATCATACATTTTCCATAAAGTGCTGGAAATTCTGATGAAAGGTCACTGACCTGAAACGGTAACTTTGCTGCTCTCTCCACAGATGCTGCCAGACTTGCTGAGTATTTCCAGCACTTTTTGGTTTTATTTCAGATTTCCAGCATCTGCAGTCTTTTGCTTTTATTATATTATCATACATTTTCCATCCTATTTTCCATTATTATCATCTCATTTACATTCAATATCAATCATGCCCATATAAATAGGCATTCAGGAATATTAGGTACTAGGGTAAAAGGGAGAAGTTGATTTAAAAGGCACCCAAAATTACAGTTCTTTTTTGGTGCAAAGATGGCATAGTCCTGGTGTCCAGGACTAGATAGATAAGAGTTATAGTAATAAACTGCTTCTAAAACATATGCTCAGTTCCAGTAGAACTTGTTGCATATGACATTCTTGGCAGGTCTGTGACCCCCCACCCCGACCCCAAAAAGACTGCCCCTCTTGCTCTGCGTCTCTGTGACAAGAACAGGCAGGTTATGTTCCTTGGAATTTGTTGCTCATTCTTCAAACTGGCTGCCATCTTAACCACTATCTTATAATTAAACTGACGCCTGATTCTTCAGCAGATCTGAACTAACATGGTCACTTCGGCATAGGTGCTGGTGCTAACACATCCAGCCAGACAATCTTCACTCGGACGTTCCTCGTATGTTTTTATATTTGACCGGTGTCCATGGTGTCTGTTGTTCTAAGTTGTGCTCTCATAAAAGGGTTATCACGAGCAGCATAACATCCATATTTGTTGCCATCCTATTGTTTGCCCACATGGCTCTCCTTCTTTGCTTTGTGTTTATAAACATTGAAATCTGTTTTCAGAGCTCAACAGAAGCACTGTATAAAAACAGAAAATGTTGAAAATGCTCTGCACTTTAGACAGCATCTCTGGAGAGAGAAACAGAGTTAACGTTCCAGGTCGATGATCTTTCATCAGAACTGGAAGAAATTAGAGATGTAATGATTTTTAAGCAAATACAGAGCCAAGCAAAAGGTGGAAGGATGAGGGGGGAAAAAGAACAAAAGGGAAGGCCTGTGATAGGATGGAAGGCAGGAATGATTAAATGAGAAAAGAGATGATGGTGCAAGGCAAAAGGCGTGATAATCGGATAACAGAAAAACCATTACAAGAACCTGCTGTCCAAAAAACAAGGGGAGCAGTTGTTATGATCTGAAATTGATAAATTCATTGTTGAGTCTGAAGGTTGAGAAAGATGCTGTTTCTCAAGCTTCATTGAGGTTCAGTGGAACATTGAAAGAAATCCAAGGTCAGAGTAGGGTGGAGAATTAAAATGGAAAGCGACCAGGGGCTCAGAGTCATACTTGCGGACTGAACAGAAGTGTTCAGCAAAGCGATCACTCAATCTACATCTGGGTCTGCCCAGTGTAGAGGAAACCGCATCGTGAGCAGCGAATATGGTATAGTAAATTGAAAGGAGTACAAGTAAATCATTGTTTCACCCAGAGGAAGTGTTTGAGGCACTGGATGATATGAAGGGTGGCGGAGAAAGGACTGGTGTTGCACCCCTTGCACTTGCATGGGCAGGTGTTATGGGAAGGAGAATGGGTTTTGGGAGTGATGGAAGAATGGACCACATTATCTCAAAAGAGAATGGTCCCTTTGAAATGCTGAAGTGGAGGAGAGGGTAAGATGTGTATAGTAGTGGTATAAATGGATGATCCGTTGAATTTGGAGGCTGGTGCAGTGGAAGCTGAGGAGAAGAAGGATCCTGTCTGATAGGGAGGGAAGGGGTGATGGTAGAATTACGGGAAATAGAATAGGCACGATCAAGGGCCCTGTCAACCATACTGAGGTGAATTCTCAATTGAGGAAAAAGGGTATTGCTAGCAAAGATACAATTGGAACAGAGGAAACTTGAATTAGAAGACAGGGAAAGAGAGAGAGAAAGGGAGAGACAGGAGAAAGAAAAAGAGAGAGTTAGCACAGGCTGCCAGTCTGAAATTGAAGCAAAAGGGAGTTCCTGATTGCTACTATTTAAAGAATGAGGTACTGATGAGGAAGTGGAGTTCTCCTCACAGACTTGAGGACAAAGAGTGGACAGTGGTTCACTAGTCAGTGGTGCTGCAGAGGTACCGGAGGGAAATATTAAGAATGCCCATGAGATTACTGTGGCTGTACATGTCAGTAAATGAAAAACCAAAGCCCGCATAAAACAGCAGTTCGACTGGCCAAAACTCCACAAAGATGTGGTGAAGTACTGTAGGAGTTGCCACTTGTCCCAGTTTGAGAGGAAAATCCAACCCACAGTGAAATCTGTACCCCTAATTCCTGTATTGGCTTTTGGGAATTCCTCCAGCAGAGGGCTGATGAATTGTAAGGGACCACTGCCCAGAACAAAACGGGACACACAGGCACAGGGCTGGAAAAAAGTTAGAGAGGAAAGGGGAAAAAGGGACAAAGAGGACAGGTTAAAGGAGATCCAAGAGGATTCCCAAATGAAAGCCCCTACGTCCGGTCAGCCAACCCAGAAATGTTTGAGAAATTAGATTCCACATCCTCCGAAGTAAATGCAGATATTAGAAGCATCCTACCAGAGTTGCTAACAGCATTTACAGAAACCTGCAAAGGACAAAGAAAGTCCTCAAGAGGGCAGAGAAACCATGAGGGTGATGCCTCATCTAGTCGAAGTGCTGCAGGGGAATGCAGTAGAATCTGGACAAATACCTGCAAGCAGGAGTGTCCCAAAGGACAAAGGGAAGATTAGCGAAGAATCCTCCCCCACAGCCAGAAGGAAGGGGAACCAAACATACTCTAAAGTGAAAAGCCGTTGCAAGACTCATCAAAGCACTGAAAGAGAGATTAGAATGGATCCACCCACTGCCAACTCTCATGAACAGAACTCCAAATCAGGGCAAATTAAATCTAACCCTCCCCCTGCAGATCTCAACAGGAACATAGGCGCACCCTAGGCAGTCATGGAAATGTGCAAACTGCAAACCTCCCCAAAAATCACATGTTTGTTGGGATGCCCATTCCCAACATATTGCAGGCTGATAGTGAAGAAACTTCAAACCTCTTTGGGCAACACATAACTATCTCAGACCCACCTCAAGGGAAAAGGGGCAGTTCAATGCAGCAATGCTACAAAGGAAAGATAGGCTCTGTAACATTTTTTAGGATTTCTGAATGAATGAGAGAAATGCATGTGTGTTTTCCTGGACATTCTCTTCTTTCTGTTTTTTATAATGAAATGCTCTCCTAATATCGCATTTCATTCCACTGGATGTGGAGGTGTGACAAAAACCACACCTGCTAAAACATGAGACATATTAGTTTTGTCATATGGAACATTATTTTTGAATGGTTACCGGACTTGAAATAACTTGTTTAAAAAGACTACAACAGTGGCTAAAAACATGGCTGCACATTTGCATTCTAAAGGACAGTGGCTGAAAACACGGCTGCAAATTTGCATTCTAAAAGACAGTTGCCTGAAGAAGACAATGGGAGTGCTCCCTGATTCAATTAGCCAGAAGGATTTTTTATCAAGAGACATTAAATGTGTAAGAGCCAGCATTCCACCCCACTGAGCATGTCTGCTAAGCATTGGGGGAAATACACAAACCTCACCAGAGAGGTTGTTCCAGATAAGGAGCTAGGCACATGACTAACTTGCTGGCCAACCTGGAGTTGTTTAAATTGTGCTCACAGAACAGTTTTTGGTAGAGACTGCAATTTGAAGATCACGCAGAGCTCCAGGGGCCCATGGAAGTAGCTCAAGCCTCAAGACAGAAGACCATTAAAACAAGTTTAAAAGTGTACACTGAGCCCCAACGAGAAATGCAAGTCTTAACTGCAATCAAAGATTTTACATCAAACCCAAAGCCAGTAACTGAACTCCAGCTATTGCTTCAAACCTTTTCTCCTTTTATCCTTTCTCCTTTTCTGTCTCTATTTGTGTGTGTGTTTATCATGTATGCATTCTAGCATAGTTGCGTCGCGTATTTCTAGTAGTTTTAACTGAATTAGAGTTTTAAGGTTAATAAACTTACATCTTTCTTTAAATCTGAGAAAACCTGTCAGGTTGATTTCTTTGTCATTACAATTAGAGAGCAGCGAGGAAGGACTCACTGAGAGGGGAGCTAAAACACAGTGTTTTAAAAATTAAACCCTGTTACAGCCAAACCAGGAAAAGGGTGAGAGGGAACCCCTAGACGCCTTTCTCACCTGGTCATAACACCCTTAAGAAGATGCTGGTAAGCCGCCTTCTTGAATTGCTGCAGTCTATGTGGTGCCTTGTGGGCGTCTCGGGAGAGACCAAGGCTAAGGGAGTAAACCCTAACAGAAAATCCGGAGCGGAACCCCGTAGGCGGTCATGTGTCACCTTTGGCATGTTTCCGGCAGTTCCTGCAGCCATACTGGTGCCAAACGTCGTGTCCTGCACTCCTTTGGACCCCACCAGAAAGGCCGAGAGGGGGGTTTTGACGACTGGGCAACTCTCAACCTCCATAAATTTGCCCAGGCATGCGCCATGGAGAGGTCACTCCATAGTTGCCTCACAGCGACTGAAACAACACGGAAGGCAGCAGTTACGGGTTATAAGTCCAGATAAGTTGGCATAGAAACTGGGCGCCACGGGTTGCCTTTGTCGGTGGGAGAGGTCATTGCACCTCACTGGACAGCTACCGCCCGCCTCAAACCGGGCAGCCCCCGGTCAATAAGGTTCTGTCCCGCCACAGTCTGCCTGCTTCAATGGGTGCTTGGAGCTCAGGGTCATTGCCCGAAAGGTGGACTGATACACCACACCAAACAACATGAAAAAAGGAAAGAAGGTACCAGCCCTTCGCTTTGCAAGCTGGAACGTCAGAACTATGTGTCCTGGCCTGTCGGAAGACCTTACACAAATCAACGATTCTCGGAAGACCGCCATCATTAACAACGAG
The DNA here is from genome assembly GCF_036365525.1 of Heterodontus francisci. Classification (NCBI taxonomy): domain Eukaryota; kingdom Metazoa; phylum Chordata; class Chondrichthyes; order Heterodontiformes; family Heterodontidae; genus Heterodontus; species Heterodontus francisci. The sequence goes on from NC_090389.1 coordinate 67,778,955, forward strand.
CTCAGTAGACTCAATGTGGACATTGCAGCACTTCAGGAGACTCGCCTCCCCGCGAGTGGCTCTCTAGCAGAGCAAGACTACACCTTCTTCTGGCAGGGCAGGGATCCTGAAGAACCAAGACAGCATGGAGTGGGCTTCGCCATCAGAAACTCCTTGCTCAGCATGATAGAGCCTCCCTCAAATGGCTCGGAACGCATACTGTCCATCCGACTGCTCACCACCTCTGGTCCAGTACACCTACTCAGCATCTATGCTCCAACACTCTGTTCCGCACCTGAAGCTAAAGACCAGTTCTATGAACAACTCCATAACATCATTAGCAGCATCCCCAACACCGAACACCTATTCCTGCTGGGGGACTTTAATGCCAGGGTTGGGGCCGACCATGACTCATGGCCCTCCTGCCTTGGGCGCTATGGCGTTGGAAGGATGAATGAGAACGGGCAGAGACTGCTTGAGTTGTGTACCTATCATAACCTCTGCATCACCAACTCGTTCTTTCACACTAAACCCTGTCACCAGGTTTCATGGAGGCACCCAAGATCACGTCGTTGGCACCAGCTAGACCTCATTGTCACAAGGCGAGCCGCCTTAAACAGTGTTCAAATCACACGCAGCTTCCACAGTGCGGACTGCGACACCGACCACTCCCTGGTGTGCAGCAAGGTTAGACTCAGACCAAAGAAGTTGCATCATTCCAAGCAGAAGGGCCACCCGCGCATCAACACGAGCAGAATTTCTCACCCACAGCTGTTACAAAAATTTCTAAATTCACTTGTAACAGCCCTTCAAAACACTCCCACAGGGGATGCTGAGACCAAGTGGGCCCACATCAGAGACGCCATCTATGAGTCAGCTTTGACCACCTACGGCAAAAGTGCGAAGAGAAATGCAGACTGGTTTCAATCTCATAATGAAGAGCTGGAACCTGTCATAGCCGCTAAGCGCATTGCACTTTTGAACTACAAGAAAGCCCCCAGCGATTTAACATCCGCAGCACTTAAAGCAGCCAGAAGTACTGCATAAAGAACGGCTAGGCGTTGCGCAAACGACTACTGGCAACACCTATGCAGTCATATTCAGCTGGCCTCAGACACCGGAAACATCAGAGGAATGTATGATGGCATGAAGAGAGCTCTTGGGCCAACCATCAAGAAGATCACCCCCCTCAAATCTAAATCAGGGGACATAATCACTGACCAACGCAAACAGATGGACCGCTGGGTTGAGCACTACCTAGAACTGTACTCCAGGGAGAATGCTGTCACTGAGACTGCCCTCAATGCAGCCCAGCCTCTACCAGTCATGGATGAGCTGGACATACAGCCAACCAAATCGGAACTCAGTGATGCCATTGATTCCCTAGCCAGCGGAAAAGCCCCTGGGAAGGACAGCATTACCCCTGAAATAATCAAGAGTGCCAAGCCTGCTATACTCTCAGCACTACATGAACTGCTATGCCTGTGCTGGGACGAGGGAGCAGTACCCCAGGACATGCGCGATGCCAACATCATCACCCTCTATAAAAACAAAGGTGACCGCGGTGACTGCAACAACTACCGTGGAATCTCCCTGCTCAGCATAGTGGGGAAAGTCTTTGCTCGAGTCGCTCTGAACAGGCTCCAGAAGCTGGCCGAGCGCGTCTACCCTGAGGCACAGTGTGGCTTTCGTGCAGAGAGATCGACTATTGACATGCTGTTCTCCCTTCGTCAGATACAGGAGAAATGCCGTGAACAACAGATGCCCCTCTACATTGCTTTCATTGATCTCACCAAAGCCTTTGACCTCGTCAGCAGACGTGGTCTCTTCAGACTACTAGAAAAGATCGGATGTCCACCAAAGCTACTAAGTATCATCACCTCATTCCATGACAATATGAAAGGCACAATTCAACATGGTGGCTCCTCATCAGAGCCCTTTCCTATCCTGAGTGGTGTGAAACAGGGCTGTGTTCTCGCACCCACACTTTTTGGGATTTTCTTCTCCCTGCTGCTTTCACATGCATTCAAATCCTCTGAAGAAGGAATTTTCCTCCACACAAGATCAGGGGGCAGGTTGTTCAACCTTGCCCGTCTAAGAGCGAAGTCCAAAGTACGGAAAGTCCTCATCAGAGAACTCCTCTTTGCTGACGATGCTGCTTTAACATCTCACACTGAAGAATGCCTGCAGAGTCTCATCGACAGGTTTGCGTCTGCCTGCAATGAATTTGGCCTAACCATCAGCCTCAAGAAAACGAACATCATGGGGCAGGATGTCAGAAATGCTCCAACCATCAATATTGGCGACCACGCTCTGGAAGTGGTTCAAGAGTTCACCTACCTAGGCTCAACTATCACCAGTAACCTGTCTCTAGATGCAGAAATCAACAAGCGCATGGGTAAGGCTTCCACTGCTATGTCCAGACTGGCCAAGAGAGTGTGGGAAAATGGCGCACTGACACGGAACACAAAAGTCCGAGTGTATCAGGCCTGTGTCCTCAGTACCTTGCTCTACGGCAGCGAGGCCTGGACAACGTATGCCAGCCAAGAGCGACGTCTCAATTCATTCCATCTTCGCTGCCTTCGGAGAATACTTGGCATCAGGTGGCAGGACTATATCTCCAACACAGAAGTCCTTGAAGCGGCCAACACCCCCAGCTTATACACACTACTGAGTCAGCGGCGCTTGAGATGGCTTGGCCATGTGAGCCGCATGGAAGATGGCAGGATCCCCAAAGACACATTGTACAGCGAGCTCGCCACTGGTATCAGACCCACCGGCCGTCCATGTCTCCGTTATAAAGACGTCTGCAAACGCGACATGAAATCGTGTGACATTGATCACAAGTCGTGGGAGTCAGTTGCCAGCATTCGCCAGAGCTGGCGGGCAGCCATAAAGACAGGGCTAAATTGTGGCGAGTCGAAGAGACTTAGTAGTTGGCAGGAAAAAAGACAGAGGCGCAAGGGGAGAGCCAACTGTGCAACAGCCCCAACAAACAAATTTCTCTGCAGCACCTGTGGAAGAGCCTGTCACTCCAGAATTGGCCTTTATAGCCACTCCAGGCGCTGCTTCACAAACCACTGACCACCTCCAGGCGCGTATCCATTGTCTCTCGAGATAAGGAGGCCCAAAAGAAAAAGAAATGTGGTGTAGTACACCCACAGTGCTGTTAGGGAGGGCATTCTAGGATTTTGGCCTGGCAACAGTGAAGGAATGGTGATATAGTTCCAAGTCAGGATGGTGTGTGACTCGGAGGGGAACTTGCAGGTGGTGGTGTTCCTATGCATCTGCTGCCCTTGTCCTTCTAGGTGGTAGAGGTTTCAGGTTTGGAAGATGCTGTTGAAGGAGCCTTATTGAGTTGCTGTGGTTCAAGTTGTAGATGGTGTAGAATGGGCTGAGTAATGAGGGACTTCAGTTATGTGGAGAGACTGGAGAAGCTGGAGTTGTTCTCCTTAGAGCTGAGAAGGCTAACAGGAGATTTGATAAAGGTGATCAAAATCTGAATGGTTTAGATTGAACAAATAAGGAAATAATTGTTTCCAGTGACAGAAGGGTTGGTAATCAGAGGACATAGATTGAGGTGATTGGCAAAAGAACGAAAGACGACCTGAGGAGTGAGTTGTTGTGAGCTGGAATGGTGGTGGAAGCAAATTCAGTAGTAACTTTCAAAAAGGAATTGGATATATACTTGAAAGGTAAACATTGACAAGGCTATGGTGAAAGTACAGGGGAGTGGAGTTAATTGGATAGCTCAACCAAAGAGATGGCTAAGGCATGATGGAATGGCCTCCTCTGCTAGATCATTCAATGATTCTTTCATCGTTTGTCATGTAATTATTCCAGCCTTCAACCCTACCCAAACGTTCCCTTTTGTTCTTTCTTCTCTCCTCTTCACCCACTTCTGTCCCTCCTTCTGTACCTGCTTCAAACTATTACATCTTTACCCTCTTTCGGTTCTGACTAAGGTCACTGACCTTAAACGTTAGCTCTGGTTCTCTTTCCAAAAATGCTGCCTGACCTGCTGAGTATTTCCAGCATTTTCTGCTTTTATTTCGGATTTCCAGCATTTCCAGTATTTTACTTTTGTTTGAGATAGACTGTATATCTGAGTCTAGTAACATGAAGACAAAGTGAGATAGCCAATTGGATACAAAATTGGCTTGGTTTTCGGAGGCAAAGGGTGGTAGTGGAGGGTTGTTTTTCAGATTGGAGGCCGGTGACCAGTGGTATGCCGCAGCGATCAGTGCTGGGCCCTCTGTTGTTTGTCATATATATTCATGACTTGGATGTGAATGTAGGGGGCATGATTAGTAAGTTTGCAGATTACACCAAAATTGATGGTATACTGGACAGTGAAGAAGGTTGTCTAAGGTTACAACAGGATATAGATAAACTGGAAAAGTGGGCAAGGGATTGGCAAATGGAATTTAATGCAGACAAGTGCAATGTGATGCATTTTGGGAAGTTAAACCAGGGCAGGACATATACAGTGAATGGCAGGGTTCTGGGGAGTGTTGTTGAGCAGAGAGACTTTAGGGTGCAAGTACATAGTTCCCTGAAAGTGGCAACACAGTTAGACAGGGTGGTGAAGAAGGCATATGGCATGCTTGTCTTCATCAGCCGAGGCATTGAGTACAAGAGTTGGGACGTCATGTTACAGTTGTGCAGAACATTGGTTGGGCCGCATTTGGATTATTGTGTGCAATTCTGGTCGCTGCACTACGGGAAAGATGTGATTAAGCTAGGGAGGGTGCAGAAAAGATTCACAAGGATGTTGCCTGGTTTGGAGGGCTTGAGTTATAAAGAGAGATTGGATAGGCTGAGTCTGTTTTCCCTGGAACGAATGAGGCTGAGAAGGGACATGATAGAGGTATATAAAATTATGAGAGGCATAGATAGGGTAGATAGCCAGAATCTGTTTCCAATGGTAGGGGTGACTAAAACTAGAGGGCATAGATTTAAGGTGAGAGGGAGGAGGTTTAAAGGGGATCAAAGGGGTATATTTTTCACACAAAGAATAATGGGTATCTGGAATGAGCTGCCAGAGGAGGTGGTGGAGGCAGGAACAGTAGCAACATTTAAGAGGCATCTGGAAAGGTACTTGAATGATCAAGGCATAGAGGGATATGGAATTAATGCAGGCAGGTGGGATTAGTATAGATAGGCATTATGGTCAGCATGGACACGGTGGGCCGAAGGGCCTGTTTCTATGCTGTATGACTCTATGACTATTATTGTGAAAATTGTTCCAAAGACCTTTAACTATTTTGCTATTTATGAAAAATAATAAATTTTACTTCATATTTAAATACAATTTGTTTTAAGTTTTCAAAAGATATAACACAATGGCTTATTTTTATGAATCCATGGAATTAATACACTGACCCCTTCAAAATGGACCATCCCTCAAAAGTACTGCAAACACATCAAAACTGACCTTTATCACATCTTGGAATGTGGATCTTCATACTTTAATATTATCAGTAGGGTATTTGGCAAAGAGGCTCCACCTGTGCTTGCTACCTGGACATCTGAGATCTCTCTTGCTGTTTCCATTTATGTTGAATCGTGTTCAGTTACAAACTACAGAACAGCGTACCTTTGCTGCACTGTATTGCCCACATGTGTGATAGAATCTGCAGCTTTATCCAGCCTGCCTAATTCCATATAATAAGACAAGTGACTTGCTCACTTGGCTGGGGTTAAATTTGGAAAGGTGTCCAAATAATATCAGACCAGGACTTATAAATATTTATAAGGCCTTCACTTGCCTGAGGTGAGGGCATTGCATTCAGCCCAAAACCCAGGAGTTAAAATGTCAGCAGAAGCATGGCACAAATGGGGAGGTAAGTACTCTGCTCCCACTTTAACCCCCAACTGCCTCGTTTTGGTCAGACATAGAGGGTTAAAGTTGGGACTCCCATCTCCCAAGGCAAACTTTCCTCCAATCATTCTCTCAAATACAAAAGAGAAAGAACAGACATATTTCACGACACTGGACTTCATGTCACCACGTGATTTTGCTGTGCACGTATACATTCATAGAAACATAGAAAATAGGAACAGGAGTAGGCCATTCAGCCCTTCGAGACTGCTCCGCCATTCATTATGATCATGGCTGATCATCCAACTCAATTACCTGTTCCCGTTTTCCCCCCATATCCTTTGATCCCTTTCAACCCAAGAGCTGTATCTACTCCTTTTTGAAAGCATACAATGTTTTGGCCTCAATTGCTTTCTGTGGTAGTGAATTCCACAGGTTCACCACTCTCTGGGTGAAGAAATTTCTCCTCATCTCAGTCCTGAAAGGTTTACCCCGTATTCTTAGACTATAACTTAGACTATTCGCTGCACTTGCCTCTGGTGCCTTACTGTGTTTGTCTGATGATGTTTGTTAAACTCCCTCCCAGTCTACAAAGAAGTCCTGGGACTCAACTCAGAGGCACTTGGCCACCTCCTTCCACAAAGTGCATACCACATTTTTGACAACCTGCAAACCTCAGACCTCAAGAAAGACTGCCCCTCCTGCTCCACGTCTCAGTTATGAGGACAGGCAGATCAAGCTCCCTGACATTTGTTGCTCATTTCTTTAAACTGGCTGCCATCTTAATTACCATCTTATCATTAAACTAACGGCAGAAGCTTCAACACATCAGAATTAGCATGGTCACTTAGGTAAAGATGCTGTTGGGTGGCACATCCAGTCGAACAATCATGGTTAGGATATTCCTCATATGTTCTTACATCTGGACAGAGTTCATAGTGTCTGTTATTCTAAGTTTGCTCTCATAAATGTATTATCACAAGTAGCATGATATCCATATCTGTTGCCATCTTATTACTTGTTTGCAGGGCTCTCCTTTGTAAGATTTCTTTGTTTCATGTTTAAAAATATCATACTCTGGTTTCAGAGCTTGACAGAAAATGCTGGAAATATTCAGCACATTAGGCAGCATCTCTGGAGAGAGAAACAAAGTTAATGTTTCAGGTTGATGGTCTTTCATCAGCACTGATGAAGTTAGAGAGTGACTATTCTTAAGCAAGTACAGAGCCAAGGAAATGGAGAGAGATTGAGGGGGAAAAAGAACAAAAGGGAAAGCCTGTGGTAAGGTGGAAGGCAGGAATGATTAAATGGCAAAAAGGATGATAAGGTCAGGCACAAGGGGTAAAAATGGGACAAGTTAAAATACATATGTATAGAGGAGCTGTAAATGGCAACGACAGAACCACTACCCAGCTCCTGCTATCCTAAAAAATAGGAGCACTGGTTATGATCAGAAATTGTTGGATTCCTTGTCGCGTCTGGAAGGTTGTATAGTGCTGATCAAACGATGAGGTGCTGTACCTTGAGCTCCTGTGGAGCTTTATTGGAACAGAATATGAGGCCGAGGTCAGAGTGGGACTGGGACCGAGAATTAAAATGGCAAGCAACCAGAAGCTCAGGGTCATGCTTGCAGACTGAACAAAGGCATTCAGCAAAGTAATCACCCAGTCTGTGATTGGTCTGTCCAATGTAGAGGTAACTGCACAGTGGGCAGCGAATACAGTATAGTAAATTCAAAGTACAAGAAAATCACTGTTTCACCTGGAAGGAGTGTTTGGAGCCCTGGAAGGTGGGAAGGAAGGGGGAGAAAGGACAGGTTTGCAGCTCCCCTCACTTGCATGAGGAGGTGCTGTGGGAAGTGGAGTGGGTGTTGGGGGTGATTGAAGAATGGACCAGGGTATCAGAGGGAATGGTCCATTCAGAATTCTGAAAGGGGAAGGAAGGGGGAGATGTGTTTGGTGGTGGCAGAAACAGATGATGCATTAAACATGGAAATTGGTGGGGTGGAAGATGAAGACAAAGGGAACCCTATTGTGGTTCTTGGAGGGAAGGTGAGGACAGAAGTATGAGAAATGGGACAGATACAGTGGAGGGCCCTGTCGAACACAATGGGAGGAATCCTCAGTTGAGGAAAAGGTTATCCTGATGGGGAATGGAAGTGTAGAGGGACTGGACGTTCACGGTGAGAAGGAGATGGTTAGCCAGGATGGCCTGTGGGCTCGCTACTTCTTCCTTGAACAGAGTCCCAACCAGTCACTACCCATTAACACTCTCCTCTACCTGAATGAATGTGTTCTTGCAGTGAACAACTTCTCCTTTGACTCCACTCCATTTCTCCAAAGAAGGGATGTTACTATGGAAACCTGTATGGAACTTAACAATGCCTGTCTTTTTGTGGGATATGTAGAACATTCTTTACTCCAGACCTACTTGGGTGCCCTCCCTCACCTCTTCTTCCAGTACATTAATGACTATAGTAGTGTCATATCCTACTCTCACTCCAAACTGCAAAAATTTAATCAACTTTGCTTCCAATTCACATCTTCACATGGTTCATCTCTGACTCTTCCCTACCCTTCCTTGACTTTGCTATCTCCATTTATGGCTTTAGGCTGTCAAGCAATGTCTACTATAAGCCCATTGACTCCCACAACAACCTTGACTACACGTCCTCACACCTTTCTGTAAAGATTCTATGCCACTTTCCTAGTTTCTCTGTCTCCATCACATCTGGTCTGATGATACATTTATAAAATACTTCTTAGACCTCCAATTCAGGATGGTGGGCAAGCTCCACAGCCAGGAAGGACGCCAAAGCCTTAGAGATGGTACAGAAGAGATTTACGAGAATATTACCAGGGTTCAGGGACTTCAGTTATATTGAGAGACTGGAGAAGCTGGAGTTGTTCCTACAGCAGAGAAGGCTAAGAGGAGACTTGATAGAGGTGTTCAACATCATGGAAGGTTTTGATAGAATAAATAAGAAAAAAATGTTTCCACGGGCAGAAGGGTCAATAAGCAGAGGACACAAATTGAAGGTGACTGGCAAAAGAACGAGAGGTGTCATGAAGAGTTAGTTATTGTGATATAGAATGCACTGCCTGAAAGGGTGGCGGAAGCAAATTCAATAGTAACTTTCAAAAGGGAATTGGATAAATACTTGAAGGGAAAACATTTACAGGAATATGAGGAAAGAGCAGGGGATAAGATTAATTGGATAGTTCTAACAAAGAGATGGCTAAGACACAATGGGCTGAATGGCCCCTTTTATTATTTCCTCCCTCCACTTCCCCAACCTCTTTGCCTGCTTCTCTACTTCCTTAAAAACTGTCACATCTCTAACTTCTTCCAATTCTGACGAAAGGTCATTGACCTAAAACATTGGGCTGAACTTTAGCTTCAGGCCCTTGATCCTGACGCCAGGCTGAATTCCGGGTTGGGAAGCTGGAGGCGGCCGTGGCGGAATCCTGGGGAGATTTTTGAGGAGGCAGGCAATTAAGAGGTCACCTCTGGGAACCCTATCCGACTCAGGACGGCAGGCAGACTCCACAGCCAAGAGGGTCAAATGGGAAATGCCCAGGGCTGTGGGTGGTTGGCAGCCCCACTGAAAGTGATAGGCACTGCTGCTGTAGGTGGGAACCCACAAGAGCACCTCAAGGTGGAGGCATCCTCTGAAGACATATTAATGATACAAAATATGCAGTGGCCACAGCCGCCAGGCCATTATTGTGGGGGTGGGAGGGGCAAACCTGTCCACAGTATGGCTTGCCGCTATATCTGTGGCCCTTACAGCCCATCAGATCCATGCTGGGCTGCTTTGAAGCATGTGCCTCTGTCTCCCCCATCCTGCCACAGGGAGGCTGCCACCATTCAATCAACGGGCTCTAACCACATAGGGAAAATCCAGAGGGCGTGTGAAGAGTGTCCTCAATTGGCACACAAATTGGCCTAACTGGCTACGCTGCTGGTGGGCAGGTACCCATCACCCCCCTCCCCCCCCCCCCCCCCCCCCCACAGAAGCCACCTCCCTGAAAATAGGCTGGAGGTAGAAACATGGCGGTAGACCGGCACACCAGCTGTTCGTGAGAAATTGCCAGCTTAGCTGCCTCCAAACCTGCTTACACCTCAGCATGAAAATTCTGCGCATTAATCCTGTTTCCATTTCCAAAGATGCTGCCTGACCTGTTCAGTATTTCCAGCATTTTCTGTTTTTATTTCAGATTTCCAGCATTAGCAGTATTTTGGTTTTGTTTTAGAAGCACTGTGCATCTGAGTGTAGTCACATGAACACAAAATTTTCATTTTTGCAAGAATCATTCCAAAGACCTTTAACGATTTTGCTATTTATGCAAATTAAAGAAACCATAAATCCATGCACTGCTGCAAGTGCAGTAGAAAAGGGGAAGAAACTTTAATCCACAATCAGGACACGAAGAGCCAATTAAGACCCAAGGCATCATTTAAGCATTTGGCAATACACAATAGAGGAGAGATTAGGACATTTTTGTAAGAACTCATGGTTGTTATCTTGTACTAGTAGATGGGGTTTCTGCAACTCTATGGTTTGTCTTGTTTCAAAATTGATTAACATTTTTTGAATTAGTTAACAGATGAAATCTCTCCACTGTATATTTAAACACTCAAATGACATTAAGTGAACTCTGATTTCTGTGGATTGGATTAAATATGGAAAATGTGCTTTAATTTCTGCAGAATGTTATATTTTACCACTTGTCCACAATTTAAAACATTAATAGCTTCCATTTATGCAATGAAAAATGCCTTTCAAGGATTTATTGCAGCTAATGGTGCTCCAGAATGTTATATTAACATTTACAATTCACATGCATGTAGCTGTTGGCTTTCTAGTGTCTGGATATCATTACCTGACAAATTGGAGATTTGCCACATTCATGTGGAAAAGAATATCTAACAAAACTAGGCTTCAGTATTGATCTGAAAGAACCACAAGAGTAATCAATCTCAACTAATTCCTTAAAACTCCTGTTGGTATAAAATATTATTCTGTAATTAATTTAGCTCATAGAAACAGTTAAAAGTTACTTATGGATGACAATTGCCCCGATTAACGTAACTGCTAATGAGTATTTGCATATTTATTGAAGGTGTTTACAGCACATCTAACAGATTCCGGTACTTTGCAAAGTCCAGGAGTGAGATTTAGAGGCCTCCCACCTAGCAGCAGATGCTCGGGAATGACTTACTGTCTCATACCTGCCCGTCACTGTGGCCACTGCAATCTTACCACTGAGCAGCTGTGTCAGGCGTTAGTACCTCTTAACATGCAAATTGAGGACCTATGATATCATCAGACACCACTTGCCATTTAAGGACAGTCAGTCCAGCCAAGGAGGAACCCAAAGATGCACTATTGTTATGCAGCACCACAACACCAGCCTGGGCCACGACCATTCAAGCCCTGCCCCAAGATAAAACCCTCCAACAGCTTCCCCCCTCCGCACGGATCTACCATCTTTCTACTGTGTCAAACAATATTGTGTCAGCCCAGAGATGGCTGGCTACCCGGAGTAATGGTGCCTGGCCCTCAAAAGAACTGGCCCTCGTTTTTTTTAATTATTCATTCATGGGATGCGGGCATCACTGGCTAGGCCAGCATTTATTGCCCATCCCTAATTGCCCTTGAGAAGGTGGTGGTGAACTGCCTTCTTGAACCACTGCAGTCCATGTGAAGTAGGTACACCCACTGTGCTGTTAGGAAGGGAGTTCCAGGATTTTGACCCAGTGACAGTGAAGGAATAGCGATATAGTTCCAAGTCAGGATGGTGTGTGACTTGGAGGGGAACTTTCAGGTGGTGGTGTTCCCATGCATTTGCTGCCCTTGTCCTTCTAGTTGGTAGAGGTTGCGGGTTTGGAAGGTGCTGTCTAAGCATCCTTGGTGCATTGCTGCAGTGCATCTTGTAGATGGTACACACTGCTGCCATTGTGCGTCGGTGGTGGAGGGAGTGAATGTTTGTAGATGGGGTGCCAATCAAGCGGGCTGCTTTGTCCTGGATGGTGTTGAGCTTCTTGAGTGTTGTTGGAGCTGCACCCATCCAGGCAAGTGGAGAGTATACCATCACACTCCTGACTTGTGCCTTGTAGATGGTGGACAGGCTTTGGGGAGTCAGGAGGTGAGTTACTCACCGCAGAATTATTAGCCTCTGACCTGCTCTTGTAGCCACAGTATTTATATGGCTACTCCAGTTTAGTTTCTGGTCAATGGTAGCCACTAGGATGTTGATAGTGGGGGATTCAGCATTGGTGATGCCATTGAATGTCAAGGGAAGATGTTAGATTCTCTCTTGTTTGAGATGGTCATTGCCTGGCACTTGTGTGGTGAGAATGTTACTTGCCACTTATCAGCCCAAGCCTGGATATTGTCCAGGTCTTGCTGCATTTCTACACGGACTGCTTCAGGATCGGAGGACTCGGGAATAGTGCTGAACACTGTGCAATCATCAGCGAACATCCCCACCTCTGACCTTCTGATGGAGGGAAGGTCATTGATGAAGCAGCTGAAGATGGTTGGGCCTAGGACACTACTCTGAGGAACTCCTGCAGTGATGTCCTGAGCTCAGATGATTGACCTTAACAACCACAACCATCTTCCTTCGCGCTAGGTATGACTCCAACCAGCAGAGGGTTTTCCCCCGATTCCCGTTGACTTCAGTTTGGCTAGTGCTCCTTGATGTCATACTTGGTCAAATGCTGCCTTGATGTCAAGGGCAGTCACTCTCACCTCAGCTCTTTTGTCCATGTTTGAACCAAGGCTGTAATGAGGTCAGTAGCTGAGTGGCCCTTGCGAAACCCAAACTGAGTGTCACTGCTAAGCAAGTGCTGCTTGATAGCACTGTTGAGGACACCTTCCATCAATTTACTGCTGATTAACAGTTGACTGATGGGGCGGTAATTGGCTGGGTTGGACCTGTCCTGCTTTTTGTGTACAGGACATACCTGGGCAATTTTCCACATTGCCGTGTAGATGCCAGTGTTGTAGCTGTACTGGAACAGCTTGGCTCAGGGTGCGGCAAGTTCTGGAGCACAGGTCTTCAGTACTATTGCTGGAATGTTGTCAGGGCCCATAGCCTTTGCAGTATCCAGTGCCTTCAGTCGTTTCTTGATATCACACACAGAGCGAATTGAATTGGCTGAAGGCTGGCATCTGTGATGCTGGGGACTTCAGGAGGAGGCCGAGATGGATCATCAACTCGCCACTTCTGGCTGAAGATTGTTGCAAATGATTCGGCCTTATCTTTCGCACTGATGTGCTGGGCTGCCCCATCATTGAGGATGGGGATATTTGTGGAGCCACCTCCTCCAGTTACTTGTTTAATTGTCCACCACCATTCACGGCTAGATGTGGCAGGACTGCAGAGTTTACATCTGATCCGTTGGTTATGGATCGCTTAGCTCCATCTATCGCATGCTGCTTATGCAGTTTGGTACACAAGTAGTCCTGGGTTGTAGCTTCACCAGGTTGACACCTCATTTTGCCGTAAGCCTGGTGCTGCTCTGGCATGCCCTCCTGCACTCTTCATTGAACAGGGTCGGTCTCCTGGCTTGATGGTAATGGTAGAGTGCCAGGCCATGAGGTTACAGACAATTCTGCTGCTGCTGCCCCACAACGCCTCATGAATGCCCAATTTTTGCATTGCTAGATTTGTTTGAAATCTATCCCATTTTGCACAGTGGTAGTGCCACACACCACGATGGAGGGTATCCTCAATGTGAAGGCAGGACTTTGTCTGCACAAGGATTGTGCGGTGGTCACTCCTACCAATACTGTCATGGATAGATGCATCTGCAGTAGGCAGATAGGTGAGGACGAGTATGTTTTTTCCTCACTGCCTCCCACATAACCCATCTAGCAGCTATGTCCTTTGGGACCCGTCCAGTGGTGGTGCTACCAAGCCATTCTTCGTGATGGACATTGAAGTCCCCCACCCAGAGCACATTCTGCTCCCTTGCCACACTCAGTGCTTCCTCCAAGTGATGTTCAACATGGACGAGTACTGACTCATCAGCTGAGGGAGGGCGGTAGGTGGTACTCAGCAGGAGGTTTCTGATGCCATGAGACTTCACAGGCTCTGGAATCAATGTTGAGGACTGCCAGGGCAATTCCCTCCCAGCTGTATTTCACTGTGCCATAACCTCTGCTGGATCTGTCCTGCCAGTGACACACACAAGGATGGTGATGGCAGTGTCTGGGACATTGTCTGTAAGGCATGATTCCATGAGTATGACTATGTCAGGCTGTTGCTTGACTAATTTGTGGGACAGCTCTCCCAACTTTGGCACAAGACCCCTGATGTTAGTAAGGAGGACTTTGCAGGGTCGACAGATCCTGGTTTTGGTGCTGTCATTTCCAGTGCCAAGTGATCTGTCCAGTTTCATTATTTTTTATTGACTTTGTAGTAGTTAGATACAATTGAGTGTCTTGTTAGGCCATTTCAGAGGGCGCGTCAGAGTCAACCACATTGTTGTGGGTTTGCAGCCACATGTTGGCCAGCAGATTTCCTTCCCTTATAAGGAGGGCTTCATAGACTAGCTTTTAATTCCAGAGTTTTGTTAATCGAATTTAAGTTATGTTTTCTGCTCTGGTGGGATTTGAACCCATGTCTCCAGAGCAATACCTTGAGTTATTAGATCCAGTGACAATACTACTATGCCACCGCCTCCCCTGCTAGAATGGTTGGCCAGCCAGCAGTCGCACTCTTCCCACACCCAGGAAAATATTTTGTAACAGTTTCTAACTAAACTTCCACTGTATTGGCATACTCAGTTGAAAATTAATTTGACAAATTTTCAGATCAGCACTTTATATGGAGTTAGGGTAGGAAACAGGCAATGATTGGTATAAATTGCAAACGTGGTTCTGGATGACAGGACAAGCTGGATGAGCTGAAAGGTGTTCTTAAGATTTTGTTGGCATATTTTTGAAACATCCTGCTGCAAAATTAGATGTTATTTAAGATGGTTTTTGCATTCTCTGATGGAGCAGATATTCAAAACTAAGAACAAATGACTTGGAAGCTATCCCTTGAAGACTGTAGTCACCTTTCTGAACCAAAATAATAATTATATCTCTATTCAAAATGTACTGGGAGCTTAGGAATATTTGGGATCTGTGCAGTTAATTAGCTGTACTGAATAAATACGTTTGAAATTTGTAGAAAAATGTTTTTGTAGATCTAATTTGAAGGAAAAGGGATATGTACTGAAATGGAAAGGAATTTCAGTACTCAAAGTGTTAAAGACTCAAGTGTAATAAATCCCTTGCAATACTGTTTAAAAACAATGAATTAGGTTACCCTTCAATCCACTATCAGTATGCAGTCTATATTTAAGACCTTCACTGGACTGTAATGTAAACAGTATTTTCAAAACTAATGAATTGGATTATTCAGTGACAATCTCAAAAGCAGGATAAATAATGCAAGTGAAAGCCATCATCCTGTTGGCCCATTGCCTGCTCTGGGGTGTATTTTTAAAAGCAACACAAATGGGGAACTTGCCATGTAAAACATAAGACTGTTAACAGGGCAAGCTTTGCCACTGCAACTTTTGTGTCTGGAATAATAATTATTTCCAGGGAGACTAGGCTAAGCAACAAGCACATAGATAAAAGCTTTTCAAACCGTGAAGAGTGTTGAATGCCATCAAGTGGCAAATTGTTATTTTGAATGCAAATGAACTTTGCACAATTACTGTACATCAAGAATAGAGAGTTTTGCTTTTAGCCTCAGATCATCGCAATTGCCTTCGGGAGACTTCCATATTTATTAGTTTTTTGTTGAAATATTGCTTATTTACCATTTTGTGCACAAATGAACTTGTTCTCTATTACTAAACACATGACAAAACGTGAAATGCATAAACTTGTACAGGCTGACTGTTAATGCCTTTAAAAAAAAAAGCTCTTGTTTGTTGGAGACAAATAGTTCAAGGATTTCCAATACAATTCTCTCCAGGAAATTCCATTTTTACATTTTACTGCAGACAGTAAATAATGAAACTGGCAGCATAATACGTTTTAGTGCAATAAATTATGGCAGAAGGGGCACAGAGCTGAAAATGCAACCAGAAGATTGAATTTGGTATTTTTAAGTCCATCCAGTTGATGTGAAATTTAATGCCATTATTTACTATAATGAGTCACAAAGTAAGATTTTTTTATGATCACACCAATCCGTGCTTAATTGTTAATAATCACTGGCTTGTGAATGCAACTTCTTATTCTGTTGTTGTTATCAATATATTCTTTATTTTAAAATGTGCATCAGATATGGCAATTCTTTTTGAAACTGAGAAAATATATTTTATATTCCACGAAAACATCTCATCTCTTAATTTTTCATTTTTTTTACTCCCTTCTTTCAACAAGAATCTGCACTAGACTAGTGGAGAAAGAGACAAAATTGGTTGCTAGGAAACCTAGCACCAATCACTTGCTCAGTCTGTTGAATGTAACATGGAAGAAGAAAACAGCATGAAGAAAAAATACTTGCATGTCTCAATAGTGAACTGTTGGCAATATGACATTATGATTTTACTGTGACTACCACTACATTTTGTCAATGGAGATATTATGAAAGTCGTGATTTTAATGCTTATTGGTGTAAGATTAGGCACCATTTATATGGACCACACATTCAGAATTAGCCTTTTAAATGTTGTTGCTGCTGCATATGTAACCTCCATAGTAACATCATTTTGCTCATAATGTAAATCAAAATCATTCACCTTTAATACGTTACATATATATGGCAAAAATACTAAATTATAAATGGATCTTTATAGTCAGCTAGATGATCATTAACCTGAGCTGATAGCTGATTGCTGGCAGTGTAAACTGGCTGAAGTCTGCCATATTCAACTCCAGAACAGACTCATTCTTGTAGATTCTTATAAGAACATCCATCAGCACTGGACTACTTTACCTCCACCTTCCCCCACCATCCAGCCACCATTCCTGGCACCAAATATCTGCCATAAATTATTCTTAAGACCAGTTCAGTGTTTTATTAGCGTATTCCCTTAAGCGACTCCTTTCAAAAGGAGGAATTCGAAAATATCCTTTTTGGGAATTTATAGACCATACTTGCTATAGATTTCAAAATCTCTCTTTTCCTCTTGATTATGAAATGTAAATGTCTTTGGCTAGAAATCAGAACTCAGGCTGGTTGTTCATATTTTATATTCTAAAAGGTTGTCTTGAATAGTATCCATTTTCTTGCTTATAATATAATGCATTTAAATATAAGAAACCAATTAACAAACCTGATTACACTATGCCTTCTTACAATTGTGAAACTACAAAGTCCACGAAATATATGTTTATATATATATATAGATATAAATAGATATAGGTGTGTGTATAGATGCAAAATAGCATTCATGGAATAGTCTCCATCTTTTTAAATGAGTAGAAAGATTTAACTTGTATATTTCAAAGGTTCAAGTATTTTTCATGTTACTCTAATGATACTTTCATATAATTTGGACAGGCAGTTTGTAAAGCTTTGCTGAAGTACACAGCATCTCTGTAAATTGACAGATTGATAGCTCAACAACATGAAGTGTAGGCCTAATAGAACAAAACTCAAAGTCAGGAAAATAAGACAGGTTCAAGTTATAGTTCACAAACATGCTTTTTTATTATTATTTGGCTATACTAGCAGAAGGCTAGGTAACCTTCCTTTTCAAAGTTAAATGTTATATATTTGATAAGAAATTTCGCTCAGGGTTTAATTTTAATATAAATGCTAGGTTTCATACCTATGGAACATTGAAAGTGCTAGACAAACAACAAATAAAATGACTAATAGGTAGAAATGGGCAATATTTGTAATTAAGCTCTAGTTTCTAAATACTGCAGGAACCTGCTGATGTGTTAGCTTTAAGCAGCAATCAGAATTAACGTAAATTCAACATATTTTTCAAGTGAGTAGCTGAGCCCTCTGGCCAGGAAGGTCCATATTCCATTCCCAGCCTATGTAGAATTAGTTACTTCAGCCATAGGAACACTGCAATTTACCTTAGTACTCCTGGGGCAAGGAACAGAAATTTGGATATTTCCTAGTTGCAATTCATTGACCATTCCTGTCAGAGCACGATGTATGGACTTCAGGCAAGGCTAAGATTCAGGTTGGCTGTGTTGCCTCTTCACATCCCACCATCAAGTAACTTTGCATCATGCATTGTCAAATTTAATTCAGGAATAATGGATACTTGGCTAAGGTGCTGTAAGGTGACTGGTACTTAAATGCTGATAGGCTGTGGGAATCCATGTAGTAGGAAGGCATGCTAACAGAACGGGTAGCTGAGAGATTTGACTTTTCTAGTGGCTTGCACATAAAGCTGTGTCTCACAATTGACTCTTCTATTTGCAAGTGTCCCATTCTACTGGCATATCAGTTACTTGGCATTTTGTTCAATCGTTCTACCAGTGCCCAGACCTTAAAACCACACTTATCATCAAAATTCAGCTCCGTTTATGTGCCAGTAAAGCAGCTAAGTTTTGCCCCTCACTGAAATGCTAGTCACTGGAGAAAGTTTTGAGTTTAGGAGGCACACAACAGCCAGCTGGTTGGGCGGGATGATTAGTGAATTAGGATAAAGTGGTTCCCACTCAGTTGTAACAATTAAACAGTTTCTATTACACATTTTCGTTGATATCAGCCAATGTGGAAGGAAGCTCTGTTGATTAGAAGATTGAAACAGCAAATAGACACTGGGATGAATTTTATGCTTGCAGCAGAGGTCCCGATGAAAGGCCAGAAAGTATGGAAGGGGGTGGGGGTGACTCCGCCTCATCCCTGGAAAAAGAGAATGCCATGGAAGGACACTGCCCTCCCAACCAGGGAAGTGGGGTCTGGGGGTGCAGGAGCCAGTCGGGCAGGCCCTGGCGAGGCTGCGAGGTGGGGGTTGGTGAGGGTAGGCAGCGCCATTGTCATGGGGGCAATCATTGCCACTGGGAGGGCCCACCCCATCATGGGCCCCACCCCATCATGGGCCACAGAGTACCCCAATAGGAGGCCCCCCACTTCACCGAGCCCGCAGGAAGGCTGCCAGGTTTCACCTGACGGTCACCCCAGTGGCAGAGGACCCACTCACCACTGGTAGAATGCCAGCGGTGGAGGGGAGAGGTCCATAATTGCTCATTTAAGTGGCTCAATTGGGCTCTGGATGGGAGGGCCATCTGCGGCCCCAGCCGCCGCTGGCAAAATAGCATGACAGCAGGATGACGACAGGCACTCCACCCCCGTGTCTTCCCTCGCCATTTTATGGGCTACCCCCTGCCTCCCAGCCCATCCCCAGAGGGCTGTTAAAATCCAGCCCACTGTCTGTGACTGAAGAGTATTGGCAAAATTGGTCATATGTGTACTGGTGATATATGTGAAATGAAAAGGTGCTGCAAAGGAGGCACGGGCTGAAGCTCAGAAGAGGGAAAGGTGAATGGGCAGATCAGATACAACAATTTCACACAGAGCCTACGGATTTTTGGTTGGACTGCCTAGGCAGGCAATCAAGGCTAATATTTTAAGAGAGAGTTGGACATACATTTGACCATAACTTTGGGACCAGTGACCATAACTCAATTAGCTTAGATAGTTATGGAAAAGGATAGGATTGGTCCTCAGGTTGAAGTCCTAAATTGGGGGAAGGCTAATTTTGATGGCGTCAGACAGGGACTCTCAAAAGTTGCATGGGAGAGGCCGTTTACAGATCAAGGGACGTCTGGCAGGAGGGAGGCTTTTAAAAGTGAGATAGGAAGAGTTCAGGGCCAGCATGTTCCTGTTAGAGTGAAGGGCAAGGCTGGAAAGTTTAGGGAACCTTGGTTGACGGGGGATATTGAGGGTCTGGTCAGGACAAAGAAGGAGGCATATGTCAGGTATAGGCAGCTGGGATCAAGTGAGTCCCTCGAGGAGTATAGGGGATGTAGGAGTACACTTAAGAAGGAAATTAGGAGGGCGAAAAGAGGCCATGAGATTTCCCTGGCCCATAAGATAAAGGAGAATCCTAAAAGATTCTATAAGTATATTAAGAGTAAAAGGGTAGCTAGGGAGAGAGTAGGTCCCCTTAAGGATCAGTGTGGTAATCTATGTGTGGAGCCACGGAAATGGGCGAGGACTTAAATGAATACTTCTTGAGTGTATTTACCATGGAGAAGGTCACGGAAGCTAGTTAGTTCAAGGGAGGGAACAGCGAAATCCTGGAGCATATCAACATTACAAAGGAGGAGGTGTTGGAGGTTTTGAAGCGCATTAAGGTGGATAAATCCCCAGGGCCTGACCAGGTGTATCCTAGGACGCTATGGGAAGCAAGGGAGCAGATTGCTGGGGCCCTGGCAGAGATTTTTGTATCATCGCTAGCCACGGGTGAGGTACCGGAAGACTGGAGGATAGCTAATGTTGTGCCTTTATTTAAGAAGGGCAGCAGGGATAAGCCAGGGAATTACAGGCCGGTGAGCCTTACATCAGTGGTGGGAAAGTTATTGAAAGGGATTCTGAGAGACAGGATTTATATGCATTTGGAAAACCAAGGTCTGATTAGGGATAGTCAGCATGGCTTTGTGCGTGGGAAATCATGTCTCATGAATTTGATTGAATTTTTTGAGGAGGTGACCAAGAGGATTGACGAGGGCAGGGTGATGGACGTTGCCTACATGGACTTTAGCAAGGCCTTTGACAAGGTCCCACTTGGTAGGCTGGTCCAGAAGGTTCGAACACATGGGATCCAGGGTGAGCTAGCCAATTGGATACAAAATTGGCTTGGTGATAGGAGGCAGAGGATGGTAGTAGAGAGCTGTTTTTCGGATTGGAGGCCGGTGATCAGTGGTGTGCCGCAGGGATCGGTGCTGGGCCCTCTGTTGTTTGCCATATATATTAATGACATGGATGTGAATGTAGGGGGCATGATTAGTAAGTTTGCAGATTACACCAAAATTGGTGGTATAGTGGACTGTGAAAAAGGTTGTCTAAGGTTACAACAGGATAAACTGGAAAAGTGGGCAAGGGATTGGCAAATGGAATTTAACGCAGACAAGTGCAAAGTGATGCATTTTGGGAAGTTAAACCAGTGCAGGACATATACAGTGAATGGCAGGGCCCTGGGGTGTGTTGTTGAGCAGAGAGACCTTAGGGTGCAAGTACATAGTTCCCTGAAAGTGGCAATACAGGTAGACAGGGTGGTGAAGAAGGCATATGGCATGCTTGCCTTCATCGGCCGAGGCATTGAGTACAAGAGTTGGGACGTCATGTTACAGTTGTACATAACTTTGGTTAGGCTGCATTTGGAGTACTGTGTGCAGTTCTGGTCGCCGCACTACAGGAAAGATGTGATTAAGCTAGAGAGGGTGCAGAAAAGATTCACAAAGATGTCGCCTGGTTTGGAGGGCTTGAGTTATAAAGAGAGATTGGATAGGCTGGGTCTGTTTTCCCTTGAACGAAGGAAGCTGAGAGGGGACATGATAGAGGTATATAAAATTATGAGAGGCATAAATAGTTTAGATAGCCAGAATCTGTTTCCCATGGTAGAGGTGACTAAAACTAGAGGGCATAGAGTTAAGGTGAGAGGGAGGAGGTTTAAAGGGGATCAAAGGGGTAAATTTTTCACACAAAGAATAGTGGGTATGTGGAATGAGCTGCCAGAGGAGGTGGTGGAGGTAGGAACAGTAGTAACATTTAAGAGGCATCTGGACAGGTACTTGAACGAGCAAGGCATAGAGGGATATGGAATTAATGCAGGCAAGTGGGATTAGTATAGATAGGCATTATGGTCAGCATGGGCGTGGTGGGCCGAAGGGCCTGTTTCTATGCTGTACGACTCTGACTCTATGACAAGGATATAGGTGATGAACTGTGTCGTATGCTTTTGAACTCCTGGGATTGGCCAGATGGACTGAAATCGTATTTTCTGGGCTCGTACATTCCTATATTCCCAAGAGAGCATTTCTGTTTTTTTTAAATAATTTTCAAGATCAAATGAACAGTTACGCTCATTTTCCTGCTGCTATAAAGCACAGTAACACCTAATTTTTATATTTTGTATTTTAAAGAACCTAATTTAAAAAATGAATGAGACAGTGACAAAAGGCAGAGGGAGGGAATACCCAATGTTAATTTAGTTTTGATTTCTACTCTTGTATGTGAAATCAATAGATGTTAACTTGGCTCAGTTGCAGCACTCACCACCGAGCCAAAATGTCATGGGTTTAAGTCCCACTTCAGGGCTTGAGCACATGATTTAGGTGACACTTCAATGCAGTATTCTACTGCATTGTCAGAGGCGCTGTCTTTCAGATAAGATGTTGAAGCAAGGCTCTGTTCCTTAAATACTATCTGGCACCAGATGCAAATTGTACATAGAAGTGTTGAGCAATTAAGAGGCAGCCTATCTTCTGGTTTGATTTTTCCATGGACAGCAAAGGTCCCAGACAGTCCATTTATAGACTAAAGAGGATGGCTGCAAAATTGGGCTCCATAGCACCCATAATTTCAGTGCTACGGGTGCTGTTTTAATACCAAAATGGTACCTGTGCAAATGCCATTTTGATTTAGGAGCATGCACTGGATGCATACAGAGTAGACAGATCGTGACGTCAGTCAGCGTGTAACCCTGATTTGACACCAGCACTGCCACTTTCAACCTTGCCACTCTAGTTAACACGCACAGCTAAACATGCATTCAGTAGCAGGAAGGAGTGCCCCCTCCCCCCAACAACAACTTGCATGTTATTTGCTAATTAATCTTTACTGGCTCTGTTTGAGTTGTGGAGGGGCTTGGTGGTTTGAAGAGTTGGTTAACATCAGTGAAGTCTGTACGGAGTGGTGCTGCACATGGAGAAGGCCTTGAATTGTGACTGTAAGGATTCTGGTTAGAACACTTCCTCCCATTCATGGATGCTACAGTTGCAATTCCCATTGGGCTGCAGCATGAGAGGGAGATGGAACAGAGGCAGCAAAAAAGAAGTCAAGCTGTTCACAGAAAGAGGAGGAGGAGGGGGTTAAAGATTCACAGCAGGAGGCCTTATCCACCTAGGGTATTCCAGGAGCAATTCCTTACCTGCACACAAGCCAGGAGCAATGTTTGCATCATTTGCGTTTTACAAAGGAGCTGCTCACAAAACTCTGCCACCTCTTGAAACCAGACCTGCAGCCTCAGGCAGGGCGAGGACGGCACTGCCAGTGGCTGTGAAGGTGACCGTGACCATGAATTTCTTTGTGTTGGGATCCTCCCATCCTCCCAGGCTGAAGTGGGCAACAAATATAACATCTCCCAGTTCACTGTCCACTGCTGCATCAGGGAGGTGACTGAAGCTCTTTCTGTCAGGAGAGGGAAGTTCATTGTGTTCTCTTTGACTAGAGGGAGGCAGGCAAAGCATGCATGTGGCTTTGCCAGGATCACAGGCTTCCCCATTGTGCCATATGCCATCGATTGCATGGACATGGCTTCGTGGGTGCCACATCTTAAAGTTGCGAAATACCGCAACCGCAAAGGTTACCACTCACTGGATGTGCAGTTGATGTGTGACCATGCTCAGCACATCATGCTGGTGATTGCTGCCAGGATAGTGGACAGTCATGTGGCTTTCATTCTGTGCCAGTCTGCTGTTCTCTCAATCAATCATTCAGCCACCACATCAAAGCAGAGGGGTGGATGCTGGGCGACAGGGGCTGTCCACTTTACATCTGGATCATGGCTCTGCTCCACAATCCAACCACACGTGGCCAGCATGTGTACAATGAGAGCCTTGCTGCATGAGAAAAATCATAGAGCAGACCATTGGGATGCTGAAGCAATAGTTCTGCTGCCTGGACTGTTCCGGAGGAGCCCTCCTGTACTCGCTGGAGCGTGCATCCTGATTCATGGTGGTCTGCTGTATCCTCCACAACCTCGCCATCATGATGCAGAGAGCAGCTCAGGAGCAGGAGAAGGAGGAAGAGGAAGGGAGGAGGAGGAAGGAAGGAGGCAGCCAGAACATTCACGTTCTAGCCGGGGTGTCCATGATTGCCTCATTCGACGACAGTTCCTGTGAACACAACCTCAAATCGCCATTGTACAACAGTCACATACCTTACTATCCCTCTGTTACAGACCATCATAATGTCCTCTTGGTCACAATGCTGGAATAAAAGCCTTCGCAAAACAACAATTCCAAACCAACTTTATACAATTAACTATCCAATATTCCGTACAAAGCTTAAGTATTCACCCTCGTGCATTCCCTTAGTGCTTGTCTTGCAGATGCCTTTGCCTGGCCTAGTGCTCCTAAACAGTGCTATCCCAGTGGCTGCAGCATGGCTGGTGGAAGGTTGCTGACTTTCAGTGGGTGAGACTACTCCAGATGGCTTTGGAGGATGTCTAAAGCAGCTCTGAATGTAGAAGGCCCAGCTTTGTACTGCAGCACCTGTGCTGACTGACAATAGCAAGGGCACTGACAGAGTGGCAATGGTCGGAGAAAGAATACTGTCATCCTGAGAGAGGACAACAGGTTCATGCTCCACAGAGCCACTGCCACTCCCCTGGGGCAGTGCTTCAGCAAACCTAGTGGTCTGCTGGACGGCTGTGTGACCCTGAAAGCCCCTTTGAGCACTGGTATCTGCAGGCATGACGGCAGCAATCCGAGCCTGTGTGGTACCCAGTTGAAAATTCATGGCCACAATCTGGTCATGAAATTTTGCAGCACTCAGACGTTGGGTGGCTTCTGTTTGTGCTGCAATGGAAGCTGAGACATCAGCTATTAGATGGGTCGGGTTCGCAAGTGTTCTCATGGAGTTGGTCCCCACTTCCATACTGGAAAGGATGGACTCCAAGCTCTGCGCAAAGCCTTGTACCAAGTTGGAGCCAGATTCCTCTACAATCCTTGACTGCGATAGCAGACTTTCTGGCAAGCCCGCCAATGCACTGAGCATTTCCGTGTTCATACCAACTGCCTTATTCTTTATGCTACCTGTCACGAAAACATGCTAGGTTGAATAATGATTTTTTAATGCACCGACTGGAAACCTGAATATTAAACTGGTGGAGGCGAACCACTCAAACCTTGCAACCTTTGAACTTTGCCTGCTGACCATGAGCACCAAGGCATATTCCCTGCTGCAGACTGCACTGCTCACTGGTTTAATTGATCTGTGTTTTATTGTGTTAGTCTGTTCACCATCGATGCTCACTGTGCTTATTGACTTAAGCCTGACGGGGGAGCTTGATGTAGAGAATTTTCCAGAAAGAACAGTGATTTCACCTGAAGGAATTCAGTCACATTGCTGTCTCCTGGAAAACCATTGAATCAGCACCCACATCTTCAAACCAGAAGCCTCAGGACCATCAAAGGAAAGTCGCGCAACCACCGAATTCAGCCTGAAGCCAGCCCAGTCACCAACCTCCACAGACTGTCTACCCCTTTTATTTCTCTGGACTCTAATTCAACCTTTCCCACTCTGTAACCTATTTATATGTGTCTGTGTGTGGAAGTTGGAGTGTATTTTATTTTTTTCCCAGATCGATCTAAATACAATATAGTTAAATTCTTTCTTTGGTTAAACTCAAGAAAACCTGTCTTATTGGCCCTTTGGTTGAAGTTTCAGTAGGGGACTACTTTGGGAATAGTGATCACAATTCCGTAAGTTTTAGAATACTCATGGACAAAGACGAGAGTGGTCCTAAATGAAGAGTGCTAAATTGGGGGAAGGCCAACTATACCAAAATTCGGCAGGAGCTGGGGAATGTACATTGGGAGCAGCTGTTTGAAGGTAAATCCACATTTGATATGTGGGAGGCTTTTAAAGAGAGGTTGATTAGCGTGCAGGAGAGACATGTTCCTGTGAAAATGAGGGATAGAAATGGCAAGATTAGGGAACCATGGATGACAGGTGAAATTGTGAGACTAGCTAAGAAGAAAAAGGAAGCAAATATAAGGTCAAGGAGGCTGAAGAAAGACGAAGCTTTGAAAGAATATCGGGAATGTAGGACCAATCTGAAGCGAGGAATTAAGAGAGCTAAAAGGGGTCATGAAATATCTTTAGCAAACAGGGTTAAGGAAAATCCCAAAGCCTTTTATTCATATATAAGGAGCAAGAGGGTAACTAGAGAAAGGATTGGCCCACTCAAGGACAAAGGAGGAAAGTTATGCGTGGAGTCAGAGAAAATGGGTGAGATTCTAAACTAGTACTTTGCATCGGTATTCACCGAGGAGAGGGACATGACGGATGTTGAGGTTAGGGACAGATGTTTGATTACTCTAGGTCAAGTCGGCATAAGGAGGGAGGAAGTGTTGGGTATTCTAAAAGGCATTAAGGTGGACAAGTCCCCAGGTCCGGATGGGATCTATCCCAGGTTACTGAGGGAAGCGAGAGAGGAAATAGCTGGGGCCTTAACAGATATCTTTGCAACATCCTTAAACACGGGTGAGGTCCCGGAGGACTGGAGAATTGCTAATGTTGTCCCCTTGTTTAAGAAGGGTAGCAGGGATAATCCAGGTAATTATAGACCGGTGAGCCTGACGTCAGTGGTAGGGAAGCTGCTGGAGAAGATACTGAGGGATAGGATCTATTCCCATTTGGAAGAAAATGGGCTTATCAGTGATAGGCAACATGGTTTTGTGCAGGGAAGGTCATGCCTTACCAACTTAATAGAATTCTTTGAGGAAGTGACAAAGTTGATTGATGAGGGAAGGGCTGTAGATGTCATATACATGGACTTCAGTAAGGCGTTTGATAAGGTTCCCCATGGTTGGCTGATGGAGAAAGTGAAGTCGCATATGATCCAGGGTGTACTAGCTAGATGGATAAAGAACTGGCTGGGCAACAGGAGACAGAGAGTAGCAGTGGAAGGGAGTTTCTCAAAATGGAGACGTGTAACCAGTGGTGTTCCACAGGGATCCGTGCTGGGACCACTGTTGTTTGTGATATACGTAAATGATTTGGAGGAAAGTATAGGTGGTCTGATTAGCAACTTTGCAGACGACACTAAGATTGGTGGAGTAGCAGATAGTGAAGGGGACTGTCAGAGAATACAGCAGAATATAGATAGATTGGAGAGTTGGGCAGAGAAATGGCAGATGGAGTTCAATCAGGGCAAATGCAAGGTGATGCATTTTGGAAGATCCAATTCATGAGTGAACTATACAGTAAATGGAAAAGTCCTGGGGAAAATGGATGCACAGAGAGATTTGGGTGCTCAGGTCCATTGTTCCCTGAAGGTGGCAACGCAGGTCAATAGAGTGGTCAAGAAGGCATACGGCATGCTTTCCTTCATCGGACGGGGTATTGAGTACAAGGGTTGGCAGGTCATGTTACAGTTGTCTAGGACTTTAGTTCGGCCACATTTGGAATACTGCGTGCAGTTCTGGTCGCCACATTACCAAAAGGATGTAGATGCTTTGGAGAGGGTGCAGAGGAGGTTCACCAGGATGTTGCCTGGTATGGAGGGTGCTAGCTATGAAGAGAGGTTGAGTAGATTAGGATTATTTTCATTAGAAAGACGGAGGTTGAGGGGGGACCTGATTGAGGTGTACAAAATCATGAGAGGCATAGACAGGGTGAATAGCAAGAAGCTTTTTCCCAGAGTGTGGGATTCAATTACTGGGGGTCACGAGTTCAAAGTGAGAGGGGAAAAGTTTAAGGGGGATATGCGTGGAAAGTTCTTTACGCAGAGGGCGGTGGGTGCCTGGAACGCGTTGCCAGTGGAGGTGGTAGATGCGGGCACGATAGCATCTTTTAAGATGTATCTAGACAGATACATGAATGGGCAGGAAGCAAAGAGATACAGACCCTTAGAAAATAGGCGACATGTTTAGATCGAGGATCTGGATCAGCGCAGGCTTGGAGGGCCGAAGGGCCTGTTCCTGTGCTGTAATTTTCTTTGTTCTTTGTTCTGTTGTTCTTTGTTCTATCTGATCATGGCACATAAACAAGTAAAAACTCACTGAATGGAAGGTGTCATTGACAGTGCTATTAATCAGCACTTGCTAAGCAATAACCTTTTCAGTGACGCTCAGTTTGGCTCCTGACCTCATTACAGCCTTGGTTCAAACATGGACAAAAGAGCTGTACTCAAGAGGTGAAGTGAGAGTGACTGCCCTTGACATCAAGGCAGCATTTGACCAGGTATGGCATCAAGGAGCCCTAGCAAAGCTGGAGTCAATGGGAATCAGGGGGAAAACTCTCCACTGGTTGGAATCATATCTAGCAGAAAGGAGATGGTTGTGGTGTCGGAGGTCAATCATCTCAGTCACAGGGCATCACTGCAGGAGTTCCTCAGGGTAGTGTCCTAGGCCCGACTATCTTCAGCTGTTTCATCAATGACCTTCCGTCCATCAAAAGGTCAGAGGTGGGGATGTTTGCTGACGATTGCACAATGTTCAGCATCATTCGCGACTCCTCAGATACTGAAGCAGTCCGTGTAGAAATGTAGCAAGACCTGGATAATATCCAGCTGATAAGTGGCAAGTAACATTCGTGCCACACAAGTGGCAGGCCATGACTATCTCAAACAAGAGAGACTCTAACCATCTCCCCTTGACATTCAATGACATTACAATCACTGAATCCCCTACTATCAACATCCTGGGGTTACCATTGACCAGAGACTGAACTGGAGTAGCCATATAAATACCGTGGCTACAAGAGCAGGTCAGAGGCTAGGAATCCTGTGGTGAGTAACTCACCTCCTGACTCCCCAAAGCCTGTCCACCATCTACAAGGCACAAGTCAGGAGTGTGATGGAATGCTCTCTACCTGCCTGGATGGGTGCAGCTCCAACAACACTCAAGAAGCTCGACACCATCCAGGACAAAGCAGCCTATTTGAATGGCACCCCATCGACAAACATTCACTCCCTCGACCACCGATGCACAGTGGCAGCAGTGCAAGATGCACTGCAACAATGAACAAAGGCTCCTTTGACAGCACCATCCAAACCCGTGACCTCTACCAACTAGAAGGACAAGGGCAACAATTGCATGGGAACACCACCACCTGCATGTTCCCCTCCACGCCACACACCACCCTGACTTGGAACTATATCACCGTTCCTTCACTGTCGCTGGGTCAAAATCCTGGAATTCCCTTCCTAACAGCACTGTCGGTGTCCTACCCCACATGGACTGCAGTGGTTCAAGAAGGAGGCTCACCACCGCCTTCTCAAGGGCAATTTGGGCTGGGCAATAAATGCTGTCCGAGCCAGCGATGCCCACATCCCATGAATGAATTAAAACAAAATTGGCAAGTATATCCACTTAAAAAGTAATAAACCTGTTGTGGTCAAACAAGGAGGGGGAAAAGAGATGAGCCCTTCAACCCCTCCTCACCTGATCGTAATAATCTAATGAGGAGTACAAGGTCTTTGCAAGTGAATCTTCGGGCTCACATGTGATGGATCATTCTAGGGTAGGGAGACATGTCATGTTTCAGGATCATTTTTTGACCATTTTTCCATGGAGAGAATTTAGCAAAATTGCTGCTTTTTGAGAAGTTGTGTTTCAAAGCACATTGCACTCACACAAGTTTTTTTTACAATTAGGTACTGAGTTAATAGATGGCTAAAATGCAAATGAGCTTGCTTCAATGCTGTTTTCCCATTGACTGTAAAGAATAAGTTATTTATTAGCCTGCCCTCGCAATCAGTAACACTTTGCCATCAATGTGTTGGATAATCTTGCATTCCTTTCTGGCTGTGAAAAGAAGAAGATAAAACAAGACAGACAGACACAGGCTGGATCAGGTTCAGAGGCAGAAAGTTAGTTAGAAGTTAATGGCCTGGAGTTTCCGCTCACTTGCACTTGTTTTCTTGGCGCAATTCCCCTGATTCCAGCATAACCGGTGCACAACATCGCTGAATTTCAAGTGCAAATTGCTGTCAGTGCAACTTGAGTTTCCCCAACCTTTTGTGCTGGTTTTAAAATATCACACTAGATGTCAGCCCAGACCTCAAAACTGACCACGTATCCCCCCACCCCCAGATGAATTAATCACCATTGGGGGTTTCTACTAATTTTGCTCATTTGTCGGCCTTCATGGAGACTCCAAAAATTAAGTCAAAACTATTGGTCTCAAGGACACTAGTGAGTATGTTTTGAAAGGGTTTTGAGTGATTTTTTATTTTCTAAGGAACTCACTATTTACTAAGGAACTGATTACTTGTAGCCAATACAACATAAAATAGCTTTATATATATTTTTAAATGTCATTTTTATTCATTTAAAATTAGGTTACTCACGGTTGGTGAATTGAAATGCTTATTTTTTATATCAAACCCATCTTCAGCTGTATTAATCAAATATTACCACATTATCACTCTTAAATATATCACAGAAGGTTTATTAATGCAAAACTTCTTTAAAATAGTAATTTTATTTAAAAACACTGCCCAATTGTAATTGTTAATATCAGATTTTGCATTCTGAGAAATAAATTTGAGTGGAAACTCAGGTTAAAAAAAGATGCTTTTCAAAATGGGCGCCGTTTTGACGGAATTACCAACTGTGCCCAAAGCGGAAACTCTACCCCACTTTAAGTCAAACAAGGTAGCTCAGGGATATGTGGGAAACAAGTGTGTTGGTTATTTCAAAGTGGATCTAATCATAACTGCTACTTTGTATGTGGGATGTTTTACTATGCTAAAGGTGCTATATTAATGCAAGATGCTGTAGTTATTGTTGTATGTACATGCGTTGTGAAATTAAACAGCTTAATGCCTCATATGTGGCCTCATCTCGCTTAGCGTTTGCTTGATCCAATTTCAGATGGATTGAAAAAGCACACATAAAAGACAGGCACGCCAGTTCATATCAAAAGGGAATACGATTGTTACATTTCGGGATTACGCTATCGTACAGATAAATATTGGGCTGATCAGGTACACTCCTTAAATATAAGACACTTAGGCTACTTACAGGAGTGACTGTACTTGACGAAATATCTAAGGGAGAATTTCTAAGGGTAGATCCTAAATTTGTAACAGACGTTCAATTGTTTAAAAGTTGCATGGTGCTAAACTTGCCAAAGGCACTGGAAATATTAAAAACAATAAATGAAGATATAGCAAAGTGTTGAAGAGTACATTTCACCCAAATGGTTTCACTTGTATGATCAGATATTATTGCATGATGCCAACAACCTAGTTCGCAAGAAGGGTGAATCACAAACACTTCCCTTTACCAAGATTGGGGGAGGCAGTGGTACAGTGGTAATGTCACTGGACTAGTAATCCAGGGACCCAGGCCAATGCTTTAGGGACATGGGCTGGAATTTTATGCCACCCCAATGAGCCGGATGGTGGCGGGGGTGGCATAAATTGGAGCAGGAGGCTCTGGGAGGCTTTTCCGACCCACTCCCGCATCCATCCCCCCTTTACGGCCCGCCCGCCCTAAGCCAATCAAGGCCCTCAAGTGGCCACTTAACGCCCACTTAAGGGCCTTTGCCCACATCCACGCTGATATTACGCGTGGCAAGAGGGCATCCCGGAGCCAGGAAAAGCTGCCTGGGAAAAGCAGGCGACTTCCGATCGTCTCAGGAGAGGGCCCTGCTTATCAGGCACAGGGCGCCCAATGGAGGGCTGCCCCCGCTATCCCAACCACCCCTAAGACTCAACACACCTCCCCTTCCCCCCAAATGACCACCATTGCCTCGCCAGGGCCCGACCGATTACCCCCGGCGAGGCAACCAAAATTTACCTAGACTCCCAGCTCCATGTCTTCCTCTGCAGTCGTCTGTGCTGCAGTCCCCAGCAGTGGCCACTGCTCCCGCTGGCGCTGCTGGGACTAAGAGCTGCCGGCAGCTCAATGAGGCTGGACTTCCTCCCTCAAGCGGATGGAAGTCCTGTCTCGGGACAGTTAAAGCCTGGGGACCCTTAAAATGTGGGTCGGATCCCCAGGCAAGGCAGAATTGGGTGCGCCACCGACTTTTCAGTTCCCAATGTGAAATCCCGGCCATGGGTTCAAATCCCACCAGAGCAGATAGTGAAATTTGAATCTGGAATTAAAAGCTAGTCTAATGGAGACCATCAAACCATTGTCAATTGTTGTAAAAACGCATCTGGTTGACTAATGTCCTTTCGGGAAGGAAATCTGCCATCTGTATCTGGTCTGGCCTACATGTGACTCCAGACCCACAGCAATGTGGTTGACTCTTAACTGCCCTCTGAAATGACCTAGCAAGCCACTCAGGGATGGGCAATAAATGCTGGCAGTGCCAGCGACACCCACATCCCGTGAATGAATTTAAAAAAAAATTATCACCCAGCCATAAAGGTATCTAATATTATTTATTTTATGAATGAAGACTCTTAGTGTTAGCTGTGGCTCTGTCTGTAGTACTCTTACCTCTGAGTAAGTAGGTAATAGTTTCAAGTCCCACTCTAGACTTGAGCATGAAACGTTAGGCTGGCATTCCAGAGTAGTACTAAGATGGTGCCATCTTTTGGACGAAACATTAAACTGAGGTCCTGTTTGTTCTCTCACGTGGATGTAAAAGTTCCCACGGCACTATTTCGAAGAAGAGCAGCAAAGTTATCCCTGGTGTCCCATCCAATATTTATCCTTCAATTCACATCATTAAAAAGCAGATTATCCGATCATTATCACACTGCTGTTTGTGGGAGCTTGCTGTGCACCAATTGCCTGCTGTGTTTCATACATGACAACAGTGACCACACTTCAAAAAGTACTTCATTACCTGTAAAGTGCTTTAGGATGTCCTGAGGTTGTGAAAGATGATATATAAATGCAAGTCTTTCTTTTTTCTTTTTGCTTTTATAAATATTTGAAGCTGAGAAAGATCAAGGCTATAAGAGAGCCACCAAGAATGTGATGGATTGAATGACCTCCATCTGTGCTGTGAATATCTGTGATTCTGTGGCTGAATAGGTTCTTTTTGTCATATAAAACACATTGAATTCTAAGCTTATATATAGGTTGCTTTAAGAATTTTCAGGAATGCAATGGCATTTGTAAAGTTAGCATCCACAAAGAATTGATTTCTGCCAATTGTCTGGCTACACAACATTTGGTAAAGAGAGATAATAATACAGATGAGGGGTCTGAAACTGCATTGAACAGAAGTGCTTCTTCAAATGAAACTCAAGTTATGTATTACTTTCAGAATTGTTAGCCAAAATTATGAAGGAGCACCCTAAAAATTAGAATATAAAAGTGATCAAAATTATCTTTATATAACTTAAGAACACTTAGAATTTTGATAAAAGCAAAATACTGCAGATGCTGGAAATCTGAAATAAAAACAAGAAATGCTGGAAATACTCAGCAGGTCTGGCAGCATCTGTGGAGAGAGAAGCAGAACAGGTCAGTGATCCTTCATCAGAACTTTGAAAGCGGCTGAAAAATTCTAGATTACTGTAAACCTAAAAGAGATATAAAGTATCACAGAATCACAGATTATAAAAACAGAAGATACTGGAAATACTCAGCAGGTCTGGCAGCATCTGTAGAGAGAAACAGAGTTAACATTTCAGGTCGATGAACTATGTCATAGAATCATAGAATGGTTTCAGCACAGAAGGAGGCCAATTGGTCCATCAAGGCCTTGCCAGCTCTCTGCCCTTTCCCCGCAGCCCTACAAATATTTTCTCTGCAGGTGCTTATCCAATTCCTTTCGAAAGCCACAATTGAATCTGCCTCCACCAACCTCTCAGGCATTGCATTCCAGATCTTAACTATTCGCTGCATAAAGAAGTTTTTGCTCATGCCACCTGTGGTTCTTTTGCCAATCACTTTAAATCTGTGTCCTCTAGTTCTCCACCCTTC
The DNA here is from genome assembly GCF_036365525.1 of Heterodontus francisci. Lineage (NCBI taxonomy): Eukaryota > Metazoa > Chordata > Chondrichthyes > Heterodontiformes > Heterodontidae > Heterodontus > Heterodontus francisci. Next base: position 67,812,542 of record NC_090389.1, read on the forward strand.
TGCCAATGGGAACAATTTATCTCTACCAGCTCTATGTAGACCCCTCATAATTTTTAACACCTCTATCAAGTCTCCTCTCAACCATCTCTTTAGGAAGAACAACTCAAGCTTCTCCAATCTACCTATGTAACTGAAGTCCCTCATTCCTGGAATCATTCTCGTAAATCTTTTCTGCACCCTCTCTGAAGCCTTCACATCATTCCGAAAGTTTGGTGTCCAGGGGATTTGATAGAGTGGATACAGGGAGAATATTTCCTCTTGTGAGGGAGACTAGAACTAGGGGATACAGTTTAAGAAATCAGTGGAGGCTGGGTCATTGAATTTATTCAAGGCTGAGTTAGATAGATTTTTGATAGACAAGGGAGTCAAGGGGATTGGGGGGCAGACAGGAAAGTGGAGTTGAGACCACAACCAGATCAGCCATGATCTTATCGAATGGTGGAGCAGGCTCGAAGGGATGAATAGCCTACTCCTGCTCCCAAGTCCTATGTTCCAACATTCCTAGAACTGAACACAATACTCCAATTGAGGCCAAACCAGTGTTTTATACAGGTTTATCATAACTTCTATATTTTTGTACTATTTATAATGCCCAGGATCCTATATGCTTTATTAACCATTTTCTCAACCTGCCCTGCAACCTTCAAAGATTTGTTCAAATATACCCCCAGGTCCCTCTGCTCCTGCGCCCCTTTAGAATTGTACCCTTTAATTTATATTGCCTGTCCTCATTCTTCCTACCAAAATGAATCACTTCACACTTTTCTGCATTAAATTTCATCTGCCACTTGTCCGCACATTCCACCAGCCTGTCTATGTCCTCTTTACGTTTGTCACTACCCACTTCACAGGTCACAATTCTTCCAAGTTTTGTGTCATCCACTAATTTCCCAACTAAGTCCTCAGCAGCAGAACTCATGTGCGACCTCACCCTCCAGCGAGCTGACACCTGCACTTTCCTTAAGCCCTACCTGGCTGCAGGTCACTTGTGCTCAGTATCTCACCACGTGCAAATCCCGCCTCTATGCTATCCACTAAATTATGTGCACTGTCAGTATCTGAGCTGGTGGCTGCAAGAGTGAAATCAAGTGACAGTGTTGTGTCTTCACCATCAATGTCTTCTTGTTCTTCCACTGCTTGGCTAGTTTGCACTTCTTCGTATCTAAAAGGAGAAAGACACAAGGATAAGTTTGTGGTGCAGGGCAGAAGGGGAAAGTAAGAGGTGCATGCTTATAGCATCTGCAGCTTGTAAATCACAAGACAGTGTGGGATGAGGGAGAGGAGGGTGTGAGAAGAAGGATTACATATAAGGATACAGGCAACTTCAGTGGTTCCAGTGCCTTTGCTAGACTTAAACTTAGCAATGGGTGTCTCAATAATGGCCAGCACCATCTCCTCCATCAGGTAAGGACATGCAGCCGTGTCTGCTCACTCTAGTTAGGTGCTGCTGCTTCTGGTTGTGAGCACTTGCTCAGGCTTTCCTATATTTAAAGGGACCGATAACATCGATATTACAGCCCATTACACTGTGGGCCTGAGGCCTAGGGCCGCCACTTGAGATGCATTGCACCTAATAAACTGAGTCATAAGCCTCATGGGGAGGTGGTGGCGTAGTGGTAATGTCCCTGGACTAGTAATTCAGAGCCCAGGCTAATGCTCTGGGGACATTGGTTCAAATCCCACCAAGGCATATGGTGAATTTGAATTCAATTAATAAATCTGGAATTAAAAAGCTAGTCTAATGACCATGAAACCATTGTTGGTTGTTGCAAAAACCCATCTGGTTCACTAATGTCCTTTAGGGAAGGGAATCTGCTGTCCTTACCTGGTCTGGCCTACATGTGACCCCACAGCAATGTGGTTGACTCGCAAAATGCCTAGCAAGCTACTCAGATGAAGGGCAATTAGGAATGGGCAATAAATGCTGGCCTAGGCAGCGATGCCCATATCTCACAATAAACGAATAAAAAAGAAAAGCACTTATGGCACTTGGAACCTACAGGTCACTTGAATGCAAAGCTCACTGCGAATTAGGAGGTAATGTATTGGATAATTGGATAGCTCTTTAAAAGAGCTAGCAAAGGCACAATGGGCTGAATGGCCTCCTTCTGCGCTATGCAGTTCTATGATAATGCAACGGAAACACAGAAGCAGTACTCTATTGGCTGAATGAATGTTACAATAAAGCAAGAAGCAAAACACTGCAGATGCTGCAAAATCCAAAATAAAAATAAAAAATGCTGGAAACATTCAGCAGGTCAGGCAGCATCTGTGGAAAGAGGAAGGTAGGGTTACCATTTTCTCTTATCTATACTTAACGTAGACAGTTTAGATGGCATCGGGAAGTCACCATGTAAGAAACCAGCATGAAGATTTAGCATTCTGAAATTCTGATTTCTTTTGCAGCAGTCTACAAATACACTCATTATTAAGTTGCCAAAACAGCTTCTATTTTTATGTGCCTCCCGTCCTTTCAGTTAGTTCTGCAGTGTTGTAGACCATTCCAATTCTAAATGAGACGGGAAGAGAACTTCTTCCCTGGCCTTTTTAAATGCCACAGCAGCCAGCTACTAGGGGTGTTTGAGTATCCTGGGTTGATTTTCCTCTCCCTCGCTTTGATTAAGCTGCTGCTGGTCTCTGTTCATTGCTCACAAAGTTTAGCTGAGAGAGGAAATAGTTGTCAAAGCCCCACATTCCACCACTCCTCAGTATGGCAGTTTTGAGGATTAGTGTACTTTGCCACTGCAGTATCCCAGGCCTTATGACCCTCCCTACCCCACAAATGGGCACGAGAGGGTCAGTTGGGGGGAAGGGGTTAAAACTGTGAAATTCACATATCCTGACCCCAACAAACCACGCATGTGCTTGCCATCACTTTTATGATGACAGATATCAGGGCATCCGACTGTCCCACCATGGAGAGGTGTGATGCTTATTAGCATATTGGTACGGACAGGCGGTAAGGGGTATGGGTGGTGCCCATTGTTCACCTCACAACTGACCGCAATTGGGTTTTGTTAAAATGATGCTTTAACCCCTGAGTGTCTTTAGGGTCGAATAAACAAACAAATGACAGGTTTTCTCATAGGTTAAAAAACCGAACTATTTTTAAACAAATCCTGTAATGATTGCAACCTCATCCACACATACATTCACCCACACATACCTACACAAGTATAGATAAATAGAGAGAAAAGGATAAGAGGTAGTTTAAAGCCCCAAGTGAGGGAAGTGTCCATGGTTTACAGAAGATTATTGCGTCTTCTCAGGAGGAAAAGTTTCTTTAAAAAGTTGCCAGTTGCAGGACTGATTATTCGTAGTCTTGAATTTGCAGTGGTATTGTAGGGCTTTGGTGGTATGTAGTTTGTTACCTTCACAGATGGTTAGTCTCAAAGTCACTTTGTGATGTCTCTGCTGTGGTGGCTGCTCTTGGCTAGCAGGCTTCTTTTCTTGCCTCCTGGATCCTTCTTGCAAGCTTTCTGTGATGTTGGATTGATCTTCCCCCTCTCTCTCCAGAGTGCTACGTTTTTAAGGTCAAGATTGAAGGTGATTTAGTGCTTTGGATCAGAAATTGGCTAGCTGAAAGAAGACAGAGGGTGGTGGTTGATGGCAAATGTTCATCCTGGAGTTTAGTTACTAGTGGTGTACCGCAAGGATCTGTTTTAGGGCCACTGCTGTTTGTCATTTTTATAAATGACCTGGATGAGAGCGTAGAAGGGTGGGTTAGTAAATTTGCAGATGACACGAAGGTCGGTGGAGTTGTGGATAGTGCCGAAGGATGTTGTGGGTTACAGAGGGACATAGATAGGCTGCAGAGCTAGGCTGAGAGATGGCAAATGGAGTTTAATGCGGAAAAGTGTGAGGTGATTCACTTTGGAAGGAGTAACAGGAATGCAGAGTACTGGGCTAATAGGAAGATGCTTGGTAGTGTAGATGAACAGAGAGATCTTGGTGTCCAGGTACATAAATCCCTGAAAGTTGCCACCCAGGTTAATAGGGCTGTTAAGAAGGCATATGGTGTGTTAGCTTTTATTAGTAGGGGGGTCGAGTTTCGGAGCCACGAGGTCATGCTGCAGCTGTACAAAACTCTGGTGCGGCCGCACCTGGAGTATTGTGTGCAGTTCTGGTCACCGCATTATAGGAAGGATGTGGAAGCTTTGGAAAGGGTGCAGAGGAGATTTACTAGGATGTTGCCTGGTATGGAGGGAAGGTCTTACGAGGAAAGGCTGAGGGACTTGAGGTTGTTTTCATTAGAGAGAAGGAGGAGGAGAGGTGACTTAATAGAGACATATAAGATAATCAGAGGGTTAGATAGGGTGGATAGTGAGAGTCTTTTTCCTCGGATGGTGATGGCAAACACGAGGGGACATAGCTTTAAGTTGAGAGGTGATAGATATAGGACAGATGTCAGAGGTAGTTTCTTTACTCAGAGAGTAGTAGGGGCATGGAACGCCCTGCCTGCAGCAGTAGTAGATTCGCCAACTTTAAGGGCATTTAAGTGGTCATTGGATAGACATATGGATGAAAATGGAATAGTTTAGGTCAGATGGTTTCACAGGTTGGCGCAGCATCGAGGGCGAGGGGCCTGTACTGCACTGTAATGTTCTATAAAAATTTGTCACATTGGAGTTCCTGTTAGGAGGCGCATGGCCCTCTCCCCAGTTGTGACACACAATGGGCCAGGATGATAACCCAGACCATCGTTTGATGTTTGAATGGGAATCGTTGTTATGATGTTGCTGCTTCACACCTTATTCATCTTGGTTTGGCTATGAGTTAGATTGTCTCCAGCATCCTCTGCTAGTTCATTCATGTCGATCAGAGTCAATAATATACAATAGCTTCTTTCATTTTCAAAGGGATTCTCCCCAGAGCTATTTCTATATAAGCTATAACCAGATGAGTTTATGGATTTCCAGTAGGACTGGGTCACATGGCCACTATTCTATTTTCACTGTATAAAAGTGTCCATGTTCTTGTGATTTTGTTTAGCAGTTGACTTTAAAATTCATAATTCTCCCATTTCATTGTTTCTTTCATCATGACTCCTTCCGTGCATGACAATATTTAAATTGATCCTGACAATGCAATTGGGAACCTAGTTTGATATTAACTGGAGTGCCACTGGCTTCCCAGAGATGGGGTTGAGAAGCTTGACAGCGAAACAAAGGCAGGAGCTGCTGGCGCCCCAAAGTAACTGGTACTTTTAGTACTCCTTGTGGACTCCTCCCCCATGACTCTTAAGGAAACCTTTGCCCCTTCCCCAGCCCTGCTCCCACCCCCATCCTTCCTCATCGTGGGCCTTTTCCCACTAGACCTTCTGCCTGCCAGCCAGGCTGACCATTTGGCCGGCTACCGAGCAGGAGGCAGGTCTGTATGATACAAACGAGGCTCTGCTGCCAAGATTGACAGGGCCAGGTTCTTTGGCCAATTCCAATCTCATCTGTATCCTGCCTGCCTCCCCATGAATATCAGAGTCCTGGAGTCTTTTTTTTTAGCAAAAAGGCATTGTTGTCTGATCTAAAGAGGGAGGAATTATACAGATGTAAGATCTGGTTTGATCTGAATTTATGTGCATGAGCATTATCATTACATTTCAGAAAACAGACTGATGGGGCACTCAATCTGGCAATTTTCCAATGCTCTGATGATGGTTCTCACTTTGCTGACTATTGGCACAGATTGCAGCAGAAAATTCCTACTGCACTTGTCTTCAGATTTCATGTTAGATTTATCACAAACATTATTTGTATAGTTGCAACAGCATTTGGATCCATCATCTTATCAAAGGGTACAGCCCTACAGTTGGACAGACATTAGAGTTCAACTGGAGAATAATTGCAAGACTATGGTTAGATATGCTGAAAACTTCCCACAGTCATGTTTTGAAAGAAAGCAGCAAATGAGGAGAGGAAATCATTTTATTGGTGAAAATCCAATTCATGTTTAAGTTAATGATGCAACAGCTTGCTTCTTAAAGACAACAGCTGAGACAGATTGTAAGTTTCAAGTATTACCATTTGCTAATGAGGAGATGCCACTTCTGAAGGTCATTTAGGTCAAGCGACACTCTTTTAAGTTACTGAGGTGATAAGTTGGAATTCACTGGCAGGATAACAAATGAATGGACACATACAATAACACAATGGAGCATGTTTCCAATGGCTTGGAGTTGACTGGGAGCCAGGACTGGAGAGGGAAACAAAGGAAAAGGAGGATGGAATCAAAAATAACTGACTTTCCTCAACACTGCTTTAACAAGTTAAAGAAACCACAATAAGGATCGGGATTGGGGGTGCGGAAGGGTGGGTTGATCTTGACTTTTTGTCATAGTGTAAGACAGGCTGCCAACTCATTTATTGCGAGGGGAATTGAATACAAAAGTAGGGAGGTTATGCTTCAGTTATACAGGGCATTGTGAGACCACATCTGGAGTACTGTGTACAGTATTGGTCTCCTTATTTAAGGAAGGATGTAAATGCTTTGGAAGCAGTTCAAAGAAGGTTTACTAGACTAATACCTGGAATGGGCGGGTTCTCTTATGAGGAAAGATTGGACAGGCTAGGCTTGTATCCGCTGAAGTTTAGAAGAGTAAAATGCAACTTGATTGAAACATTTAAGATCCTGTGGGGTTTTGACAGGGTGGATATGGAAAGGATGTTTCCTCTTGTGGGAGAATCTAGAACAAGGGATCACTGTTGTAAAATAAGGGGCTCGTCCAAGACAGAGATGAGGAGAACTTTTTTTCTCTGAGGCTCGTGAGTCTTTGGAACTCTCTTTCTCAAAAGACAGTGGAAGCAGAATCTTTGAATATTTTTAAGGCAGAGGTAGGTAGATTCTTGATAAGCAAGGGGGTAAAAGGTTATCAGGGGTAGGCGGGAATGTGGAGTTGGGGTTGCAATCAGATCAGCCATGATCCTGTTGAATGGCAGAGCAGGCTCGAGGGGCCTACTCCTGCTGCTAATTTGTATGTTCATATGTATCACCCATTTTACAGTATCACACAAAAGTCAAGATCTACCCCAGTATATTCCAGCTAACATAAAAGGCAAGCTAAAAGTCTTCTATAGGCATATAAATACTAAAAGGGTAGTAAGAGGAGGGGTGGGGCTGATTAGGGACCAAAAAGGGGATCTACACATAGAGCATGGTTGAGATACAAAATGGGTGCTTTACATCTGCCTTTACCAAGGAAGAAGATGCTGCCAGAGTCATAGTGAATGAAGAGGTAGTTGAGATACTCAATGGGCTAAAAATTAATAAAGAGATGGTATTAGAAAGGCTGGCTCTACTTAAAGTTGAAAAGTCACAATTACCAGATGAAATGCATCCAAGGATGCTGAGAGAAATAAGGGTAGAAATTGTGAAGATACTGGCTATAATCTTCCAACCTCCTTAGATATGGGAGGTGGTGCCAGAGGTCTAGAGAATTGCAAATGTTACACCCTTTTCAAAAAATGGTGTAAGGATAAACCCAGCAACCACAGGCCAGTCAGTTTAACTTCAGTGGTGGGAAAGCTTATAGAAACGATAATCTGGGACACAATCAACAGTCACTTGTACAAGCGTGGATTAATTAAGGAAAATCAGCACAGATTTGTTCAAGGCAAATCATGTTTAACCAACTTGATTGAGTGTTTTAATGAGGAGCAGAGAGGGTGGATCAAAATAATGCGGCTGAGGTGATGTATATTGACTTCCAAAAGCTGTTTGATAATAGACTTGTCAGCAAATTTTTTTTAGCCTGTTAATGGTATGCTCCATCACATGTCATGTGACAACGTGGCTTTCATTGTATGCATACTGCATACATGTATGTGGCTTGCCCACTGGAGTCATCAGCCATGCAGATAGCCCTTGTTGCCCAATAGCCACCCTTTGGTTTGCTGTGATGGCTCAAATGCAGCTGGCAAAGCAGACTGCATAATAATGAAGGCATCATGACTTCCTTAAATAACGAGACCAATACAGTACACAGTACTCGAGATGTGGTCTCACCAATGCCCTGTATAACTGAAGCATAACCTCCCTACCTTTGTATTCAATTCCCCTTGTGATAAACGATAACATTCTATTAGCTTTCCCAATTACGTGCTGTACCTGCATACTAACCCTTTGCGATTCATGCACTAGTTCATCCAGATCCCTCTGCATCTCCGAGCTCCGCAATCTCTCACCATTTAGATAATATGCTTCTTTGTTATTCTTCCTGCCAAAATGGACAACTTCGCATTTTCCCACATTATACTCCATCTGTCAGATTTTTGCCCACTCACTTAACCTATCTATATCCCTTTGTAGCCTCCTTATGTCCTCTTCACAACTTACTTTCCTGCCTATCTTTGGGTCATCAGCAAATTTAGCAACCATGCCTTAGGTCCCTTCATCTAAGTCATTTATATAAATTGTAAAAAGTTGAGGCCCCAGCACAGATCCCTGTGATGCACCACTCGTTACATCTTGCCAACCAGAAAATGGCCCATTTATGCCTACTCTCTGTTTTCTGTAGGCTAGCCAACCTTCTATCCATGCCAATGTGTTATCCCCTGTACCATGAGATTTTATTTTTTGCAATAACCTTTGATTGGCACCTTATCAAATGCCTTCTGGAAATCTAAGTACAATACATCCACCGGTTCCCCTTCATCCACAGCAAATGTAACTCCCTCAAAGAACTCCAATAAATTGGTTAAACATGATTTCCCTTTCACAAAACCATGTTGACTCTGCCTGATTACCTTCAATTTTTCTAAGTGCCTTGCTATAACCCCTTTAATAATAGCTTCTAACATTTTCCCTAAGACAGATGTTAAACTAACTGGCCTGTAATTTCTTGGTTTTTGTCTCCATCCCTTTTTGAATAAAGGCGTTCCATTCACTATTTTCCAGTCTAGCGGAACTTTCCCTGAATCTAGGGAATTTTGGAAAATTAAAACTAACGCATCAACTATCTCACTAGCCACATCTTTTAACACCCTAGGATGAAGTCCATCAGGACCCGGGGACTTGTCAGCCCGCAGTGCCAACAATTTGTTCAGTATCACTTCCCTGGTGATTGTAATTTTCTTGAATTCCTCCCTCCCTTCCATTTCCTGACTTACAGCTAATTCTGGGATGTTACTTGTATCCTCTATAGTGAAGACCGATGCAAAATACCTGTTCAATTCATCTGCCATCTCCTTATTATCCATTATTAATTCCCCAGACTCACTTTCTATAGGACCAACATTCACTTTGTTAACTCTTTTCTTTTTTAAATACCTATTGAAATTCTTACTATCTGTCTTTATATGTCTAGATAGCTTTCTTTTGTATTCTAATTTTACCTTCCTTATCAATCTTTTAGTCATTCTTTGCTGTTTTTTATATTCTGTCCAATCTTCTGACCTGCCTCCCATCTTTGCACAATTATAGGCTTTTTCTTTAAGTTTGATACTATTTTTAACTGTTTTAGTTCACCACAGATGGTGGGTCCCCCCCCTTGGAATTTTTCTTTCTCGTTGGAATGTACCTATTCTGTGTATTCTGAAAAATCCCCTTAAATGTCTGCCACTGTATCTCTATTGACCTATCCCTTAACCTAATTTGCCAGTTTACATTAGCTAGCTCTACTTTCATGCCCTCATAATTGCCGTTATTTAAGTTTAAAATACTGGTCTTGGACCCACTCTTCTCTCCCTCAAGCTGAATGTAAAATTCAATCATATTATGATCGGTGCTACCTAGAGGCGCCTTAACTATGAGGTCATTAATTAATCCTATCTCGTTGCACAGTACCAGGTCTAGTATAGCCTGCTCTCTGGTTGGCTCCAGAACTGTTCCAAGAAATTATCCCGAAAACATTCTACATGCTCCTCATCTAGGCTACCTCTGCCTATCTGATTTTTCCAGTCTATATGTAGGTTAAAATTCCCCATGATTTCTGACAGGCTGCCATTATTTCTTCCTTTATGCCCTGTCCTACAATTTTTAAGTCAAAGCGGTTGAATGTGGCTGCATATTGTGGGCAGGAATTCTGGATCGTTGAAAATTTTCACCCACAGTACACAGCTATTTTCACCAATTTCTTCAAATTATAGCAGAATCAGCAATACAACTAAGGTCAAAGTACCCTGCGATGACACTGGGGGTGGAGGGATATGATCCACACTCATTTTCATCTGGCATCTCAAAATTTCAATGGTCAGCATTAAGCAGGGCTAGGTACCAAATACTATTAAAAATAAAGTTAATTGAGCTGAGGGTTAATATCTTTGTGTTATTCTTTCATTGCACAGGGATGTCTTAGAATAAAGTGCCTGATTCCTGTTATGTCCCCTATGAGTCTCAGATATCCAAAAGCAAATAAATTGACACTTGCCTTATCCTCTGAGTGTCTGACGGTTACTCTGGCCCACAACTTGAACATTATTGAAGACAGTTACAGTCTTTCTAGTGAACCTACACTTCCTAAGTACTTGTACTCTACCATACCCAGGTAGCTCTCTGTCCATACGAACATACACAAAACTATTGACTCTGCCTGATTACCTTGAATTTTTCTAATTGCTCTGCTATAACGTCTTTAATAATAGCATCTAACATTTTCCCTAAGACAGATGTTAAGCTAACTGGCCTGTAGTTTCCTGCTTTCTGTCTCCCTCCCTTCTTGAATAAAGGAGTTACATTGTCTGAGGTAGTGCCTTTTGCAAGTCATACACATCCTATGCATTGTGCACTCCTGGGCTGCTCTCTCCACTTCCTGCTTTTGTGATAGATGTGATAATGGCTGCTACATCGATGGGCACCAAAATTTCTCAGAGTTTCTCTGCTCTCCTGGGTGTTTTGAGAGAGCCAGAACTTCCATCTGCTTCTTACAAGGCAAATGATATCCTGGGCCAAGGACTCCCTATGCTGATAGTTGCTCATTCTTAGGCTGGATGGGGACTCGGGGTATCAATGGAGACTGGTATGTATGACTTCAGGCATGCCAGCCTCCACAAGTATACATGTGGGCCCCATCAGAGTGGCCCAAGCCAGGCAATTGGTCCAGAAATTTGTAAAAGGGGAATTTTCTTTGTTTTAAATTTAAGCATAGATCACTCCCCTCTTACCAAAGGACTAAGGGGATCATTGTTGGGATCACAGCAGGAGCCTGGGCAAATCCTGGGCAGGAGGGGAACCAAAGTTTTTGGCAATCATTGTCAGGCAGCCTGTGTGGCACTTACACCTATCTATTCCATGTAGGGATGCCAACTTCATTTGGATGTATTCCTGGAGGTTTCATCACATGACCTCTAGCCTGCACCTGCCCTTTTAAGTCACACACCCTTTTATACCCAAATCCAATAATTCTATAATTATTAAACAAAAATATCAAAGGAAATAGAAAAAAACCTGTTAAATGTCACTATGATTTCTTTCCTTGGTCATTCCTGCAGACTCCATGGGAATCTGGGAGTGTAGGCAACCCTAATTCCATGGTAATTAGGTGCCCTTGCAATGAACCCACAAACTCCAATAGGGTCAGTGCTGGAGGATACCAGTGGATATAACAGCTGGGATCACAACCAATGGGATTCTTGGCCTCATGCTCCCAAATGGAATTTTTGTGTACTATTCAGTTTTACAGGTGGGCACCTAATTACCATGGAATTAGGGTTGCAAACCCTCCCAGATTCCCCTGGAGTATCCAAGAATGATAGATTAATTTGCTGTTCACTGCTCCAGTATGGACACAATGGGCTGAATGGCCTCCTTCTACATCGTAAATAACTCTATGGCTCTATAAATAACTCTATTATTCTGTGGCAATACTTGCAAATCTTCCCCTTTGTTAAGCTCACTTAAAGCAGGCGGGTGCGATCATTAATCATTTGAATCCAGTGTCTGGACGCCCAAGCCACTTTTAGGATCTGGATCATTGAAATCAGCATTTAAACCTGCTGAACTGTGATGTCCTTTTCTTTCTAAAATTAGTGGAGACAAACATATCAAGCCTGAAATGTTACATAAAATCCTGGAAATTATCCCAAAATAGGATTTGGAATGGTCTTATTGTGAGTAGCTCTTTACAATGCTATTGAACTGGACCACAGTGATGGATAGCAATCAGGTTGAAAGGAGCATTCTTGCCTCACTGAAGAGTGTTTGGGTAGGCTTCGTTCCTGGAACAGACAAGAACAGCCTGTTCTGGCACTTCAGCTCAAACTCAGCCAGGGAATGTTTGGAGCAAATGTGGTATCTCCTACAGGATGAACCTTTACAAGATTGTTCTCATTTCCTCATACCTCCTTTTAATAAATAAGGAATAAATAATGTACTCCTATCATTAACTGTACTATCCCTTACTGGTAACTTGTCTTGGCAGAACAGCTTAAAAAGCTTGCATTTATATGACACGTTTTACAACCTCAGGATGTCTCAAAGCACTTCACAGCCAATGAAGTACTTTTGAAGTGTAGTCACTGTTGTAAGAAATGCAGCAGCTGATTTGCACACAGCAAGCTCCCACAAATAGGAACGTGATAATGCCCAGAAATCTGTTTTCAGGATGTTGAATGAGGAGTAAATATTGACAAGGACACCAGGGATGACTATCCTTCAAAATAGCATGGTGGGATCTTTTACATCCACCTGACAGAGCAGATGGGGCTGCGGTTTAACATCTCATTTGATAGCTTAGCAGAAAATACTCCATTAAAGATTATAAAAACAGGGAGGGTTTAATTCTTCCTTGTTGGTAATTACAGTAAAAATGCAGAACAGTACAAAAGTTAGGTTATGTTTCCACACCACCACCCCCCCCCCACCACCCCCCCCCCCCCGCCCCCCCCACCCCGCAAGGTGATTTTCATGTTGTAGTCTCTCCATCTGTGTGAACTCTTAGAGTTTCTTTTGGATACTTCAGACAAGCATTGGAGTTTTAACCAGTGCAGGACCCAAATGGTATGTCTCTCTCTCTCTGTCTCTTTAGGCAATACTTTAAGTGTCAAATCCTGTCTGCAGGTTGCAAAACATCCAAGTCTGTTATTGCTGCAGGCAGGGGAGAAAGTCATCTACATCACGGTCTCCAAGAAAATCCTGAACCTGGTGGCCACCTCTACCAGCCAGGAACTTCAGGACCATGATTTCAGCCAGAAGACAACTGAATTATCAGACTCCACAGACTGTATATTCTTTGATTGTTCTGGATTCTAATCCAACCAATCTCCTCTTCCTCATTCGGTAACTTATTTGTGTGAGCATGTGATTCTCATGTGTCTGTGTGTGTGAACGTTGGAGTGTAGTTTATTATTTTTACTTAGATCGGGCTTTGATTTTAAGTACAATGAACTAACCTCTTTCTTCTTTAAACTAAATAAAAAACTGTCCAATTGGTTCTTTTATGATCATAGCACCTAAAAGAGTTAAATACACACTGAATTGGTAAGCACATTCACTGTTTACAAGAAATAAATCCTGTTGCGATCAAACAAGGAAAGGGACAAAAGGGAAGTCTTTCAACCCCTCCTTATGTGATTGTAACAAGATACACACTGGCCTTGCCCCTTCCTTCAGTGTGATCCTATACTCTGTCTTGAGTCTTCCGAGCCCTGTAAAAAGTTTCAGGTATTCTGCTTGAAAGTGAATGTTTACCTTTGTTTACTTGAATTTTCTGAATCAACTGCATTTCTAAACATGCATTCCTACTCAGTAAGGAAAATTCTTGATTATGCAAGACAGATAAAGGTCTCTACTAGCTGTCTCCCTCTATGCTGAAGAGTTCCTTGGAGTCTGCCTTTAACTCTCAGTTGTGTCCCGCCTGGACCATGCAACCGTATATCTGCCACTTATAAGCAATCTCTCATCACCCATGGCTCTTGGTCAGACAGTACTGTGATGCTAGCCACTGTGTTAAGTGTCCATTCACATAGGCATCCGTCGTCCAGAAGGGTTTACACACACAAAAGGTAATTAACATTAATAGATGCTATTTACTTACATTCAGTGCACCTTAACAAGGTGCAAACTAGTGAGTAAGTTCCCACCCGAAATAATCAGAGCACTTAATACGCTATAACCAGCAACTTTAAAATTGACATCATTGCAAATGGTAAGTGTTTATCATTTTTTGGGTGATGCAAGCAACTGCCCATTTTAAATGTGGACATTAAGCGGGCGTGGGCATAGGAGCATAGGTACAAGAGTAAGCCATTCAGCACCTCAAGTCTGTTCTGCCATTCAATTAAGTCATGGCTGATCTGAATGAAAACATCATGCACCTTCCTGGGCTCATCGAGTTACGTCAATATATCGAGTCTACAACACAGAAACAGGCCATTTGCCCAAATGGTCTATTTATGCCTCAAACAAGCATCCTCCCACCCCTCTTTATCTTATTGTGTCAGTATTTCCTTGTATTCTTCTCTTTCATTTACTTAGCCAGTTTCCACTTAAATGCATCCATTCCATTTCCCTCAATTACCTTCTATGGTAGCGCATTCCACATTCTTACTACTCTTTGGGTAAAAAAGTTTCTCTTGAATTGCTTATTCAATTTATTAGTGAATATCTCATCTTCATGGCTCTTCCCCACAAATGGAAACATCTTTTCTACATCTACCCCAACAAACTCTTTATTAGCTTGAAGACCTCTATCAGGTCACCCCTCACTCTTCTCTTTTCCAGTGAAAAGAGACCCAGATGTTTCAGTCCTTCCTGGTAGTTGTAACCTCTCTGTTCTGGTATCACCCTTGTGAAGCTCTTTTGCACCTTCACTAGTGCCTTTATATCCTTTTTATAATCCAAGTGTGCTGGGCTCTGCCATTATTGAGAATGGGAATGTTAGCGGAGTCACCTCCTCCAGTTAGTTGTTTAAATGTTGTTACGACCGCGGTGCGAGCAACGCACTGTTAATTCAGTCCAGTCACTCCACAGGTCACAGCATTGAGTCGCAGAGTCATAGAGTCATACAGCACAGAAACAGGCCCTTCGGCCCATCGTGTCTGTGCCGGCCATACAGCACCCAACTATTCTAATCCCATATTCCTGCACTTGGCCCGTTAGTATTATATTATATTAGCATATTATTCAGATTTCACCAATCAAAAAAAGAAACAGCCAAATTAAACACTCTAGTATCCCCAGAATGAAGCAGATCAAGCTACAAATCTTTAGACAACAACAAATTAACTATTTATTTAAAAAAACTATATCTTAAACACTATTAAGATAAACCTTTGTCAAATGATCTTGTAACTTCTTAATTTAATCTAACTCCCGCATTCACACACACACATTCAAAAATAACAATTAATTGGTTTTTAAAAGTGTAGTTTTTAAGATTAGCTGTCTGTTACGAAATAATAAAAATAAGAAAGTCTTTGCATTTTACATTCCTGATGAATGAGGTTTTCTGATGTGAAGATAATCAAAGTTCACTCGACGTCTTTATCCAGATTTGATGAAAATACTCTATTCTTGATCGGCAGACAGTTCGGCTGCAGTAGCATTAAACAGTTCTTTCAACGATGAGCACAGCAATACAAATAATTTGTTGAAAAAGAAAAGCTTTTCTTCCTTACTCAAGGAATTAACTTGGCTTGTATCTTTGTAGAATTTTTCTTGAGAGAGAATAAAACAGCTCCCTTCTTCAGCTCACCTTGCTGGAAATGTCTCTCAGATCTAATTGGTTCAGACCAGTCCCTGACAGCTCCACACACAGTCAAAATGGACACATTATACCATGTGACCTGCTGTTGCTCAGGGTGACCAAAAATGCAGCAGTGGTACAGTGTCTCCAGATTTCTAGAATCTTCTCTCCCTTAAAGTTGCACTGTTTTTTTAACAGTCTTAAAGGCACACACAGATTTTTTTAATCCGAGGAAAAGAAATAATACAAGTCTGTGACACCTCTGCCCTTGGTGAAATAAAATGCCATTCCCGAAATACGATAGCGACGTTTAAGAGGCATCTTGACAAATACATGAATAGAAAGGGAATAGAGGGATACGGACCCCAGAAGTGCAGAAGGTCTTAGTTTAAACAGGCATCAAGATCAGCGCAGGCTTGGAGGGCCGAATGGCCTGTTCCTGTGCTGTACTGTTCTTTGTTCTTTGTACGTTTCATTACAGTGCAAAAAAAATAGAAATTGGAAAAACACCAACATTTTTTGTATTCACGCACCATTCATTCTGCATTTTCTTTATACCATCGCCATCGATAGGAGTTAACAGTTAAGTTTGTGACAAAGTATCGGTGATAACATTATTTTTCTCCAATGTATATATAATTTTCAAAATGCTAAGACTACAACAATAAATTCCATCAAAACATTTTTGGCTTTAAACTTTTACAAAGATTGTCCCAGTTAGCCCATTTCAACCTTCCAAACATAGTCTTCCAGTTGTTTTATGTTTTCCTTCCAGGTCATAGAGAGATACAGCACTGAAACAGGCCTTTCGGCCCACTGAGTCTGTGCCAACCATCAACCACCCATTTATACCAATCCTATATTAATCCCATTTTTCCCGCTCACATCTCCACCTTCCCTCAATTCTCCTACCACCTACCTACACTAGGGGCAATTTTTTTTTACAACGGCTAATTTACTTATCAACCCCCAAGTCTTTGGCACGTGGGAGGAAACCAGAGCACCCGGAGGAAACCCACGCAGTCACAGGGAGAACTTGCAAATTCCACACAGGCAGTACCCTGAACCGAACCTGGGTCGCTGGAGCTGTGAGGCCACTGTGCCACTGTGCCGTCCCTATAGTCCATCACTGCAGTCAGGTGAAATGCACAGGTAGGAACACTGGTCACTACTGCGTTCACTATTCTCTGAGAAGTTTCTCAAGTACCCCTTAATCTGTGTAGCATCACTTGATACTGAAAAACCCTGTCCAGTGTAACAGAAACTGGCTTTTCCTTATCTTGGGGTGTCAAAGGTATTTTACAGTATCCCTCCAACACATTTGCCTCGTTACACCACATGGTGTTGCCCATTCTGTCCATACAGCCTTCTAAATGAGAATTTGGGTAGGAGTCTGCCTTTGTTACCGCAGTGACATTTCTGTAGTCTATGCAAATTTGGGCCAACCCATCAGATTAAGGCATCAAGATCACCTGCGAATTCCAGCTACTCTGACTAGGCTCAACTAAACTGCCCTCTGGCATGCATTGGATCTCTGCTTCCACTTGGGCCTGTCTGTCTGTACCAAAGCAGCAAGGATGTTGTTTTAAAGGAATGGTTGCCCCTATATCCACATTAAGTGTGGCTAAGGTTGTACATCCCCGCTTATCCCTACAAACTTTTTGAAACGTTGTGAAAAGCCTGGTTAGGTCTTCACGCTGTGTGCCTCTAAGTGTAAAAGCATACCATCTAACTTCACTAGCCATTCTGTATTCACTAATCTGACAGTTGAAGGTTCAATCTGAGAATTTCCTAGGCCTACTTCTGCCTCATCATCACTATCCTGTTCCTTCCCAACAGTCCCGATTACCTGACATACCTGTACTGGCTTATCCTCCTCCCTGTGGTAATATTGTTTGAGCATATTAATGTGACACAACCAGTTCTTCTTCTGGCGATCAGGGGTGTCAATCAAGTAAGCTACCCTACCCACTCTTTTGATCACTCTATATGGGCCACTGAACCGTGCTTGTAATGGTTTTCCCTGTAATGGTAACAACACCAATACTTCATCCCCTGGTTGAAAATCATGGGCTTTTGCATTCTTATCCGCCCATCTTTTCATATTGGCTCGGGATGCCTTAAGGTGTTCCTGAGCCACACCACAAGCTTTTGTGAACCTTTCCTGAAACACAGATCCATAGCCTAGTAGCAACGATTCATTTTTTTTATTCCTCTTACTTCATGTCCATAAACCAATTCAAAAGGACTGAAGCCTCAAGGACTCATTTGGTGAGTCTCTGGTGGCAAATAAAAGGAAGTCTAGTTCTTTATCCCAGTCTTGTGGATATTCGTGACAGTATGTTCTAATCATCGTTTTGAGAATCTGGTGAAATCTCTCCAAAGTTCCCTGTGACTGTGGGTAATATGCTGAAGATTTCAACTGGCTAATCCCCAAATTGCCCATGACTTCTTGAAATATCCTAGACATGAAATTAGAACCTTGATCTGATTGAACTTCAAGTGGCAACCCATATCTCATAAAGAATTGAGTTAACTTTTCTACCACTACTCTAGCAGTAATTGTCCTCAAAGGAATGTCCTCTGTAAATTGAGTAGCCATATCCATGATAATAAGTATGTATTGATGCCTTGTTTTAGTTTTCGGCAAGGATAATCTACTAATACCCTGCTAAATGGTTCCTCAATCACTGGTATGGGAACTAGTGGTGCTGGTTTTATGGTAGGTTGTGGTTTTCCCACCATTTGACAGGTATGGCATGTCTCACATCCTTTGTAAGACCTGGTCAGTAATAATGTTTGCTTATGCGTAATTTGGTCTTCCGAATTCCCCTATGCCCTGCAAAAGGAATGTTGTGTGCTAACCTTAATAATTTTTGTCAATATTTAGTTGGTACCACTATCTGTTCAACAACAGTCCAGTCTTCATCGGTAGGCCTATGAGGCGGTCTCCATTTCCTCCTCAAAACCCCATTTGCTATATAATAGCCTTCCGGAACTCCTTTCGCCCCTCAGCTTCTGACAGAGCCATCTGTCCTATTCGGTATATCTTTGTATCAGCTTGCTATGCTGCAATGATTGACGATATTTTAAACATCTCATTTGGATTATCTAAATCCCCAAATAAGGTTTCAGATACTTGGCTATCTATTTGTGGTGCCCCTTTTACCTCCGACAATGGATCCTGTTTAGCCATTGCTCAGGTAACTACAAACGCAAGAAATATTCCCTGAAATTGCTCAGTTTCCTTAACTTCACTTGGTTCCTCTGTAACTATAGGAGAAACTGATATTTTTGATCTAGCCAAATCATTTCCCAGGAGTAGATCATTTCCCTTTACTGGTAAACTGTGGACAACACCTACAGTTACTATCCCAGATATTAAGTCACTCTCTAGGCGTACTTTATACAAAGGTACGGGTATATACTCCCCGCCAATTCCATTAACTAAAACTTTAGCATTCAAGGTGCTGTCTTGTGGAAACCTTATATCTTTCCCCAGCAAGAGTGTTTGGGTTGCTCCTGTGTCCCTGAGTATAATGATAGGTTTTCCTGCCTCACTTACAGGATATGGAGTTACTCTCCCCTTTGACAAAAATTCATTATAACACTCAGGTATTTTATTCTTAACTTCTACACTCCTTTTAGTTTTAGTATCTGGTTTCACATTCACAGCTGTCATTAAAGCTATAGCCTGGTCTGCCATACTTTCAGAGTCTTTTCCTCTGCACTAACTTTGCATTCCACATCAAGTCCAATGGGTTTACTCGCAATTTCCAGCATTCTGAATGAAGATGACCCATTTTGTTGTAATGATAACACTTTGGCTTACGAACCTCACTTCTACCCTCAGCACCTTCCTTTCTGACCTGAGAGGTGATCCTGGGGCATTCCCAGCTGTTCCTTCTTGCCCCAGGCTACTTGCCTTCCTTTCACTCTTCCACTTTCTATCCTTCTCGGGTTTATGGGAGTGACGGACAAAATAGGTTGGCTTATTCACAAGCTCAAAATCATCAGCAATCTCTGCTGCTTGCCTAGCTTTCAAAGCTTTCAGGTTATCTATATGAGTTCTTACTACTGAAGGAATGGAGTTTTTAAACTCTTCTAAGAGAATCAATTCTCGAAGGTTCGCATATGTGGTTTCTATCTATAATGCCTGTATCCAACGGTCAAAGTTAATTTGCTTCACCCTCTCAAATTCTAAATATGTCTGCCCAGCCAATCTCTGTAAGTTCCTAAACTTCTGACGGTAAGCTTCAGGGACCAACTCATATGCAGAGAGAATAACCTTTTTTGCCATCTCATAATCTGCAGAAGCCTCTTCAGGAAGCATGGCATAAGCTTCATGAGCTCTACCTACCAGCCTGCCCTGCATGAGCAATGTCCAGCTTTCTTTCAGCTATTTCATCTGTTTGGCTATTTTTTCAAAAGATATGAAAAATGCCTCTACGTCCCTTTCCTCGAACTTAGGAAGAGCCTGTATAAATTTAAACAACTTCTCGCTGGGTCCTGATTTAAATTCAGATTCTTCCTGACCTGAATTTTCCCTGGATTCAAGACTATCCTTTTTTCTTAGTTCCATCTCATTTAATTTAAATTCCCTCTCTTCTCTTTCATTTTCTCTCTGAAATGTTCTCTCTTTCTCCCTTTCCTTCAATTCAAGTTTTCTTAATTCTTTTTCTGCCTCAAGTTTTTTGATTTCTAACTGAATCCTAGCCAATACCACTTCATCACTCTCGAACCAACTACCTTCTTGTCTCTTGTATTCCCTTTCTTGTTCCTC
Organism: Heterodontus francisci; assembly: GCF_036365525.1. Taxonomy (NCBI): domain Eukaryota; kingdom Metazoa; phylum Chordata; class Chondrichthyes; order Heterodontiformes; family Heterodontidae; genus Heterodontus; species Heterodontus francisci. The sequence goes on from NC_090389.1 coordinate 67,832,938, forward strand.
GTATTCCCCTTCAGCTTCGTCATCATCATCGATTTCTAATAATTCCAGATGTTCGGCTATTATGTCAATTATCTCCGCTTTTTTGGCACCTGATTTCAATTCCAACCTCAATTTCGCTACCAATTCTTTTAACTTGTTCTTAGTTAAAGTTATCAAGTCACTCAGGGAAACATTCTGCTTTCCCAAAACTCTGCCACAATCACTAATGCCATTACAATGATATAAACTGTACCTTATTCTCCAAGAGACCTGGTTCTTTTATTTCTTTGTAATTGGCATTAGATTTAGATCCCAACAATCGAGTTCCAAATTGCTATGATCCTAAATGCGAGAGAAATAAATATGATGCCAAACACAAGACCCCAATTTAAATATGTTATCTCTGAAACGAGTAATTAATATGATTCCAAATGCGAGCCCTCCAAATTAGTCTAATTCTGATCCCAGATGAGAGCCACTGAATTAAATATGATTCAACTGCAAGCGAGCCACCAATTAAGATATGATTCCAATCCTGGACGAGAAATCCAATTAATACATTATGACCGAGTCAAGTCAAAGCCCCCAATCAAAATATACGATTCTGATTGTGGTGGGAGAAAAGCACTGTTAATTTAATTCCATCCCTCAACAGATCGCCTAATATATAATTTTAAGCTTTCCAAATTAAAGGAAGACCCAGCCAAATTGTGCCATCGATTAACCCCCGAATGAGTCTAACTAAATCAGGTGTCTTTCAATCAATGAATTAACTGTTTAATTAGAAAAACTGAATTCTTAAATACTACTAAGATGTAAACAACATTTAAAATAGAAGAAATTAGAGTCCTTGCAGATTTACGCTCCTGCCAGATGTAGAACAGTCCAAGGTTGCTTGAAGTCCTCACAGCTGTCCGATGGGAAAAAAGGTTCTCCAACAGTAGAACAGTCCGTAGTCTAATTCAGAAGTCAAAATTGTTGCTCCTTCTCCAGCGATGAATTTCAACAATTAACAACTTGTAAACACTTTTTAATGAATCAATTTGGCTTTAGAATTTTTGAGGGATAAAATACTGTCACAGTCTAACTTCCCTTCCTTCAGTTTAAATTATCAGAGATCTCTGTTTTGACATGAGGTTTTAGAATTTGGAGAGAGAATAATAAATAAACAAACTAAATTCTCTTCCTTCAGTTTAAATAGTTTGAGGGCGCTCCTTTCAGGTGCTAACACACAAGTGTCTGTCTGTTTCTGGGTTAGAACAGTCTGTTTCCGCTAAAAGCCAGTTCAAAATTAAATTGTAATAATGTATCTCTCGATCTCTGGTCCTGAATGACTGTCTGCCGGGCAACGAGAATGCTGTCTTTGATTCAGCTTCTGGAGCCTGCTACCTTAAATCAGTACTGCTCCCTTTCCAGCCTTAAAGGCACATCGCATTCTTCCCAGAAAAAAAACTACAGGATCACTTTCCTCAAACTTAGGGAGCGCTTGTATAAATTTAAACAGCTTTTCACTGGGTCCTGTACTGAATTTTCCCTGGAGTCAAAATCACCCCTTTATCTTATTTCTATCTCTCTTAAACTAAATTCCCTCTCTTTCTGCCTTTCCTCTTTTTCAAGTTCAAGTTTTCTTAATTCGTTTTCCACCTCAAGTTTTCTTATCACTATTTCTTTATCCCGCTTAAGTTTTTTCGTTTCTAATTGAACTCTAGCCAATTCCACTACATCACTCTAACTTACTATCTTCTTCTACCTCGCCTTCATCTTCTAATTCCAGATGTTGGGCTATTAGGTCAATTATCACTGCTTTTTTGGCAACCGATTTCAATTCTAACCCCAATTTTGCTGCCAATTCTTTTAGTTTGTTCTTAGTTAATGTTATCAAGTCAATGAGGGAAACATTCTCCTTACCCAGAAACTCTGCTTCAACTGCTAATACCATTACAATGGTATAGACTGTACTTATTATACAAGAAACCTGGTTCCTTTTATTTTATGTAATTGGCATTAGATTGAGATCCCAGCAATCGAGTTTTGAATTAATATGATCCCAGATGTGAGAGCAATTAATATGATGCCAGACACAAGACCCAAATTTATGTTATCCTAGAGACGAGTAATTGATATGATTCAAAACATGAGGCCTCCCCCCCCAAATAGTCTGATTCTGATCCCAGATGTGAGTCACCTAATTAAATATGATCCTGATCGTGATCGTGAGCCCAATTAAATATGTTACGACCATGGCAGGAGCAATGCATTGTTACTTCAGTCCCATCACTCAACAGGTTGCAGCATGTTATTCAGCTTTCACCAAATCAAAAAAACCCCACTAAATTAAACACTCTCGTATCCCCAGAAGGAAGCAGACCAAACCAGGTATCTTTAGACAACAACAAATTAACTATTTATTGAAAAAAATCTAAATCTTAAACACTATTAGGATAAACCCATGTCTAAAGATCCTGTAACTTCCTAATTTAATTCAACTCAAGCATTCACACACATATACATTCAAAAATAACAATTAATTGGTTTTTAAAAGTGTAGTTTTTAAGATTAGCTGTCTGTTACGAAATAATAAAAATAAGAAAGTCTTTGCATTTTACATTCCTGATGAATGAGGTTTTCTGATGTGAAGATAATCAAAGTTCACTCGAAGTCTTTATCCAGATTTGATGAAAATACTCTGTTCTTGATAGGCAGACAGTTCGGCTGCAGTAGCATTAAACAGCCCTTTCAACGATGAGCATAGTAATATAAATAATTTGTTGAAAATGAAAGGCTTTTCTTCCTTACTCAAGGAATTAACTTGGCTTGTATCTTTGTAGAATTTTTCTTGAGAGAGAATAAAGCAGCTCCTTTTTTCAGATTGCCTCGCCGGAAAAGTGTCTCAGATCTAATTGGTTCAGACCAGTCCCTGACAGCACCACACACAGTCAAAATGGACACATTATACCATGTGACCTGCTGTTGCTCAGGGTGACCAAAAATGCAGCTGTGGTACAGTGTCTCCAGATTTCTAGAATCTTCTCTCCCTTAAAGATGCACTGTTTTTTTAACAGTCTTAAAGGTACACACACAGTTTTTTTTTTAATCCGAGAGGAGAAAAAATAATACAAGTCTATAACAATGCCCACCACCATTCACAACTGGATGTGTCAGGACTGCAGATCTTTTTTCTGATCCGTTAGTTGTTGGATCACTTTGCTCTGTCTATAGCATGCTGCTTCTGCTGTTTTGCATGCACATGGTGCTGTGTTGTAGCTTTATCAGGTTACATCTCATTTTTAGGATATCTGGTGCTGCACTGGCACATTCTCCTACATTCCTCATGAAACCAGGGTTTTTCTCCTGGCTTGATGATAATGGTAGAGTAAGGGAACATAGGAACAAGAGTAGGCCATTTAGCCCTTTGAGTCTGTTCCACCATTCAATGAGATCATGGCTGATCTGTGACCTAACCTCATATTCCTTAATTACCCCATATCCCTTAACACCTTTATTTAACAAAAAAAATCTATCAATCTCACTTTTAGAATTAACAATTGATCTAGCATCAATTGCCATTTGTGGAAGGGTGTTCCAAACTTCTACCATCCTTTTTGTGTAGGAGTGTTTCCTAATTTCACTCTTGGTCTGGTTCTAAATTTTAAACTATAGCCTCTAGTCCTTGACTCTCCAACCAACAGAAAAAGTTTTTCTCCATCTACCCTATCTGTTCACCTAAATATCTTGAAAACTTCAATCAAATCACCCCTTAACCATCTAAATTCCAAAAGTACAACACTAGTTTGTATAATCATTCTTTGTAATTTAACCCTTGATGTCCCAGGTATCATTCAGGTAAATCTACATTGCACTCCCTCCAAAGGCCAATATATCTTCCTAAGATGTGATTCCCAGAACTGCTCCCAGTACTCCAGGCATATCACATCTCCGGAGCTTTTGGCCCGACTTCTCAATTACGAGTCCAGCAACATAACCACTATGCTACCATTCCCATCAGAAGTACTGAATCTGCCTGGACTCGAGCTCAGAACCTTTGAATCCTGTCAGCTACAAGAATTCCAACGCGCTGTCCATTGCTTCACAGAACCACCTACAGTAGGAAGAGTCTTTCCTAAACTTCAGCACAACTCCCAGCTGGTCTTTCTATTCATTCTCGCTGGACAGCATCAATGAAACTGTAATCTCTTCTAACTCAGCTCTGACTTAGCCCTAATTCTACAGCTTTTCTTGGCTGTGGTTTATTTCTCTTCATGCTGGTATAGTTTAACACAGCTGTTCCTGTTTAATGCGACCAAACCTGTGAATTACAATCTTCTGGCTTTCTTGGATAATGAACATTGATAACTGTGGACGGCACAGTGACGCTGTGAGCACTGCAGCCTCACAGCTCCAGCGACCCGCATTCAGTTCTGAGTACTGCCTGTACGGAGTTTGCATGTTCTCCCTGTGACCGCGTGGGTTTCCGCTGGGCACTCCGAAAACTTGCAAGTTGATAGGTAAATTGGCCATTGTAAATTGCCCCTAGTGTAGGTAGGTGGTAGGGGAAGGTGGGAAGGTGGGGATGTGGTAGGGAATATGGGATTAATGTAGGATTAGTATAAATGGGTGGTTGATGGTTGGCACAGACTTGGTGGGCCAAAGGGCCTGTTTCAGTGCTGTATCTCTCTATGACTGTGCACCCACTCTGGTTGCTCTGGAATGAGCAAAAACAGAATACATATATTTCACTGTCATTGAAGCCTGTGGGAGTTCATGGCCACCATTACTGTTTGCTTTGATGATGGTTATTAATCAGAAAATCCTGCAACAATGTGAAGCAGCACAGAGTGAGAGGCATAAGAGAGGAAGAAAGAAAGTGGCAGCTGACAGGCCACCTCATCAGGAACATAAACTATGTGAGATGGCATATATTAGCTTAAAAATGTAATAATCATACTTTGAATGGGGAAAGCTGGGTGGAAGAGCAGAGACATTTGAGGGTTCAGATTCACAAAATATTAGAAGCAGCACCTCAAGGGGATAGGGCCACAAATATATAAATGATTTGCAGGGTTTAATGGCAAGAGGTATAGAATCCAGGATGTAATAGTGAATCTATATAAAGCCTTGGTTAAGAACACTATTACGACCACAGAGGGAGCAATGCACTGTTAATTCAGCCCCGTCACTCCACAGGTCACAGTATATTTATTAATTTTTACCAAAATCAGAAAAACAGCCTAGTACTCTAGTATCCCCAAAATGAAACAGACCAAACCAGGTATCTTTAGACAACAACGCATTAACTATTTATTTTTAAAAAAACTAAATCTTAAACACAATTAAGATAAACCTATGCCTAAAGACCTTATAACTTCTCAATTTAATCTAACTCCCGCATTCATGCACATACTTTCAAAAATAACAATTAATTGTTTCTTTTAAAAAGGTTTTTACGAATAGCTGTCTGATAAGAATAAATAAAAATGGGAATGCTTTTGTGTTTTACGTTCCTGGTGAATGAGGTCTTCCCAGGTAAAGATAGTCAAAGTTCACTCGAAGTCTTTATCTGGATTTGATGAAAATACTCTGTTCTTGATAGGCAAACAGTTCAGCTGCAGTAGCATTAAACAGTTCTTTCAACGATGAGAACAGCAATACAAATAACTTGTTGAAAGAGAAAAGCTATTCTTCCTTACTCAGGGAATTATCTTGGCTTTCAGCTTTGTAGAATGTTTCTTGAGAGAGAATAAAACAGCTCCTTTTCTCTTCAGTTCCTCACTAGCAAGTCTCTCAGAACCTACTGGCTCAAACCGGTTTCTACCAGTTCCATGCACAGTCAAAATGGACACATCATACCATGTGACCTGCTGTTGCTCAGGGTAGCCAAAAATGCAGCTGTGGTACACTGTATCTCCAGAATGTTCTCCTCCCTTAAAGGTGCACCAATTTTTTAACAGTCTTAAAGACACACACAGTTTTTAATCCAAGGAGTAAAAATAATACAAGTCCGTGACAACACAGCTGGAATTGTGTGTGCAGTTTTGGTTCCACTCTGTAAAAGGATGTTGAGGCAACAGAGAGGATACAGCACAGATTCAACAAGCTACTGGCTTTCATCAAAAAAGAAAGAATTGCATTTATATAGCACCATTCACAACCAGCTCGAAGCACTTTACAACCAATGAAGTACTTTTGAAGTCACTGTTGTAATGTACAAAACATAGCTGGCAATTTGCACACAGCAAGCTCCCACAAACAGCAATATGTTAATGACCACGTAATCTGTTCTTGTGATGTTAATTGAGGGATAAATATTGGCCAGGACACCAAGGATAATCTCCTCTGCTCTGCTTCAAAATAGTACCATGGAATCTTTTATATCCGCTTGAGCAGACAGATGGAGCCTCAGTTTAATGTATCATCCAAAAGATGGCACTTCTAACAGTGCAGCACTCCCTCAGTACTGTACTGGAGTGTCAGCCTTGAATTTCGTACTCAAGCCCTTAAGTGGAACTTGAACCCTGAACCTTGTGACTCAGAGGCGAGCATGCTACTCACTGAACCACAGCTGACAAAAAGGCACAAGCAGGTATCAACATATGTATCTTCACCCACGTTCTTGATTAGGATCACAAATAAGGCAGTTCTGATTAGAAACTCAAGGCTTAAGTTAACTTAAAAGTGCTAGTGCCTCCTCTATGATGGTCATCAGCTTCTCTAGAATTCAACTGTGGATATTTTGAAGTACTTCATGGAGGTCGTTCGCATTACTCTTCATGCGTAAGGTGCAATTAGCTTAGCAGAAAACCTGTTTCATATTAGAAATTCGACACCAATACCATTCAGTTTGTGCCAATATTAATTCTAATGCTGGAGAAGGAGGAATGAAGTCCTCTGTTTTGGTTAAGTATAAGGATGCAATGCCTCTTAGCTTCTCTTATTGATACACAGGTCAGCATAAGGTAACAATCACAAGTGTAATTACATTTTTAAAATCAGGTAGTGAGGATGTTGAGTAACTGTTTAGTGCGGGTGCCTCTTAGGTGAGCATGTTTTTAAATATAGTTCCCCTTATAAAATGCCTTATTCACATCAAAACATTTAAGATGTAAGAACAAGAGAAGTCTAGACCAAAATGACCTGTTGATCTATCAAGTCGATTAATGCAGAATTCATCCTTTCATCGACTTACACATCTCCCACCACCTGTCGCTATATTAATAACTTTTTTTTTAAACAGAGTGCAGTAACTGTTATTATGCAGGTAAATGCTGCAGCCAATCCATGCCATCAACATGTCACAAATTGTGCTGAGATGTATGGCCGATTAACTTGTTTTTGGTGATATAGATTGAGGGGAGAATGCTCGTCAGGACATTAGGAAAACTCCATGGCTTTCATCATGTGGGGCCTTGGAATCTTCAATACCCATTTGAACAAGTAGACAGGACCTCACTTTAAAGCCTCATCTGAAGATTAACACCTTTGAGATTGTAGGACTCCCTCGGTATCATGTTACACTGTCACTCCAGACTATAAGATCAAGTCCTTATGTAGAATTTCAACTCACAAGTTTCTGTCCTAAAAGGAACCAAACTGGCATTAATAATAATTTAATTACTGCTGTCAGCTTTTATCTAACACAAAGATAACTCGGTGGCCAGGAAGTTCCTCAGAGCTGTTCCCGCTCCCCCAGAGTTACTTCACCAGAAGTGCAGCAGAGACCCCTATGCACATAGATGAGTCAAAGTAATGCCAGCTGAACCTGAATAGTTCAGAGGAATTTCTCAGCCTATATCTGCTATTTCATCAAAGAGGCTAACATATTCCATGCAGGCATTTGTCTCTATAACAATCACTGAAGTTCATCATAATTCATTGCCTGTAAAGTGCTTTGAGACATTTCTGTGAAGAGGTACTACATATATGCATTTTTTTGGTATTTTCTATGTGAATCAATATAGATGTATAGTTATGAATAACTGTATGAGTCTAAGTATTGTACCAAAGTGTCTAACCGAATGGTTTAAGTGCCTTCTCTCAAATGCTTCCTGCTTTAGTCAAACTGCTCATTAGCATGAGAGGGAGCCAAGAAATTCCAGCACAACATGTTTTTTAATAAAATAATATAAAGATATGCATTCTTTAGCTCATTTTATTTTCTTTTATTAGGAAGGAAATATAGCACAAGAAAAGCCCTCATCCCCTCACATAGAAATTAGCCCAAATGAGTCACATTTACCTGTACGAGAACAGGTTTCATAGTCTTGATCAATGCCAGAATCTTAACATTTCAATTTGCTAATTGTAAGTAAAGAATTCGAGAGCTTTAAACAGCAAGACATTTGGTTTCATGTTATGCATGGGTGGGAAAGGGCTGGAAATGAATGAATACTTTTACTTGAAATGATTTTTTCCCCCTTTTTTTAACCTGTTTTTACTTAGAATGAATACATTTTTCAATTTTCTTTTATCTTCAGAACCAGCTAATAAAACTGTTAGCCTGAATATTATCAAAGAATCACTGAACATATTCATATCAAATTGCTTTCTCTGCTATTTTAAGAGACATTTTTACATATTTGATACAAAAGTGTTAAAGCTCCATGTGATAATACCACATTATATAATTTCAAGGCTATGATGTTTAAATGACTGAAAGACTGAACACGCTGGAGTTCTTTTCTCCAGAAAAAAAACTGAGAGGTGACCGGATAGAAGTCCTTAAAGTTATGGAAGACTTTGATAGGCCAAATGTAGAGAAGATAGTCATAGAGATATTATGGCACAGAAGGAGGCCATTTGGCCCATTGAATCCATGCCAGTTCTCTGTAGAACAATCCAATCAGTTCCATTCCCCTGCTGTATCCACTTGTGGGGGAGTCCAAAACTAGGGGCCATAATATATAAAATGGTCACTAATAAATCCAGTAAGGAATTCAGCAGAAGCTCCTTTACTCAGATAGTGGTAAGAATGCGGAGCAGACTACTGGAGTGGTTTATGTAAATAACATAGATGCATTTATATGGAAGCTAGAGATGTGCATGACGGGGAAAACAAAGATTGTTACGGTAATAGGGTGAGATGAAATAAGGTGGGAGGAGGCTCAGAAGGAGCATAAACAGCAGCATCGACCCTTTAGGGAAAATGCACTTTCTGTGTGTAACATTCTATCTAAATTTGCAAACTAATAGCAGAGTTGTTACCTTTCAGCATGCCTTCATTTTTAAAATGATTTACATCCTCTCCCCCACCCCACCACCATCCATAACCTATGGTCTGCTACACAGAGGTAATGAAAATCTCAAGGTCACCTTCAATGGTACATTGTTTGGTTGTTAGGCAATAGGTCTAACTGCTGCTGCCAGCTCCCTTCTCCACTGTGGAGTTCTCCCTCTAGTGGCCTCATTAAGAACTGAAGGAGTTCAAAAATCTATATTTTTTAAATGATGGTTCCGGTCATTTTTTCTTACAGTATCTTTTTATTCCCTACCCATAGAGACTTAGAAACATTGAAATGTATATTTTCAAGGAGCCTTCACTTAACTAGATACAATATTTTTTGTTCCTGCATTACAGTTCATCCTGCTCCAAGCTTAAATCAAATATTTGCTTGATTTACCTTGCAACTCCAAATGATTTAAATTTAACATTTTCCTAACTAGTTCTGTTTCCAGAATGGTAATGGAAGGAATGTCCTAAATAGACCTTTAGATAGCTAGCAGCTCTCTTTTGAAAGATCATAGAAAAATCAAAAATGCAGAGACCCCTGAATATTTACCATTCTCTAGCTTGCTTGTGATTGATTTGCATTGAGCTATGCTTAGAAATCACCACTTATTGGGCTGGGTTTTGTAGCCTGGTGGCGTGGGGCAGAATATGGCAGCCGTTCCCCACGGGATTACGCGGCGGGCAGCCACTTTACATATTGACAGCAGCCGCCCGCTCCCCCCCCCCCCCCCCCCACCCAATCACGTGGCGGGGGCTGCCTTGGCAACATCGTTCATGGCACCACCTGTTGAAGGAGCAGGTGTTGGCACCATTTTTAAAAGGCTGCCACCCATGGAAACAGCACACCACAATGCAGAGTTCACCCCTTCCCCCTTCATACCCATCAGAGTGCAGAGTTCATCATTTCTCCCTTCATACCCATCAGAGTGCAGAGTTCATCCCTTCCCCTTTCATACCCATCAGAATGCAGAGTTCACCCCTTCCCCCTTCATACCCATCAGAACGCAGAGTTCACCCCTTCCCCCTTCATACCCATCAGAGTTCACCCCTTCCCCTTTCATACCCATCAGAGTGCAGAGTTCACCCCTTCCCCGTTCATACCCATCAGAGTTCACCCCTTCCCCCTTCATACCCATCAGAGTTCACCCCTTCCCCCTTCATACCCATCAGAGTGCAGAGTTCATCCCTTCCCCTTTCATACCCATCAGAATGCAGAGTTCACCCCTTCCCCCTTCATACCCATCAGAACGCAGAGTTCACCCCTTCCCCCTTCATACCCATCAGAGTTCACCCCTTCCCCTTTCATACCCATCAGAGTGCAGAGTTCACCCCTTCCCCGTTCATACCCATCAGAGTTCACCCCTTCCCCCTTCATACCCATCAGAGTTCACCCCTTCCCCCTTCATACCCATCAGAGTTCACCCCTTCCCCTTTCATACCCATCAGAGTGCAGAGTTCAACCCTTCCCCGTTCATACCCATCAGAGTTCACCCCTTCCCCTTTCATACCCATCAGAGTGCAGAGTTCACCCCTTCCCTGTTCATACCCATCAGAGTGCAGAGTTCAACCCTTCCCCCTTCATACCCATCAGAGTGCAGAGTTCATCCCTTCCCCCTTCATACCCATCAGAGTGCAGAGTTCAACCCTTCCCCCTTCATACCCATCAGAGTGCAGAATTAGAATTAGAATTAGAACATTACAGCGCAGTACAGGCCCTTCGGCCCTCGATATTGCGCCGACCTGTGAAACCATCTGACCTACACTATTCCATTTTCATCCATATGTCTATCCAATGACCACCTAAATGCCCTTAAAGTTGGCGAGTCTACTACTGCTGCAGGCAGGACGTTCCACGCCCCTACTACTCTCTGAGTAAAGAAACTACCTCTCACATCTGTCCTATATCTATCACCCCTCAACTTAAAGCTATGTCCCCTCGTGTTTGCCATCACCATCCGAGGAAAAAGACTCTCACTATCCACCCTATCTAACCCTCTGATTATCTTATATGTCTCTATTAAGTCACCTCTCCTCCTCCTTCTCTCCAACGAAAACAACCTCAAGTCCCTCAGCCTTTCCTCGTAAGACCTTCCCTCCATACCAGGCAACATCCTAGTAAATCGCCTCTGCACCCTTTCCAAATCTTCCACATCCTTCCTATAATGCGGTGACCAGAACTGCACGCAATACTCCAGGTGCAGTCTCACCAGAGTTTTGTACAGCTGCAGCATGACCTCGTGGGTCCGAAACACGATCCCCCTACTAATAAAAGCTAACACACCATATGCCTTCTTAACAGCCCTATTAACCTGGGTAGCAACCTTCAGGGATTTATGTACCTGGACACCAAGATCTCTCTGTTCATCTACACTACCAAGAATCTTCCCATTAGCCCAGTACTCTGCATTCCTGTTACTCCTTCCAAAGTGAATCACCTCACACTTTTCCGCATTAAACTCCATTTGCCATCTCTCAGACCAGCTCTGCAGCCTATCTATGTCCCTCTGTACCCTATAACATCCTTTGGCACTATCCACAACTCCACCGACCTTAGTGTCATCCGCAAATTTACTAATCCACCCTTCTACACCCTCTTCCAGGTCATTTATAAAAATGACAAACAGCAGTGGCCCCAAAACAGATCCTTGCGGTACACCACTAGTAACTAAACTCCAGGATGAACATTTTCCATCAACCACCACCCTCTGTCTTCTTTCAGCTAGCCAATTTCTGATCCAAAGCTCTAAATCACCTTCAACCCCATACTTCCGTATTTTCTGCAATAGCCTGCCGTGGGGAACCTTATCAAACGCCTTACTGAAATCCATATACACCACATCCACTGCTTTACCCTCATCCACCTGTTTGGTCACCTTCTCGAAAAACTCAATAAGGTTTGTGAGGCACGACCTACCCTTCACAAAACCGTGCTGACTATCGCTAATGAACTTATTCTTTTCTAGATGATTATAAATCCTGTCTCTTATAACCCTTTCCAACATTTTACCCACAACCGAAGTAAGGCTCACAGGTCTATAATTACCAGGGCTGTCTCTACTCCCCTTCTTGAACAAGGGGACAACATTTGCTATCCTCCAGTCTTCTGGCACTATTCCTGTCGACAATGACGACATAAAGATCAAGGATAAAGGCTCTGCAATCTCCTCCCTAGCTTCCCAGAGAATCCTAGGATAAATCCCATCTGGCCCAGGGAACTTATCTATTTTCACACTTTCCAAAATTGCTAACACCTCCTCCTTGTGAACCTCAATCCCATCTAGCCTAGTAGTCTGAATCTCAGTATTCTCCTCGACAACATTTTCTTTCTCTACTGTAAATACTGACGCAAAATATTCATTTAACACTTCCCCTATCTCCTCTGATTCCACACACAACTTCCCACTACTATCCTTGATTGGCCCTAATCTAACTCTAGTCATTCTTTTATTCCTGATATACCTATAGAAAGCCTTAGGGTTTTCCCTGATCCTATCCGCCAATGACTTCTCGTGTCCTCTCCTTGCTCTTCTGTGCTCTCCCTTTAGATCCTTCCTGGCTAGCTTGTAACTCTCAAGCGCACTAACTGAGCCTTCACGTCTCATCCTAACATAAGCCTTCTTCTTCCTCTTGACAAGAGCTTCAACTTCTTTAGTAAACCACGGCTCCCTCACTCAACAACTTCCTCCCTGCCTGACAGGTACATACTTATCAAGGACACGCAGTAGCTGCTCCTTGAATAAGCTTCACATTTCGATTGTTCCCATCCCCTTCAGTTTCCTTCCCCATCCTACGCATCCTAAATCTTGCCTAATCACATCATAATTTCCTTCCCCCCCCATCCATATCCATCAGAGTGCAGAGTTCATCCTTTCCCCCTTCATACCCATCAGAGTGCAGAGGTTCACCCCTTCCCCGTTCATACCCATCAGAGTGCAGAGTTCACCCCTTCCCCGTTCATACCCATCAGAGTGTAGAGTTCATCCCTTCCCCCTTCATACCCATCAGAGTGCAGAGTTCACCCCTTCCCCGTTCATACCCATCAGAGTGCATAGTTCAACCCTTCCCCCTTCATACCCATCAGAGTGCAGAGGTTCACCCCTTCCCCCTTCATACCCATCAGAGTGTAGAGTTCATCCCTTCCCCCTTCATACCCATCAGAGTGCAGAGTTCACCCCTTCCCCCTTCATACCCATCAGAGTGCAGAGGTTCACCCCTTCCCCCTTCATACCCATCAGAGTGCAGAGTTCATCCCTTCCCCCCCGCCCCCCATACCCATCAGAGTGCAGAGTTCACCCCTTCTCCTCCTTACCATCCATACCCGTCAGAATGCAGAGCACCCCCCTTCCATACCTTGGTGGTGCCAGCTTTCCCTAGATAGGAAAGTGAAGGCGCGTGAGTGCCGCACATCGCGCTGAAGATCTGGAACTGAAGGTAAGATCGCTGCAGTTTGCATTTCAATTCATGCAAAGATATAATTTACATATGCTAATTCGGGCCCCGTCGCACAGCGACGGAGGGGCTGCCACGGAGTTTCCCCACTACTGGAAAGATCGACCCAGCAATCCCGGCGTCAGGTACCTTGGCAGCTGCTCCAGTTCTCCGACACCCCCCACCACGAAATCCGACGCCGGGCTGGGAACAAAATCCAGCCCATTGTTTCATGCCGCAATGACACCATTCTTTCATGTAAATTAATCTTTTAGCTGCTTCTGACGTTTATGTTCACCACCCAGTCCGCAAACCTGCGTTAATGAAATACTAATTGCTTAGCTTTAAGTATAAACTCATAAGTCATTTTACATAGCAAGATAAATCTAGCTGAGGCTCTATTTGATGAAATATGGTAGTCCGTTCCTATTTACAAACAAGTAACTAGTTTGCAGAAAAATAAATGTGGCAGCAAAAATACATTACTACTTGTGTGGGAAGTGGGGCTGCATCCAGTAAAAGGAATGTGCCTGTATTCAAATTAGCCTGGTAGGGGGTTCAGCAGTAGCGTTAAGAATATAGTAAACTGGGCATGTTATCAAGTCTTGTTTAGAAATTGTTAAGAAGACTTGTTGGGCCAAGCTATAATGAAAAAAATGGCATTGGCAGCACCTCATTACACCATTACTGGCTGCAAGAACATTACTAATGTTGGGTATTCGTTATAAGGAAATCCAAATACGAATGGAACTGTTAGAAACTCAATTTTAAAAAACCTTTTGATCCGTTCACTCAGCACACGTATAGCAGACTTTAGTTTTAGGTATCTTAGGTATAATGACACGGTTACGTTTTTTTAAAAATCATTGTTTTTACCGATTATTTGTAAATACTATTATGCAAAGTTTCTTAGCAATTTCGAGTAACCACTGCAAATTGGTCCCAGGAAAAGATTATTTTTCTGTACTGGATGTTGACTAACAGTGACCTAATTCCTTTGCATGTTACACTATACAACAAGCAGGCTCATAGCTGGTTATGTTTCGAATTCCACAAATACTACAGTGCATATTTATTAACAAATGGCCTTACTTTGAACAAATTCAACAATCACAAAGAAATAACCTGCCTTGTGACTTTTCCAAAACAAATCGTTACATTTTAGTATGGAGACACTTATGCCTCAAGTCCTGTTCTGCAAAGGTTTGCTTTAGCTGCAGGATAATTGTGTTCTAAACACTGACTGTTCTGCACTGACTGTTGACCTAATTGATTTCCACAGAGCCTTTTAGTCAATCATATACACATACATGCATCTCCATAGCCATTAGGGCATTCTTGAATTGTTATAGACACTATAATAGAACAAATGATTTTCTTCTAATCCCATAATAAAGTATCGCACCTCATAACCAAGCACTCTAATTGTACTGGATACAATAGTAAATTAAATCTTATATCATTGGCAAGTGTATTGACTGTCGTGAATTTAGAGTTTACTATTGTGGAGTTTTCTGTTCTTAATAGGTAAAGGATAGTGTATATAATGAATGACTTTACATTTTCTAACCCCACCAACCACAGCTGGAAAATATGATGAACCAGCCTTCAAATACTGAGGTAAATTTATAGTTAGGCTTGAGGGCTATGGGCTTCTGATGTTTTCCATCTCTCCCAGATGACTCAGGTCATGGTTGTAAATTCATTCTCCAAGGCAATGTGGAAAATTGTCCAGGTTCATCAGTATGCAAAAGTAGGACAAATCTAACTTGGACAATTACCATCCTATCAGACTACTCTCAATCACCAGCAAAGTGATGGAAGAAGTTATCGACAGTGCTATTGAGCATCATTTACTGTGCAATAAACGTGCACACCAATGTTCATCTTGGGATCCAGCAAGATCACTTGGTACCAGACCTCATTACAAACAGTCCAAACATGGATGCAAGTGCTTAATTCCAGAGGTGAGATGACAGTGACTGCCCTTGACATCAAGGCAGGATTAGACCAAGTGTGGCACCACAGAGCCCTAGTAAATCTGAAGTTAATGTGGATCAGGGGGAAAACTTGAGTTACTGAAACTGGTCTTTGATCCCCAAACAGTGAGCAAATTTCCACGCTGCTCAATGGCAAGACAACCTGGACCTCACCATTGTTTCCAAAGATCAAAGTGGGACCACGTTTCATGCATCCCACCAAGTACTCCCCATGTTCCCAACAACAAACATAAACCCATCATCACCCACAATGACATTGAAATGCCTATGATTTTGTCAAAAAGAATACTACAGTTGAACTTGGCCAAAGCTGACCGGGAGTGCTATACAGAAGCCAAAAATGGTGATTCGAATCCCCGCAACACTGGAATGTTATCATTGGTTCTTTGGCCTCCTTACCACTGTTGCCAAGAAGAGCATTCCCCAGGGCCTCTGGGAAGAATACACCCATGACTGGACAAAAGAGACTCAGGATCTGCTCCAGCATAACAACCAGTCGGGCAGCCCACAGATTGCAAAGGCCCTGCTTGAGTCTCTAGATTCAGCCAGCTGCCAGTGGTGGATCGAGTGCGTTGAATGTCTGGACTTCACACACTCTAGTCACAATACCTGAGCCCTGCTAGGATGCCTCTCGTCCAATGGAATATCAGATCTCAAAGTCCTGCCCAATGCTATAGCCTCCAAACTGGTGGATAGCACCAAAGGACCACTCAGCAGAAACACCAAGCAAAAGATCCATCGTCAACTACACTGGACAATGACCTCAATCCCTCCACAAGACCCCTTTGCCATCAGCACAGATGAAGTGATGGAGGGTTTACCCACAATGAAGAAAGGAAAAGCAGCCAATATTGATGGTATCCCCCGAGAATCTCTTCATCAACAGGCCCCAGTGGATTTCAGTGGCCAGTGAAACTGTATATCAATACTACGGAATCAGATGCATCCCAAAAGCATGGTGGGGGACAATGGTCATTGCTATATTCAAGTTGGGCAAGCTGACTGTTGACCCATGGCAGAGTACTGTGCACCAGTAACAACCAGAAATAGACACACTTGACTTGTTGATGTCCAACAGAACACTACAATCACTGGAATCCTCAAGTCAACCCTAACACCCTGGCTTCCTGTGCCATCACACATTGCTTCCCCCATCCAATCTCTGTGATGCTGCATCCCTCCAGGAAGTGCACTGTGTCGAGGAAAATGAATATCTCCCCATCTTAACAATGGCCCTCAGCATGCTTGAGTCATGCAAGCCCTTTTGGACCCACACACTTAACATTCGACAATGTGATTTCAACCCTGATGAAGCTTGGAAAGCTGAATTGAGTTCACAAGAAGTCCCTAATACCTCAGGAAAGACTCAATGCAGAAGATCCCTGCCTTTGATCTTCCCTAAAGCTCATGAGCAACTCCAAACCACAACTGCACAAACCATGGCAGATGTGGATACTTGATGCACAAATGGAAAATTAAAATCTCTTGAGTGTGCAACTGTGGTCACCCAGAACAGATCCTGGAACATATAACACAATGCTGACTCACAAATATGAAGGGTGCATTACGGCTATTCCAACACAATTATCTGGCTTAACCAACTGAGTGTAAAATCGTAGCTCTACATCAAAATCAGCCATACGAAAGAGGAGGGGGAAAACTCTCCACTTGTTGGACTCATACCTAGCACAAAGAAGGATGGTTGTGGTTGTTGGAAGTTAATCATCTCAGCCCCAGGACGTCTCTGCAGAGTTCCTCAGGGTGCCCTAGGCCCAACCATCTTCAGTTGCTTCATAAATGACCTTCTCTCCAGGGTAAGGTCATAAGTGGGAATGTTCACTGATGATTGCACAGTGTTCAGTACCATTCGCAATTTCTCAGAAAATGTAGATGTCCATGCCTGCATGCAGCAAGACCTGGACAACATTCGGGCTTGGACTGATAAATAGTAAGTTGTATTCACTCTGCACAAGTGCCAGGCAATGACCATCTCCAGCAAGAGAGAGCGTAACTGCAGTTCCTTAGCATGTAATGGCATTGCCATCATCGAATCCCCACTATCAACATCCTGGGGGATCATCATTGACAAGAAACTCAACTGGACCAGCTACAAGAGCAGATCAACGGCTGGGTATTCTGCAATGAGATGCTGTGTGCATTGGCTAGCCTGCCAGACAGCCTCCTGTCACTCTCAAGGAGCATGGAGGAGTCTGGATCTAACTTGGCAGAGGGCATAGAGCAGAGTTTACCCCCTCTGCAGTCTCTGCTCCATCTCTCTGTCATGCTGCCCCCTTACCTATTGCAGCCTTTGTGTGGGCAGGTCACCTAGTCCTCTGCCTCCCCATGACTGGATGTTGCAACACTCTCTGGCAAATTCTGGAATATACCAAAACACTCCAAAAATATACCAAAACACCTCCAAAGACACTTTGCAATGGGAAATGTTCCACAAAATTACTTTGCCTGTATTAGGGTGCCTGGTCCTTTAAATAACATTAGCATAGGGCCCATCTTGCAGCTTTACACTTGTTTTTTCTTGAATGAACAATGAACAGGCTGCCTGCACATTCATTGCCCACATTTGGGATCTGGTATCACAGGAACCAGTTGGGCTGTCTGACATCACGATAGCATCCAATCAAATCTTTCGGTGCACGGCCTCCATTGCTCAAGCAACTCTGTGCAAGGCAATGTCACACCCACCATCTTTCAAATGAACCATTGAATCAAGGCCATATCTGTTGTCTCAGGTGGACATAAAAGATCCCATGGGACTATTTTTAAAGAACAGCAGGGGAGTCAACCCTGGTGTCCTGGCCAATATTTATCCCTAAAAAAAAATCAACCTCACTAGTACAGAATATCTGGTCATTATACCAGTCATGGATGAGCTGGACATACAGCCAACCAAATCGGAACTCAGTGATGCCATTGATTCCCTAGCCAGCGGAAAAGCCCCTGGGAAGGACAGCATTACCCCTGAAATAATCAAGAGTGCCAAGCCTGCTATACTCTCAGCACTCCATGAACTGCTATGCCTGTGCTGGGACGAGGGAGCAGTACCCCAGGACATGCGCGATGCCAACATCATCACCCTCTATAAAAACAAAGGTGACCGCGGTGACTGCAACAACTACCGTGGAATCTCCCTGCTCAGCATAGTGGGGAAAGTCTTTGCTCGAGTCGCTCTGAACAGGCTCCAGAAGCTGGCCGAGCGCGTCTACCCTGAGGCACAGTGTGGCTTTCGTGCAGAGAGATCGACTATTGACATGCTGTTCTCCCTTCGTCAGATACAGGAGAAATGCCGTGAACAACAGATGCCCCTCTACATTGCTTTCATTGATCTCACCAAAGCCTTTGACCTCGTCAGCAGACGTGGTCTCTTCAGACTACTAGAAAAGATCGGATGTCCACCAAAGCTACTAAGTATCATCACCTCATTCCATGACAATATGAAAGGCACAATTCAACATGGTGGCTCCTCATCAGAGCCCTTTCCTATCCTGAGTGGTGTGAAACAGGGCTGTGTTCTCGCACCCACACTTTTTGGGATTTTCTTCTCCCTGCTGCTTTCACATGCGTTCAAATCCTCTGAAGAAGGAATATTCCTCCACACAAGATCAGGGGGCAGGTTGTTCAACCTTGCCCGTCTAAGAGCGAAGTCCAAAGTACGGAAAGTCCTCATCAGAGAACTCCTCTTTGCTGACGATGCTGCTTTAACATCTCACACTGAAGAATGCCTGCAGAGTCTCATCGACAGGTTTGCGTCTGCCTGCAATGAATTTGGCCTAACCATCAGCCTCAAGAAAACGAACATCATGGGGCAGGATGTCAGAAATGCTCCATCCATCAATATTGGCGACCACGCTCTGGAAGTGGTTCAAGAGTTCACCTACCTAGGCTCAACTATCACCAGTAACCTGTCTCTAGATGCAGAAATCAACAAGCGCATGGGTAAGGCTTCCACTGCTATGTCCAGACTGGCCAAGAGAGTGTGGGAAAATGGCGCACTGACACGGAACACAAAAGTCCGAGTGTATCAGGCCTGTGTCCTCAGTACCTTGCTCTATGGCAGCGAGGCCTGGACAACGTATGCCAGCCAAGAGCGACGTCTCAATTCATTCCATCTTCGCTGCCTTCGGAGAATACTTGGCATCAGGTGGCAGGACTATATCTCCAACACAGAAGTCCTTGAAGCGGCCAACACCCCCAGCTTATACACACTACTGAGTCAGCGGCGCTTGAGATGGCTTGGCCATGTGAGCCGCATGGAAGATGGCAGGATCCCCAAAGACACATTGTACAGCGAGCTCGCCACTGGTATCAGACCCACCGGCCGTCCATGTCTCCGTTATAAAGACGTCTGCAAACGCGACATGAAATCGTGTGACATTGATCACAAGTCGTGGGAGTCAGTTGCCAGCATTCGCCAGAGCTGGCGGGCAGCCATAAAGACAGGGCTAAATTGTGGCGAGTCGAAGAGACTTAGTAGTTGGCAGGAAAAAAGACAGAGGCGCAAGGGGAGAGCCAACTGTGCAACAGCCCCAACAAACAAATTTCTCTGCAGCACCTGTGGAAGAGCCTGTCACTCCAGAATTGGCCTTTATAGCCACTCCAGGCGCTGCTTCACAAACCACTGACCACCTCCAGGCGCGTATCCATTGTCTCTCGAGATAAGGAGGCCCAAAAGAAAAAAAAGAATTACCTCGCTGTTTGTGGGAGCTTGCTGTGTGCAAACCTACTGCTGTATTATCTACATTACAACAGTGACTACTCTTCAAAAGTATTTCATTGGCTGTAAAGTGCTTTGGGGCATCCTGAGATAGTGAAAGATGCTATGGAATTGCAAGTCTTTCTTTTATGGGAGTCCTGCTGGGACTTAGAATTTTGGGCCCATAAAATTTAAGCAAGTTCCACAGTCTATTAAATAAGACTGTAACCCCACCACTACCTGTTGACAAAGTCACTTTATAGTAACAATAATCAGACTATAATCGGAAACAAAGTAATTCAAGACAATTTTTAATGCCAGATTTAAATACATTGATCACATTCTGATTTTTTCAGTCATGGTGCTTTGTAGTCACAGTACAGACAGAGCTATTAAATCACGCACAACAGTAATCTTGGATTCTTTATCATTCTCTCCAAAACAAATCAATATTTAGGAATCTATTTCTATATTATGATTAAGGAACCACAGCCCATTTCCCTTCTTTACCTACCCCATATGGCTCAATTTTGTGATTCCACCCACTGTTTAAAACAGCCGAGCTTCCAATGGGTTATTGGGAATTCAAAATATCTCAGGCGGGACTGAGGCCCTGTACGCCTAGTAACATGCAGCATATCGGCCTCCAGATGGGTAGAGGTGGACTCCACGGAAGCAGCCTGAAACCCCAGAAGAATGCCCAGAATTTTTTTTTAAAACACAGATCAGCCCGCTCCCCACCTTACACAGGGAGCTGTAGACTGCATGAGGCGTTGGGGGAAAGGGACTTGAGCAACCCTTATCAAATAGCAGCTGGTCTTTCTAGTTGCATAGAGCAGATGGGCACGGCACGTGTGCCCGCCAGCCCTGTGCAAGTCAAGTACATGCCTCCTGATCCTGCAAACTCCAGTGGGGGCCAGTGCTGAAGGGCACTAGCAGGCATGACTGCCAGGATTGTGTTTCCTGGATTTCCAGGGCCTATATCTTAATTTGCAGTTTATTGGGACTTAATGCACTACTGCTGTGAAGATTCACATTCCTGCAGACATTTTCAGATCACACTATTAAACGCAATACACAACATTGCTACAGGCACTGAGTACACTGAGGCTGTGTTTTGGGTAGTAAACATCACTGCTGTACAATGTGAAGCCATGTTCAGATATTTTCATTGTACTTCTTAGACATTTTATATTTGAGAGTCTTTTTAACGCTTTGACAAAGCAGAAATGAGTCTCACTTGTGTTCTCAAAAACATTAAATATTTGCTAGGCAAACAGTGGCGCATTGTAGATGCTTGTAAGTATACAGAAGCTATTATCTCTCTGGGCAGTGTGTGATTAGCACCTCACTAGACAACTTGGATCGTATTGTCTTTCCTTCACACTCTGCAGCTATCATTCATAGGGAATACAACTAAGCCTAAGCAAGAGTAAGTGAAAGGAAAAACAGCTTACAGCAGGCCCCAGATGTGAGATAACTCATTGATTGCATCAACCGGCAACATATCTAGGAAATGACTATACTAAATGGATTTTAATTTAAAAATCCATGTGACGTCCTGTTCTGGTCTTCAAGCTATATGGATCATATTGCAGTAATGCAAATAAAATATTCATTATCTATGTAATAAATGTTTAGAGAAATGAGTGTATAGAAATATTAAAAGCCAAGATACAATCTCTTTTTATCTTTTTACCTACTGGTCTCCTGTGTAGTCATCTTAGGATCATCATTTTGTTCCCTCAGCAATATGTCAAACACTGCAAATACATGCTGACAGTTGTCAGTTTCAAGGAGTGCCAGCAATATATCACAAATTGTATTAGCTAAAGTAGTATCAAATGATAATTATGGAGAATGGCTTGAGCTGTCAGCTGTCTTATATTTGCACCAACCTTTTCCAGAAAATAGCAGTATTTTAATAGCAATAAATGACAAATAAGGTGACTTATGCTCCAACACCAACAACTTGCATTTATGTTGCACATTTTACATAGTAAAGTATACCAAGTCATTCACAGCAATGTTAGCAAACAAAATATGCCACCAAAGAGATATTAGGATACGTGACCAAAAGCTTGATCAAAGAGGTAGGTTTTAAGGAGTGTTTTGAAGGACGAGAGCGAGGTAGACAGGTGGAGAGATTTAGGGAGGGAATTCCAGATCTTGGGGCCCATACAGCTGAAGGTACGGCCGCCAATGGTGGAGCGATTAAAATCAGGGATATGCAAGAGGCCAGAATTGGAGGCGCGCAATATCTTGCAAGGTTGTAGGGCTGAAGGAGGTTACAGAACTGGGGATGGATGAGGACATGGAGGGATTTGGAAACAAGGATGAGAATTTAGAAATGGAGGTATAATTGGATCTGGAGCCAATGTAGGCCAGAACGTTTATCAAAGGTATACTGCAGCTTTACAATTATATTTATTAAATCGTAGAATTTTTAGCACAGAGCTAGGCTATTCAGCCTTTCATCCTGTGTTGGTGCTTACTCATCAGAAGTACCTACTTGCTGATGTTGCAAGTGTTGATCACCCAATCCACATATAATCACCTGGAGTGCATTACAAGATTTAGATGTTTTAGATTTTTAGATTTAGAGATACAGCACTGAAACAGGCCCTTCGGCCCACTGAGTCTGTGCCGACCATTAACCACCCACTTATACTAATCTGACACCAATCCCATATTCCTACCACATCCCCACCTGTCCCTATATTCCCCTACCTATACTAGGGGCAATTTATAATGGCCAATTTACCTATCAACCTGCAAGTCTTTTGGCTATGGGAGGAAACCGGAGCACCCGGAGGAAACCCACGCAGACACAGGGAGAACTTGCAAACTCCACACAGGCAGTACCCAGAATTGAACCCAGGTCGCTGGGGATGTGAGCCTGCGGTGCTAACCACTGCACCACAATGCTCGACTTTCCTCACAGAAAAAGTACAGTTCCTCTATAGAATTGCATTTTCAGTTCATCAGATTACAGCTTTATCATTACATAATGCCATTAGCCATCACAAAGAATGTTATCAATATTGGGTTTTATCTGTTCGACAACTCTGAAAGTTAACAACTTTATCAGCCAATATAAATAATAATTCCTTTTGTTGCATATTAATTTTATTATCAGGATATAAGAGTTATGAAGTATTAACCTTGGGCTGCATTTTACATATCCGCTGCCAAAATGGTGGCAGACGCAAACAATGGCGGTCCGCCCATGCGGACCGCACGTCACAGAGCTCCCACCCCGATACTAAATGCAGCGGCTCATGTAAATGGCCGGGGTGGACCACCCCGCCTGAAAGTGATTTATAAGTTTAACCTCTTATAGGGACTAAACCAAATCAGGAATACATCCCTATGAATCTCCTTTAATTAAGTTCAAACCAGACAAATTCTTATAGACACTTATTTGGGTCCAAAGAATTGAACTAGCTTGCCCTCAAAGAAAGAAAACTAACTGAGATTATTACCATCTTTCGGATAGCCTATTTTTAATAATTATGACTGTCATAAATATTCCAGATATTGTAGGGTCTGGGAATCTCTCTTCAATAACCATCTCTCCAGCTAAAGAGACACAGAGATGGGGTTCTTGTAGTTGTGTACAGAATGCTACATGAGACGCTTTATTAACTTTTATATATTTATTAAAGAATTTAAATGTAATACACTTCTAAGTGGATAAGTATATCACAATATCAAATATTACTAAGAGATGTAGCATATATTCTTATTTCTAACATAGAATCCAAAAGTTTAACCTTGCTAATGTTATATCAAAATATCTTAGAATATCCATCAAAATTTAAAGTAAACTTTTACCTTAAATTCCCTGAGTAAGGCATAGGGTGAGAAGTATTATTTGAGGAATTCAACACGTCTAATCTTTGCTTCAGAACCTCTCATGTTTATACTGTTCCTCAGGTGTCATATGACCACTTAGCATACAGGTGGTACCTTCCTGTGTGTGTTTTTCTTGCTTTCAAGATCCATATTTGGTAGTATCATTAACTAACTCTCCACTTAATGTTTTACTGGAAATCCCCTGTTCTTGAAGTTGTGAGCATTTATCTAGTCAAAATATTTATAATTGTGTTTACTTGACCTCTTGTTCCTGTAAATCCATTCCATTTATTGTTTTGTTATCTATAATTGCCTCTTTATGGTACCTTAAAGCAACCTTTTGAGCCAATCAGTCTGCATCAACAACCCCATGAACTAATTAAGTTTATTGCTACCTCTTACTGATGTCACACAGGATATTTCAATGTGTGTATTTATCTTCCAAGTCCTTGACAACAGAGACACAAATGGATTTCCCAATTTGTTTCTGGTTCATAACAGGAACCTTGAAAGACCTTGAAATTTTTAACTCTACCCGCTTAAAGGGGAATGTGAGTGAGTCTTGAAAACTGACCATTTATTCAATCTTTAATTCTAAAAGGTATAATGTATTAATTATATCTAAATGCTACCTACTTAAGCCTATTATACCTATATTCCATCACACCCCTCCCCCTGATGACGTGGAGGGAGCGGGTGGAGCAGCCTTTGCGCAGGTGCTGACACCATTTTTAAAGGGCTTCGAGTCTTAACTTTCAATTTAAATACTTAAAGGAAACTTGAATGAAAAAATTTAAAACCATTTAAATTGCCCCTCTCCCACCCCCATAATAACTATAAAATGCATTACTTGCCTTCTCCCCCCTCTGCCCAAAACACTTACCTTGCTCTTCCGACCTTCTTCCCCACAAAGTTCATCAACTTTAAACTTTATCCCTTCCCACCATCCGCTAGGCCAATGAAATTACTCTGACGCCACTCCTCCCCCCGCCGCCCTGAGAAATTTACCTGCTCCACCTTCCCCACCAGTGTTCCGCCTTGGATCCCCGGACGGGGATCTGAAGGCACAGGAGTGCCAGTTGCCACCACCAGTATCACTCCGGAGTGGGAGCGGGTAGGTCATTTATTCATTAATTTAAATTAATTATCATATTCAGAATTAGCAAGGGGGCTGCCACGAGGCCTCGCTGCCACTGGCAATATCAGGCTGGGCCTTCACGGCATCGAGGCCCATGGCGGGCTGCTGACAGAGGCATTTTCCAGCCACCCCACTGACCCCCGCCACATCCCCAACGTCCGGGGGGGGGGGGGGGGGGGGGGGGGTGGGGGGGGAGCTGGTGGGGAGTCTATAAAATTCAGCCCTTTTTGTTCCCTCAATTTTAAGGAATTTTGTACTCTTTGAGCTTGCCAGTTTTTTTTAAAGATTTCAGTTTACACACCACGATAAAGAGCAGAAAGTGCCTTTCACATCCTCAGGTTCTCACAAAGCACTTCACAACCAATGGATTACTTTTGAAATGTAGGCCAGAATTTTATGGCCAGCCCCCAAAGAGCGGGATGGTGGCAGGGGGAGGGGGCACGTAAAATTGAAGGGAGGCTAGAGGAGCCCTTCACAACCTGCTCCCGCCTCTGCTGCCATTTAATGCAGGGCAGTAGCAGCGGGAAACGGCCCACCCGCCCCAGGCCAATCAAGGCCCTTAAGTGGCCAATTGACAGCTACTTAAGGGGCTACGCCCGCCGCAACGGGGATTTTACCCTTGCCCGGTCGACTGGCCCAGGCCTGAAAAAAGCCACCTGACAAACGCAGGCTGCACTCTGATGGCCTGGGGAGGGAGGGTATCCTCCCGGTCAGGCACCCTGTGCACAATGGAGAGCCGCCCCCGATGCCCCAACACCCAACATCCAGCACGCCCCTAGACCCCCAATCGACCACCCTTGCCTCGTCGGGGCCCGACTGATCACCCCCGGCGAGGCCCCTAAAACTTATCTCTTCTCAAGGCCATCCTTCCTCTTCTTCACGAAGCTGGGCTGCAGTACCAGCAGTGGCCACCGCTGCTGGTGGCGCTGCTGAGACTAAGAGCTGCGGGCCCACTGATTGGTCGGCAGCTCCATTAGGCAGGACATCCTGCGTCAATGAGGTGGAAGTCCCACCTCAGACCTATCAAAGGCCTGGGGACCGTAAAATATGGACTGGATCCATGAGGTGGCGTCGCCACCAACTTTTTGGTCAGTGGGTGGCTCCTGTCCAACGAGGGTAAAATTCAGCCCGTAGTCACTGTTATATAAGTAAAGAAGTAATTGAATGAATGATCAGCCAATCTATTGTTTGTTGAGGAAGGAATGGTGGCTAGAATGGCAAGAGAACTCCTTGCTCTTTGTTAAATAGTGCCTTGAGATCCTTTATGCCCATTAAAGAATGATGGCCAGGATCTCAGTCTAACAAAAGTTGGCACCAATGTAGCAGTGAAATGTCAGCCTAGATAATGTGCTCAAATCTCTAGTGCAGTTTGATTGCATGGCTTAGAGATAACAGTGCTATCAACTGAGCCATGGGAACACTGCTGACAATTCTCTAACATTACATAAATCAGGAGTAGTCTTATTTAACCGAAATTCAAAAGGTTTAATAATTTCTGAAACTTTTCCCTTGCACCTTCTTTTTGCTATCTTTGTTTCCTATTCTGTTAACACATACTTCTAACATATTTTACTTCAAAACAGATACCTTCACTACTTGCCCTTCTGTTGTCCTCGGCCTACATGCTCAAATTCTCAATATGCATTTCCCAGAATGTGATGCTTTACATTGGGAGTGCAAATTAATAAAATTATCACCTGACTAACTCTAGCCCTTTTCATTCTGAATGTTGTTTGCAGGTTTAAAACTGTTGTGTAATATTATTTACTGAAAATTGCTTACTATAAGTCACAGTGGAGTGATGGAACAGTTAGACCATTCTGTTCTAACTCTTGAGAAGTTTCTTAAATACTTAAGAAGGTAGCCACAGATTGACTAGCTCAGTGCATGATTCAAATGGACTGCTGAACAGGATGGTGGCATTGGGGATGCGTTTTAAAAATTAATTCCCCTCAAGACTTTTCTCAAAACATTTATAAAAATGAATCATGTGTTGAGACAGACAGTGGATGATTTATTGTATGTTCATAAAGCCCTTTTCATCCCTCTCCCTGTAGATTAAGATGTTATCTCTCTTGCATAAAAGAAGTATGAGACACTTAACCTAAGGCTGCCCTTTGTCATCACCCCAATCTAGAGGGAACAGGTAGAGATACATTTAAATATTGGACAGTGCACAGTCTACAAAGCAAAGACCAATATTTATTAACCCTTGATGTACGATGGATGTGTCGTGCAACTGCACTGCCAGAGTCACAGACAAGATAATTCACTTAAAGATCGATTGGGATAATGTTATTGTAAAAGATAAGGTGGAGATGAAACTTCTGAAATGTGTTCAGAAGAACTTCTTTGACCAGTATGTTCTTGATCCAACTAGGAAGGAGGCATTGCTGGATCTGGTGCTGGGAAATAAGGTGGGTCAAATGGACTGAGTGTCTGTAGGGGAACACTTGGGTAAGAGTTATCATCATCATATAATAATGTTTAGACTAGCAATGGAGAAAAGCAAGAAACAGTCCAAAGAGGTACTTCTAACTTGGAAAAGGGCTATCTAAAATGGGATGAGAAGGGATTTAGCCAGGGTAAACTGGAACCAAAGACTGACAGGAACAATGATAAGGGAACAATGGGTGATCTTTAAGGAGGAGATATTTCAGGTACAGGTAGATTCCAACCAGAGCAAAGGGTAGGGGAACCAAAACCAGGGCTCCTTGGATGACAAGGGAGCTTCAGAATAAGATATTAC
This sequence comes from Heterodontus francisci, assembly GCF_036365525.1. Classification (NCBI taxonomy): domain Eukaryota; kingdom Metazoa; phylum Chordata; class Chondrichthyes; order Heterodontiformes; family Heterodontidae; genus Heterodontus; species Heterodontus francisci. The sequence continues at coordinate 67,861,024 of NC_090389.1, forward strand.
AAAAAAACAGGGTGTATGATGCATGTCAGGTGAATCTTCAAGCGAGAACAGTAGTGTGTTGAGAATTGCATTGTACATATTGTTCACTTGAGGCTACCATGCACTCATGAAGCAGCAGAGGGAGCTGAAAGAGAAAGTGAAAGTAAAACAGAATAAAGAAGACTCCATTATGTTCAACAACAGACTGCTTTTGTCTTAGTCTTTGCCTCATATTTCTTGCTAAACTCAGCTAAACCTTGCTCCAGTCCTGAGAACATCATAAGAACCAGGCCAAATAAAATAGGTTGAGAGGGGAAGTGAAAAGGAAAATAAGACTGTCAAAGAGAGAATGGCAGTTAACATAAAAGGAAATCCAAAAATCCTCTACTGGCATGTAAATAGTAAGCAGGGTAGTAAGAGGCAGGGTTCGTCCTACTAGGAACAAATAGAGTGATATATCCTTAGAGGCGCAGGGTAAGGCTAGAATACTTAATGAGTAATTTTTATTGGTGTTTACTATCAGTGGAAGCGGAAATGGTAGAGGTAATGGATGGGATGAAACTGATGGCCAGGTTTTACTGGAAAGGCTGGCTATGAGTAGACTGGATGTTGCCTGGTCTGGATGCCTTGCATCCCAGGTTGCTAAAGGAAGTGGGAGTGGAGATGGTGGAAGGGCTTGCCATAATCTTCTAATCTTCCCTGGATATGGGGGAGGAGCCAGGGGATTGGAGAATGGCAGATGTGACACCTAAGGATAGTCCTACTAACTACAGACCGGTCAGTTTAACATCAGTGGTTGGTAGGGTTTTAGAAATAAAAATCAGGGAAAAAAGTCCGCAGCCATTTGGTGAGGTTTGAGATAATTATAGAGAGCTAGCACAGATTTGTAAAAGGCAGATCGTGCTTGACAAATCTAATTCAATTTTTTGATAAATTAACAGAGAAGGTTGATGAAGGGAATGCGGTGGATGTTGTCTATATGGATTTGAAGAAAGTGTTTGACAAAGTACCACATAAAAAATGGTTAACAAAATTGCAGCTCAAGGAATGGGAGGTTTTGATTTTAAAAAATTGACTTCTGGACAGAAAACGTCAATGTAAGGTTTAGAGTAATTTCATCGCTTACTTTTATGAATAACTTTGTAATACACTTTCTGCAAGAAACAAGTCTCAAGGCTTGACTGTATGGCATGATGGACAGGGTTGACTGAAATAGGTCAGTGTATAACTTTTTAATGCTGAATTGACATTTGCAGGGCTGCATTTTAAATAGGCGACTGGTGATAAACATGGGGGCCCGCAGACATGGGAGCCGCTGAAATTCCAAATGCGGCGGCACATTAGCATGGCCAGGACTTCCGCCCCCCCCAATGACATAGAGGGGGCGAGCGAGCCGTCCCCAGCAACGGCGTCTGAGGGTTTTTTTATTCATTCATGGGATGTGGGCATCGCAAGCTAGGCCAACATTTATTGCCCATCCCGAATTGCCTTTGAGAAGGTGGTGGTGAGCTGCCTTCTTGAACTGCTGCAGTCCATGTGAGGTAGGGACACCGACTGTGCTGTTAGGAAGGGAGTTCCAGGATTTTGACCCAGCGACAGTGAAGGAACGGCAATATAATTCCAAGTCAGGATGGTGTGTGACTTGGAGGGGAACTTGCAGGTGGTGGTGTTCCCATGCATTTGCTGCCCTTGTCCTTCCAGTTGGTAGAGGTCGCGGGTTTGGAAGGTGCTGTCTAAGGAGCCTTGGTGCATTGCTGCAGTGCATCTTGTAGATGGTACACACTGCTGCCACTGTGCGTCGGTGGTGGAGGGAGTGAATGTTTGTAGATGGGGTGCCAATCAAGCGGGCTGCTTTGTCCTGGAAAGTGTCAAGCTTCTTGAGTGTTGTTGGAGCTGCACCCATCCAGGCAAATGGACAGTATTCCATCACAGTCCTGACTTGTGTCTTGTAGATGGTGAACAGGCTTTGGGGAGTCAGGAGGTGAGTTACTCACCGCAGGATTCCTAGCCTCTGACCTGCTCTTGTAGCCACGGTATTTATCTGGCACCACTGCGCAGGTGCCGGTGCCATTTTTAAAGGGCTTAGAGCCCTAAATGACAGGTTGAATTTTTAAAGTGACAGTCCATTAAAAACTATTGAAAATAATTTTAAAACTTTTCCAACCCCTCTCCCAGCCCCTTTAATGCCTTACATTGAATGCCATGCCCACTCACCCCCAAAATACTTACCTTGACTACGTGACCTTCCCCCCAAAGTTCATGAACTCTAACCCTCAACCCCTTCCCATCATCCCCCCAATCAATCCAAAGCATTTGACCCCGCTCCCCCACTGAGAAAATCACCTTCTCCCCCCTCCCCACAGCTATCGCGCCTCGTTTTCCCAAACGGAGAGTCTTAGGCACAGTAGTGCCGGCCACCAGAATGAAGATCGGTGCGGCATTTCAGGAGGCAACAGGACTTTCATTAGTTCAGGTGGGTTAATTTATTTACATATGGAATTCGTGGTCCCGTTGCCAAGCGACGGGGTGGGGGGGTGGGGGCGCCACGAAGCCTCTCTGCCTCCTTTGAGATCAGGTTGCACCCTGCCGGTATTGGGGTTGGTGGCAGGCCTCATCCACACTGATTTCCATGCCCACCCCCCGCCACCATTCCCCACGTTGAAGGCTCGATAAAATTCAACCCATAGAGTCTGGAAAACATGTTTTTCTGCACTTATGTAAGAACAATGATTTTTAAAAAAGGTCAAAGAGTCTGGTCATTAAAACCACAAAGCTGCAGAAACCGAGCTATCTCAGGAAAAAGGGGAACTTTAGGTATCTGGCAACGGTTAAAAACAGGAACCATCTGTGAGAGTCTATGTGCTAAACCATCATGAGACTGGGAGCAAACAATGATGTTGTCTTAACCCAATCATGTTGGCCTAATTAGATCATGGCCTAATATGGCAAGACAGAGACCCCCTAAGGGGGATAAAAAGAGGAGAGTTTAGGACCTCAGTGGCACAGTTAGGGAGGGGTCAACCGAACACTGTAGGCACACTTGGAAGGAGAAGATAGACTACGGTCAACAGAACACACGAAAGAAGAAGAAAAAGGGAAGTCTGTGCCCCAGCAAGCTCAGAAGCAAAAACCGGTGCTGAGTGTTGCCATTGTTAAGTATTAACTTTGTATATCTTAGTTAAGCCTAATAAACTCTCTGACTTGATCACAGAACTTGGGTCCGTACCTTGTAGGTCTATCTTGGTCAAGAATCCCAAGGTGAGGCAGTTTGGGTATCCTCTGTCTCACCTTTATTCAGGTAACATCTACCTGAAAACTTACAGCGAGTTGTGGTAAATGGTTGTTTTTCACACTGGAGGATAGGTAAACAGTGGTGTTCCCCAAGGTTCGGTGCTAGGACCATTGCTTTTTCTGATATATATAAATGACTTGGATATTGAAATACAAAGTAACATCTCAAAATTTGCCAATGATACCAAACTCAGAGGTGTGGCAGACAGTGAGGGTGATACAAATCGACTGCAACAGGACATAGATAGGCTAGCAGAATGGGCAGACAAGTGGCAGATGGAATTTAATAGAGAGAAGTGTGAGGTGATGCATTTTTACAGAAGGGATAGGGAAAGGCAATGTAGACTTAATGGCACAGTTCTAAAGAGTGTGCAGGGACAGAGGGGCCTGGGGTACATTTGCACAGATCCTTCAAGGGGGGCAAGTCTTTTTGAGAGTTGTTAACAAAACATATGGGATTTTGGGCTTCATATATAGAAGTATTGAGTACCAAAGTAGGGAAGTTATGCTGAACCCTTATAAAGCTCTGGTTAGGCCACAACTAGAGCATTGTGTCCCGTTCTGGTCACCACACTTTAGAAGCGATATGAGGAACCTTGAGAAGGTGCAGAAGAGATTTCCCAGAATGGTTCCAGGGTTGAGGGATTTGAGCTACAAGGTTAGGTTGGAGAAGCTGGGGTTGTTCTCCTTGGAGCAAAGAAGACTGAGGGGAGATTTGCTAGAGGTGTACAAGATTCTGACAGGTTTCGATAAGGTAGACAAGGAAAAGCTATTCCCTTTAGTTAATAGTACAAGGACTAGGGGACACAGATTTAAGGTTTTGGGTAAGAGATGCAGGGTATGTGAGGAAGAACATTTTTATGCAGCAAGTGGTAATGACCTGGAACTCGCTACTTATGAAGGTGGTGTAAGTAGAAACAATGAATGATTTCAAAAGGAAATTGGATGGGCTCTTGAGGGAAATAGGCTTGCAGAGCCAAGGGGATAGAACAGGGCAAAAAGAACTGACTGGATTGCTCTACAGGGAGCTGGCATGGACTTGATTGGCCGCATGACCTCCTTCTGTGCTGTAATGACTCTATGACTTGTTGCTAGAGTGCTTCCATTTTTTAATATTTTATTTTTTGAGCACTTGTGTTAAAACTGAAAAGATTCCATGGATGTGTTTTTTTTACCAAGTTCACTGAAAGGACACTTGAGATGTTGTTTGAAAACAACCTGTGCTGGAAATCATGTGCTTTAAGCTCAGTAAACAACAGAAACGTTGGTGACCTGGGGAAGATGCTTACAGGGAAGCAACATGTCAAGGTTTATGGAGGTCAGAAGGTTGACTTTCTGTTTGGGGTTTGGATATTGTTTTCAGTTCAGTTGGGGTGTGAACTGTTTTGAAGATAGTTGGTGTTTTGCCTCCAAGGAAAAAGAAACCACCCAGCTTGCCGCTTTCTCCACCTCTTTGAAGAAACCCTGCAAAGATCCAGTGTGGGAAAGCTAAAATCCCTGGTGCTGCATCTCTCCTGAGAATCTGGAAAAACCTGCCAGATTAATTCTCAAAGCCGCTCGAAAAGAACTGCTTTAGAAAAGATCCCAGTGACCCATCTCCATATACCCGGACACCAGACAAAAAGGGACAACTGACTTCCTTCCATATCTTCTCTTTTTTTCTTCAAGGATTAGCAAGTATTTGGCCAAAGTATACTTTTATGTCTTTTTTTGTAATAGGCCTCTGCAGAGAGAATTTCTGTATTTTTTTCACTGTGTGTGTGACTGTGTGTGGGGGGAATTTAAAAAGTGTTATGACCGAGGCGGGAGGAATGCATTGTTTTTTCTACTTCCACTTCGCCACAGGTCACAACATATATTTAAATGTTTGCCCAGTTACCAATACGACCAATCATAGACTCTACTCTTTATCCCAGAATAAAATACAACAACCAGGTTTCTTTAATAAACAACAAAAGTATCAGTTTATTATAAAACAAGACATAACCAGTAACGAAGCAAAGCATTAACACACAGATTTCCTCCCACATGCCAAAGACTTACGGGTTGATAGGTAAACTGGCCAATGTAAATAAATTACCCCTAGGAGGTAGCAGAATTGAGAGAAGGTGGGAATGTGAAAGGGATTAATCTAGGAATAGTATAAATGGGTGGTTGATGGTCAGTGTGGACTCTTTGGGCCAAAGGGCCTGTTTCAGTGCTGTATCTCTCTATGACTCTAAACAAGGAGACCAGTACTGTACAGAGTACTCCAGATGTGGTCTCACCAATGCCCTGTATAACTGAAGCAAAACCTCCCCACTTTTGTATTCAATTCCCCACACGATAAACGATAACATTCTATTAACTTTCCTAATTACGTGCTATACATGCATACTAACCTTTTGCAATTCATGCACTAGGACACCCAGATCCCTCTGCATCTCAGAGCTCTGCAATCTCTCACCATTTAGATAATATGCTTCTTTTTTATTTTTCCTGCCAAAGTGGACAACTTCACACTTTCCCACATTATACTTCATTTGCCAGGTCTTTGCCCACTCACATAACCTATCCAAATCCCTTTGTAGCCCCCTTATGTCCTCTTCACAACTTACTTTCCCATCTATCTTTGTGTCATCAGCAAATTTAGCAACCATACCTTCGATCCCTTCATCTTCGTCATTTATATAAATTATAAAAAGTTGAGGCCCCAGCACAGATCCCTGTGGCACACCACTTGTTACATCTTACCAAACAGAAAATGACCCATTTATGCCTACTCTCTGTTTCCTGTTAGCTAGCCAATCTTCTATCTGTGTCAATATGTTGCCCCTCTACACCATAAGCTTTTATTTTCTGCAATAACCTTTGATGTGGCACCTTATCAAATGCCTTCTGGAAATCTAAGTACAATACGTCCACTGGTTCCCCTTTATCCACAGCACATGTAACTCCCTCAAAGAACTCCAATAAATTGGTTAAACATGATTTATTTCCATTTCACAAAACGAAGTTGACTCTGCCTGATTACCTTGAATTTTTCTAAATGCTCTGCTATAATGTCTTTGATAATAGCTTCTAACTTTTTCCTTAAGACAGATGTTAAGTTAACTGGCCTGTAGTTTCCTGCTTTCTGTCTCCCTCCCTTTTTGAATAAAGGAGTTACATTCCCTATTTCCCAAGCTAACGGAGCCTTCCCCAAATCTAGGGAATTTTGGAAAATTAAAATGAACGCATCAACTATCTCACTAGCCACTTCTTTTAACACCCTAGGATGAAGTCCATCAGGACCCGGAGATTTTCTTTTTTGAGCTCTGTTATAAAAAAAAGACAAAAAAGAATACCTTGGTCAAATACTTGCTAATTCTTGAAGAAAAAAAGAGAAGATGTGGAAAGATGTCAGTTGTCCCTTTTTTGGTTTGGCGTCCCAAATACGTGTAGATGGCTGTCTCTGGGATCTTCCTAGAACAGTCCTTTTCTGGTGATGTTGAGGATCAATTTGGCAGGTTTTCCAGAAGAAATATGCCAACAGAGGTTTCAAGCATGCCTTTCAGGATGAATGTAGCATCAATTTCTCTGTTTCTTACATTCGCTTCTAAGAGCTTCTCAAAGAGATGGAAAAGCTGGCAGGCTTTTCAAAGAGTTGGAAAAGGCTGAGCTGGGGTGTCTGCTTTCTTGACTAGTTTTTAAAACTCCAACACACTGTCCAAAGTGAAACAAAAAATAATATCTCAAGAGTCAAGCCTCCTGACCCCTATAAATCTTGACCTGTCACTTCTCTGTAACCATCTCCCCTTAGTCCAAGGTACCTGGTGTTATTTATCTTAATTTGTGACAGGTGGTCTCCAGTAGAGGTTGTTTTTAGCACTCCTTGATTCTTCCAGTAAGTGTTTTCAGTCAAGTGTCCTTTCAATGAACTGTCAACAACAAAGCAAAGTCCAGCTTCTATGAAATCTTTAGCCTTCTCCACAAATCCATCTCCACAATTTAAATATAAGTGCTCAAAAAAATCCTTAACAAAAAATATAGAAGTACTGTCATAACAAAAGGGAACTTTCATATTTCAATCTGTGTGTTAATGCTTTGCTTCGTTACTGGATAAGTATTGTTTGATAATCAACTGATAATTTTGTTATTTATTAAAGAAACTTGGTTGGTGTATTTTATTCCGGGATAAAGAGTAGAATATATGATTGACCAAATTGGTAACTGGGTAAATATTTAAAAATATATATATTGTTGCCTGCGGAGAAGTGGGATGAGAAGACACTGCACTCCTCCCACCTCGGTCATAACAGACTCTATAATCATATAATATTACGTGGACATGAGGGCATAGCACTGAAGATTGACATGATTCCATTTATCATGAGACCATGTCAATTGCATCCTTTTATTGATGAAGAAAATGGTATCAACAAAATAGAACCACCTAATCAATAACGCTCTCACCTCCAAAAATAATAATATCCACAAAGCCGAGAAGGAAAATAGAAGATCCAGAAGTACAATCTGGGATCGGGGATAGAGTGAGCAGATCGGCCACAGGAGCATGAGATTGAAATGACAATTGGTGTCATCGGGTTCTGCCCCATTTCTAGTTTTACTTTAAATCAAAGTAAGGAGTGGTCCGAGAAGATCTTCTACCCTTCCCACCTTAATATTGTGAGGATGTGAGTGGGGGAGTTCGCAGGTTATACTGGGAATTCCAAATAGTACACTCTTGATAAGGCATCAACTGAACTTTCACCAGTTGTAAGCTGGTGCAATTGAGGCTCTTGGAAGGGTCCAAGAAGCTGCTTAAAATTAAATAATCAATTTGGGATTATCTTAATAATGCATTTTTGCTTCCTAAAATGCTGAAGAATTTAACTTGTTATTTGTCTTTGCCCATTGGTTGGCCCCAGTGGATTCCTCTAGTGGGGCAGCTGTGGGCCTTGCCATCTTAAAATGACAGATTGGGGCAGGTCCCTCTGAAGTTCCCTCATAGGCTGCTCCAATCACTTGGAAGTCTCCACTCTAGGACATGGAACAGTCTGTAGCTTTGAGTTGGCATGAGGTCTGCTCCAGTGCCTATTTAGAGTCATAGAGAGATACAGAACTGAAACAGGCCCTTTGGCTCACCGAGTCTGTGCTGGCCATCAACCACCCATTTATACTAATCCTACATTAATCCCATATTCCCTACCTTCCCTCAATTCTCCTACCACCTACCTACACTAGGGGCAATTTACAATGGCCAATTTACCTATCAACCTGCAAGTCTTTGGCTGTGGGAGGGAACTGGAGCACCGGGTGGAAACCCACGCAGTCACAGGGAGGACTTGCAAACTCCGCACAGGTAGTACCCAGAACCAAACCTGGGTCGCTAGAGCCGTGAGGCCACTGTGCCACCCTTTGAAACTAATTGTTAAAGTGATAGAATGAATGGAATAATGTAGATTACTAAAGCTAAATTCAAATCGATATAACGGAAGGAAGACAGAGAGGGAGAGAGAGAAGCTACCAAAATTATTTTTATTGGGTTTTTTAACCTGAATTTTCTTTAGTTCTTGAAGACTTTGAGATGCTTCCTAATGTACCAGCTCCAATAGCTTCAAGTGACTATTCTTCTGTGTTAACCTAATAAGTGCCATTTTTGGTACAGTCCAAAACCAGACAGCAACTGGGTGTTTTCTTTAAATAAAGCACCATGAGAATGCACGGTGGCCCCAGGAGAGGGTTATTCATCCAAATCTCAGCTACCTATATCCTAACTCATACCAAGTCCATTCACTCATGACCCCCTCTGCTCACAGACCTGCATTGGCCCCTAGTCTGGCAATGCCTCAACTTTAAAATTCTCATCCTTGTTTTCAAATCCATTCATTACCATGCCCCTCTCTATCTCTGCAAACCTCTTCATCCCTACTGAGATATCTGAGCTCCTCCAATTCTTGCTTGTTGCATGTAGTGATGTGGTGTGTTTTCTTAAGCCTTCTTTAAATGACAACCGCAGGCTTTATATTCGGATTCAACGCAAACACTATTTATTGTCTTACATATCTACATTGCAAGATTTCAGGTCCAGGTCTTCACCTTGCTGGTGTGTATCCACTCTCTGTAAGTCCATGTGCTGAATGAGTCTCTTAATCTGGTGTCTCCTCCTTATATATGCCTGATGATGTCCCCAGTTGCATCAGTGGCCTGATCGCTTAAAGGTATGGTTTCTAAAGGTCAAGTCACCACTGCACAACACTACATTGCGTAGGCTCAATTATTATCATTCCACCATTGGTGGCCAGGCCTCTATCTGCCTAGATCCTAAGCTTTGGATTTCTCTGCCTAAACTTTCACCTTTCTTTCCTTATGCGGCTCAGTGTCAAATTTTGTTTGATAACCCTCCTGTGATGCACTGTGGATGTTCTACTACATTGAAGGTGCTATATAAATGCAAGCTGTTATTCTACCCTAGACACACATAGGCTATACTGTGCCTGACCATCCAAATTTTCTACATGAGCATCTTTCTTTTAGAGCAGAGGTGCAGAGGTCACTGGTTAGCAGTCATGAGTGGGAGGTCTTGCTGATCTTTTCCCTCTTCCGAATCCAGAAATACTGAAGCCACTTTTGCCATCCCAGCTGAGATGAGGTAATTCAGAACAGAATAACAAAGTGAGCCTTGGACCTTCTGCAGCTGTACAGTAAGCTAATCTGCTGCACTACTCGCGCCCTAAAGAAAGCTGATTTATTGCCTGCAGAATTGCTGTTGGATCCAATATCCAATACCTTGGGGAAATAAGCCCAAATTCCACTTCTGAAAATGGGCATGCTGGAAAAAAAAGAGACATTTCTATATGACAATGTGGAATGATTTCAGGCATCAATAATCATGCTTTATTCCTACCAAATGTCATAGAAGATATACTTTATTCCTCCCTAAAATGGACAGTTGAAAATATACCATCCGGATGAATTCCCAAAATCGCACAAAGTATTTGTCAAGACACTGAAGTTTAGAAATAGCATCACTTGAACCTCGGATTCTGGTTAACAGCTGTCGAAGCTAATAGTGCATTTACAGTTTGTTGTCATGTGACACTGAAATACCACTCAAGCTTAATCATATTATAACATAATGAAGTCTCCAGTTGATCAGTTAATGGAAATGAAAGAAAATAAATTACATTGCAATTACAGAACACCTTTTATGACCACAGGATGTCCCAAAGCACTTTACAGCCGATGCAGTACTTCTGAAGTGTCATCACTGCTGCAATGAGGAAATGTAGCAGTCAATATGTGCACAGCAAGCTCCCACAAGCTACAATGAACAGATTATCTGTTCTGGATGTTAGTTGAGGGATAAATGCTTGTCCGGACTCCAGGAAAATTCCCCTTTAAAAAGGGCCATCGGATCTTCTACATTCACCTGAGAAGGAAGTTGAGACCTCAATTTAAAAGCTCATCTGACAGTGCAGCATTCCCTCAGCACTGAAGTATCGGTCTAAATTAGATGCTAAAATCACTGGAGTGGGACTTAAACCCACAACCTTCTAATTCAGAGACAGGTGTGCTGCCAATGAGTCAAGGCTGATATTTGACAAATAAGAAAAACAGGCAGGACACAGGGAGCACCTAAGAATGTGTTATTCTCCCAATAAATACATTCTGAATACCTGCTGCAGTTAAAATCCCCTCAAGATACAGTGCACGTATCAAAACAAAAAAGGTGTGTAAAAAAATATGACTGCTGTCCATCATATTTAGGATTTTGGTCAACTTGCAGAAAGTCCTTATTGTGTTCCATCTTCCATTTCAGCATCCTCTGCAGTAATCTGTTGCTACTGCCTTACTCTGTGGAGAAAAAAATCTTTGCTTTTTATATTGCATTTATAGTCAAATTTGCATGACAGTTTTGATATATTTATTGTTTAATGTCACATGTCAAGATATTATTCAAATGTTATTTGGGAGTCTTTATCATAACTGGTCAAAGGATTTGTAAAACAGACCAAATTTAGAAGAGAAGTTAACCCATAAATGATGAATAAATATATGTAATCTACAAATAAAGATCAAAATGGTTTTGAAATTAGTCATGTATGGTAATTTGAGATGAAAAAATAAAAAGTTGAGATTTACTGTGCACATAGAAGTACAAAATCTAACATTATAGCTGTGGAATGAAAATTTTAATATAATTTAGAAATTTACAGACGGTTAGAAAAATAAACTTTCCACTAAATGAAATGGATGCCGATAACAACATCATGGGGTTACCATTGACCAGAAACTGAACTGGAGCAGCCATATAAATACAGTGGCTACAACAGCAGGTCAGAGGCTGAGAATTCCATGGCGAGTAACCCACCTCCTGACTCCCCAAAGCCTGTCCACCATTCACAAAGCACAAGTCAGGAATGTGATGGCATACTCCCCACACGCCTGGATGAGTGCGGCTCCAACAACACTCAGGAAGATCGACACCATCCAGGACAAAGCAACTAACTTGATTGGCACTTGATTGGCATCTTAAAAATTCATTCCCTCTATTCGACACACAGTGGCAGCAGTGTGTACCATCTACAAGATGGACTGCAATAACTCGCCATGCCTCCTTCAACAGCACCTTTCAAACCCTCGACCTCTTCCATCTAGAAGGGCAAGGGCAGCAGACGCGTGGGAACACCACCATCTGCAAGATCCCCTCCAAGCCACACATCATCCTAACCTGGAAATACATTGCCGTCCCTTCACTGTCACTGGATCAAAATCCTGGAATTCCCTCCCTCCATCGCTGTGGGTGTACCCGCACCAGATGAATTGCAGCAGTTCAAGAAGGCAGCTCACCACCATCTTCTCAAGGGCAATTAGGGATGGGCAACAAATGCTGCCATTGCCAGCGATGCCCACATCCCATGAAACGAATAAAACGAGCACCCTTTCTACTGAATTTAGGATCAAGGGATCCAGGGTGAATCCAGTTGCGTCCTAGTTTACTTCAAATACTCCACATAGCTGCGAGAGATCATACTGGCAACAAGTTGACAACTTAGTCAGTAGCATGCACACATAAGACATCAGAGTGCTGCAACAAACTATGAAATCACTTGTAGCGACATTATATTATTGCAATGCTATGAAAAAGCATGTTGTAAAATCCAAATTCAGGTCAAAGTCTAAATTTTAAGTAGAATATGAAACAAAATAATAATGGCACAGAAAATGGTAGAGGCCTGGTTAAAGAGCAAATGTAGGATGCAAACAGGTCAATAGTGTCACTGCAATCTATTTCCACACAGTCTGGAAAGAGACCACTTAATGCAGCCAGTTGCTTCACAAGCTGGCATTTATAGTTCCAAAGTCCCACTCGTATCATTTTCAAATCAGCAAATTGTTCAGGCTCAAGAAGTCTGCAACGGGAATCAACTGAAAAAGTGTCATATGGTCACCCACTGACGTCATTCTTGAGGATGTTTTCCAGAAGGAAAAGAGAACAGTGATAAATCAGGGTGACAGTCATAAATCCAGCAAATAAGTTAATCTATTCAGTCCTGCACGTCCTAACAAATTAAGAATACATTAACAAAGCGATACAATGTAGCATGTAAAACAAACTTAGTTACGTAACATATCTATCAAGACATCTAAGACACCACCTGTAATAGATATTATAATCCCGTCAAAAGTGAATAACCGCTCCAATTTAAACATTCTTTCTACCAAATACAAAGAATTATGACCTTGGGTAGAACATATAAGGGATCAATATTGCAGGAAGTAGACTGCCTGTTTGAATTTTTTTGTTTAGAAAAGGGTTGACCAAACTTTTCATGTAGGGGCTACATTAGCATTTATGCCTTACATAAGGGGCTGGTGAGACAATTTTGGAAAGATAAAGGCATTAAAAATTTATCTGACTATTAATCAGAACAACAACAAGTGTGCATTTTTGTGACGAAGCTTTAAATGAGAAGACTAATTTATGGTCTTACTTTCTCATCACTATGTTGGACACTGATTTAGTGAGATACCTGGCATTTTTTTTGCTTGCACAAGTAATCAATGCTTGTCTACACACTTGTTGTAGTGATGCAGAGTATTCGGATAGATGTCCATCTGTCCATCTTGATCACTCTTTCTCCCCCTTCTCTCTCTGCCTCTCTCTCTCCCTGTCTTCCCCCTCTCTTTTTCCCCCTCTCTGTGTTCCCCTTCTCTGTGGTGTTCCCCTTCTCTGTGTTGTTCCCTCCTCTCTCTTTCCCCCCCTTCTCTCTTTGACCCCCTCTCTCTCTAAACGAATGAGGTAAACCCCATTGATTTTGCGGGTTCCGACTTTTTTTCAAAAGCCTGCTGGAAAACCCCAAATCTGTCTGAAGTTGGGAAACCGCTGTTCCCGATGTCAGCATCTGTCAGCTGTGAAACTGACAGCACGATTTTTGAAAAGCTGGTCTGAAAGAAGAAGACAATGGGAAATTTCTCATCTCTGAAATATATCTGCGGGCTGGATGGCAACATTTGGCGGGCCAGATCCTGGCCCCTGAGCTGTATGTTGGACAACCCATTGATTTTGCATTTAACTCAAGATTTTCTTCTTTCCTTATAAGAATTAAATGCAAAGTGAACTTTGCTGACCAGCTCTGTAATCATGGTTAATTTTATTTGTTAAAATTGTAACAGTTAGCAATAGAGAAGTATATTCAAGGCTGATATTTCTCCCATTGGCTAGGCAGGATAGAATTCTGCTACTGCTGCAATGTTTTGACCAGCCAAATGCATAAATGTCCCAGGTGATAACTTTCAGCTGCAATAGTACCCTTCAGTCTACTACTGTCAGAGGTTAGTCACCTTCTATCCAGAAACTTTCAATCTTTTTCAGATTTTGCTGACTTTTTCACTACAATGCTGCAGATTTTGAAGCTGCAATATTGGGTTCCGTAGCACCCATAGATTTGACTGTCACCCTGAAAGACGACAACAGGTTCATGCTCCATGGAGCCACTGCCACTCACCTTGTGCAGCGCCTCAGCAACCCTAGTAATCCATTGAAGGAGAGATTTCTGTTCTCCTGTAACCACTGAAGCAGTTAAAACAACAAGAAAAAAGTGACGCCAAAGGAACAGGATGAGAAAAGAGGAGCAAATTAAAACAATATTAGAACCAGGAAGAGGTCCAAAAGAAATCTTTAAAAGAAACAGGGCAAAACAAGAATTCAACAATTAAAAGAAGCAGGCGGCAACCTTACATCAAATAGGGGAGAAGTGCTTAAGGTATGTTCAAACTTCTACCAAGACTTAAACAGTTCCAAAGCAGAAGAATCTGAAGAGAAAGAAACAATAGTGTCATCAGAAGCAAACAAAATACCAAGTGTTACAGAGGCAGAAGTTGAAAATGCATTGAAACAGATGAAAAGAAACAGGACCCCAGGGGAGGACGAACTAACAAGTGAGGGAAGGAATGAAACAATCACACAGCTCACTATATTATATAACCAAATATGCAAGGAACAAAAGATACTGAGTAGTTAGAAAGAAGCAAAAATTCTTCTTCTTCATAAAAAAGGAGACAAGCAGACATTAAGAATTACTGACCCATCAGTCTACTATCTCATTTGTACAAAATTCTAACGAAACTTATTCAAAATAGGATAATGACAACATTAGTCAAATCCCAAACAAGAGAGCAGGCAGCGTTTAGGGAAGGATATTCTACAATAGACCATCTACATATAATGAACCAACTCACTGAGAAGGCAATTTGTCCATTGGAGTTATTAATTCAGTGGAACACAGATTTATTTATAGCTTTAAGGAAAACAGGAATAAATGAGTGATATATGAAGATCATAGAGGGCATATACACAGATGCAATGGCCAGAATACACATCGACAAAGACGTAACAGTTGATAAATAATGAAAGAGGAGGGAGACAAGGGGATACAATCTCACCAAGAATATTCACCACAGTAATGGAAGACATATGCAAGAAGATACCCTTAGAGGAGAGAGGATTAAATATTTATGGAGAAAAACTAACAGTCTTAAGCTTTGCAGATGACGTTGCACTAATTACTTCATCTGTCAAAGACTTGGAACTACAACTAAATAACTTAAATAGAGAGAGTAAAAATATTGGACTGAAAATGCACAAATGAAAAACAAAGTATATGGCGAACTTTAAGACAGAAGATACCATACAAATGGAAACACCATCTGCAAGTTCCCCTCCAAGCCACACACTATTCTGACTTGGAACTATATCACTGTTCCTTAACTGTCGCTGGGTCAAAATCCTGGAACTCCATCCCTAACAGCATTGTTGGTGTACATACCTCACATGGATAGCAGCGGTTCAAGAAGGTGGCTCACCACCACCTTCTCAACGGCAATTAGGGATGGGCAATAAATGCTAACCTAGCCAGCGACACCCACATCCTGTACAAGAATTTTTAAAAAATTGAAGACCAAGTAATTGAAAAAGTGACTGGGCCAAACATTAAAGATGCAGGATTGTAAAAATGAAGAGTAGGATTAGGATAGGATGGAGTTGTTTCAGGAGATACAGAGATATTCTGTGTGGTAAGAAAATACCACTGACATTAAGGAGTGCTGACATTAGTGTGTGCTACCGACAGTGACATAAGGGGCAGAATCATGGACAACTACAAAATATATAGAACAAAAACTGTGTACAGCTCAGAGACCAATGGAAAGGCAAATGCTGCACATCTCCATTCGTGATAAGATAAGGTGTAATGAATTACATCAGAAAGCCGGAGTTAAGGACATCATTCAGAAGTTAAAAGAAGCTAAATAGAGATTGGGCTGGGCATGTTGCTCACAGAAATGATAATAGATGGACGTAAAGGCTAATGGAATGGCAGCTAAAAACAGGAAAATGAAGGGGGAGACTGAGCAGAAGATAGAGAGATGACATAATATCATACCTAGAAGCCCCAAAGGTGAGAACAGCAAGAAATAGAGATGAGGCATGAGGAGGGTTACATCCTATAGTGGATGAACAGAGCCTAAATGATGAAAATGATGAGATAGGATAGCCAATGTACATTTTAGACTTCACTGATACAGACTGTTATTAGGTTACATACACTCTAGAACACAAGCACCGAAACCAAACATTTTAGCCCCTATTTAATCTCCTTGTGAATTAAATTTTTTTAAATTTTAATGAAATTTTCCTTCCTTGGAAGGTATAAAATATTCCTGACATTCTTTCTTAACCAACTACAACAAGGCTTCTAAAGTTAGTTACGGTCTAGTCTAGTTAAACCAGACAAAATTAGGTTTGACCCGGACCTGTGTCCATGCCAGAACATTGTCAATGGATAACTTCTCCCACAATTTGTATTATTGTATAGTTTAAGGTAGATTAATTTACTTTGTTATTTTATACCCAGTAAAACATTTCCCTTCCCTGCCACATCCATCCTTAATTCAGTTTGTAATCATCTTAAAATGGGAGTTATATAAATGTTACACTGACTGAACTAGATCCTACTAAGTAAAAAATAAGCTTAAACAAGGAAAAGAAAGATTCTATTGTTTGGTATTTTAGGTTTTAACATTTGAAAAGCATTTTTGTGATGTTGGAAGAGATTTAATAAATGTTCAAGTAAAAGCAGAAAATCTTTAATCTCTGCATTGTACAACAAATCATCTACACCAAGTGTTGAAAAAGCATATGTTATTAAGTTTTGCATGAGACACAAGATCAATATAAATGTCTTTGAATTCTTTTACACTATGCATTTGACTAAGTTTCAAGTTTCATAAATTATGTTGCACCATTCACATTATAGGCCCCAACACAACACTCAGCGAATCAAAGAAGCACTCTGAAAGGCATCAGGTTCCAAAGGCTCTCAAGATGGTACATCATTGTCAAATACCTCATACCAAATGCAGTTAAATCTGTACATTTGAATATAAGCAGGATCTCTAACACAATGCATTTCTTGCAACATCTTCTTCCTCAAACAAATCATTGCAAAAAGACAGTCTCAAAGGTCAATGTCTGCACCATTTCTCTAGCTATTATAACAGTAATGGAAATACTCAGCAGGTCAGGCAGCGTCTGTGGAGAGAGAAACATTGTTAACATTTCAGATCGATGACCTATCGTCAGGACGCCAGTGCTGTTGTTCTGACAAAAGGTCATCAAACTGGAATGTGAACTCTGTTCCTCTCTCCACGATGCTGCCTGCCTAGCTGAGCATTTCCAGTAAAATACTGTTTTCATTTCAGATTTCCAGCATTTGCAGTATTTTACTTTTGACCTAAACTAATGTTTGTCCTTGACCAGAAAGGGCAGAAAATCAGAGAAGATAGAAAGTCCTTTCAAATGTTTCTCACTAGCCCCATTGCTGACTAAAGATGACAGATACAATATTTCAATTTAGTTAAGACAGTTGCCATGTTTGAGTCATTTTCACATAATCCACCACTTTACAGTCAAAAAGCAGAATGAATATTGCTAAAAGGTAGAATTCAAGTCAATTAAAATAGCTACCATACTGTACAATGTGCATTATAAACTCAGCTGTTAAAGATTGGAGTTTTAAAAGGGAAGTAACGGTTGCACGTGTTCTAACATCTTGTGCTGAAATGTAAGATGTACGTTCATGCTAATTCCACACATAAAGGGTTGAAATTTATGAGCACGCCGCGAATCTGCAACAGTGCGCTCTGATGTCGGCAGTCTTCAGGCACGGATGCGTTGTTGCTGAGCCCGGCGATATTTTGCGTGGGAGCTCAACTAAATGGAGGGGGACGGAAGGCCACCCCCGATGATGTAGAGGGGGCGGCCGCACCATCCCGGCAATGGTGTCCGGCGCCAACGCAGAGGCACCGGCGGCATTTTTAAAGGGCTTCAAGCCCTTCAGGTAAATTAAAATGTTTAAAGGTCCCACCACACTTATATTTGAAATAAATTTTATTCAAACTTTGCATCCCCTCTCCCACTCTGCCAACGAGTTCACAATCATTAAAATTACATATACCCTGGGAAAACAAATTTTTCAAATAACAACCTTTAACCCCCCCATCTTCAGAACATTTGACCCTCAACCCCTTCCCACCAACCCCACAACCAATCAGAGCAGTTTTCCCTGCTCCCGCACCCCTCCTAACCTGAAAATTTCACTGCTACACCCTCCCCACCAGCGCCACGCCTTGGAACTCCGAACAGAGTTCCGAAGGTGCGGGACTTCCAGCCAGCGGCCGTAATATTGGCGTGAGATGGCCACCAGGATAAGGTAAGTTGATTTGCATGTTTATTCATTAATTTTAATATTTAAATGAAGGGCCCGCCACCGAACAGTAGTGGGGGGGGCCGTACTGAGGCCTTACTGTCGCCGGTAAAATGCGACAGGACCTACTCGGCATCGGAGGTCGTGGCAGGCCTCTCCCGGAAGAATTTTCCAGGCCCCCCTTGCCACGACCCCCAACGACGGTGCCCTCATAAAATTCAGCCCAAGGAGTTGTGGAGCTCAGTCGTGCAAATAGATAACGTCCAATTGAAGGACAATGACTTCTCACTGGGAGTGAAGGAAAATCAGAGAATGAATCATTTTGTTCTTCCAAATCTCATGACTTCAGGGGTGTGACTTTCAACTGCCAGCTGCCCATTTCTCATCTTTAAAACAGGGGCCAGCAATAAAAAAAACCAAGGGGGAGGGGGAAGGAGTGAAGCCAATTTACTGCCAAGGTGCATCTGATGCAATTTTCGGGCAGGCTTGTAATTTGTCAAGCAACGTGCCCACTTATAATCGGTGGGAGGCTCCTTAAATACGAAAATTGGGGTCATGACCCAAGTTTTTGTTTCCTGATTGTCATTTTTTTGGTAGCAATGGGAAGAGCTTTCAATTAATTTTCTTTTGGGATAGGAAGGAGCAGGGGTGCTCCTTCTAAAGTCCCAAGATTCTCTGGCACACGGTTGGCCTTTTTGAAGTCCCCTCAGCATCATTTTCACCTCCCCCCATGTGTGAATGGGCAAGCAGAACAGTTACTCCACCAATTCCACCTCTGATTCAGACACAACTTGAAAATTGCTCTCTAGGTGTCAGAAATTACTCTTTAAAGTGGAGAAATTGGCCCCAAAATTCCATGAGCAAGTTGCACCGAGCATGCACCGATAAGTCTGGAGTTGCTTCTACTCGTCCTCTGCAGAAATGAACCTGCCAAGATTTGCTGGGTCAGCTCATTTCAATATCCAATGACAGTTCTCTACACATATCCCACACAAAACAGGGGTGCTGTGGTTAGAACCTAGAACCAGATACTCACGTGCAGTGGTCTCTCTTCCCACTCCTGCACCAATTCCATCTATTGTCCCCCAAGGATATGTGGTTGGCCTGGTGTTATTTCTTAGAAACATAGGAAACAGGAGCAGGAGTAGGCCATTCGGCCCTTCGAGCCTGCTCCGCCATTCATTATGATCATGGCTGATCATTCAACTCAGTAACCTGTTCCCGCTTTCCCCCTATTTTTTTGATCCTTTGATCCCTTTCACCCGAAGAGCTATATCTAACTCCTTCTTGAAAACATACAATGTTTTGGCCTCAATTGCTTTCTGTGGTAGCGAATTCCACAGGCTCACCACTCTCTGGATGAAGAAATTTCTCCTCATCTCAGTCCTGAAAGGTTTACCCCGTATCCTTAGACTATGACCCCTAGTTCTGGACTCCCCCACCATTGGGAACATTGTTCCTGCATGTACCCTGTCAAGTCCTGTTAGAATTTTATAGGATTCTCTGAACTCCAACGAATATAATCCTAACCGACTCAATCTCTCCTCATACGTCAGTCCCGCCATCCCAGGAATCAGTCTGGTAAACCTTCGCTGCACTCCCTCTATAGCAAGAACATCCTTCCTCAGATAAGGAGACCAAAACTGCACACAATATTCCAGGTGTGGCCTCACCAAGGCCCTGTATAATTGCAGCAAGACATCCCTGCTCCTGTACTCGAATCCTCTCGCTATGAAGGCCAACATACCATTTGCCCTTTTTACTGCCTGTTCTTGTCTACATGCTACGCTCGGCAACATCATCTGAAAACGCAGCACTAATTTCCATATTGTTTCGACCGAGGCGGGATTGTGCACTGTCTTTCTCGACTTCCACTTCTCCACAGGTCACAACATATATTTAAATGTTTACCCACTTACCGATACGGCCAATTATATACTCTTTTATTTCAGAATAAAATACACCAACCGGGTTTCTTTAATCAACAGCAAAATTATTAATTTGTTATAAGACAAGACTTATTCAGGAAAGATACAAAGCATTAACACATACATTGGGCTGAATTTTACAGAGTCCCCGACATCGAGGGCCATGGCGGTGGGGGGGTGGGGGGGTCTGGAAAATGCCTCCGGCAGAGGCCTTCCACAGGCCACAACGCTGGGAAGGCTCAGCACATTATTGCCAGCAGCGGCGAGGCCACATGGCGGCTCCCCGCCGCATGGCAACAACAGCCAAATTTAAATATGTAAATTAATTTAAATAAAGGAATAAATTACCTTCTCGCTCCCACCCTCTGTCCCAGTGCGATATTGATGCCAGTGGCTGGCACTCCCGCACCTTCAGATCCCCATCCGGGGATCCGAGGCAGAGCACTTATGGTGCAGGGGCAGCGGGGTCAAAATAATATCATTGGTGCAGGGGATGTGGGAAGGGTTAGAGCGTAAAATTTATGTAATTTGCAGGGGTGGGGGGAGGGAAGGTCAGGTGGGCAGGGGAAGTGTTTTGGGGGGGGGGGAAGGGGACAAGTGATTAATTTTATGGGTTTTTTGGGAGGGTGGGAGGGTGGCAATTTAAATGGATTTAATTTTTTTTTCTTGAAGCTACCTTTAAATATTTAAATTGAGTGTTAGGGCTCGGAGCCCTTTAAAAATAACGTCAGCAGCTGACGCCATTGCCAGGGATGGACCGCCCACCCCCTCCATGTCATCGAGGTTGGCGGTCCACCCCGGCTATTTAAATGAGCCGCCGCACTGAATAGTACGGCGGCTTTGTGATGTGCGGTCTGCTGGATGGACCGCCATTGCTTTCGTCCGCTGCCATAATTGACGGCAGAAGTATAAATTCTAGCCCATTGAAATATGAAAGTAGCCACATACACAAACACACAGACACACACAGATTAATGAAAAAATAAAGACATTTTCTCTGCAGAGATCATTTTACAAAAAAAGACCAAAAAATACTTTGGCCAAATATTTGTTTATTCTTGAAGGAAAAGGAGAAGATATGGAATGATATCAGTTGTCCCTTTATTCTGGCGTCCCAAATATGTGTAGACTGCTGTCACTGGTTTTGTTTTTTATTCATTTATGGGATGTAGGTGTCACTGTCCAGGCCAGAATTTATTGCCCATCCCTAAATGACCTTGAGAAGGTGGTGGTGAGCTGCCTTCTCGAACCGCTGCAGTCCATGTGGGATACGTACACCCACAGTGCTGTTAGGAAGGGAGTTCCAGGATTTTGACCCAGCGACAATGAAGGAACGGTGATATAGTTCCAAGTCAGGATGGTGTGTGACTTGGAGGGGAACTTGCAGGTGGTGGTGTTCCCATGTATTTGCTGCCCTTGTCCTTCTAGTTGGTAGAGGTCGCGGGTTCGGAAGGTGCTGTCTAAGGAGCCTTGGTGCATTGCTGCAGTGCATCTTGTAGATGGTACACACTGCTGCCACTGTGCGTCGGTGGTGGAGGGAGTGAATGTTTGTAGATGGGGTGCCAATCAAGCGGGCTGCTTTGTCCTGGAAAGTGTCAAGCTTCTTGAGTGTTGTTGGAGCTGCACACATCCAGGCAAGTGGAGAGTATTCCATCACACTCCTGACTTGTGCCTTGTAGATGGTGGACAGGCTTTGGGGAGTCAGGAGGTGAGTTACTCGCCTCAGGATTCCTAGCTTCTGACCTGCTGTTGTAGCCATGGTATTTATATGGCTACTCCAGTTCAGTTTCTGGTCAATGGTCGCCCCTAGGATGTTGATAGTGGGGGATTCAGCGATGGTAATGCCATTGAATGTCAAGGGGAGATGGTTAGATTCTCTCTTGTTGGAGATGGTCATTGACTGGCACTTGTGTGGCACGAATGTTACTTGCCACTTATCAGCCCAAGCCTGGATATTGTCCAGGTCTTGTTGCATTTCTACACGGACTGCTTCAGTATCTGAGGAGTCACAAATGGTGCTGAATATTGTGCAATCATCAGCGAACATCCCCACTTCTGACCTTATGATTGAAGGAAGGTCATTGATGAAGCAGCTGAAGATGGTTGGGCCTAGGACACTACCCTGAGGAACTCCTGCAGTGATGTCCTCGAGCTCAGATGATTGACCTCCAACAACCACAACCATCTTCCTTGCGCTAGGTATGATTCCAGCCAGCGGAGGGTTTTCCCCCTGATTCCCATTGACCTCAGTTTTGCTAGGGCTCCTTGATGCCATACTCGGTCAACTACTGCCTTGATGTCAAGGGCAGTCACTCTCACTTCACCTCTTGAGTTCAGCTCTTTTGTCCGTGTTTGAACCAAGGCTGTAATGAGGTCAGGAGCTGAGTGGCCCTGGCGGAACCCAAACTGAGCGTCACTGAGCAGGTTATTGCTAAGCAAGTGCTGCTTGATGGCACTGTTGATGACACCTTCCATCACTTTACTGATGATTGAGAGTAGGCTGATGGAGTGGTAATTGGCCGGGTTGGACTTGTCCTGCTTTTCGTGTTCAGGACATACCTGGGCAATTTTCCACATTGCAGTAGATGCCAGTGTTGTATCTCTCTATGACACTCTAATGTAGGAGGCCGAGGATAGAGAGGTCAGAGTGGGACTGGAAAGTGGCAAGTGACTGAAAAGTCAGGGTCACACTTGCAGACTGAACAGAAGTGTTCAGCAAAGCAATCACCCTATTCAGAACATGAGAGCCAAACTGTGCATTTTTGCTGTAAATAAAAACTAAAGCCCTGTCAAGATGTGAAATGCTCAAAATTATCTCAGTCAATTTTATTGACTATAACCTTATCATATCATTCTTGTTTTTGCATAAATACACCAAAGGAAGGATTGGAAAGGTCTCAGTTTTGTTGTGTAATTCATTGCATTGACATTTAAAAAACACAATTTCATTTACAGGAGGGTGCCTGTAGGGGAATGACATTCTCTCATCTTATTATGGTTTGTCTTTAGTTTCATTCTCTCTACTACATTGCTTTGCAGTTGCAAATGAAGCCATTAAGCTTTCCCACTTACTAGTTAGAAGTACAATTTCTTCACAGTTGATTTGAAGCATGATGCTGGGCATCATCAACAAAATGCAAACAAATTCCCATTAAATGTCACAGAGATAGAGCAGCAGACAAAAATAAAGGGCTGATTTGAACTTCCAGCCGGAGCAGCCTGTAACTCAATGCGGGGTGTGGGAGTTGCAGCCCTGGCAGATTTTAACTGCTGATGCTCATTTGAATCCCATATCCAGCAGCTGGCCGAGGGGAAGGATAAAACACAGGTGGTCCAGAAGCCACCTGCGGGCAGAAGGCGGCCATAGGCAGCAAAGTTAGTTGGGCAGTCAGAAACAAGTGGTGGGTTTTCAGGGTTTCATAGCTGGCACAGAGAAGCTTGGGGCAGCAGAGGTCCAAATTATCTTCACCATGACCAGGGTACATCATGGGTCCCTGATCTGTATTTAATAATTATGCACTCACCAGGGGCCAAAAGCAGCTTCACCTGCTGCCAAAACCAACAGCATTAAAACTGCAGATCAGCTGCAATGGAGCAGAAACTGAAGATTCGTCACTCCATTCCCATTGATTGGGCAAAGCTGAAATTGCCTCTTAAGTTGTTAAGCCATATATTAAATAAAGCTACACAGTTATAATACTACATGAAGAAAAATATTCTGGTCAGCTCTGCCTGCTGGAGAGGTTCTTTGCGAAGGCCTTCAAGGTAGAAACACTGTAATCTGAATTCAAACATAAATACTTCCATAAAAACATGGATGATAAACTTTCTCAAAAAAGTAATTTGTGAAGCAAGAACATTTGGTGGTATTGCTTTCCTCGAGTAAATAATCCAAAGATGGTGTCTTTTTAAACTGATACCTATTTTTGCCTTTCCATATCTCAAAAATGTTTTTTTCCCTCTGTCATCAAAGGTTAACATATGCAGAAGTAGCTGCTATGATTGTGCTGGATCTCTGGTGAAAGGCATGTAATTAAAGGCTAGAGGATATCAGCGAGCAATTATCCGAAAATGCTACGCTTCAATATCAATTACCTGAACAACTCCCAGTCCTGCTAATGCGATGAAATCAAGGATGCAATTCTGAGCTCTTCACTCGAGCAAAAGCAATAGGGATAGAGTAAACTAATTATCTGTGGGCACTTTTATATTGATCCAATCAGCAGAAACAACAAAATAAAATCACTAGGCTTACAGGTGGTGAACACAGCCTTTAACTCTTGGAAACCGGCAGAAGACTTTCCCCTAAGAAATGAACAATTGACAGAAGTTAAACAAGTGGTGATTTAAGGATTCTGCAGTATCAGTTAAAATGGCAATGAGCTCAGTAATGTCCACCACCCCGGATATGATAGTCATGATACAAGGTTATTCTTTATTGTAACTCTTTTGATTGCTGCATTCATCATCATCCTGTGACATGGTGCCACTTCTGCAGCTGTTTTCAATGTGTGGCTGAAAGGTACGTTCATCAACAGAGTTAAATGCTTTCAGTTTTCAGGTCATTCCTGTGGTATTCAGTAAGGAAATGGTCAACACAGACAGACTAGAGGGGGAAAACACAGGATAAATAAATAGAATAGAAATAAAAGAATAAAGAGAAATCTCAGCCCAATATCAATGTTCTCATTCTGACTCCTCACTGGTTTATAAAACTGCACTCAGTTTCTGCCTTTGGTGAACATATGCTGAAGCCCTCAGGAAGAGCTAAACAATTAAAAGCAAATCACGCTAAACAAGAAGCCTTTTATGAAATGAAACTGATTACTTTCGGGGCGCAGTTTCATAGTTTCCCATGTCATTCCCAGATCCAAGATACCCACGCTGGAACTATAAGGTATGGTGATCTCATTACAACTATTAAAGGCTGCATTTTCAAACCCAGCTGTCAAGGACCCCAGGGCAATGCAATTTTAAAATCAATCCCTTAAAAAAAAAGCCCCAGTGTTGGCCATTTCTAAAGGACTGTCAATTACCTCCACCTCAGTTCTGCAAAGGAAAGCCAGCATGATTCAAGTCAGCTACAACACAGAAGACTATTCTTTCGGGAAATCAGCCTGTGCATGGACCTGAATTTATTCAGCTTTAAGCTCTAACGGGCTATGGGAGCTGGCTTAGCACACACAAAACATTCCAAGCACGTCTATTCATGTAAATGCTAAGTGCCAGTGGAATGGCTACAATTACCAGTTAGAGAATTCACTTTCTTGCCCCAAACAGCTGTAAGGCTAAAACTGAAAATAATATTAGCAACTTTGCTAGGTTTGCTATGAATATTTTACATGAATTTTAGTTCCACAGGAAGGCTCTGTTTAAACTAGAGAAGATAACTGAACGCATACAAAACTGTACAGTATAGGCATCTTAAGAATCCTACGGTAGTTTTATTCGATTGTTTTTTTCCTTTCTACTAAATATGGGATTATTGATGTGTTTGTGCGCTGACTGAAAAAAAAGTTCTTAACAGATAAAATCCCCCAAACAGGTTTTAAAAAGAAGTCCGCTTGCTGGGAGGCTGAACTTTCCCACAGAAACAAAGTGCAAATTGTTTCGTTCAACATTAATCTAGGCTTTAGCAGTCACATTACACAGCACTGCCTGTCCACAGCACCATGCTTTCAGATATGATGCAATAGACATTCCTCACAGCTATGGTTGACAACAGGAAGTCTAAAGAGTCCTTAAAACAAAGGTAGGAGCACTGTAAAACTGTACTGAGTCCATTCACTGTTCTGGTTCCCCAAGGAGAAAACAATGAAACATAAGTTGACGCAGATATTGCAAAACAAAATGTAATGTGCATAAAAGGCATTGTGATGGTTTGGCATGTACACAGTAAGCATGAATTGACATACAACATTAGCATTGATTAAAGGTGTATATTAGAGTGTTTATACCAATCCCTGGAACAGTATCGCAGTGATTTAGAATATTTTGTTTTTGACTTATTATAATAAGGACTCAACTTGATTTCCTCCATGGCCAATATATGATAGTGTCATGCTAGGCCCCCACCTGCCAAGAATGAGGCACATCAATTTTGTCATGAACATTGATTTTTAACTGTTGTTGGAGCGAGGAAATGACTTGTTAAACAGATCAGCCATGGCTGGAAATTTTTTTACATACTAACAGATATTGAAGGTGAGGAAGCGCATTCCAGGGCCTGCTAATGAGGATACAATCCTCAAGGGCCAGGACTGGTTAGACCAGCTGGTCACATGACTACCTGACTGTTCCAGGGTTTTCTTTTGAACTGGCCACAGAGAGTTTGAAGGCAGAGTGTCTGTTGGCTTCTGGATTGAGAAGATCTCTCCTGTCTCCTCCCATCTCTTTCTCACAAGCCTCTGAATCCACTGAAGACACATGAA
Source organism: Heterodontus francisci (assembly GCF_036365525.1). NCBI lineage: Eukaryota > Metazoa > Chordata > Chondrichthyes > Heterodontiformes > Heterodontidae > Heterodontus > Heterodontus francisci. Next base: position 67,887,883 of record NC_090389.1, read on the forward strand.
CCCCAAGAGAGAAAAGTCTCCTACAGCAAACAAGGTTTAAGAAGAATACTGGGCCCCAACAAAAAGCAAGATCTTCGTACAATCAAAGACTCTACAGTGAGCTCGAAGAACCATAACAACAACTCTTCAGAGGCCAGGGGGCTGCTGGGTAAGTAAAACACTATATATTTGGGCGGTTTAAAATAACTTTCCTTTCAGTGCAGCAGCTTTTTCGGGAGCAGCGTGTGAGCGAGTGAGCAGCTGGGAAAGTCCGTTTGAAAGTAAATTTAATTTCCTTTTGTTTTTTGGCGGAGGCCAGGGGGCTGCTGGGTAAGTAAAACACTATATATTTGGGCGGTTTCTGAACCCGAGACACCACACTTGTAGTGTCTCCCACCCGCCCTCCTCCTCTAACCAAAAAAAAGGACTCGGTGGGGTGTTTATAAGGTAAGGCTTTTTCGATTTCTCTGGTTTTATTGTGATTGGTAAAAACTTTTCGTTCCTTTTTCATTTAACTAAGTTTAAACTTAAGATTAAAAATGGCAGGAGATCTCAGACCCGTATCATGCTCCTCTTGCTCAATGTGGGAGCTCAGGGACATGGCTGATGACCCTGACTCCTTCACGTGCAGGAAGTGTGTCCAGCTGCAGCTCTTGTTAGACCGCATGACGGCTCTCGAGCTGCGGATGGACTCACTTTGGAGCATGCGCGATGCTGAGGAGGTCGTGGATAGCACGTTTAGTGAATTGGTCACACCGCAGATTAGGATTGCTGAGGGAGAAAGGGAATGGGTGACCAAAAGGCAGAGAAAGAGCAGGAAGGCAGCGCAGGAGTCCCCTGCGGTCATCTCCCTCCAAAACAAGTATACCGTTTTGGATACTGTTGAGGGAGATGGCTCACCAGGGGAAGGCAGCAGTAGCCAGGTCCATGGCACCGTGGCTGGCTCTGCTGTTCCGAAGGGCGGGAAAAAGAGTGGAAGGGCTATAGTCGTAGCGGATTCGATTGTAAGGGGAGTAGATAGGCGGTTCTGTGGTCGAAAACGAGGCTCCCGAATGGTATGTTGCCTCCCAGGTGCACGGGTCAGGGACGTCTCAGATCGGCTGCAGAACATTCTAAAGGGGGAGGGTGAACAGCCAGTTGTCATTGTGCACATAGGCACTAATGATATAGGTAAAAAACGGGATGAGGTCCTACATGCAGAGTTTAGGGAGTTAGGAGCCAAGTTAAAAAGTAGGACCTCAAAGGTAGTAATCTCAGGATTACTACCAGTGCCACGTGATAGTCAGAGTAAAAATGAAAGAATAGTCAGGATGAATGCGTGGCTTGAGAGATGGTGCAGGAAGGAGGGGTTCAGATTTTTGGGACATTGGGACCGGTTCTGGGGGAGGTGGGACTATTACAAATTGGACGGTCTACACCTGGGCCGGACTGGAACCAATGTCCTTGGAGGTGCTTTTGCTAACGCTGTTGGGGAGGGTTTAAACTAATGTGGCAGGGGGATGGGAACCAATTTAGGTCAGTTGACAGTAAGGAGGTAGTAACAAAAGCCTGTAAGGAACTAGATAATGAAGTCAGTGTGACTAAGGGGAAGAGCAGGCAAGGAGCAGATGATGAATATAAAGGGACTGGTGGTCTGAGGTGCATTTGTTTTAATGCAAGAAGTGTAGTAGGTAAGGCAGATGAACTTAGGGCTTGGATTAGTACCTGGGAGTATGATGTTATTGCTATTACTGAGACTTGGTTGAGGGAAGGGCATGATTGGCAACTAAATATCCCAGGATATCGATGCTTCAGGCGGGATAGAGAGGGAGGTAAAAGGGGTGGAGGAGTTGCATTACTGGTCAAAGAGGATATCACAGCTGTGCTGAAGGAGGGCACTATGGAGGACTCGAGCAGTGAGGCAATATGGACAGAACTCAGAAATAGGAAGGGTGCGGTAACAATGTTGGGGCTGTACTACAGGCCTCCCAACAGCGAGCGTGAGATAGAGGTACAAATATGTAAACAGATTATGGAAAGATGTAGGAGCAACAGGGTGGTGGTGATAGGAGATTTTAATTTTCCCAACATTGACTGGGATTCGCTTAGTGTTAGAGGTCCAGATGGAGCAGAATTTGTAAGGAGCATCCAGGAGGGTTTTCTAGAGCAGTATGTAAATAGTCCAACTCGGGAAGGGGCCATACTGGACCTGGTGTTGGGGAATGAGCCCGGCCAGGTTGTTGAAGTTTCAGTAGGGGACTACTTTGGGAATAGTGATCACAATTCCGTAAGCTTTAAAATACTCATGGACAAAGACGAGAGTGGTCCAAAAGGGAGAGTGCTAAATTGGGGGAAGGCCAACTACACCAAAATTCGGCAGGAGCTGGGAAATGTAGATTGGGAGCAGCTGTTTGAAGGTAAATCCACATGTGATATGTGGGAGGCTTTTAAAGAGAGGTTGATTAGCGTGCAGGAGAGACATGTTCCTGTGAAAATGAGGGATAGAAATGGCAAGATTAGGGAACCATGGATGACAGGTGAAATTGTGAGACTAGCTAAGAGGAAAAAGGAAGCATACATAAGGTCTAGGCGGCTGATGAAAGACGAAGCTTTGAAAGAATATCGGGAATGTAGGACCAATCTGAAACGAGGAATTAAGAGGGCTAAAAGGGGTCATGAAATATCTTTAGCAAACAGGGTTAAGGAAAATCCCAAAGCCTTTTATTCATATATAAGGAGAAAGAGGGTAACTAGAGAAAGGATTGGCCCACTAAAGGACAAAGGAGGAATGTTATGCTTGGACTCAGAGAAAATGGGTGAGATTCTAAACGAGTACTTTGCATCGGTATTCACCGAGGAGAGGGACATGACGGATGTTGAGGTTAGGAACAGATGTTTGATTACTCTAGGTCAAGTCGGCATAAGGAGGGAGGAAGTGTTGGGTATTCTAAAGGGCATTAAGGTGGACAAGTCCCCAGGTCCGGATGGGATCTATCCCAGGTTACTGAGGGAAGCGAGAGAGGAAATAGCTGGGGCCTTAACAGATATCTTTGCAGCATCCTTAAACACGGGTGAGGTCCCGGAGGACTGGAGAATTGCTAATGTTGTCCCCTTGTTTAAGAAGGGTAGCAGGGATAATCCAGGTAATTATAGACCGGTGAGCCTGACGTCAGTGGTAGGGAAGCTGCTGGAGAAGATACTGAGGGATAGGATCTATTCCCATTTGGAAGAAAATGGGCTTATCAGTGATAGGCAACATGGTTTTGTGCAGGGAAGGTCATGTCTTACCAACTTAATAGAATTCTTTGAGGAAGTGACAAAGTTGATTGATGAGGGAAGGGCTGTCGATGTCATATACATGGACTTCAGTAAGGCGTTTGATAAGGTTCCCCATGGCAGGCTGATGGAGAAAGTGAAGGCGCTTGGGGTCCAAGGTGTACTAGCTAGATGGATAAAGAACTGGCTGGGCAACAGGAGACAGAGAGTAGCAGTAGAAGGGAGTTTCTCAAAATGGAGACGTGTGACCAGTGGTGTTCCACAGGGATCCGTGCTGGGACCACTGTTGTTTGTGATATACATTAATGATTTGGAGGAAAGTATAGGTGGACTGATTAGCAAATTTGCAGACGACACTAAGATTGGTGGAGTAGCAGATAGTGAAGGGGACTGTCAGAGAATACAGCAGAATATAGATAGATTGGAGAGTTGGGCAGAGAAATGGCAGATGGAGTTCAATCAGGGCAAATGCGAGGTGATGCATTTTGGAAGATCCAATTCAAGAGTGAACTATACAGTAAATGGAAAAGTCCTGGGGAAAATTGATGTCCAGAGAGATTTGGGTGTTCAGGTCCACTGTTCCCTGAAGGTGGCAACGCAGGTAAATAGAGTGGTCAAGAAGGCATACGGCATGCTTTCCTTCATCGGACGGGGCATTGAGTACAAGAGTTGGCAGGTCATGTTACAGTTGTATAGGACTTTGGTTCGGCCACATTTGGAATACTGCGTACAGTTCTGGTCGCCACATTATCGAAAGGATGTGGATGCTTTGGAGAGGGTGCAGAGGAGGTTCACCAGGATGTTGCCTGGTATGGAGGGCGCTAGCTATGAAGAGAGGTTGAGCAGATTAGGATTATTTTCATTAGAAAGACGGAGGTTGAGGGGGGACCTGATTGAGGTGTACAAAATCATGAGAGGTATAGACAGGGTGGATAGCAAGAGGCTTTTTCCCAGAGTGGGGGTTTCAATTACTAGAGGACACGAGTTCAAAGTGAAAGGGGAAAAGTTTAGGGGGGATATGCGTGGAAAGTTCTTTACGCAGAGGGTGGTGGGCACCTGGAACGCATTGCCAGCGGAGGTGGTAGATGCGGGCACGATGGAGTCTTTTAAGATGTATCTAGACAGATACATGAATGGGCAGGAAGAAAAGAAATACAGAACCTTAGAAAATAGGCGACATGTTTAGAGAGAGGATCTGGATCGGCGCAGGCTTGGAGGGCCGAAGGGCCTGTTCCTGTGCTGTAATTATCTTTGTTCTTTGTTCTTTGTATATTGCCTCAAACTTTTCACTTTATTTTTCTTCTGCTCTTTTCTGTCTCTATTTGCATGTGTGTATCACGGATGCATGCTAGCGTGGGTGCGTCGTGTATCCATAGGCGTCAACCGAATTAGAGTTTAAGTTGAATAAATTTCAACTTTTCTTCCTTAAACCTAAGAAAGCCTGTTTGTGCTGATTTCTTTGCCTTATAATTGGAAAGCGGTGAACAAGGATTCACCAAGGGGGAGCTAAAAACACGTGTTTAAAATTAAGCCCTGTTACAGTAAGACCAGGTGAAGGCTAGAAGGGAACCCTTAGACCTCTTTCCCATCTGGTCGTAACAGAAAGTTGGGTGCTAGCGTTCGGAATTTTACCCACAGACAAATGAGAGAAATTGGAAGTGGGAAGCCAAATTGTTCCCAATCAAAAAGAGCAAGATTTCAATACAGGTTTTCTTGAAGTTCTGTGAGCTTGAATACTAACATGTCTGCAACTGAAGCTAGTGGCTCCCCAAGCCAGGGTGAAGTAACTTGGTATAAGTTAAAAGCACTGTCTAGGGCGGAGCTGAGAAAAATGGCTGAGCAGTGTGGGTTCACTGTACATGGCAAGGTTCTTTCTTCGATCTCTGTCATCTCTTGAAAACAGACCTGCTCTATCATCAACCTTCCTGGTAGGAATTGCACCTTCAGTGATTCTATCCGTTCATGGCTTTGCTCCTCCCTATCTTTGTAACTTTCTAGAGCCCTATAGCACTCTAAAAGCTCAGCATTCCTCCAACTCTGACCTCTTGTGCCTCTCTCACTCCGTTTGCCTCATTAGTGGCCTTTAATCACTTCCAATCCCTTCCCCTCCATTAAAGCCTCCCTTAAAACTTTTCTTTTTGACCAAACTTTTAGTCATCCTTGCTAATATATCCTTCTTTGGCTCAGCGTTGATTATTGGCTGATTATGCTTCTGTGAAGCTCTTTGGGATGTTTTCCTATGTTAAAAACACGATATAAATTCAAGTTATTATTGCTGCTGCTGGCACTCCAAATTGCCACAGGTGACATCAGCAACATCAGTTAATCTACATTGTACATATGTATTAAACAGAAAACTCAGATATTGTTCACCAGGGTGAGTATTTGCAACATTTTATTCCAAGGACAACCTGCAGCAAAAGAAGAGGACACTGCCTTTTTTTTATGTAGCAGAATTCCCCAAAGTCCAAAGTGCCATTAATGGCATCTAATTGGCCCCATGGACTCTGGCACAAAATCTCTTTGCTATTGCAAGGGTTTCCACAACATCAACATGAAAGCCTTTTGCGACCATCAAAATTATGCAAGTAAATGTATGATTGTCAGGCAGAAGGCATTCCACATGCCAGGTTTATTGAAGACACAAAGCAGAGTGCAAGATTGACCCCAGGAGACTAAGGCTATTCTCTTTTGCTTTAGCTCATGACAATCCTGACATGGGCAGCAGCAATGCATAAATATGATGAGGTCTGTGCAGACACCAGAATCATCAATGAACACAGGATAAACATCTTGAAGCAACAGTTCAGATGCATGAACAAACCTAGGGGCATTTTATGGTACAGCTCTGGAAGGTCTCCAGGCATATTATTGCATGTACATAATATTTCCATAGCGGAGTACACCCATCCACAACCGAGTGACAAGCAAGCTGAAGATGAAGATGCCTGAAGAGCTTCTTGCAGAACAATCTTTGGAGGCAGCTCGAGCCATACCATAGATTATCATCTACTCCCAAATCCCCAGTTTCTGCGATATGTTCTATCATTTGGGGAGGAAAGATTGGAGGGATTACATTTGGAATCTTGCTGCAAAACAGAAACTAAGAGTGTGAAATGCAAGTTCTTCCTTTCTTTCCTTTAAATGCAATTTAGTTCCTTCTTTGTACCTAAGAAATGTAACCTTTTTTTACACAAGTAATATAAAAGGACCAGTTGATTAAAATTGACTTCCTGATTACAAAGTCTCTTGTAAACTCCATCCCATTCCCTGGCAATAGTCTGAGACTAAATCAGGATAGTTGCAATCTTGGTGTCATATTTGACCTCAAGATGAGTTTCCAATCACATACTCACGCCATCACTAAGACTGCCTCTTTCCACCTCTGTAACATTGCCCAATTTCATAGAGTCATAGGCCGGAATTTTACACCGCCCCAGCGGGTCGGATGGTGGCGTGGGGACGGCGTAAAATTGAGCGACAGGCTCCAGGAGGCCTAACCGCCCCGATTCCGCCTCCGACCAAGTTAACGGAGATCCGGCGGGGGGCGGGGGGGTGGTGAGAAGTGGTCCGCCTGCCCAAGGCCAATCAGGACACTTAAGTGGCCACTTAACGGCCACTTAAGGGCTCTCGCCCGCCTCCACGGGTATTTTACCCGTGGCAAGTGGGTGTGCCGGGGACGTGAAAGGCCACCCAGCTATAGCTTATAACTGTCGGCCTTTCCGCACCCCGGGGTGGGGGGGGGGGCCTGGCAATCAGGCACAGGGTGCCTGATTGAGGGCTGCCCCCGCCTCCCAACCCAACCCCTGGATCCAAGACCCCCCCCTCCCCCCAAATGACCACCCTAGCCTCACCAGGGCACGACCGATTCCCGTGGTGAGGCTGCCCGAACTTACCTTCTGTCCCGGTTCCATTGCGTCCCCCTCAGTCAGCTGGGCTGCAGTCTCAGCAGTGGCCACCGCTCCCAGTGGCGCTGTTGAGACCAAGAGCTGCCGGCCTGCTGATTGGGTGGAAGTCCCGCCTCGGGCCAATTGAAGCCTGGGGATCCGTAAAATACGGGACAGATCCCCAGGCTGGGCGGGAACGGAATCGGCACCGACATTTACATCGGAGTCCGGCTCCCGTCCACCCAACGTAAAATTCCGGCCATAGAGTTGTACGGCATAGAAACAGGCCCTTCGGCCCACCGCGTCCATGCCGACCATAATGCGTATCTATACTAATCCCACCTGCCTGCATTAATTCCATATCCCTCTATGCCTTGCTCATTCAAGTAGCTGTCCAGATGCCTCTGAAATGTTACTACTGTTCCTGCCTCCACCACCTCCTCTGGCAGCTTATTCCAGATACCCACTATTCTTTGTGTGAAAAATTTACCCCTTTGATCCCCTTTAAACCTCCTCCCTCGCACCTTAACTCTATGCTCTCTAGTTTTAGTCACCCCGACCATGGGAAACAGACTCTGGCTATCTACCCTATCTATGCCTCTCATAATTTTATATACCTCCATCATGTTCCCTCTCAGCCTCCTTCAGGAATTCCAGGAATGCGCTTCAGAACCCCCAACACCTCCTCCTTTGTAATGTTGATATGCTCCAGGATATCACTGTTCCCTCCCTTGAACTCACTAGCTTCCATGACCTTGTCCACGGTAAATACAGACGAGAAGTATTCATTTAGGACCTCGCCTATTTCCCGTGGCTCCACACATTTTGCCCCTGTTCTAACTCATCTGCTGCTGAAACCCTCATTCATGCCTTTGTTACATTTAGACTTCACTATTTCAACCCCCTCCTCTGTAAGCCTGAGGTCATCCAAAGCTCTGCTGCCCATGTCTTAACTTGCACCAAGTCCCATTCCCCTATCACCCCTGTGCTGACTTACATTGGCTCCCAGTCAAGCGATGCCTTCATTTAAAAATTTTCATCCATGTTTTCAAATCACTCTATGGCCTCGCCTCTCCGAAATCACCTCCAGCGTCACAACCTTCCAAGATATCTGCACTCCACTAATTCTGAATTCTTGAGCATCCCTGATTTTAATCACTCACCATTGGTGGTCTTGCCTTCAATTGCCTACGCCCTCATCTCTGGAATTCTCTCCTTACGCCTCTCTGCCTCTCTATCTCACTTTTCTCCTTTAAGAAATTTATTAAAAACTACCTCTTTGACAAAAATTTGGTCATCTGACCTAATATCTCCTTAAGTGGCTTGTTGTCACTTTTTTTATAACAAGGTTGTCCAACATAGGGCCCGTGGATGCTAACTGTACCCGGAGCCATCCTTATCCTCACCAGGGCTCCGTGACAGGAGATGGGAAATTTCCCTTTGTCTTCTTCTTGCAGACTGGCCTTTTTAAAAACATTGGGCTGTCAGTTTCACAGCTCAGCTGCTGCTGCAGGAACGCGCTTCCCAACTTTGACAGATTCAGGGTTTTCCGACTTTTCTTTTAAAAGCCCGCCGGAAAACCCCAAATCTGTCTGATGTGAAACTGACACACGATCTTTTTAAACAAACTGACCAAGCACAAAGCTGCTGTGCTGAGCACTCAGAGAGAGGGTGGGGAATGGAAACAGAGAGAGGGGACCAGAGAGAGGGGGGAAAACAGAGAGAGGAGGAAAACAGAGAGAGAGGGGGAACAGAGAGAGAGAGGGGGGGAACAGAAAGAGGGGGGAAACAGAGAGGGGGGAAACAAAACGAGAGAGAGGAATAGAGAGGGGGCAAAATAGAGAGAGGGCACAACAGGGGGGGGGGGGAGAGAAACAAAGGGGGGAGCACAGGGAGAGACAAAGAGAGAGAGAGATCAAGATCACTCCTGACAGATGGACATCTATTCAGAATACTCTGCATCGCTACATCAAGTGTGTTGGCAGAGACTGACTACTTATGCAAGCAAAAACAATGCCAGGTATGTCAAGAAATCAGTTTTCAATATAGTGACGAGAAAGTAAGCCAAAAAATTAGTCTTCTCATTTCAAGCTTCTTCACAAAAATGCAGATTTGTTGTTGTTTTTATCAGTAAGATAATTTTTAATGCCTATGTCTTTTGAAATTTGCTCACCGGCCCCCTGGGCTGATCAAAAATTGTAATGCGGCCCTGCGCCCAGATTTCCAGCATCCACAGTATTTTGCTCCTATTTTATAATGTTCCTGTAATGATTTATTACATTAATGGTGCAATACAAATATAAATTATTGTTGTTTTTGTTGCAAAGACCATAATGAATGCCAATAAGTGAAAATTAGTTTCTTGTCCTTGTGACATACCCCTGGAGTCAGAAGCTGAGATCTGCTGACAGTCGCCTGGGCTGGGATTTTTAATTAAATGAGAGGGCAGGAACAGGGAAGGCAGTCACTTAAACCTACACTTCAGGCTGGCTCACAATTTAAAAAGTTCCGCTGACAGCCGGACGGGGCAACCCATCCAAGATCAATAAACGGCCAGTTAAGCCACTTCACAAGCTTGTTGTCAGCTCGTTAGGGGCCAGTTTTGAATTTTCTTTATGAGCACAGGGTCACAACCATGACATGGAGGAGGAAGCGCTTATGAAGTGGGGAGCAGGTCAGAATGGCGGGACAGCATCAAGAGGCTCCATTAAAGAAGGAAGGCTCAGCAAAGGCCTTCATTCCGAGGCAACCAGTTGCACATAGTCAGGAGAATTATCTGTCATATCTCTTTACTCTTGACAAGGTCATTTTTTGGGAGTTGGCTTTGCAGGGGTGGAGGTAGGTGGACGGGTCCCTCTGCCTACGGGGGGTTCAGGGAAACTACATATTCCAATTGAAAGGAAGGAAGGACGTAACACGAAATGGGATTAAGCTGCTCCAAGATAGGATCGACTAGCGATGAGGAACAGCATCTACAGGAGCAGAGGAAGACCCCTGGGCAATAGGGGCCAAGGGGTCAGGAAAAAGGGGCAGGAAGGCAATGAAGGCAATACCCTCAGCAGAGGGTCTACCACCAAAGGAGAAGCTACCTGGATATGTCAGACTGTCAGTGATGTAGAAGGCTGTGTCTGTCCAGGCAGATGGTTGCTGACTTATGTGCCCTCATTGAGGGTCATCTGAGTGTTTGCAAGAACCATTGACCATGGCCTTGCACTTTTATGCAACTGGGACCTTCCAAGGAGCAGCAGGAGACATTGGTGGCATCTCCCAGGCAGTAGCACATCATTACATCATGGAGATAACGGTTGCTCTTTTCGAGAGAGCAGGGGATCAGATTGAATTCAAGGTGGATAGCAGCACTCAAGTTCAAAGGGCAGTGGGATTTGCCTCTGTTGCCTGATTCCATCAGTTGCAGGGGATCATCGATGGCACCCATGTGGCCATCAAGACAATGACTGACCAGCCAGGGAGATATGAACATACATTCAACAGGAAGGGATTCCACTTCCTAAATGTTCAGCTGGCATATGACCTCAGCAAGTGCTTTATGCAGGTGTGTGCACGCTATCCTGAAATCCATGACACCTTCATCCTCCAACAATCACAGGTGCCAGAGGTCTTCACAGAGCAATCAGAAATCTGTGGATGGCTGTCAACGAATAAGGCTTATCCCATGAGGAGATGGCTGATGACTCCAGTATGTTACCCTGCCACTACAACCAATGCCACCTGAGCACAAGCACATCCTTGAGCAGGCCATCGGTCTCCTGAAAATGAGATTCTGGTGTCTTGACTGTTCGGGTGGCACCCTCCAGTACACTCCCTCAAGGGTTTCACATATTTTGGTCGTCTGCTGCGCTGTCCATAACACGGATCTCCAGAGAGGCATGGACCTTAAAGAGGGAGAAGCGCTGGAACGGCACAGTTCCTCGGAGGGGGAAAAGGATGAGGAAGCTGAGGACGAGGAGGAGGTTCAAGGAGAACTGGAAACACTTTCCAAGTTTTGCAGGGATGTCGTTGTCGTGAGCTCAGGGGACGGAGCGTTTATCAGGATGGCAGGGGCGCTAGAGCCCCTCTGATCCAAACACATTTAACCTGAGTAATACTCAGTCTGCAGGACATTTGGAGAGGAGGTTCTCCTTCATCTGAATGAGAGCAAGCATCTAAAGTCAGCAACCTGCCAATGTCACAAGAACCACATAGCTCCAGAGTCTCTACCTGACGTACTTCTTTCTTTGCCAACCCTTATTTCCAATTTCCCTGCCTGTTGGAGGGGCCATGGAAGTGGATGATAATGTTGGAGCTCTGTGAGGGGTATCCCCCTCATCACCATCTGTCGCCCCCTCAGCTCTCTAATTGTGCCCTTGATCATGAGGGAACCATCAGCTGCGGTGCAACTGGCATCCACTCCATGCTTCATCACACCATTTGTGCCATTGACCGGTCATTCTGTGCATGTTAGTACCCTGTTCCTGCATCCACTCTGAGTGATGCTGCATATGGCTCTCCATGAGGTTGGCCACACTTTCAATGGAAGAGCTCCTGCACTCAAAATACTGAGACATTGTGGAGCACATGAGATGAATGGACTCCTCCATTCACATTCCAAGACTCCGCAGTGCCTCAGGTAACTCCGACATGTGGGCACATCTCACATTGGTTCTCCAGGTAGAGCTGTCTGTTTTGTGACTAACTAGGCTCTGCATCTCCACCCTGCTGTGCAGTGCAGCACCTGTCCTCCATCCTCTGAGGGGGACTGACCACCACCGACTCTGCCTCCCCCAATTTCTCCTGTTCTGATGTAATGTGCTACCATCAAGTAGATCTTAACAAGGAGAACTGGAGAACACTTCCCGAGCTTTGCAGGGATGTCGCTGACGTGTGCTCAGGGGGCGGAGCATTTATCAGGATGGCAGGGGTGCTAGAGCCCCTCTGAGCCAAACACATTTAACCTGAGTAATACTCAGTCTGCAGGAATTTGCAAGAATGTGCAAAGACCCATAGCATACAAGGCTACGGGCCAAGTGCTGGAAAATGGGATTAGAATAGTTGGGTGCTTGATGGTCGGCACAGACACGATGGGCTGAAGGGCCTGTTTCGGTGCTGTATAACTCGATGACTATGACCCACCGAGGTGCGAGTATCTGCACGGTTGGAGGGGGTGTAAGAAGGATCTGACAGTGCAGGCCCCTCTGACTCCTCCCATACCGGTTGGCAGTGTTGTAACTCCTCCCCCTCTGCAGCTGGTCCTGTGGGAGACACAAGAGAAGGTGGTAATGAGAAATCAGCACAATCAGCAGATGCTTCAGGTGCATGAAATAATGAGACGACAGCTTATGCATTGACAGCTTGTTGCAAGGGGACGATTGCCATGCATCCACAGAATCTGGAGATGTTGAGGTCTTTTCACCCTGTCAATGTTGGATTCCTGTTTGTCTCCAACGTCACGGTGGCTTGCCACTCTGGCTAGATCAAAGGTGTGCTCCTCGAAATGCATCAGTGATGCGAGCTGGGGTACCCACCGTCCAAGCGTGGCCTCTTGCTATCCCTGGCATTAGAACCATAGAAAAATTACAGCACAGAAGGAGGCCATTCAGCCCATTGTGTCTGCGCCGGCCAAAAACAAAACTAGCTGCCCAATCCAATCCCATCTCTCAGCACTTGGTCCTTAGCCTTGCAGGTTACAGCACTTCAGGTGGATGTCCAGGTACCTTTTAAATGAGTTGAGGGCATTGTTCTCCCACTTGGCCTGCGAGGTGAAAAAAGATGCCGTTAGGGCAATACCCCTCTCCCTCACCACTTCCAGCTTTTCATTCACATAGGCTGTTATGGACTTCCCCGTAGCTCCTTCTAAAGTAGTGAGAAACAAGATGAACTGTGTGATGTGGCACTGGGTCCGACAAGCCAATGAGGTCCTCATGCTGAATTAGCCTCAAGGTCCTACATCCAGGAAAATAAAATCAGCCAACATTTTTAATCCTGTATCTAGCAATCCTGGCTGCATGTATGGTGGGTAGATTTTTTGCATTCTTCATTGATTGAGCAAGGTACATCAGGCTTTGAGCCTGTACAAGTTCTGAACACCTGCTCCCACATCAAATGGTCCAAGATCAGATTTAATTATGAATGTGGGTATCAGGGGACTCTCCTGGGACTGAGTAGCTGTTTTGTCCTGCCAGATTTTTGGCAATGATTGAAACACTTCCTGAATGATGTAAGCTCAATGACCAGGAAAATGAATCCAAGATAACCTGAAGAATTATATAGGAAATACTCTTTTATATTTAACTTACCTTTAATATTTGGTATGTATCAGCAAAAGTAACATTGAATGGCGCTTCTGTTTACATGTTCAGACATAAGGACAAAGCAGCCCGCTTGATTGGCACCCCATCCACAAACATTCACTCCCTCCACCACCGGCGCACAGTGGCAGCAGTGTGTACCATCTGCAAGATGCACTGCAGCAACGCACCAAGGCTCCTTAGACAGCACCTTCCAAACCCGCGACCTCTACCACCTCGAAGGACAAGAGCAGCAGATGCATGGGAACACCACCACCTACAAGTTCCCGTCCAAGTCACACACCATCCTGACTTGGAACTATATCGCCGTTCCTTCACTGTCGCTGGGTCAAAATCCTGGAACTCCCTTCCTAACAGCACTGTGGGTGTACCTACCTCACATGGACTGCAGCGGTTCAAGAAGGCAGCTCACCACCACCTTCTCAAGGGCAATTAGGGATGGGCAATAAATGCTGGCATAGCCAGTGACGCCCACTTCCCATGAATGAATTTTAAAAAAATTTGTTGGACCTACTAAAAATTCTCATCAGCCCACTAAACAGCATGCATTGAATTAAAGAATTGACAACATTGAGAAAACGTCTTCGGCCTATTGTGTTTGTAGCTGAGAAAGTCCTTCTGGAGAATTTGAATAATTTGTGACAACACTCGGTGCTAACATTAGATTATTTGTACAGGATGTCAGGAGTGCCTGCTCTTGTGTAACGACATGCTATGTTAAGTCCTGCTCCATGATTATACAGCCTCCAGCAAATATTTGGAGCAGCAACCCCCCACCAGTGGCCAATGTTTTCTATTCTATTGACAACTGGTAACATATCTGCTTTACAGAGTGGACCACAATTTGATGACACAAAGATTAGATAGTAACTAGTGTAAACGGGAGCATAAAATTACAAAGAGACATTGATCGATTAAGTGTGTGGGTGAAATTGTGACAGATGGATTTCAATGCAGGTAGATGCGAGGTCATCTATTTTGGCCCAAAAAAGGATAAATCTGAGTATTATGTAAATATTGAAAAGCTAGGAACACTGGAGATCCAAAGAGATTTAGGGATCCATGTACATAGATCACTAAAATGTAGTACAAAAAAAGGCTAATGGAATGTTAGCCTTAGAGGGAATTTTAACACACAAAAACAGGTGGGTTAGGTTAAACTTTTAAAAGTCTGAAGACCAACCCCAACCCACCCACTTCCAGGTTTTTATAAAGGCGGAACAAGGGGTGGGAGGGAAATGTAAATGTGTTAATAAGGCTGCCAGGCTCTGATTTAACCTACTTCACAGATTGTACTGTGGCAGCCAGGTTTCCGAGGCCTCAGGAAACCCAGCAATTGAAGTGAGGCGAGGACAGCTTTGGGGAGAAGGTAAGCGCCTTCGCAGCACTGCATGTGGGCTAGGAGGAGCAGGAGTGCTTCCCCCCATGCCCCATCTCCCAACCATCAGACTAACCCTCCCATAGAAAGGTCCCTGGGGCCAGGGATCAGTTTCACCACCCCCCCCCTCCCCCCACCCAGGATCAAAAGCCCACCTCACCTACTCATGGATCAGACCTATCCAGTCCTGTCACCTGCTCCAGAGTTCTCCCCACCAGATTGGAAGCCAAGCTTCTTAAGCAGGCTGACTTCTGGATATGGAACCTGTCAGGGCCAAAGGATGCACACCATGGAGTTTAAGCCTCACAGAGTGCAGGGTTCCATCAGAAACTCCTCACCCACCCCACCCCCCACCTAATACTGCCTATGTAATCTACACCTGTTAATATTCAGGCCTTTATAACTAGAGGGACAGAATATAATGAGGAGGAAGATGTGCTACACTATTCAAAACCCTGGTTAGACCACACCTGGAATACTCTGTACAGTTCTGGGGACCACACTTTAGAAAGGTCCTTGGAAGGAGTGCAGTGCAGATTCACCAAAAAATTACCAGGGCACTAAGGGTTAAATTATGAAGCAAGATTACATAAACTAGGCATGTATTTCCTGAAATATAGAAGATTAAGTGGTGAGTTGTTTGAGGTTATTGGGATTTTGAAAGGAATTGATAGGGTAGACAGAGAGATGGTGGGGAAGTCTGGGACAAGGGGAAATAACTTTAAAATCAGAGCCAAGCCGTGCAGGAGAGAAATTAGGAAACATTTCTTCATGCAAAGGGTGGTAGAAGTGTGGAACTCCATCCGACAAATAGCAGTAGATGCTAGCTCAATTGATAATTTTAATTGTGACATTTTTGCTAGCCAATGTATCAAGGGATATGGAGCCAAGGCGAGTGGATGGAGTTAAGATACCATTCAACCATGATCTCATTGAATGGTGGAACAGGCTCGAGGGTCTGAACAGCATACTCCTGTTCCTCAGTTCATAAGAAATACCGGGCAGAGGAAATCTTTGGAGACATTTACAATGTTGTTACACCTAGAAAACAGAGCATTTCTTCCCCCACTGTTATTGGGTACCTCTCGCGCAAAGCAATTAAATTCCAGAACCAGGTTTGCAGTTATTGCAGAAAGTGGATTTTTCACATTTTCATTTGAAGCACACAGAATTTGATTTAAAGTGCAAAGATCTCACTAATCTCAGCCATCAGCCACTGTGATTATTACATGCATTGTGAACCGTTAATGTTAGTGGCAATGAATTTTTATAGGAGCCACTACTGCGCAAACCCATTATTTCGCAAAGATGGCTGAACAATATACTGTGCAAGCATTTATGAACTTTGCTTGTGGTGATACTATATGTGTTTGACAGTCCAATAGTTAAAAAAATCGAGGGGTCTTCTTCAATAACACATGGGCCTGTTTCAAAAAATCTTGTACCTTTATGTAAAGCAGATTATTCACCCTTCACTGAAATGTCCACATGACTGTAATCATTACAATACATTATTCCATTGCATGTTTGTTCTGTTTGAAACGTCATTCAGACTTGTTAAACTCCTCAAAAACTGAGAGCGGGAAAACACTATTGGGCTGATTTGTGATATTGCTTTAACTGTTTAAGTATTAGTTAACATACTGTTGAATATGTAAATAGTTAGTAAACATCATCACAGGAAGTGATGTAAGCCAACATGTGATAGAGCAGTTGGAGCAATGTTCGTCAACAGTAAGCACATGTATCTTAGAGCTCTCCTGTAAGTGTGTTATTTTGTAATAAAGAACCTTTCATTCAAATTACCATTGAGCCTCAGATTGTTTGGTGCGTTTGTGGTGAGAAATCAATAACACAATAGTACCATCCCATTTTGAAGCCCAGACAAACTAGTCCATCTGGTTAAAATAGCAACTTGACGCTTAGTTTCCAAACACTCCAATTTCTGGTGGACCTTGTTCTGGGTGGCCAGCCAGACAGAGCAAGAAGACTCAATAATAAATGCAAATCGGGGTTAAATGACACAGTTACAAGCCCTGATTCCAGTTTTGTTGCTGCTCGCAGTGCGACCACCAGCTTTTGCTCCTTCCTACAAACCACGGGCAGTGCAAGTCAGGGATGGCCATTTCCAGTGATATTAAAAGGGATCCTAAGCCACTGCCAAGTAAAGCTCTCAAGTAAAAACTTTTCAGAAACTTGGTGATTTTGTGCTACTTAGAGGATTTTAACGTGATTGCAGTTGCTGTAGAACATTCCAAACACTTAAAGGGCTTCTCACAATGCATTTATTTTTTCTTTGTGTCCTTCTCAGGATTCCACTCTGTCAAGAGGCAGGTGAACAGGAGGAGGCAGGAGAAAACAGAGCTGCGAGGAGAGCAAATAGAAGGAGGTATGCATTCAGGGACCCAAAGCCTTACCCTCCCACCAGAAGCCATATAAATATATGTGCAGTTCACTGAGAAGCGGATCATGAGGAGGTTGCATCACGAGGGAGGCTGTCACAGAGTTGTGACATTTCCTGCAACCAACTGTCGCAGACAACACAGCATTGCCTGTTGCAGTCAAGGTCACTGCAACTCTCAGTCACTCTGACTAGGCCTAATTATTTTCCAAGCATCTACATAGCTAATGACCATGACAAATGACATTTATGTTTGGATATCAGAAAATATTTATTGAAATTCATCACAGGAGATTGTCTCCCCTGCATTAAATTCTCATGTGGGCGTTTGAGCAGGCTAGGCTCCAGTGTATATTAAAGATACTAGTAGCCTCTATCAAAATCTCAGCTTTGTTTTTTTTTATTCATCCATGGGATGTGGGTGTCACTGGCCAGGCCAGCATTTATTGCCCATCCCTAATTGCACTTGAGAAGGTGGTGGTGAGCTGCCTTCTTGAACCGCTGCAGTCCATTTGGGGTAGGTATACCCACAGTGCTGTTAGGAAGGGAGTTCCAGGATTTTGACCCAGCGACAGTGAAGGAATGGCGATATAGTTCCAAGTCAGGATGGTGTGTGACTTGGAGGGGAACTTGCAGGTGGTGGTGTTCCCATGTATTTGCTGCCCTTGTCCTTCTAGAGGTCGCGGGTTTGGAAGGTGCTGTCTAAGGAGCCTTGGTGCATTGCTGCAGTGCATCTTGTAGATGGTACACACTGCTGCCACTGTGCGTCGGTGGTGGAGGGAGTGAATGTTTGTAGATGGAGTGCCAACCAAGCGGGCTGCTTTATCCTGGATGGTGTCGAGCTTCTTGAGTGTTGTTGGACCTGCACCCATCCAGGCAAGTGGAGAGTATTCCATCACACTCCTGACTTGTGCCTTGTAGATGGTGGACAGGCTTTGGGGAGTCAGGAGGTGAGTTACTCGCCTTAGGATTCCTGGCCTCTGACCTGCTCTTGTATCCACGGTATTTATATGGCTACTCCAGTTCAGTTTCTGGTCAATGGTAGCCCCTCGGATGTTGATAGTGGGGGATTCAGCGATGGTAATGCCGTTGAATGTCAAGGGGAGATGGTCAGATTCTCTCTTGTTGGAGATGGTCATTGATTGGCACTTGTGTGGCGCGAATGTTACTTACCACTTATCAGCCCAAGCCTGGATATTGTCCAGGTCTTGCTGCATTTCTACATGGACTGCTTCAGTATCTGAGGAGTCATGAATGGTGCTGAACATTGTGCAATCATCAGCGAATATCCCCAGTCTTGACCTTATGATTGAAGGAAGGTCATTGATGAAGCAGCTGAAGATGGTTGGGCCTAGGACACTACCCTGAGGAACTCCTGCAGTGATGTCCTGGAGCTCAGATGATTGACCTCCAACAATCACAACCATCTTCCTTTGAGCTAGATATGATTCCAGCCAGCGGAGTGTTTTCTTCCTGATTGCCATTGACCTCAGTTTTGCTAGGGCTCCTTGATGCCATACTCGGTCAAATGCTGCCTTGATGTCAAGGGCAGTCACTCTCACCTCACCTCTTGAGTTCAGCTCTTTTGTCTATTTTTGAACCAAGGCTATAATGAGGTCAGGAGCTGAGTGGCCTTGGCGGAACCCAAACTGAGCGTCACTGAGCAGGTTACTGCTAAGCAAGTGCCGCTTGATGGCACTGTTGATGACACCTTCCCATCACTTTACTGATGATTGAGAGTAGGCTGATGGAGTGGTAATTGACCGGGTAATTGGACTTGTCCTGCTTTTTGTGTACAGGACATACCTGGGCAATTTTCCACATTGCAGGGTAGATGCCAGTCTTGTAGCTGTACTGGAACAGCTTGGCTAGGGGCGCGCAAGTTCTGGAGCACAGGTCTTCAGTACTATTGCCGGAATATTGTCAGGGCCCATAGCTTTTGCAGTATCCAGTGCCTTCAGTTGTTCCTTGATATCACGTGGAGTGAATCGAATTGACTGAAGACTGGCATCTGTGATGCTGGGGTCTTCAGGAGGAGGCCGAGATGGATCATCAACTCAGCACTTCTTGGCTGAAGATTGTTGCAAATGCTTCATCCTTATCTTTCGCATTGATATGCTGGACTCCCCCATCATTGAGGATGGGGATATTTGTGGAGCCACCTACTCCAGTTAGTTGTTTAATTGTCAACCACCATTCATGGCTGGATGTGGCAGGACTGCAGAGCTTAGATCTGATCCGTTGGTTATGGGATCGCTTAGCTCTGTCTATCGCATGCTGCTTACGCAGTTTGGCATGCAAGTAGTCCTGTGCTGTAGCTTCACCTGGTTGACACCTCATTCTGAGGTATGCCTGGTGCTGCTCCTGGCATGCCCTCCTGCACTCTTCATTGAACTAGGATTGGTCTCCTGGCTTGATGGTAATGGTAGAGTGGGGGATATGCCGGGCCATGAGGTTACAGATTGTGGTTGAGTACAATTCTGCTGCTGCTGATGGCCCACAGTGCCTCACGGATGCCCAGTTTTGCATTGCTAGATCTGTTTGAAATCTATCCCATTTAGCACGGTGATATTGTCACACAACACGATGGACAGTATCCTCAATGTGAAGGCGGGGCGTCGTCTCCACAACGACTGTGCGGTGGTCACTCCTACCATTACTGTCATGGACAGACGCATATGCGGCAGGCAGATTGGTGAGCACGAGGTCAAGTATGTTTTTCCCTCGTGTTGGTTCCCCCACCACCTGCCGCAGACCCCGTCTAGCAGCTGTGTCCTTTAGGACTCGGCCAGCTCGGTCAGTAGTGGTGCTACCGAGCCACTCTTAGTGATGGACATTGAAGTCCCCCACCCAGAGTACATTTTATGCCCTTGCCACCCTCAGTGCTTCCTCCAAGTGGTGTTCAACATGGAGGAGTACTGAGTCATCAGCTGAGGGAGGGCGGTAGGTGGTAATCAGTAGGAGGTTACCTTGTCCATGTTTGACCTGATGCCATGAGACTTCATGGGGTCCGGAGCCAATGTTGAGGACTCCCAGGGAAACTCCCTCCCTACTGTATACCACTGTGCCACCACCTCTGGTGGGTCTGTCCTGTCGGTGGGACAGGACATACCCAGGGGATGGTGATGGCAGTGTCTGGGACATTGTCTGTCAGGTATGATTCCGTGAGTATGACTATGTCAGGCTGTTGCTTGACTAGTCTGTGGGACAGCTCTCCTAACTTTGGCACAAGCCCCCAGATGTTAGTAAGGAGGACTTTGCAGGGTTGACAGGGCTGGGTTTGCCGTTGTCGTTTCTGGTGCCTAGGTCGATACCGGGTGGTCCGTCCGGTTTCATACCTTTTTATTGACTTCGTAGCGGTTAGGTACAACCAAGTGGCTTGCCAGGCCATTTCAGAGGGCATGTAAGAGTTAACCACATTGCTGTGGGTCTGGTGTCACATGTAGGCCAGACCAGGTGATCTATACCCAAAGAACTATGGCAAGTTCAACTAAGATTTTTATCCACAGTGTCATGCTGGGCCCTCACCTGCCAAGAGTGAGGCATATGAATTTTTTCATGAACATTGATTTTAAACTGTTACTAGAGTGAAGAAAGGACTTGTTAAATAGATCAACTGTGGCTGGAAAGAAATTTGCATATTAACAGACAGTGTTTGGAAGGACAAAGCAGCCATTCCCTGACACACTCAACCCACAATGGACTTTTGATCACCAGACCTTGAAGGTGGGGGAGCTCGCATTCCAGGTTGACTACTAAGATGGCCGAAAACACACATGGTCAAACCAGCTACTCACATGACTAACCTGCTGGGCAACCCGAGTTTTTGGGAATTTGCACAAACAGTTTGGGCAAGAAAGTCTGTTTGTTCCTGGACTGAGAAGATCTCTCTCCTGTCAGCTCCCATCTCTTTCTCACAAGCCTCTGAATCCACTGAAGACACATGAACCCCAAGAGAGAAAAGTCTCCTGCAAGGTTTAAGAAGAATACTGGGCCCCAACGAAAAGCAAGATCTACCTACAATCAAGGACTCTACAGTGAGCTTGAAGAACCATAACAACAACTCTTCAGATATTGCCTCAAACCTTTACACTTTATTTTTCTTCTGCTCTTTTCTGTCTCTATTTGCATGTGTGTATCGCGTATGCATGCTAGCATGGGGTGTGGCGTGTATCCGTAGGCGTTAACCGAATTAGAGTTTAAGTTTAATAAATTTCAACTTTTCTTCTTTAAACCTAAGAAAGCCTGTTTGTGCTGGTTTCTTTGCCTTATAATTGGGAAGAGGTGAACAAGGATTCACCAAGGGGGAGCTAAAAACACAGTGTGTTTTTAAGATTAAGCCCTGTTAGGGTAAGACCAGGTGAAGGCTGAAAGGAAACCCCTAGACCTCTTTCTCATCTGGTCGTAACAACAGAAACAGAATATCACAAGAACAAAACCCTGCAGTGTTCTATAGAAAGATAGGAAAATGGAGAATTGTAAAATATAATATCTGATGCCGAACAATAGAAGTTTATAGCATAGAAGGAGCCAATCAACCTATCACTTCTCAGCTGGCTCCTGGCTCGATCAACTGAAAACTAATCCCCCATTCCATGCTCCCCCATAGCCATTCTGATTCAAATATTTAGCCAATTCTAACTTAAAAGATGCCGTGGCCTTTGCTTGAACCATTTACTGTGGCAGAGCATTCCAATCTCCAACAACCTTCAGTACCAGTTTCTCCTAATCTGTTTTCTCACTCCTGTAGTGACAACTTCAAATTGTTGTCCTCTCGTTATTGACTTTCCAATCAGAAGAAATAGTCGTTCCCTATTAACTTCATCAAAAACCTTCCTTACTTTAAAAACCTCTTTTGCAACTCCTCTTAGCATTTCTGCTTCAGTGGGAATAGTTCCAGTATCTCAAATCTCTCGTCATAATTACATTTTCTTCTCCTTAGCATCACACTGTTGAATCTATGCTGTATGCTTTCTATTTTTTTTTTATTCATTCATGGAATGTGGGCATCGCTGGCTTGGCCAGCATTTATTGCCCATCCCTAATTGCCCAGTGAAGGAATTTAGAGTCAACTACATTGTTTTGGGTCTGGAGTCACATGTAGGTCAGACCAGGTAAGAACGGTAGGTTTCCTTCCCTAAAGGACATTAGTGAACCAGATGAGAATGATTTCATGGTTAGGTAGTTCTCCAGTAGACTAGCTTTTAATTCCAGCTTTATAAATTGAGTTCAAATTATAACACGATGTGAGCTTTATCACTTTTATCCTTTCTCAGTGTAAAAAAGAGATTAGCTATCTCTAGTCTCAGAAACATGATCCTGGCCAGGTCTATGTAATATGAACATATCTCTAGGTTGCGTGCTGTTATGTTTCTATAAAAGAGCCCATAACTTGATGATCAACTTTTTTGAAGAGTCAGTAAACCATTCCACAGATATCCAATGCAAGATGTTATTAACACAGATTTTTTAAAATATATCTTTCCAATTAGTTAAGTACTCTCATGTGCTGGTGAAGTTACATAGCAATACAACCTTTTTAGATTTGCATCAGTAGGAATTTTGCAACTCAGTCGCATTAATTCGGATGTGGGCCCAAGGTTCAACGAGAAACCTCAATAAGTTTGGTGCCGAAATCTTTTACTGTTTGGGCAAAACCACGTAGGCCCCACAGAGTAGACATTTAATGCACAATAATGAATTCATGGAACAACTTTTGTTTACACAATTTTCATGATATGGAATTGAAACTTAAGGACACATAATGGGCTTCTGCTAATATAAGATTTATACAATGAATAGAATTGAATCAAGAGCAAGTCAAGCCATGAGTGTGTGTCGGCGTTGGGTCTATAAGTTGCATAAATATCATACTCAATTCAACAGACGAAGATCTCTGACAGCAAGAGATCCAATATGCCATTCTTTATCTGCCCTTTTTTCTGGATTTAGTTGGAAAATGTGTTCTTATGCCTTGATTTCCACCCCCCTATTTCTGCTGGAACCACTGATGGCCCCCCTTTTCCTCACTGCAGATTAATGTAAATGGGAAGCAGAGCTTCTTTCACTGAATCCAAGTACAGGACACAATACACCTGTTGTTGACTTCTTCATCCACCTCTAGCCATACCTTCTTGTTAATAGCAGGAGGTTTCTTCTTCCTATTGCTGGAGATGATTATTTATTTATTTATTTATTTAGAGACACAGCACTGAAACAGGCCCTTCGGCCCACCGAGTCTGTGCCGACCATCAACCACCCATTTATACTAATCTGACATTAATCCCCTATTCCCACCACATCCCCACCTTCCCTCAATTCCCCTACCACCTACCTATACTAGGGGCAATTTATAATTTAATTAACTTATTAATTATCTCCTGACCTAATCTTATTGCACCCAGCAGTACCTGAAGTGAGGTATCATTAAACAGGGATGCAGCCTTTGAATGTCCTGAATCTATCTTGTATGTTTGCTGTCTCTTTCCAAGGCCTCCCAACACCTCTAAGTTCCATCTTTGAATAGTCACATTAAGATCACACCATGTAGGTGCACATCACGCCCATATTGGAGACATAAAGCACAGAAGTAAAATGATAATTCGGCATCCATGTCGAAAGCAGACGTTCTGACCTGCCAAGACTTCTTCCAGGTTTCGGGTCCACTATCGGCCCTATGTTCACCTCCACCCCACTCAGTACCCACCTCTCTGGGTTGTTATTGGGCCAAAATAGTCTGTTCACTTTACACTAAGTGTGGGAAGGCGGTGCATTGCAAGAAATGGCCTATTGGGCAGCCAATTGTAGGAGTGTGGGGACAAAGTGACTGGAGGTGAGGGATTATGTGATGAAACCTCCGGGAATATGTCCATCCAGTGTGGGCAACCCTACCCACCCCCATTACCGTTGCTCCCTAGGACCGCCTGGTAGAAGGTGGTGGGAGATGATACGCCTGGGTATTAATGACCCCAAAGGCTAGCAATGAAGGAAAGGGGCCTAGTACAGCCCTCCTCTTCCTTCAATCTTTCCCCCACTCACTTACTATGTAGGTCTCTGTCTCTACAAGGAAATGGGTCCTGCCATTTTCAGGCTTGCTTGAAGCTTTAAGGCTCCTTGTCACATCTTATGGCATTGTAGTAATTTCCTTGGTGACACTGGCTGATTCCCTCTTAGTGGCGGGATTCCCTCCAGGAGCCCGCTGTATAAGAGTAATGAATCCCAATCAAGGAAAATGGAAGTGCCGTGTTGGTGCCAAAGGTGTGGGTGGAAGTTCACTTCTGCCACACTGCTGCCATGAAGAGGAAAGTTCAGCCATTTATCTCAAATGTTCTCATACTATAGAAGCGTTCTTATTTTGTATTGATTTTGGTCTGTACAGAGTAAACATTAAAGGAGCAGGCAGCATCATCCCTTTAATTTCCACATTGTTCCATTGAAATGGGCGATGTCTCAGAAAGGTGATATTGTAATTAGCTTCACAAAAGTAGTCACAGAATTATGCTTTCTTTTGGAGGAAGTCAGAGTTTGACTTTTTGACCCTTAAGGAGCTCCATAGGCATACTTTCATTTCCATTGATGTTTTCTGATATCTAATAATCTGTTTTCCATTTTACAATTGAATCTAAGGGTTAATAAAGCATACAGGTTTTATTAATAGGGGCCTAGAGTACAAGAGCAAGGATGTTGAACTTGAAGAAGACACTAGTTCGGCCTCAGCTGGAGTATTGCGTCCAGGCCTGGGTGCCACACTTGAGGAAAGACATGAGGGCATTGGAGAGAGTCGAGAAAAGATTCACCAGAATGGTTCCAGGGATGAGGAATTTCAGTTATGAAGATAGATTAAAGAAGTTAGGACTGTTTTTCTTGGAGAAGAGACATCTGAGAGGTGATTTGATAGAGGTATTCAAAATCATGAGGGGTCTGGACAGAGTAGATAAAGAGAAACTGTTCCCACACCTGAAAGGATCAAGAATGAAAGGGCACAGATTTGAAGTATTTGGTAAGAGAAGCAAAAGTGACATGAGGAAAAACTTTTTCACACAGTGTGTGGTTAAGGTCTGGAATGTGCTGCCTGAGAACATGGTGCAGGCAGGTTCAACTGAAGCATTCAAAAGGGAATTAGACAGTTATATGAAAAGGAAGAATGTGCAGGGTTATGGGGAGAAGGCAGGGGAATGGAATTGAGGGAGTTGCTCCTTCAGAGAGTCAGTGCAGACACGACGGACCGAATGGCCTCCTTCTGCGCTGTAACGATTCCGTGATTCTGTGATTTTCTCATATTTTGTTTCTGAGAAAATAATAAAGGCGTATTTTTAATAAACAGAATTTACGTGGACAGTGTGATCTGGCAAAGTATTTTACATTACCACTGTTTATCTAATGAGAATATAAATCATTTTTCTGCACTGTGAGTCAACAAGGTATCAAGCTCCCTCTAGTCCATGTCATGTCTTTACAATTATCCTTGTTTTCTCATGAGTGCTAATACACTATTTCCGACTCCAGCTCTCTGATTGTTCCAATTTTCTACAAACTGAGAACAAGGTAACCTGGTCACTTAATAGAGTTTTAGCAGGCTTTTAAATCATAACATCAATAGAAGAACGCTGCAAATGAAGCATTACATTTGGGCAACAAGGGATAGCAAGGTTATTAATTGAATTTAAATTTCTCCAGCTGCCATGGTGGGATTTGAACCCATGGCCTCAGGGCATTAGCCTGGGCCTCTAAATCACTAATTCAGTGATGCTACCGCTACGCCACCGTCTCCCCTACATGTATGTGACCACGCGCTCCTCCCCCAGCCCCTTAAGTGAAAGGACGATAGTTTACATGGTATCATCTCCTGATTCAGTCTGCTTGCTAAAAGCTGTGCACCAATAATGAATTACCTCCAAGTGTTTCTCTCTACTGCACTGAAGATGGTCCCTACTTTTCACTAAACTTGAGGTTTTTTTGTCTTTCCTGACAGCAATCGGTTACATGGTAACTGCCTTCGAGGTGGATTCTAACTTCATGTTAGTCTGTTTTAATGATATCAGTCTATCAGATCATTATCTGTTTATGGCATCTTGCTGTGCACAAGTTAGCTGCTGCTTTTCCTATATTGCAACAGTGACTACACTTCAGAAGTATATTATTGGCTGTAAAGAACTTTGGGACATCCTGAAGTTGTGAAAGGCACTATATAAATGCAAGTCATTCTTTTTCAAAAACATGCTAATTGTAGTGCTCATGGTTGAAATCTGTAAACTTAGCATGGAAGAGTTAATGACTTTGGGATTTACCTGGTCTGCATGGCTCAGTATTGTTCCAAATAATGCATTTACCAATCTGAGGCATGGAAGAAACTGGAAGATATTACATTTTAACAATTGCTAAAAACTAGGAGAATGGTAGTTTCATCTGTTTTCTGTCATTTTAAATAAGTGCAACAATGTACTGAAACATTACTAACATCTTTGACTCTAATGCTTGCTTAAAGCTTCTGGGTTTTCATCCTTTATGTTTTGCTGACAGCACATCTCCACAGCAAATAGTTATCAACGCTGTTTTCCTGTTATATCAGCTCTCGTTGCAAAGCTATGTAAATCAGCCCAAACAGCTGCCTCTTACAGCTTCAGAGTTTGGAGCTGGAACAAGGGAAACCACTGCATAAAAAATTTTAAGACAAGGACACGTGATTTGTTGCAGCCAATGATTTGTTATTGCCCAGATTTGCTCAGAAATCTGCAATTCCATTGCCTCTTGGACTTAGTACACAAAACTGGGGTCCTGCGCAGCCAATCAAGTCACTCATTTCAATCAGAAATTTGCAGGATTGTCCCAGGATGTTAGTGCAAATCAGATACCAAATCACTCCCCACATTTCTGACAACGTATTTTTCTTGTGACAACATGACATCAATAACAGTCACTTCTAAATAACTGCACTATGTTGCAGTTTTTCTTCCTCCTTGAAAAATGGCTTGTTGTACATTGTTTAACATTTGGACAGTAAGTCAGTCCATGCCAACTGAAAATATGTGAATTAACAAGTGCTAATCTGATAGGACAGTGAAAAGATTGATCTGATGCAGAAAAAGAGATCTTAAGTTTTGTTTAACGCTCTCAATATTTAAAAAGTATTCCCATTTTCCTCGTCTGACATTTTGCTTACTGCATGGAGCTTACAGTTCAGAGGAACAGGAGTAGGTCATTCAGCCCTTTGAGCCTGTTTTATTTTATTTAGAGATACAGCACTGAAACAGGCCCTTCGGCCCACCGAGTCTGTGCCAACCAACAACCACCCATTTATACTAAACCTACAGTAATCGCATATCCCCTACCACCTACCTACACTAGGGGCAATTTACAACGGCCAATTTACCTATCGCCTGCAAGTCTTTGGCTGTGGGAGGAAACTGGAGCACCCGGCGAAAACCCACACGGTCACAGGGAGAACTTGCAAACTCCACACAGGCAGCACCCAGAATCGAACCTGGGTCCCTGGAGCTGTGAGGCTGTGGTGCTAACCACTGCGCCACTGTGCCGCCCCAAATTCCGCCATGCAATTAGTTCACGGCACCTAAGCTTAATTTATCAGTCTTTATTCCGTATCCCTCAATATCCTTACCTAACAAAAATCTAACAATCTCAGCCTTCACAGCATCCACAGTCTTTTGGGGAGAGAGTTCTAGATTCCCACTACCATTTGTGTGAATAATTGCTTCCTGATTTCACTCCTGAGTGGCCTCGCTCTCATTTTTAGATTGCATCCCCTTGTTCTGGATGTCATCACCCGAGGAAATAGTTTCTCCACATTTACTGTATCGAATCCATCTGTGACTTTATACTCCTTGGCCTGGAGTTTCCGCTCAGTTGAGCTGGTATTTTCAATGCAATTCACCCAATATTGGTGTAACTGGTGCAAAAGATCGCCGAATTTTAAGCACAAATTGCATTCAGCGCAACTCGAGTTTCCGCAAACTTTTGCACTTGTTTTAAAATGTCGCGCTAGAAAGAAGCCCTGCCCACAACACTGACCACGCCCCCAGGATGCATTAATCACCATTGAGAGTTTCCATTAATTGCATTCATTTGCAGGCCTTCAGGAAGGCTCCAAAAATTCAGCTGGAGCTTTTGGGTGCAAGGACAGTAATAGGTAGATTTTGAAAGGTTTTGAATGTTTTTTTAAAAATTTCCTAAGGAACTGACTATTGTATGCCAATCGAACTAGAATGTAGTTTTGTATTTTTTTAAAGTCTTTTTCTCAATATTTTAAAATCATGTTACTCACAAATAGTGGATTGACCTGTGATTTAAAATTTTATGTGACAAATCCATTTTCAGGTGGATTAATCAAATGTTACCAAGTTACTGCTCTCAAATCGAGCAAAGAATAATTTTTAAATCAGGTTTTTTTTTAAAATTATGTTTTAAAGCACTGCCATATTTCATTGGTCCATGACAGATTTTATGCTTGTGAAATGCAAATGAATTTGAGCAGAAACTTGGGAGGAAGAAACACTTTGCATAATGGGTACAATTTTCAACTAGCTAAATCAAGGGATTGAAAATCAAGTTTATGCAACAGTTCCTCATAAATTAACCCTTTAAGCCCTGGTATCATTCTGGCGAAGCTATGCTGTATCCCTTCCAATAGATCTTTCCTGAAATTTGGTGCTGAATGCAGTATTCCAGATGGTGTCAGCCTAAAGCTCTGTGCAACTAAAGCATCACATCCTCACTTTTATATCCCAACCGCCTTGAGATAAAGGCCAATACTACAATAGCCTTTTTGATTCCTATTTGTTTGTGTGCCAGCTTTTAGTGATCTGTGCACATGAACAGACAAATCCCTTTGCTCTGACTCTCATCATTAAGAAAATATTCTGATTTGTCCTTCTTGCATCCAAAATAGGTAGTCACACACTCGCATAGTATTTCATAGCATTTACAGCCCAGAAACTGGCCATATCGCCAACATGTCCAAGCCAGTGTTTAAGTTCCAGATCAACCTCCTCGCACCTTACTTCATCTCACCTTATCAACATATCCTTCTACTCCTCTCTCCCTCACGTACTTATCTAGTTTCCCCTTAAATACATCAATGCTATTCACCTCAACTATTCCATGAATTAACAAGTTCCACATTCTCCCCATTCTCTGTGTGAAAATGTTTCTCCATAATTGAACTCCGTCTTTCACAGTTTTGCCCACTCACTTTATTTGTCAATGTCCCTTTATAGCATCCCACCCCATCAGTACAACTCACTGTGCCTCCTTAGTGTCACCTAAAAACTGCATCTCTATTCCTTCGCCCAAGTAATTGATAAATGGTTAAAATGTGAGAAAATGTTCCAATTATCCCTATTTTCTGATTCCTACTTCCCAACCAATGACCAACCATGCCACAGTGTTCCAATTCCACGCACTTGTATTTTTGTTCATAATCTCTTGTCCGGAATCTTATCAAATGTCTTCTGAAATTCTATGCAGACAATATCTATAGATATCCCCCTTTCCACCATACCATTTGCACACAAAATTCAACTAGATTAGCCAGACTAGTCAGCCAAGTCAATAACTCACCTCCTGACACCCCAAAGCCTGTCCACCATCTACAAGGCACAACTCAGAAGTGTGATGGAATACTCTCCACTTGCCTGGATGGGTGCAACTCCAACAACACTTAAGAAGCTCGACACCATCCAGGACAAAGCAGCCCACTTGTTTGGGCATTCAATGCTCCTTAGATAGCACGTTCCAAACTCGCGACTTCTACCAACTAGAAGGACAAGGGCAGCAAATGCATGGGAACACCACCAAGTTCCCCTCCAAGCCACACACCATCCTGACTTGGAACTATATCCTCATTCCTTCACTGTTGCTGGGTCAAAATCCTGTAACTCCCTTCCTAACAGCACTGTGGGTGTACCTACCCCACATGGATTGCAGTGGTTCAAGAAGGCAGCTCACCACCACCTTCTCAAGGGCAAGTAGGGATGGGCAATAAATGCTGCGACGCCCACATCCCATGAATGAATAAAAAAAACCTACCCTTCACAAATCCATGCTAGTGCAATTTAACTTATATAACATCTTTAATGTAGTAAAACATCTCAAGGCACTTCACAGTAACATTATGAAACAAAATTGGACACTGAGCCACTAAGGCAATATTAGGGCAGATGGCCAAAAGAATGGTCAAAGGGTAAGTTTTAAGGAGTGACTTAAAGGAGAAAAGAGAGGCAGAGAGGTTTGGGGAGAGAATTCCAGAGCTTAGGGTCTAGGCAGCTGAAAGCGTAGCCGCCAGTGATGGAGCAATTAAAATCGGGGATGGTCAAAAGTCCAGAATTAGAAGAGTGAAGATACCTGGAGGAGATTGTAGGAGATTGGAAGTGGCAAGACTCTGGAGGGATTTGAAAACAAGGATAAGAATGTTAACATCAAGGCGTTGCTTTACCAGGAGCCAATGTCGGTCAACGAGCACAGGGATAGGTGAATGGGACTTGATGCGAGTAAACACACAGGCATCAGTTTTGGATGACGTTAATATTACCGAGAGTAGAATATCGAAGGCCGATCAGGAGTGTATTCATTACCAGCCATAGTTTGTCATTCCAACATTTTTCTGTGGTTTTGATAGCCTAAGTTAGTAGCACTTATAATGAAGTCCTGGGGCTTTATGTGACTCTCCTCTCTCTCACCCACACCCCTTTAACTTCAGTTTACTAGCTCTTGGAGAGCAAAGGAGAGTAAGAAACAAAGAAAGAATTTGAATTTCTAAAGTATATTGTACCCACTTTGGAAGTGGAGTCACTCTTGTTACAGAGGGATATTAATGGAGTCTGAATATATTGGGAGTGATTCTCTGATTGGAAGCTCCCAGCATTCCCATTGACTGCCACCCCTCATTTGGAGCAACCAAACATGTATCAGGCCTACAGAAAATATAGACTCGTAAACAAGGAAAAAATTATTGTGTAACCGTGATACAAAGTGATATTAGATTGTTGAAAGATAACAAGGGAAAATTAATTTGCAATGATTAAATTCTGTGTCCCTGAAGTAAAAGATAAAGAGGGCTGAATTTTTGTTCCCGGGTCCCATTCCCACTGTCAGGAAAAAATGTGGGTCAGGAACCCACAAATGCCAGCCCTGGGCCCCAAAGGATGATTTTCGAGGAGTGGCTGACAGTAAGGAGCCCCATTCAATTAAGGACAGTGGGCAAGCTCCCAAGGCGGGAAGGCCAATAGGAGGCCCTCCAGCACTGCAAAATCAGCAGCCCCACTGTCAGAGGCGGGAGCTGCCGATGTCAGTAAGGGAATGAGAGAGCACCTAAGATGGACACAGGACGGACTGTGGCCGCAGCTGTGGCCCTGTGGCAATCGCAGTAGAGGCAGGTTTAATTCCAATGAGGCATCGATGGCTCCCCCCGGTCTGCCGCCGGGAGCCTGCCTCAATTCATCGGCTGGGCTTCAGCCTTAGCGGGCGGCTCGCCCGCCATCTGGAAAATTCCAGACAGATTCTAATGCCTTCAATGGTCAATTTAATTGGCCTAATTGGCTACCTGCCACTGATAGGTCAGTCAACTTCACCCGCATCCCCCACCTCCCCCCGCCACCACTGTTGCAGCATCCATGAAAATGACCCAGAGGCAGGACCATGGCAGCAGACTGGCACACCAGCTGGTAGCGGGAAATTGTGGGCTCGCTCCTCTCTAGTCCTGCCTCCAAATCCCGTTCAACATTCAGCCCAAATTCACTGCTTTAGTGGCAGAAAATTTGTACTGGCAAGAAAAATAGCATCAAGCATTTCCAGAGATATTTTTCTCTCTTTACAGATGCAGTCAGGGTTCTTTCAATACAAGGTCCACAACATCCTGTATATAACACCTTTAACATAGCATTGGGAAATTTGTACCTTTTTAATGAAGCCAGAAGCATTGTGGCATGTGTAGCCCATCATCTTGAGATTCTATGGCCTTGACTGACACCTGCTGGAGCTACAGCATTGCTACAGCTACTGTGGTATACAAGACCCCAAATCACCCAAGTGAAGGTCTGTTTTCTTTAGATTGATGCACACTCTAAAATGCGTAAGTATTCTAAACCCTTTTAAATGTTAAAAAAGTACCTAGATATTTAAGTAGCTTTGCCTTCCATCATCCTTTCGCTTTTTCTGCTTATGTACCTTCAAGTGTTGAATGTTCTCTCATAGCTCTATAGCTTTCCTGTATTAAAGATTTTTTTATTCGTTCATGGGATTTGAACATCACTGGCAAGGCCAGCATTTGTTGCCCATCCCCGAATTGCCCTTGAGAAGGTGGTGGTGAGCTGCCTTCTAGAACCGCTGCAGTCCACGTGGTGTGGGTACACCCACAGTGCTGTTAGGAAGGAAGCTCCAGGATTTTGACACCCAGCAACAGTGAAGGAACAGCGATATAGTTCCAAGGGATGGTGAGTAGCTTGGAGGGAAACTTGCAGGTGGTGGTGTTCTGATGCATCTGCTCCTCTTGTCATTCTGGGTGGTAGAGGTCGCGGGTGCTGCCGAGGGAGTTGCTGCAGTGCATTTTGTAGATGGTACACTCTGCTGCCAC
This sequence comes from Heterodontus francisci, assembly GCF_036365525.1. NCBI lineage: Eukaryota > Metazoa > Chordata > Chondrichthyes > Heterodontiformes > Heterodontidae > Heterodontus > Heterodontus francisci. Next base: position 67,920,671 of record NC_090389.1, read on the forward strand.
TATGCACCAGTGGTGGAGGGAGTGAATGTTATGGATGGGGTGCTGATCAAGTGGGCTGCTTTGTTCTGGATGGTGTTGAGCTTCTTGAATGATGTTGGAGCTGCATCCATCCAGGCAAGTGGAGAGAATTCCATCACACTCCTGACTTGTGCCTTGTAGTTGGTGGACGGGCTTTAGGGAGTCAGGAGGTGAGTTACTCGTCAAAGAATTCCCAGCCTCTGACCTGCTCTTGTATCCACAGTATTTATGTGGCTGGTCCAGTTCAGTTTCTGGTCAATGGTAATGATGTTGATGGTTGGGAATTCAGTGATAGTAATGCAGCTGAACACCAAGGGGAGATGGTTAGATTTTCTCTTTTTGGAGATGATCATTGCCTAGCACTTGTGTGGCACAAATATTATTTGCCACTTATCAGCCCAAGCCTGAATGTTGTTCAGGTCTTGCTGCATGTAGGCATAGACTGCTTCAGTATCTGAGCGGTTTAGCGAGGGGGTTACACCACAGACAAATGCTGCAAAGGCAGAAAGGGAATGGGTGACCACCAGGCAGAGTAGCGGAAGGCAGGTAGTGCAGGAGTCCCCCGTGGCCATCCCCCTCTCTAACAGATATACCACTTTGGATATTGTTGGGGGAGATGGCTCACGGGAAAGCAGCAAGAACCAAGTTCAGGGCACCATGGAAGGCTCTGCTGCACAGGAGGGGAGGAAGAAGAGTGGCAGGGCTATAGTGATAGGGGATTCAATCGTTAGGGGAACAGACAGGCATTTCTGCGGCCGCAGAAGAGAGTCCAGGATGGTATGTTGCCTCCTTGGTGCTAGGGTCAAGGATGTCTCTGAGCGGCTGCAGGGCATTCTGAGGGGGGAGGGGGAGTTGTTGTGGTACATATTGGCACCAATGACATAGGTAAAAAAAAAGGAATGAGGTCCTACAAGCTGAATATAGGGAGTTAGGACGTAAATTAAAAAGTAGGACCTCAAAAGTAGTAATCTCAGGGTTACTACCAGTGCCATGTGCTAGCAAGAGCAGAAATAGCAGGATGTATCAGATGAATACGTGGCTTGAGAAATGGTGTAGGGGGGAGGAATCAGATTCCTGGGACATTGGGACCGGTTCTGGGGACAAGCTGGACGGGTTGCATCTGGGCAGGACCAGGTCCAATTTCCAGGGCGGGGTGTTTACTAGTGCTGTCGGGGAGGGTTTAAACTAGAATGGCAGGGGGATGGGAATCTCAGCAGGGAGACAGAGGAGGGGGAAACAAGGATAGAAATGAAAAACAGAAAGGTAAGAAGCAAAAGTGGAAGGCAGAGAAAACAAGGGCAAGAAACAAATGGGGCCATAGTTCAAAATGAAGCTAAGATGACTAACAATGTTAAAAATACAAGTCTAAAGGCATTGTGTCTTAATGCATGGAGCATTCGCAATAAGGTAGATGAATTAACAGCACAAATAGATGTAAACGGTTATGATATAGTTGTGATTACGGAGACATGGTTGCAGGGTGACCAAGGATGGGAACTGAACATCCAGGGGTATTCAATAATTAGGAAGGACAGGCAAAAAGGGAAAGGAGGTGGGGTAGCGTTGTTAGTAAAGGAGGAAATCAATGCAATAGTGAGGAAGGATATTGGCTCAGAAAATCATGATGTAGAATCTGGATGGGTGGAGCTAAGAAACACTAAGGGGCAGAAAACTTTGGTGAGGGTTGTCTATAGGCCCCCAAAACAGTAGTGGAGATGTAAGGAATGGCATTAAACAGGAAATTAGAGATGCATGCAATAAGGGTACAACTGTAATCATGGGTGTCTTTAATCTACATATAGATTGGTCAAACCAAATTAGCAATAATACTGTGGAGGAAGATTTCCTGGAGTGTGTATGTGACAGTTTTTTAGACGAATATGTTGAGGAACCAACTAGAGAACGGGTTACCCTAGACTGAGTATTGTGCAATGAGAAAGGATTAATTAACAATCTTGTTGTGCGGGGTCCATTGGAGAGGAGCGACCATAACATGAGAGAATTCTTCATTAAGATGGAGAGTGAAGTAGTTGAATCCGAAACTAGGGTCCTGAATCTCAATAAAGGAAACTACAAATGTATGAGGCGCAAGTTGGCTATGGTAGGTTGGAGAACTTTACTAAAAGGATTGACGATGGATAGGTAATGGATAATATTTAAAGAATGTGTGCATGAATTACAACAATTATACATTCCTGTCTGGTGCAAAAATAAAACCGGAATGGTGGCTCAACCGTGGCTTACAAAAGAAATTAGGGATAGTATTAGATCCAAAGAGGAGGCACATAAAATTGCCAGAAAAAGCAGCAAGTCTGAGGGTTGGGAGCAGTTTACAACTCAGCAAAGGAGGACAAGAGGTTGATTAAGCAGAGGAAAATAGAGTATGAGAGTAAACTTGCGGGGAACATAAAAACTGACTAAAAGCTTCTATAAATATGTGAGGAGAAGAAGATTAATGAAGACAAATGTAGGTCCCTTACAGTCAGAAATGGGGGAAATTATAATGGGGAAAAAAGAAATGGCAGAACAATTAAACACATACTTTGGTTCTGTCTTTACAAAGGAGGACACAAATAACCTCCCAGAAATGTGAGGGAACAAAGGGTCTAATGAAAGGGAGGAACTGAAGGAAATCAGTATTAGTAAAACAAAATAGTGCTAGAGAAATTAATGGGGTTAGAGGCTGACAAATCTCTAGGGCCTGATAATCTACATCCCAGAGTACTAAAGGAAGTGGCCCTGGAAACAGTGGATGCATTGGTGGTCATCTTTCAAAATTCTATAGACTCTGGAGCAGTTTCTACAGATTGGAGGGTGGCAAATATAACCCCACTATTTAAAAAAGGAGGGAGAGAAAAAACAGGGAATTATAAACCAGTCAGCCTTACATTAGTAATGGAGAAAATGCTCGAGTCTATTATAAAGGATGTGATAGCAGAACACCTGGAAAGCATAAATGGGATTGGACAAAGTCAGCATGGGTTTACGAAAGGGAAATCATGCTTAACAAATCTACTGGAGTTTTTTGAGGATGTAACTAGTAGAATAGATAAGGGAGAACCAGTGGATGTGGTGTATTTGGATTTTCAGAAGGCTTTTGATAATGTTCCAATTAAAGCAATTAAAGCACATGGGATTGGGGGTAATATACTGGCATGGATTGAGAATTGGTTGACAGACAAGAAACAGACAGTAGGAATAAACAGGTCTTTTTCTGGGTGGTAGGCAGTGACTAGTGCGGTACCGCAGGGATCAGTGCTTGGGCCCCAGCTATTCACAATATATATTAATGACTTGGGTGAGGAAACTAAATGTAACATTTCCAAGTTTGCAGATGACACAAAACTGGCGGGGAATGTGAGCTGTGAGGAGGATGCAAAGAGGCTCCAATGTGATTTGGACAAGTTGGGTGAATGGGCAAATGCATGGCAGATGCAGTATAACGTGGATAAGTGTGAGGTTATCCAGTTTGGTTGTAAAAACAGAAAGGCAGATTATTATCTGAATGGTGATAGATTGGGAAAGGGGGAGGTGCAACGAGACCTGGGTGTCCTTGTACATTAGTTGCTGAAAGTAAGCATTCAGGCGCAGCAAGCAGTTAGGAAGACGAATGGTATGTTGGCCTTCATTGCAAGAGAATTTGAGTACAGGAGCAAGGATGTCTTACCGAAGTTATACAGGGCCTTGGTGAGACCATAGCTAGAGTATTGTGTGCAATTTTGGTCTCCTTATCTGAGGAAGGATGTTCTTGCCATGGAGGGTGTGCAAAGAAGATTTACTAGGCTGATTCCTGGGATGGCAGGATTGACGTATGCAGAGAGATTGGGTCGACTAGGCCTATATACAGTAGAGTTTAGAAGAATGAGAGGGGATCTCATAGAAACCTATAAAATTCTAACAGGACTAGACAGACAAGATGCAGGGAGGATGTTCCCGATGGCTGGGGAGTCCAGAACCAGGGGTCACAGTCTCAGGATACAAGGTATGCCATTTAGAACCGAGATGAGGAGAAATTTCTTCACTCAGAGGCTGGTGAACCTGTGGATTTCTCTACCGTAGAAGGCAGTGGAGGCCAAGTCATTAAATATATTCAAGCAGGAGATAGATATATTTCTTAATGCCAAAGGGATCAAGGGATATGGGAAAAAAGCAGGAACAGGGTACTGAATTAGATGATCAGCTATGATCTTTTTTGAATGGCGGAGCAGGCCCGAAGGGTCGAATGGCCTACTCTTGCTCCTATTTTCTATGTTTCTATGAGTCGCGAATGGTATTGAACACTATGCAATCATCAGCGAACATCCCCACTTCTGAACTTATGTTGGAGGGAAGGTTATTGTTGAAGCAGCTGAAGGTAGTTGGGCCTAGGACACTGCCGTGAAGAACTCCTGCAGTGATGTCCTGAGGCTGTGATGATTGGTCTCCAACAACCATAATGATTTTCCTTTGTGCTAGGTATGAACTCCAACCAGCAGAGTCTTTTCCTCTTGATTCCCATTAATTTCAATGATGGTACACTCGGTCAAATGTTGCCTTGATGTCAAGGGCAGTCACTCTCACCTGACCGCTGGAATTCAGCTCTTTTGTCCATGTTTGGACCAAGGCTGTAATGAGAACGGGAGCCGAATGGCCCTGGTGGAATCCAAACTAAGCATCGGTGAGCAGGTTATTGCTGAGTAAGTGCTGCTTGATAGCATGGTCACTGGTGCCTTCCATCACTGTGCTGATGATCGAGAGTAGACCCATGGGGCATTTATTGTCTGGACTGGATTTAACTTTCTTTTTGTGACAGGATATACCTGGGCAATTTCCCACATTATTGGGTAGATGCCAGTGTTGTAGATGTACCAGAACAGCTTGGCTAACAGTGTGGCTAGTTCTGGAGCACAAGTATTCAGTACTACTGCCTGGATATTGTCAGGGCCCATAGCCTTTGCAGTAGCCATTGCCTTCAGCTGTTTTTGATATCACATGGAGTGAACTGAATTGACTGAAGATTGTGATGCTGGGAAACTCTGAAGGAGGCCAAGATGGTTGCCAATGTTTCAGCCTTGACATGCTGGGCTCACCCACTATTGAGGATGGAGACATTTGTGGAGATACCCGTTAATGGTTTAATTGTCCCCCATCATTGACGATGATATGTGATAGGACTGCAGAACTTTAATCTGATCCGCTGGTTATGGGATCGCTTTGCTCTGCTGCTTCCGCTGTGTAGCATGCATGTAATCCTGCATTGCAGCTTCACCAGGTTTGCACCTCATTTTTACGTATGCCTGGCACAACTCCTGGCATGGTCTCCTGCACTCCTCAGTTTGAAAACCCTTTTGTTTAGATAATTTATAAATGCATCTTTTGCATTATTGCCCAGAATATTTGTCTGTCCATAATAACAGTCTGTTTTCTAGTTGATGGGGTGAACTCCAGGTAGAAAATGGAAAAGCCTTCTTGGCAGATCTTTTTAAAGGTATATAAATTAGTAAATGGTCTGGAAAAGGACTACTTCAATTTAGACCATGGATTTGAAAAGGTAGATAGAGAGAAATGTTTCCCTTCTGGGAGTCCAGAACATAATCTTAAAATTAGAGCTGGGCTGTTCAGAGGTGATATTAGGAAGCACTTCATCACACAAACAGTAGTGGAAAATGGAAGCTGTTGAGGCTGAATCAGTAGAAAATGCCAAGACTGAGATTGATAGATTTTTGTTAGGTAAGGGTGTTAAGTGGGTAGATGGCAGTAAAGCTATAAATCAGTCATGATCTAATTGATTAGCACAACAGGTTCAAGGGGCTGAATGGCCTATTCATGTTCCTATGCCTCCTTGACAGTAAGATAAGGAGCACAGGTTCAAACTGTTCCAATAAAATGTTAGTAATGTCTTCATCACAAAAACCAGTGAAATGGATATGTGTGCAGAACAATGGAGAAAAACAATCTCAGAAACATTTAAGAAACAGCTAGTGAATGATATTTAAATCAGTGAAAAAACAAAGATCACACTGAAGGATAGTTTGGAACAGCTAACAGCCAGAATATTAGTAATTCTGTAGACTACCGATTAACTGATAAATGCCAACATCAAGGAGATAGAAGAGCAATTAGTTTTCATTTAGACGCTACTTCCACAACCAAAGACACACGACAAGAGGCCTATCAATGCTTTAAAAATATGAAAAGGGTAGGAATTGTTCAATTGGTATTTGATTGATGCTTTCAAAATATACCTGAAGAAGAACCAAAGAGCCAAAGTAATCTATTAACACAGAGAAGACTGTTTATTATCTTCCTTCCAGAAATCCTATTGGGTATTGGAAGCCTGTTCTAGTGTTGCAGTAATGTTGCAGAACCCAATGATCAGTTGCTCAAGTGCAATCAATACAGTAGCTAGAAGCTAAGTTGACACAAATTGACACCATTGATATGGTTCATCAATGTTTAATACTGATTCTGTGAAGAAATGGAAGTTGTACAAATGAAGTAACTTTTCTATTTTCTTATCTTGCAGCTATACCAGGGCCAGAATTCAACAGCACCCCCAACACGAACCGCTCCCCACCCCCCGCCCAGCCCCAGGAGTGGGATAGGAGGCAGAGAGGGCGTAATATCATGTGGGAGGCGGGCAATGCCGTGCCCGTTGCCTACCCATCCCCACTGCTATTTTACCAGCGGTGAGAGGGATGGCAAATGGCCTGCCTGGCCCAGGCCAATTGAGGCCCTTAAGTGGTCAATTAATTGCCACTTTAGGGCCTCATCCCGCCATTGTTGATATTTTGCCAGTGGCAGATGGGCGCTTTGGTACCTGAGGAGGCCACCTAGAAATACATGGCGGCCTCCTTGCAGGCTGGGCAGGGGCCTCCTGGTCGGGCACCCTGTGCCCCATGAGAGCCCCTCCCCCAGCACCACAGGCCGCCCCTGTTAAAACTACACCCCCCGCCCTGCTCACCGACCCACCCCCTCCTCGCCAGGGCCTAGCCAATTGTACCTGACAAGGCCTGACATCCACTTACCTCTTTGAAGGAGTGACGTCCATCGTCCTCATCTTGTTGGGTGCAGACCCAGCAGTGGCCACCACTCCCGGTGGCACTGCTGGGACAGAGGAGCTGATGGCCCTCTGATTGTCCGGCAGCTCTTGGAGGCCGGACTTCCTGCCTCAGAGGGGTGGAAGTCCTGACCGAGGACAATTAAGCGCCTGAGCCACACAAAATAGCAGCGTAGCTTCCAGGGCTGGGGAGGCGGGCTTTCTCCTGGCTTTTAATCTGGTGGGTGGGGCCACCGCTTCAAGCCACTTAAAGCAGGTGTGTGAGTGAGACAATTGAAGAGCCATATTGGCTCCTCACTCACCTTGTACAACCTATGTTTGAAACATGAAACATATATTAAAAAATTAAGTAGCTCTGAATAAAATTACTTAAGCACACTGAGATTAACTTTTTAAAAATCTATTCTTGAGATGAGAGCATTGCTGGTTAGGCCAGCGTTTATTGCCCATCACTAATTGCCCTTGAGAACATGATGGTGAGTCCCACAGTCCATGTGGTAAATAAAAGCAAAATACTTCAGATGCTGGAAATCTGAAATAAAAACAAAAAGTAATGGAAATACTCAGCAGGTCTGGCAGCATCTGTGGAGAGAGAAACCGAACAGGTGAATGGTGACAGACCTGAAACGTTAACTCTGTTTCTCTCTCCATAGTCCATGTGGTGTAGGGAAATGCACAGTGATTTTTTCTGTAGTGGTTTGACACAACTGAAGGGTTTGCTAGGCCATTTCAGAGTCAACCGCATTGCTGTGGCTCTGTAGCCACACATAGGCCAGACTGGGTAAAGACAGCAGATTTCCTCCTCTGAAGGATGTAAGTGAACTGGATGGGTTTTTACCCATAATCCAGTAGTTTCATAATTTTCTTCCAGATTTACTAATTAATTGAATTTAAACTCCCCCACCTGTTGTGCTAAGTTTGAACTCATGTCTCCAGAACATTAGTCCTGACCATTAGATTACTAGTCCAGTAATATTACCATTATGCTACCATGCTATTTTACATTGGAAAGGTTTACAAGATGTTCCTACCAAATAGGCCCGCCCCCCTGCCTGGGGCCAAAGCTTGAGTTCTACTCCACTTCAGCAGCTCATACTGTCTACCTAGATCTCTCCTGAATGACCAGGTTCAACCAGGCAGCAGACCACAGCCCCTAACATGCAGTAGAATCCCGACATGTGCATCCTGTGGATAGGAACTCCGAGAACGCAGCTTTGGGCTGCCACTTTCTACTGAATCTCATGACCCAAGGAAAGAGCCTACAATTTGGAAGTCATGGTACACTTTGTGAGTGGCCAGTCCTGGGAATCATAGAAACTACCCAGCTGTGTTAATGAATCCAAACTTACAAGGTACACAACACTTTTTTGGAGGTAATGAATAAAGTGTCACTTTTTTAAAGACTGACAGAAAAGTATGGGAACAGAGCATGTCACCACTTCATCATTGCAAGCCCCACTCCTCCTGATCTGGCAATGAAAACAAATCTTGAGCACTTAGACTGTGATGAAAACTTATGGAAGCCATTATAATGATGGGAAAAAAATTGAAGATGGCAGTCAATTTTTTTAAAACTAAAACAGCAAATTCAAACTCTTGACCTATATTTGAGTTGCCTTTGACAGGAAAAAAAAATGTAACCACACACAAGGGCTTGGAATCTTGAATTGAAATTGATTTGACAGATGTTAGTTACTGTGATGAGTGGAGAGCAGGTACGTGGATTGGGAAAATGCTTCATGTCTGGAGCTTGCCTTTTATAGGGCAAAGAGTAGGAAGGTCACGGAAAGTCATAAAGGGAGGATGCTCCCTTTCTGTGATATTTTGTCCCAGTGCTAGAAGGCACCAGAGGAGGATAGAGATTGGACATTAAAGAAACAGCTGTAGGCCAAGATGGGAAACTGTTGCCTGGAACGCAATACGGGCAGAATCATGTTCACAGTCAACTGACATAATGGCTCTTGTGCAATCTGTGATACCTTAAAACAGGAAGTTAATCAAATAGCCACAAGATAATTATACACAAATAGAACATACTAAATCTATAATAATAATACACAGCCTTTGTTCGTCCAGACTGTTTTGATTGGTCAGTTTAATGGGTGCGGCTGTTAATTTAGGACCTTCCCCCTTTATTCCAGGTGGCCTCTATCAAATGGATCAAAAATTGTTACTATCAGTAAAGTCGGTACCTTAATGTTACAATAAAATGTTACAATAGGGGTGCGTCTGTTGGCAGGTTTATCTAGTTGGGAGAACCTGGGTTTAATTTTCGGCGTCATTTTCGACTGGGTTGGAAGTGTGTTGTGGAAATTACACCATTTCTCAGAGGGATAAAATGCATGATATATTTGTAAAAATGTTGTTTCAGGGAAGTGTTTGCAAACTGCAAGAAAAAAACAGTAGATGATAAGCTGCCTGGGATACAGTTAGGCAAGGTGCCAACTCTCTCTTCCCAGGTTACAGTCAGGCAAGGCTGCAACTCTGTCTCTCTGGGGTACAGTCAGTGAGGTGCCAATTCTTCCTGGGGTACAGTCAGCGAGGTGCCAACTCTCTCTCTCTGGGGTACAGTCAGCGAGATGCCAACTCTCTCTCTCTGGGGTACAGTCATGAGGTTGGACTCAAAGTGGTCCAACAAATACTGTTGCATGCAGTGCCACCCTCCCCAGCAGCCAGCCCTGATTCAGGGTCCATCTCTGCCCCTTCCATGCTCACACGAGCTAACTCACCCTGTATTCCTCCCAGTGTCTTTGAATTGGTGCAATTGGTCATTGAAGCGGTGGCAATGCTGAGGGCTGGAGTGATGCCCAACTGCTCCGGGGTTGTGGTACATCTGTAACAAGAAAGAAGAACTATAAGTTGATTGGCACAATTCAGCAGGTTATTGGCATGCAGATAGTACAAGGCACATTTTGTGGCAAAACACAGATACTGCTTTTGTTTCATCTTTATGTTGTTTCCGGTTCCCAGATGTTGGAAAAAATCACACTTTAATCTTGGAAAAGGCTGGAGTCAGTCTGGTTTATTACAGCACCTTGCTTTGTACTATAGAACCTGATTCTTGTGTTACATATAACATGACTCGCCAGTGCAGCTGTGAATGAGGCCCCCCACTGGAACACTTAAACACAACAACTAGTTCCTGGCTAATTAGTTCCTAACACATTGCAGATAGTATAACAATAGATACATATATAACATCCCTCTTTCTTGAAAACATAATGTCCCTATATCAATATAACTGTCAATATAAATAAAGGAAATAATCTGAACCCCTTTGTGGAGTCTTTTATAGTGTGCATTCTTTTAAAAAAATATTATTCACGGTATCGCTTGGGTGGTTAAATGTTGTGGCTCCATCATGTAGATTTGGCATTTGTTGCTCTCATTGGTGAGTTGGCACGCTGTACAGGCGATGTTGTGTCACTTGCTGGTGATGTTGTTAATGCTGTCTCGCTGGATAGTGATGTTTCCGGTGTTGTTGATGGTCTTTTCTGTTGTTCCAGCTCAGGTGTAGGTCGAATAACCATTTTTTAAGAAGGGTGAAAGGGGGAACCGAGGAAATTACAGACCAGTTAGCCTGACATCTGTGGTGGGCAAGTTGCTTGAGTCTATAATCAAGGATAGGGTGACTGAACACCGAGAAAAATTTAAGTTAATCAGGAACAGCCAACATGGATTCATAATGGAAAGGTCATGCCTGACAAATCTCACTGAATTCTTTGAAGAGGTGACTAAGGTAGTGGACAGGGGAGTGTCTATGGATGTTATTTATATGGACTTCCAGAAGGCATTTGATAAAGTCCCACATAAAAGATTGTTAACTAAGGTAGAAGCCCATGGAGTTGAGGGCAGATTATTGACATGGTTAGGAAGTTGGTTGAGTGGTAGGCGACAGAGAGTGGGGATAAAGGGTAAGTACTCCGATTAGCAGGATGTAACTAGTGGTGTCCCAACAGGGATCTGTGTTGGGGCCTCAATTATTCACATTATTCATTAATGGCATAGTAAGTCATATATCCAAATTTGCTGATGATACAAAGTTAGGGGGCATTGTAGACAGTTTAGATGAAAGCATAAAATTGCAAAGAGATATTGACAGACTAGGTGAGTGGGCAATACTGTGGCAGATGGATTTCAATGCGGGCAAGTGTGAGGTTATCCATTTTGGACCAAAAAAGGATAGAGCAGGGTACTTTCTAAATGGGAAGAGGTTAAGTACAGTGGATGTCCAAAAAGACTTGGGGGTTCAGGTGCACAGATCTTTAAAATGCCACGAGCAAGTTCAGAAAATAATCAAAAAGACTAATGGAATGCTAGCCTTTATATCTAGAGGATTGGAGTATAAAGACACAGAGGTTATACTGCAGCTGTACAAAACCCTGGTTAGACCCCACTTGGAGTACTGTGAGCAGTTCTGGGCACCACACCTCAGGAAGGATATATTGGCCTTGGAGGGAGTGCAACGCAGGTTTACAAGAATGATACCTGGACTACAGGGGTTACGTTACAAGGAGAGATTACACAAATTAGGCCTGTTTTCACTAGAATTTAAAAGTTTAAGGGATGATCTGATTGAAGTCTTCAAGATATTAACAGGAAAAGACAGGCTAGATAAAGATAAACTATTTCCACTGGTTGGTGATTCTAAAACTAGGGGGCATAGTCTAAAAATTAGGACCAGACCATTCAGGAGAGATGTTAGGAAGCACTTCTTGATGCAAAGGGTGGTAGAGGTTTGGAACTCTCTCCCACAAACAGCAGTTGAAGCTAGAACAGTTGTTGATTTTAAATCTGAGATAGATTTTTGTTAAGCAAAGATATTAAGGGATATGGGCAAAAGGCAGGTATCTGGAGTTAGGCCGCGGATCAGCCATGATCTCATTGAATGGCGGGACAGGCTCAAGGGGCTGAATGGCCTACTCCTGTTCTTATCTTCCTATGTTCCTATGAATATGGATTCTGTTCCTTCTCATTTGCTTACCGGTTTCGGTCTCAATGATATATGACCTTGGGGTCTCAGCTTCACTAACAACTTTTGCGGGGCTCCAGGTTTTCATGATTGGATCCTGTACGTGAACAGTTTGTCCTTTCAACAGCTCGGGTAGGGATTTAGTATACTTGTTGAAGTGTTGCTCTCCTCTTACCTGTGCTTCAGTGAGTTGTTGTCTCACTTCCTCCTGGTCACTTGAAGGATGTATTTTGCTTGGCAGAGTTGTCTTATATTTTCTCCCATTTAACAGCTCTGCAGGTGATTTCATGTCAGCTTTGAGAGGTGTGGATTGGACTGACAATCAGGCCTGGTTTGGGTCTTCCTTCGTCTCTTGGCATTTCACAAGTGTTCTTTTGACTGTCTGGGTGTGGCTTTCTATAAATCCGTGTCCCCGTGGGTAGTGTGGTGATGAGGTGATGGTGTTGAACCCATACTGGTCAGCGAATTCCTTAAATTCTCTGGATGTAAATTGGGTGCCATTGTCACACATTAATCTTTCAGGAATCCCTTGCTCAGCGAACAGAACTCGTACTGCTGAGATTATTGTTGTGGCTGTCAAGTCTTTCATCTTCTGGATAAAAAGAAATTTTGAGTAGTAGTCTGCAGCTATGAGATACCATTCTTGATTATATGTGAATAGATCGACTCCTACGGTATGCCATAGTCTGGCTGATACTTCAGTTGCTATCATCTCCTCTTTCTGTTGGGAGTTTCTGTTCTTCTGGCATACGTTGCATGTAGACACCATATTTTCGATATCTTTATATCTGCCTACCCAGTACACAGCTGATTTGGCTCTGAGCTTACCTCCGTCAGGTGTGTACACCATTCCGAAGAACTGGCAGTCTGTCACTTTCACAATGCATTTGTCTGCGTTTAGCCTGTGCCAAAGTTGGGAGAGCTGTCCCACAGACTAGTCAAGCAACAGCCTGACATAGTCATACTCACGGAATCATACCTGACAGACAATGTCCCAGACACTGCCATCACCATCCCCGGGTATGTCCTGTCCCACCAGCAGGACAGAGCCAGCAGAGGTGGCAGCACAGTGGTATACAGTAGGGAGGGACTTGCCCTGGGAGTCCTCAACATCGACTCTGGACCCCATGAAGTCTCATGGCATCAGGTCAAACATGGACAAGGAAAGCTCCTGCTGATTATCACCTACCGCCCTCCCTCAGCTGATGAGTCAGTACTCCTCCATGTTGAACACCACTTGGAGGAAGCAATGAGGGTGGCAAGGGCACAGAATGTACTCTGGGTGGGGAACTTCAATGTCCATCACCAAGAGTGGCTTAGTAGCATGACTGCTGACCGAGCTGGCCGAGTACTAAAGGACATATCTGCAGACTGGGTATGCGGCAGGTGATGAGGGAACCAACAAGAGGGGAAAACATACTTGACCTCGTCCTCACCAATCTGCCTGCCACAGATGCATCTGTCCTTGACAGTAATGGTAGCAGTGACCACCGCACAGTCATTGTGGAGATGAAGTCCCACCTTCACATTGAGGATACCCTCCTTAGTGTTGTGTGGCACTACCACCGTGCTAAATGGAATAGATTTTGAACAGATCTAGCAATGCAAAACTGGGCATCCATGTGGCGCTGTGGGCCATCAGCAGCAGCAGAATTGTACTCAACCACAATCTGTAACCTCATGGCCCAGCACATCCCCCACTCTACCATTACCATCAAGCCAGGAGACCAACCCTGGTTCAATGAAGAGTGCAGGAGAGCATGCCAGGAGCAGCAACAGGCAAACCTCAGAATGAGGTGTCAACCTGGTGAAGCTACAACACAGGATTATCTGCGTGCCAAACTGCGTAAGCAGCATGCGATAGACAGAGCTAAACGATCCCATAACCAATGGATCAGATCTAAGCTCTGCAGTCCAGCCACATGCAGCCATGAATGGTGGTGGACAATTAAATAAGTAACTGGAGTAGGTGGCTCCACAAATATCCCCATCCGTAATAATGGGGGAGCCCAGCACATCAATGCGAAAGATAAGGCTGAAGCATTTGCAAGTGCCGAGTTGATGATCCATCTCGGCCTCCTCCTGAGGTCTCCAGCATCACAGATGCCAGACTTCAGCCAATTCGATTCACTCCGCGATGTCAAGAAACGACTGAAGGCACTGGATACTGCAAAGGCTATGGGCCCTGACAATATTCCGGCAATAGTACAGAAGACCTGTGCTCCAGAACTTGCCGCGCCCCTAGCCAAGCTGTTCCAGTACAGCTACAACACTGGCATCGACCATGCAATGTGTAAAATTGCGCAGGTATGTCCTGAACACGAAAAGCAGGACAAGTCAAACCCGGCCAATTACCACCCCATCAGCCTACTCTCAATCATCAGTGAAGTGATGGAAGGTGTCATCAACAGTGCCATCAAGCGGCACTTGCTTAGCAATAACCTGCTCAGTGACACTCAGTTTGGGTTCCGCCAGGACCACTCAGCTCCTGACCTCATTACAGCCTTGGTTCAAACATGGGCAAAAGAGCTGAACTCAAGAGGTGAGGTGAGAGTGACTGCCCTTGACATCAAGGCAGCATTTGACCGAATATGGCATCGATGAGCCCCAACAAAACTGAGGTCAATGGAAATCAGGGGAAAACCCTACGCTGGTTGGAGTCATACCTAGCACAAAGGAAGATGGTTGTGGTTGTTGGAGGTCAATCATCTGAGTTTGAGGACATCACTGCAGGAGTTCCTCAGGGTAGTGTCCTCGGCCCAACCATCTTCAGCTGCTTCATCAATGACCTTCCTTCAATCATAAGGTCAGAAGTGGGGATGTTCGCTGCTAATTGCACAATGTTCTGCACCATTCATGACTCCTCAGCTACTGAAGCAGTCCGTGTAGAAATGCAGCAAGACTTGGACAATACCCAGGCTTGGGCTGATAAGTGGCAAGTAACATTCTCGCCACACAAGTGCCAGGCAATGACCATCTCCAACAAGAGAGTATCTAACCATCTTCCCTTGACATTCAATGGCATTACCATCGCTGAATCCCCAACGATCAACATCCTAGGGGCTACCATTGACCAGAAACTGAATTGGAGTATCCATATAAATACCGTGGCTACAAGAGCAGGTCAGAGGCTAGGAATCCTGCGGCGAGTAACTCACCTCCTGACTCCCCAAAGCCTGTCCACCATCTGCAAGGCACAAGTCAGGAGTGTAATGGAATACTCTCCACTTGCCTGGATGGGTGCAGCTCCAACAACACTCAAGAAGCTTGATACAATCCAGGATAAAGCAACCCGCTTGATTGGCACCCGATCTACAAACATTCACTCCCTCCACCACCGACGCACGATGGCAGCAGTGTGTACCATCTACAAGATGCACTGCAGCAACGCACCAAGGCTCCTTCGACAGCACCTTCCAAACCCACAACCTCTACCAACTAGAAGGACAAGGGCAGCAGATGCATGGGAACACCACCACCTGCAAGTTCCTCTCCAAGTCACACACCATCCTGACTTGGAACTATATCGCCGTTCCTTCACTGTCGCTGGGTCAAAATCCTGGAACTCCCTTACCTAACAGCACTGTGGGTATACCTACCCCACGTGGACTGCAGCTGTTCAAGAAGGCAGCTCACCACCACCTTCTCAAGGGCAATTAGGGATGGGCAATAAATGCTGGCCTGGCCAGCGACGCCCACATCCCATGAATGAATAAAAAAAAAGCTTAATCCCAGCTTTCCTGGTTCTCTCCATGGCTTCATGGAGATGGTTGTCATGATCTTTCCCATCTACACCATATATCTGTATATCATCAGCTATGCCGACTGCTCCTTTGCATCCCCTGTATGTCTCTTCTACTTTCTGTTGGACCACGTCCTGGTTCACTTTGTGGCCAAAGGGTAGACGCAGGAATTTGTACCATCCAAAGGGTGTGTTGAATGTTGTCAACAGTGAAGATTCTGCGTCTAGCTTCACATTCCAGTTGCCATTTCTGGCATCAAGCTTGCTGAAAACTTTTTCCCCTGCCGATGCTGGTGTGATTTCTTCCAATGTTGGAATAGGGTAGTGACCCCTCTTTATTACTTGGTTAAGATCTTTGGGACCTTGGCAAATTCTTAGCTGTCCATTTGGCTTCTCTCTCACCACGATGGAATTTACCCAATCTGTAGGCTCTGTGACTCTGGCGATCACCTTCTTATCTTCCATTTCTTGGAGCTCTCTTTCAAGCTTTCCTTTTAGTTCTACTGGTACTTTACAAAGGGGATGAATCACTGGTTTCATCACTGGGTCAATAGTGATGAGATACTCAAAATCTTCAAAGCATCCAACCGTCTCATCAAAACACTCTGCGTACATTTTTACCAGATCTTCTTTGCTTCTGATCAGAGGGCACTTTTCAATGGGTGTACTATCTTCAACCCTCTGTGTTGCCTCCTTCACCTCATGGTTTACTGAGATAATCTGTAGCTCTTCACAACTGCTCAACCCCAGGATAGCTGGACCATCTGTTGCTATGACATAGAACATACAGTTAACATCTTTTCCTTTGTGTGTCCCTCTGATTTGGGTTGTTTTTAGCTGTCGAATCTCAATTCCCCGGTATGTTGTTAGCATGACGTTGTTCGGTTTCACAGCACCTTCCCTTGGATAACCATTTTTCTCCAAATTTTCAGAAAAGATCTGCTGGTATAGTCTGAGCTGGATGATGTTACTCTGCGCTCCAGTATTGATCTTCACCTTCAGATTTATCATTGTGGGCTTATTTCTCAGCCTCTTCCTGATCTGAATGGTTGTGTGAATTTCTTTTCTCTGGGAACTGTCACATCCAGACATTTTGTGCAATTCTATGGTTCCTATGTCTATCATGTTCTCAAACCCATCACCATCTTCCAGGGTATGGATGTTTTGATTTCTTTCACTATTCCTTCACCCAGTTACTCTGGCTCTAATGACTCATCTACCACCTTCTTGCTTTGTTCCGCACATCTTTTCCCAGTGACTGGTCTTTCCGCAAGCTCTGCAGATTGAACCATATGAGAGTCATTTCCTTCTATCTGTCAGTTCATGTGATCGTCAACAGCTCCTGCACATCTTTCTCTCTGTTTGGTGTACATTCTTTGGTTGCTGTTTCACTGCATCAACCTGGCTGCCTGTCTCTTAGCTTAACTGAAGGCTAGCCATTTGGGAGGTCTGAGTCTTCAACGGTCTGCTCTTGGCTTCATGTGCTCTGGCAGTGTCTGCAGCCTGCGATATTGTGGGCTTGTCCTGTCCGATTAGAGCTTTCTGTACTTCAGAATGTGCAGAACCCCAAATGAGCTGATCTATCAGCCGTTCATCTGTGTCCTTAAATTTATATTTTCTGGCTGCATTTTTCAATCTTGCCACAAAATTGTCAATAGGCTCATCGAGTTCCTGTCTGAGGCCTTGAAATTCATATCGGTGTATCCAATGATTTGATTTTGGCTGGAGATGGGTTCTGAATCTTTCAAAAATTTTGTCTGGGTTTCTGCTGTCCTCTTCGCTTAGGTCCCAGCTGTTAAATAAATTTAATCCTTTATCTCCAGCCCACAGAAGGATATGGCTGACCCTCTCCTCTTCACTAGTACCTTTTAGGAAACTATTGAATGCCAAATTGCATTTTTGTTTAAACTTCTCAAGTGCCTCTACGACCTCATCTGCCCCCCAATTCATGATGGGCTGTAGCAGTGCATTCATTCCTGTCCCTCCTAACATTTCGATCTTTTTTTTTAGAGTTTTCGCACGAGTCACTCAGTTTTTCTGTCTCTCTCTCTCTCTCTCCCTAGCACTAATTTGGGTCACTTTTCTCAATCTGATGCTTTTAAAAATGTTGTAGGTTTACTCACATACACTCGCTGCCACCATGTTTCATCTTTATATTGTTTCTGCTTCCCAAATGTTGGAAAGAATCACACTTTAATCTTGGAAAAGGCTGGAGTCAGTTTGGTTTCTTACAGCACCATGCTTTGTACTGTAGAACCTAATTCTTGTGTTACATATGACTCCCCAGTGCAGCCTTGAATGAGGCCCCCCCACTGGAACACTTAAACATAACAACTAGTTCCTGGCTAATTAGTTCCTAACACTTTACAGATAGTATAACAATATATACACATATAACAGCTTTATACCACGCAGAGAAGTTATGCAGGTAGAATTACATAGACCTGGGGTGTACTCCTTGCTTCCTGCTTTTGTGGCATTCAGACTTGGTACAACTTTCTCAGACAATTATTTCTGGACCAGTGTCTTTGAAAGGGGTGTGATACTTGGCCTGTAATTCCTTCTATACCTTCTAAGGGTGAAATTGGTTGAAGTCAGCAGCACAAAACGGGCTCATAACGAATTGGCAGCCAACTTTTCTCTGCAAGAGTTTTTATTTTCATCAGATTTGGAAAATATTGCCAGGATTTTTAATTTCAAACAAAGTAAAAGCGACAGTCAGACTAGGAAATGAGTCTCCAAAAAGAGTCTGAACTATCGTTATATGAACTCCAGTGGAAAGAAGATCATGTAGATTGAAAAATCAGCTGCCAATTCACTATGAACCCATTTTGCACTGTTGGTATAAACCAATTTCTCAACCTCTGTGCCTTCTGTTGAGTTTCGAGGGGTGTTTGGAAGTAAACGGTAAATAGGCATTGAATGAGTGAATATATCGTGCTGTATATTTTAGGCAGCAGTATAAATTTATGGCTTTGCACACATCTAGTCTGAATGTAAAGAAATGTTCTACAGAAGGTTTCTGAGCATGTGAGGGCTGGCTGACAAACTTAATATGCAACTTGTATTTTCTATTTTAAGACATAGCTATTCATTTTTATTCCTTTACAGTGGTAATTAAACAGCATTTTATACTGACTAAAAATTAAAAATTAAAAATATATATTTAAAATATGCACACACATGCCATGCCTGCAGTTGCTCATGTTGACCTACAGAGGTCACCAAGAACATGTGTTTGCCATGGTCAATCATTGCTTCTTATGCAGAACTATAAATAACCAGTGATTAAAATTATCTTGAGTATTGTGTCCTATGAAGGTAACCAAGGCACAAGGGGGGCAATTCAAGCCATGGAGGTAATGCAAGAGGAGCAACAAGGCTGATCCCCGCTGTTCTCTGAATTATGAGGGAGCAGTGAGGAAAGTGGAGCTACTTAGCCTTGAAAGGTGATTGGCAAGGGACTGTATAGAAAACTGTTTAGAAAAGGTATAGGGTTATGTTGGCATCCTGCCATCTATGAAAGACGATGGACAGGCAGCAAACAATCCATTTAGGTGGGGTGCCTTCTCCTGGTGCACCTTTGCTGATGGCTGTGAAGGCCAATCCTTCAGAGGCAGGTTCTGCCACAAGCGCCACTTGTGAAGCTGCCAAGTGATGCTGTGAGTTGTTGCTTTCAGCGTTGGCGCCTGTTGCCAAACTGCTGTAGCAACTGGTTGTCGTGGTAGTGCACACCAGTCCACAGGACGTGTTGCCATTTCCCTCTTTTTCCAGCTAGTGACTGCCGATTGCGATAATCGACATTTAGAGCCTTCATGTCACGCTTGCAGCCTTGAAGCAGAGCTTTGGGCATCCCATTGGTCATCTGGCCTTTGGGTATGTGACTGTCTTCCATCCTGCGGACGTGTCCGATCCATCGAAGCCCCCCTGTTTGATTAGTGCCTACACACTTGGGAGCTCTGCCTTTGAGAGAACTGCCACATTTGTGATTTTGTCCTGCCAGGATATACCCATAATGTACCGCAGACAGCGAAGATGGAAATTAGTGAGCTTCTTTTGCTGGTAGTTGTAAGTCACCCATGTTTCTCAGCCATACAGCAAGGTGTTGAGAACACAGGCCTTATAAACCATCAGCTTGGTCCTAAGGGACAGCTTGGTATTATCCCATGTGTGTTTCGCAAGTTGGCCAAAGGTGGTAGCTGCTTTCCCTATGCGTGTATCGAGCTCTGCATCAAGGCACAGATTTTCTGTCACTGTGGACCCAAGATAGCAGAATTTGCTAACTACTTCCAGTGGGGTGTTGTATAGTGTGATCAGGGGCAGAAATGCAACATCTTGTCCCATGACCACAGTTTTCTTGGCACTTATTTTCAAGGAGAACAAGTTACAGGCATGGGAGAGACAGTTCATGAGTCTTTGTAGCTGAGTTTCCGTGTGAGCGACTAATGCAGCATCAATCAGCACAGAGTTCTCTGATCAGGATGGGATGTGTTTTTATTCTCACTTTCAGCCTTGATAGATTGTAAAACTTGCTGTCTGACCTAGTGTGTAAGTAGACTCCTTTCATATCTGAGGGAAGGCGAAGATCAGGAGCATGGAGAAGATACCAAACAGAGTGGGGAGCTAGGACACAACCATGTTTCACTTCATTCTTCATTCCAAAGCTATTGGAAGTGGAGCCATCAAACTGTACAGTGCTGTGCATGTTGCCGGTGGAAGGAGCGGATGAGACTGAGGAGTTTTGGTGGACAGCCAATATTTCCCAAAATCTTTAAAGCCATGCTCTGCTGACTGTGCCAAATGCCTCAGTGAGATCTACAAAAGTAAGGTAAAGGGTATATACTCTGTTCCCTACATTTCTCTTTCTGTAGCTGGTGTATGGAGAAGATCATGTCCACAGTAGATCTGCGGGCAGGGAAACCGCACTGTACTTCCGGGTGCACTCTGTCTGCAAGTAAATGGAATGTCTTAAATATGACCCAAGCAAAGGCCTTCCCCATGATGCTAAGGAGTGAGATGTCCCTGTAGCTTTCGCAGTCTCCTCTGCTGCCTTTGTTTTGTATAGTGTGATGATTTTGGCATCACGCATCTTCTGTGGAACAGAGTCTACTGTCCAGTAGAGAAGGAGGTGGTCATGAAGGTGTGGCAATAGATGGGACTTTCCGTGCTTGAGCAGTTCAGCTGGGATTTTGTCCTTGCCTGGTGCCCTTCTGTTCACTAGGCAGTCTATGGCCTTCTTGAGCTCCAACGATGAGGTTTCTTCTTCTAACTCATCCATGACAGGAAGTTGCGAGAGAGCATCAGCACAGACTGGGAGATGTCTGACTCGCAGGAGTACAGCTCACAGTAGTGTGCAGCCCAGCGGGACATCTGTTTACTTCTGTCAGTGAGTACTTCACCACCGGCCGATTTCTGGGGAGCAACTTTGGTGATGGCAGGGTCAAGCGCCCTCTTGATTCCTTCATACATAGTGCGTAGATTTCCTTTGTCACATGCAGTTTGGATTTCTTGACATAGCTGATCCAGTGTTTGTTTGCACAGTATCTCCCTCTCCTTTGCATGGCTGCCTTAGCCACTTGACCGTCTTATCTGTTGGGTTTATGTTGTGCATCATGTGGACTTTGTTTTAACATCAATGACAGATATCATCTCAGCTGAGTAGGTCTCACATCAGCCCTTGTTGCAGGTTCTGCTTTTACAAAATGATGCTTCTGCTGCTTCATCCATCCAGGCTATAACCATACATGCCAAGCTAGAAAACTAGCAAAAGCTGAGACAGCCTCCAAAAACAGACAGGGAAGCAGGGTAACTTGGGAAGCCAAGGGGAAGCACTACTGCTGGTCCAGACCCACCAGCAGTGCTGGAAAGGCACTTTAACTCCTCCAAGCAGCAGCACTCACCTCCCTTTAGCTGCTGGGATTCCCGAGGCCAAGGAAACCCAGCTGGCCAGGGTTAAATTTAAATTGGAGATAATATCTGAGGCATGCAGCCTCATTAAAATATTTAACTGCACAGCCCATCTCCCAGGAGCAGGTTGTTGCCCGCTCCCCCGCTCCACCTCTGATAAGACCAGAATTGGGCAAGTGCAAGGCCTGTCAGATTTGGGTATGCGATTTTCAAAAATGTTTATAACTACCCGACCCAAAACCCACCTGTTTTTGGGGGTTAAAATTCCTCTCTGCATGGCCCAGTAAGTATTCTTTAATTTGATTGGTTGAGGAGATACACCATTGCTTTCCCTGTTCACACATGTCACCTGTAGAGGGCGCCACACTGTTTTGGCTCTCTGATAATGACAAGTCACAGTGCAAAGGTCAACAGGATATGGGCAAGCATAAACGTAATATTCACCACTGACTGCAAAATCTGGGAAACTGTACACAACATTTGGTCACTTACATTAGAAGAAAAAAACAGAATTGCACAAAAGCATGAAAGACGAAATCTAAATGTGCAATGCACAAAATTTGTGATGCATTTCCAGAAAGATGAGTTTTAAACAGGCTTATATTTCAAAATCTAAAAAAGATGATATTTGGATGTTCATTAGATCACAGGCCATTGCTTCTCTTGACAGTCAAAAGTTACCTCCCACATTCAAACCACCACTGCTCCACTTCTTAGATGAACCCTACTCCCTCTGAATCCAGTTCACAAAGACAAATGTTAATGGAGACAATGGGCTCGATCAGCTTGTCCAACCTTTTCGGACGGAGGGTGCATTACGATTTTTGCTCAGCCCGGTGAGGCTGGTGAGCAAATTTCAAAAGATAAAGGCATTAAAAATTTATCTTACTAATAAAACCAACAGATGTGTATTATTGTGAAGAAGGTTTAAATGAGCAGGTGAATGTGTTGACTTACTTTCTTGTCACTATATTGAAAACTGATTTAGTGACATACCTGACATTGTTTTTGCTTGCATGGGTAGTCAATCACTGCCCGCACACTTGATGTAGCGATTTAGAGTATTCTGGATAGATGTCCATCTGTCAGGAGCGATCGTGATCTCTCTGTCTCTGTCTCTCTCCCTGTGTTCCCCCCTCTCTGTATTGTTGCCCCCCTCTGTGTATCACCCTTGCTCTCAGTGTTCCCCCCTCTGTCTCCCCCACTCTCTGTCCCTCCCCTCTGTCCCCCTCTCTGCCCCTTTCTCTCTGTTCCCCCTCTCTCTCTCTGTTCCCCCTCTCTCTGTTTCCCCATCTCTCTCTCTCTGTTTCCCCTCTAGCTCTCTCTGTTCCCCCTCTTTCTCTGTCCCTTCTCTCTTAATTTCTCCATTTCTCTCTATGTGTTCCCCCTCTCTGTTTTCCCCTCTCTCTCTCTATTCCTCTTTCTCTCTCTCACCCCCCCCCCCCCCCACCCCCGACAGTTGCACTGTGTGGGAGCGCTCAGCACAGTAGCTTTGCGGTTGGTTAGTTTGTTTAAAAACATCGCGCTGTCAGTTTCACAGATGACAACTGCTGAAGCAGGAACACGCTTCCCAACATGGGATTGTCCAGTGGGCTTTTAAAAAAAAGTCAGAAAACCCCAAATCTGTCAAAGTTGGGAAGTGCATTCCTGCTTCAGCAGCTGTCAGCTATGAAACTGATAGCACGATGTTTTTCAAAAGACCGCTTTGCAAGAAGAAGGCAATGGAAAATTTCCAATCTCCAGTCACGGAGCCCTGGCGAGGATGAGGAACGGCCCCAGGTCTGTTTACACCCGCGGGTTGGATGGAAACCCGGGCCATATGTTGGATAACCCTGGCTGGATTTTCCCGTCCTCTTCACCACTCAATTTTTGCAGGTTTGGGTGTCTAATTAGAGATGGGACAATGAGACATTACTCAACACACCTGCCCCTGACAATGTGATCTGTAATTTTCCACTGGAAATGAGGCCAACAACCAGAAGCACTAAAGGACTTGAAACTTTTCAATATGGATTTTTGATACTTATTTTAAAGAAGGCTAAAATAATGGAGCTGAGACCCATGATTATCTGGTAAACGAATACAGAACGGCCAGCTATATCTGAATCAGAATGCATGACAGGCTTTGCTTATTGTCTGGGATATTTGGAGAGGGAAACGTATGTGGCAGCAATTCATGCTGGAGTCTTGGTAGGCTACAACCCCTGAGTAAATGAAGAAACAATCCTGGCAGTTGCAGAGATACAGGAGAAAGACCTGTAAACTAATAAGAGATATCTTAGGCCGGAATTTTTCTTTTGGCGGGAGGCCCTGCCTACCAGCTAAAAAGCTAGGGGCGAGCCCGCCTCTGCTGGGCCTGGGGAGCCATGCCAATCTGTGGGCCAGCAGCTCTTAGTCTCAACAGCACCACCGGGAGTGGTGGGCGCTGCTGGGACTGCATCCCAGCATCAGCAGCAAGAGGGACGCCGGCCCTGGAAGAAGAAAGATAAGTTTTGGGGCCTCGACGGAGACAATCTGTCAGGCTGGCCGTTTCTTGCCGCCGCCGCCCCTGATAAAATTGCAGCAGGGGTGGAAAGATGTCAGGAACACCACTAACCAACACCCCCCCCCCCCCCCACCCCCACCTGTCACTCAATTTTAGGCCCCCCCCCCCCCACTGTCACCAGCTCGCTCTTGTGGAGGACGTAAAATTCCAGCCTTAGTGTTTAAAATAACGCAAATATGATATAATGGTCAAACAGCAGATTTGAAATTGAAGTTCCTGACTCACAAAGGTTTTCAAGAGAACCAAATGAGATGTCGAAGAGAACCTTTTCTCCCAACGACAAAGAAATTGATCATTTCATTTCTTTGTTTTGCATTGTACTGGCTAGAAAAAGCTTGTATGAAAGGGCTACTAATTTCTTTGTAGTAAAAAGTGTGTTGTATGTCAAATTAAATTCTTTAAAGTTAGAAAATAGCTAGTGTTTTGGTTTATCCTTGACCGTTTGCTTTTTAAACGAGGGAAAAGAAATCCTTCAGCATCTGTGAGCCTATTTAAATTATACTTAAATGTTGTCCTGACGTCAAACCTCAGAACTCTTGACATTTGCATTTATGGCTCGCTCACTACCAAGAAAGCTATTGTACAAGAGTCACTCAATGTTGGTGAGCAGTTGCCCCTGGGAGCAAGTTGCTTTAAGATATTGTTATGCTGTTGGTTTGTTATGCTGGATATTTTCTCAGGTTCAATGCCATTGGTAACTCCCAATAGAGGATCTCAAAGCCCCAGAGTCTGCAGTATGCCTTAAAGCATTGGAGGTAGTGCAGAGAAAAGCCGAATGGAAAAAGTCTGAATTGTGAGGAAACCCTGGAGAAACCTAGGGTTTAGAGCCTGGAGTGGAAGTGTGAGCGGCAGATAAGATAGTTAATAGTAATGGAAAGTGGAATATTACTTTAAATATTAATATTGAATATGGTTTGCAATTAAATTATAAGAATAGGGCATTGGGACACATGTTCAAACCAATAAGAGATAAATTTAGAACTGATGTCAGGAAGCCTTTCTTCACACAAAGAGTGATCGACACCTGGAATAAGCTTCCAGAAACAATAAAGGAAACAAAAATGCTGGAAGCAGTTAAGACACAATTGGATGTTACAATGGGCGACTTTGGGAGGAATTTTAACTTTCTTGACCCACAGACCGCAGAGGGGTAACAGTAGAGTACGGGAAACCTGGAAGTTGGGGATCCCCCACAAAATAGAATCATAGAATCGTAGAATGGTTACAGCACAGAAGGAGGCCATTTGGCCCATCATGTCTGTGCCAGCTCTCTGCAAGAGCAGGTCAGCTAGTCCCACTCACCCGCTTTTCCCTGTAGACCTGCAAATTTTTTTTCTTCAGCTAATTATCCAATTCCCTTTTGAAAGACACGATTGAATCTGCTTCCACATACCCTGAGGCAGTGCATTCCAGATCCTAAACATTCACTGCGTAAAAAGATTTTCCTCATGTCACCGTTGCTTCTTTTGAAAATCACCTTAAATCTGTGTCCTCTGGTTCTCAATCCTTCTGCCAGTGGGAACAGTTTCTCCCTATCTACTCTGTCTAGACCCCTCATGATTTTGAGCATGTCAATCAAATCTCCTCTCAACCTTCTCTTCTCCAAGGAGAACAACCCCAGCTTCTCCAATCTAGCCACATAACTGAAGTTCATCAGCCCTCTCCACCACCTCATCAAAAAACTCAAGCAAGTTAGTGAAACATGATTTGCCCTGCACATACCTGTGCTGGCTTTCCTTAATTTATCCACATTTATCCAAGTGACTTAGTTTTGTCCTGAATTATCATTTCTAGAAGATTTCCCACAACTGAGGTTAAACTGACTGGCCTGTGGTTGCTAAGCTTACTCTTACACCCTTTTTTGAACAAAGGTGTAACATTTGCAGTTCTCCAGTCCTCTGGTACCAGACCTTTATCTGGAAAGGCACCAGGAAAGGATCCAGTAGTCCCTCACCTCGGTTTAGCTTGGTTGTGGGGGTGGGGGGTGCGGGTCAGTGGTGTTGGGGCTGTTTTCCCAAGGCCCAGGAAACATGGCAGGCCAGAGTTTCTTTTCTTTTCAAATGATGAATAAAAATGAGACAAACAGCCTCATTATCATATTTAAAGTGCCAACCTGCCTCCTGGGAGTGGTATGGCTGCTCACCTCCCATTCAACCTCTGTTAAAACCAGAAGTGGATGAGTTGGAGCCGGATTGGGGTCAGGATTTAGAGTCTTAACACTTTAACCACCAACCCCCACCCCCAACCCAAACCCGCCCGCTTTTGGTGGTGAAAATTCCCCCTTTCATTAGATGGATAAATTAAGATGGGCTGAATGTCCTTTTTATCAATAATTATCTTGTGAAATGGATAGCCAACCTTTGACAATAACAAGGATGTTTGTCCATTCCTTGCCGTGCCCACCCCCCTCCCCCCTCCCCCCTCCCCCCCATTTTCTATGATAACTGGAACCGATTGCTCTGCCATCATGCCATATATAGCATAATAAAGCAGGTGTCATTCACCACCGCTGCACTCACAGTGTATTAATGTGTGAAAACACTTTTGTTTCACAGAACTCAGCACCTCAAACCATATCAGCTGAACTTCATCTGTCATAACAGAATACGCATATTCTGTATCATCAAGTAAACAGCTGACAGGAAACCACTTTAACCATGCGTGCACTGGTTCTTGTAATCAATAAATTAATGTGAACAAAAGTACATTTGTACTACATCACACCACCTTTGAAAAAGTCCCTTGTATATAAATCCAGGAGCTCGTGTGTAAGGACTCTGTGTACTGCACTAGACATCCCACTACAACTATCAATTCTTTCAGCTGTCAAGATTCAGCGGTCTTAGTGGTAACCTTTCTGAGAGATGTGCCCCTCCTGCACCTGGCATCATTGGCACCTTGATCTTACCGCAGTTCCATTTGTAACACAGTGAAATCCACCAATGTGGCCTGAATAACATCAAATTATCTGCATTGCCCCTTTGGTCAAACACACTGCACATCACCAGCTTTGTCCCACATGAGTGGGCATTGCTCACAGGCTTCCCACAGAACTACTATCCAAATACCTTTGAAATCATACTGAAACAAAAGGTAATGGGTAAGTACATTTCCCTTATTTACAATATATCAACAGTCATTCATTAAAAGTCACATTCTCTTATAAATATTGGGAATGTGTATCCAACCTCTGGCAAGGTTCTTTGTCCCCTATTTGAGTTGTAATAATTATGAGTGGACAAAAATTTGGCAGATGGAGTACAATGTGAAAAAATGTGAGGTTGTCCACTTTGGCAGGAAGAATAGAAAAGCAGAATATTATTTAAATGGAGAAAGACTGCAGAATACTGTTGTACAGAGGGATCTGGGTGTCCTCGTACATGAATCATAAAAAGTTAGCATGCAGGTACAGCAAATAATTAGGAAGGCAAGTGGAATGTTGGCCTTTATTGCAAGGGGAGTGGAGTATAAAAGTAGGGAAGTCTTGCTACAACTGTACAGGGCGTTGGTGAGACTGCACCTTGAGTACTGCATATAGTTTTGGTCTCCTTACTTATGGAGGGATATACTTGCATTGGAAGCAGTTCAGAGAAGGTTCACTAGGCTGATTCCGAGATGAGGAAAGTTTGAACAGTTTGGGTCTATACACATGGAGTTTAGAAGAATGAGAAGTGATCTTATTGAAACATATAGGATTCTGAGGAGGCCTGACAGGGTAGATGCTGAGAGGATGTTTCCCCTTGTGGGGGAATCTAGAACTAGGGGGCACAGTTTCAGAATAAGGGGTCTCCCTTTTAAGATGGAAACAAGGAGGAATTTCTTCTCTCAAAGGGTGGTTAACTTTTGGAATTCTCTACCCCAGGGAGCAGTGGAGGCTGGGTCATTGAACATATTGAAGGCTGAGTTAGACAGAATTTTGATCTGCAAGGGAGTCAAGAGTTTTGGGGAACCAGCAAGAAAGTGGAGTTAAGACCACAATCAGCCATGATCTTATTGAATGGTGGAGCAGTCATGAGGGACTGCATCACTCCTATTTCTAATGTTCTTATGTGCTTAATTGGACCTGATTGTTTCTTCCGTGCTGTCATGAAAGATACTACTGCCTGGATTTTCCTGCACTGTTCCACCCCAAATTGCGCAGGTTAGCAGTATGAATAGTGGGGAATATTGGGTGGTGAGGCCCATCATTGCCTTCTTGCATCATCCCGTCCCAGCCAATTTCATCACTGACCACCCCCCCTTCCCTGCCCCACTACATGTCAATGCAGTAAAGACCTGCTCTCCCTTCAAAAATCACCTTGATGGCTTTGCAACCGAAGGCCTCAAATGAAATACACCGTCCAGTCTTCAGAGCCCTTTGGCCCCTTCTGGTGCTGCAACCGCAGTGGTCCCGCTGCTGCACCACCTAAATCTTCCTGGCGACCACTGCAGGTTCTCACCTGCTGGTGGAAGTTCACTGGGAGCCCGCCATGAATACATAAGGGAAAGCAAGGAAACTGGGTTAGGGTCATGGCAGGGTTGGATGGCAGGTGAGACAAGACAGGGTTGGATGGCAGGTGCGACAAGACAAGGTTGGATGGCAGGTGAGAGTCCCAGCCTGATGCTGTATGCCGAGGAAAATGAAACCCCAACCCTGCAAGTCAGTTGTCATTGAACACTTCTACATTTCACTGCAGGAATGCATGAAAATACTTCTATTTCACAGAAATCAAAATTCACCCCCATGATGGATTAACTGACATTCAGCTGCTATACCGTAATGTGCACTTTCAGTTCCTTCCAATAAACAGCTGAGAGGAAACCACAATTAATGCTGTGTGTACTGTTTCTAGTAATAAGAGTTTCAAATCAGTCATCAAGTGCAAGCAGAAAAAACTGTTTTTGTCACA
Source organism: Heterodontus francisci (assembly GCF_036365525.1). Taxonomy (NCBI): domain Eukaryota; kingdom Metazoa; phylum Chordata; class Chondrichthyes; order Heterodontiformes; family Heterodontidae; genus Heterodontus; species Heterodontus francisci. Next base: position 67,949,783 of record NC_090389.1, read on the forward strand.
GGCATACTTCACTTGAACCTTCAATGACTCTACTTTGTTGCTGAATGCTGTTCATCCTTTCAACAAGATGCACGCTGCTATTTTGATTTCCAGTCACATTCAGCTTCCATTTTGTTTAACCCTCCCTCATTCCCCAAAAAGGCAACAGTTTTTTTCCATTCAGAATACCCCTCTATCATGTTTCTTGGAGGAAGAAGAGGAGAATAATCATCAGGAAGGAAAGGGTGCATATTTATCAGGCAGCACAAGAGAGAGCTGGCTCCACCTTTGCATCCACAGCTTTCCAATCTGCATTGCCAGCAAGTAAGGACCTTCCTCCCTATCACCTACTTGGAAAATGATCCCCAAACAGTCAACTCTAAAGATCTGGAAATATCCAAAATGTCAAAGAATCAACATTTCTCGGGCACGACCCCAGACTCACCTGGAAAATAAAGCATAGTTCATGATATAAGCAATTCTAAAATTGCTACTACGCTTTACCAGATGAGCGATGATGCACTGAATGGTCTTCTTTGTCTGTACTTATCTTTTGAAATCCAAGGTGTACCATTAAGTATTAGTTCACACCATCATTTTCTCAGTAGAATATTAACAGACACCTGAAGCTATTCATTTTCCAAGATGACCTTGGTGTGGTTCTGATGATTCTGTAATAATATGTTTCAAGAAAGCAGCAAAGAGTTTTTCTTAAAGGAGAAGTTCAGGGAAATTTTCTAAATGGCATAATATAGTGAGAGATGCACACGTGGAGCTGAGAGAAGCAACACTTACAATCCTGAGCTTAGCTGGGCTAGCAGTTGGATGTACTAAAATTGGCCTCAATACTTTGGGCATGGTGGGGGGCATGGAAAATAGATGCGTGAATGTCGAGTGAGGACAGTATCAAGATCGACTGTGATGGTATCCTTGAATAAGCTTGAGCAGAATATGTGAAGGTGAATGCTCTTCAAGACACAATCATCTAGTATGGTTGGAGGGATTTTGCAGAACATGTTCAGTGGGTGCCAGTATGAGAAATGTATAATCTTGAATTAATCTTCCTGCTGTTATGAATGCTGGACTTTGTAGTATGATTAAGTTTTTAAAAACTGATGTTTAATGTTGTGTAAGAAGGATTCGAAGGAGACAAGACAGTGATCTTGGTTACCATGCAAACAAGGAACCCAGATCAAAGACCCTTTTGAAAGTAGAGTGTAAGGTTGTGACACCTGAAGAACAATGGGTTTTGCTCTCCCAAACACTCATATCATAAACAGGGAACCAGGGGCTCTGAAGGCGCAAACTCAAGTTAAATTTTTAACACCTGGAAACAAAGGAAGCCCGTGGTGGTTCTGCTGTGGCCACACCTGTGGACTCTGCATATTGAAAAAGGCAAATGACTATTGACTTTTGAATCTGGATCATTTCAACAGGTTTTCAGAAATCTGGAGGCTGTACGGAAGACTGGAAGACACAAAGATCAGCAGCCTCAGAAGAGAGAGAGAGAGAGAAAACATCTGCTCTCAGAACACTGATACAATGAAAGGCTACTAAAACTTGAACCCAATTTGAAAGCTGAGATTTGCAGAAGGAAAAGATCAGCATGGTCACCAGAGAGCATCTTATTCATGGAAGTCCAGGTCAAAAGTGCTTGGAAGAAGTGAGCGAAGAGGACATTGACTTTGAGAAGAAAAGGGAGATTCAACCCATTGCAACTGGGAGGAGTTTGGGACTTTTAACTGCTAGGATATTTCTTCAATGACAACACAGTGCAACATATAAATGTGGTGTGGGGTTTTCAAGTGCTTTAATAAGTGTTTTTTTTAATTCGTTCGGGGATGTGGGTGTCGCTGGCTAGGCCAGCATTTATTGCCTAAGCCTAAATGTTACTTGCCACTTATCAGCCCGAGCCTGGATGTTGTCCAGGCTATTTAGTGTAGTAGCTACTTACAAAGTACTGTTTAGTTAATGTTGATTTTTAGTTTAGTTGTATAATAAAAATCTTAAACTTGAAATTTTGTTGTGTACTTCTTTAAATTGGTTTGGGGAGTTCATATCTGTGTTTTCACATTAACAGTCTCACTGAAGTCATAACACTGCATTTAGCGGCAGATGTTGGTATTTGGGTGTTGACTCCATACTTTTTGCCATTCTGCCTCCCTTAAAAGACAACACTTCACCTAAGTTCCTATTAGTCAAGAAGAAAAGTGGCATCTGTGCTGCTTCTGCCTGCTTCAAGCATGGCCCTTGCCAAATGCTATCTTGATGAGGGTGTTAGTGCGGAAGTATGCAGAGTTGGCAGATTGTGACGTCAGTCGGTGTTGAACACTGATTTGAAGCCCAACCTGGCATTTTCAACCTCGCCGCTCTAGTTAACATCTCAAACATGCACAGCTAAACATGCTGTCAGCAGCACAAGTGCTGTTTGAAGTGATTATAATCCAACTTGCAGGTTAGTTGTTTATTACTTTCTGCAAGCTCTTGCTGAGTTTTTGGAAGTATTGGGTGTTTGGAGGAGTTCCTAAAAGTTGGTAAAGTCTGGAGGGAGTGATTCGGGACATTGGAGAAAGTGTTGGTTGCTACTGCAAGGCTGCTGAGTTTATCACTTGCTCCCTTTCATGGGACTATTGTGCAGTCCTCCTTAGGCTTCAGCATCAGATGGAGATGGAGCAGAGGCAGTAAAGAAAACAAGCTGCTCACTGAGGGAGGGGGAGGAGGGCTCTCAGCAGGAGGCCTTACCCACCTAGAGTCTTCAGGGAGCACTTCTCCTACCTGCACCTAAGCCAGGAGCAGTGTGTTTGGCAGTTGCACTTCACCAAGGAGGTACTACCTCTTGGAACCAGACCTGCAACCTCAGAGCAACAACAACAACTAGCATCCTTAACATAATAAAACATCCCAAGGCATTTCACGCAGTTATAAAACAAAATATGTCAGAGCGGGTGAGGATGATGCTGTCAGTGGCCATGAAGGTGCCAGTTGCCCTCAATTTCTTTCAGCTTAGAACAGGTGGCATAGCTAACATCTCGCAGTTCGCCATCCATCACAGCACCTGAGAGGTGATGGAGGCTCTGTATGCCAGGAGAGGAGATTCCATTTCTTTTCTTGCTCAGCAGAGAGGAGGAGGTGCATGCATGTGATTTTGCCAGGACAGCAGGCTTCTGCGAATGAATTGTTTTCCAGCATCCTTTGGGTTAATTAGTCTCACAGCCGCTGTCTCACTCTTCCCCTAACAACATAAATATCACTAGGATTAGAGGGAGGAGCCTTCAAGGAGATCATGATTCTCCTTGTGCTTTATCCTGTTTACTAGATTCACTAAGTCTTTTTGGAGTATTACTTTATACATTTCATTTGATTTGTTTATCATTCCTGTCACCTTGGATCAGTGCAGAATGTGCAGTCCAGTGATTGAGAACATTAATGCACCAACACACAGGTCATGGAATGGAAGGGAGCAGTTTGTACTGGAAATTTCCTCATGAACTGAAAGTCTGATCTTTATGGTGGTAATTTTAACCTCCCCACCTCCAGGACAGTCAGGACAGTATCAGAGTTGGGGAGGGCAGGGGGTGGGGAGGTTTTGGCAGTGTGAGGCAGTGGGGGATTAAATTGCTAAAAAAGGGGAATCCTGGCCACAACTATTCATGAACTCATTGTCCTCCATGATCTCCGCACAGCCTGCAATCACTTCCTCCCCCACAATTTCTTCCCATTCCGTAATCTGAAACCCACCCACCACAATCATTGGATCCACCCACACCCCAGGATCTCTCCCTCTCTCCTTCTGCTGTGCTCTGAAGCCCCCCTTCCACCAACTCCTGCATTCTCGCTAGCCCAGAAATAGAGTAAAATATTTCAAAAATGCTCCTGACATTAAATTTAGCTGGATCTCTGCATTCTCAGGATTTCAAGTCTTTCCCGGCTGCTGACCGGAACCCCTAATCTCTCCCTGTCTCCCTGTAAATATTGGGGCCTATCGTGAGACTGTCAGGAATAAACCAAGTGGTAGGCAGACACTTCTCTCAAAGAGAAGGGGGAAAACTCTGAGGGAAAGCCATGCAGCTTGCTTTCATGCATTTCATAAAGCCAGACATATGGTCCAGGCTAGAGAGAAAATCATCTGTCTGCCTTTTTTTCTGGAGGACAATGCAAAATCTAGACAGGAGGCAGAAAAAGAAAGGGAGAAATAATTATAGAAAGAGTAATTGGTCAGGGCCACAGCTAGTGCGTCAAGATTCACTGATGATGCAAACGTGGCTGCATTCTCCACAGCAAACGTAACCAATCACAATTTTGGTTCTTAGCTGTTATACTTCAGCATCATATTCATGTTTAAGCAAACTAATTTTATAATTAATATCCTTGTTAAACATGTAACACGGTTTTGCATTCAGTTTTCCCTTAGTGACCTTACAAGCATTCAAACCTCCCTCTAGAAAAAGGTTACAGCCCTGGTGCAGCTGTAGGTTTTGGTACTGTCCAATTTAAAGCTGATGAGTTCTGATTTATAATCTTGAGCAAGTAGCCAGGGTTATTCTGCTCCATTTAGTGAGGCAAATAAAAGTAGAATTCACATGACTAGTTCTGCCAAACTTCATGTCTGTTTGGAACAAAATGTTCTGAAATCTTTCAGATGTTCCGATTCTCCCTAGGTTCGAAAATGTCCTAGTCCTTGAACTCAATTTCAGATTAACGCAGAGCGCCAAGACTGTAAAATGAATGTTTGTAATATTAGTGTGCAAACTAAACACATTTCTATGAAATTCCACTATCTGATACTATAATGGAGATGTTACCTTCTCAAAACAAAAACACCAAGTGTATAAGTGAGTATTGGGAAAGCTTTAATAACCCCACCCAATATCAGTGGAAGGTTTTCATGAGAGGGTGAAAGGTGTGTCGTGCTTGAAAAGGGTTACCTAGCCCAGCAGTGTCAGTAGCTTGGTCAGAGGAGGAGAGGAGACAGAACGGATAAAGTTGGAAAGGACACAAAAAACAGAAATTGAGATTTTTTGCATTTTTAATTGGCTACAGATTCCCAAGAGTCCCAGGCTTTCAATTTGTTTTTTGCTTCATTTTATAATTCAGCTTTGAAATTCATGGAAATGAAAAATGACTTGCCCTTGATAATGTTTGCAGATATCAGATTGACTCCCTCAACCTCTTCCCTCATTCACACACGCTGATAAACTCTGCAAATCATTGCGTGCTAACAACCCTGGCTGGCTGAAGGCCACCTTAAACATTCGACACCAGACATAGTGGCTGCTGATAAAATCAAAGTTCAGTCATTCAACTTTAGAAACCAGCAAGAAATCTTCGAGGGGCAGTTCAGATAAAAGTTATTTTGACTTTGTCCAGGATGTCACTCCCGGAAAAGCCGATATGTGTAACCTGCTATCCTAGACAAGCTGAAAAAGTTACTTTTATATTTTATAAATAAAATGACATGCTGAAGGTCTGTAATATTGTCTGTAATACTGGGATTTGTGTTGACTTTTGTATTACATTACAACCCTAAGTAAATCAAACAGCTTTTGTACTGTGGTGTTTTCGTTCAAGGTGCAATGCACTGTTTCATTGTACGTTATGTAAATGTAACATTTGGCAACATTTATCTTGCTGTACCAGGCTGGATGAATAAGCAGTTTTCTGTTGGTTAAAGATAAATCTTCTAACTGCTCCATTGGTTAAGAAACTACTCTAAAAACAAAATGTAGAAGCTGTTCATTTAGTAAATGCACTGGTAGGGAACTGAGTCGTACCAACTTGGGAAGTTCCCAGGTTCAATCTCTAACTGCTCTAAGTTGGTTAATCTTAGCTAAGGTGGTGGTAGTATCTTCAGGAGAGAAAAGGAGAAACCTGAAAAAATAGGAGGGGAAAAACACAGGCTGCAAATTTCAGCTGCTTGACGCTGCTGGTACTGGCTGGCACTACAAAGCCCAAAACTTCAAAAATGTTGGCCAGATCACTTCCAGCCACATCCATTACAGCCCTAGGCCAAATTGGAGCCAGACACCTCCATGCTCCTTGTCAGTGACAACAGGCTCTGTGGAAGTGCTGTCAATGCACCAAGCATCTCGGTGTGCATGCCCATCAATGTTTTCCTGTACACCGCCCCACTGACGTCCTCATCAGACTCCTCTGCAGCAGAATTTACATGCGACCTCACCCTCCAGAGAGCTGGCGCATGAACTATCCTTTTCCCCTTGAATGGTTGCAGTCCGTTCACACCCAGTGACTCAGCAGTTGACCCCGACTCTACTACACTAACTTCTAATTACCGTGCAATGCCAGCATCTGAGCTGATGGCTGCGATTGTCAAATCAAGTGGATGTACTTCTTCATCAGAGGCCTGCAGTTGCTCTTACCCATTCTCACGAGGCTACAGTGGCTGGCCAGGAGGCAAATCTTGGATATCTGAAAGTAAAAGTGCAGAAGAGCAGGGTTGGAGGTGAGGAAGTGGGGAGGGATGGAAAAGCAAAATGTACCATGGTCACACCATCTGTATCTTGCACTTCATGCCAGATAGCAGGATGAGGGTGTTGTGAGATTTGAGAATGGGAATAAAGCAGGAACATACCATCATCCTAAATGCTGTCAGCGATGCCGGATGCAACAGCCTCTTTCACTGCCAGCCCTTTAATGTGGAGCATTCAAACAGCCCAAGAGATGCTGACGTGCCTGTCCCCGCCGGTTCTCTGATGCACCTTGTGTTATGTGTGATCTTGCCTGGCAAGAGAGAGGGAAAAATGTCACTGAGTGCATTGCAACATGTTTGCCAGCCATAGATGAATAGCTGAAATGTATGTGGAAGCTGCAAGAGGTAGGTATGAGGCTGGTAGCATTGGTAAGCATGTGAGGGTGAGGTGGGCATTTGAATGTTAGGCCTGAGCTCTGACTGCTAATGAGTGAGTGATGGGGCTTGCATTGAGCAGCATGGGAGGTTGGTGGTGCGATGAGTAGGATCTATCACTGAAGTTTAGCACTCATTTGAGGTCATTTAACTTTTTGCAGCGCTGCAGTTAGATCCTTGGAGCCACACGCCAGGAATTCATCTGCCCAGCCAACTGCTCTCATTCTCTTCACATGATAAAGTCCCTACAGGAGGTTGGTTAGCAAAATGAAAGCACATGTGATAGGAGGTAATATACTGGCATGGATTAAGGATTGGTTAACAGGCAGAAAGCAGAGTATGAATAAACGGGTCATTCTCAGGTTGGCAGGCTGTGACTAGTGGGGTACCACAGGGATCAGTGCTTGGGCCCCAGTTGTTTGAAATATATATCAATGATTTGGATGTGGGGACCAAATGTAATATTTCCAAGTTTCTGGATGACACAAAACTAGGTGGGAATGTGTGTTGTGAGAAAGATGCAAAGAGGCTTCAAGGGGATTTGGACAGGCTAAGTGAATGGGCAAGAACGTGGCAGATGGAATATAATGTGGAAAAATGTAAGGTTATCCACTTTGGTAGGAGGAATAGATGTGCAGAGTATTTCTTAAATGGTAAGAGATTAGAAAATGTAGATGTGCAAAGGGACTTGGGTGTCCTCGTCAATAAGTTACTGAAAGCTAACATGCAGATGCAGCAAGCAATTAGGAAGGCTAATGGTATGTTAGCCTTTATCGCAAGAGGATTTGAGTACAGAAGAAGTGAAATTTTGCTTCAATTGTATAGAACCTTTGTTAGACTGCACCTAGAGTGGTGTGTGCAGTTTTGGTCCCTTTACCTTAGGAAAGATATTATTGCCATAGAGGGAGTTCAACGAAGGTTCACCAGACTTGTTCCTGGAATGGCAGGACTATCCTATGAAGAGAGAATGGGGAAACTGGGCCTGTATTTTCTAGTGTTTCGAAGAATGAGAGGTGATCTCATTGAAACCTACAAAATAGTTAAAGGGATAGACAAGGTAGATGCAGGTAAGATGTTTCCCTGGTTCCGATGAAGGGTCACTGACCCAAAACGTTAACTCTGCTTCTCTTTCCACAGATGCTGCCAGACCTGCTGAGTGATTCCAGCATTTCTTGTTTTTATTTAAGCAGAGATTGACTGGTTTCTAAATGCCAATAACATAAAGGGATAGAGCGATAGTGTGGAAAAAGGCATTGAAGTGGATGATCAGCCATGATCGTATTGAATGGCGGAGCAGGCTCGATGGGCTGAATGGCCTACTCCTGCTCCTATGTTACTATGTTCCTATGGTGAGTCATGAGGGCCTCTTGGCCCCCTATGGAAGCATCACCTCTTCCCTCCTTTCCACCTCCATCACTAAGGCCTCCAGCACTGCATCCAAGAACATGGGAGCCCGCTTTCTGGCCAGTTGCTCCATTACCAGTCTTTATCATTCCCTCAAAGTCTTCCTGAGACTGTTCCACCACCTGCTGTAGCCTGAGTGCACCTAGGGATAGGCTGCCTTTCTGAACTGCAGGCTATCTGTGCACTGTGCTAACCATACACAGGCCTGGGCCCTCTGTTGAGCATACACCCAGTCAGCATCACATTTCACGCTGGGCTATAACTTACAATCACATTGATGAGCAGGCAACATGAAGTTTGCGTACTGCCTGCATCAATGGGATTAGGCATGTAGAAATCGTGCATCGCGGTCCTAATGGGCCTAATCGAATTTTGTCCCCACAAATTCAGGTTGAGGTTTAATTTAGTGGTGGCGAACCAGCCATTTTAACATCCTACACAAGGTTGATGTAGAATTCTTAAAGTTATGCCCAGGATTACCCCTTTGCACTTTAGTTAATCCACTGCTTTCCAGATTAAATTAATTCCAAAGCCTGGCTTCTTTAAGAACATGAGAAAAGTCAAGGGTGAGCAAGGACCCTTTGACCGAGTTAATTCTTTTACCTTTCCCTCCTTTAAGACTGCCGTGAAACTTTTTCTAAGTAGTTATGACAGTCCCAGATAAATCATTTAGGATAGCATCTTCATTTTGGTTTTAAAGTTGTTTGTTAGCTAATAGGTTTGCAAGAAGATTTGTCTTTCAAAGAATTAAAACCACCAGGTCACCAAGCCTAGTGTAGCAAGATAAACTTTTGCAAATGTAGCATTTACACAACATGCAATGAAACATGTATTTCACCATTTACCCGAAATTCTACAGTAGAAACCTATTCAACTCACCTTAGCTTGTAATGTAATGGAAGCATGCATGTAAGGACCATTGACTGATTCTCTATCTTTGTTATTTAGAATGTACTGTCCTATTTATTAAAGAAACATCTTTCTCTGATAGGCATGTCATTATCCTAGAGGTAGAAATAGACATAAAGTTATATGAATTATGCCGTGATTACATCAGGATTACCTTTGTCAAATATTACAATAATTTGTGAAGTGTTTCCAACTACCCAGCCTGGAACTCCCTTCCTAACAGCACTGTTGATGTACCTACACCCCAAGAACTACAGCAGTTCAAGGCAGCAACTCACCACCAGCTTCTCAAGGGCTATTAGGGATGGGCTTTAAATGCTGGCCTAACCAGCGACACCCACATCCCACAAACAAATAAAAAAAAGTTTACTTAAGGAAATAAATTTTCAGAAAATATGGGCAGGATTTTCCTGCAGGTTTCTGGACCCCGCCATCAGGCTCAAATAGGGTTCAGAAGTCTGCACTATGTGTGAAACAGTCACTCACCTTTGATTTTCTCCAGAGTAGCCAAGTAATGGCTAGAGTGTGGGCTTGCCACTCAGTTAAGGATAGCAGGTGGACTCTCGGAGCCGGAGGGACAATCAGAGGCCTTCCAGTTTGAAAGCAGCAGCAAGGTGCCATGGCAGTTAAGTGAGGGAGAGGGCAGCCCAAAATGGAGGCACCCTGTCTCCAAATTTTTCAAAGTTAAAATTAAAAAATGGCCCTTTCAGCTGGGCCACCACTGTGGGGAGGGCCTCTAAGCCTGCCCGGAATGCTGAACCCCGATCTGCCACATACAGGCAGCTAAACTGTCCCACACTGCCTCTGGGAAAAGACTTCCTTCAATAGGCCTTAATAGGATCTTAATTATCTTAATTGGCTGCCTGCTGCTTGCGATTGGGTAGCCCTGCTGCCCCATCACCCCCTCATCCCACCTCCAGGAAAATGACCCAGGGGTGGGATGGAGCTGGGGGAGCTGGCTGGCAGCATGAATTTCCCTGCCCTATATTTTTCAGCTTGATTTTATATTCCTAAGTGTTTATTTAACTGAATTGTGGTTCTACTGTAAACATCTTGATTTTCTATAACAATTGTTGTTTGTTTTATAATTTCAGAATTTTAGTACAAATCAGACAAGAGTACCTGACCAGCCAAGGTCTCTTACTTCATGTGTAACAGAAAATATATAACAGTCCTTGCATTTTAAATTGTTTGTGTTGAAAGCTCATGGCCTCGTCTATCCCTATCACTGTAGCCTTCTCCAGTCCTACAACCATCCAAGTGCTCTGCGTTCCTCCAACTCTGGCCTCTTGTGAATCCTCCACTCTTTTTGCCCCACCATTGGTGGGCATGTCTTCAACTGTCTAGGTCCTAATCTCTGGAACTCCCTCCCTAAATTCTCCATCTCTTCACACCTCTCTTATCCTTTAAGGTCCTCTTTAAAATTCATCTATTTGATCAAGTTTTTAGTAGCCTGCCTTCATATCTCCTTCTTTGGCTCAGTGCCAATTTTTGGGTGATTACACTTCTGAGAAGAGACTTGGGATGTTTTTCTTATGTTAAAGTGCTTTAGAAATGAAGGATATTATTGTTATTATACAAACTATGAAAAATAATAAGTTAACTTTTAAGGAATAAATATAGGTTTATAGGCTGGGCAGCCTATAAATATGCACAGAAAAAAATAGAATTAGATAGTAGCAAAAGCTGGTACTGGAACTAGTATTGTATGCGATCAAATGTATAAATTATGTATAATTTACACAGGGGCATGTATATCATTTGTATAGAGGATTTAGATATAGCACAAAGCAGTATAACAGATGCAAAGAGGAATCTCAATTTATAATACGGGCAAGAGGCTCCACGAGCTGTCAGTTTTTATCCAATATACTTTATAAGTGTTTCATGATTAATTAGTTTTGCAAAAATTGTACTTTTTGAGATTTATCACTCAATTTTATATTTTTACTTACCAGAATTGTGGTTCTAATGTAAAGATTTTAATTTTCTATAACAATTGTTTTAAAAATTTATAATTTCAGACATTTAGTACAAATCAGACAGGAAAACATGGCCTGACAAAATCTCTTTTACCAGATGTATAACAGAAAATTAATAATAGTGTATGCATTTATTTAGCATATTATCATGTTCAAATATCTGAAACCATTTCACACAATTTGAAGTTCACTGGCTGCATCCTATGTTAATGGCATTTGGTGGTCATTTGATTGAAGGCAGTGCTGCATGATGGGAGTGATGGTCCTATTTTTAGCTCACTGCTAAAATAGGGTGTTATGCTGCTATGAAACATTTCATCAGATGGGTGCCTAGCAGTATTGACATTAAGCAGTTATACTAGGAATCAGTTGGCAATATAAAGTAAATGCGAATGTCCAAATTTATTATAGGTACAGGTTGCAGATCCCATTTCCAGGCTATTGGTCAGTGGGTAAAAACAACCCTTTCTAACTACTTCTGGCTGGGATATGAACGTTATTAGCAGAGTTAGACTTGTACACTGTGGATGCAATTGGATAACAAGCAGGAACCCCATCAGAACTCAAGTATAATGTAATATATTGATGTAGTAAGAACCTTACCTGACTTTTGTTCAATGCAACTTGTGCTTAATATTCACCGTTATGCTAGTGGGACTGTGCTGATTGCTTTATTATGACTTTAAAATATATTGCCGTTGGTTTGTCCTTGGATAGTGATGTGACTTTCATGTGGCTGTTGAAGTCTGGGATGCTTGTAATTTCACAATGAAGTCTTCTACAAAATTAGCTTCAGACAAAGTGCCACAGTTTTATATTTATTTTAACCCTTTTATATAATATAAAATTAGCATTTATATATCGCCTTATCTCATCTCCCAGGATATAACAAATTAATATGAGGTGTGATCTTGCTGTTTTGTAGACAAGCTCTCAGCCATTTTATACACAGCAACATCCCACAAGTGAATAACCTGATAATCTGATTTTGATGTTGGTGGCTTCTCTAATTTGAACAATGTTGTGGGATTTTTAACATTGGCTTAAATCGCTGGAACAAGCACTGGAACTTAGTTTAGCATCGCATCTAAAATATGACAATGCAGCACTTACTTAGTTTAGCACCCAGGAGTTAGCCAAGTTAATGTGCTCAGGTCCTGGAGTGAAGATTGAACCTGCAATCTCCTAATCAGAATGCCCCCAGCAGAGACAAGCTCATAAGGTACACAGTGACAGACACAACAACCATATTTGTGGTAATGGGGAAGGAAATCATTTTTAGACCAGTTATGCAGCAGTTTGCACCAATGAAAAACAGTTTCAACATCAACATAAACTGTAATATAATTCAGGTATGAAATCACCTGAAGAGCATTTAGGCAAAAGTATGAGGCTATCACCAGAAGACAGTCTCACATCACTTTGCTTTTTACACAACAGCGTAACTGCAAAGTTCAAGACATATTTACCTAGCGATAACTTAACTGGCAATATGATACCTTTGAAAGCAGCTCTGTGCATGCGTACACAGAACTGCAATTTCTCTGGCCAGAGTCTGACACAGCAGCTGACAGTATAACATAAACTTGCTGGTCAAAGTTTGATGTAGATAGGCAGTGGTGTCAGACAGTTAACAGTAACTTAACAGCACCTTTCGAGACTCCCATTGTTATTACAGGTACATCTAATGCAGAATTTATCTTGGTTTAAGGGCTATGTTACAAACTTCAAGTCAGCACTAGATATTCCCTTGGGTTCCGCATCACTGGTCTCTCTTGCAAGCAGATTCTGTGTCCCTTATGCTCAGGAGTTTATCGCTGATAGCTAATAGTTAGCCCTAGAATAGCGTAACCCAAGGGCTGCAGCAGTGGCAATCTTGATTAATTGAATGCCAAAGACTTGTGGGTTGAAATGTAAATTGGCCATTGTAAAAAATTGCCCCTAGAGTAGGTAGGTGGTAGGAGAATTGAGGGAAGGTGGGGATGTGCGAGGGAAAATTAGATTAATGTAGGATTAGTATAAATGGGTGGTTGATGGTTGGCACGGACTCGGTGGGCCGAAGGGCCTGTTTCGGTGCTGTATCTCTCTATGACTCTATGAATTGGATACTATATTCCTGCAGGTGGTGTCTTGTGGGCTTCCTTAATCTCCCAAAAGGCAATTGCTGGACACTTTGGTGTGAGATGATGCCAAATGTAAATCCTGGTCTATTTTTCAAATAACAGGTTAATGCACGGAGTAACAATTGCAATGAATTGCAATTTATTTTGTAATATTCCTTGTAACATAGAAAATAAGAAAACATGGTGCACATTTCCTGTTAGTGGGCTAAATGTAACTTTTCTGACTAGGCTTATCTCAGAATCCAATCAGCACTAAGATTATGAAAAGCATTCCCACTCCCTTTGTCTGCCTCACTAACCAGATCTACCAGAGTCACTCTTTTGTGTTTGTATATCCTTTCTCATCTTTCCCAAATGTTATGTGTTATGGATTTAACCTTTCGTAAGCTGAATTTAACTTAATATCATCATCTTAATATATATCACACTGAAATCGTTCCATGGGCAAATAATCAGAAATACTGAAACTTGACAACTTCAGTTGCCCTCCAAGTCACACATCATCCTGACATGGAAACTATATCACCGTTCCTTCACTGTTGCTGGCTCAAATTCCTGGAACTCCCTCCCTAACAGCACTGTGGGTGTAGCTTACCCACATGGACTGCAGTGTGTCAAGAACGCTGCTCACTGCCGCCTTTTCTAGGGCATTTAGTGATTGGTAATAAATGCTGGCCTTGCCAGCAACACCCACATCCCATGAATGAATTAAAAAAACATAGCATCAGTCCTCCCAACCCCATTAATTGCTGATATCCAGAAAGATTGCCCCTGTACCAACAATAAGGCAAAACAGACTCTTGCAGGTGAAGATACAATATTTTATTTTAAGAATTTACCCACCACTTGTTATGATATGTAGTATGTGTTACGACCAAGTGAGAAGGGGGTCTCAGGCTCCCCTTTCACCCCTTCTCTGGTTTGAGCGCAACAGTGTTATTCTTTTAACACAGTGATTTAGCTTACCACCTCAGTGAGCACTTGCTCACTGTTCCTCTAATTATAATTGTAAATGAGCCAATCAGACAGGTTTTCTTGAGTTTGAACAAGAGAGTTTATTAACCTTATCACTCTAAACCGGTTAAAATTACTAAAATACACAATACATCCACGCCGACATTCATACGAGAGGCACACACACAAAATGGATACAGAGGGGGTAAAAGAGTTGGGAGGTTGAAGTAAAGTTCGTAATAAATGGAATTTGAATACTGAGTTTCAGTGTCCTCTGTTGAAGTTAAAGTCTTGAAGTCCTCACTGGGCCATGTGCACAATTTGGGCTTGCTTCTCTGGATCCAGAGGCCGAAGAGAGGGTTTATCTGCCCTCTTGGTTGTTGCGTGTGAGGGTCTGTAGATTTGAGGTTTAGCTGCAGCCGAGGCTCCCCTGGTACTTTGCTGGAGAGGGAGACAGGAGAGATGTTCCGTCATGGAGTTCAGTTACTGTCTTTCTGAGGCACAATCCACTCTCTCAGAATTAAACGGGCAACATGTCATGAGACCACCCCTGATTGAAACAGAAGTTTCTGGAAGGTTTTTTTGAAATTCAAAGTTCTTCAGACATACTTGGTGGGGGGATTTGGTTCTTTCAAAGTCAATGGGTATTGGTGGCTTTTGATGACCAATATTGACAAAAACCATTCTAGGTAATTGAATCAGAACGCACCTCTATTGTTCTGGCTGGACTGGATAATTACCTCTGTCTCCCAGCAGGCCTTTGGCTTCTCATATCCAAATTGTGTGTGGCCCTCTTTAGCTGTTCTGTTCTGCTTTTTAAATGTTATTTGTAATAATGTCCAGTAAAAAGTCTCAGGTAACATTCCATACGACAAAATTAATATTTCCCATTTGGCATGTGGGATTTCCATCACATATGTTGCACAAAAACATTTCTACCCAACTCATTCAGGTCAAACTATTCCACTCTCACACATTCCAAAAAGATAAAATAGAGGATGGGGGAAAGAGAAAGAGAGAGCGAGAAAGGGATATGGGGCTGAATTTTGTTCTGGTGACAAGGGTCCCAGCACGAGCTGGAAGGTCGGGGGAGACCCTGCCTCGACCCTCCATTGGACTCCCATTGCAATTCCATGACAGACAGGCATTTAACTGCCCACCGTCGGGGTTTCGATCCCTTTAAGGGACGAGCTCCCACCTCCAAGAGCTGCTGGCCAATCAGAAGATCAGGAGCTCTGCAGTACCGGCAGCACTACTGGGAGCAGTGACCACTGCCAGTACTGCAGGAGGTCCTGCAGTACCAAGGGCATGGAGACCCCCAGAGAGGTAAGTGTGGTTGGGGTTGCCGGGGCCAATCAGGCAGGTCCCGGTGACGGGGTGGGGTGGGGAGGGTGGTAAGGATGGGGGGAGGATCATCAGCCCATGCATGGTTTCTTTAGCGCTATCAAGACGGCCTATGGCCCAAATAATCAAGAGCCTACCCCATGGACAGCCGAGAACGGAGGAGAGCTCATCAAGGACTGAGAGGCAGTCAGTGCCCATTGGAGCGAACATTTCGAAGAGCTCCTCAACTGAGACTCTGTCTTTGACCCGAGTGTCCTTGACTCCATCCGTCAGTACATAATCCAGCTCAGGACCCAGCCCAGAATGAAGCCTCTGGAGCAGATGGAATCCCTGCCGAAATCCTAAAACACAGTTTAGATACATTTCTGGCACAATTGCATAACCTCATAGCCCTTTATCTGGGAAGAGGAAACATACTAAGGGATCTCAGGGATGCTGTAATCATGACCATATTCAAGAAAGATGATTAGTCTGATTGTGGTAATTACAGGGGAGTCAACCTACTGTCTGCAACAGGGAAGATCATTTCAAGGATTCTCCTGAACCGCCTCCTCCCAGTGGCCGAAGAGCTCCTCTCAGAGTTGCAATGTGGATTTTGCCCACTGAGAGGCACTACAGATATGATCTTCACCACACAGCAAATCCAGGAAAAATGCAGGGAACAGCATCAACTGCTGTGCATGACCTTTTTTGACCTCACGAAAGCCTTTAACTCCATCAATTGTGAGAGTTTATGAAGAATCTTCCTCAAATTTGGCTACCCTCAGAAATTTGTCACCATCCTTCGTAAACTACATGATGACATGTAAGTTTTGATCCTTACCAATGGGATCACTACAGACCTTATCTCAGTGAAGACTGTGGTCAAACAATGCTGTGTCATCACACCAACCTGCTTCTCCATCTTCCTCGCCACAATTTCGCACCTCACCTCCAGCAAGTTACCCACAGGAGTGAAGATAACCTGCAGGATGGGAAATTATTGAACCTTCATCGCCTCCACTCCAAAGCTAAAGTCATTCCAACCTCAGTCATTGAGCTTCAGTGCGCAGATGGCACTTGTGTATGTGTTTACTCGGAGACTGAGCTCCAAGTCATCATTGACTCCTTCATGGAAGCATATGAGAGGGCCTTACTTTAAATACCTGGAAAACTAAGGTCCTCTTCCACGACCCTCCTGCAGCACAACATTAACTGCAGTCAATCAAGATCCACGACGAGACCCTGGAAAACGTGGACCACTTTCCATATCTCAGGCGTCTCCTCTCAACGAAGACAATCATTGATGGCAAAATCTACCATCATCTCCAATTTGCCAGCTCAGCCTTTGGCCAACTGAGGAAAAGAATATTCAAGGACCAGGACCACAAACCATGGGCTACGGTTATGGTCTACCACTTAGCTGTTACCCCCTGCTCCTTTACGCTTCAGAGACTTGGGCAACCTATGGCAGGCACCTCAAGGCATTGGAAAAGTACCACCAATACTGTCTCCACAAAATCTTTCAAACTCATTGGCATTGAGCAGAGAGACCCTAATCGCCCAAAACCAGCTTTGCTGGTCGGGACACATCGTTCTCATGCCTGACACCAGGCTCCCGAAACAACTGCTCTATCCCAAATGTCGCCACGGCAAGAGACTCCCAAGAGGCAGAGGAAATGCTTTACGTTCTCAAGGCATCCCTGAAGACATCCAACATACCTGCAAATTCACGGGAATCCCTGTCCCACGACCGCCCAAAATGGAGAAGAAGCATTTGGGAAGGCAGCAAACACCTCGAGACTTCGGGAGCATATGATGGCCAAGTCCAGGCAATGGAAGGAGCACAAGAAACTCATTTACTCGATCCTTCAAACACCATCTTCGCCACATGTGGTAGAGTCTGCAGATCTCACATCAGACTTGTTAGCCATTTTGGAACACATTGAAGCAGAGAGGAAGCAAGTCATCCTCAATGCAGAGGGATTGCCTAAGAAGAAGACACAAAAACATTTCTACCAAAAATCAGTTTCAACTCATTCAGGTCAAACTACTCCACTCCCACACAGTCCAAGAGAATGAAATGGGGGATGGAGGAAAAACTAGAGAGAGAGAGAGAAAGATTCTGACACCTTCTTTTGCTTTTTAAATTATTTTCAATACTCTATAAATGATGATCTGTTAATATTAGAGTATCAGTTTTCTATTTCCATAACATTACTCTAAACCTTGGCACAAGCTCAGGACAAAGCAATTTCTACCACCATACAAAGTCTTGAATTTCCTTCCTCCTCCCTTGTTAATTATGGCAATGATACTCTGTTCAAATCAGCCAAGATCACAGCAATGAGGTAGTAGGGTGATAACAATGTACGTAATAGCTCTTTTATCGACAGACAAACCAGAAATGGACAGAATTCTAGGAAATTGTATAAAATAAGCAGGGATTCAAGGTGCTGACGTAGATCTTCTGAAAGTAGTATGAATTGGAGAAAAACATAACTCTAGGTCATTTGGATTGCCTAATTCCCCCAGTGTTGTGCTAGTACTATGAAGGAGTAGTGTCCCACTCACTCTTCGCGGTTTATCAGCAAGCAAAATCACCAATCAGGAACTACCACTGATTGTATAGATCCAAGCTATTCCACAATGGCAATAGTCTACTGTGCTTGGCCATCAACCTAAACTTAACAAAACATCAAGAAAAAATTAAGTGGAATAGACACAAAAGATTCTTTGGTGTGTGAATTGCAAATTGCATTTTATTTATTTTCTCTTTGTCCTGTGTTATTATTTCATGAAGACTGGGAGCAGCTAGCCACTCATAAAGATCTATACAAAGTATAGTAGTGTTAGACTTCCAGGAAACCTCAGCAACTGCCTCTGTACCAGAGACCATGAAATCACACTTGCACCCTTAGAATGATTGGAAACTTCCAGCTATGCATTGATCTGCAGGAAAATCAAATTTATCCTTGGGCAGTGAATTAATAAAAAAAATGGTCCACTCTGGCTCCCATTTCTTATGTTCTTGCTAAGGGGATTAAGGGATATGGGGATAGTGCAGTTAGGTGGAGTTGAGGTAGAAGATCAGGCATGATTGTATTGAATGGCGGAGGTGGCTTAAAGGGCCAAACAGCCTACTCCTGCTCCTATTTCTTATGTTCTTATGTTTTTTTTTAATTGTCTGTGTTATATTGGAAAGGATTTGTAAGAATGAGGAAACAATTTGATAGGAAAGAAACAAAAACATTAGTAAGCTATGTACGGTGTTACGCCCCATCAGGATGTTATTATCCGTAAACATAAATGTCAGGATGTTTGCCAGGCAAACCTAGGTTAACACTGAGAATTACACATTCACAGAAAGTAGCAGCATTTCTAAAGGGCAAGCTTTTCAGAAGCTGAAATAAAACATTGCCAGACCTCCTTAGCTTTGGAACAGACTACACTCTGGTGCAATAAACTGAAACTTTCAAAAAGGAATTAGACTAATTTCTGTTGAAGTAAAAAGTGGGAGCATGTGGATTTGAGTCAGGAAATGTGAAAAATGATCAGAGCAGGTTGTAAAATGGATCTGGAGAACAGAGAGTACAGGGTGATAGAGAACACCGAATGGCAGGCATGCTGGATGATGAAGAGTGCTAGATGGCAGAGATTGTTGGAAGACAGGGGGTTCTGGATGACAGAGGGCACTGTACAACAGACTGTTCTTAATGAGATAATTGTTTTTTTTTCACATTTTTGATATTGTGTCTGATGATTACTTTTGGTTTAAATGGACTGGAATTATTTTAATATTTTACTGTGGTATTTTATACATTACAAGGACCATAATTAGTGCTGGAGTCTGGTGGTTCCTCATGGTAGCTAAAGTGACACAGATGGTTGAGAGATTTTGAGTATTAAAGGAACAATATCCCTAAGTTAGGATTAATTTTGTCTTTTAAGGAGAAATTTAGTGTTATATCATTGTATTTTCTCAACTATATTTTAAGGTGTATAAAGTTCAAAAGCTTCACTGTAGAATTTCCCCTTAGCGGCATTGCAAATATAATTTAAGTACTGAGATCTGAGAGCCTCTTATGGTGTGAGAAAGACCTTAGTTCCTATTGCACAATAATGTTACTTCCTGAATATGGCCAATACCCAAACAGCTACAACACTGGCATCTACCCGACAATGTGGAAAATTGCCCAGGTATGTCTTATCCACAAAAGCAGCACAAATTCAATCCAGCCAATTATCGCCGCATCAGCCTCCTCTTGATCATTAGCGAAGTGATGGAAGGTGTCGTTGACAGTGCTATCAAGTGTCACTTACACAGCAATAACCTGCTCACTGGTGGTCAGTTTGGATTCAGCCAGGGCCACTCAACTCCTGACCTCATTACAGCCATGGTCCAAACATGGATAAAAGAGCTGAATTCAAGAGGTGAGGTGAAAGTGATTGCCCTTAACATCAAAGCAGCATTTGACCGAGTGTGGCATCAAGGAGCCCTGGCAAAATTGAAGTCAATGGGAATTGTGGGAAAACACTCCACTGGTTGGAGTCATACCGAGTGCACAAATGAAGATGGTTGTTGGAGGCCAATCATCTCAGTCCTTGGACATTGCTGCAGGAATTCCTCAGGTATTGTCCTCGGCCCAACCATCTACAGTTGCTTCATCAATGACCTTCTCTCCATCATAATGTCAGAGGTGGGGACGATGGTTAAGATTGCACAATGTTCAGAACGATTCACAACTCCTCAGATACTGATGCAGCCCATGTCCATAAACAATGAAACCTGGACAACATTCAGGCTTGGGCTGATAAGTGGCAAGTAACATTTGCACCACACAAGTACCAGGAAATTACCATCTCCAACAAGAGAGAATCTAACCATCTCCCTTGACATTCAACAGCATTACTTTTGCTGTATCCCCCTTCAACATCCTGGGGGTTACCATTGACCAGAAACTGAACTGGACCAGTCATATAAATACTGTGGCTACAAGAGCAGGTCAGAGGCTGGGAATTCTGTGGCAGGTAGCTCATCTCCTAACTCCCCAAAGCCTGTCTGCCATCTACAAGGCACAAGTCAGGAGTGTGATGGAATACTCTCCAATTGCCTGGATGACTGCAGCGCCAACAACACTTAAGAAGTTCAACACCATCCAGGACAAAGCAGCCCACTTGATCAGCACCCCATCCATCACCTTAAACATTCACTCCCTCTGCCACCAACACACAGTGCCCTCAGTGTGTACCATGTACAAGATGCACTGCAGCAACTCACCAAGGCTCCTTAGAAAGCACCTTCCAAACCCATGACCTCTACCGCCTAGAAGGACAAGGGCAGCAGATGCATGGGAACACCACCACCTGCAAGTTCCCCTCCAAGCCACACACCATCCTGACTTGGAACTATATCGCCGTTTCTTCACGGTCGCTGGGTCAAAATCCTGGAACTCCCTTCCTAACAGCATTGGGGGTGTACCTGCACCAGATGGACACAGAGGTTCAAGAAGGCAGCTCACCCCCATCTTCTCAAGGGCAATTAGGGATGGGCAACAAATGCTGGCCTTCACAAGCGACACCCACATCCCATGAAAGAATTAAAAAATACAAATGTGATCTGTCACAGAGGAAAATATATGACCTAACCAGAAGTTATACAGAAAATATCACACATGACATGTGATCCTATGGCCTTTGTTCATATTACCACCCCTAGGGCTACTTTGTTGAAGGAAAAATTTAAATCAAATTCCTCAACGCTAAACAGAGGCAATCAGCATAAATATGCAAACAAACAGAGGTAGACAGACAAAGAATGTTAAAAGTTTGATCCGTGTACTGTGCTTAGTTGGCTCATTTCAAGCAGGGTGGCAGTAGGGGCGCTATAATTAGGCTCAGCTTCCCTGGGTTCGGGAGGGGAAAGGTCAGCTAAGATTCCCACTCTTGATCGCTGGCTATACCTTTAAGAACTGATGCCTAAGGTAAGCTGTTATGCTTATCTCAAGTTTATGACAGTTGGATTGACCTTTGGCGGGGGTGGGGGTAACAGGACTTCTCTCTCCCTTTTCTCTTTGTTCTCTATCTCTCTGCTGTCCCCTGCTCCTAATCATCATCAGAGAGAAGAGCAATAGTTAGTTGGTCGATCTGAAGTTTGCACAATATCAAAACTGAATCATCATTCAATTTTAATCATCAACTTAGTCTTTACTCCAGCACTACCTATGGGCAGAAGTTAATGACTGAAAATAGACTATCATTATAGAAGCTAGAACCCACAATATATATTATATATATTTAGGAAATCAATGCAACTGTACAATTTGCCTAAACATTACTCTATGTTCACAGGTTTTGAATCATGTGGAGATGCTGTATTAACATCTGAAATGTAGCAGGTTTTATTGCAACAGCCTCAATGCTTCCCCATTGTGGTCAGGAGTAGTGCAAACCTAATTAAGGATCAACGTGTCTTGGAAATCTATAACCCAACAGTTGGCATTGGTCAGCTCCCTTCGATGACTCATCGTCAGCTGAACCCACTTCATTCAATTGATCATCAGAGACTTAAAAACCCCAGTCTAGCTCCTATCAGATAAACCAGTTCATCGCACTGATTTCAGATGCCAGGGCAAGACATCCACCAAAGAAGCTGCAAAGAGCAAACCAGGATGAGACAAAGCTGCATAATACCTGATGATAATAAATCAGTTAATACTCAAAGAAAACATTTAAATAGTGTTTCCCTCTTCACTCAAACATGGCAGCAATGTAACAAAATGACATTTATTCGATAGAATGTTCCTAAAATGTAATTTTTTTGTATTAAAATACATATCTGAGATATTTCCTCATAAAAGGAATCAGAATACATTTTTTAGTAACTGTTATAATTACGACACTAACATTACTCAGTGTTTTAAAATGATACACAAATTACTTCCAATGTATTTCTCAGGGGATGCCAGGAGAAGGTGAGATGCTGGCATTCAGCGATTGTTTTTAATCTTCCCTCCTTCTTCAATTTTTGAAAATGAACTTTGCACCACTCTTTCTCCCGCAACATCTATTCTGAGCTCCTTGTTGCTGAGAATGGCTGGCAGACTTCTCAAGCACCCAGGGAGATCGGAAATGGAGCTTCTGTCTATAGACGCTCACAGGTCAAATTACTCACCTCCTGGGCTACAAGTAGCAGCACAACAAGGATGAGGATTTTAAAAGTGAGGCATTGTCAGACCAGGAGCCAATGTAGGTCAGCAAGCCCAGGAGTGACTTTGTGCAAGTTAAGATAAGGACAACGGAATTTTGGATGAACTCAAGTTTATGTAGGAAGGAAGCTGGGAAGCTGACCAGGAGAGCTTTGGAATAGTCAAGTCTGGAGGGTAACAAAGGCATGGATGAGGATTTCAGCAGCAGATGAGCTAAGGCAGGGTCGGAATTGGGCGATGTTACAGAGCTAGAAGTAGGCAGTTTTGGTGATGGAGTGGATATGTGGTCAGAAATTCATCTTGGGGTCCAACACAACATCAAGGTGGCGATTGCTCTGGCTCAGCATCACACAGTTGCCAAGGAGAGGGATGGAAACAGTGGCAAGGGAATGGATTTTGTGGCAATAGCATTGGCCTTCTCAATATTTAGTTGGAGGAAATTTTTGCTCATCCAATATTGGATGTTGGAGAAGCTATGGGACAAAACAGAGACAGTGGAGGGGTCAAGAGAGGTGGTGGTGAGATCGAGCTGAATGTCATCAGCATACAGGTGGAACCTGATGTTGTGCTGTCAGATGATGTTGCTGAGGGCAGTATGTCGATGCAAAATAGAAGGGGACCAAGGATAGATCCTTGGGGAACCCCAGAGGTAATAATGCAGGTGTGGGAAGAGAGGTCATTGCGAGTCATTCTCTGGCTATGATTTGATAGGTAGGAATGGAACCAGCCAAGGCCAGTTCCACCCAGCTAGACGACAGAGGAGAGACTTTGGAGGAGGATGGTGGGGTCAATGGTGTTAAAGGCTGCAGATAGGTTGAGAAGGATGAGGAGGGATAGTTTACCATGATTACAGTCACATAGAATATCATTTGTAACTTTGATAAGGGCTATTTCAGTACTATAAAGGGAGTAGAAGCCTGATTGGAAGGAATCAAACATGAAGTTGAAGGAAAGATGGGCACAAATTTGGGAGGCAACAACACATCAAAAGACTTTGGAGAGGAAAGGGTGGTTGGAGATGGAGCAGTAGTTTACAAGGACAGAGGGGTCAAGGGTGTTTTTCTTAAGGAGAGAAGTGATGACAGCAGATTTAAAGGGGAGGGGCACAGTACCTGAAGAGAGGAAACTGTTAGCAACATCAGCTAACATGAGGGCCAGAAAGGGAAGTTGGGTGGTCAACAATTTGGTGGGAAGAAGGTCGAGGGAGCAGGAGGTGGGTCTAATACACAAGATGAGCTAGGAGAGCAGATGGCAAAAGATGGGATAGAATCTAGAGAAATATATAAGTTCAGGGCAAGGGCAGCGCGGAACATTAGGGAAAGTTTGGCTCGGTGAGCATGGGGAAGGGAGGGAAGCCACAGAGGCAGCTGAATGGATGAACGTGATCTTTGTCATAAAAAAAATCCATGAGCTCCTGGCACTTGTTGTTGCAGATGAGAGTGGAGGAGGCAATGGGGGATGGTTTAAGAAGACGGTTTGTGTCCGAGAAGCAAAGCATTCCCGGATGACCTTTGAACAGCGAGCAGTTGAATAGCAAGCTTGTAGAAAAGAGGGCTAAGTTACTTGTGTGGCTTGTCAACCAGCAAGTGGTAGATGTTGACAAACCAAGCTTGGAATGTAGGCTTTGACAGAACCAATTAGAAAAACATTTCCTCAGCATATGCTTTTTCAAAAGGATTCTTCTGCAAGCTTGAGAAGCTTAAGGAAGAGAAATCTTTTTCTTACCACCCTCATATACTTTGCCTTTTTATTTTTATTGTTCTTCTGTCACTTTAAACTGTGTTTATTGCTTATCGGAGGCATAGTCTTAAAATTAGAGCTTGGCAGCTGAAAGCACTGCCACCAAGCGTGGAGCAACTAAAATTTATGATGTGCAAGAGCGAGTATTAGAGGAGCACAGAGATCTCAGAGGGTTGTAGGACTGAAGGAGTTTACAAAGATAGGAAGGGAGCCATGGAAGGATTTGAAAACAAGGCCGAGAATGTTAAAATTGAGGCTTTGTCAGACCAGGAGCCAATGTAGATCAGTAAGCACAGGGGTGATGGGTGAATCAGACTTGATTCAGTATATGGGCACTGGAGTTTTGGATGAGCTCAGGTTTATGGGGGATGGAAGATAGGAGCCTGGCCGGAAGAGCACTAGAGAAAGAGGGAGAAGAAGAGTAAATGAGAGATACATGTGGGATTAGGTATGGGGATATTATATATTCATGACAGGCCCCTTGGATGGGATTCTGAGTATCAAGCAGTACTTCCTGAAAGGTCCGTCTGATGCTTCAGCATCAGAAGAGTTGGAAAGGAAGAGACACTTTTATAGGAATGATGAATTATTATTGGTAATTCTAAATACATCTTCCAAAGGCTTGCCAAATCTGATCTGCTCTAGAGATATTGCAAAATAATAAAATGTTTCAGGTGCCTTTGGATTAACGCAAGTATGACATTGTCGCCCACAAAGTATTTACTTCCTCATTGGGTGTGCACACAAGTAAAGGGTGAAATATTTTCTATATTCTAGAAATGATGTACTTTTCATATTCCTCTTCCATGGCATCACTCAAAATTTGGCTGAAAGAGGTGCAGACATAGGGGAATCAGTCAGGACCTGAGTCTCTGTCCCCCCAAAAACACCACCATTAGCCTGCATCTGATAGGGAAGAGGCAAGAAAGGAAAATTGAAGTCAAGGTTGTGAGGCAATGGTAGGCTGCTGTTTCCTGCTATATATGTCTCTATTCCACTCAATTTGGGGCAGGATGTTGGCAGAAAATGCAGGCCAAGAAGTCTTGGTGATGGATAGGATATGGAGTTTTTGCTCTCTGTCAAACAGGGAACCAGGGTCTAGTTCATCCTGATTGAGTGCTCGGGGAGAGGATTTGATCAGTGGCAAAGAAGCAGAGTTTATGGCAGGGACTGAAAATGGTGACAGTGGTTTTCCCAATGCTCAATGATGTTCAAATGAAAGAAGTTTTGACTTATCATTTAATTTTAACAGGTAGTTGTAGGAATCGGGAAGGCGATGAAGACATAGAGCTAGGTGTCATCAGCAGGCATATGGGAACAATGCCAATGGATGATATCACTAAGTAACATGCGGATGTGGAAGAGTATGGCGGGGAGGGGTGGCGGGGGGGCAAGGACTGAACCACGAAGGATTCTAGAGGTGACAGTGTATGGCAGGAGGAAAAGCCATTGCTGGAGATGCACTGGCTACATTTGGATAAATAGCTGAGGAACATCATGAAAGCAGTCCCAAACACCAGGGCAACAATGTGGCAAATCTGTCCAATCCTCCTACTCGATGATGATTTGTAGCTGTTTAAGTGTTACGTCTATCATTGACTAATACAAAACAGCAAACTGTGGCAGGTTAGTTTGAACAAAGTGCATCAAATTCTGTTACTATTTCATCAAAGTTCAAGAATTCATAACTATTTTGAAATATAAAGGGAAAAATGTTGCTGTGCAATTTCCACCAGTAACATCAAAAACTCCATTATTAACGAAGCTGAATTCATGGTATAACAGTACAATGGCCCCAGCACTGGGTATGGCTGAAGAAAATTGTACAGGGTCCCTGCTTGTGATTACTAACCAATAGCTCCTGCTGGAAACGCATCTGTCGACAGCAAGTGGAGATAGGATTGGGCATTGGCTGGAAATGTCCCCATTCCCCCACTCATAACCAAAAAATCGATGGAATTGAATCACACTGCTGACTCTCATTGTCCATGAATAATGGTTAGTGGAAGAAGATAGTACAGACTTGCCTGCTGCTCATGGAACCATACAACAGCGAGAGCAACGGCTTTGCGAGAGGACGAGAGAGAAAACAAATGAGGAAAAACACAAAAAAACTGAAAATCCAAAATGAAAATAGAAAAGGCTGGAAAAACACCAGTAACATACATTTATATAGCACCTATAAGGCAGTAGGCATTCCAAAGGTGCTTCACAGGAGTGATTATCAAAGAAAATTTGACACTGCGCAGAAGAGATGACCACAAATAAAAACAAGAAATGCTGGAATCACTCAGCAGGTCTGGCAGCATCTGTGGAAAGAGAAGCAGAGTTAACGTTTCGGGTCAGTGACCCTTCTTTATCAAAGCTTGGTCAAAGAGCATCTTATAGGAGGAGAGAGAGGGAGCGAGGTTGAGGGACGGAATTCCAGAGCTTAAGGTTTAGGCAGCTGAATGCAGAGCTGCTAATGTTGGAGCAATTAAAATAGTGAGGTGTGTTTTTTTTTATTCATTCATGGGATGTGGGTGTCACTGGCCAGGCCAGCATGTATTGCCCATCCTTAATTACCCTTGAGAAAGTGGTGGTGAGCTGCCTTCTTGAACCGCTGCAGTCCATGTGAGGTAGGTATACCCACAGTGCTGTTAGGAAGGGATTTTGACCCAGCGACAGTGACGGAAAGGCGATATAGTTCCGTCAGGATGGTGTGTGACTTGGAGGGGAAGTTGCAGGTGGTGGTGTTCCCATGCATCTGCTGCCCTTGTTCTTCTAGTTGGTAGAGGTTGTGGGTTTGGAAGGTGCTGTCTAAGGAGCCTTGGTGCATTGCTGCAGTGCATCTTGTAGATGGCACACACTGCTGCCACTGTGCGTCAGTGGTGGAGGGAGTGAATATTTGTAGATCGGGTGCCAATCAAGCGGGCTGCTTTGTCCTGGATGGTGTCGAGCTTCTTGAGTGTTGTTGGAGCTGCACCCATCCAGGCAAGTGGAGAGTATTCCATCACACTCCTGACTTGTGCTTTATAGATGGTGGACAGGCTTTGGGGAGTCAGGAGGTGAGTTACTCGCCGCAGGATTCCTAGCCTCTGACCTGCTCTTGTAGCCACGGTATTTATATGGCTACTCCAGTTCAATTTCTGGTCAATGGTAGCCCCGAGGATGTTGATGCCATTGAATGTCAAGGGGAGATGGTTAGATTCTCTCTTGTTGGAGATGGTCATTGTCTGGCACTTGTGTGGCGCAAATGTTAATTGCCACTTATCAGCCCAAACCTGGCTATTGTCCAGGCCTTGCTGCATTTCTACACGGACTGCTTCAGTATCTGAGGAGTCGCGAATGGTGCTGATCTTGTGCAATCATCAGTGAACATCCCCACTTCTGACCTTATGATTGAAGGAAGGTCATTGATGAAGCAGCTGAAGATGATTGGGCCTAGGACACTACCCTGAGGAACTTCTGCAGTGATGTCCTGGAGCGCAGATGATTGACCTCCAACAACCACAACCATCTTCCTTTGTGCTAGGTATGACTCCAACCAGTGGAGGGTTTTCCCCCTGATTCCCATTGACCTCAGTTTTGCTAGGGCTCCTTGATGCCAAATGCTGCCTTGATGTCAAGGGCAGTCACTCTTACCTCACCTCTTGAGTTCAGCTCTTTTGTCCATGTTTGAACCAAGGCTGTAATGTGGTCAGGAGCTGAGTGGCCCTGACGGAACCCAAACTGAGCTTCACTGAGCAGGTTATTGCTAAGCAAGTGCCGCTTGATGGCACTGTTGATGACACCTTCCATCACTTTGCTGATGATTGAGAGTAGGCTGATGGGGCGGTAATTGGCCGGGTTGGACTTGTCCTGCTTTTCGTGTACAGGACATACCTGGGCAATTTTCCACATTGCACGGTGGATGCCAGTGTTTTATCTGTACTGGAACAGCTAGGCTAGGGGTGCGGCAAGTTCTGGAGCACAGGTCTTCAGTACTATTGCTGGAATATTGTCAGGGACCATAGCGTTTGCAGTATCCAGTGCCTTCAGTCGTTCCTTGATATCACGCGGAGTGAATTGGCTGAAGACTGGCATCTATGATGCTGGGGACTTCAGGAGGAGGCCGAGATGGATCATCAACTCGGCACTTCTGGCTGAAGAATGTTGCAAATGCTTCAGCCCTATCTTTCGCACTGATGTGCTGGGCTCCCCCATCATTGAAGATGGGGATATTTGTGGAGCCACCTCCTCCAGTTAGTTGTTTAATTGTCCACCACCATTCACAACTGGATGTGGCAGGACTGTAGAGCTTAGATCTGATCCGTTGGTTATGGGATCGCTTAGCTCTGTCTATCGCATGCTGCTTACGCAGTTTGGCACGCAGATAGTCCTGTGTTGCAGCTTCACCAGGTTGACACCTCATTTTGAGGTATGCCTGGTGCTGCTCCTGGCATGCTCTCCTGCACTCTTCATTGAACCAGGGTTGGTCTCCTGGCTTAATGGTAATGGTAGAGTGGGGGATATGCCGGGCCATGAGGCTACAGATTGTGGTTGAGTACAATTCTGCTGCTGCTGATGGCCCACAGCGCCTCATGGCCCAGTTTTGCATTGCTAGATCTGTTCAAAATCTATCCCATTTAGCACGGTGGTAGTGCCACACAACATGAAGGAGGGTATCCTTGATGTGAAGGCGGGACTTCGTCTCCACAACGACTGTGCGGTGGTCACTCCTACCAATACTGTCATGGACAGATGCATGTGCGGCAGGTAGATTGGTGAGGATGAAGTCAAGTATGTTTTCCCCTCTTGTTGGTTCCATCACCACCTGACACCTACCCAGTCTAGCAGATATGTCCTTTAGTACTCGGCCAGCTCGGTCAGTAGTAGTGCTACTGAGCCACTCTTGGTGATAGACATTGAAGTCCCCCACCCAGAGTACATTCTGTGCCCTTGCCACCCTCAGTGCTTCCTCCAAGTGCTGTTCAACATGGAGGAGTACTGACTCATCAGCTGATGGAGGGCGGTAGGTGATAATCAGCAGGAGGTTTCCTTGTCCATGTTTGACCTGAGGCCATGAGACTTCATGGGGTTCAGAGTCAATGTTGTCTCCCAGGGCAACTCCCAGGGCAACTCCCTCCCTACTGTATATCACTGTGTCGCCACCTCTGCTCGGTCTGTCCTGCCGGTGGGACAGGACATACCTAGGGATGGTGATGGCAGAGTCTGGGACATTGTCTGTCAGGTATGATTCCGTGAGTATGACTATGTCAGGCTGTTGCTTGACTAGTCTGTGGAACAGCTCTCCCAACTTTGACACAAGCCCCCAGATGTTAGTAAGGAGGACTTTGCAGGGTCGACAGGGCTGGGTTTGCCATTGTCGTTTCCGGTGCCTAGGTTGATGCCGGGTGGTCTGTCTGGTTTCATTCCTTTTTATTGACTTCGTAGTGGTTAGATACAACTGAGTGGCTTGCTAGGCCATTTCAGAGGGCATGTAAGAGTCAACCACATTGCTGTGGGTCTGCAGTCACATGTAGGCCAGACCAGGTAAGGACAGCAGATTTCCTTCCCTAAAGGACATTAGTGAACCAGATGGGTTTTTACAACAATCGACAATGGTTTTATGGCCATCATTAGACTAGCTTTTTCATTCCAGATTTATTAATTAAATTCAAATTCCACCTTCTGCTGTGGTTGGATTTGCACCCATGTCGCCAGAGCAGTAGCCTGGGTCTCTGGGTTACTAGTCCAGTGACAATACCACTACACCACCGCCTCCCTTATTATTTAATAGTGAGGCCAGTATTGGAGGAATGCAGAGATTTCAGAGGTTTGTAGAACTGAAGGAGGTTACAAAGATAGGGAGGGGTGAGACCGTGGAGGAATTTGAGAACAAGGATAAGAATTTTAAAGTCAAGGTGTTGGCCATCTTAGTCAAAGCTTTGACCTTTCTGTTATATATGCTGATTCATGCATTTCCAGCATTCTCTGTTTTCATTTAATGATACTGAATCTTTGTACTCAAAGACAGATTTCTGCTGAAACAGGAAGTAACATCAAGAATGAAACAATCTTTGAACAGTCCCCACATTCTTTTTATGAGTTACTTTCGATAAGGACTCCAAATAATTTTGCTGCATTTTTAAGTAATCTGGCTGTATTTTGTTTGAGTTCTTTCATCTTTGCCTGGGTTTGTTTCTCACAGAATCTCACATCAATTACTTTTGCCCTCTGGCTGCTCTCACTTGTTCGGGATCTTTATGTGCATCCCACGGTGTCTTTTTTGCTTTCAATGTTTCAATTGCACAACAGTAACAGGTGTAGCCTGAATAGCTGAGTGAAGGACACAAATGGCCACAGTTATAGTGCCAACGCACATCACTGTCGAGCTGGGAGAGTCAGAGCTCTATGCATTTGTCAAACTTGTATTGTATACTCAAAAATGAGCTACCGGCCTCACTTTGCCACTTTCATATATAGTGACTGAGAGGAGTTAATGGGCTAGTTAATTTTTTATTCTTATGCAATAGAAACAAATGGAATAGCTGGAAGGCAGTTTTTTTTCCCGAATCATTGACCTCCCCCAAAAAATCCATAGGATAGACAAACAAGGGTGAGAGGCTGGTCACATAATTTAAATAAACTGGGCTCCTCCTACACCACTCGCTTTACATCATGGACAGCTACCCTCCAGAGGGGAGAGATTATAAAATACACTGGAAGGCACCACATGTGGAGCTGCCTGTTAACCCATCTCCTCCCCCATCACAGAATGTGCCTGCATTGGTCCCCGTGGAGAAAAGATTCTTCAGATCTTTCGGGATCCAAGCCATTACCCACCCTCTCAGGTGGATGCTTTATATCAAAGAGCAGAGACGTTTTTCCCAGTGACCTGGCCAATATTTATCCTTCAATGAACATCACAGAAACAGGTGATCTGGCCATTATCACATTGCTGTCTGTGGGATCTTGCTGTGTGAAAATTGGCTGCTGCATTTCCTACATCGCAACACTTCAAAAGTACTTGGTTAGCTGTAAGGCGCTTTGGGACATCCTGAGGTCATGAAAGGTGCTATAGAAATGCGAGTTTTTCTTTCTTTCTGGATCATTAGTCCAAGCTTCTGGATCACTAGTTCAGTCACATAGCCACTATGCCACTGTTCCACTAAGCAGCATGTCACCCAGTCTAGTGACTGTGGCCCCTCAGAGGGCTGCACGCTCACAGCAGCTAAAGAGCAGCTGATGGCACAAGTGTTCAGCCCATGGTAAATTCTACCTGTGTTAACTCCCCTGCCAACCTGGTCAAATGCTCCGAATCACTGCGGACTGGGGCTGTGAACTCAAGGAGCAAGAATATTGTTGCAAAATAACGAAGCAAACAATAAATCTTTTATTCGGTGAAAAACTGCAATTACAGTCAGTAAACAGTAGCAAGTGAAAGAATGTTCAAAAAACAGCTCTAAATACTTATCCCACAAGCAACATCTGAGAAACATTTTATTTAATGGGAAACGACAGACAGATTCAAGACCTGTAGACACTGATGGTGGGGTGCACACTTCACCACAGAAAGCAGATGACCTATTAAAGTTCAGACATTGAAACGTTGTCAAAGGAATTGGCATGAAGCATTGTAATCAAGAGGCCAGCATTGGGGAGACAGTGGTGAGGTAATTAGGTAACACGTTTTGCAAAGAATTTACAACTGTGCAGCAAACTTCCTGTGACAATGCTTTAAAAGATTTGTTTAACAGTAAAAAGGCAAAATATCACACCACTGCTTTAACTAAGAACAATGTAGAACTGCCTGCAGTTCTGTG
Organism: Heterodontus francisci; assembly: GCF_036365525.1. NCBI lineage: Eukaryota > Metazoa > Chordata > Chondrichthyes > Heterodontiformes > Heterodontidae > Heterodontus > Heterodontus francisci. The sequence continues at coordinate 67,982,054 of NC_090389.1, forward strand.
CATAAGGTATCCCTGAGGATGATAAGGAGCAAGAGAAGGTGGGCTCTGCAGGTGGGCAGACACCTATCCCCAGGGACCCTGCGCTTTTCACCCAGGTTTAGAAGAGCTGGGTTCTCGGTTCTGAGTTTGCCTTCTTGGCTGATATCAGGAAGCTGGAAAGTGTGGGGTTGGATGGTGGAAGGGGCCCAATATGGTAATGAGGGACATGGGGCAGAGGTGTCCCTCAACTCCTGGCAGCTGCTTTCTGTGATTAGCCTCCTGCTGACTGCAGCTGCTCCTGAGCAATCAGATCTTGCCTGGCTTGTGACACAGAGGGCTGAACTTTACCAATGCTTTTGGAATGGGCTGGAAAGTGGGAAGGCTGGCAAAACGGTGCGGGAAGGCGTTGGGCAGCATGCCTGATGACTTCCTACCACCATGCCACTTTGCTAGTTGCAGGAAAGCTGGTAGATGGTGAGCTGCCTGGAGCCCAATTGAGCCACGTAAGTGGGCAGCTAAGGGCCTCTTCCCACCTCCACTAGTATTTTACCAGTGGCTGGGCGGTCCTCCACTGCATGAGGAGACCACCAAGTAAACCCTGGTGATCTCCCAGTGGGCTCCAAGGAGAGGGGTGCCCTCATCTTTGGGCACTCTTTGGCCCAGGGAGGACCGCACCCCCCCCCTCCCCCCCACCCTGGCGGCAATGGTTGCCCCTTCGGCAATGCACTGCCTGCCCTCAGCAATGCCCCAACCCATCGCTGTGGTCTGGCTGACCGGCCCCAGCACCCCCATACCCACTTACCTGACTTTGAGGGTGCACAGCCATCGATGAGCCCTCATCTTCAGGTGGCAAAATGTGGCCCTGGTCCTGCTGCCTGCTGAAGCGGGGTTGTACTTTCAGCTCCAATGGTGGGACCCCTGCCGTCTCCACTAAATGCAGCCCAGAGACTGGGGGAAGTAGGCCCTGGCCTTGGGAAGAGCTAGTGTCTCGTAATTCAGTGGCATGTCCCTCTGGGATCATGAGTGTCACCGCAACCAGATCCATGGGTCCTTAACAACCTCCTGATGAAAGCTGGCCATCTCGAATCCCATTGTACTCATCCGATTGTTGCAGCAGTAATCTAGGGTAAATGACGGTCGATCATACCCAGTGCTCCAGGGCAATATTCTAACTGTGGTCTAAGCAAAGATTTGCATTGTTTTAAAGTCACATTATTGGTTTTACTCCTTTTAACACATTACCATTTTATTTTCATTTTCTCTCCTTATTCCTTCTCTCAAAATGTAAATTTGTCAGCTGAAATCTACCTTTCACAAACCCTGTGCTGCCCATCTTTAATTAACCCATGTCTTTCTGAGTATTCATTTTATCCTGTATTACAACTGCTGGGAGCTTCCAATTGCTGATATAAGGCTGTCTCATCTATAGTTACCTGGCTTTTCCCCTTTCTGTCTTCTTGAATGATGCTGTTACATTATCAGCTCTCCAGTCCCCTGGCACAACATTCATATCCAAGGATGCTTCAAAAACTTTCCTCTGCTGCTCCATTCCATTCTACCATGACAATTAATGTCAGTTTTAACCCACATCTTTATATTTACTAAGTACTCCTTACCTTGGACTCAACTAAGGCCTCATGACATTCAAAATAAGCTGTCCTTCGCTAACATCTTCCACTTTTGACAAAGGTATTTTCTGTTTTTCTTTCTACATCTGAGGTACTTTTATATTTTGAATTGTGATTAAATGTAAAAATGTCTCATAGGAACAGCCCCTTGGGCCTGTTCCGCCACTCAATTAGATCATGGCTGATCTGTACCTAAACTCCATTTTAATGTCTTTTTTTCTGCATAAAATTTGTTGAGATTTTAAGTTGTTCAGTAGATGTGGACGATTGTGAAATTAGGGCTCGGGAGCAGGGAAATCCGTGTAAGTCTGTGTGTGGTGTGGGGACAGAATAATATGGGCACATTTAAGGTGAAATAATTAATCAATTATGTACTACTAACAAACTAACCTCAGAGCTGCAGAGACAGCTTATCAGAAATGACTTCATAACTTCAGGGCTGCAGAGAGAGCTTATCAGTAGAAGTAGACTAACAAGCAGAAACTAACAGGACAGCTGCAGACTGCTTAATAGTAGCCTATTGTATAACAATCAGCCTAACGGTCCAAGGAGATAGGGGGATGAGAAACTGCTAGAGGAGAAGGTGACAAGGCAGTACCCCAATCAGGCCCTGACACCAAGAAACTGCAAAGTTTGTAAACCAATTGGGAACATAAAGGGGGTGTCACTGATTTGTATGAAGAACTATAAGAAAGGCTTGATTTCCCTGCTCAGGCAGGAAGGGTGAGAAGAGCCCAGGTGTTGTTGTTGTTGTTCGCTTTGCTGATGATGTAACCACTAAGTACTACAATAAAGTTTCTTAAGGCTACAGTCGGACTTCGTCTCTCTTTGTGCAACTAATGAGATCCTACAACTGAGATCCAACAACTCGGCGTAGTCGGCAGGATTGCTGGAGGATAAAGACCAAAGCACTGGACATCGGACCTTTATCGGGCCCCGTAGGTAAGGACTCCTCTTTGTTTCAAAAAAAGTCCTCGGCCGTTGTCTAAGCTCAGTACTCCACCACGCGATCCCGAAACTTTCTGTTCCGCAACTTGAGACTCGGGGGGAAACGGAAACCCCCTATATATTCAGGCGCCTTATTCGGCGGTATTTGGCGTAATACCGACCCGGCTATTAAGCCCACCGGCTTCGAAGGAAGCCCCCTCAGCTCGAGTTTATCTGTAAAAATAATTTGGCGGTATTTGACGAGATATACTGATCCCTGGCATTGATAAAATGACCGACGAAGGCAACTGACAGTTACCAACTACCGTCAAAGGTGGGCGGGCCCCACCTGACGTTCCCGAAGATGAAATCCTTCGGCAGTTAAAAGAGTATATTGAACAACAGTTTGACTTGGCTAAAACATTCACTGAAATTGGGCAAAAATATGGTACCTCCACGGGACAGTGGTCCCTGGAAGATATAAAGAGAGTCTGGGGAAAAACAATCCGTTTAAAGGATTAAGATCGGACCCAATAGTCCCTAGCCGTAATGGGCCAGATCCGACAGCGTAATGAAATTATCCAACAAGCTCAACGCGACCGCGACCTGACTAATGCGAAGGACCAACTGAAGGCGGTCTGCAAATGGTTTTGTGAAGGGTAGGTCGTGCCTCACAAACCTTATTGAGTTTTTCGAGAAGGTGACCAAACAGGTGGATGAGGGTAAAGCAGTGGATGTGGTGTATGTGGATTTCAGTAAGGCGTTTGATAAGGTTCCCCATGGTAGGCTATTGCAGAAAATACGGAAGTATGGGGTTGAAGGTGATTTAGAGCTTTGGATCAGAAATTGGCTAGCTGAAAGAAGACAGAGGGTGGTGGTTGATGGCAAATGTTCATCCTGGAGTTTAGTTACTAGTGGTGTACCACAAGGATCTGGTTTGGGGCCACTGCTGTTTGTCATTTTTATAAATGACCTGGAAGAGGGTGTAGAAGGGTGGGTTAGTAAATTTGCGGATGACACGAAGGTCGGTGGAGTTGTGGATAGTGCCGAAGGATGTTGTAGGGTACAGAGGGACATAGATAGGCTGCAGAGCTGGGCTGAGAGATGGCAAATGGAGTTTAATGCGGAAAAGTGCGAGGTGATTCACTTTGGAAGGAGTAACAGGAATGCAGAGTACTGGGCTAATGGGAAGATTCTTGGTAGTGTAGATGAACAGAGAGATCTTGGTGTCCAGGTGCATAAATCCCTGAAGGCTGCTACCCAGGTTAATAGGGCTGTTAAGAAGGCATATGGTGTGTTAGCTTTTATTAGTAGGGGGATCGAGTTTTGGAGCCACGAGGTCATGCTGCAGCTGTACAAAACTCTGGTGAGACCGCACCTGGAGTATTGCGTGCAGTTCTGGTCACCACATTATAGGAAGGATGTGGAAGCTTTGGAAAGGGTGCAGAGGAGATTTACTAGGATGTTGCCTGGTATGGAGGGAAGGTCTTATGAGGAAAGGCTGAGGGACTTGAGGTTGTTTTCGTTGGAGAGAAGGAGGAGGAGAGGTGACTTAATAGAGACATACAAGATAATCAGAGGGTTAGATAGGGTGGATAGTGAGAGTCTTTTTCCTCGGATGGTGATGGCAAACAAGAGGGGACATAGCTTTAAGTTGAGGGGTGATAGATATAGGACAGATGTTAGAGGTAGTTTCTTTACTCAGAGAGTAGTAGGGGCGTGGAACGCCCTGCCTGCAACAGTAGTAGACTTGCCAACTTTAAGGGCATTTAAGTGGCTATTGGATAGACATATGGATGAAAATGGAATAGTGTAGGTCAGATGGTTTCACAGGTTGGCGCAACATCGAGGGCCGAAGGGCCTGTACTGCGCTGTAATGTTCTAAATTCTAAATTCTAAATTCTAAATTGAAAAAGGAAAAGCTTAAATCGGAACAGTTGGAGGCTGCACACAAAAAGCTAGAAATTGAAAAGGGAAAGCTGGAAATTGGAAATAAAGAACTTAAAAGACAATTACAGGACGAACGAGCGATCCAACCGAAGGGACCAGGACCGCTTTACGGACCCCACCAACCACCACCACCGACTAACATATATCCGAATTTGAAGTCGTTACAAAAGGAACAACGGAAGATGCAACTGTGTGAAGCAGGTTTAGCGAAGGACGAGTCCTCCAGTGAAGAAAGTGATACTGATAATGATGGTTTGCCTTTCCTGCGACTAGCTCCCCTTAAACAGAAACGCGTTGAGGTTAAGCAGGAAAAGAGGACCGTGGACGGTAACGAGGTCACCACGGCCCAGCACAACACCTACTGGAGGCATTTCCTGGCGGATCCTGAGAAAATTGATAAGTGGTCCAAAGAATTGCCTGACCCAAAAAAGGTGGGGGGGGAGGTCAGAAGACGTGGGAACAATTGGAACGTCTGAAGGGAATTTACCACCTCCACCCGTGGGATGGGGTACAGATTCTGACTGTGATGATGCCCGGGAGAGCAGCGCGACGACTGAACAGAGAGGTCAAAACCGCTTTGGATGAGGACGAACAAAAACTAGATGCCGGATGGATTGCAATTAGCCAGTGGTTGTGAGCGTTCTGTCCTGCAAAGACAGATTGGAATAAAATTACAGCATGTCAGCAAAAAGGTACCGAAGAGGTGCGGGAGTATGAAGAGAGGTTTAGATTTGCTTGGCTGGAATACTCGGGGATAACGGACATTGCTCCGGAGGATCTGGGCGATACCCGTTTTGTGCCCTTGAAGTCTGCCTTTATTGCTGGACTAAAAACCAGAATTATCCAAGATGTTGAAGGTAACTTTACCAGATTAGGAAGGCGCAGGAGTAACCTACGCGCAGTTAATTGATCGATGCAGTCAGCTGGACAGGGACATGGGAGCAAAACTACGAGCTCTGCAGACAGGTCGTATGCCGAAAGAGCCTGACAAGGGGCAAGGTTGGCGACCCGGCGCATGTCACTATTGCGGGAAGGAAGGCCATTGGGCTAAGATGTGTAAAGCGAGAGGACGAGGTAGAGGACACCCAGGCTACAACCCGAAACCCAAACCAGGCCCATCTCTAGATGCTAACGACCTCTTAGAAAAGCTTAACAGCTTATCCAGTTAACACCCCAGCAACAGAAGGAGTTATCATCTTTTCTCAGTGTGACAAAAAACTAGAGGAGCCCTCCCTCGTCGTTTCAGTGCCTCTCCGGGCGCTATTAGAACATAGAAAAGATGGATTGTATATAACTGCGAGGGTGGGCAACCAAGATATTGACTTCTTATTGGATAACGGAGCCGAATTAACGTGCATACCCCAACAATACGGAAACCTCCTACCGATGGACGGTAAGACTAAAACAGCTCACGGAGCAGGGGGCAATAAGTTGGTGATCAGGAAGACTCAGCCCGTACGTATTGGTTTTGGTCTGCACGAATTGATAACACCAATTTGGATAGGTCCGGTGGACCAAGCTCTTCTCGGTATGGACATTCTTACCCAACTGAACTCTTCATTACATTTTAAGGCGGCCAGGTAACTTGGTCTATCAGAAGTTTGAAGAAAGAGGAGCTGAGGGAACACCCAATATGGGCCCAGGATAAGAACGATTGTGGGCTACTTCAAATGGAACCGGCAACATTTACGGGATCTGCTCCGCCCTGTAATAAACAATACCCCATTAGTCCAACCTCCATTGCAGGAATCTTACTCGTAATCGAACAGTTAGAGGAGCGAGGCGTGCTAGTTAAAACACACAGTACATCCAACAGCCCTGTGTGGCCAGTACTGAAACCAAACGGGACTTGGCGGCTTATGGTCGACTATAGGAAGGCTAACCAGTGTCTTGATGAAAAGGCTCCTCTGGTAGCTGACCCCTCTACGGTATTTAATGCCCTGAAGCCAGAACACGAATGGTTTTCTGTTATCGATATGGCTAATGGATTTTGGTCGGTGCCACTGGCACCCGAGGTCCATCCGTGGTTCACCTTTACCGTACAACAACAACAGTACACCTGGACACGACTGCCACAGGGTTTCCACAACAGCCCTACGGTATTTCATATGGCCCTACAAAACCATTTGAGGGAGTTACCTTCCATGCACTCCACGGTCATCCAGTACGTGGACGTCATTCTGTTAGCCTCTGAGACAGAAGAACAGCACGAGCAAGATCTGCGTACCCTGCTGGACCACCTTCATCAGAGAGGACACAAAGCCAGTATCAACAAAGCGCAAATAGCTCAAGGAGAGGTCGTGTACCTGGGACAAAAAATTTCAAAGGGAAAGAGAGAACTCACCCAGGACAGGACTGCCGCTATTCGAGCTGCCAAACAGCCAACTACTATTCAGGAACTTAGGTCTTTTTTGGGTTTGTGTAACTTCAACAGAAACTGGATCGACTCCTACACACAGCTGGCTCAACCATTAACCGATCTCTTGAAGGGAAAGCGGACCTCTAAAGAATCTGTTACTCTAACCAAAGAACAACAAGAGGCTTTTGAAAACTTGAAGAGGGCTTTGTGCTCAGCGCCAGCCCTGGGAATCCCCGACAATGGGAAACCATTCACCCTGTTTGTACACGAAAAAGAGGGATATATGACTGCCATACTGACACAGGAGCACGGGGACAAACAGAGACCTATTGGATATTATTCAAAAAGACTGGACACGGTTGCCCTAGGATGGGGCAGTTGCTTAAGAGCTATGGAAGCTACATGTCAAGCAGTAATGGCTACTGCAGGTCTGGTGTTTGATCAAAAGTTAACCATTAAGTGTCTACACACAGTTCACACTTTGCTATCCATGAACAGAGTATCCCAAGTGACCGCAGCTAGATGGACCAGATGGACAACAGTCCTAGAGTCTCCCAATCTCCACATCGTCCGGGCCAGCCCGGTAAATCCAGCGACTATGCTCCCATGGTCTGATGAGATAGAGGAAGAAGAACATGATTGTGTGGAGATTATGGAAGAGACAGAGGAGGTAGCCCTAGCAGCAGAAGAAGCATTGCTCAACCCAGATTTAATCCTATTCACAGACGGATCCTCTTTTGTTGACAACGGTACACGGAAAGCAGGATGGGCAGTTACAACCCTACATGAAGTTGTGGAAGTGGGATGCCTGCCTTCAGGAACGTCGGCCCAACAAGCCGAACTGTGAGCCCTGTCGGAAGCATGTCGAATAGCAGAGGGGAAGACAGCTAATATTTACACAGACTCACGGTATGCTTTTGGAGTCGCTCACGACTTTGGTCAGTTGTGGCGCAAAAGACGATTTCTCACCGCAGCTGGTCCACCTATTCGAAATGGGAAAGAAGTTCGAGACTTGCTAGAGGCGATGCAATTGCCACAAAAGGTATCTATTTTGAAATGTAAAGCCCATACGAAAGACAACACTATAGAAGCAAAGGAGAATGCCCCAGCCGACAAGGCAGCCAAGGAAGCCGCCTCGCAGGGTGATCCCCCGGATGCACGGACGCAAATATGTAAACTGAATGCGTCCCATCTGACACAAGACCTACTAGTGATGCAGAGTGAATGCTCCAAAGATGAAAACTGGACCTGGATAGAAGCGGGGATTAAGTTATGTGATGATGGCATCTGGAGGCAAAGGGACACCGAGAGACCTGTCGCACCACAGGCACTGATGCCTTTTTTAGCCCAACAAATTCACTCCTGGGGACACCTGGCCCCGCAACAAATGACAGCACGGTTCCAGAAAAGCTGGTGGGGTCGAGGGTTTAAAAAACATGCACAGCTGGTAGCTGACCGCTGTTTGGTCTGTCAGAAAAACAATCCAGGACCCACTACAATCATGCCTCAACTAAGAGCCCCTGCTCCAGCCGGCCCATTCCAGTGCTTCCAAGTTGACTATATCACTCTTCCACCTTGCCAATAATACACCGACATTTTAGTCAATGTCGACAAAGTTTCTAGATGGGTAGAAGCCGTCCCAGCCAGAAAAGCCACGGCCAATCACACCGCGAAGGTCCTGTGTAAGGATTACATCCCCAGATGGGGAGTACCGGTCAGCATTGACTCTGATCAAGGAACTCATTTCACAGGCGCGGTTTGTCAGGAAGTCAGTCGACTACTAAACATTATGTGGGATTTACACTGTCCTCATCACCCACAGTGGTGAGTTAAGTTTGGAAGAGAGGCTCCCTGCCTGTGTCACTACAGATGCAGCTGAGGACAATTGTACTAATCAGCACCTGTACCTGTCCGTCAGGCCCAGACACTGGATTTTTTGTTAATAGCAGTGCAAATATATTTGGAATCCAACGATGGTTACCCAACAACTCTGTGGAACTGAACCACAGCTAATAGAGATAGATAATCTTCACTGAGCAACATAAAAAAAAAATCTGCAGGTGTATTTTTCTCACAGGAGACAAACTCATTTAAAAACAGCTGCACTAAGACTATCGACACCACATTCATTTTCACAGATTTGGCATCTTGGTTCCTACAGCTCAAAGGATGAAAGTTGGAAGGCATACAGGGATAGATTTTCACCTGCATTGGCTTGGAAGTCTGCTGAAAAATCCAACATGGATAGCTACTACAGCATAGCTACTACACAATTTTCACTCCAATTTAATTATTACCAGGGTGAAATCCTCTCCTCTCAATTCTCCTCCCTGACCTAACCCCCCTACCCCCCAGAGTTCCCACTCAACCAATAATTCATGCCCAGGAGGTGCAGACAAAAATCCAGCCCATAAAGTACTCAGCAGATATTGCAGGAACAGGTAGGTTTTCATATTTTTCCATCAAGAAACTTTGTATTCAATTTCCAGGTTAATATCACTGACAGTTTTGCTGCTAAGAATCTGACAGACTTGCACAGTGATAAGCCAGAAATTGAAGTCTCAGACCTGCCAGTGTTGAGATCTGGGTCATCAGCATTTAAAAGACGTGGGAAAATATTGTTTCAACTCATCTGTTATTTTAATCTTCTTCATTTGAAACCTGTGGGTTTGGCTCTGGGTATTTCTATGGTAACTGTTCCAATATTTGACCTTCAGTGCTCAACAACTTACCACACAGCTCCACGGGTTTGTGAGTTAAGTGAACGGAAAGATGTCATGATCAGTTTTCCTGATGGCTGGTCTGATAAATTCACTGCCTGCTATGTTGCTTACCATACAGATGACAAAGCTGGCTGATTCAATCCCTAGTCTGTACTGAGTTAGCTAATATCAACGGGGATACTGTTTGGTGTACAATAATTGTCCTCAGAAACCCTGGCTTGAGAAGGAAGAGTAGAAAAATTAGTATTCTAGATGGAACCTCTGTGAAAATCTCAATGGATAAAAACAAAAAGACTTGAATTTATATAGAGCTATTCACAACCTCAAATGCAGACAATAGCGTCCAACCAATACTTACGCAACCTTTACAGCCAATGAAGTACTTTTGAAGTGTAGTCATTGTTGTAATTTAGGAAACGCAGCAACCATTTGAGCATAAAAGTTCCTATAAATGGCAATGTGATAATAGCCACATAATCTGATTTTTGTGATGTTGGTTGAGGGATATATATTGGCCAGGACACCTGGGAGACCACCCCAGCTCTTCTTCAAAATAGGGATCTTTTATGTCCACCTAAGAGGGTAGATGGAGCCTCGGCTTAATGTTTCATCCAAAATGCAGAAGCTCCCCCACTGACATACCACCCAAGATTTTGTGCTGTCTAGAGTATGACTTGAACCTACAATCTCCTAACTTACAGATAAGTGTGTGGCCAACTGAGCCAAGGCTACTCAAACTGGAAATAATACTCCATTAACGTGCAGGTGGTTTCTGCCCACTGCAATGGATAGCGACAATGACGTCAATCCACTCATGCTTGATGGAGACTCCTCCATTCTCAATGCATTTTTGGTCACGATGCTTGGAAGGACTGTCAGTGCACCACACATCCTCAGCTGCTGCTCAATGATTCTCCTATTAATTGATGATCCCCAGGGTGCAGCTAGAGGAGGTTGGAGAGGGCAGCGCTCTCCAACACAGACTCTCCACTGATGTCCCTGCCAACACCAGCTGCTCTTGCTCACCCATGAAGTGTGAGTCACCAGGTAACTGGACCCACTGACGATCCAGTATCTGAGCTGGTGCATGGTCTGCATGTGTCCTGTGATGATGCACCCTCTGAAAGCATCAGCTCCTCTGAGGAATCATCATCCATGACATCCACCAACTGCACACATGAAGACCCTGTTTGGAGATAAAAAGATATAAATTAGTACTGGCAGGTAAGAATGTTGCAACTTATCATTATGAAAATAATCCTATTTGACTCGCTGTTGAATTCAAGGCTATATGACTGATGGCTGTATGACATGTGGGTCACTGATATTTAATTGTGTCACCATGTAGCCCCATCTCCGTCAGCCAGGGATGCCAAAGATCTATTTATCTTCAATCCTGCCCTCTCTGCACTTGTGAGCTGGCAAATCTGTGGAGACCCACCTCTGATCCTTTCTCACTCTCTCGTGTTAGAATTAGAATTAGAATTAGAACATTACAGCGCAGTACAGGCCCTTCGGCCCTCGATGTTGCACCGACCTGTGAAACCATCTGACCTACACTATTGAATTTTCATCCATATGTCTATCCAATAACCACCTAAATGCCCTTAAAGTTGGCGAGTCTACTACTGTTGCAGGCAGGGCGTTCCATGCCCCTACTACTCTCTGAGTAAAGAAACTACCTCTGACATCTGTCCTATATCTATCACCCCTCAACTTAAAGCTATGTCCCCTCGTGTTTGCCATCACCATCCGAGGAAAAAGACTCTCACTATCCACCCTATCTAACCCACTGATTATCTTATATGTCTCTATTAAGTCACCTCTCCTCCTCCTTCTCTCCAACGAAAACAACCTCAAGTCCCTCAGCCTTTCCTCGTAAGACCTTCCCTCCATACCAGGCAACATCCTAGTAAATCTCCTCTGCACCCTTTCCATAGCTTCCACATCCTTCCTATAATGCGGTGACCAGAACTGCACGCAATACTCCAGGTGCGGTCTCACCAGAGTTTTGTACAGCTGCAGCATGACCTCGTGGCTCCGAAACTCGATCCCCCTACTAATAAAAGCTAACACACCATATGCCTTCTTAACAGCCCTATTAACCTGGGTAGCAACCTTCAGGGATTTATGCACCTGGACACCAAGATCTCTCTGTTCATCTACACTACCAAGAATCTTCCCATTAGCCCAGTACTCTGCATTCCTGTTACTCCTTCCAAAGTGAATCACCTCGCACTTTTCCGCATTAAACTCCATTTGCCATCTCTCAGCCCAGCTCTGCAGCCTATCTATGTCCCTCTGTACCCTACAACATCCTTCGGCACTATCCACAACTCCACCGACCTTAGTGTCATCCACAAATTTACTAACCCATCCTTCTACACCCTCTTCCAGGTCATTTATAAAAATGACAAACAGCAGTGGCCCCAAAACAGATCCTTGCGGTACACCACTAGTAACTAAACTCCAGGATGAACATTTGCCATCAACCACCACCCTCTGTCTTCTTTCAGCTAGCCAATTTCTGATCCAAAGCTCTAAATCACCTTCAACCCCATACTTCCGTATTTTCTGCAATAGCCTACCATGGGGAACCTTATCAAACGCCTTACTGAAATCCATATACACCAAATCCACTGCTTTACCCTCATCCACCTGTTTGGTCACCTTCTCGAAAAACTCCATAAGGTTTGTGAGGCACGACCTACCCGTCACAAAACCGTGCTGACTATCGCTAATGAACTTATTAGAACATAGAACATAGAACATAGAAAATACAGCACAGAACAGGCCCTTCGGCCCACGATGTTGTGCCGATCCTTTGTCCTCTGTCAAGGACAATTTAATCTATACCCCATCATTCTCCTTTATCCATATACCTATCTAAAAGCCGTTTGAAAGTCCCTAAAGTTTCTGACTCAACAACTTCCCCAGGCAAGGCATTCCATGCCCCGACCACTCTCTGGGTAAAGAACCTTCCCCTGACATCCCCCTTATATCTCCCACCCTTCACCTTAAATTTATGACCCCTTGTAACGCTTTGCTCCACCCGGGGAAAAAGTTTCTGACTGTCTACCCTATCTATTCCCCTGATCATCTTATAAACCTCTATCATGTCACCCCTCATCCTTCTCCGTTCTAATGAGAAGAGGCCTAGAATGTTCAGCCTTTCCTCGTAAGACTTATTCTCCATTCCAGGCAACATCCTGGTAAATCTCCTCTGCACCCTCTCCAAGGCTTCCACATCCTTCCTAAAATGAGGCGACCAGAACTGCACACAGTACTCCAAATGAGGCCTTACCAAGGTCCTGTACAGCTGCATCATCACCTCACGGCTCTTAAATTCAATCCCTCTGCTAATGAACGCTAACACCCCATATGCCTTCTTCACAGCCCTATCCACTTGAGTTGCAACTTTCAACGATCTATGCACATAGACCCCAAGGTCTCTCTGCTCCTCCACATGCCCAAGAACCCTACCGTTAACCCAGTATTTTGCATTCGTGTTTGTCCTTCCAAAATGGACGACCTCACACTTTTCAGGGTTAAACTCCATCTGCCACTTTTCAGCCCAGCACTGCAACCTATCCAAGTCCCTTTGCAGACGACAATAGCCCTCCTCGGTATCCACAACTCCACCAACCTTTGTATCATCTGCAAATTTACTGACCCACCCTTCGACTTCCTCATCCAAGTCATTAATAAAAATCACAAACAGGAGAGGACCCAGAACTGATCCCTGTGGCACGCCACTGGTAACTGGGCTCCAGGCTGAGTATTTACCATCTAAGACCACTCTCTGCCTTCTATCAGTTAGCCAATTCTTAATCCAACTGGCCACATTCCCCACTATCCCATGCCTCCTGACTTTCTCCATAAGTCTACCATGGGGGACCTTATCAAATGCCTTACTAAAATCCATGTACACCACATCCACTGGTTTACCCTCATCCACTTGCTTGGTCACCTGCTCAAAGAATTCAATCAGGCTTGTGAGGCAAGACCTACCCCTCACAAAACCGTGCTGACTGTCCCGAATCAAGCAGTGTCTTTCCAGATGCTCAGAAATCCTATCCCTCAGCACCTTTTCCATCAACTTGCCTACCACCGAAGTAAGACTAACTGGCCTGTAATTCCCAGGGTTGTTCCTATTCCCTTTCTTGAACAGGGGCACAACATTTGCCACCCTCCAATCACCTGGTACCACCCCCGTCAACAGAGAAGATGAAAAGATCATTGCCAGCGGCTCTGCAATTTCATCCCTTGCTTCCCATAACATCCTTGGATATACCCCGTCAGGCCCGGGAGACTTGTCTATCTTCAAGTTATTCAAAAACCCCAACACATCTTCCCTCCTAACGAGCACTTCCTCGAGCTTACCAGTCTGTTTCACACCGTCCTCTTCAGTAATACACCCCTTCTCATTCGTAAATACCGAAGAGAAGTACTCATTCAAAACCTCACTTATCTCTTCCGGCTCAACACACAGTCTCCCGCTATTGTCCTTGACCGGACCTACGGTCCCCCTAGTCATCCTCATATTTCTGACATACGCGTAAAAGGCCTTGGGGTTTTCTTTTATCCTACCCGCCAAGCATTTTTCATGCCCTCTCTTAGCTCTCCTAATCCCTTTCTTCAGATCCTTCCTGGCCATCTTGTATCCCTCCAGAGCTATGCCTGTGCCCTTTTTCCTCAACCTTATATACGCATCCTTCTTCTTCCTAACAAGACTCTCAACCTCTCTTGTCAACCACGGTTCCCTCACATGACCATCCCTTCCCTGTCTGACAGGGACATGCTTATCAATGGCCCCTACTATCTGCTCCTTGAAAAAGTTCCACATTTCGACCGTGCCCTTCCCTGCCAGCATATGCTCCCAACTTATGCTCCTCAGTTCCTGCCTGACAGCATCATATCTACCCTTCCCCCAATTGTAAACCTTGCCCTGTTGCACATACCTATCCCTCTCCATTACCACAGTGAATGCTACAGAATTGTGATCACTATCTCCAAAGTGCTCGCCCACCAACAGCTCTATCACTTGCCCTGGTTCATTACCTAGTACCAAATCCAATATTGCCTCCCCTCTGGTCGGGCAGTCTACATACTGAGTCAGAAAAGCTTCCTGGACATACTGCACAAACACTACCCCATCCAAACTATTCGATCTAAAGAGTTGCCAATCAATATTTGGGAAGTTGAAATCCCCCATAATTACTACCCTGTGACTTCTGCTCCTTTCCAAAATCTGTTTCCCAATCTGCTCTTCCACCTCCCTGCTGCTATTGGGGGGCCGATAGAAAACTCCCATCAAGGTGACTGCTCCTTTCCTGTTCCTGACCTCAACCCACAGTGCCTCAGTCGGCAGATCCTCCTCGAAAATTCTTTCAGCAGTTGTTACACTATTTCTAACTAACAATGCCACCCCCCCACCTCTTTTACCACCATTCCTAATCTTATGAAAACATCTATAACCAGGTACCTCCAAGAACCATTCCTCCCCCTCACCTATCCACGTTTCAGTGATGGCCACAACATCGTAGTCCCAAGTGCCCATCCACGCCTTCAATTCACTCACCTTATTCCTGATGCTTCTTGCGTTGAAGTATACGCACTTTAACCCTTCTCCGTGCCCATCTGTCCTCTGCGACAGTGCTACCTTCCCCAATACCTCACTACACTCTTTGTCTTTCTGAGTGGACCCACTGGTCCCTGGACTACAAGTCCGGTTCCCATCCCCCTCCCAAACTAGTTTAAACCCTCCCGAACAGTACTAGCAAACCTCCCTCCCAGGATATTGGTGCCCCTCTGGTTCAGATGCAGCCCGTCCTGTTTGAACAGGTCCCATCTTCCCCAGAATGCAGTCCAATTATCCAAGAACTGGAAGCCCTCCCTCCTACACCATTCCTGCAGCCACGTGTTCAGCTGTGCTCTCTCCCTATTCCTAGCCTCACTATCACGTGGCGCCGGCAACAAACCAGAGATAACAACTCTGTCCGTCCGAGCTTTCAGCTTCCAGCCTAACTCCCTAAACTCACTTCTAACATCTGTGCCACCCTTCCTTCCTACGTCGTTGGTGCCAATGTGCACCACGACCTCTGGCTGCTCCCCCTCCCCTTTAAGGATCCTGAAGACGCGATCACAAACATCACGGACCCTGGCACCAGGGAGGCAACAAACCATCCGTGCGTCTCGCTTGCGCCCACAGAACCGCCTGTCGGTACTCCTCACCATCGAGTCCCCGATGACTAGTGCTCTCCCGTTCTCCCTCCTTCCCTTCTGAGCCACAGTGCAGGACCCCGTGCCAGAGGCCCGTTCACTGCAGCCTGCCCCCGATATTCTTTTCAAGATGATTATAAATCCTGTCTCTTATAACCCTTTCCAACATTTTACCCACAACCGAAGTGAGGCTCACAGGTCTATAATTACCAGGGCTGTCTCTACTCCCCTTCTTGAACAAGGGGACAACATTTGCTATCCTCCAGTCTTCCGGCACTATTCCTGTCGACAATGACGACATAAAGATCAAGGACAAAGGCTCTGCAATCTCCTCCCTAGCTTCCCAGAGAATCCTAGGATAAATCCCATCTGGCCCAGGGGACTTATCTATTTTCACACTTTCCAAAATTGATAACACCTCCTCCTTGTGAACCTCAATCCCATCTAGCCTAGTAGTCTGAATCTCAGTATTCTCCTCGACAACATTTTCTTTCTCTACTGTAAATACTGACACAAAATATTCATTTAACACTTCCCCTACCTCCTCTGATTCCACACACAACTTCCCACTACTATCCTTGATTGGCCCTAATCTAACTCTAGTCATTCTTTTATTCCTGATATACCTATAGAAAGCCTTAGGGTTTTCCCTGATCCTATCCGCCAATGACTTCTCGTGTCCTCTCCTTGCTCGTCTTAGCTCTCCCTTTAGATCCTTCTTGGCTAGCTTGTAACTCTCAAGCGCCCTAACTGAGCCTTCACATCTCATCCGAACATAAGCCTTCTTCTTCCTCTTGACAAGCGCTTCAACTTCTTTAGTAAACCACGGCTCCCTCGCTCGACAACTTCCTCCCTGCCTCACAAGTACATACTTATCAAGGACACGCAGTAGCTGCTCCTTGAATAAGCTCCACATTTCGATTGTTCCCATCCCCTGCAGTTTCCTTCCCCATCCTACGCATCCTAAATCTTGCCTAATCGCATCATAATTTCCTTTCCCTCAGCTATAATTTTTGCCCTGCGGTATATACCTGTCCCTGCCCATCGCTGAGGTAAACCTAACCGAATTGTGATCACTATCACCAAAGTGCTCACCTACGTCTAAATCTAACACCTGGCCGGGTTCATTACCCAGTACCAAATCCAATGTGGCAGCGCCCCTGGTTGGCCTGTCTACATACTGTGTCAGAAAACCCTCCTGCACACACTGGACAAAAACTGACCCATCTAAAGCACTCGAACTATAGTATTTCCAGTCGATATTTGGAAAGTTAAAGTCCCCCATAACAACTACCCTGTTACTCTCGCCCCTGTCGAGAATCATCTTCGCTATCCTTTCCTCTACATCTGTGGAACTATTTGGAGGTCTATAAAAGACTCCCAACAGGGTGACCTCACCTCTCCTGTTTCTAACCTCGGCCCATACTACCTCCGTAGACGTGTCCTCAAACGTCCTTTCTGTCGCTGTAATACTCTCCTTGATTAACAATGCCACACCCCCCCCTCTTTTACCATCTTCTCTGTTCTTACTGAAACATCTAAATCCCGGAACCTGCAACATCCATTCCTGCCCCTGCTCTACCCATGTCTCCGAAATGGCCACTACATCGAGATCCCAGGTACCAACCCATGCTGCAAGCTCACCCACCTTATTCCGGATGCTCCTGGCGTTGAAGTAGACACACTTTAAACCAGGTTCTTGCTTGCCAGTGCCCTCTTGCGTCCTTGTAACCTTATCCCTGACCTCACTACTCTCAACATCTTTTACACTGGCACTACGTTTTAGGTTCCCATTCCCCTGCTGAATTAGTTTAAACCCCCCCGAAGAGCACTAGCAAACCTCCCCCCCAGGATATTGGTACCCCTCTGGTTCAGGTGAAGACCATCCTGTTTGTAGAGGTCTCACCTACCCCAGAAAGAGCCCCAATTATCCAGGAAACCAAAACCCTCCCTCCTGCACCATCCCTGCAGCCACGTGTTCAACTCCTCTCTCTCCCTATTCCTCGCTTCGCTATCACGCGGCATGGGCAACAACCCAGAGATAACAACTCTGTTTGTTCTCGCTCTAAGCTTCCACCCTAGCTCCCTGAATTTCTGTCTTAAATCCCCATCTCTCTTCCTATCTATGTCGTTGGTGCCTATGTGGACCATGACTTGGGGCTGCTCCCCCTCCCCCTTAAGGATCCCAAAAACACGATCCGAGACATCACGAACCCTGGCACCTGGGAGGCAACATACCAACCGTGAGTCTCTCTCGTTCCCACAGAACCTCCTATCTGTTCCCCTAACTATGGAGTCCCCAATGACTAATGCTCTGCTCCTCTTCCCCCTTCCCTTCTGAGCAACAGGGACAGACTCTGTGCCAGAGACCTGTACCCCATTGCTTCCCCCTGGTAAGTTGTCCCCCGCAACAGTATCCAAAACGGTATACCTGTTGTTGAGGGAAACGGCCACAGGGGATCCCTGCACTGCCTGCTGGTTCCCTCTCCTTCCCCTGACGGTAACCCATCTACCTACTGCTTTTACCTGAGGTGTGACTACCTCCCCATAACTCCTCTCAATAACCCCCTCCGCCTCCCGAATGATCCGAAGTTCATCCAGCTCCAGCTCCAGTTCCCTAACGCGGTTCTCGAGGATGTTCTGTGCTCTCCTCTTCTGCAATGAGAGAGAGAAAAGATCCATGAGTGACTGTATTGGCATCTGTTGACCTGATACTTGCAGTGCATTTGGTGAGGGTGGGTATCAGGGAGAGGCTTGAAATTTCATAAGGATGGGAGTGAGTGGCAGTGGTGGATATATAGTTGAGGATGTGATGAAGCACATCGAAGATAAGGCGAGGCAAATGGGTATGAGGAGTGATGTGAAGCAGTAGGCATGAGAAGACAGACTGAAGAGGTGGGGTGATGAGTACAGCAGGATGAGGGGGAATATACAAATATATTCACCTTTCCTGACCTGGTTAAATCATTATAATGCTTTCTGCACCAAACCCATGAACATGACACTGCACCTGATGCTCACCTCCCGGCCACCTCCAGCCACGCCTTCTTGGTGTTAGCAGTAAGTTTCTTCCTCCTATTGTTGGGGAAAGGTATCCCTCTCCAGCTCGCCACTGACCCCAGCAGCAGATCAAGCAAGGCTTCATTAGAATGCTGCACAACCTTTGACTGTTCTTAAATTTCCTGTTCTGCTAATTGCGACTCCAATTCCTCCAAGTTCCACTTTGGAATCAGTTCTTTGAATATTGGAGTTATTTTGGGGGATCTCATCATGTTAATTGTTGTGCCAAATCCAGAAGTAAAATGGTAATGAGCTGGTAGAGTTAGAAAGTCGCTGACAGGAGTTGGACCTATTTCTGGACTTACCACATCACACCCGTCTTCCCCCACCATCCCCAAACCCCTGGCTCCTAACACATTTCCAAATTAATATTGAGGCCATAATGTTGGCTTGCAGTCCACTCACATGTTATCTTCCTCTCCTGATCGGTTCATTTGCTCTCCTCACTTGCAAATATTGCTCCACATGTTGCTCTTTCTTCAAACCCACCAATTGCCTGTTTCCAAATGTTGGCAGTTGAGATGAGGCAACAAATGATTGCCTTGCTAGCGACACGCACATCCTGAGTATGAATATTGTAAAAGAAAAGACTTCAAGCAATGCTTGTTAGTAATTTATATTTTGTTTAGTGGGGAAATGCACTGCCTCAGGTGACACTATGCCATACAAATCAGAAAGTCCCATGTGAAATCATTGGCCATATTTAGGACACTAAATGGGCCTCAATGTTCTTTGACTGGTGCAGGAAAAAGCACCTTTAAACCGTTGAAATCATTAGATAAACCCTCCAAACTCTTCAAAGCTCACAAATTGCTCACTCTTGTCTTGATCAGGTGCTATGGGCAACAGTTTCCCTTCTTAGATATATATTAGTGCAACTTAACGGACAAACAAATGAGACAACAAACATTATGTCAACAGTCCCAGTGAAAGCAATTCAGAGAAGGTGAACCTCCAATTACAGAAGACACAGGCACAAGGAAGGATAATTCAAAGAAGCAAAGTAAAACACAATGGTATGCTAATTCCACTTAGGGTAGCTAGCCATAGCCACAGCTTCAAAAAAAATATTCAAGCTAGAACTATTTCACAAGTTCACAACAACTGATTGCTAAGTGTTTGGTGAATGTTGACAAGGCCACGGAAAGAGGCAAATTGCATAACCAAAGTGCTTTATCGCTTATCCAGGATATCCCAGAGCACTTCACAGAGAATAAATTACTTTTGAAATATAGTCACTGTTATGCAGACAGACATGGCAGTCAACTTACAGACAGCAAGGTCCGACAAACATCAATTGAGACAGATGACCAATTAATCTGTCTGTAGTGGCATTGGACGAGAGAGGAATGTTGACTCTGACAATGGAAAACTGAAAACTCTCAATCCTTCTTTGAATCGTGCCATGAGATTCATCTGAAAGGGCAGACAGTGCCTCACTTGAACATCTCCTCATGAAGACAGCTTAGCACTCTTTCAGTACTGTACTGTAGGAAATATTGCTGCACACCTCTGTAATGTCCCCCTCCCCTAACTACCACTGGCATAAATTACTGACATGAAAGAACAAGGTAAAATTCTTGTACTGCAGCAAAGAGACAGCTTTGATTTTAGACACATAAAGGAACAAGAAAAAGCAAAAGGCAGATTGTGTAAGCACAAAATTTGTTTACATATTAGACTAATATTTATATAATGTATAGGTATGTACACAAACCCCTTGAAAATGTAAAAAAGGGAAACCAAAGCAGGTTCAGTAAAATACATATATAAAATTCTCCATCCCTTTTCCTTCTCAGTTTTTTTTTCTGTTCCTGCTGAAGATACAGATTTAGACGAGCGTACAATTCTATTGGTGCTGTTGTACCCAGTACTCTGTCCAAATGGCCATTTTTGAGTTGTGAACTTCAACAGTGAGCAGTAGCAGACTGTTTAACAGTGGGTTCATCATAACTGAGCTTGATCCTGTCTTCACCTGTAGCCCACATACATTTCCTGATGTTATCAACTAATCAAGACAGGCGTGAGGAGCTTATGAGCTTTGAAGAGCCTGAAGGGTTTGGCTAGTGATTTGAGTGGTTTGGAGATGTTTTTTCTACCCTTTTTTTGATTTATTGCTACTGAGGCTTATACAATTTTCATTTCTTGCTTCAGGTTCAGACTATTCAAAGGTTTTCAGACCCCTACCCTCACTCTGAGGATAATTCATGTGAATGCCTGATCTGCAAAACATTGTCATGATGCCTTCATCCTCTGCAATTCAGCCCTCCCTGGCCCCTTCAAGGAAGAAAACCACATCAATGATGGATTCTGAGTATCAAGGCATGCTCCCTGCTGCCATGACTGATGACTCCAATCCGTCTGGACTGAGCAGAAGCAGAGGAGCAGGAAAATGAGGCACATGTAGCTAACTGATGATCGAGAAAACCATGGGGGGAGTGGAAAATGCACTTTTGCTGCCTGGAGAGCTCAGTTGAGAATCTACAGTATGCACCAGAGAAGATTTTCAGAAGCATGACTGCCTGCTCTGTCCTTCACAACTTTGCCATTCAGGAATGGCTGCAATTTGACATGGCTGAAGTAGAGGCTGTGGCTCCAGAGGAGCCTAAACTTCAGAGAACAAAACATCCTGATGGCACCCACTTGAAGAGTCCTTGTTGACGGTTGCAAGGGATAACACGGGCCAGACACTTTAAGATGTCTTCGTGACTTTTTTCTATTCAGTCGCTACAACTGACCTCCTTCTCTCCCACTTTGAAATAAAGAGATATTCCCTCAAATGAAAACCCATCCTACTACATGACGACACATCATCCCTCTTTGCCTCAACATGATGTTGCCAGTAACCATCACCTGAATACGTCAGCATCAGATGGGTACACCCTTCCTGTTTGACTGCAATCTCCATGAATAACAAAGCATAACATAAGTGCACTGTCTACTTTAATCCAATAATTGCTAAGTGGAAACAGTCAGTGTACTCTTGCCTAACACCATGCTTTCCCTGCATGCCTACATGTGCCTTTCTATCACTTATCCTAATGCTCCTTCTAAGTACCCACTTATTTCTCTGTGTTTCAATAAGCTGTCCTCTGATTTAACTGACTGGCCTTGGGGGAGAGGTGTGGGGATGGGGTCTGGTGGGTATTAAACTTTGAATATTTCTAAGGAGCTCTGTGGAGTTATGGAATTACCACTCCTAACTACAGTCACCTCTTTGCATATGAGCCATGCTACTGCCTGCTGATAGCTTCTTAGTAGCTATTTCAACAATTGTTTTCCTCCTTTCCCTAATTTCTGACAGAAGATAGATGCTCACCCTTGTCCTTCTCTTTCAGCTGCCTTTACACTCCCTCTTACCAGAATTTGCTAACTCCTTTGTAGGAGAAAGTTGTGCCCTGGTTCTGCTCCAATCTTGAACAGGTCTCCCCCCTGGGATATTTGGCCTGCTGCTAGTAGCATTGTGGAAATCAGCTGACCGTAGGATTTCTGAGGGAGGTCAGCCTCCTAGGTTGGTTGACATAGGTTCTGCTCCATTGCACTTCCATTGCCATTTTGAGGTTCCAGGCATTTCAGAGACATTCTTTCCTTTAAAACTGTGCTTGTCATATAGATTAAAAATGCATCTTTTCATTGTCTACTTTTCTCCTCATCCTGCTCTGTCTCCGAACCGATTGTGTCCGATTGGACAGTTCCACAGGATGGGAGAGGGTTGCGTACCCAAGGACCTTCTGTATGATGAGGTAGCCGGGGACAGATGATCAGAGGGGCGCCCAAAGCTCCGCTTCAAGGTTGCTTGCAAGCGTGGCATGTAGGCCCTAAATGTCGACTATCACACTTGGGAGTTACTAGCTGGTGAAAGAGAGAAATGGCGACACATCCTGTGGACTGGTGTGCACTACCATGACGAACAGTTGCTACAGCAGCTTGGCAACAGGTGCCAACATCAAAAACAACAACTCACAGTGTCTCTTGGCAGCTTCACATGCAGCACTTGTGGCAGAACCTGCCTTTCAAGGATTGACCTTCACAGCCATCAGCAAAGGTGCACCAAGAGAAGACACCCCACCTAAATGGATTGTTTGCTACATACCCATCATTTCTCGTAGATGGAAGGATGCCAACCTACCCAGAAGTCATTTTTGCATTTAAAGTACTGTAGCATTTTTCTGCAAAGTACCTAATGTAAATAATTGCTCACAAGGTTATTAATTGGAACTACTAAATCAATGTGTAAACAAAACTCATGCAGTCACAGGGGTAGCAAGATTCATTATGGCATGTGGCAATTTTAACTGCACAACAAACAGAAATTCCACAATGAATATTGTTGCCTTGGGGCAACACATAGGCAAAGAAGACAGTACTCTGGCTACATTTGGATAGATAAAAGTAGAACCAAACAAAAACAGTTAATCTATCTGCAAACAGTGTGTAAACCTACCATTGGTAAACATACTGAGCTGATCAACACTGGATAATACTTCAGGTCTAATTCTTGTAATGCACATTGGAGTTGCATCTATGCCAAAATGAAAATCTACTTTAATTAGAACCTATACACTGATACTGATGATGATGCACAGCAAGGTGCCACAAACAACAATGTGATAATGACCAAATAATCTGTTTTAGTGATAAATATTGGCCTGCTATTCTTTGAATAGTGCCATGGAACCTATTACAATCACCTGAGAGGGCAGACAGGGCAGACTCTGAAAGACTGCACCAACAGTATTGCACTGGAGAGTAGCACAGATCATCTATTCAAGTTCGTGCTAGGGCCAAAGTCTTTGATCCTCCCATTGTTTAGCTGGAGGATATTACAGATCATCCAAGACTAGATGCTAGACTAGCAGGTTGATAGCAATGAGGCAGTGCAGGGTAGAACTGGGTGACATCAGCTTGCATGCGGAAACCAACCTCACATCTGTGGATGATGTTGCCTTGGGGCAACACATAGGCAAAGAAGACAGGACTCTGGCTACATTTGGATAGATAAAAGTAGAACCAAACAAAAACAGTCCCACTGAGCTGAATGACAGAGGAGAGGCATTGGAAGGAATGGTGTGTTTGACTGTTTCAAAAGCCGCAGAAATATCGAGGAGGATAAGAAGGCATAGTGTACCATTGTCACAGTCAGAGTGATAGCTTGTAAAAGAATGCAATTATTATTTGCATTTCTATGGGCTAAATTGGAACATTGAAATGAACAGCCGTGAAAGGGTGGAAAACAAATGAGAAAAAGCAGCCAGTACATTAATGACATCACCTTAACCTTGGTTGACAGTTGGGGCTAGATTTTTTGATTTTCTTTCAACTGTTTTTCAAGTAGTTTCAGGTTGACTATAGATACAAATCGGGCAGGGACTTGTAATGCCACATCCACAAGAAGGCCAATGATGATTTTCTGTTGGAAGTGACAGCAGTGGCCAGAACATTCAGCCTAATATAGGCAGACGTATAAAATGATATTTAAATTGTGTGGTGACATCAAGGGCAAGAATTCTCCTCTGCGATCCCACCCAAAATTGAACAAGCTCGCAGCAGAGAATTTTGGAAAGTTCAGGCAGTGAGGCCTACCA
The DNA here is from genome assembly GCF_036365525.1 of Heterodontus francisci. Lineage (NCBI taxonomy): Eukaryota > Metazoa > Chordata > Chondrichthyes > Heterodontiformes > Heterodontidae > Heterodontus > Heterodontus francisci. The sequence goes on from NC_090389.1 coordinate 68,006,487, forward strand.
TCACCTCAGAAATCAGAGTGGGATTTTCTACTCTCCTTCCTCGCCCATTGTATGTGAATAATGGCGAAGGCCTGGTTTCAGTTCAGATTTCCCTCCTTTCCGCCCCGGTTACTGCTGCCTGCCAGGGTCACCAAGGTGGCAGTAGGCCCCAAGAAGCAGCATTAAAGGGCCAGAGTTCTCCTACTGTAGGAAGCAGGCCTTTGTAGTGGCCACCTACCTACTGAAAGCCCCATCCTCAGTCAAGGCCTCAGTCTGATGATCTTCTGCATCTTTATGATCCTTTGCCAGCTCTTCCCATATTGCAATGTAGTCGCTGCTGCAACACTGCTGGATTTTCATTGCTCACACTGGTAGACTTCTTTGTGACAACAGAAATCCCACTGGGAGCCTCCCAGAGATGAGCTCCCAATTGGTAGCATTAGTAGGACTTGAAGTCTACACCCAATATGATAATGAGACTGACCGCAAAAAATTCAACAGGGTCAGAGCGGATTCATGCTGCCAGTTTGAAAAACCTGAACCTTGAATTTCATTGGGTGGGTTTTTGAATTTTCTGCCAGATGGAGCAAAGTTGAAAGCAAAATGCTCCACTTTAGACAGATGGAAAATGGAAAAACCAAATTAATCTTATAGAAAATTGGATGGCATAGACACCTTGGTGACCCTGGCAGGCAGCAGTAACTAGGGCGGAAAGGAGGGAAATCTGATCTGAAACCAGGCCTTCGCCATTATTCACACACAATGGGCGAGGAAGGAGAGTCGGAAATCCCACTCTGATTTCTGAGGTGATGGTAGGCCTCACTGCCTGAATCTTCCAAAATTCTCCTCTGCGATCTTGTTCAATTTTGGGTGGGATCACAGAGGGGAACTACTGCCTTTGATGTCACCACACAATTTATATATCATTTTATATGTCTGCCTATATTAGGCTGAAGGTTCTGGCCACTGCTGTCACTTCCAACAGAAAATCATCATTGACTTTCTTGTGGATATGGCATTACCAGTCCCTGCCTGATTTTGCATCTATAGTAAACCTGAAACTATTCAAAAAATGGTTGAAAGATGCACAAAGGTCAAACCAGTGCCTGTCATGCCCAAAGCAGAAGAAAAGGGGCAGGGGCAGCAATTAGTGATAATTGTAATATGATATTACAAGGTGCAGTATGTCTCAATTCTATTCTTGGAATAGTTTGTATGTTTTTTTTTTGACCTTTTATTTCCTTCTTGACAAAGCCTTGCACAATACTTGCATATTTGCAAGCATTGCATACAAATCTTCCAGGAAGCAAGAAAAATCCAAACTCTAAAAGAACCACATCAGTTTTTGTGCAGATCAAGTTCTTGCTTGTGCACATTCTGGAATTTCTTATTTCTTGCATTACATAGCTTGGGCATCTAAGAATAGTTATTTAATTGGATATAACTTACACCCCTGATTCAGAGGTGGGTGTGGATATAAATCCAACTTAACAGGTATCTAATAATACACTGTGGATGGAGATGTAAAGGTTATACAGAGAACTGGTAAACACCATGAGGTGTGGCTTTCTTTCTGAAAATTCACACTATCCCTACACTTGACATAATATCCTCAGCCAAAGGCATCCTTTTGAGTGATCAAGGCGACCTCAGCGATCACACCATTCTCTGGGTAAAGAAGTTTCTTCTGCTACTTTTTGGATTTATTAGTGACAATCTTATATTTATGGCCCCTAGTTCTGGTCTCCCATGCAAATGGAAACTTCTGGTGCAAAGTTGAATGTATAGCTCCAGTTTATTCAATACTACAAGTGGACTTAGAGGTCCAAAATGGCATCTGCAATGCGCACAAACATCTGATGGGATTCTCGCCAGACCCATATTGTTGAGTCCATGCACAGTAAGCATCAGACAGAAGTATGAAATGTAGGCAGATCGTGGCATCCATCGGCATGTAACGTTGATTTGTCGCCAGCACTGCCACTTTGGAGCTCAACACTGCAGCTAATCCCGTCGCTTAATCACACGGCTGAAAATGCATTCAACAACAGGAAGGACCAGGAATACTTAAAGGGACCATCAATTACATTTAGGTTAATTGCTGATCAATTTCTGCTGGCTGTTGCTACAATTGTACAAGTCTTTGGTGCTTTCTATAGTTCTTTTAAGTTGCTAAAGTCTACAGGGAATGGTATGGCACATACTGAAGGAGTTGATCTTGCCTTCAAAACATCAGCAATCAGTTACACCGAGACATGGGTGCAGTATTGCCCTTTGAATATAACATGACAGGGAGAATGAGCAGAAGGCACACAGAGTGGGGCAGCCTGCTTGAAGAGAGAGGAGGAGAAAGGCTCTCAGCAGGAAGCTCAGGGTGTTGTGCCACAACTGCAGCATGTGGAAGTTTGTGGAGACCATCACAATCCCAGGCAACCACATCTGCAGTGTCTGTATTGCAAGGAAATTCAGCTCAGAGTTACTACCAATTACACACCCATTCTTCAGGTTTATGAATGTTTTCCTATATTTTGTTGCAATCCTTTTCTGTAATAACCACACTCCCCAATTTGTTGTCATCTGCAAATTTGGAAATTGTACATCCAATTATTGAGTCCCAATCGTTTATGCAAATAGTAAACAAGTGATCCCAGCACTGATCCTTCTGGAACACCACTTCCCACCTTTTGCCAGTCTAGGTGGCTTTAACCCCTACTTTTTGCTTTCTGTTTTGTAGCCAGGTTGCTATCCATTCTACTACTTGTCCTTTGACTCCACATATTCTGGCCTTAATCATGAGTCATGTGATACCTTATTGAAAGCCTTTTGGAAATCCAAATATATTATGTCTACTACATTACTAGTTGTGGTTGTTGGAGGTCAATCATCTCAGCTCCAGGAGATCACTGCAGGAGTTGTGTAATGAGAGAGGAATAATTGACAATCTAGTGGTGCAAGAGCCATTGGGGACGAATTCTTCATCAAGATGGAGAGTGACATTGTTGATTCTGAGACAAGGGTCCTGAATCTTAGTAAAGGAAACTACAAAGGTATGAGGCGCGAGTTGGCCATGACGGATTGGGAAACGTTACTTAAAGGGATGATGGTGGATAGGCAATGGCAAACATTCAAAGAGCTCATGGATGAACTGCAACAATTGTTTATCCCTGTCTGCCGCAAATGTAAAACGGGAAAGGTAGCCAAACCATGGCTTACAAGGGAAATTAAAGATAGCATAAGATCCAAGGAAGAGACGTATAAATTTGCCAGGAAGAACAACAGACCTGAGGATTGGGAGCAGTTTAGAATTCAACAAAGGAGGACCAAGGGATTGATTAAGAAGGGGAAAATAGAGTACGAGAGCAAGCTTGCGGGGAACATAAAAACTGACTGTAAAAGTTTCTATAGGTCTGTGAAGAGAAAAAGATTGGTGAAGACAAATGTAGGTCCCTTACAGTCAGAAACAGGGGAATTTATGATGGGGAATAAAGACATGGCTGACCAACTAAATGCATACTTTGGTTATGTCTTTACAAAGGAGGACACAAATATCATACCAGAAATGTTGGAGAACACAGGGAATAGTGAGAGAGAGGAACTTAAAGAAATCAGTATTAGTAGAGAAATGGTGTTGGGGAAATTGATGGGATTGAAGGCCAATAAATCCCCAGGGCCTGATGGTATGCATCCCAGAGTACTTAAGGAAGTGGCCCTAGAAATAGTGGATGCATTGGTGGTCATCTTCCAAGACTCTATAGACTCTGGGACAGTTCCTACAGATTGGATGGTAGCTAATGTAACCTCACTATTTAAAAAGAGAGAAATCTTTGCATCCTCATTGGCTACAGGTGAGGTCCCAGAGGACTGGAGAATAGCCAATGTTGTTCCTTTGTTTAAGAAGGGTGGCAAGGATAATCCAGGAAATTATAAGCCGGTGAGCCTTACGTCAGTGGTAGGGAAATTATTAGAGAGGATTATTCGGGACAGGATTTACTCCCATTTGGAATCAAACAAACTTATTAGCGAGAGACAGCATGGTTTTGTGAAGGGGAGGTCGTGTCTTACTAATTTGATTGAGTTTTTTGAGGAAGTGACGAAGATGATTGATGAAGGAAGGGCAGTGGATGTTATCTATATGGACTTCAGTAAAGCCTTTGACAAGGTCCCGCATGGCAGACTGGTACAAAAGGTGAAGTCACACGGGATCAGAGGTGAGCTGGCAAGATGGATACAGAACTGGCTCGGTCATAGAAGACAGAGGGTATCAGTGGATGGGTGTTTTTCTGAATGGAGGGATGTGACTAGTGGTGTTCCGCAGTGATCAGTGCTGGGACCTTTGCTGTTTGTAGTATATATAAATGATTTGGAGGAAAATTTAGCTGGTCTGGTTAGTAAGTTTGCACAAAGGTTGGTGGAGTTGCAGATAATGATGAGGATTGTCAGAGGATACAGCAGGATATAGATCGGTTGGAGACTTGGGCGGAGAAATGCCAGATGGAGTTTAATCTGGACAAATGTGAGATAATGCATTTTGGAAGGTCTAATGCAGGTGGGAGGTATACAGTAAATGGCAGAACCCTTAGGAGTATTGACAGGCAGAGAGATCTGGGCGTACAGGTCCACAGGTCACTGAAATTGGCAACGCAGGTGGATAAGGTAGTCAAGAAGGCATACGGCATGCTTGCCTTCATTGGTCGGGGCATAGAGTATAAAAATTGGCAAGTCATGTTGCAGCTGTACAGAACCTTAGTTAGGCCACACTTAGAATATTGCGTGCAATTCTGGTCGCCACACTACCAGAAGGACGTGCAGGCTTTGGAGAGGGTACAGAAGAGGTTTACCAGGATGTTGCCTGGTCTGGAGGGCATTAGCTATGAGGAGAGGTTGGAAAAACTCAGATTGTTTTCGCTGGAACGACGGAGGTGGAGGGGCGACATGATAGAGGTTTACAAAGTTATAAGCAGCATGGACAGAGTGGATAGTCAGAAGCTTTTTCCCAGGGTGGAAGAATCAGTTACTAGGGGACATAGGTTTAAGGTGCGAGGGTCAAAGTTTAGAGGGGATGTGCGAGGCAAGTTTTTTACACAGAGGGTGGTGAGTGCCTGGAACTTGTTGCCGGGGGAGGTGGTGGAAGCAGATACGATAGCGACGTTTAAGAGACATCTTGACAAATACATGAATAGGAAGGGAATAGAGGGATATGGGCCCCGGAAGTGCAGAAGATGTTATTTTAGGCAGGCATCAAGATTGGCACAGGCTTGGAGGGCCGAATGGCCTGTTCCTGTGCTGTACTGTTCTTTGTTCTTTATTCTTTGTGGAGAGAAAGCAGGGAATTCTTGACCAGTCAGTCTGACATCGGTAGTGGGGAAAATTCTAGAATCCATTATCAAAGATTTTATAGCAGAGCAGTTGGAGAACAGTGGTAGAATCGGACAGTCAGCATGGATTTATGAGAGGAAATCATGCTTGACAAATCTACTAGAATTCTTCGAGGATGTAAATGGTAGAGTTGATGAGGGGCAGCCGGTGGATGCAGTTTATTTGGACTTTCAGAAGGCTTTCGACAAAGTCGCATGTAAGAGATTAGCATGTAAAATTAAAGCGCATGGGATTGGGAGTAGTGTATTGCGATGGATTGAAAATTGGTTGGTGGACAGGAAACAAAGAGTATGTAGATATGGAACTTAGAGAGAGAGACTGTGAGGTTCTTTAGCAAATTGTCATAGGGAGTGACAAGGTATTGGAAGTTTTGGAAGGCTTAAAAGTGGACAAATCTCCAGGTCCGGACGATTTGTGTCCCAGGATGCTGTGGGAGGCCAGGGTGGAGATTGCAGGGGCTCTGACCCTAATTTTTAAATCCTCTCTGACCACGGGGGAGGTGCCAGAGGACTGAAGAACAGCTAATGTGGTCCCACTATTTAAGAAAGGTTGTAGTGATAAGCCAGGGAACTACAGACCAGTGAGACTCACGTCAGTGGTAGGGAAACTATTGGAGAAAATTCTGAAGGAGAGAATCTATCTCCACTAGGAGAGGCAAAATTTGATTAGGAATAGTCAGCATAGCTTTGTCAGAGGGAGGTCATGCCTAACAAATTTGATTGAGTTTTTTGAGCATGTGACCAGGTGTGTAGATGAGGGTAGTGCAGTTGATGTAGTTTACATGGATTTCAGCAAAGCCTTTGACAAGGTCCCACATGGGAGACTTATCAAGAAAGCAAATACACATGGGATACAAGGTAACTTGATAAGGTGGATTCAAAATTGGCTTAGCTGTAGGAGACAGAGAGTGATGACAGACAGCTGTTTTAGTGACTGGAAGCCAGTGTCCAGTGGCGTACCACAGGGATCTGTGCTGGGTCCCCTATTGTTTGTCATTTATATAAACGACATAGATGACTATGTGGGGGGTAGGATCAATAAGTTCGCAGATGACACAAAGATTGGCCGAGTGGTTAACAGTGAGGTGGAATGTCTTAGGTTACAGGAAGATATAGATGGGATGGTCAAATGGGCAGAAAAGTGGCAGATGGAATTTAACGCTGAAAAGTGTGAGGTGATACACTTTGGAAGGAGTAATGTGACACGGAAGTATTCAATGAATGGCCTGACACTGGGGAATTCCGAGGAACAAAGGGACCTTGGTGTGTTTGTCCATAAATCTCTGAAGACAGAAGGGCAGGTTAATATGGTGGTGAAAAAGGCATATGGGACACTTGCCTTTATCAATCGAGGCATAGATTACAAAAGCAGGGAGGTCATGTTGGAGTAGTACAGAACTTTGGTAAGGCCACAGCTGGAGTACTGTGTGCAATTCTGGTTGCCACATTATAGGAAGGATGTGCTTGCATTGGAGGGGGCGCAGAGGTGATTCACAAGGATGTTTTTTGGGATGGAACATTTAAGCTATGAAGAGAGGTTGGATAGGCTTAAGTTGTTTTTGCTGGAGCAGAGAAGACTGAGGGGTGACCTGATCGAGGTGTACAAGATTATGAGGGGCATGGACATGGTGGAGAGGGAGCAGCTGTTCCCCTTTGTTGAAGGGTCAGTTACGAGGGGTCACAAGCTTAAGGTGAAGGGCGGAAGGTTTAAGGGGGACTTGAGGAAGAACTTTTTTACCCAGAGAGTGGTGACGGTCTGGAATGCCCTGCTTTGGAGGGTGGTAGATGCAGGTTACCTCACATCCTTTAAAAAGTACCTGGATGAGCACTTGACACGTCATAACATTCAAGGCTATGGGCCAAGTGCTGGCAAATGGGATTAGATGGACAGGTCAGGTGTTTTAATGCATCGGTGCAGACCTGATGGGCCAAAGGGCCTCTTCTGCACTGTATTCTGTGATTCTGTGATTCTGTGAAAGAGTAGGGATAAATGGGTTTTTTTCCGAATGGCAGGCAATGACTAGTGGGGTACCACAGGGATCGGTGCTAGGACCCCAGCTAGTCACAATATACATTAATGATTTAGATGAGGGAATTAAATGTAATATCTGCAAATTTGCAGATGATACAAAACTGGGTGGGAGGGTGAGTTGTGAGGAGGATGCAGAGAGGCTTCAGGGTGATTTGGACAAGTTGAGTGAGTGGGCTAATGCATGGCAGATGCAGTATAATGTGGATAAATGTGAGGTTATCCACTTTGGTAGCAAAAACAGGAAGGCAGATTATTATCTGAATGGTATAAACTGAGACAGGGAAATATGCAGCGAGACCAGGGTGCTCTCATACACCAGTCGCTGAAGGTAAGCATGCAGGTGCAACAGGCGGTAAAAAAGGCAAATGGTATGTCAGCCTTCATAGCGAGAGGATTCGAGTACTGAAGCAGGGATGTCTTGCTGCAATTATACAGGGCCTTGGTGAGGCCACACCTGGAATATTGTGTGCAGTTTTGGTCTCCTTATCTGAGGAAGGATGTTCTTGCTATAGAGGGAGTGCAGCAAAGGTTTACCAGACTGATTCCTGGGATGGCGGGACTGACATATGAGGAGAGATTGACTCAGTTAGGATTATATTCGCTGGAGATCAGAAGAGTGAGGGGGGATCTCATAGAAACCTATACAATTCTAACAGGACTTGACAGGGTAGATGCAGGAAGGATGTTCCCGATGGTGGGGGAGTCCAGAACCAGGGGTCATAGTCTCAGGATATGGGGTAAACCTTTCAGGACTGAGATGTAGAGAATGAGATGAGAGTGGTGAACCTGTGGAATTCGCTACCACAGAAAGCAGTTGAGGCCAAAACATTGAATGTTTTCAAAAAGGAGTTAGATATAGCTCTTGGGTCTAAAGGGATCAAAGGGTATGGGGCAAAAGCCAGAACAGGCTACTGAGTTGGATGATCAGCCATGATCATAATGAATGGCGGAGCAGGCTCGAAGGGCCAAATAGCCTACTCCTGCTCCTATTTTCTATGTTTCTATGAATTCCTCAGGGTAGCGTCCTAGGCCCAACATCTTCAGCTGCTTTATCAATGACCTTCCTTCAATCATAAGGTCAGAAGTGGGCATGTTCGTTGATGATTGCACAATGTTCAGCACCATTCGCGACTCCTCAGATACTGAAGCAGTCCATGTAGAAATGCAGCAAGACCTGGACAATATGCAGGCTTGAGCTGATATGTGGCAAGTAACATGCGCACCACACAAGTGCCAGGCAATTACTATCTCAAACAAGAGAGAATCTAACTATCTCCCCATGACATTCAATGGCATTACGATTTCTGAATCCCTCACTCTCAACATCCTGGGGGTTACCATTGACCAGAAACTGAACTGTAGCCATATAAGTACCATGGCTACAAGAGCAGGTCAGAGGCTAGGAATTCTGCAGCGAGCAACTCACCTCCTGACACCCCAAAGCCTGTCCACCATCTACAAGGCACAAGTCAGGAGTATACTGGAATGCTGTCCACTTGCCTGAATGGGTGTAGCTCCAACAACACTCAAGATGTCCCTTTTTTCTATTGTCATTTTGTTATCTGTAATTAGTGAAGCTATCCCACCCCCACTCCCTTCTTCCTTCCCTATGCCTGTGTTGAAACTGTATAATATTTTGGTTGTACTGCATCATAAATACTATCTTCAATTTTGATCATGTAGACATAAGGGGAATATTCAATGGTGGAAACAATGCAAAGAAGAGTTATGAGGCTGATCCCTAATGTCACAGGGTACAGAAAGATTGGATAAAACCTCAGCGATATACCCTTGAAAGGAGGTGACAGAGAGGTCTTCGTGAAGTATATAGGATAAAAAAAAACATAGATAAGTCAGAACAGCCCTTCAAGGTAAACTTTGACAGTAGGATTAGGGTGTCTAAGTTCAAACTTGTGAAAGGCAAATTCAGGATTGAAGCCAGGAAGTTCTTTTTCACACAATGTGTAAGCAACACTGGAAAGAACACTGCAGGCAAAATCTATGAGACCTTTGTATGCTGTGATGTAATGATTTTCCTCATCTGTATTTGTCTTATGATCTTCTGAAGCAATTTTCACATGCAAAGAAAAAATAATTTATTCACTAAACTATTAGAATTAGTAATATCAATTTCCCATAAGCTAAGCTCTTCTCAGTTTTAAATGAACATATGACTCATTCCAAGAAAAGATTTACCCTTGGACGTAAATGTAGGGGGCATGATCAAGAAGTTTGTGGACGACACAAAGATTGGCCGCATGGTAGATAACAAGGAGGATAGCTGTAGGCTGCAGGAAGATATTGATGGTCTGGTCAGATGGGCAGAAAAGTAGCAAATGGAATTCAACTTGGAGGAGTCTGAGGTGATGCATTTGGGGAGGTCAAACAAGTCAAGGGAATACACGATTAATGGGAAAATACTGAGAAGTGTAGAGGAAGTAAGGGACCTTGGAGTGAATGTCCACAGATCCCTGAAGGTAGCAGGACAGGTCGATAAGGTGGTCAAGAAGGCATATGGAATCCTTTCCTTTATTAGCCAAGGTATAGAATACAAGAGCAGGGAAGTTATGCTGGAACTGAATAACTCATTGGTTAGGCTACAACTTGAGTACTGTGTGCAGTTCTGGTCACCTCATTACAGAAAGGATGTAATTGCACTAGAGAGGGTACAGAGGAGATTTACAAGGATGTTGTCGGGACTGGAAAAATGCAGCTATGAGGAAAGATTGGATAGGCTGGGGTTGTTCTCCTTGGAACAGAGAAGGCTGAGGGGAGATTTGATTGAAATGTACAAAATTTTGAGGGGTCTGGATAGAGTGGAGGTGAAGGGTCTATTCACCTTAGCAGAGAGGTCAGCGACGAGGGGGCATGGATTTAAAGTGATAGGTAGAAAAATTAGAGGGGAGATGAGGAAAAACTTTTTCACCCAGAGGGTGGTGATGGTCTGGAACTCACTGCCTGAAAGGGTAGTTGAGGCAGAAACCCTCAACTCGTTCAAAAGGAGTCTGGATGTGCACCTCAAGTGCCGTAAGCTGCAGAGCTACAGACCAAATGCTGGAAGGTGGGATTTAGAATAGGTGGATCATTTTTTGGCCAGCACAGTGGCCTCTTTCTGTGCCTTAAACTTTCTATGATTCTTTGAATCTAAGAAGGAAGTTATGAAATTGCCAAAAGAGCCTTTCCCAGCAATCACATCATCCATCTGACAAAACAAATACTCTTATTGGAATAAAAACAAAGAAATGCTGGAAATACCCAGCAGGTCTGGCAGCATCGGTGAAGCAGAGTTAACATTTCAGATCTGGACCTTTCATCAGAACTCTTAGATCAGTGAATACAGTACAGACCAGCAAGGCCCTCTGTTGGATTTTGTTTCCTACAGTGTTAGTTGATCTAATCCATCGCAACAATTTGGGTCATGAGAAACAGGGAAATATCTGCCAGGACATCCAACACATGTTTACTATCCAGAAATTTCTTCTGGAAAGTGTAAATGTGGATATCAGGCAAGACATCACCATTTTTTTCAGTATTACTTTTCTAGTTATACTATCTAACTGCCACACCACTTTTTCCTGTACCATTTTATCCCACCATTATACTCTTCCATGAAATCAAAGAACTCATTTAATATCTTTGTTATTCCTCCAACTTCTGTAGGATTTCCTTCCACATCTCCAGTTAGCTCTGCGCTTTCCTTAAATTTATGTTTATTAAATACTATCCCATTTCCCTGTTTGTTGTGATTTTTTTTCATACCTCTTCTCAACCTAATGGTTTTGTTTTGCTTTTTTGCTGCATTTTCTACGTTTGGTTTAATCTTCTTTTCTATCATTAGCCTAGATTTGTGTGTTTTTCACTTGTTCATGGGATGTGAACTTCTCACTGGCAAGGCCAACATTTATTGCCCAGACCTAATTGCCCTTGAGGGGGTGGTGGTGAGCCGCTTTCTTGAACTGCACAGTCCATGTGGTGTAGGTACCTGCAGTGCTGTTGGAAAGGAAATTCCAGGATTTTGACCCAGTGACAGTGAAGGAGCAGTGATACATTTCCAAGTCAGGATGGTGTGTAGCTTGGAGGGGAACTTGCAGGTGGTGGTGTTTGGAAGGTGCTGTTGAAGGAGCCTTGGTGAGTTGCTGCAGTGCATCTTGTAGATGGCACACACTGATGCCATTGTGCACTGGTGGTTGAGGGAGTTTGTGTTTAAGGTGGTGGATGGGATGCCAATCAAGCAGGCTGCCTTGTCCTGGATTGTGCTGAGCTTCTTGAGTGTGGTTAGAACACTCATCCAGGCAAGTGGGGAGCATTCCATCACATTCCTGACTTGTGTCTTGTAAATGGTAGACAGGCTTTGGGGAGTCATGAGGTGAGTTATTGACTGCAGAATTTCCAGGCTCTGACCTGTTCTTGTCGCCACAGTATTTATAGGGCAGGTCCAGTTAAGTTCCTGGTCAATGGCAGCCTGCAGGATGTTGACAGTGGAGGAATTTAGCAATGATAATGCCCTTGAATATCAAGGGGAGACAGACTCTCACTTGTTTGAGGTGGATATTGCCTGGCACTTGTGCGGCCAATGTTACTTGCCACTTATCAGCCTAAGCCTCAATCCTGTCCAGGTCTTGATGCATGCAGGCACAGACTACTTAAGTATCTGAGGAGTTGCAAATGATACTGAACACTCTGCAATCATCAGCGACTTCTGCCCTGCTGATGGAGAGAAGTAATTGATGAAGCAGCCAAAGATGGGCTGAAAACACTATCCTGAGGAACTCCTGTAGCAATTTCCTGGGGCTGAGATGAGGTTCAGTATGCAAGTTATTTATCAGCATACAGTAGAAATGTGGTTCCGATGAAGGGACGGAATTTACTGAGATCAGGCTGAACACTATTGTTAAAAGTATGAAGATCCAATTAATTCAAACAAAAATACCACACTACAAGGATTATACTGGAGAAAGGCTGTCTGAAGGAAAGTGTTCAAGAGTAGAAATGTTGGAGCTGTGGTGCAGAAATGGAGATTTGATTCAATGATTTGGCATTGCCCAGCTCTGTCCTTCAGAAAAGGATCGGCAGGTACAATCTCCAGGCCATTGCAGCAGATATATATGGACCCAAAAACATATTCTGGGTGATATATGGTATTAGAATAATATGCTGTGTGTTTCTGGCATTTGCACAAAATAGAAATCCAAAAGACTTAGCTAAGAATTTCTATGCTTTCCTGCCATAACCTTGGCAGAAACCACACAGAAGTATAATACTGTTTCTCTAACATTTCTGCTGTAACTACAGTAGGAGATTAAGAGGGCCATGAAAATTTCAGGTGCCAATCTACTTCCTATTGGGAAAAGGCACAAATTTAAGTGATTAGCTTTTAGAAAAAGAATTTGAATTCAACCGTCCCAAGAAGGGATAAAGTAAATATTTATATGGAGCCTCATCACAACTCAAAGCATTCAGTTGTAATTATATACACATTAGGATCCTGTAGTTTTTTTTTTTGCGAAGAATGCAGTGTGCCTTTAAGGCTGGAAAAGAGCCATACTGGTTTAAGGCAGCAAGCTCTAAAGACTGAGTCAAAGAGTGCATCCTTGTTGCCTTGGATACAGCCACTCAGACTGAGCATCTAGAGATATATTTGTTACAATTTTGAACTGGCTTATAGTGCAAACAGCCTGTTCTAACAGGAGACACAGACAGCTGTGTATTAGCACCTGAAAGATGATCTCTCGGCCCATTTGAACTGAAGGAAGAGAATTTAGTCTGTTTATTATTCTCAAAACTCTTTAAAAAAAAACAGAGATCTCTGATAATTTGAACTGAAGGAAGGGAAGTTAGACTGACAATCTTTTATCCCTCAAAAATTCTAAAACCAAACTGATTCATTAAAAAGTGTTTGCAAGTCATTAATTGTTGCTTTCCTTCGCCAACGATGAATTTAATCATTTACTGCTGGAATTAGACTACAGCTTGTTCTACTGTTGAAGAAACTTTTTTTACCCCATGGGACGGCTGTGACAACTTCAAGCAACCTTGGACTTTGTCACCTCTGGCAGGAATGTAAATTTGCAAGGACTAATTTTTCTATTTTAAATGTTTAACTTTTTGTAGTGTTTAATGAGAAAAACTAAATTCTTAAACAATTAATTTGTTGATTTAAAGACACCAGCTTCATTCAGGGATTATAGATGGTACAATTTGGCTGGGTCTTTAATTTGGAAAGTTTAAAATGATATGTGGAGGGACGGGATTGAAATTAACAGTGCATTTCTCCCACCACAATCATATATTTCGATTGGGGGCTTTGACTGGAGTGGTCATAACAGCATATACAGCAGGCATTTTATGCAAAAACACAATCTCACAAACAGCAATGAGATCCAAGGGCAAACATTTTTGGTGACACTGGCCTAAGAGGGAATGGTAGTTAGGACACCAGGATACATTACTTTTTATAGAGTTTACCATGTCAACCAGCAGCGGGTGGACAGCAACACCAACAATGCAGCAAGTCAACCTGGCTTTTACAGCAAGTCATGGAGTGGGGCTTAAATCCACAATATTCAGGGATGAAAGCAAGCATGCCACCAATTCAACCAAGCAGATACCTGAAAGAAAAGCTGCAACTAGGTTTTTGTTTGACACTGGAGATTTGCTCAATACTTTTGGGAACCCTCCTCAGGACAGGACTCTCGTCTTCAGATTATAACCTGGTGAATCCTACCTTAAATTGTGTTCTAAAATTTTAGCCAGTCTTATCCATCAAAAGACTTTGCCTTTAGTTTTAAAAGGCCGAGCTGCACGTTTGAGGATCAAACTACTCACATGGTACCCACCTCTGTGGAAATTTATTGTGGGGAGTAAACAAAGAATGGGAGCCTACACTCAAAGGGAAAGGGACTAAAGGATGTGGATGAATAGAAATTGAGCACTCAAAAAGCAATTTTCTGAAAGCAGGAGGACGTAGATATGGCCATTAAAGTGGCAAACAGCATTTTAGTTTCATAACTAAGGGGCATACAACAGCAAGAGGTTGAGAAAGCTGTAATAAATAAAACCACAATATTAGTGAACCCCATTGATAGAAAAGGCATCAAAGTCATTGCTGGTCATGTGGTTTGCTATAAGGATACTTGGGATAGGAAGCTGTAAGTTATGAGGCGGCTTAATACACTAAAACTATTGCCACTTGAGCAGAGCATGACAAGAAGAGATTTTACAAAAGTTTCCATTTCTAAGAGTTTTGACAGGTGAATTTGGAGAGGTAAGACAAGGGATCATTAATTTGTCAAGAGCAAATGGGTTAGGAGAAATATTAGTTGTTAGACCATGAAATGCTATGCCACAGTAGTTGTTGAACCGGAGACCATTGCATCTTTTAAAAAAAGGAAAAAAATTGAATAGTTCAAGCAGAAGACAGACTGGATGGTTAAATGGCCTCTACTGATACTGTGAAACTCAATAATTGTGTCTGTTTCGGCAGACTCAATGCCCACATCTGAAAGAACAAGAGGAACATTGACTAAACATTCCTCAACTCTCCTAAAACAAAAGCAGAGAGGAAACATGCATTATGCGTTAGACCAACCCTGGTTCAATGAAGAGTGCAGGAGGGTATGCCAGGAGCAGCACCAGGCATACCTCAAAATGAGGTGTCAACCTGGTGAAGCTACAACCCAGGACTACTTGCATACCAAACTGCGTAAGCAGCATGTGCTGGACAGAGCTAAGCGATCCCATAACCAACAGACCAGATCTAAGCTCTACAGTCCTGCCACATCCAGCCGTGAATGGTGGTGGACAGTTAAACAACTAACTGGAGGAGGTGGCTCCACAAATAGCCCCATCCTCAATGATGGGGGAAGCCCAGCACATCAGCGCAAAAGACAAGGCTGAAGCATTTGCAACAATCTTCAGCCAGAAATTCCGAGTTGATGATCCATCTCAGCCTCCTCCTGAAGTCCCCAGCATCACAGATGCCAGACTGCAGCCAATTCGATTCACTCCGCGTGATATCAAGAAATGACTGAAGGCACTGGATACTGCAAAAGCTATGGGCCCTGACAATATTTCAGCAATAGTACTGAAGACCTGTGCTCCAGAACTTGCTGCGCCCCTAGCCAAGCTGTTCCAGTACAGCTACAACACTAGCATCTATCCTGCAAGGTGGAAAATTGCCCAGGTATGTCCTGTACACAAAAAGCAGGACAAATCCAACCCGGCCAATTACCGCCCGATCAGCCTACTCTCAATCAGTAAAGTGATGGAAGGTGTCATCAACAGTGCTATCAAGTGGCACTTGCTTAGCAATAACCTGCTCAGTGACGCTCAGTTTGGGTTCCGCCAGGGCCACTCAGCTCCTGACCTCATTACAGCCTTGGTTCAAACATGGACAACAGAGCTGAACTCGAGAGGCAAGGTGAGAGTGACTGCCCTTGACATCAAGGCAGCATTTGACCGAGTCAGGCCTCAAGGAGCCCTAGAAAAACAGAGGTCAATGGGAATCAGGAGGAAACGCTCCGCTGGCTGGAGTCATACCTAGCGCAAAGGAAGATGGTTGTGGCTTTTGCAGGTCAATCATCTGAGCTACAGGACATCACTGCAGAAGTTCCTCAGGGTAGTGTCCTAGGCCCAACCATCTTCAGCTGCTTCATCAATGACCTTCCTTCAATCATAAGGTCAGAAGTGGAGATGTTCGCTGATGATTGCACAATGTTCAGCACCATTCGTGACTCCTCAGATACTGAAGCAGTCAGTGTAGAAATGCAGCAAGACCTGGACAATATCCAGGCTTGGACTGATAAGTGGCAAGTAACATTCGCGCCACACAAGTGGCAGGCAATGACCATCTCCAAGAGAGAAACCATCTCCCCATGACATTCAACGGCATTACCATCGCTGAATCTCCCACTCTGAACATCCTAGGGGCTATCGACCAGAAACCAAACTGGAGTAGCCAGAAAGTACCATGGCTAAAAGAGGTCAGAGACTAGGAAATCTGCAGCGAGCAACTCACCTCCTGACACCCCAAAGCCTGTCCACCATCTACAAGGCACAAGTCAGGAGTGTGATGGAATACTCTCCACTTGCCTGGATGGGTGCAGCTCCAACACTCAAGCTCGACACCATCCAGGACAAAGCAGCCCACTTGATTGGCACACCATCTACAAACATTCACTCCCTCCACCACCAACATACAGCAGAGTGTGTACCATCTACAAGATGCACTGCAGCAACGCACCAAGGCTCCTTAGACAGCACCTTCCAAACCCACGACCTCGATCAACTGGAAGGACAAGGGCAGCAAATATATGGGAACACCACCACCTGCAAGTTCCCCTCCAAGTCAGAAACCACCCTGACTTGGAAATATATCGCCGTTCCCTCACTGTTGCTGGGTCAAAATCCTGGAACTCCCTTCCTAACAGCACTGTGAGTGTACCTACCTCACATGGACTGCAGCGGTTTATGGCAGCAGCAGCACACCACCACCTTCTCAAGGGCAATTCGGGATGGGCAATAAATGCTGGCCTGGCCAGCGACACCCACATTCCATGAATGAATGAAATAAAAAATATTATTTGTGCCTCCTCCAAAGGCTGAACTTTTGCACCTGTCTTGCTTGCCATCTTAGACCCAGTTAAGACTTTGACAGTCTTGATTGGTTTAGCATGTTAAGCTTAGATTCTAATCTTCGGTGGGCCAAATGGCCTATTGAAGCTGTAAAATTCTTTATCTTCTTTCCAACCACATTTTTATTTTTAAAAAGTGACAGCACTAAAAGTCAGCTTGGTATCAAATTAAAAATCATTGTGGTGCATTACTGGATGCAAGTCATAGTTCTAGATACCACAAATTCAGGGTAGTACCAGCAAAAGTGTTGGGTTTGAGACTATACAACTCATTTCCAAAGGTGCACTCTGTATTCAGACTCAGTGGTTTTAAATTGTATACTGAAGTATTTCTCTGACTTTCAATCATGCTGGAAATATTCCACAAATTAAGCTTGTTGCTTCTGTGAATGTAATCCACAAGTAGGACATAGAATTTTCAGCACAGAAGCAGACCACACCTAAACTGGTCCCTGCCAGCGTTACTGCTCCAAACGAGCCTCTACTTCATCCAACCCCATCAACATATCCTTCCATTCCTTTCTCCCTCATGCATTTAAGAGAAGAGCTAGATAAGTGCGTTAATGTTATTTAACTCAACTACTCCATGTAGTACCAAGTTCTACATTCTAACCACTCTCTGGACAAAAGTTTCTTCCAAATTTTTTATTTTACTGGATTTAGTGACTTAATAATGACTGAGTTTTGGACTTCCCCATAACTAAGTGTAACCTAACACCCCTTCATTTGTTATTATCTCTATTAGGTCATCCTTCAGCCTTCTAATTTTGTAGAGATTGATATTATTCATTCAGTTTCTCTTCTATTTTCACGAGCAGAAAGAACTTTCAAACCATTATTATATTTCAAAACATTCAGTGAGCCATGAATATAGTTTTGTTTTTATTAAGATTTTTCTGTCTATGGAAATAATTTTATATAATTAAATATGTAGTTAAGTCCTGTAAAAACATACATTATATGATTTAACTTTAAATTCTAATACAAAGACAGTTCAAAAAAAAAAGTCACAGGGATCTAGGCATTCACAGATATCAGGTGGCTCATTCCACTGAAGTAGGATCGTTCCCTCTCACTCATCAGCTCAAAATGTAGAGGTCTTCTGCAGAAGTTACATTCCGCAGAGGAATGGGGCTTCAACTCCAATCCAACATTCTTCCATGTAATCAGCAGTTTTTCTGTTTATAAAAAAATAATTTATTCCATTTCTGCAGTAATTCTAAACTGGATGTTTCAATTATATTCTAATTTAGGCAAAAAAATTAATCCATCTAGAAGTAACCAAAACCAAGAATAGTTACTATAAAGCTACTGTAAATATACATGTACTAAGTAGCAAAGCAATATATAAAACATAGCAGGTTTTCAGGTCAATGAGTTATGGAATTTATGCACAGTAACTGCTTCAAAAAAAAAGTTAAACTTATACAATCTAAATCTTTACTGAACAATGAACTTGTGGGGGGATGGAGAACGAATGAAAATATTTGGGGGAAATATGTACAATTACATAAATTTAATCTGTATTGTTGGTCCAAGAAATCCTAATTTTACATTAGGATGGGCAACTTGTGATTACTCAAGCCCATGCCATCCCACTCGTAAGAAATTACATAATTGTGGGATCATGTAGGCTTCTGTATTTAGAAATACAAAGTGACATCACAGAAACAGATCATTCAGCTGAACCAATCTGGTTTGGTGTTTACACTTAATGCAGTCAAATAATTCTAAATCGCATTTACTCACCGCATTCCTAGATCCCAATAACAATCTATCAATCCAGTCTTGACCGCTGACTGTCTGATTTAGCCACCAAGGAAGTAAATTTCCTAGCCTTACAAATTTCTTCCACTCAGTTCAAAATTGATTATATGTATCTATGACCCCCTCATTATTCACCCAACTATTAGAATCAGCCTTCTTCCATCAATCCTGTCTCATTCTTTCATTAGCACCATTATCACCACCCCAAAATTCTAACAAAGACAACTGGAAGTCTTTTGTATTTCCTGAGACTTGGCACTGGCCTAGCACTGTACCTGCTCCAAAACCTCAATACGCCTCCTATAGTGTGGAGCCCAATTATTCTCAGTACTAAGGTTTTATTGTTTTACATTAAGCTCAATAACTGTTGGCTTTTATATTCTGGATCTAGAGATAAAACCTAGAATTCTATTACTTTTCTTCCCCCCTGTAGCTTCATCAACCTGAAGTGCTGCCTTTAATGCTTTGTGAACCTATACCTGCAATTACCTCTGCATTTCCACATCACCAAGCCTACCTCCATTGGGTATAAATTACATTTTAAAAATGCATTCAACATTTTTTCTTTTACTCATTCTTGGGATGTGGGCAGTGCTGGCAAGGCCATCATTTATTGGCCATCCCTTGTTGCCCTGAAGTAGCGGTACTGGGCTTTATTGAAACACTGGTAGCAGTTTGATACAAAAGGTGTAGTATGCTAGACCACTTCAGAGGATGATTGAGAGTCAATCATGCATGGAACTAGGCACATGTCAGCTAGACTAGATAGGTACAGCAGGGCTCCTCCCTGAAGGACTAGGGAATTAGCAAATTAGTTGCTCAAATGGTCATGCTGGGACTTAAACGTCTGTTCTCTGGATTACTAGTCCAGTAATGCAAGACTTGCTGACATGAAATTCCATCTGTGACTTTTTAAAGTCTCTTCTCCCATTGCACCAATAACCTTTTGCAGTTTTTGGTCTTTCTAAAGAAATAAACCTATTTTGGTACAGTCTGCAATTTATCATCACTCTCTCCAAGTCTATTACCAAATCAGTCGACTGAAATAGCCACAGAACTGAACCCTTGGGGACCCATTTCCAACCACTCAAAAACTGCCCTCAACTCCTACACTATTATGCCCCTCTCAAAACAACATTTAATCCAGTTTGCTATCCTTGCTACATTCTTTTACATCATTGATGTGAAATCTACTTACCAACAAAATAATTCATCAACTGAGGGGTGTGATGAGGGGTTGGGGCAATACGCAAGAGCTCCTCACCACGCGCAACAGTGGGGTAGTTGATAGCTTGGACATAAATGTTGTATTTATTGAGCAGTTCATCACAGATCTGAGTGTTTTTAGCAGCATTTGCAACCTAAAGACAGGATAAATATACACAAAAAGCAATGAATGTCTTGCCAAAGCTTTCAAAACAAACTGAGTAACACTGTAAAATGCTATTTCTTCATTCAATTTCATTTGATTTGCATTGGTAAGAGGACTGTGACTGCTGTCTTTTTTGGCATCTTTTATTTTCTACTCCAACTCCACTTCCAATTTTCTCCACTCATCACAAACGATTCACTAGTCAAATGAGGATGAAATAACTTGGCCTTTAAATTACTCCAATGCAGTTCAAACCTGCCCAGGGCAATTTAGAAAAAAATGTTTTTGTGCACCACCCCCAAAATTGTATATTTTATCAATTCCGGTTTTCCAAAGTTGATTATAAAATATGATCAAGGCAATCCTGCACAACCCAGTAATTTTGCAACATTTAATCACATTTTTATTTTGCTATGTTTAAATGGGACCACAGGAATTTGGTTAGGAAGTAGTTTTGGCATGGTTGAGTGTGACGGGATGGGTGGGGAGAAAGGAGGAAGAAAACAGAAAGCAGGCAAACTATGGGTACTGAACAAAAATTGTGTACATGCAGATTTTAAAATCAATACCTACTCTAATTGGGATGATGTGACTGGGGCAATGGACTACAGGGAAACCAGCATCCATAAGTAACTGGCGCATGTGTTTAACATTGCGTTGGTGTATGCGGCGCAAAGCTCGTCCTTCTTCACTTTTCAGCACTTGGACAGACTGCAAAGCACCAGACAGTAACATAGGTGGCAGTGAGGTCGTGAAGATGAAGCCAGCAGCGTACGACCGTACAGTGTCTATAAGAGATGCAGTACTGGCTATGTAGCCTCCAACACAACCAAATGCTTTTCCTGTAGCAAAAACAAAAAAACATTTACTACATGTTATTCAAGTAGCATTAATGCACTTCAGCGGCAGGACAGATAACTATTAGCCCAAACACAAAGAGGACATCAAGGCAAACAAAAAAAAAATCAAAAAATCAAACTGCTTAAGGATTTACAGTTTCAATTATTTTTTTTTAATTAAAGTTTGTCAGATCAACATGAAAATGCAGAACACTTCAGTTTCATTTGTCTCAACATACCGATGAAGCTATTTTAAGCTCATTAAAACATGAGGAAAGCACAGTTAGTGCTGAATCCCACACACATTTAAGTTGCACTTTAAGAATTGAAAGCTTTGCAGGTCATATATGGACCAACTGCTACACTTGCTTTTAGATGCATTTACATGCTCCTTATAAATTTCATGGGCTCACTGCCAATAGTTTTCTATGCAAGTAGTGCTAAACATTAAATTTATGCCATCCTCCTTCTGTACCCCTCACTGGACAGTATCTGGAATCACATGAACAAGTGGCCTTAGTATGGCAGAACTACATGCTATCCAAAATGTAAAAAATTGGGCAATATCCTCAAAATTTGGAAATATCAAATTGCACAACTGAGGCATTCCCACCTCCCCTTACAAAAAGCTTATAATTTCAACTTAATGATAGTAAACCATGAAAAGCTGATGCCAAAATATGAAAGATACTCATTAATAAAATAATCTTCAAAAGACACCCCTTTGCTATCACAGTTCATATTTGCCCCACCTGCCTAACAAAACTGATTACAAATGAGCTATTTGGCCAGACTTCTACTTTTGAAGTTTTAAATTCTGGTGTAACCAATCTACACATTCTGTATCGCTGGCTCCACGACAGTTAAGATCTTGATAAGTGGTGCTATTGCTTGAAGTTACAAGGCTTCAGGCAGATTCAGTAACAAGAACCTTGTTTACACTTCTCTTCGAAGCTAAACAGCTTTCTAGGTCATTGCCACATTTCATGCAAGAACTTTCAAGCAGCAGAATAAAATCAATCCATTATCCAAAATATAACCCTTCACAAATCTCAATTCAGAATTCCTACAAAAAAGATGATGTCAGCAACTCTCCAAATAGCACTAAAAAGGTACACTTTCACTGTTAGGCACAACATCCCTATTTTGTGCATGTTATAGATGGGTGGATGAGGGAAAGGTTTATGTTGGAACATGGATTATAACTAACAGACCCCACAATCAATAATTTAGCAGAATTTCATACCAATAAAAATTAATGCATTTGGTACAAGGTCAAATTGATCTGATTACTCAAGATCAAAAGCAACGCCCAGTGCTGTTATACTCTCCAGATCACCCCTCAAATTTCAATACAATTTTGGGACCATAGAAGATTTTGGTTTGAAAAGGAGTGTTGGCAACTCATTTTGTCAGACCAGTACAAGAGGTTCTCAAGAGGCAAGATGATCTAGATTAATCAGTAACTCAGCTGTTCCACTTACATTGTTGGTTCCTTACCAGTTTACATGTAACATGGGCCATGAAGTCACCAAACTGGTGATGCAAGAAATCAGTAAACTAAGCAGCAGTACTTACACAGCAAGTGTTCCATTTTTCAATAATTGCAATATAGTACATCAGCTTTTTCTCAGGGGTGGGGGTGGGGGGGTGGGTGCTGACTTCATGGTGTTCACATCACCAATGCTTCTAGAACAAGCAAGAACCTTTCACCCAATGAGTTACCAGCCAAGTTTTCACTTCTCTAAAATCCCACTTTACATCTTCCAGATCAGTTACTTTGAATTTGAAATATCCAAAATGCCAGCGAAAACACTGGTGTGCATAATTTGTAAAAATCCTATAACAGAGCTTGAGCCATTTAGACAATTTTTTTTGCACATATGCCCCACGTAATTTTATAAATTTAGTCATAGTACTAACTTAGAAGCTGCTTTAAAACAAAAAACGACAAAGCAATCCAGGCCGACACCAGTTGAAGCACAGCTTTATACAGTGGTTTGGAACCCAGAAGGTAAACCTTTTGGATGACATTTTTAACAAATAGATCAGCTCTTCCCAGTCACTGGCATTGGTAAATCCTGGCAGTGTTATCTATGGATTGCAGCCAGTTGCCAAAGACCAGTGCGTCAGGAATCAGCAGTGCATGCTTTTCCCCATCACTGGCCTGAAGTGAATCCTAGCAGAGCTACTCTTGGACTGCAGCCAGCTGCCAGAGAACAGTGGTGCACACATAGTATAAATAAAGAAAGGGTCAAGCTGATCTCATAACAATATCTGTTATTTAAACCTGCAGATGGATCAGCCCTCAAACTACTCATGGGAATGTGAACAGTTTGAGTATCTTGGCAACCATATTTTAACTGAAGTTTAAAAAAGATCAGATTACTCCTTAGGATGTGAGGCTTCAATTTAGAAGGTTCTCATGCCTTGAATAAATTGCATTAGTTATGTTAGGTCATGTAGCTTGGATTTGAAGATTTGAGCCTTAGAACTAAAGAATTTTTCAGCTAACATTGCACTTGTGATTTTGTCGTCTTTTGTTTTGCAAGGATTATATATTTGTATATCTTCCCTCATTGCTTTTTATTGCAAAAAGAAACCTGCAACACCCCTGCATGACTATTTGCTACTGTGCAGTGAAGCTGTAACTGCAGAGTAAGAATCCCCCTCCCCTTGATTTGAGATAACAGACTACTTAGCTTTAACCATTTCATTCCCAATAGGCCTAGTGCAAGCCCATCTTTCATTGCTGAATTGTTTCAAAATCTTTAGCCCACATACTGGGATGCTGAAATAGATTTTAAAACACTACAGTTAGTTACTTCAAGAACAGAAAGCCCAATTTTAAACTAAAAATGTCAAGTTTTAATTCTGCTCTTCTGTTGTTCCGATCACCCATTCTCTCAAACTAGTGTCTTAATTGCCCAGCTCAAATTTTACTCCCTGCCCCCACCCAACCCAACCTTTCCTTCCCCTAAATATTTAAAAAGGTTTTGTTTCAATCTTTTCTTCCTTTTATCTAGTGATTACCCCAAACTAGTAACTCAGCCATGACACTCAAAAGATTTGTTACTGCTTTATTATGCTCCTTGAGACAGACATGCAAAAAAAAAAAAACTAAAACATTCAGGCTGATTATAATGGACACCCATACTAGGAAAAAAAACTCAATCTTCAGATCAAAGTCTTCAATTATAACCTCTCGTGTTCACATGCACTATTGCTTGCTTAATGAGACCATAGTACTTGACCCAATTTTTGTATGCACTTAATATACCTTACCCAGTGTTCCAGATATTATATCCATTTTATGCATGATTCCATCGCGATCTCCTATTCCTCCTCCACAAGAGCCATAAAGGCCAACAGCATGGACTTCATCAACAAAAGTTATTGCACCATATTCATGTGCTACATCACACATCTCCTCCAAAGGACAGACTGCACCTAAGAACATATTTGAACGTGAGAAACTTGCTTAATTCAGCTTTAACAAGTACAAAATTTCAAGCGCGCAACGATCCCACGGTCATTAAAAAAAAACGGAAAAACATTCTGCTGCTACAACTGCATGAATCCATACACACCAACCCAGTAAGCCAAATACTGAGGAATGGTTTACAAAAAAGCCTAAAAGCTGACAATTCAAGAACAGGTGCCTAATTTATAAGCACAGGCTTGGTAACTTAAATGGTCAGTTACCCAGTATTTCTTTACTTTGAAAAATATTTGAGTTTGCAAATATTTGAAAGGGGATATTCAAATATTGAAAAGGTACAAATCTGCAGTTCATTTCTAGAGAAGTTTGGGGTTGTGCATCTCAAAATAAGTTAAAATTTTTTTAAATAAATGATTCATTCTAAACAATTTTAAGATCCTCAATATTTCACAACTGCATTTTTTTTTAAAAAATCTCAAAACGAACAAAAAGTGGTACTTGGATTTTCAACTGGATTAGTTTCCTATAAGTAGTAACCTCTAGTTTAAACTGTACTTCATATCCCATCCAACTCCCCAAATTTTCAGAAACACGTGCCCCCTCCAATCCTACTGGTAAATACTGGCATTCTCCTCCCCACCAATCCTAGTTCAAGCTGGTACTCTTCCAAATGGGCACCCGAATCCCTTCAAACCACGTAATGAAGGCCCTATCCTTCTCCCCATCCCAAAATTCTACTCCCAACTGATCTTAATTGCAATCCTTTTACTCTTCTCCATTCTTCCCGCAGTACCAGTTCTATCAAAATCCTGCTAACAGAAAAGGATCCTCTCCTTCAGCAATGCTGCATAAGTAGAAGAGTTCCGATCTCTGTATAGTAGGCAGGAATTCTCTGGAACACCAGAGCTCTGGCCTATAGCAAATAGTGTAAGGAATCCTTACACTAACTGCAGCATTAAGAAACAGTGCGAAGGAGAAGGATCCGGTTGGATTTTTTAAAGAACAAGACCATAGTTTCAATCTATAGATGCAGCATAGTGAAGGAATCACTGGAATACTTGAATTTAATGGCAATATTAAATGCTTAGTTTTTTTTTTTAAAAATGAATCTCAATTCATAAACAAGTTAATACAGAGCTATTAGAAGCAAATGACTGTAACCAGAATGCCAAATAGGTGGTCTTGGAAAAATTAAGTAAAGCTCTTTTCCCAACCCAAACAAAAACATCTCGGGTGTTCACAGCAAATTAAGTTTCAGCTACATGTAGAGCTTTTAAAAAAGGATTACAAATTTACAACATGTTGCACCAACACTGGTTTGATACTGAATTCTTACAAGCTGAAAATCAAGTTAGACCTTAAATCCTACAAGCATCAGTAAACCAAACTACTTGCGTATATTGTTAGGAAATACAAATGTTGCCAAACCAGCTTGGTAAACATTTGCAATTTAAGGCTTAATTTGTTACTGTAAATTGTTTAGTAACAGCAGTTCCCCATCCTGTAAAACTACTTTAAGTTCAAGTCTGAATGCATTGCATACCATCCATTGAATGAACTGTCTCAAAGGCTACAATCTTTGGAGTGGCTGGGTCTGACTTCTTCAACAGCTCCCGTAGGTGGTTAACATCATTGTGACGGAATATAAACTTAGGAACTCCACTATTCCGTATTCCTTGAATCATGGAGGCATGATTTCCAGCATCAGAGTAGATTTCACATCCTAACCATTTTTTTTTTTTTATATAAAGTAAAAAAGAGCCTCTGGTTAACATTTGAAGCATTACAAAGAAATTAACATATTTTAAGAGATCAGTGTATCAATGCAAAAACTGGGGATGTTGACAAGACTGAATTTCAATATTGCCCAAAGATGCACAATGAGAATTATGTAACAGTGAACATCTACAAAAAATTCTTTACCATGTTCATTTAATACGATCCTATATTTTTATTTTGTATTGATGAAAATAAATGATCTGTTACAAATTCCAGAAATGGGAAAATGACTTTTCCCCTTCCTTCTGTTCCCAAGCCCACACACGTTTGTCCTTCTCTTGCTCACATACATTAGGGCCTGTAGAAACATCCTCCAGTACCTTCCCCAAAGAGGCCAGTCCTCATGAACAAGCCTAGACGACAAATCAGGCTATAGAATCAAAAGCAAAGCCAATCCTATTCTCATCTACTTACACATGTGCTGGATCTGCACAGACACTAGATGGGACTGACTCTGGCCTATCTTGTCTAGCTAACGTGAGGGTTACTGCAGCCCAGCTCTTGCTGAGAACAGCACAGACCATCTAGTCACGGTTTCGACCAGATTTCCAAGTACTAAAGTCAGAGGAAATAATTACACAAGCTTGGCTTCTAAATTCCATGAGTGATGGGAAAACAAACGGCATTTACATGGAGATTTAATAAAGTCCCAAGGTGTTTCACAGAAGCATAAAATCAAAAAAAAAACATTGACGAGCCAAGGATATTAGAAGGGGCGACATGCATTTCAATAAAAGGTTTTATGAAGAGGGAGCTGGAGGGAATTCCAGAGGGTGGGGTCTAGATAGCACCAAAATGCATAGGAAGGAGAAAGCAGTTTCTATGAGACAAGGGGAAGCAGTCCAATGATAAGAGGATTTGGGAGGACTCAAGACAGTGGTGAAGCAGCAGGCAGAGAATCAATTGCTGGAGATGGTCTGACTATAACTGGCTAGACAAGAACCAAGCAAGGGAAATCCCAGTGAGCCGGAGACAGGAAAAAGGTGCTCAGAGGACAAGGAGGATGGTGTGCTTGACGGTGTTAAAGACTACAGATGGGTTGAAAAGAGATGCACCATGGTCATAGTTACAGGATATAATTTGTGACCTTTGTTTGAAATGTTTCAGCACTGTGGCAGGGATGGAAACCAGAATGTAGATTCAAACAGAGCTGCAGGAAAGACTGGCATGGATTTGGGAGATGGAAGCATGCTCAAGGATTGAGGAAAGCAAGATTGGAGATTGGGTGGTAACTAGTGAGGACTGAGGGGTTGAGGGCAGGGGATAATATTGGTGGGAAACTCAGAATTGGGGGCAGTAGATAAATGAAAATCTTGAGGGAAAAAAAAAGTGTGGGGGTTGGGAAAAACAGGGATGTAACAAGGCAAGGTTCTTGAAGGTAGGGAGAGGGGATTTAATGGCATCGTCACTGTGGCAGTTTGGTAGGCAAAGGAAAGTATAACTTGGAGAGGCTTTGATAAAAGGGGTAAGGCGCCCCCAGCAAGTTTCAAAAATGTGAATTTGGACTCCCCAGTAGTTGGAGACAGACAGACCACACTTGTGTCATACAAATCAGGTACGATTCCTGTTTGTGCTGAATCAGCAGACCTGAGCCAGGATTTGCAGGGACTCTATAACTGACCTCTCACATCCCAGAGATAACGAAGGGAAAATTCAGCTGACCCACTTTTGAGTTATATCCAGTGACTCTTCCTGGAAAGAATGAAGGATTCATTGAAGCCCCGATTCCCCCAGCTCACACATGAAGAATGATCACTACAGGGTTAGTGGCAGGTACTCAGGTACTCCCACCCTTAAAAAAACCTAGCAAGAAATCAGCAGCTCCAGGAGACAGTGTCGAAAATGCTGCCCAAGGATAGCCAATTTTTTTTGAATTTGTTCATGGGATATGGACATGGATGGCTAGGCCAGCATTTATTGCCCATCCGTAATTGCCCTCGAGGAGGTAGTGAGCTGTCTTGAACTGTTGCAGTTTTTATGGTGTAGGTACACCCAGAGTGCTGTTAGGGAAGAGACATCCAGGATTTTGACCCAGCAACAGTGAAGGAAGGGCGATATAGTTCCAAGTCAGAACGGCGTATGGCGTTCCTATGCATCTGCTGCCCTCGTCTTTCTAGGTGGTAGAAATCATGGGTTTGGAAGGTGCTATTGAAGGAGCCTTGGTGAGTAGCTGCAGTGCATCTTGTAGATGGTACACACTGCTGCCACTGTGCATTGATGAAGGGAGTGAATTTTAAAAGATGGTGGATGGGATGCTAATTAAGCAGGCTGCTTTCAAGCTTGTGTTGTTGGAGCTGCACCCACCCAGGCAAGTGGAGAGTATTCCATCACATTCTTGACTTGTGCCTTGTAGATGGTAGACGGGAGGGAGAGTTACTCGCCACAGAATTCCCAGCCTCTGACTTACTCTTATATCCACATTATTTATGGGGCTGATCCAGTTCAGGTTTTTGGTCAATGGCAACCCTGAGGATGTTGGTAGTGGGGGGGATTCAGTGACAGTAATGCCATTGAAAGTCATGGCATGATGGTTAGATTATGTCTTGTTGGAGATGGTCATTGTCTGGCACTTGTGGCACAAATTTTACTTGCCACTTATCTGCCCAAGCCTGGATGTTGTCCAGGTCTTGCTGCATTTGGACACTGGCTGCTTTAGTACCTGAGTTGTCGCAAATGGTGAACACTGTGCAATCAAACATCCCCACTTCTGACTTTATGGTCGAGAGAAGGTCATTGACGAAGCAGCTGAAGATGGTTGGGCCTAGGACATTCTCCTGAGGAACTCCTGCAGTGATGTCCTGGGACTGAGATGACTGACCTCCAACAACCACAACCATCTTCCTTTGTGCTAGCTATGACTCCAACCAGACAGTTTTCCCTGATTCCCATGGACTCCAGTTTTGCTAGGGCTCCTTGATGCCATACTCTGCCAAATGCTGCCTTGATGTCAAGGGCAATCATTCTCACCTTGCCTCTGGAGTTCAGCTCTTCTGTCCATGTTTGGACAAAGGCTGTAATGAGGTCAGGAGCCGAGTGGCCCTGGCAGAATCTAAACGGAGCGTCAACTATGGTATATTAAACAACTCATACCTGGGAGCATTTTGGCCAATGTAAAGAGGGTAGAATCATTTGCCACAAAGCAGGACGAAAACAGCAGGGCTGCATCTTTGCCGTGGAGATCAGCTAATTCACTCTCTAAATCAACATGATACTTGCTGGTTCCAGAAATATTTCTGGTCCCACCAGCCCCAGCGCCATGGCACCGAAGGGTATCCCTAGATACAAAAATGAGATAGTAATAATGGAGAATTGTTATTTAGTCTATAAACAAGGCAAATAAACAGACATGCGTGCTACCAAAAAGCAATATATTTACACACTCAATTATCACCATTATGCATTTGATGTTTAATAAACTTTATTTGCCTACATATTTGTAAATGGTAGGGGAAGAGTCATGGCAGAGATTGGTGTCAAACACTAACTCTTGCTTCTTTATACACAAACCTTGATATGGATGAGGGGGAAAAGTCACTTATTTAGAAACCATGGTACACTTCTGATACTTTATCCACACTAATCTACTGCCAGATCCCTATATCCTACAAAAGTTAAATGCAACAGACATGGAATGGCTCAAGTTCAATAAAAAAAATTCCAAGAGTGAAACATTCTTTAAAACAACCAGAAGGTGCTCAAGTTGAGACATTATGGCATCAATATAGGTCGATTTTACTTACAAGATAGTTAAATTCAGAAACTCACATGATAGCCCCCACAACTTGTGGGTGGCGACTCATTCCAAGGTAATCATTGCTGCACCAAACAAAAACCTCCTTCTTGACACTCACAGAATTTGAGTAATCATCTGCTATGGGAAATACATCAGCACGACGGTTCACAGTTTTGAAGACACGATAAGTATGATCCTTTTTCTTTTCATCAATTTTTTTCTCAAAAAATCCATCATATTTGAAGGCTGGAACAGCTGCAAAAATAAAGTTTTAAACTTTAGAAATAAATCCAAGTAACATGACCATGTTTCTTCAAAAATGTAATGAAATTTGTAGGATTTGGTACTACTTTTGGCATATTGCATGCTTATTTGTTTTGTTGTGCACCTACATTTTGGCATGTTATCCTGAATGAGATGAGAAATTAAAGGCTTTTGCTTCGCCACACTATTCAGGTTCTTCATTAGGCCAGCTTCCGCTTGTCCATCTGTCTTTTTGATGTCAGCAACAGTTGTATTAACAGATGTCACAGCTAATTCTAGAGGATAATCAATATTTTAGCTCATCATTAAAACACATTAGGTATACAGCCCATGCCTAAAACAAATAAATACAATTTTAACTATATAGTAGCCTAAGGTACTTGGACAGTAGCTATCTTTAGACTTCATGCTGCAAGATTCAATTGTGAAGTGACTAGGTCATGCACAGTAATGGGAGACTAACTGCTTATTTACATCATGGGACTTTGCAGTACAGAAAGTGGCTGCCACATCTGCCCGCAAAACAATGACTGCACTCGAAGGAAAGTAATTAAAATGGCTGTAAAGCACTTTGGTACATCCTGATGACAAATGGCATTATATAAATTCAAGTTTGCTCATTCTCTTCCAGAAAGATTGACAGCAAACCTTCAAAATTGATGTGTGCCAAAATGAAATTTTGCTAAAAACCTAGATCATCTTACCTTTTCTCACTGCATGCATCTGTTGTACATCCTCTGAAAGCTCCACACTAGCTTTTCGGACTACGGTGCTCTTACCATGGCTCATCTCACCAGCAAGGAATGGACACTTGGAAGCAACGGCCTGTCCAGCATTTGGGACTGGGTGTCCTGGGGGAAGCTGGGAAGCTGCGAAGCTTGGAGTTGAAGCCAAAGTAGTAGGTTCTGTGGTACATTAAGTATATTTAACGTCAGGTTTGAAACTAAATCAAAATATAAGATTTTAAAAACTTAGAAAAAAAAATCCAGAGCTACAAGAACTTAAAAAACAGGCTAACAGATTCTAAATCAAATTGTTATAAATTTAGTGCAATGTCAGTATCTTAAGCAATTATGCAAACCAACATGAAATGTTTTAGGACCTGTGCCGATTAGGATTACAAATACTGTATTTACAGAAAATAGATTTAAAACGTTAGTCCAAATTGATGGATGGCATCAATGGTGTTTTTCCACATCCACTGCCCAAATGAACCCACACAAAAATTGTTGCCACCTCTAATTACTGAGCTGTACTAATTCAGTTTGTTTTAGCTATGCCTTTTAGAACCCACAATCACAAGGTCCGAGCTGGAATCTCACTGCAGTCTATTATTTTAGACATGGGCATACAGCTGAATTGGGGGGGGGGGGGGGGGGGGAGGAAAGAGGGTGAAAGAGGTGGTGGTGGTTGACATTGGTGCCAAGAAAGGTTACACATTACTTTAGCTTGGCAATTAAAAAGGGATAGCAAAGAAACATTTAACATCGAGTTAATGAATGAACGGCTTAAAAATCAACAGATTTCAGATGACAGCTTTGCAGTAATCAATTTAGTCAATTTTGCCCATTTAATCCATTAATAAACCTCACAAAAAAACACATTGTGGTCTAAAATGACATTTTGCTCCTTTTGACTATTTCCCAACTGTCTTGGGAGTATGTAAAAATAATTTAAATTATCCCTACTGAAAGTACAAGCAGCGCCCAACTCCTTACTCTCATTCACTGGTGTGGTTTCTTTGGTTTGTTGACAGTGAACAGCAGAGGTGGCTACACTGCGTGTTACAGGTTTGGCTCCTGCCTTCATCATCATAATGGGACAGTGTTGTGCATAGTAGATCAATGACTTGCCAGCCTTCTGAAGAAAAGTCTGAGACACACGCGAAAGGAATGGGCAGCGACGAACAACAGCCTCCATTGTAGTTCTTAACCTATAGGGAAAGTAAATGGTTTAGTATGAAGTCTTTTTTGTTAAGGGAAACAAGAGTTAACTCATCATCCTGGACAGGTAACACCCACATGGTGTCAGATTTACAGAAAAGTCATCCTGTAACTTTTAACATTGCCCAAAAAGATTACACTTTAGTCATATCTTTATTAAACTAACCAAGAATACACAATGATAATACAAAAGTTAATTAGTGTGCAACTTAAAAGCATTCAAACCAGTGTTTCCCATATTTTAAATGCATTTTAAAATGTTCTCCCTCCCTTTTTTCCCCATCTGTACCTGCATTTAATTCACCTATTTGCACTTCCTTTCAGTCCTTGTGCTGTTAATTTCACAATCCCTCAGTCTGATTAAAGAGATACACAATTGCTTGCCTTGTTCACTCAGGACTCAGATGCCCAGTTTCCCCCTCACTGCCAACACCAGCAACTTGTCACACAAAAAAAATGCGCAGGGGTAAGTCTAACTAATGGCAGATGTTAGGTTCACTCTGCTAGCAAATTATGGCCCAATGTAAACCTGAAGTTTACTGACAGAGGAACACAAACCGTTACTCAAAGATAAAGTCAGATATGTGACAAGCACATTTCATACGCAAGTGGGGAACAAAAAGAAATTAAAGCACAAGAATTGTATGCTGTGCTTTTAAAAAAATCAACTTGAGGGCCTGAATCCAGATATAGAAACAGGGTAGACTGCTCATCACAAGGCAATAAAGGAAAAAGGCTAGGTAAAAAAACAATTTTCAACCTTGAAAGATGACTGACAGCAACTTAAAAAAAAAGTTAGTAAGTGGAATAGAACAAAAAATCTTCAGTACTATTTCAACTGCAGGATAAGGAAACAATTAATGAAAACTGGTAAACAGCAGGTTTGGGACCAATACCAGCAAGCACTTCACACAAAATGTTAGTACATGGAAGGGTCTACTGAGTAAGAGACATTCAAGAGACAGCGAATAAGCTGGCCCTATTCACTAAATGTCACATTGCCTAGGCCACACTTCTAGCAAGTTACGGCACAAAACACTTTTTGCATTGATGGATGCAGAGTGAAGTATCCCACTCCATCAGATTCAAAAAAAAAAAAATCTAGATCTTTATGCATTAATGTCTGCTCTTTGGAACAATATTAGCGTTTTACAACATATTAAATGCAACCTGTAGAAAGTATTCACTGAAAAACTCTACAGGTAGTTCACGCTTGCAAAATGTGCCATTCAACCCATATTAAAAAGACACAGCGTATGAAATCTTCCCACCATTCCTCACCCCCAGACAAAATTTAAGTCTTGAAATTCTCCTTTCAAACTGATCGGCATTTCTTGGAAACGCAGAATATAAAATCTAGCTGCAGTACAAAACGATGGGAATAGCAGGCATATCCACTAAACCATGCTGATTTTCTTTTTGAATTAAGTGGCACAGTAGCTTGACAATTTTCACCTCTAGGATCTTGGTTGGTATGAATAGCTCAGATCATATCCCAAATAAGAGCTATTTCAACCAAAAGTCTTGCTTCCAGTATAAAATTTATACAGCATTTTAAATTCGAGCTACAGATTGCACCTTTCAAACAATAGATTTATGAAAAACTATTTTTTTCAGCACATTGCAGTCGATCTTTACTGTTCATGAGGAAATAAAAACTGCTGGGGATTGTGATTTCTCAATCAGATCATAGTTACCAAACCAGCACACCACGAATATAGAAAAAAGAAAACTACATCTTTAAGAAATCAGTAGGTTGCTCAATCTAGAGCAAACTCCGTTGAGCCACTCACAGTATCTATAACCCAAAATAAATGAAAAACTTCAGTTTTATTAAACTGACCAGTTCTCAGAAGTAAACCCACCTGAATAAAGAGTTCCACTGGTAATTCAGATACTGAACAGAAAATCCAGACTTCAAAAAGCTCATGTTTATTGTACTCTGAATAACTTCTTCAGACGCAAGAGGAAATATTTAGCTTTAAGCTCGGGTACACAAGCTGCCGTCTGAAATGGCTACTGTCCAGAGCTTTGAAATAAGACTCCAGAATTAGCCAGCTGGTTTTGACATCCTTATCTTTTCATGCACTGAGACAATGGTGCAGAGGTTACTTTAGAAGAAATAAAAACATGAAATGCTGGAACCACTCAGCAGGTCTGTCAGCATCTGTGGAAAGGGAAGCAGAGTTAACATTTCGGGTCAGCGACCCTTCTTTGGAACTGACAAATATTAGAAATGTCAAAAGTTATAAGCAAAAGAGCCAGCAAAAGATAAAGGAGGTGGTGTAGATTGGACAAGGCCACATTGCTCCATGACCTCTTGGTCAGCTAAGGCAAACAATATGTTAATGGTGTGTTGAAAGACAAAGCATTAGTACAGATAGGGTGTTAACGAACTGAAGCTTGAGCAGCAGCAAGCACAAACATGAAAAAAAAAAATGGGTAAGCAAACTGAACAAACTACAATGAAATGAAACAAACAAAAAAAAAAAAAACTTTAAAAATGTAAAAAAGAATAACTAAAAATAAAAAGTAAAATGGGGGGGGGCCTGTCATACTCTGAAATTATTGAACTCAATGTTCAGTCCGGCAGGCTGTAGTGTGCCTAATCGGAAAAGGAGATGCTGTTCCTCGAGCTTGCGTTGATGTTCAGTGGAACACTGCAGCAAGCCCAGGACAGAGATGTGAGCATGAGAGCAGGGGCGAGTGTTGAAATGGCAAGAAACAGGAAATTCAGGGTCCTGCTTGTGGACTGAGCGGAGGTGT
This sequence comes from Heterodontus francisci, assembly GCF_036365525.1. NCBI lineage: Eukaryota > Metazoa > Chordata > Chondrichthyes > Heterodontiformes > Heterodontidae > Heterodontus > Heterodontus francisci. The sequence continues at coordinate 68,041,410 of NC_090389.1, forward strand.
TCCGCAAAGCGGTCATCCAGTCTGCGTTTGGTCTCCCAAATGTAGGAGGAGACCACATTGTGAGCAGCGAATACAGTGTACTACATTGAAAGATGTACAAGTAAATCGCTGCTTCACCTGAAAGGAGTGTTTGGGGCCTGGACAATGTGGTCATTGCTCCATGACCTCTTGGTCAGCTGTGTGGCCTTGTCCAGTCTACACCTTCTCCTTCGTTATCTCTTGCCGGCTCACTTGCTTATAACCTGAGACATTTCTAATATTTGCTAGTTCCAAAGACGGGTCACTGACCCAAAACGTTAACTCTGCTTCTCTTTCCACAAATGCTGACAGACCTGCTGAGTGGTTCCAGAATTTCTTGTTTTTATTTCAGATTTCCAGCATCTGTAGTAGCTTGCTTTTACTTTAGAAGAAACACTGCCAGAAAGAGCCAGTCTCCAAAACAGGCTCGGAGAACATTTACCGGCATACTGCATAATTTAAATACATTGGGAAAACACGGACAAAGTGAACAACTGCACGTTTTTAAAAAAATAAAATGATACACATTTAGCAGATAAGACAACAGGTTTCATCCTAAAGCAAAAGCAAAATCCTGCAAGATGCTGAAATAAAAAAACAAAAATGCTGGAAATACTGAGCAGGGCAGACAGCATCTGTGGAGAGAAACAGTTAACATTTCAGGTCAATGTCCTTTCATCAGAAAGTTCTGGTGAATGGTTATGGACCTGATGCCTTAACTCGTGTTTTTCTCTCTCTCTCTCCACAGGTTTGAACCTATATCATGAGTTCCCAATGTCAGCTGTACAGCTTGGTAAATTCCCCACAGTGAAAGAAAAGGGAACACAGTTCGGAGCTCCTCTTACAATTCCTAGCAACTAGTCCACAGCATAATTAAAAAGGTAGCGTGAGAGCAGTTAGTCCACCTGCACCTAACAGCTAATCCACATCAGAGGTCGAAAGGAAAGAGAAATGTGATATCCTTAAAAGAACTACATGACAAAAATACACTGGCAGTTTCTCCAGAAGAAATCAAATAGGTCAGTTAAATTACATCAAAACACATCAGTACAATCTAGTTATACCCAATTTCAGTAATAGCAATTCAACTCAGTGGATGGCCTAAAGTTGCTATTGTAGAACAGGTACTGGCTGATTAACGCTAGAGTTTCTTGCTGTTACTGGCTGTGTAGATGAATTCATGGGAAGTGCAGATGCTCTTAAATCTGTACAATGTGCTATCTATTAAACCCACCATGTTTCAAAATGGTTCACATTTAATAATTTCTTTCTAAAAGGAGTGCCACTTAAGACAAGCAATGTTGGATCAAAACTACCAAAAATCAGCAAAAGGAAAGCCATCTGAAAATATACTAATCAGAATAATGGGGTTTAGAAGGTTCCTTTGAGGACAGGTTGCATGAATTTGATATAATTGAGGCATTTAAAAATGTTAAAGAATTTGACAGCTACCCTGTATTTACCCTATTTTCTGTCTTAGAGCTAGGCCATTCAGGAGCAAAATTGGGGTGCACTTTTGCACACCAGTTTAGTAATAACCTGGATTTCTCCTTCCTTCCCCACAAGTTGGATTTGGCCCCCCCCCCCCCCCACACCCTTCAGCTCGAAAAAAAACTGCCCTGCTAATTATTGGGAAATGCAAGTTGATAGGGGTGGCAAGGTCAAATGGGATATCTGGGACTTTGGTGAATCAGAGCAACAGTCTACCTCCTTAAATCAATTAAATGCAAGGATAGAGAAAGAAAGGGTAAACTATGGAGAAGGAAAAAAGGGAGAATTAAAGTCAAATTAAATAGAAGAAAGCGGGAAGACAGACTGGATTAAGAGGGAGAAAGATAAAGAAAAAGTATGAAAATATTACCAACTAAAATTTAAAGCATTCCTTGGAACAATTTACTACCTGCAGGAGCAAGACGCCTCAGTTTCAACTGTTTCCTTCTTGGGTATCTGAGGTGAAGTGGCATTGCAGAAATATCAATTAAAAAAGGGTCCTTACATAGTGAAATACCAGCCCCAAATTTCATTATTTATGACAAATCCAGTAATTTTCTTGAAACTCATGAGATTGATAGCAGGAATGCATTTTTGTAAGGCTAACAGAGCAGTGCAAGTAGTTCAGGTTTTGTGGTGATTCACATTCGCAGGTATCACAAATTGCTGGATTTCAAAATATAAACACAATAAGTGGCCAAAATATGGCCCATCGTATTGTATGCATTTATAGTCTACTACTAAATGTGGATAATGGCTTTGCAACAGCAGTGCTATAAAGTCATCTTGCAAGGTTTTAAAATAAAATGCTCAGTTTAAAATAAACTGTGATTGTGTTCCACCAAAAGTGGACATGAAAAAAGATGGTGTGTATATTGTATACACACAATTATATAATTACAGGGAGCGCAGGAATTTCAACTATTGTCAAGAGTTTTTTTTTAAAAAAACAATGGAAGAAAAAAAAGGAGTGGAAAGAGGAACAGGAAAGAGATTATAAAAATTATAACCCTACTGTACCAACAGGTTGAGACCAACTGGCAAGTAGAGTCATTCCTAATTATATCAGCCTCAGACTACTAACTCCAATCCACCAGAGTACTCCAGTAATAATTATGCACATCATTCCTGCAATTGAGCAGGATCTTAGCTTATTCAGTAGCCCTCTCCTACTGCATTGTAAACTTTTAATTTTCAGGGGCACTGATTTACAGTAAATGAGCAAGAGAAATTCCACTTCATTAGGGGACATCCCAGGATTTTTATTGGCAGCTGAGAGATCAAATTCCACAAGTCCATCCAATTTTTCCTCCACAAACTAAATTTGGCGTTTCATTTCCTGTTGAAAAATAAATCAAAGTGAACAATCACTTCAACCAGTAAGTTGTTTCATTTAAGTAGCGAATCTCAAATGTATACACACTTGGACTCATGATATTGGTTTCACAACTAGAGGTGGTTTTGGAAGTTATTTTTAAAAAAAGATACATGCTACGAGAGATATCAGGCATGGGTTTTATTATAGTTAGGAGTTTGAGAACCAACAGCTCTGAGCCTCTTATTTCAAAGTTTGATAAAATAATGCTCCAAGGACCAGAGAATAAATGCTGTTTGATACAGCCAAACAACTTGATCGTCCTTTACTGAGTTAGTCTGTAAAGAACAAAAAAGTACACTCAGATGACTTCCTTTGTACTGTTTAGTGCCTGCACTGTGAATACACCAAACTCTAGGGAATATTGTACTTATCTAAAAGATAAATAACCATTACTACTTACTTTGAAAAGCAAGAGGTTTATCAAAGGGACGCCCTATTTAACTGCAGGTAGAATGTGTTATTGTAATGAAGCTGTTTTAACATACAGGGACAGAAACAGCCAAAGGTCAAAATCTGATTACCTCAATTTCCTCACAGAACCCCTAGGGTTCAGAATCCCTGTTGGAAAACACATGATTTAAAAGGATATATTTTAATTAAAGTCACCACTTTTTAAAAAACATTTCTGCTGATTCATGCCAAGTTGTGACAGTTGTAAACTACTATATCAGTAGTTACAAGTACCAATTTTCCAGATACTGTTGACTAAATTTCAAGCTCATTCTCCAAGAGAATCATAAAAAAAAAAGCAAGATTTGTCTAAAGCTCATTTAGACCAGCTACAGGCTGAAATCACCCTCAAGTTTAAAATGTTAACGAGTGAAAACAAGGTCAGTATTTGTAGTCCATGTATTTAAAAGGCTGTAGTAAACTCAAAATCAGCTGCTTCCAGGAACTTCATCTGAAAGACTTCCAATAAGCGACATCCTATTATTGTTTAGGTTACATTCAGACAGCTTGTCTTTCACTAAGTTTATCAATTGAACATTCTTCTCAGCTACTCACACTACACGTAGACACCAACAAGATTTCCAGAACTATTGTTGCATACACTGTTCAGAACGTCTAGAAAAAAATGCAAGCTCTCATTATTTCAAGAAAGCTTTTTTTTTTTTAGGCATTAGAAATTTATACTCCCAGCAGGATGCATCAAATAAACATTCTGTTCCCAGACATCTGGCAAACAGCCTATTGAGACATACTGTATAATGTCAAGTTAGAATATGCACAGAGAATAAACTTCAGACTTTCCTCCTAAAGTGGAGGTTTCAAAAAGTAGTATGACTTTATGCAAACAAGTTTACAGCTTTTCTTCTTAAACCCCCCCAAAATATATTTCCTCTTCCACTCAACCCATAGAAGTGCCTAAGTTACATCACAGGGCTAGTCTACTTCATTATATTAGATTTATAATATTTATGATGCAGCAAGATGATTAAGTATATTACTCATGGCTCTCTGTAAAGTTAATCAGTGGCAAATTGCTGAGGGACATAAATAGTGTTACGAAAGAGAAACACTGACATTGCTAACTGCAAAACTCAACATGCAACTGATCAATTTGAACCCAAACAAAAATTGGACAGATTAAAATATTTGCTACTTTTAAAATTAAATACAGTTGAAACTGATAAAACACAGAACATACATCATTTCACAACTGAAACATTGACTGTTCCATAAGCAGGACTAAATCTTTAAACAAAGAAATTCACAGAAATTCATTTTCTGCTGTAAAACTAAATTTTCAGGGACTGAAACTGGTCTTTATTGAAAATACTTTTTTTCATTCTTTTATGGGTTATGGGCATCATAGGCCAGGCATTTGTTGCCCAGTCCTAGTTGCCCTTGAGCAGGTGGTGGTGGTGGTCAGCTGCCTTCTTGAATCACAGAAGGTGCATCCAGCAAGTGAAGGAACGGTGATATAAGATGGTACATGGCTTGGAGGGGGAACTTGCAGGTGGTTCTGATGAATCTGCTGCCCTTGCCCTTCTAGGTGGTAGAGGTTGCAGATTTGGAAAGTGTTGTCAAAGGAGCCTTGGTGAGTTACTGCTTAAGTTGGTCGATGGGGTATTGATCAAGTAGGTTACTTTGTCCTGGATGGTGTCAAGTGTCTCGAGTGTTGTTGGGAGCTACACTCATCCAGGCAAGTGGAGAGTATTCCATCACACTCTGCACTTGTGCCTTGTTGATGGTGGACAGGCTTTGTGGAGTCAGGAGGGGAGTTACTCACTGCAGAATTCCCAACCACAGTATTAATACAGCTGGTCTATTAAGTTTCTGGTTAATGCATTTCACTTTCAAAAATCACACAGCCTACCATTATCCAGTTGTTTGCCTTTTTTTAAAAACATTGTGCTTAGAAAGCATAACACCCTAACTGCACTCCAATTCTATGTAGATAACAAGCTCAACTCTCAATCTACAAACTAGTGTATTTGTCCATTTTCAAGTTTATATAGCTGAGGGTACACACCTTCCAATAGGTACACTCAGATGTATTATCCTTGTATTCCCTCGTCCATGCACTGTGAACCATGGTGTAAAATGGAACACTTTCCAGAGGATATTTTATTCATCCAAAGAATATAACCATTAATAAAAGTTATACTCATTAAATCCTTTTAAATGCTCATTGTTATAAACACACAAATCAGCACATAGCACTAGACAAAATACAGAAAACTTCAGCAATTTCTCATTACACGGTGATAAGTGCTTCATTTAGAAAACAAAACCAGTAGCTTCTCTTGGAATAGTTAACAAAATACAGAAGATATCAGAAAATGTCAAAAGACACTCAGCAGGTCAGGCAGCTTCAGGGGAGAATGAAACAAAGTTAACATTTCAGGTTGATAACTTCCCAATTCTTTTTCTCTCCACAGATGCTGTGGAGAGAATGTTTATAACATTTTTTCTGATCTCTCCTGTACTTGCCTTACTATTTAGAAAAAAAAACAATTAAAAAAAAACTTTTCAGATTTCCAACGCTACTTTGCTCTGGTTACAGAGATCAATTGCCATGGTTCCTATGTAAAGACGGGTATATTTTCCAATGTGAAGAGGAACAAAAAAAACAGTCACTAAACTGGTTTATGAGAGTTCAGTTCAGGAATGTTTCAACTTTACACAGAGGAGCATAGACCACTACCCCGCACGCACACCTCCTCTGTGTTGCACAACTTCAGGCACTTTACCAGATGTTAACCTACAATCAAACTGTAGCTGAAGCCCCAAAGGGGCCCCAATGAGCAGACCGCTGGAAAAGTAGTTTAAAATCTCCTTGCCCTCGCCAGCAGCATTGCAGAGGGGAGCCTCGCCTTGTTACAAAGCCGCAGCCTCTGCTCAAGGCACCCGCATCACAGCTGCTGTCTGTCACTGGGTAGCCAAGGCAACCGGGCCCGACCCCAGGCCGAGCCGCCGGTCTAAGGAAAGGATCGAAAATATTATTTAAACACATCGCCCCCGCGGTGCCTTACCCGCTATTAATGGTGCTGATGGCGGTGACTGCGCTCCGTGTGACCGGACTGGAAACGCTAAACTCTGAGCCCCTCCGCGGTTGTCCTACACTGAGGACGAACTGGACGGAAATCACTCGGCGCCGCCGCTAATAACCTCCAGCCACCAAGCATCGCGAGATTCCCCCCCGGGAAAGCCCCGCCCCATTCTAGCTCCACTGCTCCACTGGCCTCTGCAGCTCAGTCGCCCTCAAGTGTACTCTTCCTTGTAATAACTTTTCTGGGTGTCACTTACCCCAAACCCAGCATAAAGTGCCCTTCACTTTTTTTTTTAAAAAGGGCACTCAAATAAATGAAAGAACTCAATGAAACCAAAGTAAACTTAGAAAACTTTAATAATAATGCCACTATTGCCCACTACGCACTCCAGTCCTTACAGTACCCACTGGTCAGAGGCCTCAAACGTCCCAGAGGATATCACATGCTCTCACTGCCCAGGACAAGACCATGGAGGAAAGGCCCACCCATGAAAATATTCTGCCCTGTGACCCATTTGAAACCACATCAATGACTCAAGGATAATTAGTGTTAAAAAAGTTTGTGAAATAATACACGTTTCCCTCAAAACTTGCAGAATGCCATCTGCACGTGACATCTCAGCACCTGATCCCAGGAGTAAATGTACATACAAATTATCCATTCATCCATCCACTAATTCAAGTCAACACAAACTTTTATTACTCAGCAACATAATCCTCATATTTAAAGAGCTGGAAATTTAGGAGTGAAGTTTGTATTAAAAGCGACAGACCAAAAGCAAGGCCATTTAGATATTTAAAGCTGTGTATTGGGCAATAAAGTGCCAAGTTCATTTAAGTTTAGCAGCTGAAGGGGGTGGGAGGGAAACTCCACTGCTGATTGCCATCCACTTGCTGGAAGTGTACGTGCATAGAAATTGACATAAGGGGAAGCTGGAAAACAACTTTTGTTGCAATGGTAATGAATCAGTGGTGGGTGGAGTTACATTACAACTTTGATTACACTTCAAAAAGTTACATAATTGGTTGTAAAGCACTTTGGGACACCCCAAAATTGTGAAAGCTGCAATATAAATGCAAGTTCTTTCAAAGCCACTGGTGTCTAGTGTTATGACCAGGTGAGAAAGGTGTCACGGGGTCCCTCTCAGCCTTCACCTGGTCTGACTTAACAGGGTTTGATTATAAACAGTGTTTTGTGCTTCCCCCTTGGTGAATCCTTGTTCACCACTTTCCAATTATAAGGCAAAGAAATGAGCACAAACAGGCTTTCGTAGGTTTAAAGAAGAAAGGCAAAATTTCATTAAAACATAAACTCTAATTCAGTTAACGCCTACAGATGCACTACGTGCCCACGCTAGCATGCATACGCGATAGCTTCCCCCTTGGTGAATCCTTGTTCACCACTTTCCAATTATAAGGCAAAGAAATGAGCACAAACAGGCTTTCGTAGGTTTAAAGAAGAAAGGCAAAATTTCATTAAAACATAAACTCTAATTCAGTTAACGCCTACAGATGCACTACGTGCCCACGCTAGCATGCATACGCGATACAGAAAAGAGAAGAAAAAATAAAGTGGAAAGGTTTGAGGCAATATCTGAAGAGTTATTACAGTTCTTCAAACTCACTGAGGAGTGCTTGCTTGTAGGTAATTCTTACTTTTAATTGGGGCCCCAGTATTCTTGTTAAACCTTATTCACTGTAGGAAACTTTTCTCTCTTGGGATTCATGTGTCTTCAATGGATTCCAAAGCTGGTGAGAAAAAGATAGGAGCAGACAAAAGAGGCTCTTTTCAATCCAGGAGCCAAGAGCTTTCTGAGTTCAAATTCTCTGTGGCAAGTTCAAAAAAACCTGCAACAGCCAGTTAGTCATGTGACCAACTGGCCTAATCAGTCCTGACCCTTGTGGATTGTCTTGTGCTAGTAGACCTTGGAATGTTTCCTCTACACACAATACCTGATGATCAAAGGTCCATTGTGGATTAAATTGGAGCAGGGAACAGACCCTTTGTCCTTTCAAGTACTGTCTGTCAATATGCAAAAATGTCTTTCCAGCCAGTCTGACAGCCCTTGTGCTCCTGACAACAATTTGAAATTTAATGTCCATGTAACAAAATTAATATGTTTCTCCTTCGTCGATAATTCCCTCTGACAACAAACAAGTTTTTCAATTATTACAGTCAGCCACCTTTGTTTCCCATAGGAAACATTGTTATGTCCATTCACTAGCACTGACTAGTCAGTTGTTTCCACCACTTAACTTTCCTACCCATATAGTACCCTGTAGAATTAGCATTACTTTTATGGGGTTTTTTAAACCCTTTGTTCTCCAGGTTTTTTGACTCACCCCTTTAATCACTCTCATTGCTATGTCCCAACTTTCTAAACTTATGAGAATGTCTTCACTAGCCTTACAATCCAAACTTTTTTAAACCTACTAGAATTCCTGTTACGCCCCCACAAAATGTATCTCTGGTCCTGTCAATCTTGGAACATCAAGTCAGACTTTATTCTACTTTTAACCTTAAGCAAAATTTAAACAAACAAGCAACTGAGCAACAGAGTACCATATTTCCAGTAAAAACCAATTTGCTTCTTCAAAAAGAAAGTAAAACAGCATAATTAAACGCTAACCAATTTTTCTTTTTACACAGCTTCCCTCTTTCTGGCCTCCTTAAGAATTGTAGATAGGAAATATCTCACCACTTCTCTGCAAAGTTCTGTTTATTCTATTCAGCTACACATATCTATTTAACTCGCTCCCATTATAGCTCACAAAACATTGCCAAAGTTGATTAGAAATTTCTGACAACTAGCTTCATTTATTATAACCTATTATATTCATAACTGAATGAAAGCAGTTATATAGTGAATAGTGAGAGGGAGATAGAAGAACAAATATGTCGGCAAATTTCTGAGTGCAAAAACAATAGGGTAATAATAGTTGGGGATTTCAACTATCCTAATATCAACTGGCATACAAACAGTGTGAAGGGCACAAAATTCTTTCAAGAGAACTTTCTTAACCAGCATTTAACAAGCCCAACAAGAGGGGGTGCAATTCTAGATTTAGTCTTAGGAAATGAAGCTGGGAAAGTGGATGAAGTAACAGTGGGAGACCATTTTGGAGATAGTAAACATCATGCAGTTAGTTTTAGCATTATCATGGAAAAGGACAAAGATAGAACAGGAGCTAAAATTTCTAAATTGGGGGAAGGCAAATTTTACGAAGCTGAAAGGTGATCTGGCAAAAGTGGACTGGATACAGCTACTTAAAGGAAAATCAGTGGCAAACCAGTGGGAGGCATTCAACAGCGAGATTCTACGAGCACAGTGGAGACATGTCCCCACAAAGAAAAAGGCTGGTACTGCCAAATCTAGAGCCCCCTGGTTATCTAGAAGCATACAGGGTAAAATAAAGCAGAAAAAGAAAGCTTATGTCAGTCAAAAAAAGGTAAAGGTAATACTTTAAAAAGCTTAGAGGAGTATAAAAAGTGCAAAGGTAAAGTAGAAAAGGAAATTAGGAAAGCAAAGAGAGGACATGAAAAAATATTGGCAGGGAAAATAAAGGTAAACCTAAAGATATTTTATCAATACATCAAGAGCAAGAGGATAAGTAAGGAAAGGGTAGGGCCTATCAAAGATGTACAAGGGAACATAAGTGTGGATGCAGAAGATGTGGGCAGGGTTCTTAATGAGCACTTTGTCTCGGTCTTCACAAAGGAGAGGGATGATGCAAACATTGTAGTTAAAGAGGAGGAGTATGGAATATTAGATACGATAAGCATAATGAGAGAGGAAGTACTAGAGGGTCTGACATCCTTGAAAGTGGATAAATTATCAGGGCCAGATGGATTGTATCCCAGGATGATCTTCAAATCCTCACTAGATACAGGCGAGGTACCAGAGGAATTGGAGGTCTGTGAACATTGTACCATTGTTTAAAAAAAAGAGTGAGAGGGATAGGTCAAATAATTATAGGCCAATCACTCTGAACTCGGTGGTGGGCAAATTATTAGAATCAATTCTGAGAGATATGATAAACTGTCACTTAGGAAGGCACGAATTAATCAAGGATAGTCAGCATGGATTTGTTACGGGGAGGTCGTGTCTTACTAACTTAATTGAATTTTTTGAGGAAGTAACAAGGAGGATTGATGAGGGTAGTGCAGTTAATGTGGTCTATATGGATTTCTATTAAGGCATTTGACAAGGTCCCACATAGCAGACTTGTCAGAAAAATGAAAGCCCATGGAATACAGGGGAATGTGGCAAGTTGGATCCAAAATTGGCTCAGTGACAGGAAACAGAGAGTAGTAGTCAACGGATGTCTTTGCAAATGGTAGGTGGTTTCCAGTGGCAGTCCACAGGGTTGGGTCCCTTGCTATTTGTGGTACATATTAATGATCTGGACTTAAATATGGGATGCATGATTGGGAAATTTGCAGATGACACAAAAATTGGTTATGTCGTTGATAGTGACGAGGATAGCTGTAGACTCCAGAATGACATCAATGGTTTGGTTGAGTGGGCAGAAAAGTGGCAAATGGAATTCAATCCAGAGAAGTGTAAGGTAATACATTTGGGGAAGGGTAAACAAAGCAAGGGAATACACAATAAATGAGAGGATATTGAAAGAGGTAGAGGAAGTGAGAGACCTCAGAGTACATGTCTACAGGTCCTTGAAGGTGGCAGGACAGGTAGATAAAGCAAAGAAGGCATGTGGAATGCTTGCCTTTATTGGCCAAGGTGTGGAATACAAAAGCAGGAGTGTAATGCTGGAATGGTATAAAACACTGGTTAAACCATAGCTGGAGTATTGTGTACAGTTCTGGTAACATTACAGGAAGGATATAATTGCTCTGGAGAGAGTACAGAGAAGAATTACAAGAATGTTGCCAGGGCTTGAAAATTGCAGCTATGAGGAAAGGTTGGATCGACTAGGCTTGTTTTCCTTAGAAGAGGAGGCTGAGGGGTGACTTAATTGAGGCATACAAAATTATGAGGGGCCCAGATAGAGTAGACAGGAAGGACCTATTTCTCCTAGCAGAGAGGTCAATTATCAGGGGGCACAGATTTAAGGTGATTGGTAGAAGGAGACAGGAGGAAAAACCTCTTCACCTGAAGGGTGGTGGGTGCCTGGATCAATGGTGGAGGCAGAAACCCCTCAACTCATTTAAGAGGTACCTGGACCTGCACCTGAAATGCTGTAACCTGCAAGTCTACAGACCAGGTGCTGGAAGGTGGGATTAGATTGGGAGTCAGGATTTTTCAGCCAGTGCAGACACGATGGGATGAATGGCCTCTTTCTGCGCTGTAACTTTTCTATGGTTCTCTGGAAAGTCTACATAGAAGTCATATTTTAGACCCCTTCTCAAGCCACCAGGAAGATTAATAAGCTGATAACATGTACAACAAAAATAGGTTTGCAGCTACTCTGATGGCTGTTTAAAGTCTTCAGGTATGGTACCCAACTTTAAGGTACAGCTACTCGAGCAAAACAAGATAAAATTGCTTGGCATTTCTCACAAAATAGCCCTTCAGGAGAGAAGAGCAATTGGAAAGTGGTGAGGTTATGTCAGCAGGAACCATCATTTACCTATAAACAATACTTTCCTAAAAGGATTCCTGAAACATTGTGTCAATTAGAAACCAAACTAATTGCTTCTTACAGCTTTACAATCCAGTACACTAACTCCTACCTCATGTCCTTTTAGTTATATGTATTTATAGACAAATCAACTGATTGATCAACTAGTCAACAACTAGCTTAAATCAGATTCCCCACTGACACTAGAGGTAATAGCAACCTAACAATGCAAATTGAATATGTTTCAATGTAATTAAGTTGCAGAGGACTACTTTCACATAACAATTGCCAGGTTACATTGATCAAGTCTCTTGGCCTCAAATTAGGAGTTAACCACAACTAAAACAGGTGGCTCATTGCTTTTATCAAAATAGCTGAGAGCTACTGAAAGAAAACAAAACAGCATTTAAAGCTCATAGTATTTATATCCCCTTTCTTGAATTCTATATTCTTAACTTTAATTATCAGTAATTAATTATTTACGTTCTCGTGGTCCTTTCCAGATTCAGTTATTTATGTGTTCCATTGAATTAGCAGGTCCACAGTGGTTTCAAATTCCAGTATGTCAAATTGAAAAGTGTAAAGGAAAGGCATTGGTAAAAATTTCATTCCTTCAACACTTACACTCAATGGTCAAATCCCTCCCTACCAGCACTGTAAGGTGCACCCACAGCAGATGGACAACGGCGATTCAAGAAGGCAGCTCATCACCACCTTCTCAAAGGCAATTAGGGATGGGCAACAAATTTGTCCTCTCTGTTTTGTTTGCTGTATTGAACCGTTTGCTGAGTCTATTAGGAAGGATGTGAGCATAAGAGGGCTGACAATCCCAGGCAATGGAGGTACTCAAGTTAAAACCTCCCTGTACATGGATGACATCGCAGTCTTCTGCTCGAACCCGCTGTCTGTGCACAGACTGATGAGCATCTGCAACCAGCTCGAACTGGCCTCGGGAGCCAAAGTTAACCACGGTAAGAGCGAGGCCATGTTCTTTGGGAACTGGGCTGATCGATCCTTTGTCCCCTTCACCGTCAGGTCAGACAACCTGAAGGTGCTGGGGATAGGGTTCGGAAGGGCCAGGGCGTGCACCAAAACCTGGAAGAAGCGAGTAGCCAGGGTACAACACAAGCTGAGCCTGTGGGAGCAGCGATCTCTCTCCATTATGGGTAAGAACCTGGTCATCAGGTGCGAGGCGCTCATGTTGTTGCTGTACGTGGCGCAGGTCTGGCCCATACCCCACTCCTGCGCTGTGGCGGTCACCTGAGCCATTTTCCGCTTCATCTGGGGATCCAAAATGGACCGGGTCCGGAGGGACACGATGTTCAAACCTCTGGATAAGGGTGGAAAAAATGTACCCAACATCGCCCTCATCCTGATGACTACCTTCGTGTGCATCAAGCTGTGTGGCGATCCCCAGTACGCAAACATCAAGTGTCACTATGTGCTGAGGTTCTATCTGCTCCCGGTGTCGAGAAGGATGGGCCTGGTCACATTGCCGCGGAATGCTCCATCCAGTTGGACTGTGCCAGACCACCTATCCTTCGTGGGAAAGTTTCTGCAGAAAAACACCTTTGACCACCAATCCATCAGGCAGTGGTCTGCACGGAATGTCCTCAAGGCCCTAGGGGAAAAGGAGACGGTGGATCCTGTCGGATGGTTCCCCGAGCAGACTGCCAAAGTCATTTGGCAGAATGCCTCATCACCAGAACTTTCAAACAAGCACCAAGATGTAGCTTGGCTGGTGGTGAGAAGAGCCCTCCACGTCAGATCCTTCCTGCACGCTCGAAGTCTCACCCCCTCCGCACAATGCCCTCGAGGTGGCTGTGGTGGGGAAGAGATGGTTGCCCACCTCCTTCTGGAATGTGTCTTTGCAAAGCAGGTGTGGAAAGAGATGCAGTGGTTTTTGTCGAGGTTCATCCCAAGCAGCTCTGTAACACACGAGTCTGTGCTCTACGGGCTGTTCCCAGGGACGGACACAGAGATAAACATCAACTGCTGCTGGAGGACTATCAATTCAGTGAAAGACGCCCTCATCTGCCCGAAACTTGCTGGTCTTCCAGCGCAAAGAATTGTCCACGACCGAATGTTTCAGACTGGCACATTCCAGGTTCCAGGACTATATGCTGAGGGACGCACTAAAGCTTGGGGCAACTGTGGCAAAGGCTCAATGGGGAAAGACCACAGTGTAAGGTCCCCCCACCAAGGTGAACTGAGGGGCTGGATCCATGGAAAACCCCTCAAACTGTATCTGGAAAATATTTGTTTGCTGTAAAATGAAATGGAAGGGTTGTGAGGCAACTCACTCCTGTATTGAAGGAAATTGATCTCCTCTGCACTCCTTGTATTGTCTGACTTGGTGCTGTTTGGAACTGTTTTGTAATGTATTTTTTCTTTTACAGATTTTTATGAATAAAGTATATTTTGGAAATTTAAAAAAATGCTGGCCTTTGACAGGATATCGTATACATACATGATGGAAGCTCTCCAAAATGGGGGTTTGGGGAGGGAATCCACAACTGGATCCAACTGCTCTACACAAACATCAGTAGCAGTCTCAATCAATGGGTGGGAATCAGAAAGTTTCCCGATCAAATCTGGAGTCAGACAGGGCTGTTCTCTCTCTCCTGTCTTGTTTGTTTGCTGTATCAAACCTTTTACTGAGTCTATTAGGTAGGATGCAGACATAAGAGGAGTGACAATCCCAGGCAGCGGAGGCACACAGGTCAAAGCCTCCCTGTATATGGACGACGTCACTGTCTTCTGCTCGGATCCGCTGTCTGTGCGCAGGCTGATGAGCATCTGCGACCAGTTCGAACTGGCCTCGGGAGCCAAAGTAAATCGCGGCAAGAGCGAGGCCATGTTCTTTGGGAACTGGGCTGACCGATCCTTTGTCCCCTTCACCATCAGGTCAGACTACCTGAAGGTGCTGGGGATATGGTTCGGAGGGGCCGGGGCGTGTGCCAAAACCTGGACGGAGCGAGTAGCCATGGTACACCAAAAACTGAGCATGTGGGAGCAGCGTTCTCTTTCCATTGTGGGTAAGAACCTGGTCATCAGGTGCGAGGCGCTCACGTTGTTGCTGTACTTGGCGCAGGTCTGGCCCATACCCCACTCCTACGCTGTGGTGGTCACCCAAGTCATTTTCCGCTTTATCTGGAGATCCAAAATGGACCTTGTCCGGAGGGACACGATGTTCAAACCTCTGGATAAAGGGAGAAAAAATGTACCCAATGTTGCCCTCATCTTGATGGCCACCTTTGTGTGTGGCTGCATCAAACTGTGCATAGAACCCCTGTACGCAAACACCAAGTGTCACTATGTGCTGAGGTTTTATCTGTCCCCGGTGTTGCAAAGGATGGGTATGGCCACATTACCACAGAATGCTCCATCCAGTTGGACCGTGCTGTACCACCTGTCCTTTGAGGAAAGGTTTGTGCAGAAAAACACCTTTGACCACCAACCCATCAGGCAATGGTCTGCACGGAATGTCCTCAAGGCCCTACGGGAAAAGGAGATGGTGGATCCTGTCGGATGATTCCCCAAGCAGACCGCCAAAGTCATTTGGCAGAATGCCGCAACACCAGAACTTTCAAACAAGCACCAAGCCGTAGCTTGGCTGGTGGCGAGAAGGGCCCTCCCCGTCAGATCCTTCCTGTACGCCCGGAGTCTCACCGCCTCCGCACACTACCCTTGAGGTGGCTGTGGTGGGGAAGAGACTGTTGCCCACCCCAGCTGTGGAAAGAGATGCTGTGGTTTTTGTCGATGTTCATTCTGAGCAGATCTGTAACACAGGACTCTGTGCTCTATGGCCTGTTCTCAGGGAAGCATACTGAGATAAATATTAACTGCTGCTGGAGGACTATCAACTCAGTGAAAGACGCTCTTTGCTCTGCCCGAAACTTGCTGGTCTTCCAGTGCAAAGAGTTGTCCACGACCGAGTGTTGCAGACTGTCACATTCCAAGGTCCAGGACTACGTGCTGAGGGATGCACTAAAGCTTGGGGCAGCTGCCGCAAAGGTTCAATGGGGAAAGGCCACATTGTAAGGTCCTCCCTCCATAGTATACCGAGGGGCTGGAACCTGTGTAAAATCCCTCAGTCTGTATGCACCAAATATGGTTTTTCTGTGTAATGCAAATGTACATTGCATGTAAAATGGAATGGAAGGCTGGTGAGGCAACTCACATTCTGTATTGAAGAAAATACACTTTCTGGAATGTCAACTTGGAACTGTTTTGTATGAATAAAGTATATTTTTGGGAAAAACAAACAAACATTGACCTTGCCAACAATGGCCACATCCCAAGAAATGAATAATAAAAAAATAAGCAATAGTCATTAAATCAACTGTAGTTCACTATGTACAGCACCACTAACTACTGAACACCTTCCTCCTTATATCTAATAAAAGAGAAAAGGTTACTCGTCTATTTCCTCAGTTTCCCAGGAAGAAAATAACCTTTTTCTCTAAGGAAATGCACAATCTTCCATCACTTTCATACAATTCTCCATTACCTTCATTACAGCACCATGGCAATGATGTGTGGCACTTCAATGTGACATCTTAGCAGTTTGAGGCATTTTCTTGATGCATTTGCCAAGTAATTTAGCCCAATTTAGAAGACCAGAATAAAACTTGCCATTTAAAATTCGACAAAGGAGCCAATCAGCATTTCAAATAGACAGCTGTTTCAATGTATGCACTCATTTAGAATTCAAATCAGCTTCAAGGTCCTTGGATTAAGTCACTATTACACCTGGATTTGCAGTACATTTTTATTATACTGATCATTAATTACAACTACAATAAATGCTTCCCATAAAGGGCATGGAGTTAAGGTTAGTGACTAAAGCTGTGAACAAATTCTATTGGGAACTAGGAAAAAAGAATGGTCTTTCCTAGATTATATACACCAATCAAATTAGGTTGTGTTTGCTGACAATGTAGCCACTAGATGGCGCAGTAGTAGCACATGCACAAATGCAGCCTCTTCCATTGAAACATCACTGTCTGCGGTTTTCAGGCAGCTGCCAGGGTTAAAGATGGTGCTGCTCAATTTATTACAAGAAACGCTGATGGCTAGTTAGTTCTAGCAAACTAACCTTACATTAAGTTGGATGGAAACCCAGTAATATACTAGTATGTAGTATAGAATAGTAACTGTAATCCTCAGATCCATTTAATATTCCAGTAATCCTATTAAATACAAAAGGAATTTTATAATGGAATTTCCATGTTCGGATTCTTTTGGGAGATAGTGAATTGGCACCCCAATCGATGGAGAAGAAGAGGATAAAATGTGCTGCCAATTCGTTATTCACATTTTATATGAGTGACCAGGACACCCCAACTCAGCTATTCGCTCCTGCCTCACTGGCTGCTCTTCCCCCTCAGCTGCTTGCTCAGATCTCGCTGCTCCCCCAGCTCCCTTGGCCAATTGTTCCCTGCTCCTCGCTTCACTTCCACGTTTGATCGTTCTCTGTATGCCCCTCAAAGAAGCAAGGTGGACCGCGAAGGGTGACGGGGAGCGAGTGGCCGAACGCAGGGAAGCGGTGCGGCCTAGAGCTAGCGGCTGTGGGGGCGGGGGGGGGGGGGGGGGGTGAGTGGGAGCGAGTGGCCAGAGAGTGGGGTGGCGCGATGCGAGGACCGGGGAACAGTCAGCCAGGAGAGTGGGGGGGGGGGGGGGGGGAGCGGTGAGGTCTGGAGCGAGTGGATGAGGAGGGGGAAGCATCAAGACCTGGAGCGAGTTGCCAAGGGAGGACAGCAGCTAGTGGGGCGGGACCGAATAGTTGAGTTGGGGGAGCGAGTGGCGGGGATTGAGCACCAGCCTCAAAGTCTCCCAGTCAGCTGCTCCCTCCAGTCGAGTGGGGGGCTGGATACCCGATGATGCTTTATCGCATGAAGATCAGGCACATGCGTGAAGACCGACCAGGCGCGGATACAAGATGACGTTATCCCGCGCAAGCATCACTTAGTCCTGGCAAGATGTAGGCTGTGCATGTGCGCAGCTTGGAGCGCTCTGATGACGTCAGCGGGCCACTGCGTTATCAGGAGTTACTTTGATCTAATTAATTGTTCCACTTATAACTAACCCAAGCCTCTCCAACCAATTTAAAATCTAAACTCAGCATGAAATGCTCATTGAAATTAGGCATTTTGTTTGAAGGGCAGAACATACCATTCAACTATATGATGGGTTGAGAGTTCAAAGAAAGCATTTATACTCTAGCTCTTATCAAGTTTCTCTGTTCTTAATAGAATTATAAGGAGACACTGTGTTGCCCTATGTCACCAAATAAAAATACAAAGGTGCCCCCTTTTAGAGGGCAACAGCTAATAAAGAACTAAACTGTAAAAATAAAGGAAACACAAAAGTTAAATACATTATTTCACCTGTGTCAACTATGATGGTCACAGAAGGCCTTAAGAATACCAACGAAAGCCACACGAAAGATAACATTCTTATCTCTGTTCGAAAATTGTGGATTCAACCCCCTTTCTCCTTAGACTTCAGTTCAGTACAGAGGGCATATTATACTGGTGGAGGGACAATCTTTTGGAAGGATGTTAAACCAAGGTCCTATCTGTCCTCTCAAGTGGATGTAAAAGGTTCCATGTCACTATTTGAAAACGAATAGGGTAAAACATATTTTGAGTATTGTATCTCATGGTTGTTTGTGAGATCTTGCTTCGTGCAAATTAGCTGCCATATTTTCATACGCACAAGCAGTGATCACAATTCAACAGTACTTCATTGGCAGTGAACCACTTTGGGATGTCATAAAAGTTGCTATAAAAATGCAAGTTCTTTATAGGAATTGTATATAGTACAGTGCAATCACAGTATGAATGATTCACTATGTGACTTTAAACAATCAGAACATCAACTGCAACCAACAGTGGTAATCTTTGATGAAGCAAATCATCCAAGGTGATTCACAGTTGGGGTCAGACCCAAGCAAGAGTCAAATGAAGTTAGAGGAGCTGAATTAAAGCAGGGTTGAAGCGATAGATTTTAATGAAGTTTTCAAATATTGGAAGAAATAAAGTCGAGAGGTTTAAGGGGAAGAGTTCCAGAGCGTGACAAGAAGATTGTGTAGTAGACGGAAGCATTAACTTATACTGTAAATTCACAAATCTTTTACGCAGGCTTGGCCAATTCCACCCAGATTGTGCTAATATAACTAACAGAAACTCAACCCTGGGTTCATAACTATGGTGAATTAAAAGGTAATGCGCTGTTCTCCATCTAACTAAAATATAAATATCATACAACTAGTGCACATCGCTTTCTGCCTCACTTCTCTTCACAGTCAGCTTCAAAGAAAAGTATAAAGAAGGAAAGAAACTCACCAGGATCAGAAAATAGCAGCATCGATGAACACAATATTTACATAATAGAAATAAGCTTAAAGGTTTATACATTTAGGACAAAAGTTCTGGTGGGTATGCTCCTTGGTGTAAATGTTACAAAGCAGAACCCATGGCCACAGACACAATAGGGCACCACAAATACAGAGCCCACTGACTCCCACGGCTACCTTGACTACACTTCCTCACACCCTGTTTCCTGTAAGGACTCCATCCCCTTCTCCCAGTTTCTCCCTCTCTGATGCATCTGTTCTAATGATGCAACCTTCCACAACAGCGCTTCTGATATCTCTTCCTTTTTGCTCAACCAAGGATTTCCCCTCACTGTGGTTGACAGGGCCCTCAACTGTGTCCAACCCATTTCCCGCTCATCTGCCCTCACCCCTTCCCCTCTCTCCCAGAACCATGACAGGGTTTCCCTTGTCCTCACTTTCCACCTCACCAGCCTCCCCATCCAAAGGATCATCCTCAGCCATTTCTGCTACCTCCAGCGTAATGCCTCCACCAAACATCTTCCCTTCCCCTCCCCGTCAGCATTCCGAAGGGATTATTCCCTCTGCGACACCCTGGTCCACTCCTCCATCACCCCTTGTCCCCTTCCCATGCAATTGCAGGAGGTGTAATACCTGCCCTTTTAGCTCCTCTCTCCTCACCATCCAAGGCCCCAAACACTCCTTCCAGGTGAAGCAGCGATTTACTTTTACTTCCTTCAATTTAGTATACTGTATCGCTGCTTTGGGGAGACCAAATGCAGATTGGGTGACTGCCTTGTGGAACACCTCCGCTTAGTCTGAAAGCATAACCTGAGCTTCCAGCTTGCCATATCAACACACACTCCTGTGCTGATGCCCACATTTTTCTGTGCTTGGCCTGCTGCAGTGTTCCAGTGAACATCAACGCAAGCTTGAGGAGCAGCACCTGATCTTTCGATTAGGCATTCTACAGCCTCGTGGATTGAATATTGAATTCAATAATTTCAGAGCATGACTGGACCTTTTTTATATTTTCCTTTTTCCAATTATTACTTTATTTCTTTGTAACCATGTGCCTGTTTTTCATGTAGACAGAGCTGCTCCTTATTCCGCCATTAATATCTCTCTGGACTAATGCTTTGTCTTACACCATAACATTAACACACTCTTTGACTTTCCCCCATGACAGCTTTGTTACTTAATCTCTCCTGCCCTCTGCTCTGTCACACACCTTCTCTTTTGTTCTCTTCCCCACCAACCAACACCCCCCCCACCCCGCCCCCCTTCACTTGCCTAAGACCTAATTCTTTTCTAACATTTGCCAGTTCTGATGAAAGGTCACAGACCTGAAAAGTTAACTTTGCCTCTCTCGCCACAGATGCTGCCTGACCTGCTGAGTATTTCCAGCACGTTCTGTTTTTATTTCAGATTTCCAGCATCTGCACCATTTTGTTTTTATTATTCTCAATTATTTAGGAAGACTAGCATGTAGGTGAACTACTTCTAGTGCTGTTTTCTCTTGTCTTGTTTCTTTCCTGTAAATATAATGCAAATTTAAAAAATGCTAGAAAACTGAAAGAAAAATCGAAAATGCTGGTAACATATAGCAGGTAAATTAGCATCAGTGGAGAGAACAAACAAATGGACATTTTGGGCTGTGTTTAAATCCTTTCATGGTTTCACTCCTTCCAATCCTTGTAATGTTCTCCAGCTCTACAACCATAGCAAAGTCTCCATTTATTTAGTACCAACTCTTGGTACTACCCCTTCCTTTCACTCCACCTTTGGCAGCCGTGCATTCAGTTGCTTGTACCCCACTCTTTGGAATTCCCTTCACCTCTCCACCTTTAAGACCCTCTTCAAAGTCCATCTCTGGGACAAGTTTTTGGCCATCCATCCTAATATTTCTTTCTTTGGCTTAGATCTATTGCTTTAATTATACTCCTATGAAGACCTCTGGGGCATGTTTCTATGTTAAATGTAAATTGTTCCAAATCTGTGCCCATCTGTTTTGTAACTCCATGCCTGAATCTCCCTAATCAGTTTTTCACCATTGCCACAGCATTGAAATGGTTCTAATTTGAAGTTACAAATGATATCCTTTGTGATTGTGACCATGGCATATTTTCCTTCCCTATCCTTCTTGTCCACTCTGCAACCTTTGACATGGTTGACCACAACACCCTCATTGTAAGAAAACTGCGTTCCGGTGTCTTGACAAGTTTATGCCAAGGAACCAGACAAATCCTGAACATTCCCGCATTATCCATTACTAAGGAACTATATGAGGTTTTACTGCCCAGTTTGAGATCTAGGATCTAGAATCTCATCAAAATGCCTGACTTCAACCAATTCTGATTAAATTTAAATTTTAGTTTCAAGCCTTGACTAAGATGCCACACGCCATTGAATGAATGATTGCTAAATCATCAAAGAGAGTCAAACAACTGGCCATGCGCTAATGACTATTCATTATAAAATCACAATTTAAAGCGGGGTACACAAATCATTAAAATATATGAATAAATATGGTCAGAGTTATCTAGCAGTGGAAGAAGAAATAATTATCGGAACAGAAATACTTAACGAAATGCTTCCATGGGACAAAAGCAATAGCTTCTGGAGTATTGAGTGGATGAGCTCCTTTCAGTAGCAATATGAGTAATTTATATGAGATTTGATCATCGGTACTCAAAGACTAAAGAAAGCCTTGTATAAAAATGACATGTTTTATTACAGTGATAAAAGAAACTACAAGAAGCAAAGAATTAAAATACAAAGGTTATACTTATACCATAAAAAAGAGATGCAATCTGCCAACATTTACAAGGTTTTGAGTTGATCACAGTCAAAATAGCTGAGTGGTAACATGAGTGTGTCTAAAATCGCTCCGAGAATGTTCTAACTAAACTCAGCTTTATGCCTTCCTTAAATATATTAAATCACTCATGATATGATGAGAACTTGAGCCTGCTTTTGCACCTTTATGTCAATAGTTTCCTCAAGCCAAGCAGCTGCCTAACTATTCCAGCACATTCCAAGATAGGCAGACAAAGTCCACTAATGGTTCCCATGCTATGATCCCATAATGTAAGGTAGTCACAGGAGACAAAATGCCTCCTGACATAAGTGTACAAGGGCAGTTCCACAAACTGCTGACAATAACCACCTTGCATCTAAAAGGCCCATTCTA
The DNA here is from genome assembly GCF_036365525.1 of Heterodontus francisci. Taxonomy (NCBI): domain Eukaryota; kingdom Metazoa; phylum Chordata; class Chondrichthyes; order Heterodontiformes; family Heterodontidae; genus Heterodontus; species Heterodontus francisci. The sequence continues at coordinate 68,063,914 of NC_090389.1, forward strand.
CTGAAAGGCCTGCGAAAATACTTTTCTCACATTTTCCTCATATTAAGCATAAGAAATATGCTCACCTATCTAACCCAACCTCAGCCCAAGGTTCAATCGTGCAATACATCCATTTGCCTATTCAGTTTTTTATACATTGGGGATACTACACAAAGCATTATAACAGCAATTACAGTGAGAACAAACTGGATAAAGATTAAATCTTGTGAAAGATTTCTAGGCCAGGGCTGTTGATCTATGTTGTACACTGTCTCCCACCATCTATGCTCACCTAATTTCCCTATGTCTTTTTCATAGCTACATTTTGTTGTTGTAAATGAATTAGGTGGCACTCTGATGTGAGCATCCAATCAAGTTTGTTTCATGACTCTGTGTCAGTGGTGGAATCGGATGTCCAATCTGTATCATGTCACTAATTACTTCATTAATTTTCTCCTAAGTCTGCCAAAAGCTGTCAACGATCTCCTTCAAACTCACTTAAAATTTGTAGCTGTTCATCCAAAGACCCTGTCACTACCCTATTCTTCCCTCACAGCATATGTTTTAATGGCTTTTGCATAGTTTCCTCATGTTCCTGCATACTTTTTATGTCTATCCTGTTCCTAAGCAGCCATCCCTGCTGTAGCCTTGATAGCCAACCATTCGGCTGCTACCCCATTTCACTCTCTGTCTTAAATGCCATTAGACAGATTGTGGTGTGTTATCCCTTGGAAATGCATCACTATCTCAACTTGAATTTCTCTCCATAAACTGTCTAAGTTTCACAGACAATATCTGCAATATTTCAAATCTCATATTGTTATAATAAGGTTTGATTGGAAGCAGAAAATATATAATTGCTTGACTAAAGCACTGCTACAATATCAGTAAATGATCTATTTTAAAGAATAATCCCTTGAACTTAAAACAATCCCTGATCTAAAATGACATGCAATACTAACTCTCCGCCTTATCTCCCTCTTGGAGCAGGCTAGCAGCCAGCAACATGTGAGAAATTAGAACTCTCTTTTTTTGGAGCTGGAATTAACCTGTTCAATCCCCCCCTTGCAAATGTGAATGGGGAATTTCGAATTCCTAGTCATCTTTTTGTGTTTTTAATGGTTTTCACCTATTCACTTGCTTACTTATTTCCTCAGGTAGGAAGTGTTCAGAATATACACATATGCCCTCATCCTTTATTTGAAGCAGTCAATTCCAAGTTCTGGGTTTTCTGTGGCAGTCTCTTAATTAATTATTTGAACCAACATATGCTACTAATAAGAATTAGGAGGGCAGTTATCTGGGCTATGGCAAAACCCACTGATATTATTTGACCCCAGAATATTATTCTACCACCATGTATAATTCCCAAGGGTAAATGTCCCCTTTTTAATGTCAGCATTACAGTGATTCATATACATGTCAGTCTTTCAATATTCAGGTTTTTAAACTACAGAAGTGATCCAAGAAAATGGTTTCCTGTACTACTGCCCAGTCTCAATCTCCAATAGCCCCTAGTTACCCCCGCATGGCTTATCTAAGGTCCTTATCTTGCTAGAATACCTTTCACGAGTCATTTGCCCTTTCAGTCTAAATTTTATTTGGCCAATATAAAATAAAGAGTACAATTCTAAAGGGAGTGTAGGAGCAGAGGGACCTGGGTGCATACGTGCATAAATCATTGAAGGTGGCAAGCAAGTTGAGAGAGCAGTTAACAAAGCATACAGCATCTTAGGCTTTATCAATAGGGGCTTAGAGTGCAAAAGCAAGTAAGTTATGTTAAACTTGTATAAAACACTAGCCCGGCCTCAACTGGAGTATTGTGTCCAGTTCTGGGCACCATTCTTTAGAAAGGATGTAAAGACAATTAGGGCAGGTGCATAACAGATTCACAAAATGGTTCCAGGGATGAGGAACTTCAGTTATGTGGATAGACTTAGAAGTTGGGACTGTTTTCCTTGGAGAAGAGAAAGTTGAGAGGAGATTTGATAGAGGTGTTCAAAATCATGAGGAGTCTGGAGAGAGTAATTCGGGAGAAATTGTTCCCATTGGTGGAAGGATCAAGAACTGGAAGGCACAGATTTAAGGTAATCAGCAAAAGAAGCAATGGCAACATAAGGAAAAACTTTTTCATGCAGCGAGTGGTTAGGATCTGGAATGCACTGCTTGAGAGTATGGTGGAGGCAGATTCAATCAAGACATTCAAGAGGGAATTGGATTATTATCGGAAAAGGAAGACTGTGCAGGGCTACTGGGAGAAGGTGGGGGAGTGATACTAGGTAAATTGCTCCTTCAGACAGTCAGCACAGACATGACGGGCCAAATGGTCTCCTTCTGTCCTGTAACTAGTCTATGATTACACATCATGGTACAGTCAAAGAAATTCATAATACATAACACAGTTTCTTCAACAGCACCTCCCAAACCCATTTTGGGAGTTTTGGGACTTCCAAAGACTCACAACCCTCAGAGAAAAAAATTTCTGCTCATCTCTGTCTTAAATGGGCGACCCCTTATTTTTAAACTGTGTCCCCTAGTTCTCGTCTCTCTGACAAGTTGAAAGCCAACTGCAGCAGAGAAAAGACAGTAGCTTTTAAACCACTCTTCCACCTATGAAAACTGAATCACAAAATCAGCACTGTCTTCAAACTGAAGTGAACTGCCAAATGTCTTCAGCAACCCAGAAAATACAAGACGAGCAAACAGACCTGCAACTGTAAAACTCAGCTTCCGAGAGGATCCCACAGAAACAACAGACTTTTACACCTTGAACTCTTAATATCTCTTACTCTTTCCCTTCTATCTATCGTCTGTTGTGTGTGCATGTGAGAGTGAATGTGTGTGTGGGTGGTGTTGTAATGAATATTGGATGGGGAGCATATTAGTTCAGCAAGTTCTCCGAAACACATTTCAGAAATTTCTCCCTATCCTTTCCCTTTACTCTAAAATTATCTCAATCAATATTTGGGTAACTGAAGTCCCCCAATATTACCACTCTATAGTTCTTGCATATCTCTGTGAGTTCCCTTTTTCCCTTCCCTATCTTTTCGGAACACATTTTATCCTAGGATATTAAGCACCCAGTCCTCACCAATTTCAAGCCACGTTTCCGTTATTGCCACTACATCATATTTCCACACAGCCATTTGTGCTTGTAGCTTAACAAACTTATTCATTACACTTTGCGCATCTACATCTTCTTGGTCTTCTTCTTCTTTGGCCTCCTTGTCTCGAGAGACAATGGGTAAGCACCTAGAGGTGGTCAGTGGTTTGTGAAGCAGCGCCTGGAGTGGCTATAAAGGCCAATTCTAGAGTGACAGACTCTTCCACAGGTGCTGCAGATAAAATTGGTTGTCGGGACTGTTACGCAGTTGGCTCTCCCCTTACGCTTCTGTCTTTTTTCCTGCCAACTGCTAAGTCTCTTCGACTCGCCACACTTTAGCCCCGCCTTAATGGCTGTCCGCCAGCTCTGGCGATCACTGGCAACTGACTCCCACGACTTGTGATCAATGTCACAGGATTTCATGTCGTGTTTGCAGACGTCTTTAAAGCGGAGACATGGTGGGTCTGATACCAGTGACGAGCTCGCTGTACAATGTGTCCTTGGGATCCTGCCATTTTCCATGCGGCTCACATGGCCAAGACATCTCAAGCATCGCTGGCTCAGTAGGGTTTATATGCTGGGGATGTTGGCTGCCTCGAGGACTTCTGTGTTGGAGATACGGTCCTGCCACCTGATGCCAAGGATTCTCCAGTGGCAGCAAAGATGGAATGAATTGAGATGTCATTCTTGGCTGACATACGTTGACCAGGCCTCGCTGCCGTAGAGCAAGGTACTGAGGACACAGGTTTGATATACTCGTACTTTTGTGTTCCGTGTCAGTGCGCCATTTTCCCACACTCTCTTGGCCAGTCTGGACATAGCAGTGGAAGCCTTTCCCATGCGCTTGTTGATTTCTGCACCGAGAGACAGGTTACTGGTGATAGTTGAGCCTAGGTAGGTGAACTCTTGAACCACTTCCAGAGCGTGGTCGCCGATTTTGATGGATGGAGCATTTCTGACATCCTGTCCCATGATGTTCGTTTTCTTGAGGCTGATGGTTCGGCCAAATTCATTGCAGGCAGCCGCAAACCTGTCGATGAGTCTCTGCAGACACTCTTCAGTGTGAGATGTTAATGCAGCATCGTCAGCAAAGAGGAGTTCCCTGATGAGGACTTTCCGTACTTTGGTCTTCGCTCTTAGATGGGCAAGGTTGAACAACCTGCCACCTGATCTTGTGTGGAAGAAAATTCCTTCTTCTGAAGACTTGAATGCATGTGGGAGCAGCAGGGAGAAGAAGATCCCAAACAGTGTAGGTGCGAGAACACAGCCCTGTTTCATGCCACTCAGGATAGGAAAGGGGTCTGATGAGGTGCCACTATGCTGAATTGTGCCTTTCATATTGTCATGGGATGAGGTGATGATACTTAGTAGCTTTGGTGGACATCCGATCTTTGCTAGTAGTCTGAAGAGACCACGTCTGCCGACGAGGTCAAAGGCTTTGGTGAGATCAATGAAAGCAACGTAGAGGGGCATCTGTTGTTCGCGGCATTTCTCCTGTAGCTGGTGAAGGGAGAACAGCATGTCAATGTTGGATCTCTCTGCTCGAAAGCCACACTGTGCCTTAGGGTAGTACGCTCAGCCAGCTTCTGGAACCTGTTTAAAGCGACTCGAGCGAAGACTTTCCCCACTATGCTGAGCAGGGAGATTCCACAGTAGTTGTTGCAGTCACCGCGGTCACCCTTGTTCTTATAGAGGGCGATGATATTGGCATCGCGCATATCCTGTGGTACTGCTCCCTCGTCCCAGCACAGGCAAAGCAGTTCGTACAGTGCTGAAGGTATAGCAGGCTTGGCACTCTTGATTATTTCAGGGGTAATGCCGTCCTTCCCAGGTGCCTTTCCGCTGGCTAGAGAATCAATGGCATCACTGAGTTCCGATTTTGTTGGCTGTACGTCCAGCTCATCAATGACTGGCAGAGACTGGGCTGCATTGAGGGCGGTCTCAGTGACAACATTTTCCCTGGAGTACAGTCCTAGGTAATGCTCCACCCAGTGGTCCATTTGCTGGTCAGTGATTGTGTCCCCTGATTTAGATTTGAGGGGGGGTGATTTTCTTGATGGTTGGCCCAAAAGCTCTCTTAATGCCATCATACATTCCTCTGATGTTTCTGATGTCGAAGGCCAGCTGAATATGACTGCATATGTGTTGCCAGTAGTCATTTGCACAGCGCCTGGCTGTTCTTTGTGCAGCACTTCTGGCTGCTTTAAGTTCTGCGGATGTTAACTCGCTGGGGGCTTTCTTGTACTTCAACAGTGCAATGCGCTTAGTGGCTATGACAGGTTCCAGCTCTTCAATGTGAGATTGAAACGAGTCTTCATTCTGCTTCACACGTTTGCCATAGGTGGTCATAGCTGAGTCATAGATGGCGTCTCTGATGTGGGCCCACTTGGTCTCTGCATCCCCTGTAGGAGTGTTTTGAAGGGCTTTTCCAAGTGAATTTAGAAACTTATGTAACAGCTATGGATAAGAAATTCTGCGAGTGTTGATGCGAGTGGCCCTTCTGCTTGGAGTGATGCAGCTTCTTTGGTATGAGTCTAACCTTGCTGCACACCAGGGAGTGGTCGGTGTCGCAGTCCGCACTGTGGAAGCTGCGCGTGAATTGAACGCTGTTTAAAGAGGCTCGCCTTGTGACGATGAGGTCTGGCTGCTGCCAACGATGTGATCTTGGGTGCCTCCAATAAACCTGGTGACAGGGTTCAGTATGAAAGAATGAGTTGGTGATGCAGAGGTTATGATAGGTACACAACTCAAGCAGTCTCTGTCCATTCTCATTCATCCTTCCAATGCCATTGCGCCCAAGCCAGGAGGGCCATGAGTCATGGTCGGCCCCAACCCTGGGAATTAAGGTCCCAGCAGGAACAGATATTCAGTATTGGGGATGCTACTAATGATATTATGGAGTTCCTCGTAGAACTGGTCTTTAGCTTCAGCTGGGGAGCAGAATGTTGGAGCATAGATGCTGAGTAGGTGTACTGGACCAGAGGCGGTGAACAGTATGCGTTCCGAGCCATTTGAAGGTGGTTCTATCATGCTGAGCAAAGAGTTTCTGATGGCGAAGCCCACTCCATGCTGTCTTGGTTCTTCGGGATCCCTACCCTGCCAGAAGAAGGTGTAGTCTTGCTCTCTTAGAGATCCGCTCGCAGGGAGGTGTGTCTCCTGAAGTGCTGCAATGTCCACATTGAGTCTACTGAGCTTGTTGTTAATGATGGCGGTCTTCCGAGAATCATTGATTTGTGTAAGGTCTTCCAACAGGCCAGGACACATAGTTCTGACATTCCAGCTTGCAAAACGAAGGGCTGGTACCTTCTTTCCTTTTTTGGTCGTGCTGTTTGGTGCGGTGTTACAGTCCACTTGTCGGGCAATGACCCTGAGCTCCAAGCACCCATTGAAACAGGTGGACTGAGGCGGGGCAGAACCTTACTGACCAGGGGCTGCCCGGTTTGAGGCGGGCAGTAGCTGTCCAGTGAGATGCGATGACCTCTCCCACTGACAAAGGCAACCTGTGACGCCCAATCTCTACGTCAATTCAGTTGGACGTATAACCCGTAACTGCTGCCTTCCGTGTTGTTTTGGTCGCTGTGAGGCGACTATGGAGTGACCTCTCCATGGCGCATGCCTGGGCGGATGTATGGAGGTTGTGAGTTGCCCAAGCGTCAAGACCCCCGTCTCGGCCTTCCTGGTGGGGTCCAAAGGAGTGCAGAGCATAACGTTTGGCACCGGTATGGCTGCAGGAACTGCCAGAAACATGCCAAAGGTGACACATGACCGCCTTCGGGGTTCCGCTCCGGATTTTCTGTTAGGGTTTACTCCCTTAGCCTTGGTCTCTCCCGACACGCCCACAAGGCAGAGGGGTTGTTAGGGCCCCTGCTCAGGGATAGGTGGATGCCTGTGGGAGGAGGTGGGGGGAAGGGGGTGTGTGGGGGGAAGGGGCTGTGGGGGGGAGGGGGTGCGAGGTGGAGGGAAGGGGATGCGAGGGGGAGCTGGGAAGGGGGCTGCAGGGGGGTAGGGAGGGGATGCAGGGGAAGGGGGTGCGAGGGGAAGATGTTGCGAGGGGGGAGCTGGGAAGGAGGTGCGAGTGGGGAGTTCGGGGGAGGGGGTGGGAGGAGGGGGGCAGGTAATGAAACATTTCATCAGCTTCCACGATCGCTGCCAAGAAAGCTCACCGCGTCCTCCGGGAGCTGGGCGACAGCTTCGAGCGCCAGTACCAGCAGGAATTCGCCGACATTGCGCTGCAGATGTGCTTTGAACCGGACCGCATCTACATACATGCATTGTAAACCTGTCTTTGTATTCCTCATAGTCCTTCTTAGTCTGCTCCTATCTAATATGGTACTACTTCCTTTTCTAGTGTTATCCAACACTCTCACTCCTTTATGCACCTTATTCCTCTTTTTTACTTCTATATGGTGGTTCCCACCCACCTGCCAATTTAGTTTAAACACTCCCAACCACACTAGCGAACCTCCCTGCAAGGACATTGGTCTCAGTCCTGTTGAGGTGCAACCGTCACTTTTGAATAGGTGCCGCCTCCCCCAGAACTGGTCTCTATGCCCCAAGAATCTGAAGCCCTCCCTCCTGCGCCATACCTCAAGCCACGCATTGATCCTCCTTATCTTCCTATTTCCACTATTGCTAGCACGTGGCACTGAAAGTAATCCAGAGATTACAATCTTCGAGGCTCTTTTTTTAACCTTCCTCCGAGCTTCTGAAAATCTGACTAAGACCTCAATACCTGTCCTCTCTACGTTGTTGGTAGCGACGTGTACCATAGCTTCTGACTCACTCCCTTCTCCCTGCAGAATATTATGCACCCCCTCTGTGATGTCCTTTATGCTGGCAGCAGGGAGGCAACATACCATGTGGGACTCACAATGATGGTTACAGAAATGCCTGTCTGTGTGCCCTCCTGTGTGGTACTGACCTTAGACAAACTCTTGACAACTTTGAATTTAAAATGCCTATTAGAATCATAGAAACCCACCGCTCAGATGAAGCTTTTGCTTACCTCTCCCAATATCACATTCCATTGCTCGCCATCCATCTGTTGTCTGATTCGGTCTCTGAGAAGCCCCTTGGGATGTTTCTTTTTACATTAAAGACACAATATGTGTCTTTATACTTGCAATACTGCAAGTTGTGTTGCAGTTTAGAATAGACCTTCAACCCTTTTGCAGAGTCAAGATGTGATGTGATCTGTTTTATGGTGTTCTACGTCTTGGGTATCTACTTATTTGTCAAATCAAATTGTAATTTTCATCTGTGAGCTCTGGGAGGCACTGTCTGAACTTTGGAGATGTTTATGGAGAATGCCTTCAGAGATGACTCACTGCGGGGTTCTGCTCATAACTGGAAGAGTTAGTTAGCCGACGCCTATGGTCTCTGAAGATCTGTGGTTTGCGCAGCTTTCTTGTAGTCTATTAGGCAGACAGTAGAGGGGTTCGTGAGCCCTTGAGTAGTAACTTGACTGGGGGCACTGTCTGGTCGGGTTTCGGGTGCGTGCCCTTTAGGAGTTGGAATTGAGAAGTTAAAGGGGTGATCTCACTAAATGGCGTCTACATGCTTGTTCACAGCCAGCGTCCTGTGGTGTTCAGTGATATTTTTACCTCTCGGTGAGTTCTAAAAGTCTAAATCATCCGTTTAGAATTAATAATGTTCCACGTCGACTTGAAAGCTGCTGTTCTCAAGAGGCGGAGTTATGTTCAAGTCTATTTTGTTAAGATGTTGTTTAACTCTCTCTTTCTAGTTAAATATTTCACTCACTACCGCCTTTTAACCTTATCACTTTCCCCGCCGAGCTTTTCTGAATCCAAGTTATAAGTTAGAAAATATATTTTAAAGATAAGTTGGCTCCCAAAACAGCTCAACGATATATACATGCGCGGCTGAGCCATGCTGACCGGGAACGTACTGGGTCCGATTCACCCTCCCTGCCCGTGCTCAGTTGGATAAATCCTCAGCAGGCTGAGGATGGTCGCTTGCTGGTTTTTTTTTTTGGGGGGGGGGGGGGGGGTGAAATCTGCCAGAATTTCTACCCTTTGATCCAGCATTGGGATTAACTGTAATGGCCCATGTGGTCAAATAGCCTACATATGTCAAGGATTGGACGAGGTTCTGAAGTATGACAGCTGCCTCTGGACCTGTAGGAAATGAAAACATTTGCAGGAAACATATCCTTTTTCTTCCTATGGCTTACTGCAATAAAAGGGGTAAAATCTCCTCAGATTGTTTTGCCCGTATAGTAATTTGGCTATCCTGGGCAGCAAGCAAGGAATGCCTTTTGCCAAGGTTCCAAGTTAAACAGCTGCATGTTTGCTACCAAATGGATGTGGCTACACTAATGTGAGCCATGCTTTGGTATAACACATGGTTGTCCAACCTTTTCAGGCGGAGGGCCGCATTATGATTTTTGCTCGGCCTGAGGGGGCCTGTGAGCAAATTTCGAAAGATAACAGTATTCAAAATTTATCTTCCACTATAAAAACAACAACAAATGTGCATTTTTGTGAAGAAGCTTTAAATGAGAAGACTAATTTATTCACTTACTTTCTCATCATTATATTGAAAACTGATTTAGTGACATAACTGGCATTGTTTCTGCTTGCAAAGGAGTCAATCTCTGCCCGCATACTTGCTGTCGTGATAGAGTATTTTGGATAGATGTCCATCTGTCAGGAGTGATCTTGATCTCTCTGTCTCTCTCTCTCCCTGTGTTCCCCCCTCCCTGTGTTGTTTCCCTCGTCTTTGTCATCCTCGCTCCCTCTGTCCCCCCCCCTCTCTGTTTCCCCCCTCCTCTCTTTTTTCCCCTCTCTCCCTCTGTTCCGCCCGCCCCCGACAGTTGCACTGAGCGGGAGCGCTCAGCACAACAGCTTTGTGGTTGGTCAGTTTGTTTAAAAACATGGTGCTGTGTTTCACAGCTGGCAGGTCTGAAGCAGGAATCTCCTTCCCAACTTTGACACATTCGGGGTTTCCCGACGGGCTTTTAAAAAAAGTTATCGTAATGACTAAGTTGGGTGGGTATCTTGTATGAGTAGTAAGACTGACTTTTTGCCTCTGGAGTTTGAGATTAAATGTATCTGTAATCATAATACCTTTTTTCTCCGCTCGCTGCAAGATTCTACATGAAATGAACCTTAGTGACTACGCCTTTAGCGGGTATGAGTTTACAGCTTAAAACGACCCAAAGTACAAACAGAAAGTGCTGAAAATATTCAGCAGGGCAGGCAGCATCTGTGGAGAGAGTTAACTTTTCAAGTCTTTGACCTTTCATAAGAACTGGCTTCAGCTGCCTAGGCCCTTAGCTCAGGAATTCTCACCCGAAGGGCTGGATTTTCAAAGGGCCGCAGGGTCAGGACTTGGTCCAGGCATGATTTCAAAATCCCAGTCCCAGAGGTTGTCTCAGGATCCTGATGCCTCCGGGACAGTTTGTAATTTTCAAAGGGCCGGTGGGAGAGGGGGAATGGGAAACCCGCTCACTGCCAATTAACAGTCCCTTAAGCTCTTTAAGGAGCTTGTTCAGGAGACTATCCGGTGCAGAATGGAATTTTTAAACTTTATTTTGGCATACCAGAACAGTCTGCTGCATGTTAGTGTACAGCTGTCAAGGTTTGCTGGGGGGGGCCAGATAAAATTTATTAGTCTTTGTCTTAAAACTGCTTTTCAATGGATCTTTTTGCACCAGTGCTCGTGCTGAATCTTCATTTTTCCTGCAGGGCCCCTTTCATCCTTGTCAACACTGCCGGCCCTGTAAGGAGTTGCCTGCTCTCTTTGGCAAGGTCACGGCAGCCCCCAACATGGCTGCCACCTTCCTTTGCTGCTGGCGCCAGGCAGGCAGCTCCTGCCTCTTGGAGACGCTCGGTACCACTAGTTGGGTGCCAGGCTTGCCTCCTGCTCAATTAGTGCATTTACATTTAAAAATAGTGTCACGAGAGTGATGCAGCAGAGGCGCAGGGTTGGGTTCCAGAATTCATCCAGGCGTTGGCTTTCCGACCCCGATTTAAATCCAGCCCCATATCCCCCCACTTCTCTACTGCTCCTTCCTTGTTTAAGGTGCTCATTAACAACTACCTCTTTGACCAATATTTTGGTCATCTGTCCTAATATTTCCTTATATGGCTTAGTGTCAGATGTTGGCCAATAACCCTGCTGTGAAGCACATTGGGATATTTTGCTATATTAAAGGTGATATATAAATGCAGGGTGTTGTTGCTTTTGTGGACCCTGGGTGACAAGTTGGGAAATCGAATTTTACTTCCCAGTGTTGGATCCCTCAACTTGATCGGACAACATTTACCTATAAATTTCAGGATATTTTCCTGAATTATTCCTGTAAATTGCTGAGAACACACCCTATCAAAATTTGGAAACATTTTGTTCTATTGAATTTATCTGTTAACACGTCTTGCTTTTTATAGTGCCTTTAACATAGTAACACATCCTGAAGCACTTTACAGGTCCAATTATTGCACAAAATTTGACATTGAGCCCCATAAGGAGATATTGGGAGAGATGACCAAAAGCTTGGTCAAAGAGGTAGGTTTAAATGAACAACTTACTGGAGGGGAGAGAGAGACGGAGAAGTTTATGGATGCAATTCCGGAGCTTAGGGCCTAAGCAACTTGAGGAATGGCTGCCAATGGTGGAATGAAAAAACTAGCAATGCTCAAGAGGCCAGAGTTGGAGGACTGCAGAGATCTCAGGGTTGTAGGTCTGGAGGAGATGGTAAGGGGTGAGGCCATGGAGGGATTTGAAAACAAGGATGAGAATTTTAAAATAGAGGTGTTGCCGGACCGGGGCAGTGTAGGTCAGCGAGCACATGAAATAAGAATTGAATCAGTTGAAGCTGGGCAAAATCATTACTTGTTTACTGGTGGAGTATGAATGCCCTAAATCCAAGATCTTGGTCAACTTCTTGCACGTGTTCTTGGAGAAATTAATTTTGCCAGCCTTTCGGGGCAGGTGGGGGTGGGTGTGTGCACGAGCAACATGAAAGATGAGGAAATCGGCCATCAGGGACTCAATTTTTCTGATTTATCATAGTGGGACTCTTACAGTTGATGGGCTGAATTTTAACATTCTGACCTGCTCGCTGCGAGAGAGCCCAGCAGCACATAGGGAACCCAGAAGTTGCAGCACGTTTGCCAGTAGCTTTTTAATGCAGCCACTTTATTTGCATCTGACTTCTGGGTTTCCTGACTAATTAGAGTGAGCAGGCGTAACAGTGACGATCCACAGCAGTATATTACAGGGAGGCGGCCCAGTAAAAGCTGGCAGCCTCCATGTGGGGTGGGGGGGGGGGGGGTCTCCATTGTCCCATCTTTTGCATTTTGGCCTGCCACCTGTCCAATGGCCTTCTGCCTTATGAAGAATGGTAGGACAAGTTAAAGACAGGTAATGGGTGTCTATGCAAGTGAGGGATTTTTGATCAGGGTCTGCTTTGTGCTGGGGACTAGGGGTGCCCACTAGGTTCTGAATTTGTGTGTCCTATGGCTGCACTGCCTCAATTTAAAGTGAAGCATGCCTAAATCAGCTTGACTCGGGCATGCCTGGCAGCTATGTCTGCAGCTGCTGATGCCCTCTTCCTCCTGTTGTTTCTCCGAAGAGGCGGAACACTCAGCAACTTCCTCCTCTTAGTGCAGCAGCGAGGACTCGAGCGCCATGTTGTGCAAGACACAGTAGACCATTATCATTCTGGATACCCTGGCTGGTGCATACTGAAGGGCACTCCTCAATCAGTCCAGGCCCCTGAATCACATCTTCAGCATCTCGATGGCTTGCTCTTAACTCTGGTGGTCAGGTGGCATATCTGTTGTACCTTTTCTGGGTGTCCATGATAGGGCTTCTCATGGGTGTCATCAGCCACATCTTCAGAGAGCCTTTGTCTCCAAGGAGCAATTCACTAGTTCAGCTTTGAGGTGTGATTATCTCGGGGAGGTTTGACTGGCGCAGGATGAATATGTCATGGCAGCTCCCTGGGAATCTTGCACTGACAACATGATGATCTTTTGGTGGATGCAGATGAGCTGATTATTGATGGAGTGGAATCCCTTTTGGTTGATGAAGACTCCAGGGTAATCTGAGGGCACCTTGTTTGCCACATGTTTGCAGTTGATGACTGCCAGGACCTGTGAAAATCCAGCCAGAGGAGCAAATTCGAGCACCTATTCATTGTGACCCAGATGAGGGTTTCTTATAGTTTATATTTTAATTATGATTTTAATTAAATTATAGCTTTTTAAAAACTCAACAGAAAAACTGGTAGCAGTACAAAACATAAACTGGTACTGAAATCTCTTATAGATGTCCACGTTTGAAAAAATTCCAAACTTTAGTTTGGTGGATCCCCCAAATTATTCTAGAAATAGAATTCAGCATGGCTGCATATCTGGCAGATGGCTTTATTAGAGGCAAGCACAGGTTAGAACAGCAGTAACTTCCATGATTTGGAGCATCAGGAGAAGGGAATTTGACATACATCGTAAGAAGAGGTAACCCCCCAGCCTGTCCTTTAGTGATTTGCTAAAGGAAGTAGTTTTATGACTTTAAGATAACTTTTGGACAAGGTCTGCATGGAGTTTTCTTAACATTTGTGATTGGCATATGATCAGTTTTTTTCAATTTTGGGTTTTGAATCAACACTGTGATTTTGCAGCTTGTGAAGTGCCGGAAGGGGTCAGTGAAAAGTTACTTCCTGCATTTCAGAAGCCACAAAATAGCTTGACAAATACCCTGCAATTGAATTTGGGTGGGGAAGTATAGCCTGTTATTAAGACTTATCCTGGCACCACCCTTACTACCAGATGCTCAATTACATCCTTTTTTAACTTGCTATTAGTTTTTCCTCCCTTCCTCTAGGTATTGACTCCACATGGGAGTAACAGAAAGGGGAAAAGGTAACTCTTAACAGACTCGAGTGTGTTACTGTTTTATCCCCCAGTTCCTGTGGCAGTTCATATCCTATGCAATGCTGCAAATGACTGGCTAAATAAACCTACCGTAGTCTTAATTTTTACAGTTCTCTTTAACTTGGTTTTAATCAAGCTGCATAATTTAAAGCAGGAGTTTGTAATATTTACTTGTCCCTTGGTGTGTGATTTATTGTTAAAAATCATGGGATTGCAAGTAATATTCAAAGTATACATGGGGTTTTATTATAACAGAACTGGAACATATATACATAATAATAGCTACACGAGCTAGGCTTTAACATATCTTACTATACCGGGCTCCACCCACAACAAACTGGTCATGTGTGACTTGACATCACTTCCTCTGATGATGTTCACTTACAGTCCTTAAGTGGTCCGCCCTTAAGGTCATCCCACATCAGCAGTTGTGATCAGTGCAATGACATTGTTGCAGAGTTCACCGTTTTCTAAATAATGTGGTGTTCTGCAGAGTTTCCTGTGGGGTAAGTCTCTTGACCCACTTTGATTAGCCTGGCTCTGAACTCAATAAACACGAATAATCCCCAACTTATATTGCAGAACCACCTGATGTAGCAGTTGTACTTGGAGTACGGGATTAGTTTTGCTCTTAATATTCTTCTATTTACTCCAGTTTTCTCTCTGTGTTCCACCAACAGTGGGATGGCCTCAGAGGGAGCCTCCCTCCCATCCCCCACCCCCGCTCCCCTGTCCATCAACAGTTAATTTTGATCTTGCATGCATTATTCACCAGCACCCTAAACGGCAATGAAAACAAGTAAAAACTTAGTAACAAGTATTTTATTTGCAAGAAAAGATGAAATATAAGTAACAGAAACTGCAAAGAGGAGATTTTTTATGTTTAAGGAGTCTGCCAATACTGGACATGTGGTACCCCTGCTGACAGAGGTAGTCCTCAATATTGCGAACCTGATCCTGGCAAAATGTATTTTAGTGACTTGTTAGAGCTAATCATAGGGTTCCAGATTCCTTCTCTTTAAGCTATGGAAATCTTGTGTCTCTGGTTAGCGCAGCAGCATGTGGTGGAAGTTGCAGCTACAGTTGTGTTTAAACATGTCTCCCCTGGGGTCCTTTTTGACAATGCAAGGCACCTTAACTCTGCTTGCTCGGAGGAAGGGAGCAGGAGTAGCAGGAGGTGGAATTAATGCTTGGAAAATTGGAAGAAAGCAAATCAATTCCAATCAAAGTTAAGACAACACTATATATGTCAGAAGGCGTAAGTTCCCATTGGGCAGGTGTTTCCAGTGCAAGGATTTTTCTGTGTTTTGGTCATTTTTCCATTTCTAGAAATACTGTGGCTGCACTGACCCAGTCACCTAATAGCCAATGAGATCTAGGACTAACTTTTTATCAGAGGTCTCACAAATTGTTTTTGTAATAACCACTATTCCTCTGGACAGTTAACTGTGTCGAGATGGTGATGTTAGTCTGGCACATGTACCGAACTAGCCAACCATTAGTTCCTGGACCCTCTCTGGGCCATGATGTGTAATTATATCATGAGTTTGAGACTCTCTGCACATGTATAAATAACCAGACTGTCTGAGTATTTGGTGTCCTATTTGACTCAGAGATGAACTTCCAGCCGCATATCTGCACCATCACTAAGACTGCTTATTGTTACCTCTGTCATGTCGCTCGACATCATCTTTGCCTCAACTGATAGGCTGCTGAAACCCTCATTCATGCCTTTGTTACCCCTAGCCTTGAATATTCCAGTGTACTCTTGACTACCTTCCCACATTCCCTCGGTTAACTTGAGGTCATCCAAAACTCTGATGCACCTGACTAACTCTCATCAAGTCCCATTCCCCATGTGTTCGCTGACCTACATTGACTCCCGGTTAAGCAATGCTTCGATTTTAAGACTCGCATCCTTGTTTTCAAATCCTTCCATGGCCTTGCTGCTCCCTAACTCTGTAATCTCCTCCAGCCCCACACTCCTCCGTGCTCAAATAATTCTGACCTCTTCAGCATCCTGATTTTTAATCGCTCCACCATTGGTGTCTCTGTTTACAGCTGCCTAGGCCCTAAGCTCTGGAATTCCCTCCCTAAATCTCTTTGCATCTTTACCCCTCTTTCCTCCTTTAAGATGCTCCTTAAACCTACCTCTTTAACCAAGCTTTTGGTCATAGAGTCATAGAGAGATACTGCACTAAAACAGGTCCTTCGGCCCACCGGTCATCTGTCCTAATATCTCCTTATGTGGCACGGTGTCTAATTTTGTTTTATAATGCTCCTGTGAAGCTCCTTCGGACATTTTACTCTGTTAAAAATGTTGTAGAAATGCAAGTTGTTGGTGGTGGTGGTACTCTTTGTACCCACTAAGTCTCCAATAGGCCTACAAGGGACCAGCAACAAAGTTAACTATGGATGCAGCAGAGTGGCGTATGAAGGGATCATTGTCCCATAACCAGAGCGGCAATGTAAAAGTCTGTAAATTCAGCCTGAGACAAGTGTTATTGATGAGTCCTTTACTCTCTATCTCATCAAATACAAAATGATGGCGATTATCTATGGCTTTTGGGAAGTAATTTAATAATATTACCCAGTTGAAAGTAAGGATCAATTTGGAAGGGCCTGTAATAGAGAAGGGGCTTGAAATTCCTGATGACGTGCCAAAAGTGTGGAAATCTGTAGAATACACAAAGTGTAGCTGTCCTTGAGCATATTGGAACCAGAGTAGATTTCAACATGTTTGCATCTGCTTAATGCTAGTCCTCTGGGACATGCTGGAGGTGGGGGATGGTGGTGGTCGAATGCATAGCAGGGAAGAGGAAAAGGATTGGATTAAAAAAAGATAAATTGGAGCTGTAAAGGATATTAATTAAAGTATGGTTGTATATATTAACTCTGAAACTTTCAAAAAGCCCAGGCATTTTTAAATTATCAAAACATTGCTTTCAAAATAAGATTGTGACTGCCACCGGGCAGGTCAAATCTTGTAAGAATTCCACATGCTGTCTGTTTAAAATTGTCACGATATTTCTAATCATGACATTGCACAACAAGCGCTATGCCTGAACATGTGGTTATCCTGCGGTTAAGGAGCTTTGCATGCCTGATCTATTGAAATGAATTTTGTCTCTGTGAGGAGTTAGGTTGCATCTTGCTCTAGAAACATTACAGTTTCTGCATTCGTTTGGTATGTTCTTGGATGGCTCGCTGGCTTGTTTGAAATGCTCTGTAATCTGTGGGCATTACACAATAACCTTTGCACTGTAAAAAAAAAAAAAATTCCTTTTTTAAATGTTATTTTAAACTGACTTTCTCACCCTCCCATACTCCCACATTAGCATGGGACATTTGCTTTGAATTCTAAAAACAGACTAGGTATCCATATTGAATACTGGTGTGCTATCTGGTATTGAATTTGATTCTAGCCTTTACTGTATTTTTTGCACCTTTTTTTCCCCTCAAGTTTTACTTTTTTTTTTAGAGATATTGTGTGAAATAATTTCACCCAGAACACATAGCTGATTCACTTCAGTATCATTTCAGTTATTTTGATTGACAGCTGTTGCAAAACTAAAAGCTATTGTGAAGCTGGTATCAATATTAAGGGTTGGAACCATTTTACAATGTTCAGTTCAAGTAGCTGCATATTAGGGTATGGTAGTGTAGTGGTTATGCCACTGGACTGCTAAACCAGAGAATTAGAGTTCAAATCCTGTCATGGCAGCTTGAAGATTTGAATTAAGTTTTTAATAAAATCTTGAAATTTAGTTCATAAAAGAAAAAGCTGGTATCACTAAAAGTGTCAATGAAGTTGTCAGATTATTGTAAAAACCATCTTGTTCACTAATGTCCTTTCAGAAAGGAACCCTGTTGTCCTTACTTGGTCTGGCTTATATGATACCCCAATCCTGCACCAACATGGTTGTCTGTTAACTGCCCTTTGAAGTTCTGAACAAGCCATTCAGTTGTAATAAATGATGACCTTGCCAGCGATGCCACATCCCAAGAATGAATTTTTTTTTAAAGTGTTGGCAATGGAATTCATGGCTACTGTATAACTTGGGTGTTTAAAAGCGTAAAATCTGATGCAGCATTAGCTTGGTTCAGTTGGTAACACTTCCACTCTTCATCACCTGGGCGTTGGTTCAAGTCGTACTCTAGGATTTGAGCACATATTCGAAGGAGGCACTCTGGTACAGTACTGAGTACTGCATTGTCAGTGGTGATGTCTAAAGCCTGGCTCGGGTATAAAATTAAACCCGACCCAGGCCTGACCCGACAACAGCCAACCTGAACCTGACCCAGGTCCTTTAATTTTTTTAAATGCCCGACCCGACCTGAACCCGAATGCTGGACGCAGAATACAGACCCAACCCGAACCCAACACGTAGTCGGGTTTGAGACGGGTAGCCAGGCTTTAACTCATGGTCCCGCTCCCCATTAATGACGCCCCCCCCCCCCCCCCCCACTCTCTCCCTCCCAGCTCTGAGACACATTGAGACCAGGAGCAGGCCTGACACAATACATGGTCCCGCTCCCTATTACAGACCCTGCGGGTGTGAGACACTGACAGTACCTGCAGCGCCTTTTCCATCCGGAGACAGGGAAGAAACTGCTGCTGCTGCTCAGCTGGAGCCGCAGGAATGGGGCATGGCCTGTATCTGCACCTGGGCCCATGGTGTGGGGAGGGGGTGTCGGTCTGAGGTAAAGCCTGGCTCGGGTATAAAATTATAACCTGACCCAGGCCCAACCCGACAACAGCCAACCCGAACCTGACCCGGGCCCGAGTCTTTTAATTTTTTTAACTGCCCGACCTGACCCGAACCCGACATGTAGTCAGGTTTGTTTGGGTTCGGGTTGGGTAGCCAGGCTTTAGTGCTGTACTATGGTTGAGGGATAAGAGAAGCCCTCTTCTATTTGTTCTGATGGATGTTAAAGATCTTGTAGGAATCCTCAAACAGGGTCAGCTGTCCTGGCCAATTCTCTCGCAATCAATAATGCCAAAAAGCCAATTAACTGATCTTTCATTTCATTATTTTTTGTGGGATCTTGGCATGCGTAACATGTCTGTATGCATGACAACTTACTCAAACTAGTTAATTACATGTGAAGTATTTTCAGACGTTTAAGAAACATAAGACCTGATCTCGATGTAAGTTTTGTTTTGTACTTTATGTAGGGGTACAGTTATATTCTTACTGATACAGAATTAGTTACAGAACTCCTGATTAATAACATAAACTGACTCCACAATACTGGGTTGTCCCTCATCACTTGAGCTTGACACTGTCAACTGCAATTTCAGTACAGTGTCAAACTAGATTTGAAAAGTTTGCAAGCAGTCGCTTTAACCTGGGTATTTTATAAATGTAATAAGAGTCTTATTTTATTGTTTATAGTGTGGGCACTCCCATCCATGCTATTAAAACATTTAAAATCTATTATCAGAAGTGGTGTTTTCTGAATACATGTAAGCATAATGCATAGGAATCCTGTCCTAGTGGTCAGAGAGTGATTTGTAGCCTGCTATTTAATAGGGGTCTTGCGAGCTGTAAATCACACGGCCTACTTGTTTTGGTCTCAAAGCTACAGCCTAGTCACAGTCATAAGAGTTATGCAGCACAGAAACAGGCTCTTCGGCCCATCGTGTCTGTGCCGGCCATCAAGCACCTAACTATTCTAATCCCATTTTCTAGCACTTGGCCCATAGCCTTGTATGCTGTGGTGTTTCAAGTGCTCATCTAAATATTTCTTAAATGTTGTGAGGGTTCCTGCCTCTACCACCCCTTCAGGCAGTGCGTTCCAGATTCCAACCACCCTCTGGGTGAAATCTTTTTTCCTCAAATCCCCTCTAAACCTCCTGCCCGTTACCTTAAATCTATGCCCCCTGTTTATTGACCCCTCCACTAAGGGAAAAAGTTTCTTCCTGTCTAACCTATCAATGCCCCTCATAATTTTGTATACCTCAATCATGTCCCCCCTCAGCCTTCTCTGCTCTAAGGAAAACAACCCTAGCCTTTTCAGTCTCTCTTCGTAGCTGAAATACTCAAGCCCAGGCAACATCCTGGTGAATCTCCTCTGCACCTTCTCCAATGCAGTCACATCCTTCCTATAGTGTGGTGTCCAGATCTGTACACAGTACTCCAGCTGTGGCCTAACAAGCATTTTATACAGCTCCATCATAACCTCCATGCTCTTATATTCTATGCCTCTGTTGATAAAGGCAAGTATCCCATATGCCTTCCTAACCACCTTGTCTACCTGTGCTGCTGCCTATGGACCTATGGACAAGTACAGCAAGGTCCCTCTGACCTTATGTACTTGCTAGGGTCCTACCATCCATTGTATATTCCCTTGCCCTGTTAGTCCTCCCAAAATGCATCACCTCACAATTCTCAGGATTAAATTCCATTTGCCACTGCTCTGCCCAACTTAACAGCCCATCTATATCGTCCTGTAATTAAGGCTTTCCTCCTCCGTATTTACGACACCACCAAGTTTCGTGTCATCTGCGAACTTACTTATCATACCTCCTATATTCATGTCTAAATCATTAATGTACACTACAAACAGCAAGGGTCCCAACAGCCTAAGAAACCTGGGCAGCAAAATGGGACTTTTTTTTGTCCACTTAAAAATGCTGGGTAGAATTCCCGTGTCTTATAAAAGATTCCCATTTAAAGTAGAATAACAAGAATGATAACTTGTATTTAAATAGTGCCTTTAACTTAAAATGTCTAAGACACTTCACAGGAGCATCATAAAACAAAATATGGCACCAAGCCACATGAGCTATTTTGGCAGAGGACCAAAGGCTTGGTCAAGGAGGTAGGTTTTAAGGAGCATCTTAAAAGAGGAAACCAAGGTGGAGTGGTTTAGGGAGGGATTTCCAGAGCTTAGGGCCCAGGCAGCAGAAGGCACGACCATCAATAGTGGAGCAATTAAGATTGAGAATGCTTGAGGTGAGAATTAGAGCAGCACAGCTATTTCCGAGGGTTGTGGAAGAGCTTACAGAATTAGGGAGGGACAGGGCCACAGAGGAGTTTGAAAACAAGGATGAGTATTTTAAAAACAAAGCTTTCTTAACCGGGAGCCAATGTAGATCAGTGAGCAGAGGGGTGATGGGTGAACAGGACCTGGTTTGAGTTGGAACATGGATAGCAGAGTTTTGCATGACCTCAAGTTTACAGAGAGGAGAACTTTGAAGGCTGGCCAGGAGTGCTTTAGAATAGTAAAGTCTAGAATTATCATCGACATGGGTGAAGGTTTCAGCAGCAGATGAGGGAGGCAGTGGCAGAGTTGGGCGATGTTGTGGAGGTGGATACAGATGTTCTTACTGATGGCGTGGATATGAAAATTTCTGTTCATCCAATACTTAATATCAGACAATCAGTCTGACAGCTTAGAGACAGTGGAGGGGTCAAGAGCGATGGTGGTGAGATAGAGCTGGGTGTCATTGATGTACGTGTAGAAACTGACACTATTGTCAGATGGGGTTGTTGAGGGGCAGTATGTAGATAAGAATTATGAGGAGGCCAAAGCTAGATCCTTGAAGGACAGCAGAAGTAACAGTGCAGGAGTGGGAAGAGAAGCCATTGTAAGTGATTCTCTGGTTTTAAGATTAAGATTAGAGATACAGCACTGAAACAGGCCCTTCGGCCCACCGAGTCTGTGCCGAACATCAACCACCCATTTATACTAATCCTACACTAATCCCATATTCCTACCAAACATCCCCACCTGTCCCTATATTTCCCTACCACCTACCTATACTAGTGGCAATTTATAATGGCCAATTTACCTATCAACCTGCAAGTCTTTTGGCTTGTGGGAGGAAACCGGAGCACCCGGAGAAAACCCACGCAGACACAGGGAGAACTTGCAAACTCCACACAGGCAGTACCTGGAATCGAACCCGGGTCCCTGGAGCTGTGAGGCTGCGGTGTTAACCACTGCGCCACTGTGCGGTTATGATTAGATAGATAAGAATGGAACCAGGTGAGTGAAGCCCCCCTCCCCCCAAAGCTGGACGACAGTGGGGAGGTGTTGGAGGTGGATAGTGTGGTCAACTCCGTCAGAGGCCGTAGGCAGGTCGAGAAGGATGAGGAGGGAAAGTTCACCTTTGTCACAGTGACGTAGGATGTAATTTGTAATTTTAATAAGAGCCGTTTCAGTACTGTGGTGCAGCAGAAACCTGATTGGAGGGATTCAAACATGGAGTTCCAGGAAAGATGGGCGTGTATTTGGGAGGTGACAACACATTCAAGGACTTAGGAAGGAAAGGGAGGTTAAAAATGGGGCAGTAGTTTGAAAAGACGTGATCCCCTGATGAATAAATGCAAATCCTGTTGTGCTGCTGAGCCAATTAGCTTAGCATTTGATTGTTGGTCTCTGCCAAGTCCACTGCTCTTGTCTGTGCTGGAGTAGGGGTGTTACAATGGACCATGGTATCTCTGGGCTAGGGAGCAAGAAACATCAGGCAGGGCTATGTTCCAGTGACCCATACTACGTGTGTGGACATGTAGGTGAGGATAAAATTGGACTTTGCTGTGATTTCCCACCTCTGCTATCTGTCATTGCTCAGCTACACACCTGCATGAAAGAAAGAGTCCCATTTACATAGTGCCTTTCACAACCTCATGATTTCTCAAAATGCTTTTCAACCAATAAAGTACTTTTGAAGTGTAGTCACTGGCTGGAATTTTAGCCCCCCCCCCCCCCTCCCCCCAAAGAGCAGGCTGGTGGCAGGGGGTGAGGGGGTGGGGGAGCGTAAAATGGAGTGGGAGGCTCGGGGGGCCCTTCCCGACCCACTCTTGCCTCCGCTGCCATTTTGCGCAGGGTGGCATCGGCGAGAAATGGCCTGTCCGCCCCAGGCCAATCAAGGCCCTTAAGTGGCCAATTAACGGTCATTTACAAGCCTCCGCCCGCCGCCACAGGGATTTTATGGTTAGCAGGAGGGTGGCCCAGGCCTCAGAAAAGCTGCCTGATAAAAGTAGGCGGCCTTCTGACGGCCTGGGGGGGCCCTCTTGATCGGGCACCCTGTACCCGACGGAGGGTTGCCCCTGATGCCCCAACTGCCGCCCCCCCACTCCCCTTGCCTCGCTAGGGCCTGACCAATCGCCCCCGGTGAGGCCCAAAACGTACCCATTCTCCGGGGCTCCCTGACATCCTCAGTCGGGTTGTAGTCCCAGCAGTGGCCACTGTTCCCCTTGGCGCTGCTGGGACTATGAGCCAATGGCCCACTGATTGCCTGGCAGTTCCATTAGGCAGGACTTCCTGCCTCAATGAGGTGGAAGTATCGTTTAAGACCAATTAAGGGCCCGGGGACTGTAAAATCCGGTCTGGATCCCCAGGCCCACCCCGGAGGCAGGTTCGCCACTGACTTTTTGGTCAGTGGACAGCTCCCGCCCGGCCACCGTAAAATTCCAGCCACTGTTATGTACGAAACGGATCAGCCAATTTGAACACAACAAGGTCCTACAAAAAGCAAAGAGGCATCTATTACTCGTTGAACTAATCCTCTCCAAGAATCACGACCTTCAGGAGAGGGAGAAACAGAAAACAAAAATAGGATAATTGTTAGAAAGAAGTCAACTTCTCAAACTTCTAACTCAACCAATTACTGAGCTAGGGCAAATTCTAAATATAACCAAGTTTGTACTGATCCCCAGTTAGTAAAATTCACTTAACGAGGAAACCTAGAATAACTCAGATAACTGGATACACACTAAAACATGCACATATCTAGTGGGAAAAGAAATGTGTCCTTGTCTTCTGACTGGAGCGAACAGGTTCAGAGTGGACGAAAGCTTATTTGGCATTACAGATGATGATAAATAAATCATTTAATGCACCTGTGGTTAAAGAGTTCTGTTGTAGGACACTGAACAGATTGAGGATCATGATCTAATTTTAAAATCTTTGAATCACTGAAACCTGTAACAAATTTCAGCTTCTAGTTAAATTGCATATCGATAGGTTCCTGCTTAATTTATCTTGTAAATTGACATATTCATCTACCTGTAAGGTTTGATAGCTGCACTTTTACTTCCAGGAATATCCATTTTGATATATATTTTTGTCTTTTTCTTGCCCCCCCCCTCCCCCCCCCCCCCAGTTTCACCATACTCTTGCGACGATCCTGATGATGAATCTGCTTACTGTCGTCACCAAAGTCAGTAAGTATTTGCATTTTATTTCAATAATCATCAGGTAGAATTTGAATCCTTTTCCAATCTGGTTATTTTCTTTAGAATGAGTTATACCAATTAAGAGTGGTGTGAAACAGGGCTGTGTTCTCGCACCCACACTTTTTGGGATTTTCTTCTCCCTGCTGCTTTCACATGCGTTCAAATCCTCTGAAGAAGGAATTTTCCTCCACACAAGATCAGGGGGCAGGTTGTTCAACCTTGCCCGTCTAAGAGCGAAGTCCAAAGTACGGAAAGTCCTCATCAGAGAACTCCTCTTTGCTGACGATGCTGCTTTAACATCTCACACTGAAGAATGCCTGCAGAGTCTCATCGACAGGTTTGCGTCTGCCTGCAATGAATTTGGCCTAACCATCAGCCTCAAGAAAACGAACATCATGGGGCAGGATGTCAGAAATGCTCCATCCATCAATATTGGCGACCACGCTCTGGAAGTGGTTCAAGAGTTCACCTACCTAGGCTCAACTATCACCAGTAACCTGTCTCTAGATGCAGAAATCAACAAGCGCATGGGTAAGGCTTCCACTGCTATGTTCAGACTGGCCAAGAGAGTGTGGGAAAATGGCGCACTGACACGGAACACAAAAGTCCGAGTGTATCAGGCCTGTGTCCTCAGTACCTTGCTCTACGGCAGCGAGGCCTGGACAACGTATGCCAGCCAAGAGCGACGTCTCAATTCATTCCATCTTCGCTGCCTTCGGAGAATACTTGGCATCAGGTGGCAGGACTATATCTCCAACACAGAAGTCCTTGAAGCGGCCAACATCCCCAGCTTATACACACTACTGAGTCAGCGGCGCTTGAGATGGCTTGGCCATGTGAGCCGCATGGAAGATGGCAGGATCCCCAAAGACACATTGTACAGCGAGCTCGCCACTGGTATCAGACCCACCGGCCGTCCATGTCTCCGTTATAAAGACGTCTGCAAACGCGACATGAAATCGTGTGACATTGATCACAAGTCGTGGGAGTCGGTTGCCAGCATTCGCCAGAGCTGGCGGGCAGCCATAAAGACAGGGCTAAATTGTGGCGAGTCGAAGAGACTTAGTAGTTGGCAGGAAAAAAGACAGAGGCGCAAGGGGAGAGCCAACTGTGCAACAGCCCCAACAAACAAATTTCTCTGCAGCACCTGTGGAAGAGCCTGTCACTCCAGAATTGGCCTTTATAGCCACTCCAGGCGCTGCTTCACAAACCACTGACCACCTCCAGGCGCGTATCCATTGTCTCTCGAGATAAGGAGGCCCAAAAGAATTAAGAGTAGCAGTTATCAATTGTTGAGCTCGTGGTTTTGGGTTGCTGGTCCCCAACTTGCAGTCCGAGCAGCAACATCAGTGTGTGGGGAGGAGCGGGGGAAACTCTCAACAAAATGCAGATTTCCCCTTGTTCTCCCTTACAATCTGCTAACAAAATCGCTGAAGCCTGGAACGCATAGTCAATTTCTGAGCAAGCAATTTCATTAGTAAGCTGTCTTAATTAAAAGAGGAATTTCATTCTCCATGTTGATTTGCAAAAAGGTGAATATCAGTCAGGTTTCTGGCCCCTCAAGCCTGCTCTGCCATTCAATAAGATCATGACTGATCTTCTACCTCAAGTCCACTTTCCCGCCCTATCCCCATATTCGTTGATTCCCTTACTGTCCTAAAATCTGTTCTGCGTCTTAAAGATACTGAATGACTGAGCATCTGCAGCCTTCTTGGGTAGAGAATTCCAAAGATTCACAACCCTCTGAGTGAAGAAATCTTCCTCATCTTAGTCCTGAATGGCTGGCTACCTATCCTGAGACTATGACCCCTCTTCTAAACTCTCCAGCCAGGGGAAACAGCCTCTCGGCATCTACCCTCTAAAGTCCTCTAGGAATTTCTTTTGTTTCAATGACATCTCCTCTTATTCTTCTAAACTCCAGAGAATGTAGGCCCATTCTACTTGATCTCTCCTCATAGTACAACCCTTTCATCTCAGGAATCAATCTAGTGAACCCTTGCTGCATCTCCTCGAAGGCAAATATATCCTTCCTTTAGATAAGGAGACCACAACTGTACGCAGTACTCAAGGTGTGTTGTCAGGAAAGCCCTATGTAATTGCAGTAAGATCTCATTACTCTTATACTCCAACCCCTTTGCACTACAAGTTAGCCTACCATCTGCTTTCCTGATTGTTTGTTGTACTTGTGATAACTTTCTATGATTCCCGTACAAGGGTCCCCAAATCCCTCTTAATACCAGCATTTACTGGACTCTCACCTTTTAAAAAATATTCTGCTTTTCGATTCTTCCTATAAAAGAGAATAACTTTACATTTCCCATATTATACTCCCATCTGCCACCTTCTTGGCCAATTACTTATCCACTCTATATCCTTTTGTAGCCTCTTAGAATCATAGAATGGTTAAAGCACAGAAAGAGGCCTTTCGGCCCGCTTGTGTCTGTGCCGGCTCTCTGCAAGAGCAACTCAGCTAGTCCCACTTCCCCACTCTTTCTCTGTGGTCCCGCAAACTTTTGATCTTCAGATAATGATCCAGTTCCCTTTTGAAAGCCACCATTGAATGTGAATCTCTTTGCATCCTCCTCGCAGCATACTTTCCCACATTGCTTTGTATTGTCAACAAACTTGGATACATTACACTCTGTCACCTCATCTAAGTCATTGATATAGATTGTAAATAGCTGAGGCCCAATTACTAATTTTTGCAATATCCCATTAGTAACAGCCTGCAAGCTCAAAAATAACCGCTTATTCCTACTCTTTGTTTTCTGTCTGTTAACCAAACCTCAATCCATGCTAATATATTTACCTCAATTCCATTAACCCTAATCTAGTGTAACAACCTCTTGTGTTGCATCTTACTGAATGCCATTTGAAAATCTTGATATACGACATCCACCGGTCCTCCCTGATCTCTACCTTGCTAGTTGCACCCTCAAAAAACTGATAGATTTGGCAAGCATGATTTCCCTTTTATAAACCCGTGTTTGACTCTGTCTAATTATATTATGATTTCTAAATGCCCTGTTACCACTTCCCTAATGATGGATTCTAACATTTTCCCTACTACTGATGTCAGACTAACTAGCCTATTCCTTCTGCCTCATTTCTTGAATAATGGGGTTAGATTTGCTACCTTCCAGTCCAGGGGGATCGTACTGGAATCCAGGAAATTCTGAAAGATCAAAACCAATGCATCCACTATGTCTGCAGCCACCTCTTTTAAAACCCTAGGATGTTGGCCACCAGGTTCAGAGAATTTGTCAGCTTTTAGTCACATTAGTTTCTTCAGTACTTATCTTTGCTTAATTACTTTAAGTTCCTCCCTCTCATAGACCCTTGCTTCCCCGCTATTTCTGGTATATTTTTTGCGTTAATTACAATGAAGAGAGATATAAAATATTTATTTAACGTCTCTGCCACTTCCTTATCCCCCATTATAATTTCTCCTGTCTCATCTTCTAATGGACCCATGTTTACTTTCACTAATCACTTCCTTTTGACATACTTGTAGAAACTCGCATCCACAACCATCAGTTCCTGCCCTTGTTACATTCTGTCATCAGTGATCAACCTTCAAGTAGGCCTAAAGTGCACTTGTATACAAATATGTGACAGAGATGAGGAGAAATTTTTTCTCTCAGGTCGTGAGCCTTTGGAATTCTCTTCTTCAAAAGGTGGTGCAAACAGAGTCTTTGAATATTTTGAAGGCAGAGGTAGATAGATTCTTGATAAGCAAGGGGGTGAAAGTTATTGGTGATAGGTGGAAATGTGGAGTAATCAGTTCAGTCATGAACTTATTGAATGGCGGAGCAGGCTCGAAGGGCCGAGCGGCCTACTCCGGCTCCTAATTCATATGTTCATATGTTTCATCTATATATTTAAATCCATCATCTACATATATAATCTATATGATATATTAAAACTCATGAGTTGGTAACATTGCCATATACACAGTATAGCGAAATCAGTGGTTAACTCTGTAATGGTAATCTTATTATACCCACTTTCTGCAGAAATGGCACTGTAACAAAAATAGCAAAAACACATCATTTCCTCTGACTGGCCACAGAATTCCTTTGAAATTCTCCTTAAAACCTACCTCTTTGACAAAGCTTTTAGTCACCTGTCCTAATGTCTCCTTCATTGATTTAGTGTCCATGCAAGTTGTTGAGATTCACTCACAGTGAATTTACGCACTCACATTTAAGAAGTATTTAGATGAGCATTTGAAACGCCATAGCATACAAGGCTACAGGCCAAGTGCTGGAAAATGGGATTAGAATAGATAGGTGCTTGATGGCCAGCCCAGACATGATGTGCCAAAGGGCCTGTGTCTATGCTGTATAACTCTATGACCAGTAAATTCAGTATAATAATTGCTGTTCCTCACTTTTTCTTGTCTTGATCAGGAGTTTTCTCAATTCACCCATAAAAAATGAGTTTTAATAGTTGGGCCGTTCTAGACTTACAGCAAATAATTGCTTAAAGGAGGACCAGTTGGATTCTTCACTTCTTATCATCTCCAAAGGTGGACTTGAAAACTGATTTTCGGAGTGCTGGATTTCAAAACATTTCTTTACGTCTTTTTTGGCCTGTATTTTAACTGGTAATAGTTTGGATTACAGCAATTAAAAAAATGAGATTTTTTAATGTTATTTGGAGGGGAGGATGAAAGGTGGTGATGCAAGGCAGGTTCATTTGCACCAGAAGCGGAGTGGTCACATTCAATCTTATTGTATTTGGAGACCTAGATGAATTTAGTTGGAGATGTTCAAGGGGAAGTTGTTGTGTGTGCTTGTGAAGGTGAGGAATATTAATGTTTCAGTGTTGAGTGCTTCAAGGCATGGCATATATACAATTAAACAATTTATTCTACCCCAACAATATCTTAACAACCTGCTCTGAGTGAGATTGGATCAAGAGATAAAACATTGGTAGTTCTGTGCTGTGGAACTGAATTGAGGCTGTTCAAATCCCTTTCATTATAAGACCCTTGCAATAGAGAATAGGCTTTCATCCCAATAATCTAACTTGGTATGTCATCCAGATTCCAGTGCCCTCTACTCTTTACGCCACATCTTGCAATGCTCACTAAATTGGCAGATATAATTGGCAGTTGGGCAAAACTGCCCAAAGAAAGTTGATGTTATGGCATTGGCTAGAGACAAATAATTCTTTATAATGGCCCGAGTTGAAACAAATGAGGAGTGGATTTGTGACTGCATTTCCTGGGAAAGTTACAAGTTGTCATTACAAAGTTAATATGTGTTTCCAAGTTGCAACAAACCTTCTGCTACAGTATTAACAGTCCAGCAAACATCATTTGTGTATTCAGCAGTGAATTCTGAATGTTATCACACAATTGATTTAACAGGATATTTGGAAAGGCAGAGCATGGAGAAAGCACGGCTTTTTCTGGAGGTGTGACTTCACCTTAACTGGCTCTTTTGAATCTGTTTTACAAAATACTGTTTGCAAATTGGTATGTTTGCTCATTCTTAAGAAACAACCTGAAAAATGACAGCAGTTTCTATGGTATTTTCAAAGAATTATTCAGAAAAAATGCATGTATATTTTCTATCTGTTCCCCTTTTCTCCCCCATCAAATGCACTAAATTTGGCAGCTCTGCTTCTCCCCATCATTAACCTATTGCAAACAAACCGGGAAATGCATAGACCTGAATGTTGTAGTCAGCAGTGACCTAAAGGTGCATGAAACAGCACGGTGCCCGCTACAGGGGATCTGGATTCTGTGTAAGCAGAACAAGCTGCTAGTGTCTCCTCAACCACTCCAATTGAAGAATCCTTGCTGAGGCATGTAGCGTCTAAAGCAGGAAGTGTAAATTAGAATAATTAACGCAGTGTAAAATCATGTACAGAAAGTGAAATAAAGAGAAGGAAAGAAAAATGGGATGAAGAGTGAGATAAAAGAGACGGGAAGAAAACGTTTTTAAAAATAGTAGTATTTTGAATGGGCAACCCCTGAATTTTTCCAGTGTGTTTAATGGGAACCTAGTGGGTAAATATGGAAACTTCATATTTGGTTGTCAGCTCTCAGTGAGGTAGTGGGTTAGTGAAGCTTGTGGTGAAGCAGGGTAAATTGGACAGCAACTTCCTGATTTCCATATTTAGATGCGCATGTGCTAGAAATTTCTGTCCGGTTTATCCTTAATAACGGTGAGCGCTGATAGCCTCACTGCTGTTCCTACTTCAAAATCTGGGCCAATGTCTTGAGCAAATGCATGTTTTAGTTTTGCTTTTCTCTCCAGAAACATTGGGACTGATTTTGTGCTCATCCCGACGGCAGGTGTCGTGGCGTAGGGGGGCCAGATAATTGGGGCAGAATTGTCCGCCACAGATACCGACAGCAGGAATCCCGGTTGTGATTCTCCCTCGGGTGGGATAGGCCGACGACGGCCTTCCTGCTCAGAGGCCAAATAAGGGCTTCTTCCCGCCGCCGCTGGGATCTTACGTGGGGGGGTGGGTGGGTGAGGGCCTCCGCCACACAGGAAGGACAGCTTGAAAATTGAGGCACCCTCCGTCCCTCCTTCATGGGCAATTTGTGGCCCACGAAGGACCCCTACGAGGAATAAATATATCCCCACGGACCCCTCCCCCTGGACCAAATGCCCACCAGCCCACCACCCCGGAACCTTCCAGACTGGCACCGGTGACCCCGCCTCACCTACCTCTTGTCCGAGGTAACAGTGCAAGGCCTGGGCCCAAGGCCTCTGCAGTACCAGCAGCAGCCACTGCTCCCGGTGGGACTGCCGATACTACTGAACTGCCAGCCCTGTGATTGGGTGACAGTACCTGGAGGCGGGATCCCTGTCCCTATTAAGTGTCTAAAGGGACGGGGATCCCGCCTCCTTAAACTTTGACCCCAAAAGACTGGAGGATCGCTCTGGGGGGGAGGGGGGGTTCAGAAAAATGCAAACGTGGGGTTCCCCCGAGTTTTCAGCCTGGCGCCGGGAGCCCCTCCTCCTGCACAAAGTCCAGCCCACTCAGTGGAATATTGATCAGAGTTTAAAAAAAATTGATAAACGTTCCACAGTTTCCCTTTGTTTAACCTTTGGGAGTGTGATGGGCGGCACAGTGGCGCAGTGGTTAGCACCGCAGCCTCACAGCTCCAGCGACCTGGGTTCAATTCTGGTTACTGCCTGTGCGGAGTTTGCAAGTTCTCCCTGTGAACCGCGTGGGTTTTCGCCGGGTGCTCCGGTTTCCTCCCACAGCCAAAGACTTGTAGGTTGATAGGTAAATTGGCCATTATAAATTACCCCTAGTATAGGTAGGTGGTAGGGGAATATAGGGAAGGTGGGGATGTGGTAGGAATATGGGATTAGTGTAGGGTTAGTATAAATGGGTGGTTGATGGTCGGCACAGACTCGGTGGGCTGAAGGGCCTGTTTCAGTGCTGTATCTCTAAATAAATTATTAAAAACATTTTTTTGGTTGGCGCAGTGGTTAGCACTGCAGCCTCACAGCTCCAGGGACCCAGGTTCAATTCTGGGTACTGCCTGTGTGGAGTTTGCAAGTTCTCCCTGTGACCGCGTGGGTTTTCGCCGGGTGCTCCAGTTTCCTCCCACCTCCAAAGACTTGCAGGTGATAGGTAAATTGGCCATTGTAAATTGCCCCTAGTGTAGGTAGGTGGTAGGGAATATGGGATTACTGTAGGGTTAGTATAAATGGGTGGTTCTTGGTCGGCACAGACTTGGTGGGCTGAAGGGCCTGTTTCAGTGCTGTATCTCTAAATAAATAAATAAAATAAATAATTTTAAATGTGCTAAGTGTGGGAATGTTGGGCACCACTCCATGAGATACAGGCAGCTTAACTCCTAAATGATTCACAGTATGTTTCCACTGCTCTACACAAATGCTTGTGCCAAAAATAAACAGTGCTTGGTAATCATTACTTGTACTTAATCTACACCATCCTTTAATTTTGCACATTCTATCTGATCTGGAGTAGGTGTCTAAAGATGCTGGATAAGGTTTGAAACCTCATTGCTGGTTGCTGTTGCTCTATAGGATAATGTCTTAACTGAAACATCATCTGACTATTATAGAGCAAGTTGTGAGGAGTGCTGTATTGTAACCACTAGGTATTGTAAGCACTACTTTGCAGCCTGAAAGAGGAAAGTTCACAATATTTCAATGGGCATACGTTCTGACTTACAAGCCCATGACAAATTATTACAAGGTGGAATTTCTACCGAGTAAAGACAGTTGGTCTTATGGACGTCCTTGCTACTGTACAGGTACCCTGTTCACATTCTTCTACCATGCTGTTTTCCCCTTCTGCACTCTTTTTGACAGCACATTTACAGCATTTTTCATGTAGTGGTTTTCAGTGCAGCAGGGAAAAGGAATAGATGCTTAGCCATGGTAGAAGAAATCACCAGAAATTTGGTCAAACATAATGAATTTTAAGAAGGCTTAAAGTCAAGAGATGGAGAGTAAGACAGAAAGTTCTAGAGATTGAGTCAAAGTGCAGTTCTCTTATTTAAGCCTTTAAAAAAAGCACTAATAAGCTCCTGACCTCAAAACATGATCAGTGCTGATATCCTAATGTCCTCCATTGACCATATGAAAAGAATGCTGTTTGAAAGGTCTTTTTAGCTATTTTGGGATTGTTTTCTAGCATCTCTGCTCAAAAATTATGCACATTCAACCTTATCGGAAGCTGCTTCCAAGAGGAGCAAGCCCTGTAAAGCCACTTCTTCAAAAGGAACAGTCCTACTCCTTGCTTTCCTTTCTACCATTGTCAGTTTTAATGGGGGAAAATTCTGTCTTCAACAACATGGAGAGCAGCTTTAGAGGGCTGGAAACAGTCCTTTAAAACTGCTCTTGCCAAATATCCTGCCAGTGAACCCACTACATACACTGTGCATCAGTTGATCTGCAGAAATGTTTTGCAATATTACTCAAATGAGTTGAACTTGTGAAATGATGTGCCTCTCTCTCCTACAGCTGCTCCGTCTCCACCACAACGGGCCACATAAGTACTCTACACTTTATATTTGACAAGAGTCAAAGGCTGTGTCTCTGCGATGGATAGCTCTGGTGTTGATGCGAACCTGCCACTACGCTGTTCATAATCCCTGACTTTAAATATGAACTCCCCTCCCAGCCAACAGTAACAAAGACCTGCATTTATATAGTGCTTTTAGCATAGCAAAATGTCCCAAGGTGCTTCACAGATGCATTATCAAAGAGAATTTGATACCAAGCCACATAAGGAGATATTAGGACAGATGGCCAACAGCTTGGTCAAAGAGGTAGGTTTTAAGGAGCCCCTTGAAGGAGGAGGGTGAGGGTTTAAAAAATGCTTTCATTCATATAGCGCCTTTCATAACCACCAGACATCCCAAAGCACTTTATAGCCAATGAAGTACTTTTGAAGTGTAGTTACTGTTGTAATGATGGAAACACGGAAGCCAGTTTGTGCACAGCAAGCTCTCTCAAACAGCAATGTGATAATGACAAGATAATTTGTTTTTGTGATGTTGATTGAGGGCTAAATATTGGCCAGGACATTGGGGAGAACTCCCCTGCTCTTCTTTGAAATAGTAGCAAGGGATATTTTACATTCACCTGAGAGGGCAGAAGGGATCTCAGTTTGACGTCTCACCTGATGGACGGCATCTCTAACAATGCTGCCGTCTCACAGTACTGCACTGGAGTATCAGCCTTGACTTCACAACATTATGACACAGTGGCAAGAGGGCTACCAACTGAGCCACAACTGATGTTAGAGAGGCAGAGAGGTTTAGGGAGGGAATTCCAGAACTCGGGCCTAGCAAATGAAGGCAGTATCATTTAAATGTATTGATAGTATAGCCAGGAATCTCCACCCTCGCAAAGTATTTAAATAAGCTGCACTTTAGACTGTCGGGTATGCAGAAGGTCCATTGGCCCCTCGAGCATTTTTTAAACTTGGCCTGATCCCACATGAAGTAGATTGATCTTCTATGGGGATTTAGCATCATTCCACTCCATCACCAGGCTAGGACCAACTCTGCAGTTGGACTTTAACCTTTGCTGTATTGTTCCAAGTTGGCTTTTACTTTGCAGTGGCACTACAACTGCAGCTAGAAATTACTTTTCTGGATTGTTATTCCACGATCAGTATGAATGACAAACAAGAAAACTTGATCTCAATGAAAGTGTGCCCTTATATTTTTCCATCTTGGGCTCAGTTTTTCTTTGCGTTTTCTGGTTAAATTTGTCCCACGTATTAGCTAGGCCACATTCAGACTACTATGCACAGGTTTGGGTGCCCCATTCTATAAAGGGTTTAAAGCTATAAGAGAGTGTACAGTGTAAATTCGCCGCAATAATACCAAAATGGAGAAGCTTGAGATGCTGGGGTTATTTTCAGTGGAGCAGCAAAGGTTCAGAAAATGTTCATGAAAGGTTTTTTAAATTTTTGAAGGGTTTTGATTGAGTTAATAGGAAAAGACTATCTCCACAGTGCTGAGAGATCATCAATTAAAAATTGCCACATCGAGAGTGACGAGAATAGTTAGCAGAAATTTCTTTACATAGAGTATTTTTGCAACACAGAAGGTTTTGCCACAGGGCAGGGTTGATGCCAAGACCATTGCAGTAATTAAGGGACATATTTTAGATATTAGATAAATATTTGAATCAGAGGAAGATCCAAGGTTATGGGGAAAGCTTGGCGCGGAGTGATTAGTTTTGGAGCCCAGACATGGTGAGTTGATTGGCCCAATTTCTGTACTGTAACCTTTGGTTTTTATCTAACACAAGCAAAGGGAGCACTTCGGTTGGTTGTGTCAGTTCAGCAAATCATGTGTCCTGATGCAAGTGTGTAATTCACAGTGAGCTGGCTCTATTTTTAAAAATATTTCATATGTCCTTTTATGTGCAAAAATAAAAGAGGGAAAAATACTGCCTAAGATCAAATTTTCTGTTCCTGCGCTGACAAGCTCCATGTTTGGAAGCTGGGGCCCTTGCTGTTTGTAGTGTACGTTAATGATTTAGACGTGAATGTAGGAGGTATGATAAGTAAGTTTGCAGATGACATGAAAATTGGTGGTCATAAATAATGAGGAGGAAAGCCTTTGATTACAGGACGATATAGATGGGCTGGTAAAATGGAATTTAATCCTGAGAAGTGTGAGGTGATGCATTTTGGGAGGATTAACAAGGCAAGGGAATATACAATGGATGGTAGGACCCTAGGAAGTAGAGAAGGTCAGAGGGATCTTGGTGTACGTGTCCATAAATCACTGAAGGCAGCAGCACAAGTAGATAAGGTGGTTAGGAAGGCATATGGGATACCTGCCTTTATCAGCCGAGGCATACAATAGAAGAGCAGGGAGGTTCTGATGGAGCTGTATAAAACTCTCATTAGGCCACAGCTGGAGTACTGTGTACAGTTCTGGGCACCACACTATAGGAAGGATGTGATTGCACTGGACAGGGTGCAGAGGAGATTCACCAGGATGTTGCCTGGGCTGGAGTATTTCAGCTATGAAGAGAGACTGAAAAGGCTAGGGTTGTTTTCCTTAGAACAGAGAAGGCTGAGGGGGGACATGATTGAGGCATACAAAATTATGAGGGGCATTGATAGGTTAGACAGGAAGAAACTTTTTCCCTTGGTAGAAGGGTCAATAATCAGGGAACATAGATTTGAGGTAAGGGGCAGGAGGTTTAGAGGGGATTTGAGGAAAAAAAATTTCACCCAGAGGGTGGTTGGAATCTGGGACGCACTGCCTGAAGAGGTGGTAGAGGCAGGAACCCTCACAACATTTAAGAAGTATTTAGATGAGCACTTGAAACGTCATAGCATACAAGGCTATGGGCCAAGTGCTGGAAAATGAGATTAAAATAGCTAGGTGCTTATTGGCCGGCACGGACACGATGGGCTGATGGGCCTGTTTCTGTGCTGTATAACTCTGTGACTCTGTTTGATAAATCAACTTGAAAGCTGAGGCACGAAATGGTATATAAACATGGGAGAACAACATGTCGAGGAGGCTCTAGCGTTACTGTCCCAAACCTGGAGGAAGTATAAAAGTTTCTCAATTTATGCTGTAGTTATGCAAAGTACCTGTGGTTTGAAAGTACCTCATGCAGCTGCCCTTTCACAATTTACCTTGTGTCAATGCAGGAGATAGCACAGCCTGTTTACACTACACTGTTTGCATCGATGCAATGCTAAAATCTACTTTCCACTGATGCAGACTATTTTTAGTTTAGCTCAGGCCCTCGCAGAACTGTGCTCAGTAACTCCTGTAAACTTAATTCTATCTCCACCCCCAACAAATAATTTAAGGAGAAATGGGCATGACAGATCAAAATGACATCTATTTTCATAATCCGATTTATGCTGAGAGAAATTGCTGGAACAATCAAATTGTCTAATACTCATTATTTTGGTTTTTGACCGCGAATTAATTAATTGGGTACATTATACTGTGGAATATTCTCAAGATAGTTTCAAAAAACTCAATGGCAGTGAATATTTGGCTGCAATTTCAACATCTATATAAGTATTTCATGCTGTTGTACTGGTTGTTCTTCATAAACTGTTCTTATATTGCCTTCCATGTCTCGGGAGAGTGAGTTAACCACATTTTACCATTTGTAATCTGCAGCCAGCCTTCCTGTACTTTATGCCCAACATTCTGTGTATGCGCAGACTGGGCCGTGACACTTTGATCCGTGCACATAAGCAGATCAGTGGATTGTGGCGTTGGAGAGAAATTGTAATGTGTATGTGTGATAAGATCATATTGTTGCTGTCACAGATGTGTTTTCTGCTCCTAAGGAACCCATCAGTGATCAGAAAGACTCAGTTTTAAAAAAAATGTCTTTGATTTGAAGTATTGCAAAGAAAATGTGCTACATGAGCCCAATAACTCAAGAGCGAGATGCCAAAAAAACAATGTAAAAACAGCTTAAAGTTAAATGATTGATTCTGGAATGAGCACAGAACTACATTTGCCTACAGATTGATGCTGTTATGCTTTGCCCCCTCCTGTGGGTGATAGAAAATGTATTTTTGAACTTGTAACTGGTTCTATCTACTAACTGGTTCCATGGTTCCGTTCTATTACGTTTCTCATCACACTTTCCCTCCAACTGATGTTGTAAACATGTTTATCTGCAGGCTCCATTATGTATACTTGACTGATTTTGACTAATTGAAATCACTTATTGCATTTTTTAAAAATATCATTCTCAGGATGTGGGTGACGCTGACAAGGCTGCAATTCATTGCCCATTTCTAGATGTCCTGGGAAGTATTGATACAACAGGATGGCTTGCTAGGCCACTTCAGAGAGTAGTTAAAAATCAACCATGTTTGTGTGGGACTGGCGTCACATATAGGCCAGACCAGTTAAAGACAGCAGATTTCTCTCCTGAAAGGACATTTTTGCAACAATCTGACAGCTTAATGGCCACTTTTTACTGATAAAAGTTTTCTATTTCCAGATTTTTTTACACTGAATTCAAATCCTCAAACTGCCATAGTGGAATTCGAACTTGCATTCTTTGGTCCAGGCCTCTGGATTACTAGTCTAATACTATCGACACTACCCTTATTGGGGTACAGTTATTTTGGGTGCTTCCTATCCAGGTGATGTCCTAATAAATATGGTAGCACCTGGAGTTGCAGACGTACTGAGTAAAGTAAATCAAAAATGCAGTTGAAATGGAACCTGTGAATAAAACCTTTTTGGAACTTATACAACGACACATGCTAATAAATTATAGTCTGCCTAAAGATAATTTAATATGTGGTGTTTGTTATTCCATTCAACTTTAATTGGAAATAGGGCGGCTGGAGGTTGAACATCAGAGGCCTGTCTTGAGGGTTGGGTGTTGCACTCACCTTGACAGAGTGAATAAGGTTATTGAACATCTTCCTACACTGGACCCAGTTCCTGTGGACCACACTTTGTCTGCTGATCCAGGCCTGCTTAGTCTGTGAGGATGGCCTCCTCCTGCCTTACTGTTTCGGTAAGTGGGTCAGTAATGGCTGCTGCTGTGGGTTTAAATCGGGCCTGCTCTCTTTCAGTCCCTCCTCAGTTTCTGCCTCAATGGCTGCTGACCGGCCACCAAACCTGTCTCCAAGCCAATTAAGGGGGCACTCCCAACAAAATTGGGGCCGGTGACTCTTTACCCCCGGGGCAGGATCTGCTTGGAGGTATTCTTGGAGGTTCAATTGAAAAGCAGAACCTCAAAGGTAATAAATATTACTTGAGCCACATGCAAATTGGCATAGGGTAAATAAGATTAGAGAGATGGCTCAAAGACTGGTGTGGGAGAAGTGGGTTCCGGTTCGTGGGCACTGGCACCAGTACTGGGGAAAGTGGGGCCTGTAGCGGTTGGGACAGGCTTCAGCTGAACCATGCTGGGACCTGTGTTTGTGTAATTGGAAAGTAGAGAGGGCTTTAAACTACATGGAGGGGGGGAGGGATCATGTAAGGCAAGATTGAGTAAATTAAGGGAAATGACAAGGCAATAGATCAAGGTAGCAATAAAAGTAATGATAATCAAGATATGGCAGGAAGAGACAATGATTGCAAACTTAAGAGTGTGCCAGCAGATAGGGCCAGAGTTTACAAAAACAGTTTTAAAAAATGAATTAAGGGCTGTGTATTTGAATGCCCGCAGCATTTGCAATAAAACAGATGAATTGTCAGCTCAACTAGAAATTCAAATGTTTGACCTGTTAGCCATTTTAGAGAGACATGGCTACAAGGAAACCAAAGTTGGGATCTGGATATCCAAGGGTACGTGACATTCAGAAAGGAGAAGAAGCTGGGAAAAGGTGGTGGGGTAACTCTGTTAATTAAAGATGACCGTAGTTCTAAAGATCAAGACGTAGTATCAGTTTGGGTGGAACTAATGTTGTGGAGGACAACTTCTTGGAATGTTTGCGAGATGGCTTTCTAGAACAGTACTTTGAGGAACCAACTAGGGAACGGGCTATTTTAGATCTAGTGTTGAGTAATGAAGATGGGCTAATTAATAATCTTGTTGTAAAGGAGCCTTTAGGAAAGAGTAACCATAATATGATAGATTTTTATATTAAGTTTGAAAGTGATGTAGTTCAATCAGAAACTGCGGTCTTGAATCTAAGAAAGGAAACAATGAAGGTATGAGGGGCAAATTGGCTACGGTGGATTGGGAAACTACGTTAAAAGATATGATGGTAGACAGGCAATGGCTAGCATTTAAAGAACTAATACATAGGTTACAACAAAAATACATTCCTTTAATGCACGAAAAGCCAGCAAGGAAAGTGTTCTAACCGTGGCTAACGAAAGAAATCGAGGATTGTATTAGATCAAAAGAAGAGGTGTATAAATTTGCCAAAAAATGGTAAGCCTGAGGATTGGGAGTATTTTAGAATTCAGCAAAGGTGTACCAAGAAAAAAGATTAAGAAAGGAAAAAGAGAGTAAACTAGTGAGAAATGTAAAGACGGACTGTAAGAGCTTCTATAGATATATAAAAAGGAAAAGATTAGCAAAAACAAATGCGGATCTACTACAAGTGGACTCGGGAGAATTTATAATGGGGAAGAAGGAATGGCAGAGAAACTAAACAAATACTTTGTGTCAGCCTTCACGGAGGAAAATACTTAAAAGCCTCCCAGAAATAATGGAGGATCAATGGATTAGTGTAAACGAGGAACTGCAAGATTTAGTATATTAGTAACAGAGATAGTACTAGAGAAATTACTGAGGCTTAAAGCAGATAACTCCCCTGGACCTGATGATCTAAATCACAGAGTGTTGAAAGAGTTGGTGGTCGAGATAGAGGCATCGGTGGTCATCTTTAAAAATTCTATAGACTCTGGAATGGTTCCTGAAGATTGGAAGGTAGCAATTGTAACCCCACTATTTAAGAAAGGAGGAAGAGAAAAAAAGGGGAAACTACAGGACTGTTAGTCTAACATCAGTCTTAGGGAAAGGATGTGATAACAGGACACTTGGAAAATAATGGTAAGATTAGGCAAAGTCAACATGGATTTATGAAAGGGAAATCATGTTTTTCAAACCTGTAGGAGATTTTTGAGGATGTAACTAGCAGAATCGATAAGGGGGACCTGGTGGATGTGGTATATTTAGATTTTCAGAAAACTTTTGATAAGGTCCCACACAAGAGATTAGTATACAAAATTAGAGCACATCGGGTTGGGAAGAATATGCTGGCATGGATTGAGAACTGGTTAATGGAAAGAAAACAGAGTAGGAATAAATGAGCAGTTTTCAGGTTGGCAGGCTGTGACTAGTGGGGTTCCACAAGGATCCGTGTTTGGGCCCCAGCTATTCACAATCTATATCAATGATTTGGATGTGAGGATTAAATGTAATATTTCCAAGTTTGCAGATGACACAAGACTAGGTGGAAGTGTGAGTTGTGAGGAGGATGCAAAGATGCTTCAACAAGAGAATTTGGAGAGACTCAGCAAGTGGGCAAAAATTTAGCAGATGGAATACAATGTGGAGAAATGTGATATCTACTTTAATAGGAGAAACAGAAATACAGAATATTTCTTAAATGACAAGAGACTGGGAAGTGTTGAACTTCAAAGGGACTTGGGAGTCCTTGTTCATGAGTCACTGAAAGCTAACATGCAGGTACAGCAAACAATTTAGAAGGCAAATGGTTTGTTGGCCTTCATTACAAGAAGAGCCTTGGTGAGACCGCATCTGGAATATTGTATGCAGTTTGGAAACATATACTTGCGTTTTTATTCATTCATGGGATGTGGGCGTCGCTGGCTAGGCCAGCATTTATTGCCTATCCCTAATTGTCCTTGAGAAGGTAGTGGTGAGCCAGCTTCTTGAACCATCCATGTGAGGTAGGTACACCCACAGTGCTGTTAAGAAGGGAAATCCAGGATTTTGACCCAGCGACAGTGAGGGAACGGCGATATAGTTCCAAGTCAAGATGGTGTGTGAGTTGGACAGGAACTTGCAGGTGGTGGTGTTCCCATGCATCTGCTGCCTTTATCCTTCTAGGTGGTAGAGGTTGCGGGTTTGGAAGGTGCTATCGAAGGAGCCTTGGTGCGTTGCTGCAATGCATCTTATAGATGGTACACACTGCTGCCACTGTGTCGGTGGTGGAGGAAGTGACTGTTTGTGGGTGGGCACCTTTGTCCTGGATGGCTTTGAGCTTCTTGAGTGTTGTTGGAGCTGTACCCATCCAGGCAAGTGGAGAGTATTCCATCACACTCCTGACTTGTGCTTTGTAGACAGTGGACAGGCTTTGGGAAGTCAGGAGGTGATTTACTCACCACGGGATTCCTAGCCTCTGACCTGCTCTTGTAGCCATGGTATTTATATGGCTATTCCAGTTCAGTTTCTGGTCAATGGTAACCCCCACGATGTTGATAATGGGGGATTCAGTGATAGTAATGTGGAGGTCAGGAGAAAGGCATGGCACTATGCTTAATGGGAAATATAGCCAAGTTAGGAATAGTAGCTTTGCTGAGCTTTGATTTTAAGTGGCAGAAACCACAATGAAATAGTTAAAAGTAAAGGCAGAGCGTGTGAGACTGTAAAGACTAGCCGACACTGGTAATTGCAAGGACATCTGTTCTTTATGGCCTGATTGTGTGACTCCCTGTGGTTTGGAACAAATGGACTCCTGTGAATCAAATGATGTCCATCCCTGTGTGAGTGATAAGGAGTGCTAGGCCCCTCTTATCTTCGTGAGCTGCCACTACTTGTAGCTGCAGACTGCACGAAACACCCAGGAATGTACACCTAATAGAGATAGCAGGATGCGCCGCAATTACTTGTCACAAGGTAGAAACAGAACTCATGATCAATGTAGGGAGTGAGACCAGAATGTTTATTGATGATTCCTATGCTCTTGCTAATTAGCTTGCTTGTCCGCTTTGTTTTATCTTGCTGGTACAAAACAATATTTTATTAGTAACAAGTATGTATTGAGAATGGAGTGTATTGTAACCTCAGTAACAGATGTACTGCATGTCACCACGTGGGTGAAGTCGAATTGTACCGCACTGATTGGTTAAACAAGGAGGTGTAGCATGAATCTTAATGTATAAACAGTAGTACCTGCATCACAAACTTCACTTACTCTGGTGGACCCGACAGACTCTGGGGTGGAGTCAGTGTCGTTGCATTAGAGTAAGTCAGCCAGCTAAATGCGCAAATAAAGTAATTGATTTTACCTACACATCCGACTCGGTATATTTACTGAACCAGACTGAAGGCAAAAAGAACTCAGATTTACAGTAATGCCATTGAATGTCAAGGGGAGATGGTTAGATTCTCTTTTGTTTGAGATAGTCATTGCCTGGCACTTGTGTGGTGCGAATGTTACTTGCCACTTATCAGCCCAATCCTGGATATTGTCCAGGTCTTGCTGCATTTCTACACGGACTGATTCAGTATCTGAGAAGTAGCAAATGGTGCTGAATATTGTGCAATCAGCAGCGAACTTTACTGATGATCGAAATTAGACTGGGGCAATAATTGGCCGGGTTGGATTT
Organism: Heterodontus francisci; assembly: GCF_036365525.1. Lineage (NCBI taxonomy): Eukaryota > Metazoa > Chordata > Chondrichthyes > Heterodontiformes > Heterodontidae > Heterodontus > Heterodontus francisci. The sequence goes on from NC_090389.1 coordinate 68,106,601, forward strand.
GTCTTACTTGTTTGTGTACAGGACATAACTGGACAATTTTCCACATTGTCGGGTAGCTGACAGTGTTGTAGCTGTACTGGAACAGCTTGGCTAGCGGTGTGGCAAGTTCTGGAGCACAGGTCTTCAGTACTGTTGCCGGAATGTTGTCAGGGCCCATAGCCTTTGCAGTATCCAGTGCCTTCAGTCATTTCATGATATCACGTGCAGTGAATCAAATTGGCTGAAGACTGTCATCTGTGATGGGGACGTCAGGAGGAGGCTGAGATGGATCATCCACTGGGAACTTCTGGCTGAAGATTGTTTCAAATGCTTCAACCTTATCTTTTGTACTGATGTTCTGGGCTCCCCCATCATTGAGGATGGGGATATTTGTGGAACCACCTCCTCCAGTTCGTTGTTTAATTGTCCACTACCATTCATGACTGAATGTAGCAGAACTGCAGAGCTGATTCAGTGGTTGTGGGATTGCTTAGTTCTGTCTATCGCATGCTGCTTACGCAGTTTGGCATGCAGGGAATGCTGTGTTGTAGCTTCACCAGGTTGACCCCTCATTTTGAGGTATGCCTGGTGCTGCTCCTGGCATGCCCTCCTGCACTCTTCATCGAACCTGGTTGATCTCCCGGCTTGAGGATGACAGTCGAGTGGGGGATATGCCGGGCCATGAGGTTAAAGATTGTGGTTGAGTACAATTCTGCTGCTGCTGATGGCCCACAGCACCTCATGGATGCCCAGTTTTGCATTGCTAGATCTGTTCGAAATCTATCCCATTTACCACAGTCGTACCACACAACACGATAGAGGGTATCCTCAATGTGAAGACAGGACTTCATCTCCACAAGAACTGTGCGGTGGTCACTCCTACCAATACTGTCATGGACAGTTGCATCTGCGACAGGCAGATTGGTGAGGACGAGGTCAAGTGTGTTTTTCCCTCTTGTTGGTTCCCTCACCACCTGCCACAGACCCAGTCCAGCAGCTATGTCCTTTAGGACTCAGCCAGCTCGGTCAATAGTGGTGCTACCGAGCCACTCTTGGTGATGGACATTGAAGTCTCCCACCCAGAGTACAGTCTGTGCTGTTGCCACCCTCAGTGCATCCTCCAAGTGCTGTTCAACATGGAGGAGTAATGATTCATCAGCTGATGGGGTGCGGTAGGTGGTAATCAGCAGGAGGTTTCCTTGCCCATGTTTGGCCTGATGACATGAGACTTCATGGGGTCCAGAGTTGATATTGAGGACTCTCAGGGCAACTCCCTCCCATCTGTATATCAATGTGCCGCCACCTCTGGTGGGTCTGTCTTGCCGGTGGGACAGGACATACCCGGGGATGGTGATAGCGGTGTCTGGGACATTGTAAGATATGATTCTGTTAGTCTGACTATGTCAGGCTGCTGCTTGACTAGTCTGTGGGACAGCTCTCCCAATTTTGGAACAAGTTCCCAGATGTTAGTAAGGAGGACTTTGCAGAGTCGACAGGGCTGGGTTTGCCATTGTCGTTTCTGTTGCCTAGGTCGATGCCGGGTGGTCTGTCTGGTTTCATTCCTTATTGATTTTGTAGTGGTTTGATACAACTGAGTGGCTTGCCAGGCCATTTCAGAGGGCATTTAAGAGTTAACCACATTGCTGTGGGGCTGCAGTCTCATATAGGCCAGACCAGGTAAGGACAGCAGATTTCCTTCTCTAAATGGCATCAGTCAGCCAGATGGGTTTTTACGACAATCGACAATGGTTTCATGGCTATCATTAGACTAGCTTTTAATTCCAGATTTATTAGAGAGAGTGCAACGAAGGTTCACCAAACTAGTTTCTGGGATGGAGAGATAGTCCTATGAGGAAAGATTAAATAGACTGAGCCTTTATTCTCTGGAGTTTGGAAGAATGAGAGGTGATCTCATTCAAACATACAAAATTCTTACAGGGCTCGACAGGGTAGGTGCAGGAGGGATGTTTCCCCCGGCTAGTGAGTCTGGAGCCAGGGGACACAGTCTCAAAATAAAGAGGTCATTTAGAATTGAGATGAGGAGGAATTTCTTCACTTGAGAGGGTGGTAAATCTTTGGAATTTTCTGCCCCAGTGGGCTCTGGAGGCTCAGTTGTTGAGTATGTTCAAGACTAAGATCGATAGATTTCTACATATTAAAAAGATCAAGGGACACAGGGAATGGTGCAGGGAAATGGTGTTGAAGTAGAAGATCAGCCATGATCTCATTGAATGCGGAGCAGGCTGAATGGCCTACTCCTGCTCCTATTTCTTATGTTTCATCACATGACCTCCTGCCTCCAACTGCTCCACCCAGTCAAATATCCCTTTCCCCATTTTCAATATTTTTAGCACTAATAACAAGTGTTTAAAGAAATTTTTAAAAACTCAATTTGTTTTAATGCTGCTGTGATATTTCTCCTTTCAAAAAGAACAAAAATGAACAAATTGGTTTTGTTAAAAAGTTATTTTCCTGTTGCTCGCAGCAGTTTCCCGGAGATTAACCTTCAATGGCTGGAGTGTCCAGGGCAGTCCTGGAGGGTTAGCAACCATAGCGGGTAGTGTCACTCTACCTGTGGCGGTGTTCGTTTAGAACTGAGCGGTTGCCCTAAATCTGTTTTGCTATTGAGTGTTTTTGATCCCCCCCCCCCACCGTGTTCATTTTCTGTTGCACAGTAGTTGTACTGAGATGTGCAAGAATCATTTGGTCAATTGTGTTTGCAGTTGTTGGAAAGCAGTATTTTTGCCAAAAGTAAAAACATTTCATCTGTCTGTGATTTAAAAAAAAACAGGATCTACTCATCATGGAATCAAAAGACAGGCTCCTGCTGCTGCTCTCCTCAGTGCACGCACATTCCAACATCTAAGAATGCCCAAATCTGCTGTTGCCCTGGTTTTATTGGTGGAAGAGCAGAAATATGCAGAGGAGTGATTGCATAGTTGACTCAGGGCGCCAAATCAAAGAGTTTCTCTGCTTGAAAGAGATGCATTACTGTAAGACTATTCCATTTCACTGCAGTTTGAGAAACAGTTGAGCTGCAAACTGGGAAAGGAAGAAAGTGTTGAAAGATTTGTACACTCTCTGCAGAAGGATTTCACATTCTTGCCTCTGATTCAACTGATTCAAGTGTAGTTTTCTAAAATGGGCAGACAATAAACAAATCGAATGGTTTTTTAAAAAGCTGTTAGCAGTAATTTCATCTCCGTGTCAATTACAATTTGTTTTTTTATGAATGTGAGGAAGGGCTGCTTGACTTTAACTGGCCGATACCCAAGTCTGATGCAGCCAGAAGCAGGCGGGGCTAACTCTGTTATTTGTATGCTGCGGACGGAGCAGCAGAAATTGTGTCTGTGCTGCTTTTTAGTCTTGTTAATGCTTAAAGATACCATACACGGTCATTATCTCAAGCGTGAATAGCCTGGATGATTTTTTTTTACCAGAAGAGAGCTGGCTGAGTTTGCTGTTACATTTTAATGAGCTTTGTGTGCAGTACGGAAAGCCCTGAACATCTGTGAACACAAAAGGATTTCAGATACTGCACTTGGCTCCTTTTAAATTTGGATCCAAGATGAGCTTTAGGTAAGTTTGAACTTTACTTGTGTCTGTCCCTTCACACCCTGTGTATAATTTGCAGCGACGTGTCATGTTTGACAATGAGGTGTTTAAGAGTAATATGGATTAAGGTAGGAACAAACCGGGAGGTATTCTGTATGCCTTCCCGCAGTAAAAGACGGCGACGCTAGTAGCTGAAACCTTTTCAGGAAGTATGCATTTAATCAGCACGTGTTAACATTTTTGTTCCCTTCGTTCAGGGTTTCTCTTTTTATATACTATTTTGGGGTGAATTTTTGTGTTTAAGATAGATGTTAGGGCTAGGATTGGAATAATTTAGTACCATCCAGAGCCTATAATAACACACCTCATGGTAGGGAAGTAAAACCAACTACACTTGACAATGTTTCCCTTTAGGGATTTCAAAGATAGAAGTTTCAATGGAAGTAGTCCCATTGTGTCCCACATTCAGCTTGCTGCTTCCTGCTGTCTTGTAACCTAACACTAATCCTCTGGCAAATATGAAAAGGGAAGGTTTCCTCTGTAGTACAACAATAAAATATGTTTATGTACATATTTACAATTTCAATAGATATAGTGTACGGAGGAAGTCATGTCCTTGATATATTAGACTGGTGCTGCAAATTAATAATAGTCGAGGAACAGGATGTTTGACCTATGCATCATTGGAAATAGTTTCTGGATAGTTTCTCAAGAGATTTTCAACAGTTGTTGAAAATTTGCATTTCTTCATTTCAGAAGGGTGTGGGTTCAAGCGCCATTCCAGGATGTGAGTATTTAATCCAGGCTGACACATCGGTGTAGTACTGAGAGACTGCCATAGGGCAGAATCTTACCAGTCGCTTGGAGCTGCCTTTGGAGGCGATTGGGGGTGGGGTTATTATAGAAAATATTGTGTCGGGTCATCTCCCCAGTGCGTTCCTGCCTCCGGGTGATCTTGCTGGAGGCAGGCTGAGACCAGCATCAGCTACCCGCCTCTAATCCACAGCAATTGGATGCCCACTTAGAGGCAAATTGGTGACGCCGCCCGGATCTTACCAGCAGTGGATGGGCCCCATACTGAGGCTGAAGCCTGGCAGATGACTGGAGGCAGCCTCCTGGCAGCAGGCCGGGGGGCCAACAAGGTCTCCTTTAATCCCCCCCCCCCCCCCCCCGGCGCTGCAGATGCCACAGGGGCACAGCTGCGGCCGTAAGCCATCCTATGAAAGGGCTTCCCCGCCACAATGATGGCTTGGCAGCTGTGGCCACAGTTTATTTTAAGTGTTATTTGTAGATGGAGGTGCCCTCGCGGCCCTCTGCTTACAGCAGCAGTGTCCGCCTTTCCCAATGGGCTGCTCACAGCCTTGGGTGCTCCCATTGGCCCTCCTGCCTACACAGCCCGCCCACTGTCCTCAATTGGACATTAGTCCAATTAGTCCCGACTGCTAATGAAAAACTAAGGTGGGAACATTCCACCCATATTATCAGAGATGCCATCCTTCAGTGGAGATGCTAAACCAAAGTCCTGTCTGCCTGTTCCGCTGGCTGAGGTGGATGTTAAGACCAGGATGGTCTTCTCATGTTTTGGCCAATATTACTCCCTCAAACCAATGCCACCAAAAACAGAGTAAACTGGCTATTCATTGGATTTTTGGGACTATGCTGTGCACAAATTGGATGTTGCGTTTGCTTGCATAATAACAGTTTGCCTCAAAGGTCATTCATTGTACATGACGTGCTTTTGGATGTTTCTGAGAGGTGTGGTAAGTTGCTCTGTAAGTATAGTTACATTATTTCCTTCTCAGTCAGGTAGTCTTTTGAAAGAGAATTTGGCAAGTTCCTAAGTAATGAGGACATTGCCAGTTATAAGTTCTTAGTTATCTGGGGTGATAAGGAGGAATGGGTTATTATGGTCTCCAGAAACTTTGCTCAATTGCTTTAAGGGGTAAGAGAAGAATTTTCCTGAGTTTTTCCCCCAAGTTGGCTATTGGTTTTTTTGCTCCTCCCATGGGATTGCTTGCGTCAAAGGATAAATGGCACAGCTGATGGTATAGTATGTATTTTGGATAGGTTTGATGGGCCTGATGGCCTCATTCTGTCCTTCTATTGGTATACTGAAAATTAATGTCAACAATGCACTTCAAGGTAAACGTTTATTTTGTGTCCTCCCAGTGCAGTGTAGTGCTGCCATCTCTGCAATAAAAAAGAACAGAAGCAAAGAGTTATTACTGGGCTGTAATACTGTTTGGTAGTGTTGGTATCTGTTTCCAGCATGTAGGAGTGGGGTGTGAATTTAGACATTTTTACACTAGAGAAGTGTAGCAGACTGATGTATTCACTGTACTTGTGAATATAAATGATCCCATTTGCAGAAGACATTTTGCATTATGGACCTTTTGAGAATGTAAGTCTATGAATCAGCTATTTCAAGAAGCAACTTCTCATTCATTGCACATGTTAAATGTAGAAAATTGGTCTTGCACACCAACACAATCTGCAGTCAGTGTTACCCAATGGAGGCACGCTGGCCTCCAAAGATTGATACCCCATAGCAAACTGGGGAGAGCGAAACTCAGAGGTTGCTCTCCTGCACTGGAATAAAAATCTGACTATAAAGATGCATTTTGTGCCCCATATTTTTCAACAGAGGAGACAAAACAGAAATGAGTATTTCTTCAGAGAAAGCTAGGAAACATTGGAACTGGGCCCTAGAAACTTCTCCACCCATTCAGTTGGAGACTAATGTGAGACAGAGGGAACCTAAAATGAAACAAAATAACCACAAGCATTCTACTTTTGATTTAAAGACAAGTGACATATATAGTTGTATGGTTTATTTTGTGGAATGGTAGAAGGCATTGATCAAGCAAAGCTTGTACAATAGTTGTGGACCACTGCCTTTTAAATGGTAATCTTGGCCTTGAATTTTAACTGGTAGCTTCTTCAGATTAACATGCTGTCTTTTGCTTTTTTCCTAGTTCCACATAAAATGTTTCCCTATACCCATGCTATTGCTATTTTAAAACCTTGATCATGCTCCAATAAATCTCCCTGCTGTTTTTGGATATTATGACTGGAATTTCATTGGCACAGCAGGGACTTCGAAGATGGGCCTGAAAGCAGAGGGTATCCCCACCCCAGCTGCATTTTTGGCCATCTGGCAACTAATTATATGCCGTTGGGGCTCCTGTCCCTTTAACGGATGGGCACAGCCCCCTTGAGCTGCAGGCCAATTGGAGGGCTGGCAGCTCAGCAATCATAGCAGTGCCACCAGAAGCGGTGGTCACTGCAGGGATTCCACCTGGAAGAGAGGACGGCATGAGAGCAGGCTGCCTCCCAACCAGGTAAGTGGGGTCTGGCGACACTGGGGGCCTGCAAGGTGTGGGGCGAGGACGTGGTGGGACGGTGGGGTGGCAACAGAGCTGGCCATTACCACCATGTGGCCCCTTCTCGAGCCCGCAGTGTGGCCGAATAGGAGGTTCACTGACCCTCACCCGCCACAAGCCCACGGGGCGGTTGCCAGGGTTTACCAGGTGGCCCACCTGCCACTGGTAAAATACCAGCAGCGGTGGGAAGAGGTCCTTAATTGGCCACTTAAGTGGCTCAGTTGGCCTCTGAGAAGGAGGACAGTCCTCCACCTTCCCTGTCACTAGTAAAATGCCAGCAGCGGGAAGATGATGGGCACTCCGCCCCCTCGCCTTCCCTCACCATTTTAAGGGCCCCGGCCTCTCAGCACGTCTCCAGAGAACTGGTAAAATCCAGCCGTATGATATAGTTCTGAGTATGGGAGAATGTGCAGACTTCACTCACCCAGTACAGCATACAGAGTGAGTTCAACTTCGGCTGCTTTGGGTTATGTGTGAATGGGAGTGAAACTTTACGAGAAAATGATGCAAAACAAAAAAAGTGGTGTTTGGCAGATAAAAAAGGGCATATGTCTCTCATACCATATAGAGCCATTGTTTTCATTTAAAACTATTATCATCATTATGACTTGAGTAGAGTGCTATTGATCTAATATCCTTTCCTACACCCAGGTTAGAATACGTTTTAAAAGCACTTCTCAATTTGTATTTATCTACACAAACATGAACTTGATTATACACACAAAAATGAGTGGAAAGGATTGTAAGGACATGTCGTAGGATGGCAGTGAAGGCTGTTAATGTATTTTGCTTACTGTAGTTGTATTTAGAGGTTTTTAGAGGTCTGAGTACATGTGCAAATTTATTCCTATGAAACTATTTTAAGATCTTTATTATGTTCCCATAAATTTCTCTCCCTGGGCTTTACAGGGTTGGTGCTGAGAGACTGTTTCCCCTGACTGGAGGGTCTAAAATTAGGAGTCATAGGGGAGACATTTGTCCGTGTAGCAATGCCTCTCACGGCGCTACACAGACTACGTCGATTCCCTGGAGGCAGACAGTGCTGCGGGCAGCTATTCCTCAATGATATCAATGAGACACACCACACAGGTAGTGGCCCGCGGCACTGCCTGCCCCTGGGGAATCAAAGTAAGTCTTACATAAACAAATTTCTCCCCCATCGTCTCCAAATAAGGTGTTGGCCATTTAGGTCTGAAATGAGGAGAAATTATTTCACTCAGGATTGTAAATCTTTAGAATTCTCTAACCCAGAGGTCTGCAGAAGTTCAGTCACTGAGTGTATTCAAGACAGAGAGTGCTACATTTTTGGGCACTAAGGGAATCGCGAAATATAGAGATAGGGCGGGAAAGTGGAGTTGATGCAGAAAGTCAGCCATGATTTTATTGAGTGGCAGAGCAGGCTTGAGTGGTCGTATGGCCTACTTCTCCTATTTTTTATGCTCTCCCTGCTGTTATTAATATGGAACAAAGTGTAGACTTCTTTCACCGAGCACATTATTCAGAATGAGCTCCAATGCAGTTGCGCTCTGAGTCAGAAGGTTGTAAGTTTGAGCTTCATTGTGAAGTTGAGTGCATGAACTAGGCTGACCTTTCAGTGCAGTACTGAGCAATATTCACTCTAATTTCCCTTTGCTGTGTGCGGCCTGTTCCTTGCGGTGATCGGTCCTGTAAGTCTGCTGCGCAGCCGCACATGTGTATCTTGGAGACCGCTGCTTGTACATGGCCTGTTTGTCCTCAATTCTCAATTGTTGCTCGGCCACACACCCTAGAGGGAACATTGGTACTAAAGGTAGTGCTGCATTGTCAAAAGTGCCATCTTTCATATGACATGTTATGGTGGGGTCCTCAGAATGAGTGGGAAATCCTCCCAGTATCCAGGCCAACCAATTACACCAGAAATGACCATGCTATGCAGAAATTGCATCAAAGTGACTGTTCTTTAAAAGTAACTCATTGGTTCTTTGGAAGGGCCTGAGGTGCTATAGGAATGCAAGATCCACCACCCCCCCCCCCCCCCACCCCATTTTCTTTCTTGACTTTACTGAAGCAGTTCTCTAGATGTCTTTCCTGTATAGAATGTTTTACAATTGAGAATTATGTTATGCATTTATATAATAACTTACATAACCTTGATGTCCTGAAGTGTTTTGCAGCCAGTGAAGTAGTTTTGAAGTGTAGTGACTGTTGTAATGTAGGATTAGATTTTATGCTTGCAGATAAGGTGGGTATAAATACATGGGATAATGGAAGCTTTTCTCACTATAATCATTGATAGTCGTTTGGTAGTACAGAACTTGACTATTGCTGAAAATAGAGACATTTTGTTGGAGCTTTTCGTTTTGCACTCATCAGGACAATTCGCAAAAATACCAAGGGAAACAACGCATTTATACTGTATGAGAAGATTGGTTGGCAGGTGGACTCTGTTTGGTAGAGGCGTTGCCATGGAGCATGTACCAGTTTATGGTGACTCACAGTTAACTGCCAAGCTTTGTTTGAAAATCTAAACCCGGAAGCTTGCCTCTGGTCAAGGCATTGCCCTGAGGAATGAACCAGCGAATGGCTGTCACTTATTTTCTTTAGCTGAAATAGGCACAATGTGTGTACATGTTCTTTCTGTCTGCAAAGAACAGGGCCCTGTGTGTTAATATATGTAGCTTCCAATGCGCACAAATGCGCCACACTGCGAGCCCGACTGACAATCTCAAATTGGTTGTCAGTGTACTTCCTAGCACACTGAGAATTATTTAGCAAATATTGTCCAATCGCGAAGTCACATCTAATGTTGGATACTGTGTTTTGAGTTTTGCAAGCACAGGCTGGTTGGGTACAGCCTGTACCTTGCCCGTTGCGAACAGCGGAAGGGACATGTTGTATAATCATTGAGGGAAATCATATAAGAATTGAAGGAAACGGAATAACTTGTGCCTTTTTAAATACTAGTTCTGAATTATTAACTTCTTAAATCACACCATACACAGCATATACCTATGTGATGATAACCTTGTGGCTACATTTTCTTAAACTAAACTGAAGACAGTGTATGATTAAGAAGGAACAAAAGTCTGATCATGCGATAAAGGTTTGGATAAACGTCTTTTGGAAACTGGTCTGCAGACATGCTGATATTTTTGAGGAGGATGTGAAAAGTGAAAACCAATGTTTCCTTATGTGGAAATAAGTGGACTTGGTTGAGTTAACCGGGAATAAAAACCAAGAAATGCTGGAAATACTCAGCAGGTCTGGCAGCATCTGTGGCGAGAGAAGCAGACTGAATGTTTCAGATCAGTGACCCTTCATCAGAACTGGCAAATGTTAGAAATGTAACAGATTTTAAGCAAATAAAGCGAGGGTGGGGCAAGAGATAACAAAAGACAAGGTGTTGATAGGATAGAGGGTCACAGAGAACAACTGACCAGAAGGTCATGGAGCAAAGGCAAATGGTATGTTAATGGTGTGATGAAAGACAAAGCGTTAGTGCAGAGAGGGTGTTAATTGACAGAAAAATCAACAGGCCCTGGCCCAAAGCACAAACATGAAAAAAAACAGTGGCACATGGTAAAAAAAAATGAATGATGAAACAAACTGAAATAAAATAAACAAATAAAAATAATTAATAAAAAAGAAAAAAATAACTAAAAATAAAAAGGGGGGCCTGTCATACTCTGACATTATTGAACTCAATGTTCAGTCCGGCAGGCTGTGCCTAATCGGTAAATAAGATGATGTTGCTCGAGCTTGCGTTGATGTTCACTGGAACACTGCAGCAATCCCAGGACAGAGGTGTGGGCATGAGAGCAGCTTGAAGAACAGCATCTCATTTACCGATTAGGCACGCTACAGCCTACCGGACTGAACATTGAGTTCAATAATTTCAGAGCATGACTGGTCTCCCTTTTTTATTTTTATTTTTCTTTTTTCTTTTTATTTTAATTTAGTTTGTTTCATCATTTTTTTTAACCATGTGCCTGCCCACTTTGTTTTTTTCATGTTTGTGCTTTTGGCCAGGGCTGTTCATTATTCTGTCATTTAACACCCTCTCTGCACTAACGCTTTGTCTTTCACCACATTATTAACATGCCCTTTGCCCTTGCTCCATGACCTTCTGGTCAGTTATTCTCTGTGACCCTCTGTCCTGTCAACACCTTCCCTTGTGTTATCTTTTGCCCCACCCCTGCTTTATTTACTTGAAACCTATTACATTTCTAACCTTTGCCAGTTCTGATGAAAGGTCACTGACCTGAAACATTAACTCTGCTTCTCTCTCCACAAATGCTGCCAGACCTGCTGAGTATTTCGAGCATTTCTTGTTTTGATTTCTGATTTCCAGCATCTGTAGTATTTTGCTTTTATTTGAGTAAACCTGGACATGACCTGCACCTTCCAGGACCCAGTTACAGACTTTGAGAGAGGCCCGAACACGGGGTCACTGATTGTCTTTTCTCATATCCAATATATATGTGGTATGGAAAAATCCAAGTGAAGATTAGAGAACATATAAAAGTATTTTCCATGTTTTTAAAAATATTTATGGGGATTTCCACTACAATCATTCAAAGCACATAGAGCTGTACAGCTGTTAGTGTTGCTTGTTGCATCGTCGTGCTTTCCATATCCGTCCATTATATTTCTGTGCAACAACGTGACTGGAAAAACCAGCTTGTCTACTGCTACTCAATAGGAAGGCTTGTTGCTAAGCAGAGTACATATTGGATAATTATAATTGGCCCTTGGCTTGAAATTGTTGAAGGAGTGATGCTTCTTTTGAAAATGGATGTTAAACTTTGAGTTACCACCATGGAATCTTCACTATGTGCCTGGTAGGAAAATGGAAGTTGATTGATAGCCCCTAAACTTTCATCTCGCTGGTGTGGTTCAGCAGTTTGATGTAATTACTAGTGGCATAGGTTAAAAACTCCTGTTTGGTTAAAGAGTAGAGGAAATTGTACAACAAAGATTTTCAAAGCCACAATTATATTAGACCAGGGCGTCTCCTGATGGCCATATGCTGTCCATAAACCCCAGCAGTCTGGATCTCAAAGTCTGGATGACTCATTTCCGTTTGTGCTCTAGTCCAGGCACTGGAAAGGCAACAGTTACGGTACAAGAGTCGGAAGAAACATTTTGTGGTTTTACCCATTAAGGATAGGAGTTAAAATACAAATTACAGAACACAGTACAATGAGAAGATATCTTGCGCATGGATCAATCTTGTGAAAATTTCAGTGGATAATCATGCAAATAAAGAAGGATCTGCTGCAAGTATAAAAGGACTATAAGCAAATGCTAATGTATATAATTTTCTGTATAGTATACCAATCTGAACTTCATATTTATAAAAGCTTTAAATAAATGAGAAACGATGGCTTGAGTTAATCACCATTCAGATTCCTGTAATCGGTCAAACACTGCTCCGGTTGAGTGTACTGCAGTTTTGAACCTGTATGGGCATCACGCATCTAGAGCTAAGTAACTGACTATGAAGTTATGCAAAGACTTGTATTTTTATTTTATTTAGAGATACAGCACTGAAACAGGCCTTCACCCTACCGAGTCTGTGCCGACCAACAACCACCCATTTATACTAATCCTACATTAATCCCATATTCCCTACTACATCCCCACCATTCTCCTACCGCCTACCTACACTAGGGGCAATTTACAATGGCCAATTTACTTGTCAACCTGCAAGTCTTTGGCTGTGGGAGGAAACCGGAGCACCCGGCAGAAACCCACGCGGTCACAGGGAGAACTTGCAAACTCTGCACAGGCAGTACCCAGAACTTAACCCAGGTCGCTGGAGCTGTGAGGCTGCGGTGCTAACCACTGCGCCACTGTGCCGCCCCTAAATTGTCTGAACATTAAAGCACAAGAAACTATGGACAAGAGAAATGCAATAACCTCATTACAATTTTGGCTGAGGGTGGGGAGGGGGTTAATACAGCCTCTCTAGAACAATGCAACATTGGTTCCTATAAGCAGGACTTTTCCCCTATGTGCCCTAGTAACTGCATACCTGAGGTGCTAACAATTAACCCCGTTGCAATAATCTGTTTACTGAATTTAAAATATCACTACTAAATTCCCTTCAATAAAGCACATATTGACATAGACCAGAAGTGTGCAGACTAAAACAATGAATACTGTTTACTTACAATTAAATACAATAAATAAAGTGGCAAACTCAAAGATATGTTTAAGAAGCTCCCTAATGGGTCAAACATCTAACATTTATGTACCTCATTGATCCAAAGGTTTCCAGACAACCTCAATAATACCACACACATACACACATGTATATAATTAATAATAGTGAGCAGATGATACAATTATAATGGTGAAAATCCAGTAAGGTATGAACACTTTGTATGCCAAAATCTTCACAGTTTGATAGATCAGTTCTTGTTGTTCCAAAAGAACATTGTTGCAACTAGAATCAAGGACATGAACCAGTTTCATGTTTTTATTAAAAACACAGTATGATCTTTAAATTAAATAGACAACTCAAACTTTGCTACAACTCCACTAAGTTGCCTTTTTTAAGGTAGGAGTAAGTGTCAGCCTTGCTGACCTTCATTGAACTCTTTCTAGTGTCTTTGGGGGTAATTTTAACTGTCAGTGATGGTGGAAGGTAGGCGATATTGAATTAGCTGGCCATAACACACCACACCTGATTTTTCTCTCTCAAAGACAGTGGAAGTGAAAATCGGGTGCAGTGTAAATTGGGCGGCTCAGTTCAATGTTGCCCATTTTACATTGTTGCCTGAACTTAGTGGCCCCTTTGTGTCTTACATAAGAACAAGTTGGCTTGGGAGAGGACGCTACTGTTCAACCGCTTTTCTTGCCACCAGCTTTGGAGGAGGCAGCTCTGGCTCTCCAGTGCTTTGAGGTGCCTGCTGTAAGTTGTCCAAGTCTCTGAAGCATATAGAAGAACAGGGATCACTGCTGCCCAGTAAACTCTGATCTTAATCTTGGGTTTGAGATCCTGATCCTCAAATACTCTCTTCCTTAGTCGGCCAAAGGCCGAGCTGGCACATTTGGAGGCGAAGGTGCACCTTGTCGTCTATGTTTGCCTTCGCCGAGAGGAGGCTCCCAAGGTATGAAAAATGGTCCACTTTTTCCAGGATCTTGCCATTGATCTTGATTGCTGGGGATTGATGTTGTGCTGTGGGAGCTGGTTGGAAGAGGACCTTCTTTTTCTGAGTGTTTAGTGGAAGACTCATTTTCTTTTATGCTTCGGAGAAGAAGTTGACTATGACCTGGAGCTCTGTTTGAGTGTGCGCACACACGAGCGTCATCTGCATACTGAAGTTCGATGACTGAGCTGCCCAGCATCAAGGCGCTAATCGTCTAAAACCAGTTCTGCTGGGCAGGACATGTTGCTCGCATGCCTGACATCAGACTCCTGAAGCAGCTGTTTTACTTAGAACTTGGTCACAGAAGGAGACTCCCAGGAAGACAGCGGAAACGCTTTAGAGATGTTCTCAAAGCATCCCTGAAGAGATCAAACATCCACATTGACTCATGGGAGTCCCTAGCTCGTGACCATCCCAGATGGAGAAAGCTCATTTGGGAAGGCATCATACACCTCGAGGGACTTCGGGAACATGCGTCAGAGGGAGCGCACAAACCTCCAAACTACTCATCTACCTGGCCCTTCAAGCACCACATGTCCCTCATGGCAGAGTCTGCAGATCACGCATTGGACTTATCAGCCATCTCTGAAGCCATTGAATGGGGGCGGAAGCAAGTCATCCCCAAACCCGAGGGACTGCCTAAGAAGAGAAGACATAAGAACAGTGTCAAAACTCAGCATAATACTTTGTGTGGATTAACGATTAGCCAATCCCCTTCTATGGTTCACCATAACATGTTTTGAGTAAGCATAAGGCTCTTGATGGTAGAGCATGCAGAACGGACTTTATTAATGTGCAACGTAGGTGATTAATCTGTACTTGTGCACAGAGAGAAGCTTTCATAAGAACATAAACAGGAGCTGGAGAAAACCATTTATCCCTTTCAAGCCTGCCATTCAACAAGATCATGGCTGATCTTCTACCTCAACTGCTATCCCTGTATCCCTTAATTTTCCTCAGTACCAAAGAATCTATCGACCTCTGTCTTGAATATACTCATCAACTTAGCATCCACAGCCCTCTGGTGTAAAGAATTTCAAAGATTCACAACACTTTGAGTGAAGAAATTTCTCCTCATCTCAGTCCTAAATAGCTGACCCCCTTATTCTGAAACTGTGACCCTCCCCCTGCCCCCGCCCAACCCCGTGTTCTAGACTCCTCAGCCAGGAGCAACATTTTCTCAGCATTTACCCTGTCGAGCCATTTAAGAATTTTATATATCTCAATTAGATCACCTCTCATTCCTCTAAACTCCAGGGAATGTAGACATAGTCTACTCAATCTCTCCTCTAAGAACAAACCCCTCATCCCAGGAACCAGTCTACTGATTCTTCATGTACTCCCGCCAGGGCACCTATATCCATCCTTAGGTAAGGATGCCAAAACTACACATTCGTACTCCAGGTATGACCTTACCAATGCTCTGTATAATTGTAGAAAAGCTTCTTTACTCTTGTACTCCAATCTCTTTGTAACAAAAGCTAAAATATCATTTGCCTTCCTAATTGCTTGCTATACCTGCATTAACTTTCTGTGATTGATTCATGTACAAGGACATATAAGTCCCTCTGAATGTAAACATTTCCCAGTCTCGTACCATTCAAAAAAATTCTGCTTTTTTATTTTTCCCACAAAAGTGGATAACTTCACCACATTGTATTCTGTCTGCCATGTTCTTGCCCACCCATGCAACCTGTTCACATTCCTCCGCAGCCTCTTTGCGTCCTCCTAGTTGCTTACTTTCCCACCTAACTTTGTATTATCAGTAAACTTGGATATGTTACACTCACCCCCTCATCATTAATATAGACTATAAATCAGTACCCCACTAGTTACTACAGCCTGCCAACCTGAAAATGTCCTGTTTATTCCTACTTTGTTTTCTGTCCATTAACCAATCCTCAATCTATGCTAATATGTTACCCCTAATCCCATGAATACTAATTTTGTGCAAGTATCTCTTGTGTGGCGCTTTATCGATTGCTTTTTGAAAATGCAAATACGCTCCATCCACTGGTTTCCCCTTATCCATCCTACGATTTACATCCTCAAAAAGCTATAATAGATTTGTTAAACATGATTTCCATTTCATAAATCCATGTTGATTTTGCTAAATCATATTATGATTTTCTAAGTGCCTTGTTACCGCACCCCTAATAATAGATTCTAGAATTTTGCCTACTACTGATGTTAGGCTAACTGGCCTATAGTTCCCGATTTTCTCTCTTCCTCCTTTCTTAAATAGTAGGGTTATGTTTGGTACCTTCCAATCCTTGGGAACTGTTCTCTAAGGAATTCTAGAAAGATCAAAATCTGTGTACCTTTCAAGCTGCCCAATGACTATTGAAAACCATGCACCTTTTATACATCTTAGTTTGCCTGCGTAAAAGGTACATGACCCAGATAAGACCTCATAATGCATCTAATGGTAAATGAATCCTTTGAGAACATAACCGTCTTAATTATTTATTTCAGCAATATTTTTCTCAAACAAGAATTCCTGACCTATCTACTCTTGAATCCTTTCAATGGTTTTATTAACAGCTAATCTTCCTTAACATTCCTTCCTATAATTAATTAATCCATCTGCCTACGTTCAATACACTAGCCATTAAAATTATACTTCAGTCACTCATAATTGATTTTGTCGCAGCCCTTTAATTCCTTGTTGAGGCATCCGACCATTTTCATGTTTCTTAGACACAAGATGCAAGTTTGTTCATGAACCCTTAACTCTCCAAGATGTCCAACATATAACTCTCTGAATTGTCGAACATGGTCTCATCAGTGCCTCACAATGTTAGAATTGTCTCATGGGACTTTCAGTTTGGAGACCTGTAAATATATCCCAATGTGATTTGTTTTGCCATTTGCTAATGATATGTTGACACTTAACCTTTTTGTCAACCAGCACGCACAGATCCACCTTCCCTGTCTGTGTATTGTCTTTATTTTTAGCACTAACTTGCTTTACATTGATTTTCATGCTGAGTACGGCTGCCACTCATTTATTTGACCAATTCTGTCTCAGTAGTATGTGACTGCCTTCTTACATAATGGTGCTGAGTCATTTGCTAAATAAATTCCCGAGGAGAATTTTTTTTTAAAGCATATTTGTGAGCCTGACCATTATTGCTAATGGATTTCTTAGTAAATCTGTACGTTTACACCTGTTTTCTTTTTTAAATTGGTGGTTTTATTTTCCAAATTGCTGGCCCACTTGTCCTAATTAGCATTTTCATGCTGTGAATTTGGAGCACTCCCCTGCTCAATGATATAATGGTGTTCAGTGCTGAACCTTCAACTTCAGTGCTACACTGAGTATTAGAATGAAGTTTAGTCTGAGGATATAAACTGGCAGTACAGCTCAGTCTCTGAAGCTTCAGCATCAGCCAATGTTCCTTTGGCTTTATTGCACTGACTGTTGCCGGGTGTTCTTTGAACAATTCCTTTTATAAGAAAAAGCCATTCCCCCCCCCCCCCCACTATAGACATCAATATGGCAAGTCAATATAATTATCAGGACTATGTTCTTGACTTTTATTTGAAGATTGGAATCGTATTAACTGACAGGTAGTGCTACACGACCATTGTGTCCAATAAGTTTCACAAAATTGCCACCACATACTCTCTTTTGTACCCTCATTTCTGTTGGTCCTTAAGAGCTTTTAATGTAAAGAAAGCATCCCAAAGAGTTTCAAAAAAGAGGGGGGCCAGGTGTGAACATAAATACTGAGGAGATTTTGAGAAGGTTACTGGAGGCGCAGTCAAAATGTTGGGTTTCGCGAAGGCTTTTGAAAATGGAGAGTGAGGCAGCAAAGCAGAGGGATTTGGAAAGAAAGTTCAAGAATGCAGGGGCATCATGGATGCACTCTTGCCTAGCTGTTTTGAAGCAGACATGTACTCAGCTTGACACTGACCTTAGACTGAGATATTTGGTTTTCCTCCTCCAGGCAAAGTATCTTGGGAAACGATTATTTCTAGTGATCCACTACTCCGGCTGGCTGTTGTCTCATGAATTGTTCTGAACTTGATCATCTAGCATTATTACCCTCAATATAGGAAAACTTCAGTAATTGTTTTTGTGTATTTATTTAAGCAACATTAGATTCTTGTTGTAGTGATCCTAAAGTGGCAAATGAAAGAAAAGTATCTTAAAATGCTAATACAAGGCAATTATCTATATAAAAAAATAAGCAAATTGAGGTTGTCCTTTGTGGGAAGAGAGGGACTCCTGTTTGACAACACTAACAAAATGTCCTAATTGCTCACCAGATAATTACAAAAGCCAGGTAGCAAGGATCCCTTGTAAGGATGTTCCTTAAAGCCAACCACTAAAAGTGTCATGCAACAAGATGCAGTGTTTTATGTAGCCCTTTGAGATTTTTTCCTCAATTAAAATCTTGCTATTGTGCAGCAGATGTACTGCAGGTGAGTGATTCTTAACTCAGACAGATCTGAAGAGCCAACACAGTGTAAAATCTGATAGCAACTGGTGTAGAACAGTAGTTATTATGAAATTGAAGATTTGTTGAATTACAATTGGCTGAGGAGACAATTACACAAATAAAAACAAAGTGCTGGAAATACTCAGCAGGTCTGGCAGCATCTGTGAAGCGAGAAGCAGAGTTAATGTTTCAGGTCAGTGACCTTTCATCAGAACTGGCAAAGTTTAGAAATGTAATAGGTTTTAAGCAAATAAAGCAGGGGGTGAGGAAAAGAGAACAAAAGGGAAGGTGTTGATAGGACAGAGGGTCAGAGAGATTAACAGACAGAGGTCATGGGGCAAAGGCAAAGAGAGTGTGCTAATGGTGTGGTGAAAGACACTGCATTAGTGCAGAGAGGGTGTTAAATGAACAGCCCTAGCCAAAAACACAAACATGAGAAAAACAGTCAGTGGGCAGGCAATGGTAAGTGTCGGGTTCGGGTTGGGTCTGTATTCTGTGTACATCATTCGGGCTCGGGTCGGGCTGGATTGTACTGTTTTGTTTTGTATTGTTTTCATGCAATTTTATTTTCTGTACTAATAACATGTTTTATATTGTCGGGTTGGGCATGAAAAAAAATTAAAGGACTCGGGCCCGGGTTGGGTTCGGGTTGGCTGTGGTCGTGTTGGGCTCGGGTCAGGTTTCAGTTTTATACCTGAGCCAGGCTTCAGGCTCTAGCGTGCCTAATGGGTAAATGAGGTGCTATTCTTCAAGCTTGCATTGATGTTCACTGGAACACTGCAGCGAGCTGCGACAGAGATGTGGGCATGGGAGCGGGAGTGTGGGGGGCGCGGGTGTTGAAATGGCAAGTGACCGGAAGCTCAGGGCCATGTTTACGGACTGAGCAGAGGTGTTCTGCAAAGCGGTCACCCAATCTGTATTTGGTCTCCCCAGTGTAGAGGAGACTGCATCGTGAGCAGCGAATATAGTATACTACATTGAAAGAAGTACAAGTAAATCGCTGCTTCACTTGAAAGGAGTGTTTGGGGCTTTGGATAATGAGGAGAGAGGAGGTCAAAGGACAAGTATTACAGTTCCTGCAGTTGCATGGAAGGGGAAGAGATGTCAGGGGTAATGGAGGAGTGGACCAGGGTGTTGTGGAGAGAATGATCCTTTCAGAATGCTGACACTGAGGGGAGGGGAAGATGCGTTTGGTGGTGGCATCACCCTGGAGGTGGTGGAAATGGTGGATGTGGGGTGGAAAGTGAGGACAAGAGGAACCCTGTTGTGGTTCTGGGAGGGAGGGGAAGGGGTGAGGGCAGAAGTGTGGGAAATGGACCAGACACGGTGGAGGGCCCTGTCCACCACATGGAGGGGGGGGCGGGGGTGCAATCCTTGGTTGAGGAAAAAGGAAGACATATCAGAAGCGCTGTTGTGAAAGGTTGCATCATCAGAGCAAATGCGATGGAGGCGGAGACATTGGGAGAATGCAATGTCGGTACAGGTGGCAGGGTGTGAGGAAGTATATTCAAGGTAGCTGTGGGAGTTGGTGGGCTTATAATGAATATTAGTGGACAGTCTATCCCCAGAGATGGAGACAGAGAAGTCGAGGAAGGGAAGGGAAGTGTCGGAGATGAACCAAGTAAAGGTGAGAGAAGGGTGGAAATTGGAAGCAAAGTTGATAATGTTTTCCAGTTCAGGGTGAGAGCAGGAAATGGCACCAATACATTCATCAATGTACTGGAAAAAGAGTTGGTGGAGGGGGCCTGAGTAGGACTGGAACAAGGAATGTTCAACATATACCACAAAAGGACAGGCATAACTAGGATCCATGCGGGTACCTATAGCAACACCTTTTACTTGAAGGAAGTGAGTGGAGTCGAAGGAGAAGTTGTTCAATGTGAGAATAAGTTCAGCCAGGCGGAGGAGGGTGGTGGTGGATGGGGACTGGTTGGGCCTCTGTTCAAGGAAGAAGCGGAGAGCCCTCAAATCATTCTGATGGGGGATGGAGGTGTAGAGAGATTGGACATCCATAGTGATGAGAAGGGGGTTGGGGCCAGGGAACTGGGAATTATCAAAATGACGTAGGGTGTCAGAAGGGTCACGAATGTAGATGGGAAGAGACTGGACCAGGGCAGAAAAGATAGAGTCAAGATAGGAAGAGATAAGGTCAGTGGGGCAGGAACAGGATGAAATGATGGGTCTGCCAGGACAGTCTGGTTTGTAGATTTTAGGAAGTATGTAGAAGTGAGCTGTCCAGTGTTGCGGGACTATGAGGTTGGAAACTGTAGAGGGCAGATATTTATTTATTTATTTTATTTAGAGATACAGCACTGAAACAGGCCCTTCGGCCCACCGAGTCTGTGCCGACCATCAACCACCCATTTATACTAATCCTACACTAATCCCATATTCCTACCACATCCCCATCTGTCCCTATATTTCCCTGCCACCGACCTATACTAGGGGCAATTTATAATGGCCAATTTACCTATCAACCTGCAAGTCTTTGGCATGTGGGAGGAAACCGGAGCACCCGGAGGAAACCCACGCAGACACAGGGAGAACTTGCAAACTCCACACAGGCAGTACCCGGAATCGAACCCGGGTCCCTGGAGCTGTGAGGCTGCAGTGCTAACCACTGCGCCACTGTGCCGCCTGGAGGAGATGAGGTCAGTGACAGTCCTGTAGACAGTAGCTTGATGTTCGGTGGTGGGGTGATAGTCCAGGGGGAGGTAGGAAGAAGTGTCTGAGAGTTGGCGCTCAGCCTCTGTCCTAATCTCTGGCCGAGAGGGCAGGTATGAGGCCGATTCCTATGCCTTCTCTAACTTGCTATTGATCTGACCACAAAAAATAGTGACACAAAGCAGCTCAAGCTGACTTGCCCTCCAGCTCCTATTTAACCACTCAGTCCATTAACCAGTGCTGCATTCCCTTGCAGCTTCATATCTATTAATAGGTTAAAAAGTCATGTGATTTTTTTTTTTTGCGTGCGCCCATTGATCACAAATCAAATAGGTCTGCAACTTCCTTGTGACTCTACATTACTGCCGTCAACTTGGCTCTGCTAAACAATGTGACTTACTGTCACAGTTGGGGTGACGTAGTGAGTCACTTTCCACATTGGGTTTCATCTGGTTCCTCAGTTCAATGGCATTGTTCTGTTTCTCAGATAGTGGCTGTTCTGTAAAAGGAAGGAAAAGTGTTTGCAATATTACTAATTGTCTTTGGCACAGAAAGAAAATGCCTAAAATAAAAGTTTCTTTTTAAAAACCTTCGAAGACTAGTGTTAGTTTCCCACAAGAATAGGAAAAGAATTCTTAATGTGTTTAGCTGAGTTTAGTACGTAACAACTTATATTTATACAAGTCTTTACAGTACAACTTGTAGTTATGCAAGTCCTTCCCATGTATTTATTGTTTTTAATATGATATAGCAATCTAAACAGCGTGAAGGGTGGCAAATCTGGAGACACAGTCTGCAAAGAAAATTAAAGGGATGTAAATTTAGAGTAGATGTTGCACCGAAGTGCCTAAACAGTCCCTCTAAACGTTCAATGATTGCATATTGTGTAAACTGCTTTATAATCAAGTTGCCTTGCTAGAGATGCTATTACCTTCAGTCCTTCAATCAGAAGGTCAGAAGTGGGGGTGTTCGCTAATCATTGCACCATTCGCGACTCCTAAATACTGAAGCAGTCTGTGTAGAAATGCAGCAAGACTTGGACAATATCCAGGCTTGGGCTGATAAGTGGCAAGTAACATTCGCGCCACACAAGTGCCAGGCAATGACCATCTCAAACAAGAGAGAATCTAACCATCTCCCGTTGACATTCAATGGCATTGCGATTGCTGAATCCCCCACTATCAACATCCTGGGGGCTACCATTGACCAGAAACTGAACTGGAGTAGCCATATAAATACCGTGGCTACAAGAGCAGGTCAGAGGCTAGGAATCCAGTGGTGAGTAACTCACCTCCTGACTCTCCAAAGCCTGTCCACCATCTACAAGGCACAAGTCAGGAGTGTGATGGAATACTCTCCACTTGCCTGGATGGGTACAGCTCCAACAACACTCAAGAAGCTCGACACCATCCGGACAAAGCAGGCCGCTTGGTTGACACCCCATCCACAACATTCACTCCCTCCACCATCGACTCACAGTGGCAGCAGTGTGTATCATCTACAAGATGCACTGCAACAACGCACCAAGGCTCCTTAGACAGCACCTTCCAAACCCATGACCTCTACCAACTAGAAGGACAAGAGCAGCAAATGCAAGGAACACCACCACCTGCAAGTTCCCCTCCAAGTCACACACCTTCCTGACTTGGAACTATATCGCTGTTCCTTCACTGTCGCTGGGTCAAAATCCTGGAACTCCCTTCCTAACAGCACTGAGTGTACCTACCTCACATGGACTACAGTGGTTCAAGAAGGCAGCACACCACCACCTTCTCAAGGGCAATTAGGGATGGGCAGTAAATGCTGACCTAGACAGCGAGGCCCATGTCGCATGATGAATAAAAAAAAGCTTAGATGCAGTCTTTGCTAATTCAGGCTACCTTATTTTTTTGAGGTGTTTAGGAAGTTGTAAAATGTTGCATTGGGTTTTTCAAAGAATAGTATCAAGTTCTCCTGCTTTCCTGGCTAGCATTGCATCCCGATCAAGAACATGTAAAACCAGACTATCTGGCAGTTCAGCCCATTTGCACTCCACACACATAATATGCCATATTTGCCTATGTAACAGTTTCTGTACTTCAAAACTAATTGGTTGTGAGGCACTTTGTGATTTTCTAAGGATGTAACGAGATGTAATATAAATGCAAGTTTGTTCATTCTCTTAATTTTTACAGTACTTTGCTATTGCCACCCATTTGATGCTGTTGTGCCTGCCTGTGTCTGATGCTCTGAAGGAAGTTCCCAGCTGCTGTATAGTAAAACATATACTCATTCAGTGGTACTTGAAAGAGACAGCCATGATGTCTAACTAACTGAGAACAGCTAAAATGTGTTACATTGAGCAAGAAAGTGCCCTTGGATGACAGCTGTCTTTAACAGCTGATATTTTAACTAGTTTTGCTTTAAGGTTGTTTGTTCCTGTTTTAAGACAATAGGGACTTTATACAATGCAACAACTATGCTACGAAGTGTTCACAAATCATGTGACCGGTTTTGTAATTTCTATTATGAAAGGTTGTATGACATTAATTAGAGAAGACTGAAAATAAAGTTTATTTTTGATGTGGTTCCCCTGTGTATTTTTTAAAGTTCCACTTTATGATACATAGCATCAGCAATGTACAAAAAGTAGTCTTGGATACAAAACCTATTTTTTTTAAATAGTCTGTCTTTTCCCCATCAAAGAGCTTATGTGTAGACCTCATAGATGAAATAAGTTTGGGGAATTAAGCCAAATTTCTGTGAATGTGAGCACTCAGCACAAAATTGTCCATAATTACTTCAAGTTGCACAACTTGGCAGTCTCACTTAAAGACGCCATACGGATAGCTGATGTGGGAAATGGAAAATATGACATGTAGTAGAGGAGGTTGTGGCAGAATAGCAGGAAATTTACTTGATGTGCTGTGTGACGTATATTTAATTTCCCAACAATAAATTCTGTAGCCTGGTGAACAGAAAAATTCATCGAAAATATTTGATTAGAGAAAACTGAAACTACCAGCTATTTTCAAACCTTCTTTATGTTGGAGGATTTTTGTGCCTACTCTCGTTCTTGTTTTTGTCTATTGCTTCTCTTACTTTCAATATTCAGATTCTTTTTATTTAACTTTTTTCTTGCTGGGGTATGAGGTTATAGGCAAGAGCAGCCTTCCAGTCCCTTGTCCAATGCGTGAACGTATTCAGTGAGAGTTGCCAGACTATTCAATTGCGTAGAGCATCTCAACCAGTTTTAATCCTCCCCCTTGCTAATTGGTTCCACATGAACATTTTCAGCAGATGGTCATATGATAGTAATTGGGAATGGGGGGTAAACCTGGCTAACCTTTTTCTTTGTCCCTGGCCTTGGTGGACTGAGGCTGATTGTAGTGCCCTAACTGCTGACCTGGCTAAAATCAGCTAATGCAACATAAACGAGGAATGTAATCGATGAGTCTTGGCACTCTGAATCACAAAGCCCAGGTGACTTATTTCCATTTGTTTATTTATATTTCTTGTTGGTTTGCCCAGTTTTGAATTTTGTGGGTCTGAACATTCAGAAAAGGTTGTTCTTTACACTGTTGCATCGTTTAATTGGGAACACCAAGAACCTTCAGCATCAAGAACTTGAGATACAAGTAAGTGGGAATGTGGTTCAAAAGTGCCATTTAAATTCGCATTCCATTAATTTGCATACATCTCAAATAGCGCAAATTAGTAAAATTCCCCTTGGAATTTGATATATGGCCTCCTATTAACCTACGGTACCTGCCTATTCACACAAAGACAACATGTTAGATACTCCTGTGCCAACACTGGTGCTGGTAGATCTTTTATTATACAGGGTCTGTTAGTTCTTTTCTGTGCTTGACATTTTTCAGTATTGAGTTCAATTGTCCATGGAGGCAAGGGCTGTAAAATAACTAACTTACCCAAAATTAGAATCCAGTTGCTTAAACAAGCTGGAATTGACCAGTATAAGCAAATACACACATAGCCATCTGCGCTGAAATTGTCAAAATATAATTTTACCCTTTTTGAAACTAATAGACCTTGGTCCCAAGCCAAAGATCATAATTCCTTTTCAGCATTTTTCGTAGACTTTTCTCCATCCTGGGTGGGCACAGAGAGTAGAGGTTAAGATGCACTTTTACAATCAAACTCAGGCGTACAGTTCTGGTTCTGCTTTAGTGATAGTTCTGTGTTCCCTTCTAAAAGCCTGATGATTTCCATTTGTTGAAGAACTCCGCCACCTCTGTGGTTCCCTTGTTTGATACAATCTCAGGTAGGTTTGTGCATCATCCTGCTCTACTTTCCTGCACAATGAGCTTCTAAATAATAAAGGCAATCAGAATGATTCCTGTTTTGATACCGCTATTATTACAATGGAGCCTGAGTGACTATGCTAGTTGCAAATGTGGTCAAAGACGACCGTGTCCCTGTCCCCATTATCAGAGAGTGCTGTGTCACCATCCCACAGTGCTAGTGAGAGCACATAAAATTCTTAAATTGTAGTTAGTGTGATCAACAAGAACAACTTGCATTTATATAGCTCTTTTAAAATGTTAATAATGCATTCCAACTCACTTCAGAGGAGTGTTATCAAACAAAATTTGATAGAGATATTAGGACAGGTGACCAAAAGCTTGGTGAAACAGATAGGTTTTAAGGAGGTAGAGAGGTGAGAGGGTTAGGATGGGAAGAGTTTAGTGTTCAACATCGAAAGAATACTGCTGAGTGACTGGGATTTTTATTTGTTCCGCGGATGTGGGCGTCACTGGCTAGGCCAGCATTTATTACATACGAACATACGAATTAGGAGCAGGAGGAGGCCACTCGGTCCCCCGAGCCTGCTCCGCCATTCAATAAGTTCACGGCTGAACTGATTACTCCACATTTCCACTTACCCCCAATAACCTTTCACCCCCTCGTTCATCAAGAATCTATCTACCTCTGCCTTAAAAATATTCAAAGACTCTACTTCAACTGCCTTTTGAGGAAGAGAATTCCGAAGACACACGAACCTCAGAGAAAAAAATTCTCTTCATCTCTGTCTTAAATGGGCGACCCATTATTTTTAAACAGTGACCCCTAATTCTAGATTCTTCCACAAGGGAAACATCTTTTCCACATCCACCCTGTCGAGGCCCCTCAGGATCTTACATGTTTCAATCAATTCGCCTCTTACTCTTCTAAATTCCAGCGGATACAAGCCTAGCCTGTCCAATCTTTCCTCATAAGACAGCCTGCCCATTCCAGGTATTAGTCTAGTAAACCTTCTCTGTACTGCCTCTAACGCATTTACATTCTTCCTTAAATAAGGAGACCAACACAGTACACACTACTCCAAATGTGGTCTCACCAATGCCCTGTATAGCTGAAGCATAACCTCCCATTTTGGATTCAATTCCCCTTGCGATAAACTATAACATTCTATTAGCTTTTCTATATACGTGCTGTACTTGCATACTAACCTTTTGCAATTCATGTGCTAGGACACCTAGATCCCTTTGCATCTCAGAGCTCTGCAATGTCTCACCATTTAGATAATATGCTTTTTAATTCTTCCTGCCAAAGTGGACAATTTCCCACTTTCCCACATTATACTACATTTGCCAGATCTTTGCCCACTCACTTAACCTATCTATATCCCTTTGTGGCCCTCTTATGTCCTCTTCACAAGTTACATTCCTACCTATCTTTGTGTCATCAGTAAATTTAGCAACCATACCTTCGGTCCTTTCATCGAAGACATTTATTGCCCATCTCTAATTGCCCTTGAGAAGGTGGTGAGCTGCCTTCTTGAACCACTGCAGTCCATGTGTGGTAGGTACACCCACAGTGCTGTTAGGAAGGGAGTTCCAGGATTTTGACCCAGCGACAGTGAAGGAACGGCGCTATAGTTCCAAATCAGGATGGTGTGTGGCCTGAAGGGGAACTTGCAGGTGGTGATATTCCTGTGGTAAATCAAGGTTTAATGTATTATATACCATCTGTCTACAAGGTGCATCATCTGTAAGCCGAGTTTGAACTTAATCATGCATACTTTCTGAACATATGGCCACTCAGGGAAATAAGACTATTTTAAATAGAGATCGGTGGCTTGTCTACATGTTTTAATGATTAAAATTACAGATCATTGCATGCTTTGTGCTGGAGTGAGGTATCAGCTGTTTTGATCATGGTTTTGAGTTTAATTAGGTCCTTTTCTTCCTGTTTCTAATCATTTTTGTGCATCTTTGTGTATTGGGAAGGAGATTCTCACTGTCAGTCCAACAGCATGATTTCAGCTATAATAAAAGCAAAATACTGCAGATGCTGGAAATCTGAAATAAAAACCAGAAATGCTGGAAATACTGAGCAGGTCTGGCAGCATCTGTGGAGAGAGAAGCAGAGTTAACGTTTTAGGTCTATGACCCTTTATCAGAACAGAAGGTCACTGACTTGAAACGTTAACTCTGCTTCTCTCTCCAAAGATCCTGACAGATCTGCTGAGTATTTCTAGCATTTCTGGTTTTTATAGCATGATTCAGCTGTTAGAGATTAATGAGATCATGAGGTAATGATCTAAACTAGATAAAGGTTCTTTCTTTTTTACTTTTTCCCCTCCCACACCCTGTTTAGCTGAAAGTCTGATGCAGTCGGCAGAGAAACTAATGTGTTTTGAGTTGTTGTGGTGACCACAATCATAGTGCAATGTTCTAAACTGTAGTAATGCTTATGGCAGTCCACAGGACATGCCAGTCATGGATGAGCTGGACGTACAGCCAACAAAATCAGAACTCAGTGATGCCATTGATTCTCTAGCCAGCGGAAAAGCCCCTGGGAAGGACGGCATTACCCCTGAAATAATCAAGAGTATCAAGCCTGTTATACTTTCAGCACTGTACGAACTGCTTTGCCTGTGCTGGGACGAGGGAGCAGTACCACAGGACATGCGCGATGCCAATATCATCACCCTCTATAAGAACAAGGGTGACCTTTGTTGACTGCAACAACTACTGTGGAATCTCCCTGCTCAGCATAGTGGGGAAAGTCTTCACTCGAGTCGCTTTAATCAGGCTCCAGAAGCTGGCTGAGCGTATCTACCCTGAGGCACAGTATGGCTTTCGAGCAGAGAGATCCACCATTGACATGCTGTTCTCCCTTTGCCAGCTACAGGAGAAATGCCGTGAACAACAGATGCCACTCTACGTTGGTTTTCATTGATCTCACCAAAGCCTTTGACCTCGTCAGCAGACGTGGTCTCTTCAGACTACTAGAAAAGATCAGATGTCCACCAAAGCTACTAAGTATCATCACCTCATTCCATGACAATATGAGAGGCACAATTCAGCATAGCGGCACCTCATCGGACCCCTTTCCTATCCTGAGTGGAGTGAAACAGGGCTGTGTTCTCGCACCTACGCTGTTTGGGATCATCATCTTCTCCCTGCTGCTCTCACATGCGTTCAAGTCTTAAGAAGGAATTTTCCTCCGCACAAGATCAGTCTAAGAGCGAAAACCAAAGTACGGAAAGTCCTAATCAGGGAACTCCACTTTGCTGACGATGCTGCATTAACATCTCACACTGAAGAGTGTCTGCAGAGACTCATCGACAGGATTGCGGCTGCCTGCAACGAATTTGGCCGAACCATCAGTCTCAAGAAAACGAACATCATGGGACAGGACGTCAGAAATGCTCCATCCATCAATACCGGCGACCACGCTCTGGAAGTGGTTCAAGAGTTCACCTACCTAGGCTCAACTATCACCAGTAACCTGTCTCTCGATGCAGAATTCAACAAGTGCATGGGAAAGGCTTCCTCTGCTATGTCCAGACTGGCCAAGAGAGTGTGGGAAAATGGCGCACTGACACGGAACACAAATGTCCGAGTGTATCAAGCCTGTGTCCTCAGTACCTTGCTCTACGGCAGTGAGGCCTGGACAACGTACGTCAGCCAAGAGCGACGTCTCAATTCATTCCATCTTCGCTGCCTCTGGAGAATCCTTGGCATCAGGTGGCAGGACTGTATCTCCAACACAGAAGTCCTCGAGGCGGCCAACATCCCCAGCATATACACCCTACTGAGCCAGCGGCGCTTGAGATGGCTTGGCCATGTGAGCCACATGGAAGATGGCAGGATCCCCAAGGACACATTGTACAGTGAGCTCGTCACTGGTATCAGACCCACCGGCCGTCCATGTCTCCGCTTTAAAGACGTCTGCAAACGTGACATGAAGTGCTGTGACATTGATCACAAGTTGTGGGAGTCAGTTGCCAGCGATCGCCAGAGCTGGCGGGCAGCCATTAAGGCGGGGCTAAAGTGTGCCGAGTCGAAGAGATTTAATAGTTGGCAGGAAAAAAGACAGAAGCGCAAGGGGAGAGCCAACTGTGTAACAGCCCCGACAACCAATTTTATCTGCAGCACCTGTGGAAGAGTCTGTCACTCTAGAATTGGCCTTTATAGTCACTCCAGGTGCTGCTTCACAAACCACTCACCACCTCCAGGTGCCTATTCATTGGCCTCCTTGTCTCGAGAGACAAAGAAGAAGAAGACTTCAACTTGGATAATTTGAAAGGTTTACATGGGTGATGACTATTATAAAGATGGTTATAGGATCCACATTTCTACAGATTGAATCATCAGTAGTTACAGTTATATTTCTGTATACACTAAAGGTTAAGGCAGCACTGCAGCCAGGGTCCCCAGGGCGGAGGCACTGTCAGCAGCTCTTCCAAAAGCAATTTTTCCTCGTTCCTTTGTTGATATTTTAGCAGAAAAACAATGTATAATCATATTTTCAAAATCTGTTGGTTCTGGTTAAGAGTTGTGCTGCTAGTTTTGAGAAAATGGGTGGCCTACTTACCTTGTGTTGGCAACTAAGAACTGTAACACATAAAAGGTTTCATGTGCTTCTTACTTAGTGCTACAGTGTAGATTTAGACACAAACCTTTAGTAAACAAAAGCAGTGATTGCATGGAGAATTTTAACATAGTTGCTAGCTCCGCTGATCATAACTACCGCAGCTTTGGTACCAGCACTGAAATGTATTTGCATCTCTGGGATCACCCACCTCAGAAGTGGATTTTGTACCTCAAGGTGTTGCAGGCGCTAAAAGTGCAGGGGTTAGATAAAAATGGCTGCCTTCCTCCAACATCTGGGAAAGTTCAGAAGTTGTGGGTCATGATTTGCAAAGTACTGGATTTTGTGTGTGTGGTTTGTTTCTTTCCTTTGTTATTGTTGATATTCTGAAGACTTCCCAGCAATGTAAATGGGATAGAATCCCAAGCAACACCACATGCTTCCACGATATCAACGCATGATAAGACATACAGAACTTTGCTCTGTATACAGACCAGTAAAGGGAGGTATGTGTTTGACTTCAGTTGCACAATTAAAGGAAAGAAAGACTTGCATTTTTATAGCGCCTTTCACAATCTCAGGGCATCCCAAAATACATTAGAGCTGATGAAGTACTTTTGAAGTGTAGTTACAGTTGTAATGTAGGAAACACAGCAGCTGAGTTGTACACAGCAAGCTCCCTCATCAGCAATATGATAATGCCCAGGCAGTCTCCTCTTGTGATGTTGATTGAGAGATAAATATTGGCCAGGACAGCAGGGAGAACTCCTCTGCTCTTGTATATTCATACGCAGGGACCCGTCCTCTGCAGGCCAAAGGAACATGTCAATGCTTTGCGCCTTTTTTGAATTAAAGTATGGGGGACAGTAGTTCCCTGGTGCATTCTCCATGGCAACGCTTTGACCAATCAGCACCGGTTTCTCAAGCAATACAAATCGTTACTTCCTTTGAAATTTGGCATTCTTGTGTCTGTCCTGATGAGTGCAAGGCAAAAAGCTTCGACAGCATGTCTCTCTTTTTCAGCAATACTCAAATCCCCTTCTCCTCTTCACAATAGTGCCTTGGGATCGTTTACATCCACCTAAGAGGGCGAGCAGGGCCTTGGTTTAACGTCTCATCTGAAAGATAGCACCTCCAACACTCCCTCCGCACTGAGTGTCAGCCTAGATAGTTGCATTCACAACCTTCTGACTCAGAGGCAGGAATTTTAGCAACTGAATCCAGATGACAGTTTTTTGTTACAATTGTGCATAGTGTGTTATGTAGACTTGCTTTCTTCTAACTTTTTAATATTGTATTCAAATGGTATTAAGCTTAACTCTGTAGATCAACACATATTCTACAATCAAAGCAAAGTAGTAGGTTTTGATTGCCAGTAACTGAAGCCTATAACAGGAGCATTGTGTTGGCCTAGCAGTTGCAGTTTGGGATTCTGGACCACCTTCCTTTTGATGCACTTCAACCTTTGTAAATGAAGGAGATCTACAGCTATTGAGTGAATGAGATAATGAGTGACAAGTGGCTTTTAGTGTAATAAGTGTAAGGTAATCCATAAGTATAAATGTTTTATATTTCTCACCCAGCCTTTGGGATTGATTTGGTGTTGGCTCAGTGCATTATGGGATTGGGTGACAGTAAGTCTCTCATGGGACACAACTGTTGCTCCCCTTACAGAGATGACACCACCATTAATGTGTGCGGGGGTTGGCACATCCAATGCAATGATGTAACTAACACAAAAATAACAAAGGTTTAATTAAACAGTAAAGTCAATAAAAAATGAATCATGCCTGGCCTAACAGTCATAGGAGAAATTCAATGAATGGGCAGATAGATGTTGTTCGTATTCAAGGGTTATCCAGGTGCTAACTATAGCTCTAAACAGGGCCAACCCACATGAGGAGCCCTGGCCACATCCTGCTTATTCTGGACACCTGTGGGTGGCAAACTTAACCAGATCCAGGATCAGATACACCATGAGGTGCTCAAACTACACACCATGTTGGCAAAAATAAAGGAGGAGAGGAAGGAACTAAAACACTTTCAGGACCAGCTGTTGGTCAGCAAAGGCAAATATAGTTATCATCTATTCAATCAATGAAAATGGATTTTGAGGCTACTGGATGGGTTATTTTAACTCCAAATTCATTGGTAAGGCTATATATTTAGAATATTGTGTTACGACCAGGTGAGAAAGAGGTCTAGGTTTCCCTTTCAGCCTTCACCTGGTCTTACTGTCACAGGGTTTTATTTTTAAAAGCTCTGTTTTTAGCTCTCCCTTGCTGAATCCTTGTTCACCGCTTTCTAATTATAAGATAAAGAAACCAGCACAAAAAGGTTTTCTTCGGTTTAAAGAAAAAATATTGAAATTTATTAAACTTAAACTCTAATTCGGTTGACGCCTACAGATACATGCGCCCACGCTAGCATGTGTATGCGATACACACATGCAAATAGATACAGAAAAGAGCAGAATAAAAATTAAAGTGTAAAGGTTTGAGGCAATATCTGAAGAGTTGTTGTTATGGTTCTTCGAGCTCACTGTAGAGTCCTTGATTGTAGGTAGATCTTGCTTTTCGTTGGCGCCCAGTATTATTCTTAAACCTTGTTCACTATAGGAGACTTCGGTCTCTTGGGGTTCATGTGTCTTCAGTGGGTTTTTGGAGTTCCGTGAGAAGGAGATGGAAGCAGACAGGAAAGGCTGTGGCGAGCCAGTCAGCAGAGGTCTTTTCAATCCAGGAGCAAAACAGCTTTCTGCCAGTTCAAACACTGTCTCTACATTTTAAAAGTCCCCAGGTTGGCCAGCAGGGTAGTCACGTGACTAACTGGTCTCACCACATCTGTTCTGGGTATTGTATTGGAGCAGGGGATAGCTCCTTTGTTCCCAAAAACTGTCTGATAATATGCAAAAATGTCTTTCCAGTCAGGGGCCTGGCAACCCTTTGTAACAGGCTTTCTCCTCTTCCCAGCAACAATTTGAAATCTAATGTCCATGTGGCAAAATTAATGTGCCTCATTCTTCGCAGGTGGGGGCCTGCATGACAGTTGAATACATTCATTGATGCCTTACCTTCATAACAACATTAAATCCTGGGAGGTATGGATTCTGGTGATTGTGAGAGGAATTGTTTGGCATGTAGATGGGTTAGATGGTGGGTACAAGTGATAATTTCACTCAACCCCTTCCCCTCCGCTCTCTAATTATCAGTAAGTAAAACAAATTTCTATTAAATGAAGCAATTAGCGTTGTGATCAACTGCTTTCAAATAAATTAATGAGCATCCAGTATAGTATCCCATAGAGCTATATATACATGCTGCTGTTGGAAGCAAGAAAATGTCATCTGTCAAATGAATATGTTCAGAATTGAATAATATTACTTCAGCAACTCCTAGAACTTTCATAAGTTTTCTCTATGGTAACTTTACCTTTCAGGAGACGAAGTCAGACTGAGTCGGTCACAATGCAAATTATTGCTGGAAACAATGTCTCCATTTGTACATACCATATTGATAAAATATTTACTGATTTAGAACATTATACCCTATTTTTAATACAGCTTTAATCATGAGTACTCTGGAGAGATATGTGTATAAATGCTGTGCTTTACAGATAATTCCTCACAGTAATGATCCACAACAATTCTTTTGGTAACCTACTTTGTTTTTCATTTTTTTCAGTTTTGGCTCAGTTGTTGCAATCGGAGTGAGCTTTTTTGGGATTTTCCTTTTCTCACTTGTGCTCTGTCTATGCTGCCCTTGTTGTCTTCTGTACAAAATGGCACGAAGAGGACGTCAGCGTAAGTAGCCCAGATTTATGGTTAAAGGAAGTTCTTTCACCTTATTGTTGTCATGAAGCCTTAAGTGGTTGCATAGAACTGAGCATTTGTACTTGTTTGTAAGTATAATGAGAAATATATACAGATGCATCGAGGTCTTGAACTTGCTATATCCCCTTATACCACTACCCATGGAATAACATATTTCTACTTGGCATAAAGTTGAGTATTAAATAGTTAGGGATTAGAAAAATCATTCAGCCCATTTGATTGATTGATCTAACGAGATTTTACCCGCCCCGTCCCTCTCCACTTGTACCATCTAATTGATATAGATTGTTGGCTCCACTCTTTATCTGGAATCTTTTTCCACATGTTACTCAGTCTTGGTGTGAAGAATTTCCTGATTTCTGTCCTAAAAATACCCTTCTCTAATTTAAATCTGTGTCTCCTGATTCTACCCTTGCAGTTCAATTTGAAGTAATATTCTAGGTATACATTTTCTAGAAGAGTATTAAACATGTTTATAAGATCACCACTTAGATCCTCCTTTCTGAGCTGAAAAGCCAAAGTTTCTCCAGTCTTTCTCCATTACTTAGATTCCTGAGATTATCCTCCTGGCTTTTCTCCACTGCCTCTAGTGCTTGAATGTCCCTCATTTTTTGGCAACCAAAACTGGGCACCGTAATCAAAGTGCTTTTGGATCAGAGCGCATAAAATTTAATCATTACCTCTTCTGACACATTGTATTGTTTTGATTATATAATTCAACATCCTATTGGCTTGCTTGATTGAGTATACTAAAACTGCTAGGTCTCTCTCTTTCCGCTTCATCCTTGGCTATTCCAGCACCATTCATGAAGTATGTACATCACCTATTCTTTCTTCCTCTACATTAGTCTGAATCAAATTTCATCTGCCATTGTTCTGCCCATTTATGTATCTTGTCCAACTCATTCTGTAAATTAAGGCACCTCTTCCAATTCCACTGCCCTTGTTATGACCAAGGTGGGAGCAATGCACTGTTAATTCACTCCTACTACTCCACAGGTCACAGCATATTAGTAAAGTTTCCCACCTACTGGAAAAATAGCCAAATTAATCACTTTATTTATCCCCAGAATGAAGCACGCCAAACCAGGTTTCTTCAAACAACATCAGAATTAACTATTTATTAATAAACCAAGTTTTGAACAACAATGAGATGAATCTATATGTATGAAAAGATTTTATAACTCCTTAATCTTCCTAGCCCTCATGCACACATACATTCAAAAATCAATGGTTAACCGGGGAAAACGGAAATATTGACTTTACAACAGTTTCTTAGGAATAATAAAATAACTGGGTTGTATCTTCTGGTAGTATTTTCCGGGATTGGTGAGGTGTCCCAGAGTCGAATAGGCAGATGCCACTCGAAATCTCCAGGTGAAATTAATGAACAGTCTGTAGTGGGTTGCCTTTCGAGGTAGTTTATCTGCAGCAGGCGTCACAGATCTTTCAGCAACAGGTTGTAGCAACAGGTCTATTTAAATTTTAAAGTAACTGTCTAACAGTAGAACCTTTCTTGAGAGTTCAGGAACTTCCAAAACACAAAAGTCAACAGGACTTGCTCGCAGCAAAGGAGCCTTCTCCACAGAGCACAGGAACTACAGAACTCACTCTTGAGGCAGGGATTCCTGATTGGAGGCAACAGCAACTTTCCACAACCAAAATGCAGGTTTCCTTTCTCCAAAGCAGTGTTTCTCCACAGAATGTAGCAATTCCTCTTTTCTCTGGGTCTCTTCCTCTTTGATACAGGAATTATTTTTCAAGAGAGAGTTTTCTGGGCAGTATTTCTGGCCAATTTCCACAGCTCCCCTGATCTCTTTTACCCTGCCAACATGAAACTGAAAGTCTTTTTCAGTAGAAGTCACAAGACTGTCGTAAAATCTTCCTGTTGCTTGGATACAAATTGCCTTACAGCCTGCACTTCAAATACCAGAACAAGTCTCTGCAGTCACTGTTCACAAAAAGTAGTAAGAGATCTTAAAGCCACACAGACCTGTTAAGCGTTTTGTTTTTTCTAAAAAAAATTTATGACACCCTCTAGTTTGGTATCATCTGGAAATTTGACCACTTTGCATTGAGTTTCTGAGCCTTTTGGAAGTCGAGGTAGGCCTCACCACAGTCCACAAGGGGTTGTCATGATGGCTGTATGTAGTTGACCCCCTTACATGTAGATATTTTACATGAAATTTGATGTTTTTCTGTAGCTGCTTTTGTTTTTTTCTGCATAATTTTCAGAATTTCTACTGAGCTATCGTGAGTATTTAAGTCTGCCATTCAAAATTTTGTGTATAGAAGTAGGAATGTCAAAGGTAGTTAGTAGAAAAACTAAATCTAACTCTGTTTGTGAACTATAAATACAACTGAAAATATGCACCATCAGTTTAGAGAGAAGAAAAATACCCTGTGTATTATAGGTACAAAAAGCAAGTGTTTATTGGGCTGTTCTTTGGCCAGTAGCTGCAGAATTGATTCGAGTCTAGTACTCCTGATTCCTGCTGGTGACTCTGGCCCAGCAAAGTACTCTGTTCCAACCAGTAATCTTCAAATACTGTGTGGATTTAGATGAGGTTGTCCAACCTCTCAAAATATTGCAACCACCCCTTACCCACCCTCCCTGTTTATGTTATCAAAGTACCCAGAGGTCTAAGGGCCTTTCAGCACTTTTCCACTGTTCGGTTAAGACTGTGCTTGAGAGTTACACTGTTATTAATGCATCCTGTGAAGTGGAATCCATTTTTCATATGGGTTGCCAACTCCAGTCGGGTGTGTTGCTGGAGGCTTCATCACATGACTTCCTGCTCCACTCCCCCCCCGCCCCCCCCCCCCCCACCCCCAAAATCAAAGAGCATTTTTCCTCATCTCTAGTGAATGGAAGTGTTCAAAGAAAATGGAAAAAAATACAGCATTTATCCTAATGTCACTATAATTTCCTCAGTGCTTACTTGCAGCAGTGTCCTGGAGATTAATTTTTAATTCTTGGAGACTCCAGGACAATCCTGGAGGGGTAGCAACCATATTTTGCCCTGATGCAAAACTGGCAGTATGACTGCACCCTTATAGCATATGAGCTAAAGGCCGGCTCAGGTCTGCAAATGAAACCTGACCTGAGCCCGACAGAACCACATCCGACCCGAGTTCTTTCATTTTTCCCGCACCTGACCGGACCCAACCCAACCACTTGAATGTTCAGTTAACCTAGCTTGGTGAGACTGCTCTCAGCTGGATGGGATTGCTTTCACCTGGTTCCATTCTAATCATAGCCAGATTATTACTTGCAATGGCCTCTCTTCCTGCTTCTGCACCGTTACCTCTGGTGTCCCCCAAGGATCTATCCTTGGCCCCCTCTTATCGTTCATCTACGTGCTGCCCCTTGGCGACATCATCCGAAAGTGCAGCATTAGTTTTCACATGTATGGTGGTGACACTCAGCTCTACCTCACCACCACTTCTCTTGACTCCTCCACTGTTGCTAAATTATCAGACTGCTTATCCAACATCCAGTACTGGATGAGCAGAAATTTCATCCAATTAAATATTGAGAAGACTGAAGCCATTGTTTTTGGTCCCCGCTCCAAATGCCATTCCCTAGATACTGACTCCATCCCTCTCCCTAGCAACAGTCTGAGATTAAGCCAGTCTGTTTGCAACTTTGGTGTCACATTTAACTCCGGGATGAGCTTCCGACCTCATGTTTGCACCATCACTAAGAACGCCTATTTCCACCTCCGTAACATCACCCGACCTCGCTCCTGTCGCATCTCATCTGCTGTTGAAACCCTCATTCATGCCTTTGTTCCCTCTAGACATGACTCTTACAATGCACTCCTGGCTGGTCTCCTACATTCTACTCTCCATAAACTTGAGGTCATCCAAAATTCTGCTGCCCATGTCCTAACTCGCACCATATCCCATTTCCCTATCGCCCCTCTGCTCGCTGACCTACATTGTCTGCAACTGCACACCCCTCCAAGATATCTGTTCTCTAATTCTGGCTCCTTGAGCATCCCTGATTTTAAATTGCTCCACCATTGGTGGCCACACCTTAAGTTGCTAAGGCCCTAAACTCTGGAATACCCTTTACACCTCTCAGCCTCACTTTTTCCTTCTTTAAGACACTCACTCCTTAAAACCTACCTCTTTGACCAAGCTTTTGTTCATCTGACCTAATATCTCTCTCTGTCTTGGTGTCATATTTAGTTTTATAATGATCCTGTGGGCTCCTTGGGATACAAACAGAAAGTGCTGGAAATACTCAGCAGGTCTGGCAGCATGTGTGGAGAGAGCAGCAGAGTTAACGTTTCAGGTTTTTCATCAGAACTGACAAAGGTTAGAAAAGACTTAGGTTTTAAGCAAGTGAAGGGAGTGTGAGGGTTGGTGGGGAAGAGAACAAAAGGGAAGGTGTGTGATAGGGCAGAGGGCAGGGGAGATTAAATAATAAAGATGTCATGGGACAACAGCAAAGAGAGTGTTAATGGTTGTGGTAACAGACAAAGCATTAGTCCAGAGACCGTGTTAATGGCAGAATAATGAGCAGCATTATCCAAAAGTACAACATGAAAAACCAAGGGGAAAGATGGTGTAGTAGTGGTAATGTCATTAAGCTCGTAATTCAGAGGCCCAGGCTAATGTCCTGGAAATACTGGTTCAATTCCCACCACGGCAGCTGGTGGAATTTAAATTCAATTAATTAATTTTTTTTGTTTGTTTTCAAGAAGGAGTTAGATCTAGCTCTTGGGGTGAAAGGGATCAAAGGATATGGGGGGAAAACGGGAGCAGGTTACTGAGTTGGATGATCAGCCAGGATCACAATGAATGGCGGAGCAGGCTCGAAGGGCCGAATAGCCCACTCAATGCTCCTATTTTCTATGTTTCTATGTAAGACAGACACATGGTTGAAAAATAAAATAATATAATTCAAAAAAATAATTAAAACAATAATTTAAAAATCGTCCGTCATGCTCTGAAATTGTTGAACTCAATGTTCAGTCCGGAAGGCTGTAGAGTGGCTAATTGAAAGATCAGGTGCTGCTACTCGAGCTTGCATTGATATTCACTGGAACACTGCAGCAGGCTGAGGACAGAAATGTGAGCATGAGAGCAGAGTGGTGAGCTGAAATAGCAAGCAACCGGAAGCTTGGCGTCATGCTTTCGGAGTGAGCAGAGATGTTCCGCAAAGTGGTCACCCAATCTGTGTTTGGTCTCCCCAATGTAGAGGCGACCGCATTCAAAGCAGTGAATACAGTATACTAAATTGAAAGAAGTACAAGTAAATCGCTGCTTCACCTGGAAGGAGTGTTTGGGGCCTTGGATAGTGAGGAGAGAGGAGGTAAAAGGGTAGGTATTGCACTTCCTGCAATTGCATGGGAAGGGGACGAGGTGATGGAGGAGTGGACCAGGGAGTTGCGAAGGGAATGATCTTTTCTGATTGTTGGCAGGGGATGGAAAGAGACAATGTGTTTGGTGGTGGCATCCTGCTGGAGGTGGCGGAAATGGCGGAGGATGGTTCTTTGGTTGTGGAGGCTGGTGGGGTGGAAAGTGAGGACAAGGGAACCCTGTCGCTGTTCTGGGAGGGAGGGGAAGGGGTGAGGGCCCAAGTGTGGGAAATGGGTTGAGGACCCTGTGAACTACAGTGGGGGGGTTGGGGGGAATCCTCGGTTGAGGAAAAAGGAAGACGTGTCAGAAGCGCTGTTATGGAAGGTTGCATCATCAGAACAGATGCATCCAAGATGGAGAAACTGGGAGAATGGGTTGGAGTCCTTTATAGGCAACAGGGTATGAGGAAGTGTAGTCAAGGTAGCTGTGGGAGTTGGTGGGCTTATAATGAATATTAGTGGACAGCCTATCACCAGAAATGGACTCGGAGAAGTCAAGGACGGGTAGGGAAGTGTCAGAGATAGACTATGTAAAGGTGAGAGAAGGGGGGGAAATTGGATGTGAAGGTGATGAAGTGTTCCAGTTCGGGGCGAGAGCAGGAAACGGCACCGATACAGTCATCAATGTACCTGAAAAAGAGTGAGGGAGGGGGCCTGAGTAGGAGGGAAACAAGGAATGTTTGACTACTCCACAAAAAGACCAGCATAACTAGGACTCGTGGGTACCCATAGTAACACCTTTTATTTGAAGGAAGTGAATGGAGTTGAAGGAGAAGTTGTTCAATGTGAGAACAAGTTCAGCCAGGCAGAGGATGTTTTATAATGTTAAAGCTGCTATATAAATAAATATAATTTGTTGTTGTAGGGTCACTGATGAAGTCCAGAAACTGAAACTTTTCATCAACAATATTTGTCTAAAGTATAGACTTCCCAGAGAGATTATTTTCTGTTTCCGTGTGAAATATGGGTTAGAAGAGGAAGCAATTTTTATGAGGGTCGGGTTACAGAGCTGTGTCATCACTTCCCCAGTGTACTGGGTGTAACTTTAACCAAAACCAGTGAAGTCAGAAATTGTGTGGGCATGTTGAATAGTAAACATTTAATGTTAATGAGGATTATGAAAGAGGATGTCGAGTGGCCTCTGTTTATTTAAATGGAACAGGGGAAATCCATTGTCCTTGATGGCATCTATGGAACCCTGTTTTATGCCTCTTTTAAACAACCGAGTTGTATTTCTTTTTAACTTGAGCTTTCTGTATTGCTAAACATTCTGGGCAGTGCTTATGGGGAAGAGGTTTATTTTACCGTCACTGGACTGAGCTGGTGGCCTCCTTTCTGTGGGTTGCATTCGTCATGAATGACTCATTTAGCTGAATCTACATGTGCTACATCACTACATCACATGGGGTAAATTGGAACATATTTCACTTTATTACTTGAAGTAGCAGCCTGTGAGAACCTTTCTATCGGCCACAATTTTCAGGAACAACATTCCAACCTATTGAACCATTTTATTTATTTAATCAAGTGGGATATAGTGTGGGTATTGTAAGAAGTTGAGATACGAACGTACGAATTAAGAGCAGGAGTAGGCCACTCGGCCCTTCAAGCCTGCTCCGCCATTCATTAAGGTCATGGTTGAACTGATTAATCCACATTTCCACCTACCCCCAATAACCTTCCACCCCCTTGCTTATCAAGAATCTATGTATCTCTGCCTTAAAAATGTTCAAAGACTCTGCTTCCACCGCCTTTTGAGGAAGAGAATTCCAAAGACTCACGACCCTCAAGAGAAAAAATTTCTCCTCATCTC
This sequence comes from Heterodontus francisci, assembly GCF_036365525.1. Lineage (NCBI taxonomy): Eukaryota > Metazoa > Chordata > Chondrichthyes > Heterodontiformes > Heterodontidae > Heterodontus > Heterodontus francisci. The sequence continues at coordinate 68,147,606 of NC_090389.1, forward strand.
TGTCTTAAATGGGCAACCCCTTATTTTTAAACAGTGACCCTTAGATCTAGATTCTCCCACAAGGGGAAACATCCTTTCCACATCCACCCTGTCAAGACCCCTCAGGATCTTGTATGTTTCAATGAAGTCGCCTCTTACTCTTCTAAATTCCAGTGGATACAAGTCTAGCCTGTCCAATCTTTCCTCGTAAGACAGCCTGCCCATTCCAGGTATTAGTCGAGTAAACCTTCTCTGTACTGCCTCCAACGCATTTACATTCTTCCTTAAATAAGGAGACCAGTACTGGACACAGTACTTCCAGATGTGGTCTCACCAATGCCCTGTATAGCTGAAGCATAATCTCCCTACTTTTATATTCAATTCCCCTCGTGATAAACGATAACATTCTATTAGATTTCCTAATTACATGCTGTACTTGTGTACTAACCTTTTGCGATTCATGCACGAGGACATCCAGATCACACCACTGCTTCTCAGAGCTCTGCAATCTCTCACCATTTATGTTATATGCTTCTTTTTTATTTTTCCTGCCTAAGTGGACAATTTCCCACTTTCCCACATTATACTCCATTTGCCAGGTCTTTTCCCACTCACTTAACCTAACTATATCTCTTTGTAGCCCCCTTATGACCTCTTCACAAGTTGCTTGTGTCATCAGCAAATTTAGCAACCATACCTTTGGTCCCTTCATCTAAGTCATTCATATAAATTGTAAAACATTGAGGCCCCAGCACAGATCCCTGTGGCACACCACTCATTACATCTTACCAACCAGAAAATGACTCATTTATGCCTACTCTGTTTCCTGTTAGCTAGCCAATCGTCTCTCCATGCCAATATGTTACCCCCTATACCATGAGCTTTTACCTTGCACAATAACCTTTGATGTGGCACAAATGATATTAAATGCCTTCTGGAAATCTAAGTACAATACATCCACCGGTTCCCCTTTATCCACAGCACATGTAACTCCCTCAAAGAACTCCAATAAATTTGTTAAACATGATTTCCTTTTCACAAAACCATGTTGACTCTGCCTGATTACCTTGAATTTTTCTAAATGCCCTGCTATAATGTCTTTAATAATAGCTTTTAACATTTTCCCTAAGACAGATGTTAAGCTAAGGTGGCCTGTACACAACTCCCACAAGTGACTTCTTGCCTTTATGATTCCTCATCTCTACCCAAACTGCTTCTACATCTTGGTCTCCTGAACTTGGGTCATCCCTCTCTATTGCAGTAATACCATCAGTAATAAACAGAGCTACCCCTCCACTTTTTCCTAGCTTCCTGTCCTTCCTTAATGTCATATACCGTTCAATATTCAGGCTCGAATCAATGTCGTCCTGCAGCCATGTCTCTGTAATGGCTATCAGATCGTGCTTATTTATTTCTATTTGTGCTATCAGTTCATTTGTTTTGTTTCGAATGCTGTGTGCATTCAGATACAGAGCCTTTAGTTTTGTCCTTTTATTGTTTTTGTAACCTCTTGCCTTATCTGTTGATTTACTCTTAGATTGATATATATACATACATATATATAGATTTAGAGATATAAAGAATTCTTCAAAATATGCTGAGTGATTAAAATTAAATTACTTGCCTGCTCTTTATTGGTAGAATTATTTAAAATTGTGGTACATGTTTTAAGACAGAATGGCTTCTCAAACATTTGTTTGCCAGTATCTGCCACCTTTCTTAAACTTGTTCTTGGAAACTGGCAAAGAAAGAACTTGATTTAGTACTTTTTATGGCATCAGGATCTCTCAAAGCACCTCATGGCTAAAGAGGTACCTTTGAAGTTTAGTCACTGTTGTAATACAGTAGTTCATTTTCACGCAACAAGGTCCCACAAATAGCAATCAGATAAATAACCAGATGATCTGTTTTCTGTTGCGTGAGATAGGGAAAGAGGCAAGTAACATTTTGAAGATGGAAACAGGGTCTGTCACCAAAAGCCTTGATTCCACCTCCAAAATATTACTTGCCTCTTTCCCTACCTCATTCGACTCAGTTGAAACTCTCATGCATATCTTTATCACCTGCAGATTTAGTTTTTCCAATGCACACCTCGTTGAACTTCCAAGTTTCATTACTTCCAACTCCTCTAGATCTCCACTGGCCTTATCCTATCCTACACACAATCCCACCTACCCATCAGCCTGGTACTGGTTTACCTCCATTGACTTCCTGTGCTTCAGTGCAACAGTTTCAAAATACTTGTCTTCATCTACATCTCCATCTGCAGCCCTGCTCCTCCCTAACTCTGCATCTTCCTTGGTGGAATAATGTTCAGCCATCGCACTCCCACATTCTGGAATTTCCTCTTTAAACCACAACCACCTCCCAACTTGATGCATCTATTTGCACCTTCAATAGATTCCTAAAAAAAAAACCTGTCTCTTAAATAGCACTTTCAGCCACCTATCCTAAGTTCTCTCCTCCTCATGTCATGAAACTATCTGCTCCATCAAGGTTCTATATAAATGCAAGTAATAGTAGGCCATCTGCAGAATGGAATGTGAATTGGAGGATTTAGGAGGCAAAGATTGACATTGTTTAAGTTAATGGCCACAAAAGTTCCAACAGGGTCATTCTGTCAATGAAAGAGCGATGGAGTGGGCCTCGAGTTGAGCGATTGAGACCCTTTCCCAAATTATGAGGACAGAGTCATTTGCATATGAGGGGCAGGCGCATCAGCAGCCCCCATCCCAAAGCACCAGACAAATGTCATAAGTGTAGGAGATCAAGAATGGAAAAGCCAAAGTGAGACCTGAAAGGGAAATCGTAGTGGACGATAGGGGAGTAAGGATAATACTCGTGAGATTTAGGGAAAACAACTACTTTTATGGTCTTTTGGTGTCTGCTTGTAGAAGAAAGAGCATATCATGAGCAATAGACTCGTGTTAGGGATCTACCCAGTATTATGGAAGTGCTTCCATTTTTAATTTTTTTTTTCAGGGCTGAAAAGATTCCATGGATGTGGTTTTTTTTTACAAGGGTCACTGAGAGGTCTTGTTTGAAAACAACCTTTACTGGAGACAACCTGGGCAGCCTTATATAAGAGGGTACAGCAAATTAATTTTGATCATTGGATGTGGGCACTAAAGGTAGAGGCCACATATTAGATCCTTAGGGAAATAATTCTCCTGGAAGAATTTAAAAATTCACTCTCTCCATTAGTAAGAACTCCTGTCGAGAACCAGAAGGTTTCAACACTCAGATAAGCAGCTGAGAATGCTGATGATTATGAGCTTGTTTACAAACTGAAATCCTTTGTCCATCACCCCCAGAAACCTGAGAAGGATAGAAGATGGGAACGTGAAAGGAAGGTATGTAGCCGGGGGACAGCTGGGAATGCTCGGGATCTCCTTCTGAGGCCTGAAAGGAAGATGCTGAGGGTGGAAGTGAGGTCCGCAAGCCTAAGTGTTTCCATTGTCACAAGGTGGACACATTTGTTTAGAATGCTGGAAGTTGCGGGGTAAACCCATGGGACCTATTGGGGTACACAAGGCCAATGTAGAGAAAGAGGCCCTGACATTTAGAATGATAAATCAGGCTTTAGCTCTGACTGCAGCTGTAAGGCCAAGTAAAAAAACCACTGAGTGTGGGGGCGTGAACAAGATACCAGAGATTATAGGGAATTCTTGTCAAAAGGAAAAGTAACTCCTTGTCCCTCAAGTGAAGTTAAAGAGACTGAACAGTTGCAGGAAAAGATTCCAGGAATTTTTCCTTCATGTGTAGTAACCCAAGCAATGGCCAAACAAGTTCCATTATCGGAGGTAAAATTGGCACCACAGACAGCCAAATATCTGAAGCTTTCTTTGGGGATTTGGATAATCTGAAGGAAATGTTTAATAAGTCTTCTCTGATCAGGGCTCAGCAAGCCTATCCAGAGCTAAGTAAATCGGCACAATTGGCTCTAACTGAAGCGGAGGCAAAAGGAGTTCCAGAAGGCTACTATATTGTTACGACCAGGGGCGAAATGTGTCCAGTGGTCTTTTGATGTCTTTACCTGGTCTTATTGTAACAGGATTTTATTTTAAACACACTGTGTTTTGAGCTCCTTTTTTTGTGAATCCTTGTTCACAACTTTCCAATTATAAGGCAAAGAAACCAGCACAAACAGGCTTTCTTAGGTTTAAAGAAAAGTTGAAGTTTATCAAACTTAAACTCTAATTTGGTTCACGCCTACAGAAACATGCTGCACCCCATGCTAGCATGCATATATGATACACACATGCAAATAGAGACAGAAAAGAGCAGAATAAAAATAAAGTGGAAAGGTTTGAGGCAATATCTGAAGAGTTGTTGTTACAGTTCGTGGAGCTCACTGTAGAGTCCCTGATTGTAGATAGATCTTACTTTTTATTGGGGCCCAGTATTCTTCTGCCCAAACTGTGTGTACAAACTCAAAAAATTCAGGTTGCCCAGCAGGTTAGTCGCGTGACTAACTGGTTTGACCATGTCCGTTTGTGTTTTCGCAGCAATCAACCTGGAATGCGAGCTCCCTCACCTTCAACGTCTGGTGATCAAAAGTCCATTCTGGGTTGAATGTGTCAGGGAATGGCTGCTTTGTCCTTCCAAACACTGTCTGTTAATATGCAAATGTCTTTTCCAGCTACGGCTGATCTGTTTAGCAAGTCCTTTCTTAACTCCAGTAACAGTTTAAAATCGATGTTCATGACAAAATTAATGTGCCTCATTCTTGGCAGGCGGGGGCCTAGCATGACAGTGTTAATGCTTTGCTTTGTTATTGGATAAGTCTTGTTCTTTAATAAACTGATAATTTTGTTGTTTGTTAAAGAAACCTGGTTGGTGTATTTTATTCTGGGATAAAGAGTAGAGTGTATGATTGACCATATCAGTAACTGGGTAAACATTTAAATAAAAGTTGTGACCTGTGGAGAAGTGGAACTTGAATAAACGGTGCACTCTTCCCATCTCAGTCATAACACCAGCTGGCAGTCATCTTCTCAGCAGGGGGTTTGCCTTATTCACAAAATAGTTGTGTCCTGCCAGTAAGTGGCTTCTACTAGATTAAATTTGAACACTGATTAGTGTACAGTAGTTTGCAATTAATTATGAAGAATGTGTGCTAAATTGTAAAGTGCAGCTAAGCAACTTGCATTCATTATGGATACCTAACTTGTGACAAAACTATGGTTACTTGAAAGGAAGTTTGACTTGGGGTGGGGGAGGGGTGGCATTAAAAACCCTGTATCTGTTTCGGTTGGGTTAAAATATTAATTCATGTACCAACGGTGTCTATTTTCTGTTCCAGTCAAAGGAACAGAAAGGCGTGCATGTATTTTATTTTGTATACTTTTATTATTTAGCCAGTTGGTCAAGTGATCCATTATCTCAGTTTATCTGCTTGGTAAACAAATGAAGTCCCATGAAGGTTATTCCCTGTTGCTCGGATTCTAACGGTCATTGTGGCACCATAAACTTAGCAAATGAACCTACCAACCATGTTGTTAAATTAGCAGTTCCATAATAGACAAGTTTTTGCTTTTTTTTTTAAGTATTCCTTGGTGTGGATGGCATTGTAATGTTTTACATTAAAGATGGATACTTGCTCACTTTCATTACTAATTTGAACTTTGAACTCTTGGTAAGTAATTAGCATATCCCATTCTCGCTGCTGTAGCCCTACTGAATATAATGAAGGGAAAAAGAACTGAAGTCAGCAACTCGATAGTAGCTGCATAAAATTTAACCAAATACATGGGAGTGAATTCCAGACCATGAATTTAGATGATTATTAACAACACAAGCTTATTTTGTGGTTATAGGATCACATTCAAATACCCCTTGATGAGGTTTGTTATCCCTGTGTATTTTTTCATGCTAGTGTGGTTAATATATATTGTAATAGCCTGTTTCTTATTCCTCAGTAAACTTGAATTAATTGGATCATAATTCTTGCTGTCTGACTGGACGTGATTGTTGTAGCATAGATCGAGTGTTGTTTAAAGAAGTTTCGGGTTCTTTGTAGGGCTAATGAATAAGTCATTTATTATATACAGATATAACTATTTACACTCTCCACAAGCCTGTCAAGCCAGCACACCTTGTGCTGCTTCTAGCTTCTTCACAGCCTAATACCATGTGAGTATTACATCATCACAACAGTGGGAGGAGTTTACTCTAATTGTCTCAAACATTAACCCTTTCAGGCCCTTATACTGCAGTGATTACTCACCAGCAACCCAGAGTGCACAGGCAATTGTCATTCATCACAGCAGCCACAATCCGATGAATTTAGAGAATCACTTTGAAATGTATGGTGCTGTAGATTTAGCATCTTGTCTTCCAGGGACTAGACTCAGATCTAGTCCACACTGATTTTGACCTGAAGCAAAAAGTTTGACCGTTTTGCATTCAGTTTCTATTCAATTTGCTCCACAGCACAAACTACTACTTCGGCACAAAGTGGCACTAAATTATCAGTTTCGTTCATGCCCTGTTCTGTACCAAAGATTTTGGTGTCATCTCTGCTCTGTATTTAACTAAAATTTCGTACTAAAAGCTGTCAAATTTCTTCCCACTAAATCTTTGTCCATGGCGATGAAACATGACCAGATTAGGTAAGGATAGCAGGCTTCCTTCCCTAAAGGACATTATTTTCTTTGCAATTGCTGCGGTAGCATTCTCATCCTCAAACTATTCTTTCGTTAGTTCAGGTTTCCAAGTGTTCACCTGAATGGCAGTTCTGGCTGCCACTGAGTTAAGATCAACTCGTATTGCCGCTCCTGGATACAAATCCCAGCAGTTACTTTGAATGCAACTGGTATCGAATGTTGACCCCTGGCGAGGGTTGACATCTAGAAGCAGAAAGATGCCAATCCCCATTCAGACCAATAAAAGCAAGAAAAACTGGTGCGAGGGATACCCAGTGGGCATGAAAAATGAACAAGTCCTTCCCACTGAATGTAGTGGATAATGTAAGCTGCTCTTAAACCTACCTTAGTTGCAATACCTTCTCTTATGTAACAGATTTCAAAGGAAGTATTGCAACTCAGGTTGAGTTAACAGCAGCCTATGTCCCACCCTTGCTATCATTTTTGGGAGGAGTATTTTTACTATTCTTCATCATTCTCCAGGGATATTTGCCTTTTAACAACTTTGATGAAAAAAGCTCAATTTTAGTTTCAATAAACTAACTGTCTGTCATTCTGTTTAGCGGTCGTTACAAGTTCAACTACAACTACAGTGGTGCAGTCTGCATATCCACAGCAACCACAAGTACCAGCACAAGGTTTTGTTCCGTACCAAGGATATACTCCTATGCCGATGCAGCCAGCACCAGCTATGGGTCCCTATCCTGCAAGTAGTCCCTATCCACCACCATATCCAACTCCATATTCTGGACAACCACCTTCATATCAAGATACTGTGGCAAGTAAGTAAGCATAATGTAGCAGCAATCTGAAAATAGCTTGTTAAATACAAGTTATGTGATGCAGATATCTGATTTGTGCGTTGGAGTAGAATTTCACTGCACTTCATGGGCAGTGATGCAGTGTGTGTTGTACTGTGGAGTCATTTAAAATACAATACATTCAACAAGCAAAATTGTTAATAGATTGGTACAAAATTATAAAGTTGAAGGAAGCATGACTTTAAATGCAGTTTATGTTACTGACAACTGTCTGTGCTTGTATGGTGCAAGTGTACACACAGTGTAACAAACACAAGCACAGTCGATGCTTCCTTTTTAATCCTCTTCTTTGCCACTTGATTTTCCTCCCTGAAAGCAGCACAGCTTCCCTACTGGCATTGCTATCATTTATTATAATAAGTGATCTGAAGCAGATGTCATATAGCTGAAGATCAATACCCTTGGCAGGCATTGAAATGATCATGTGCAAGACCAAAACTGGACAAACCTGAATGGAAAAGTGTGACAGACAGCTGAAGTGTATCTTTCTGCGATCTTGTGGTGTTTATATGTCATCCCATTGTCATAATCAGGCTGGTCATAAACACTTCAGTTATTGGTATCAACTAATTTTCAAAGACCAGAAAGTGTGGGATAATTCTGGGGATGTCCTATAAATTGGAATGCACCAAAGAGAGAGCAAACCTCCAAATGTGTGCGTGGAAATTCTGGTACTATTTATGGTTGTTTAAATAGATACTTTTTTGGCCTGGGAATTACATTGTGACAGTGTATGAAGGTTTACTGCATTTGTATTCAATTCCCTTGTCCATTATATATGCAGAGGCATTGACTGTTAAGATTTAACAACTTCACTAAAATAGTGGACAAGGTGTTTGATATGAATATGTTTATATGCTGTTATCAGGTGTAATTTCAAAGTTTTTATAACTCCCTTAACTTTTGAAACTTCCTGATTCTTGTGATTGTAGTTCATCTATTTTCAGAACTATCAGAAATGCAAATGTCTCAACTGTCCAAAAACATTTGACTAAATTGTGGTGCTTTACACTCCATAGTTTAGAGCAGTAGGAACATTTACACACCAATTCAATTTGAGGTATTAGTCCTTTGAAAAAAACTAAAATATGATTTATTAAATAGTGAATTGCAGCAAAATTTTACAAAGTAGTGCTTCAACAGTCACCATTGAATATACCTGTAATCTACCAACTCATTCACCAGCACAAAGGCTTTCAAATCCATAAAGCAGTAAAAAAAAAGCACCAACTTAGCTTTCTGTCTCTGAACCATTCAGATGCTACCAAAATAGGAAGTTTGTGTTCATTCTTTCTCTGAATTTTTGTTGTCACTGGTGTTGAACTTTTTTTGTTCCAGATTGTCTTGTTACTTTAAAAACCGAGTACACACACATGCAGCTGTAACAATGCAGGATCAGGGGCTGGACAACACCCAACACCCTGACGAATTCCGGGTCCCAACCCTGCACTTCGGCTTTGCCACTGTCATGACGCAATCTTTAAATGCTAATGCCCTAATTGGGCAGGACGTGAGCTTGGCACCCAGCGCCTCCAGGAGGTAGGAGCTGCCTGCTTAGCAGCAGCGGCAAAGGCAGATGGCAGCCATGTTGGTGGCTACAGCTGCCTATCTGAGGAGAGCAGGCAGCTCGTGAAAGGTCAGGTCGGTTATGATAGCAGAAAGAGACCAAGTGGAGGTACAGCACTCGACGCAGCGCCAGTTGGCCCCTTGAATTTCATCTCATGACCCTGAACTTCCTGTTGCTTGCCATTTCAACACATCCCTCTGCTCTCATGCCCATGTCTCTGTCCTGGGCTTGCTGCAGTGTTCCAGTGAACATAAACACAAGCTCAAGGAACAGCATCTCATTTACCGATTAGGCACACTACAGCCTACTGGACTGAACAATAAGTTCAATAATTTCAGAGCATGACTGGTCCCCCTTTTTATTTTTATTTTTTATTTTTATTTTATTTTAGTTTGTTTCATCATTCATTTTTTTACAATGTGCCTGCCCACTGTGTTATTTTTCATTTTGTGCTTTTGGCAAGGGCTGTTCATTATTCCGTTATTTAACACTCTCTCTGTACTAACGCTTCATCTTTCACCACAACATTAACACACCCTTTGCCTTTGCTCCATGACCTTCTGGTCAGTTATTCTCTGTGACCCTCTGTCCTATCAACACCTTCCCTTGTGTTATCTTTTGCCCCACCCCTACCTTACTTGCTTAAAACCTGTTACATTTCTAACCTTTGTCAATTCTGATGAAAGGGTCACTGACCTGAAACGTTAACTCTGCTTCTGTCTCCACAGATGCTGCCAGACCTGCTGAGTATTTCCAGCATTATTTTGTTCTTATTTCAAATTTCCAGCATCTGCAGTATTTTGCTTTTATTTATCCTAAAGGAGCTTAATGGGCCACTAATTGGTGGCATGCGTTTTCCCTATTCCCTCCCACTGCCAGCACTTTGAAAAATCGAAACTGTCATGGAGGCATCGGGATTCTGAGACAACCTCCGGGACTGCGATTTTCAAATGGCGCCTGTACTGGGTCCCTTTGAAAATCTGGCTCCAGGTCTTTATTGAGACATCACACTGTAAGATTCTAGTATGAGTTCTCAGGCATATCATACCTCAGTATGAGTGCAGCATCCAGAGTCTCACCCACACTTATACTAATTTTTACAGTAGATCTCTACATTCTGTTGATACCACAATATATCCGAGTCCATCAAAGATACATAAAGGTGACAACAGAATAACAACATGGAGCCAACAAAATGCACTTAAACTCTTCTCAATCCCTTCTAATCATCCTGTTAACATGGTTATACTGCTCTTGTAACTTCTTCCCATCATTTATTACCATAATTATATTGTCCCCACAAACTGTTCCCATTCCCCATTGTTACGACCAGGTGAGAAAGAGGTCTAAGGTTCCCTTTCAGCCTTCACCTGATCTTACTGTAACAGGGTTTTATTTTTTAAACACATGGTGTTTTAGCTCCCCCTTGGTAAATCCTTGTTCATCGCTTTCCAATTATAGGGCAAAGAAACGAGCACAAATAGGCTTTCTTAGGTTTAAAGAAGAAAGACAAAATTTTATTAAACGTATACTTAAACTCTAGTTCGGTTGACGCCTACGGATACACGAAGTGCCCATGAATACACGATACACATATGCAAATAGAGACAGAAAAGAGAAGAAAAATTAAAGTGGAAAGGTTTGAGGCAATATCTGAAGAGTTGTTGCTACGGTTCTTCAAGCTCACTAGTCCTTGATTGTAGGTAGATCTTGCTTTTCGTTGGCGCCCAGTATTCTTCTTAAACCTTGTTCAGTGTAGGAGACTTTTCTCTTGCGGTTTATGTGTCTTCAGTCAGATTTTGGAGTTCCATGAGAAAGAGATGGGGGCAGACAGGAGGTCTTCTTCAGTCCAGGAACATTCTGCTTTCTGCCAGTTCAAACACTGTCTCTACAATTTAAAACTCTCCAAGTTGGCTAGCAGGGTGGTCATGTGACTGACTGGTTTGACCAGGTCTGTTCAGTGTATTGTATTGGAGCAGGGGATAGCTCCTTTGTCTACAAGCCTATCTGTTAATATGCAAAAATGTCTGTCCAGCCAGGGGCCTGGCAACTTCTTGTAACAGGCCTTCTTCCCAGCAATAATTTGAAATTTAATGAACATGCAGCAAAATTAATGTGCCTCATTCTTGGCAGGTGGGGGCCTGCATGGCACCCATAAATACAAGTGACCAAGCTAACATATTCCAGACCATCATAAATGTGACTGAATGACTTTCACACATTCCATCACCTTCTTTATCTTGAGAAGATATTCTTGCCATAGGCTCGCTGACACAATGCATCCCATGCTCAGCAGAAAGCTGTTTTAGCTCATTGTGTGTTGATCCTAGACAGCCCAGGACATCAAGGTACTCAGGTCGTGTGTGAACACATTCCTACAACTTACAACTTGAGCATTTATTGCCCATCCCTAGTTCATCTGAGAAAGTGGTGGTGGGCCACCTTCTTGGACCACTGCTGTCTGTATTTTCTATATATTTTTTTGTAGCTGTTTAATACAACAAAGTGGCTTGCTTTGCCACTTTCGAGGGCAGTTCAGAGTCATCCATATTGGTGTGGATCAGGAGTCACATATGGACCAGAGGGGGTAGGGACAACAGGTTTCCTTCTGTAAAGGACAGTTGGGCTTTTTGGACAATCTGATAGCTTTGTGGCCACTTTCCAAACTTTTTATTTGGAGATTTCTTTCCCAACTGAATTCAAGTTCTCAATTTCCACTGTGAGATTTGAATTTGTGTTCTCTGGATTATTAGTCCAGACTTTTGGATTGTTGGTCCAGCAATATAACTAGTACATGAATCTTACTCACCACATCAGTATTGGAGCCACCATTTGATTGCTGCTCTTGCACCAGTACATCTCTGGTGTATTTCACCTTCACTACTGTGAGTCCCATTAATGGGTTGGGACTATTCTGGGTTGGGACTTTTCTTTTGGAGAATTTTTTTCAGGTTTATTTCCTCCTGCGAATTCTTGCTGCCTGTTGCCCACCGACTGCTGTTGGAGCAAAATGTTCTGAGGCAGCTGAGTAAATCGCCTTTCATAAAAGAAAAGGCTGCGCAGTGGTTAGCACCGCAGCCTCACAGCTCCAGGGACCCGGGTTCAATTCTGGGTACTGCCTGTGCGGAATTTGCAAGTTCTCCCTGTGAACACGTGGGTTTTCGCTGGGTGCTCCGGTTTCCTCCCACAGCCAAAGACTTGCAGGTGATAGGTAAATTGGCCATTGTAAATTGCCCCTAGTGTAGGTAGGCGGTAGGGTTAGTATAAATGGGTGGTTGTTGGTCGGCACAGACTCGGTGGACCAAAGGGCCTGTTTCAGTGCTGTATCTCTAAATAAATAAAATAAACATGATGACACTGATTTAGTGTGGAACTGCTAGTGAAACCCTGAAGGCCTGGAATGAATGAGCAAGTCAACAGCCTCAAAACTCCGTGTTCTCTGGTATCCTCCTTGTGTTTGGTAAAAGTGGAGTGGACAAGGAGTTCACCCTTAGTAATGAGGATGGAAATGAGTAAATGCCAATCAGCTATGACGAGAATGATGCCATCTTCAAAAGTAAAAGAATATATTGAGGATAATAGGACTGATAGCAGGTGAAATGCTATGACATAGAGGATTGTGAGGTTTGGAATGCACTGCTGGACTGGGTCATTAAAGTAGAGACCATGTTTACTTTTAAGAATAGGTGAGATAGATAGTTCAAGGCAAAGAGAATAAAAGGTTGTGGGAACTAGGCGGTCATATGGCACTGTGAGGAGGATAAACAACATGGACAGGTTGGACTGAATGAGCTGTCTCTGTGTTTTAATTTTGACAGTGAATGTGTAAACTTCATTATATTCAGCACTAATGTTCTCTTCCATTTTCATTTCAGCTTGCGCAGGTGCACCTTATCCAGGACAACCATCCTATGCCGCCGCACAGCCACCGTACAATCCCGCCGCACAGCCACCGTACAATCCCGCCGCACAGCCACCGTACAATCCCGCCGCACAGCCACCGTACAATCCCGCCGCACAGCCACCGTACAATCCCACCGCACAGCCACCGTACAATCCCGCCTATGGAACTCCAGAGAAATCACATTAGTAAACGTATAGCTAATTCTATTGTCAAGTGCATTTACTGATCTATCTTAGGCTGTTACTATTTTGTACAAGTTTAATGCTGGAGAGGAAATATCTTGTAAACATTTCAAACATGTTCAGCAGTTAACTGTAAATTACTTATGTTTAAAAGAGTTTATTTTCTCCCCTTTCAGTTCCTTGACTGAGGAGATGTGCAATCTATTTTATCTTGGTTATCTTATTTTTCCAGCCCTTTTGGTCAAACCCGAGGTAACGCAGCTTTGTTTTGTATATTTAAAAAAAAAAGAAAAAAACAGTTGCTTTAAGCTATTTTTCATTGCAAATATAGGTGTTTTGATATCTGCCTAATTTCCCCTTCTGTGAAGGCTACTGCTTCACGACTTGTCATTAAAGAAATTACATGTCTTTTGTGAAGGGCTACTTTTGCATCCTTTTTTAAAAAAAGGAAGAAACGGAAATATGCTGTGTTCTGCATTATGTGTGTTTGCTGTAATGTCCTGATAGATTCTTGTCCATAAACTGAAAACCGAGGTAAATCACAAGTGCCTCATAGATATAAGCAATGATTGTCAGTTCCGCCTGAGATGTCAGTTAGCATATCATGAATCTGATGCTCCATCTGATGACTTCTATCTCTAAAACAAAAGGCAACAGAGAAGCTAAACATTGTGGATTTCTGTTTTCCCTTGTCAGTTTATCTCTGCCCTCCCTCTCATAGCCCCCTTCGATCTTACCTTCAACTATCTGGCACGTTTTTGGTTAGTGGCTGAACTGAAGAAGAGCTTTCCTGTAGGGGTTCTCTGCTTTTCACACCTCAGGCTTTTGGTCAATAGCAGCTGATTTTCTGCCCATGTGGAAGGATCCAAACAGCTGTTGCACGATTCCTGAAAGTGAAGACAAACAGACATGTGCAGCCCCATTGGTTGTACATTATAAAAGTAAAACTGACTGAGGCTCTGATCTGTTGCAACATCCAGTGCATTGTGCCATGTCGTGGCCAGTTCTTAATCTCCAGATGTGCCACCTGCCATGGCTTAGTTGTTTCCACACAAGGATGGAGGGAAAATTAAAGGAACGGTCATAACTGAAAACAATTAGCACCCCTGCTAGCAGTCAGCTGTAAAGAAGCATTGGTAAAGGTCTTCAGCCTGTTCTCTCAGGGGAGCATGACAAGCTGCATAGAAAGACTGAAGAGGGAAGGAAGAAAAAAAATCATTCCAAATAAAAATAGTAGCCACGTGAAGTGTTTTCAACTTCCACATCTTTTGCATTCGTGACCTAAAAACAGGAATGTTTGAAGTTTTTACTGAAGAGAAGTATTAATATGCAGCTCCACAAAGGTCAATGGAACTGCTTCCAGCAACCTGACTAGCTTGGAAGCAGATTAGATGCATTGTGGAATCGTTAAATGAGAGCTGTAATCTGCTGCGTGCAGCTTGTCTACCAACAAAAAACCATGGCTTTCATCTTGTTTGTTCTGTCACTTTAAATTACCTTCCTCCTTCGCCCCCCCCAACCTGCACAGAGACTGAGAATGAGCACTTTTCTATCATTGTGCTTTAGAATTACTTTGTAGCTTTGTCTAAGGACTTTTTGGTTAAATTCATTCAATCAAGATTTGTATATTATCAGGACATAATTCAGATGCAGTATTGTTTGAATAATATACATTACATATAATATTTGAATATTAGAATGGTTGTATAGTACAATAAAATAAGCATGTGTCAAAGTATTGTTGGTTTATCTATTGTTTTAAAGCTGCAACAGAACCTGCCATATAAACAAGCACTGCTTTGATTTTGTGCCTTTAAGCTGGGAGTATCAGTGTTTGATATTGAACTTCTTCCCTCTCCCAGTCACCCCTCCCATCCCCACCCCTACCCTACTTTTTACATTTCATCAACATAATGCATTCCCAGGATGGGTAGCAAACAGATTTGGGAACCAGATAAAATTCCCCTCCACATGACCCCATAATCTGTATCAATCCCAAACTGAGAGCACTACCTCTTACTCCTGGTGTAATTTTTTGGTTCTTTTACAATCCATCCTTGTGGCCTCTCTTAGCTATAATGCCAAGGTCCCCTATTCTGTTCAGTTTTGTGTTGTGGACTTGTCCCACTAGAAGATGGAACAACTTACCCTGAATGATACATCAAGGAACAAAATATTGAATAAAAAAAGGTAGAAGCAAAATATTGTGGATGTTGGAAATCTGAAATATAAACCACAAATGCTGGAAATCCTCAGCAGACCAGGCTGCATCTGTGCAGAAAGAAACAGAGTTAACATTTTAAATTGATGACCTTTCGTTAGAATAAGCAAAGACGCTGGCCCACTGTTTGTCCCATCATGGATTTGACTCAATCATTGACAACAACCAGAGGGAAATCCTCCGAAATACAATCCTTAGTGAAATTTTTCTCTGGTCCACCCTTATAGATCATACAACAACAACCAGCCAAATCCCTAGATGATAGTGTCCACAATCTCCACAGCAGGACTAGAGTTTATCATTGTGCTTACTTTCTTCAGTAGTATTATTCATGCTTCTTTTAAAATGTTAAGCAGCTGTCAGAGAGAATACATCAGCCTGATTTGGATTCAGAAACAGCTTCCCAGAAATCAAAGGACAGTTTTAAACTGCCTTGTCCAACCAGGCCTCCTTACATGTAAATAATCTCGTGAAGCTTCATAATAACCAAGTGTTCATTTGCATTGTTCAGTTGCACAGGATATGCAATTGATATGCCACTGTGGTTTTCAGCGCTAGTGCAGAATATGCAATTAATAATATACAACTTGCATTTTTATAGCACATTTTAAAGTGGTAAAACATGCTAAGGCACTTGACAGGAGCATTATCAAAGAATGTTTGACACCGAGCCACATAAGGAGATATTAGGACAGATGACCAGAACACTGAAGAGGTAAGTTTCAAAGGATAAAAGCCAGGTGGGGTGGTTTAATGAAGAGCTTAAGGCTTAGTCAGCTGACGGCACAGCTGGCCAGCGGAGCTATTTAAAATTAGAGACGCGCACGAGGCTAGAATGGAAAAACGCAGAGATCTCAGAGGGTTGTAGGGCTGGAGGAGTTTATAGAGATGGGGGAGGGCATGGTAGGTTGAGGCCATGGAGGAACTTGAAAACATACGAATTATTTCTGTTTACATAATTGAAGTGCTTAGCCATATTTGAACTTCTGTGAAATTATAGGTGGGGCTACTTGTTTCTATAGATGCAGAGACCTACGCACTCCAGGTCTTTGATGTGGTGAGCCATATTTAGTTGTTGTGGAGTGTTGCTGAGATTGTGGCTAAATGAACATTGAACTGAAAAAAACCTTTAGTTTGAGATATGAAAATTTAATATGATTTGAATTGGTTCATTAATGTATATAAATCAATCTAGGTTTTTCAATCTAGGTTTTCAACACTTTTTTCCCCCTTCAGTTTCTGTTTTGGATTGAATGAATCATGTCTGGGGATGATGCAAAACTTGTCACAAGAACTCAAAGTAGGGTCAGAATGAAACTCACCAGTGCTTCATACGTACTACATATAAGTGGTATCAGTTGGGTGTTGTGCATTTATGCCCATTATAGATTATTTGCCAGTGCTTTCTTATACTGAAGAATGCTGCAAGGGAAAAACATGTATTACTGTACAAATGTGTAAAGTTTATATGTTCCCAACTAAACTATGTGGTTAGCCACATCTGTGAGTTTTAACATTGACTTTGAAATCTACAAGTACTCTTTGATGTTATAAGCATTTTATTCAAACTGCTTGTGCAAATTGGACCAAACCGCTACTGTTTCAAGCTTTTGGCTATTTGTACTGTATGCTGCATTTTAATGGCAATAAATTCATTATTTTTTTAAAGTCTTCAATAGTATGACACTAATGATTAGGGAATTGAGTGCCAGGTTGATTGTAGTTTACTGATCATTTTGCACATGACATTCATGAAATTCTTGACCATTTCACCATGTTTTCCTTATTTTGGTTGCTTACCCCAGCACGAATCCATAGAGATCAATGTAACTCCAAAAGAACTATGTGGGAAGTACAGATTAATGTTATAGTCTGTAAAGAGGGGTACATGCTTGATAATTGGACTAGACGAACGTGATTATGTCCAACTGAAAATCACTGTTGCTGTACCTTTTTCCAAATTTATTCCATTCAGTATTGTGAAGACATTATTACAGAATGTTAATAAGACTTCACAGTAAAGTGTTGATTTTTAACAAAATATTGTATTGTACCCAATCAAAATGGTGTTTATTTCACCTTATTGCCATTCACCTGATCTTGTAACTACACTGATTCACTATTTGGTGCAATGTTGGTGGACATATTTGATTCTTTAAGCTCTGCATCATGGCTTTGAACATTGCCAAAATTGTCTTGGCCCTTGGCAATGTCACATTGGTCAACTAGAGGTCTTCTGAGGTGCTCAAAATACTCTTATGGAACAAAGGACTTTGCATGTGTTCTGTGCTATTTCTGAACTGAGAGCACTCAATGTTGACACAGAGTTCAAAACGTGAAAAAAGTTCCATTCCTCAGCACAAGCAACCTTGAGCACAAAAAAGACTGATTTTTAAAGTTAAAGAAGCATATCTATCCTCCATAACTTGAACCACAAGAGAGAACTGAAACCGGTGTATAAAGAGACTGACCCTTGTATGCATCTACTCTGCTCCTCTTACATACCATACCCCGGCATTACTATTCACGGGAAGACAGAATCTGGCAGCGCTGGCCCCAAAAATACATTGTGCTGGTGCTAGCTGCCTGTGGGCGATGGTGACATAGTGCTAGTGTCACTGAATTAGTAATCCAGAAGCCCAGGCTAATGGAATTTAAGTTCAATTAATTAATAAAGCTGGAATTGAAAGCTAGTCTCTGTGCTGGTGCCATGAAACTATCATTGATTGTCGTAAAAACCCATCTGGTTCACTAATGTCCTATAGAGAAGGAAATCTGCTGTCCTTACCTGGTCTGGCCCACATGTGAAGACCCACAGCAATGTGGTTGACTCTTAAGTGCCCTCTGAAATGGCCCAGCAAGCCACTCAGTTGTTCGAGGGAAATTAGGGATGGGCAACAAACGCTGGCCTTGCTGGCAACGCCCACATCCCAAGAACAAATATTTTTTAAAAAGCTTAAATTCTGCCCAGAATGTAAAATACTTGTACTTTTCCCCTTATTGGCCCTGGGTTTTCTTCTATTGTTTTCCCTCTCCCAGGAGCTTGCACAACTGAGGGGATGGGTGGGGGGGGTTGGGAGGGAGAGTGTGTGAAGGAAGCATGAAGGAAATGTTTATCCAACTCCTAATAGCTATCACAAAAAATTAGCTTCAATTTGTCACCATTATCCAGTTCATTTCTTTTTAAACTATTGACTACTCCAATTTAACAGATTGAGGACATGGGGGCAGGAGTTTAAACTATGAAAGGGTAGGAATAGACTTGATGTCAGGTAGCTCTTTTTCCAGAGAGTAGTGAGCCTCTGGGATGTGTTATTGGCTGGTGTGGAGGATGCTGTCAAGAGGGAATTGGACCGATTCTTGACTGGGACAGAAATAACACGTGGTCCATATGACTTGGACTAGTTTTGATTCCCTGAGTCGGTTGGAGAGGAATTTTAGAGTATTTCTTTCCTTATTGGCCCTGGGTTCTCTTCTATTGTTTTGCCTTTCCCAGGAGATTGCACAACTGTGGGGATTGGTGTGGGACGGAGGGTGGGCAAAGGGAGCATGGAGGGAAATGTTTAATCATGATGCTGCAGTTGTCGTGGTGCAGGGAAGGTGCAGCCAGTCTTTTTCTGCCCAGCAATTTTGTATCTTCATATGCTCAACTCATTGCAAATCCTCACACTGTAGTCACATTGACATGCTTACCCAGGTCAAATCCCTGACAGGCACTGGATAGTTAATACCAAGTGATGTCCCATTGACAATTACATTGCCCTGGGAAAAGCTAAGACAATGTATTTAGCAAATTGTGATTTAAATCTGCAGTATAGAACAAAAAAGTTTTAAGGTATGGACTACTGTGGTACAATGATACCCCAACGTCAGGGTCAAATGCGGGTCACAACCCCTCATGGTATGGGGAACAGTCGCCCAGTAGTGATTTTCCCGGAATTGGCCAATTAATGGCCAGAGGGCAGGCTCACTGTTCAATTAAGACGACTGGCGAGCTCTCGAAGCTGGAGGGTCAATAGGAGGCCCCAGAGCACTGAAGGAGCAGTTCAGGTAAGCGAGAGAGAGGCACCCTCTCTCCAACTGTGTACACCTTTAAAATTAAAAATGTCTTCAGCAGCTGGACCACTATTGTGAAGGGGTTCAGGGCGGCCTGCAGCTACAGCTGAGGCCAGGCAGGTGGGGAGTCCTCAAATCCTGCCTTGAGTGCTAGCCTCCTGGTCTGCTGCCGGCGGGGGGGGGGGGGGGGGTGGTGGGTTGCCTCCAGGCATCTGGGCCAAATCTCTGACACCTCATTCAATAAGCCTTAATAGGTCTTTAACTGCCATAATTAGCTACTCACTCCTTACAGGTAGGTTAGGCCTGCCGACTCCAATACCTCCTCTGGATAAATGGCCTGGGGGTGGGATGGAGCCAGCAAACCAGTAAGTCAGCCAGCGGCATGAATTTTTCGCTCCCACCCATCTCAGCACTAGGCGTCATCGAGGCCTAAGAATCCTGCCCGTGGTTTATTTATGAGCATCTTTTCAGAGGTTGACTATGCCTGTGTCAGCTCTTTAAAACAGCAATCCAATTTGTCCCGTTCCCCTGCTCCTTCCCCAGAGCTCCTTTACAAATATATATCCAAATTGCTTTTCAAAGTTACTATTGAATTTGTTTCCATCACCATATCAGGTAGTGCTTTCCAGTTCGAAAGAACTCAAACTCTCTGGATTTTTTGCCAATTATCTTAAATTTTTGTCCTTTGGTTACCCTCCTGTCAGTGCAGACAGTTTCTGATCTAACAAAGCCTCTCACAATTTTTAAAACCTCTATTAAATCTCCCCTGAACCATCTCTGCTCTAAGGAGAGCCATCCCAGCTTCTGTTTCTCCACATAGCTGTTTTTTGTGAATTATCCCTGTTAACTATTATACACATATGGAATAGAGCTGTTTGAATTGGTGCTGACACCACTTCCGAGGCTACGGCACCAAAAGAAGACATGCTGACACTCTTCTGAACTCCTAGGAATCCTTGACTCTCAACCTATTCAGTGGAAAGGAAAGTGTTCCAGCCTCAGGCACAGTACAAAAATGGTGAATCCAATCAACAGGCTTGCTATTTTGACCTGAAAAGTATTTAAGTTTCAAAACAAAATGAAATGCAGCATGTCAGAGGTGACAACCCCTTGAGGCTAAGACAAGTGGAGGATTTTATCCCAGTGTTTTCTTTCAATTGTATATGAAATGCTGAACTTTGGAAATACTGCCTGCCACAAGTGAGACTTTATACTCAGTTGACAACATCTGCTTTTGATTTTCCCTACTGTAATGTTACCCAGAGGCTTGATCAGAAAATGGTTTGCATTTCTAGCTCTGCTGTGGCACGCAGATACCAAACTAACTACTTAGCATATGCTACATCTGACCTTTAGTGAATTGTTAAAAGGGAACTGTAGTGTGTGGTAAAGTACAAGGAACAATGCAGAGTTCCCCTTTCATTGATGATCAGTTTATTGCTCCCTCTGTTGGTCTGCTGTATACTGGAACTTTAATACAAAGAAGATTGTCAAACAAATCAATAGTACCCCTAAGCAGGGTAATCACTAATCAAACTATTATGCATAGGTCAACAGAGCCAAATTTCTTAACTTTGGATTTTCTATTGTTTTAATAAAAGAAGCAAAACAATATAACCAGTATGATTTATGAAGACAAAACTGTACACCATTGTACTTATCCTTACACTGATGTTTTTCTCAGTTTTCACAAGATATGCAAATCAGAAGCCCACACTGTGTGGGAAACAGTAACTCGATGTGATTTTCCCCAAAGCAGCCAATTAATAGCCAAAGGGTGGGCTCTCGAAGTTCGAGGGCCTTTAGGAGGCCTTCCGGCTGGATAGCAGCAACAGGATGCTGTGACAGGTAAGTGAGGGAGAAGATGTGGCAAAATGGAGGCACCCTCCAACTTTTTCAAACTTTTTCAAACTTTAAATTAAACATGGCCTTTGCAGCCAGGCCGCCACTGTGTGGTGAGGGAAGCCGCTCCACAGGGCAGCCTGCGGCTGCTGCTGTTGCACCCAAGCAAGTTAGGAGGGCCTCTAAGTCTGCCTGGAGTGTGGGCCCCATGGTCCGCTGCTGGGAGGCTGCCTCCAAGTTGCTAAACTCCTTTGCCGCCAACGGGAACCTGGAGGTCAACTGAAAAATCCCAGTTGGCCTCTGTTAACGGGCCTTAATAGGCCTTTAATTGGGTCATTTGGCTATCTGCCACTTGTGGGTGTGTAGCCTGGCCAACCCAATCCCGCCTCCGGGAAAATGGCCCGGGGTGGGATGGAGGTGGGGAACTGGCGTGCAGGCCAATGGCGCAAAATTCTGCACCCGCGTGTCTCTGTTTTCAGCCCCAACGCCGACTAAAAGTCCAGCCCCAGGTGTAGGAAACACCGACCAATGAGAGCTCAACTATTTGGGGAACAGGAAATCATGCGGTATTGCAGGAAGACACATTAGTGCTTTACAATTTGGAAGGGAGGATTGCAGTGGACGTTAAGCATGGAGGAAGGGGAAGGGAATAGAGTGGCTAGAGTGGGAGCTGAATGCAAGGGCAAAAAGAGGTTTTTGAATAGGTTTTGAAAAGCAGGAAGGAAGGAGGCAACATGGAGGAAACTGGGCTGAGAATGCTGAAGAGCAGTGGTTCAACAATGATGAAACAGAGGAGTGGGGTAAGAGGAAAATTCCAGTGTTGGAGATCCAGAGGTTTCATGCAGGGGCATAAGGCAAGTGAAAATCAATAAGGCAAAGTGTGGTGAAACCATGGAGAGATTTAAAAACAAATACAAGAGTTTTTAAATGGATACGCTAAGGCACAGGATGAGGGATGATGTGAAATTGGAACTTAGTATGGCTGACGATGAGGGCTGTGTCCTTTTAAATGAGTTGAAGCATCTGGAGGGTTCTTGAGGGAAGGCTAACTAGAACTGGTGATGAAGGCATGAATTAAGGCTTCAGCAGCAGATGGGGAGCAAAAGCAAAGAAGTAAAGCTACAGCTAAAGGTCACAGACCTGAAACATTAACTCTGTCTCTTTCTCCACTGTTGCTGCCAGACCTGCTGAGTATTTCCAGCACTTTCTGCTTTTATTTCAGATTTCCAGCATCCGCAGTATTTTGGTTTCATGATTGTGGAGCTGGAATTGTAACACAGGGTTTCATGGATTAGTTAAGAGTGGATGTGGGAGAAGAAGCTGAGCTTGGGTTAAACAGGCCACCGAGATTCTGCACTTCTTGGTTTATCTTAAGGTGACACTTGGGGAGGTTGAATGACTCAAGGCCAGTTTGCTTGGGGGTGCCAATAGGAGCCAAAGAGGATAGCTTCAGTTTTGTGGACATTCAGCTGGCAGCTCATCCAGGTTTTAACATCAAATGGACAATTTGAGAATGTGATAGAAAATGGCTTTTCAAGATCTTATGGGTGTTGTAAGCTAAATGATGATAATAATACCGTTGGTATCGAGGGAGCCGATACCAGCTGCACAAAAGTACTCGCCACACCAAAGATTGTTATAAAAACCCATCTGGTTCACTAATGTCCTTTACGGAAGGAAATCTGCCATCATTACCTGGTCTGGCCTACATGTGACTCCAGACCCACAGCAATGTGGTTAACTCTTAAATGCCCTCTGAAATGGCTTAGCAAGCCACTCAGTTCAAGAGCAATTAGGGATGGGCAATAAATGGTGGCCTTACCAGCGATGCCCACTTCCTACAAACAAATTTAAAAAAAAGTTTGAACCCAAAACATAGGGTGGCAGTGAGTTTAATTAATCTTCAATACTTGTTCAATTGTACAATTAGCTGCTAACTAGCCTTGCCTGCATTCACTTACATTACATAATGTAAACTCAAATTTATACTTAGGTCCATGCGGACCAAGATTTCTTCTTGTGGTGAAAGCCATCTTCTGGCTTGTCATTGGCTTCTCTTGTCCAATTGTTTGGACCAGGTGAGAAAGGGGTCTAGGGGTTCCCTCTCATTCTTTTCCTGGTTTGATCATAATACAGTTTAACTTTTAAAACACCATGTTTTTAGTTTCCCCTCAGTGCATCTTTGTTTGTTGTTCTCCAATTGTAATGGCAAAGAAATCAACCAGACAGGTTTTCTTAGATTTAAACAAGAAAGGTGTAAATTTATTAACTTTAAAACTCTAATTCGGTTAAAACTACTAAAAATACATGACGTGAACATGTTAGAATGCATACACGATGAACACACATGCAGATAGAGACAGAAAAGGAGAAAGAATCAAGGGGAAAGGTTTAAAGTCTTGAGTTCGATGTAAGATCTTTGATTACAGTTAAATCTTGCCGTCTTGTTGGGGCCCAGTGCACTCTTTCAAACTTGTTTTGATGGTTTTCTGTCTTGGCTTAGTTTCTTCCGTGGGTACCCATCTTTGTGTGAGAGGGAGAGAGAGCGAGACAGGGAGATGCTGTCTTCCTTCAAGTTCAGTTGCAGTCTGACACAAACTGTTCTGTGAGCACAATTCAAAACTCCAAGTTGGCCAGCAGGTTAGTCATGTGACTAACCCCTTATTTGGAACAGCTGCTCCTGCGGTTTGTGGATTGTCCATCTTAGCACACACCCTAGGTGGGTGGGGGGAATGGAATGCTTTTTACGCCTTCAATGTCTGGTGATCAAAATCCATTTGGGTTAATTGAATCAGGGAGCAGTTCCATTGCCTTCTCCAGGTAACTGTCTCTTAAAATGCAAATGTTTCCAGCCACTGTCATTTTAAAATGCAGGGACAGCCATATTTCAGTCCAGTAAGAGTTTAAAATTAATGTTCCATATGACAAAATTAATATGCCTCATTCTTAGTAGGTGGTGTTTCCATCACACTGATGTTATGCCAATGTTCTTTGGGCTTTTAGAACCCACGTGCTATATATCTGTACAGAAGGAGATGACTACAAGACATGCCTACCTGCCTCAGGCAAAAACAACAATGGAGAAATGGAGGGGAGATTCAGCAGAATCAGCTGCTGTCCCATTTTCTGCTTCACACACACCTCAGTCCTCCCTAACTACAGTGTCATTATGCTGAAATGGACATGAGTTTACCTGCTGTGCAATCAGAGGACAATCTCTGAAAAGTACTTATTTTATACAACCTCAAGGAATTTTCAAAGAATTTCATCTAACTGGTTTGTCCATTTAATCCTTTGGGGGCATCTCCAAATTGCTGTACTCAAACTGACCGAATATCCTATGTACACTGCCACATCTGTGAGAAACATTTCATGATTGAACGTGTTTAATAATTTAGCTCATTACAAAATTGCATGGCGTGGCCAATATTATCTGGCTTTTGAAGTAGTGTGAGACATGGTGAAGTTCCTATGTGCTATCCAGTAACAATAAAAAGACGGATTTTTTGCCTGGGGCATGCGACAGTGGATTACCTCATACGAGTGATCACATTTCAGCTCAGAGGGAGTGAAAGCGTACCTGTGGAAGAAAACTTATTGCATTGGGAGAGGAGAAAAAAACACCAAATGAGTGGCTCGAATGGAAGCTGCTCAATATTGCACCAACCTGGAGCCAGTGGGACAGGTGGGTTTGTGGGGTGGGGGAGCTAGCGTGGGAGGTGGAGAAACAGCACCAAAGAGCACCCCTGCTACTCCTGGTCCTACAAAAATGTTAAAATCGTACCTATTTTGTGCTCCCCTTTGACTGAACAGGTCACCTTGACAGGTGATACTGAATATTATGGGACCCAGATTTACGTATTAAAATCAGGAGTGCGCTCCGACTGCACAGTGGCAGGCCCTTCCGACGGTGGTGTGTGCCAGATCGGGAGCAGGTCCAGAGTGGTAACCTTTTCCCCGCCATTTCAGAGATGCTACTGCCCTATTTCTGCCCAGTGGCACCAGTGTAAATTTGCCCGCTTCCCCCACCCCACCAAAGATAGCCAGTATATTAAAATGTATAATAAAACCAGGCAATGTTCACCATGTCCAGTAGTATCTGCAGAGAGAGAAACAACATTAATGTTTCAGGTTGCTGACCTTTCATTAGAACTGGCAAAGGTTAGAGATGTAACCGATTTTAAGCAAGTACAGAGGTAGAGTGGGTGGGTGGGGGTGGTGCGGGTGGCGGGGAAGAAAATAGCAAACAGGAAGGCCTGCGATAAGGTGGAAATCAGGAGAGATTAAGGGCCGAATTTTGTCAGCCTCGAAGAAGTCCCACGACCAAGACCGAAAGTGGGAGCCGACGCGGCGCCAGTGGGTAAAGGACAAGGGGGCATCATTTTACCGGGACCACTGTCCAATAGAGGATGGCAACCTGCTTTCCAGAGCTCCTGACCCAATCAGAGAGCCAGCAGCTAAGCAGCCTCAACAACACCATCGTTTCAGTCGAACAGTGCTGAGACTGCAGCATGAAGGAGAGGGCACCTCCATGCCCAGGCACCCTCGAAGGCGAAGTAAGTTTTACTGAGCAAGGTGGATCTGACTGACAGGCTCCAGTGATAGGGGTGGCAGGGTGGGGGGGGCGTATTGCAGCAGCATGCCTCAGTTGCGGGGGCAGATGCTGTTGCCGGGGGACCCCTGTGTGGGCTGTGGAGCGGCCTTGAAGGAAGGGCCTCCACTGAAACCCCCTGGGAGGCTGCCAAGGTTAATCTGGTGGTTCCCCTAAGTGGTTCTGGGCCCTTGATGCTGGCAAAATGCTGCTGAGGGTATGAAGTGGACCTTAATTGAGCTTGTATTTGGTTCTATTGGCTGCCTGGTGGGCAGTCGCACCACTGATCTTCGCGCCACTGGTATTATGCCATGACGGCAAGAAGGCTTTGGGCTCCTCTCCTGACACCTTCCCCTGTCATATTACCAGCCCTTTCGCCTCACAGCTCATCGCCTTCGGGCTGGCAAAATTCAGTCCAAAATGACAAATGGATGATGGTGCAAGGCAAAAGGGGATATGATGGGACAAGTACAGAAACAAAAGATGAGTCTAAAGGAGGTGTAAATGGCAACAACAGAATCACTGCCAACAGCTGCTATCTGAAAAAATGCAAGCTGTGGTTTTGATCTGAAATTGTTGAACTCTGTGTTGAGTCTGGAAGGCTGTAAAGTGTCGATTAGAAAGCTGTTCCTTGGGATTACATCTAACTTCTTTGGAATGGTGTAGGAGGCTGAGGATGGAGAGGTAAGAGTGTGAATGGGGAGGAAAGTTGAAATGATAAGCAACCAAAAGCTCACAGTCACAGTTGCGGAGGTGTTCCGCAAGGTGATCACCCAATCTGTGCTTGGTCTACCCAGTGTAGGGGAGACTGCATTAAATTGAAAGGAGTCCGGGCAAATCGCTGTTACACCTGGAAGGAGTTTTTGAGGCCCTGTGCAGTGAGAAGGGAGGAGGTAAAAGGTCTCCTGCACTGGCACAGGAAGGTGCGGTGGGAAGGGGAGGCAGTGTTGGGGGGTGATTGAAGAAGTGGACCAGGATGTTGCAGAGGAAACCGTACCTTTGGAATGCTGAAAGGGGAGGGGAAGATGTATTTGGTAGTGACTGGAGGTGGCGGAAATGGTGGAGATGATGCGTTGATTGTGGAGGCTGGTGCGGTGGAAGATGAGGACAGAAGGAATTCTATCCTGGCATTGGGAGGGTGAGGAAGGAGTGACAGCAGGTGTGTGGGAAATGGGACAGGCACAGTTGAGGACCCTGTCAACCAGGGTGCAGGAATATCCTCCATTGAGGGAAAAGGCAGGCATATCGTAAGTACTGGTATGGAAGGTGGCATCGTCAGAACAGATGGGACGGAGATGGTGAAACTGGGACAATGGAGTAGAGTCCTTACAAGAAGCGAGGTGTAAAGAAGTGTAATTAAAGTAGCTGTGGGACTCAGTAGGCTTATAATAGATATTGGTTGATAACCTATCCCCAGAAGTGGAGATAGCGGAGTCGAGGAAGGGAAAGGAAGAGTTGGAGAAAGACCATGTGAAGGCAAGAGAAGGGTGGAAATTGGAAGCAAAGTTGATGAAATCTTCCAGTTCCAGCTGAGTGCAGGAAGTGGCATTGATCTTGTCACCAAGGTATCAGAAAAAGAGGTGAGAGAGGGAATCTGAGCAGGATTGGAACAAAGAATGTTCCCCCTATCCCACAAAAAGGCAGGCATAGCGAGAATCCATACAGGGTTCCATAGAAGAATCTTTTATTTGGAGAAAGTAAGTGGAGTTGACGGAGAAGTTGTTCACAGAAAGAACAAGTTCAACCAGGTAGAGGAGGGTGGTGGTGGATGGGGACTGGTTGGGCCTCCATTCAAGGAAGAAGTGGAGAGCCTGCAGGCCCTCCTGTCGTGGGATGGAGGTGTAAAGGGACTGGACATCCATGGTAAAAAGGAGATGGTTAGGACCAGGAAATTGGAGACTGTTAAAATGCCGGAGGGCATCGAAAAAGTTATGGATGTAATTGGGAAGAGACTGGGCTAGGGGAGAGAAAATGGAGTTGAGATGGGAAGAAATAAATTTGAGGGGACAGGAACAGGCTGAAACGATGGATCAACCCAGCGTTCCTGTTTGTGGATCTATGGGAGGAGGTAGAAGTGGACTGTGAAGGGTTGGAGGACTATGAGATTGGAGGCCGTAGGGGGGGGGGGGAAGATCTCCAGAGGTGTTGAGGTCAGTGACAGTCTGGGAAACAATGGCTTGATGTTTAGTGGTTGGTCATGGTCCACTGGGCGGCAGGAGGTAGTGTTGGAGAGTTGTCGTTCAACCTCCACAAGGTACAGTTTGGTTTGCCAACAACAGTGCCATCCTTGTGGGCAGTTTTGATGACAATGTTAGAGTTGGATCTGAGGGAACAGAACGTTACAAGTTCAGAGGAAGGTAGGCTGGAGTGAGTGAGCCAAATAGGAACATTGAGACAACTGATATGACGCCAGCAGATCTCAATGAACTAGATAGGGTAAGAGGCCAGAGGGAGAGGTCCAGCTGGAATGAGAATTCTAAAGATGGAAGAAAGGGTGGGGGAGGGGTGGGGGTTAAGATTCCTGGCCCAAGAAGTGGAAATGGAGGCGAAGGCAATGGAAGAAGACCTCAGCATTGTGTTGAACTCAAAATGCATTGAGGTGGGGGCATAAACTGGTGAAGAATAGTAGAAAATCAGGAGGCAAAAGGGAGGGAGGAACTTAAACCAATCCTGATCACTTCTTTCTTTTGGGCCTCCTTATCTCGAGAGACAATGGATACGCGCCTGGAGGTGGTCAGTGGTTTGTGAAGCAGCGCCTGGAGTGGCTATAAAGGCCAATTCTGGAGTGACAGGCTCTTCCACAGGTGCTGCAGAGAAATTTGTTTGTTGGGGCTGTTGCACAGTTGGCTCTCCCCTTGCGCCTCTGTCTTTTTTCCTGCCAACTACTAAGTCTCTTCGACTCGCCACAATTTAGCCCTGTCTTTATGGCTGCCCGCCAGCTCTGGCGAATGCTGGCAACTGACTCCCACGACTTGTGATCAATGTCACACGATTTCATGTCGCGTTTGCAGACGTCTTTATAACGGAGACATGGACGGCCGGTGGGTCTGATACCAGTGGCGAGCTCGCTGTACAATGTGTCTTTGGGGATCCTGCCATCTTCCATGCGGCTCACATGGCCAAGCCATCTCAAGCGCCGCTGACTCAGTAGTGTGTATAAGCTGGGGGTGTTGGCCGCTTCAAGGACTTCTGTGTTGGAGATATAGTCCTGCCACCTGATGCCAAGTATTCTCCGAAGGCAGCGAAGATGGAATGAATTGAGACGTCGCTCTTGGCTGGCATACGTTGTCCAGGCCTCGCTGCCGTAGAGCAAGGTACTGAGGACACAGGCCTGATACACTCGGACTTTTGTGTTCCGTGTCAGTGCGCCATTTTCCCACACTCTCTTGGCCAGTCTGGACATAGCAGTGGAAGCCTTACCCATGCGCTTGTTGATTTCTGCATCTAGAGACAGGTTACTGGTGATAGTTGAGCCTAGGTAGGTGAACTCTTGAACCACTTCCAGAGTGTGGTCGCCAATATTGATGGATGGAGCATTTCTGACATCCTGCCCCATGATGTTCGTTTTCTTGAGGCTGATGGTTAGGCCAAATTCATTGCAGGCAGACGCAAACCTGTCGATGAGACTCTGCAGGCATTCTTCAGTGTGAGATGTTAAAGCAGCATCATCAGCAAAGAGGAGTTCTCTGATGAGGACTTTCCGTACTTTGGACTTCGCTCTTAGACGGGCAAGGTTGAACAACCTGCCCCCTGATCTTGTGTGGAGGAAAATTCCTTCTTCAGAGGATTTGAACGCATGTGAAAGCAGCAGGGAGAAGAAAATCCCAAAAAGTGTGGGTGCGAGAACACAGCCCTGTTTCACACCACTCAGGATAGGAAAGGGCTCTGATGAGGAGCCACCATGTTGAATTGTGCCTTTCATATTGTCATGGAATGAGGTGATGATACTTAGTAGCTTTGGTGGACATCCGATCTTTTCTAGTAGTCTGAAGAGACCACGTCTGCTGACGAGGTCAAAGGCTTTGGTGAGATCAATGAAAGCAATGTAGAGGGGCATCTGTTGTTCACGGCATTTCTCCTGTATCTGACGAAGGGAGAACAGCATGTCAATAGTCGATCTCTCTGCACGAAAGCCACACTGTGCCTCAGGGTAGACGCGCTCGGCCAGCTTCTGGAGCCTGTTCAGAGCGACTCGAGCAAAGACTTTAGAGAAAAAGTAATGGGAATGCTAGTAGGACTAAAGGCTGACAAGTCCCCTGGACCTGATGACCTGCATCCTAAGGTCTTAAAGGAAATGGCTGAAGAGATAGTGGATGCATTGGTCGTAATCTTCCAAAATTCCCTACATTCTGGAAAGGACCCAGTAGATTGGAAAACCACAAATGTAACATGTCTGTTCAGGAAAGGAGGGAGAAGAAAGCCAGAAACTACAGGTCAGTTAGTCTAACATCTGTCATTGGGAAAATGCTAGAATCCATTATTAAAGAGGTAGTATCAAGAGATCTAGAAAATCACAATGCAATTAAGCGGAGTCAACATGGTTTTGTGAAATTTATTCGAGTTCTTTGAGGATGTAAAAAGCGGGGTGATGTTACAACTGCGGCGGGAGCAACACACTGTCAATTCGGTCCCGTCACTCCACAGGTCGCAGCATATTATTAAGCTTTCAGACCCAATCAGAAAATAACCAAATCAAACACTCTCGTAACCCCCAGAATAAAACAGACCAAACCAGGTATCTTTAAACAATAACAAAATTAACTATTTGTTTAAAAACAAAATCTTAAACACAATTAAGATAAACCTATGTCTAAAGACCTTATAACTTCTTATTTTAATCTAACTCCCCCATTCACAGACATACACTCAAAAATAGCAGTTGACTAGTTTTTAAAAGTGGTGTTTTTAAAAATTAGCTGTCTCTTAAGAATAAATAAAATAAGTAAGTTTTTGTGGATTACGCTCCTGCATGGATGAGGTATTCTAATGTGGAAATAGTCAAAGGCCACTCGAAGCCTTCACGTGGATTTGATGCAGTAGTCTATTCTTAATAGGCATTCAACTCTTCGGCTGCAGTAAGCATTAAACAGTTCTTTGAACGATGAGCACAGCAATAAGTCAACTTGAATTTTAAAACTGACAGTATCTCAGTTGAAACTTTACTTCAAATTCCAGGAAATTCAATCAGTCCAGAGAGATTCAATCTTGAAGCAAATATTTTCTGGCTTGGAGGTAAAGAAAAGGAGTTCAACAATACAAACGGTCTCTTAAAAGAAAAAGCTTTTTCTTTCCTTTGGGATTAACTTGGCCTGTAGCTCCTTGTAGAATTTCTGCTGTGAGAGAATAAGACAGCTCCTTTCTCTTCAGTAAAAGC
The DNA here is from genome assembly GCF_036365525.1 of Heterodontus francisci. Lineage (NCBI taxonomy): Eukaryota > Metazoa > Chordata > Chondrichthyes > Heterodontiformes > Heterodontidae > Heterodontus > Heterodontus francisci. The sequence goes on from NC_090389.1 coordinate 68,178,790, forward strand.
AAAATACTGCGGATGCTGGAAATCTGATATAAAAACAAGAAATGCTGGAAATACTCAGCAGGTCTGGCAGCATCTGTGGAGAGAGAAGCAGAGTTAACGTTTCAGGTCAGTGACCCTTCTTCAGAACTGCAGACCCTTTCTCTTTAGTATGCTTTGCTGAAAAGGCTGGTTCAAACTGTTTTTTGCCAGTTCCACACACACAGTCAAGTGGAATCATTATACCATGTGACCTCTCTCTCCTGCTATTGCCCAGGGTAACAAAATGCAGCTGCTGGCACGCTGTGCCTTAGAAATTCCAGAATTTTCTCTTCCTTAAAGGTGCACTGATTTTAACAGAGTTTTACAGGCGCATACTTTTTTTTTAATCCGGGGAGGAAAAATAATTACAAGTCTGTGACAGTGGTTAAAGGGGAACCAGTGGATGTAGCATAATTGGATTTCTAAAAGGCATTTGATAAGGTGCCACATAAAAGGTTACGACACAAGATTAGAGCTCATGTTGTTGGGGGTAATATATTAGCATGGATAGAGGATTTGGCTAACTAACAGGAAACAGAGAATCAGGATAAATGGGGCATTTTCAGGTTGGCAAACTGTAACTTGTGGAGTGCCACAGGGATCAGTGCTGGGGCCTCAACAATTTACAATCTATATTAATGAGTTGGATGAAGGGATCGACTGTATTGTAGCCAAAGTTGCTGACGATATGAAGATAGGTGGGAAAGCAAGTTGTGATGAGGATATAAAGAGTCTGCAAAGGCATATAGTTAAGTTGCGTGAGTGGGCAAAAACTTAGCAGATGGAATATAATGTAGGAAAATGTGAAGTTGTCTACTTTGGCAGAAAGAATATTTAAATGGAGAGAGACTGCAGAATGCTGCAGTACAGAAGGATCTGGATGTCCTTGTGTATGATCACAAAAAGTCAGCATGCAGGTACAGCAAGTAATTAGGAAAGCAAATGGAATGGTAGCCTTCATTGCAAGGGGGATGGAGTATAAAAGTAGAGAAGTCTTGCTACATCTGTACAGGGCATTGGTGAGCTCGCATCTAGAGTACTTTGTATGGTTTCTGGTCACCTTATTTAAGGAGGGACATACTTGCATTGGAAGCAGTTCAGAGAAGGTTCACTAGGCTGATTCATGGGTTGAAGGGGTTTGTCTTATGAGGAAAGATTGAGCATGTTAGGCCTATACTCATTGAAGTTTAGAAGATTGAAAGGTGATCTTATTGAAATATTTAGGATTCTGAGGGGGCTTGAAGGGTAGATGCTGAGAGGATGTTTCCCCTCATGGGGGAATCTAGAACTAGGAGGCACAGTTTCAAATTTAGACAGAGATGAAGAGGAATTTCTTCTCTTAGAGGGTCATTAGTGTTTGGAATTCTCTTCCCCAGTGAGCAGTGGAGGCGGAGTCATTAAATACATTCAAGGCTGAGTTAGACAGATTTTTGATTTTCAAGGGAATCAAGAGTTATGGGGGTAGGCAGGAAAGTGGAGTTAAGGCCATAATCAATCAGCCATGATCTTATTGAATGACAGAGCCGGCTCAAGGGTCCAAAAGGCCTACTCCTGCTCCTATTTCTTATGTTAAGCCAAGGCCTTTGCTGTGGAGTGATCATTCGGCATCAGAGACGGGAAGTTCAGTGAGGATAGTGAAAACGCGGCAAGGGGTGACAGCAGAAGGAAGGATGCAATCAGAAGAAAGTGATGGGGAAGAAGGATCCAGAGGGATATTGGTATCCAAGAGTTGTTGAAGCTTGCAGTCTTCGACATCTAAAAGGAAAAATTAAGTTTTTATTAAAGTGCCAGATGAGAAGAAGGATACAATGGAATTATGAGCCAGGACAAACTGAGATAGTGAGTCAGTGCTGCAGAAGAGAAAGGGCAAGATTGTACATGTGGCATCATATGGCAATGAGCGTGGATCTCAGCAGGGGCTGAGAGCAGTGATTTGAGGAACGTTGAATATCATGTAAGTATCTGTATTCCTGAATGGATCCGAAACATGAGGGGTGGAATTTCAGTTGAAACTCATGTGGAGCAAGTCAGAGCAAGAGACAGTTGCTGAAGAAAGAGATACTGCTTTGTAAGTGAGTTTTGGTAGATAACTGACCAAACACAGCAGGGAACCAGAAAGTAATAAAGGTGAATGAGATAATTGGGAATCCTGTCGGAGAGAAGAGTATAATGTATAACCTGAACTGGAGTTGCGGCTAAAATGATTTTTAATTTAACCAGTGTGAATATAATGATTGCGGGAGGAAACAGGCTTTGAGGCTTTCAATCTCCACTCATTAGTTCCTTCATTCAGAAGCATTGTGGTCAGAAATATGTTAACTTTAGTCTATTGCATCACAGCCACTGTGCTGAAACCACTCTCTGTATGACACTATATGGCGACAGCAGAGCCGAGTTATGCTATTTGCTGCAGTGTGCACAAAGCTTCAGCATCAAAGGAGCACAGGACATGTGTGCTCAGACATGTGCAGAGGCTGCATATAATTAATGGTAGAGCAGCACATGCAGTAGCATTACTACTTTCACAACATCAAAAGCATTCCATACTCACTTTTAAAAGGGCCAAGAAGGTCTAGTGGTCAACAGGTTGCAAGCAATAAAGCTAGGTTGTTCAAGGGTGATGTCAGGAAGCACATGTTCCCACAAAGAGTAGTGGAAATCTGGAATTCTGTTTCCACAAAAAGCAGCGAGTGGTAATGACCTGGAACTCACTGCCCACAAGGATGGTGGAAGCAGAGACAATCAATGATTTCAAAATGTGATTGGATGGCCACCTGAAGGAAATAAACATGCAGGGCTACAGGGATTGAGCGGGAGAGTGGGACTGTCTGGATTGCTCCGTGGAGATCTGGCATGGACTCGATGGGCTGAATGGCCTCCTTCTTTGCCATAAATGACTCTATGCCTCTATGACTTAATGTAATAAAACGTTCCAAGGCACTTCATAGGAGCATTATAAAACAGAGTAGGGCACCAAGCGACAAAAGGAGATATTAGATCAGATGACCAAAAGCTTGGTCGAAGAGATAGGTTTTAAGGAGCGTCTTAAAGGAGGAAAGTGAGGTGGAGGGGTGGAGAGGTGTAGGGAGGATATTCCAGAGGTCAGAGCCTAGGCAACAGAAGGCGTGGCCACTAATGGTGGAGCGATTAAAAGCAAGGATGCACAAGAGGCCACAATTAGAGGAGCACAGGTATCTTGGAGGGTTGTGGGGCTGGAGGAGATTACAGAGATAGGGAGGATAGGAATTCGGCTTAAAATAGCAAATATAAATTATGCAATCAATTACAAATTACACTTCAGTCATACATTTAAGTCTCTTTCTAAACTTCGGAAAATTAAGCTGTTAAATGCATTGACACTGCCTATTTTCTGGGCTGCAGATGGAATGTTAAAGTCAGAGCCTTGTTAGCCACTGGAGGGCTCCCTCATCAACCTTATTATAAATTCCTTGGGCCCTCACTTCTGTTGTTAATCACTTGATGACAACTACATTTCCTGTCAGGTCACGAACAGAATTCTAATACTTAGATACCTGTGATACGCTTTGGTAATAAATATTTCTAGTAGAAATACAGAAGATACTTTGGAAGTAATTTTAAACCCTCGGTGATGGGTGGGAGAGGGTTGGGGTGGGGGGACGGCTCGCTAAATTTGAAAAAAATGGAGAAGCTGAACCCAGCCCACTGCAATCAGGTTGACTTCTAGTTTAATTGCAGTGGGTTTGGGGTTGACTGAGCAACCCCTTCTGCTGAAGCGGGCTTGTAATTGGAGATTGAGGGAAGATTTAGTAGACGTGTAGAAGATTATGACAAGCTTAGATAATTATAATATTTAATATTAATTATTGATGGTATTAATTATTAATGGTAATTTTAATATTTAAATGAGGCTACATGCATCAGCTTTTTGTCAGCAAATTGGATTTAATAGTTGTGAGTTGTGTTTCCCAGGACTCTTGAAACCCGGCAGCTGAAGGGAGCCGGGAACAGCTGGATCCAGAAGGTTAGTGCTTTTCCAGCACTTCTTGGAGGCCAGGAGGAGCAGGAGTGCTTCTTCCCACTCCTTGAGCAAACCTACAGGGAACTATCACCCTCACGCTCCAAGCTCCCACAACAACCACTTCCCAGGCTGAGATCCGAGCCTACCCTGCAGTCCGAACTCCCCTGATCTTTTCACTTTCTGGGGACCATCCCAACGTTCCTTATCTACTGCCTTCTACCTCAGCCTTTCTTGCCTGGTAGCTGGCCACCTTCTCAATCTAACCAGCTGCTGGGCCAGAAATAGAGTAAAAAAATTATACCAAGGTCTTGCCAAATTTACCATTCCTGGCATTTCCTGGTTTCCTGGCCACTTTAAGTCACCCCATTCCCACCCTGCCTTCCCATAAATATTGGGACTTTCTTAGCTGCGGTGTATTAGAATTAAGGAAAGACCCTCCTATGCTGGGACTTGGGAGATTTAGAAAGGCAGTAAAAGAAGCCATTCGACACATTGTGACTGTGCCAGCTCTTTGAAAGAGCTGTTGAATTTGTCCCACTCCCCACTCTTTCTCCATAACCCTGCAAACTTTTCCTTTTCAAATATGTCATAGAAACTTAAAAATTTATGGCACAATAAATGGCCTCCAAGAAGTGCTGGACCCATGTGCCTGTGCCAGCCAGAAAAAAGTTATCCAAACCAATCCCACTTTCCAGCTCTTGGTCTGTAGCCCGAAGTTTACGACATGTCAAGTGCATATCCAACTACTTTTTAAATGCAATGAAGGTTTCTGCATCTTTCAGGCAGTGATTTCCAGACCAACACCACCCTCTGGGTGAAAAAATTTCTCCTCAACTTCTCTCTCATCTTTCTACCAATTGCTTTAAATCTATGTCCCCTGGTTATTGATTTTTCTGCTAATGGAAATCGCTCCTTTCTATCCACTCTATCCAGGCCCCTCAAAATTTTGTACACGTCCATTAAATCTCCCCTCAGCCTCCTCTGTTCCAAAGAAAACAACCTCAGCCTACCCAATCTTTCATCATAGCTAAAATTCTCCAGTTCTGGCAACATCCTGGTAAATCTTCCCTGTACCCTCCGTAGCACATTTACAGCCTTCTTGTAATGCAGTGCCCAGAACTGTATGTAGTTTCGGCCCTTTACTGCTAAAGTGGGTGGCACAGTGGCGCAGTGGTTAGCACCGCAGCCTCACAGCTCCAGCGACCTGGGTTCAATTCTGGGTACTGCCTGTGTGGAGTTTGCAAGTTCTTCCTGTGTCTGCGTGGGTTTCCTCCGGGTGCTCCGGTTTCCTCCCACATGCCAAAGACTTGCAGGTTGATAGGTAAATTGGCCATTATAAATTGCCCCTAGTATAGGTAGGTGGTAGGGAAATATAGGGACAGGTGGGGATGTGGTAGGAATATAGGATTAGTATAAATGGGTGGTTGATGGTCGGCACAGACTCGGTGGGCCAAAGGGCCTGTTTCAGTGCTGTATCTCCAAAAAAAAAAGCAGCCCTTATCGAACAAGCAGACATCCTTGGTTCTTAGTAGTAGATAGTTAGATTGCACTGGGTGTTGGGAAAAGGGGAATAAAACCAATGCCAGGTGATTATCATAAATCCTGGCATTCTTGCCCGCTTTTATCCACAGTATTAAACAGGGGTACTATCTTCAGCCTGAAAACCACTTTGAGGCACATTTCCTTTCTACCCTCTCTTCTCCTCCCCCACATGGTTCAAGGACTGGTAGCAGACTCAGTGCATCAAAGGTCAGTGGGCCATCTAATGGGAATACCAACAACACATGGACTGCAATGGGTTCCAGAAGAAGACCCACCACTACCTTCTTACAGCAACTAGGAATTAATAGTAAATGTGGCCGTGTCATCACCCAAGAATTTTTTTTTTATTAAGTCAAGCCTGATCCTGCCCTCTCCTAAATAACCACACATGCCCACTTTGCAGGACAAACTGGACAGTAATCCTGAGCACAACCTCAGGGCTGTGAAATTCATTGTAACACCCCAACTGCTGCTTCAGCTCAGATCAGGTAACTCTGTATATAAATGGACCCTTCTGCTTTCTGTGTCAGTACTGCACGAAGTGCTATCTTCTCCCACCAAGTGGCCAATTTTATCTCTGTGTAAGTGAATGATTTTTTAGTGAGTTAAAATCGGGCCCTAAACCTGTAAAGGGAACTCTGAGACAAATCATCTGAATTTTCTTTTCTGGGATATAGACTTTTTTTGAATTCATTAGATCAGATGTGCCAATTAAAGCAAGAAATATTTTTACTATCAAAGAATTTAGTTAAAATGTGGATTGCTCAATATTGCTATGTTTTGTGAGCAAAGACTGTGAGCAGTATTCAGATCAAAGTTTCACTTTATCTTTCTGTGTTATAGGAACATAAGAGCAGGAGTAGGCTATTCAGCCCGTCGAGAATACAGGCCCAGTTTCTGCCATCTCTCCTCAGCAGACAATTCCGCCATTACACTCCCTGTTCATTTCTCAAAACAAAACATTTTACAGGTTTCCTTTTGGAATAAAGTACCCCATGCGCATTTACTATCTTCAAGCTTGCTTAAGTTAGAAATAATTTAATTGATTGTATAAAATGGAACGTGGAAGCTGGGTATGGGGCCAACTGCTGGTATATCCAGGGTTTAGTGCAGATGATCATTGGGCTGCAGAAAGGCAGGCCGCTGTTGTAGAAGTCCCGTCTGACTGCTGAGACCATTGATCAATGTGTCATGGTGATGTAGTCAAAGACAATTATGAGGAAGAACTCCTGCTAACTCTTGTCCATTTAGCCAGGGCTAATCTCTGCACTTATCAGGTTCTACTAACTGAATGAAAACAGATCATCTCGGCCAGGGGAGGGGGATGAGGACAAAGCCTCTTTGAGGTCGCATTACCTCCAAGATGTTACAGCTGTTGATTAAAACTGAGTAACACTGTGACAGAATCTGAAATCTGTTACCTGAGCCAGGAAAGTCCATGGTGCTGCAGAGTGCTGTTGATGATTTGCAGTTTGAGTTGAATGGATGAAAGCCTTATCTATCTCTTTTGCTGTGTGCATTCTTATAAGGATACCAAGTAAAATGAATCTGAATGCCTCAATCTAGTGTGTAGTGGGCCTGAGTCTACACTACAACTTTAGCACACATCATTGCCTGAAGATGGAAGGAATACAGGAGGAGAACAGAGTGTGCAAGGACCTCCATGTCTGAACTGACAGAGAAAGGATTTTGTTAAACTAGATAGATGTAAAAGAAGGCTTTAGAGATTTACAGTGTTCTATAGAGCAAAGCATATAGGAGCTTTACAGTGTGATGCATATGTATGTATGTTGGCAGCTTTCCATCTATGAAAGACAAAATTAGGTGGGGTGTCTTCTCTTGGTGCACTTTTGCTGATGGCTGTGAAGGCCAATCCTTGAAAGGCAGGTTCTGCCACAAGTGCTATATGTGAAGCTGCCAAGTGACACTGTGAGTTGTTGTTTTAGGTGTTGGCGCCTGTTGCCAAGCTGCTGTAGCGACTGGTCGTCATGGTAGTGCACACCAGTCCGCAGGATGTGTCGCTATTTCCCTCTTTCGCCAGTTAGTGACTCCCAGGTGTGATAGTCGACGTTTAGGGCTTTCTTGCCACGCTTGCATCCTTGAAGCGGAGCTTTGGGCACCCCACTGGTTGTCTGGCCCTGGCTACCTCACCATACAGAAGGTCCTTGCTTATGCGACTGTCTTCCATCCTGCGACGTGTCCGATCCGGCAAAGCCACCTCTGTTTGATTAGTGCCAACACACTTGGGAGCTCTGCCTTTGAGACGACTGCCACATTTGTGATTTTGTCCTGCCAGGATATGCCCATAATGCCCCGCACACAGCGCAGATGAAAATTATTGAGCTCCTTTTCCTGGTAGTTGTAAGTCACTCATGTTTCACAGCCATACAGCAAAGTGCTGAGAATACAGGCCTCATAACCCATCAGCTTGGTCCTAAGGGTCAGCTTGGTGGTATCCCATGTGCATTTCACATATCAGTTAAAGGTGGTAGCTGCTTTCCCTATGCATGTATCGAGCTCTGCAGCAAGGGACAGATTGTCTGTCACTGTGGACCCAAGATAGCAGAATTTGCTAACCACTTCCAGTTGGGTGTTATTTAGTATGGTCGGGGCAGTGATGCAACACCTTGTCCCATGACCACAGTTTTCTTGTCACTGCTAGTCAAGGAGAACAAGTTACAGGCATGGAAAGACAGTCCATGAGTCTTTGTAGCTGAGTGTCGGTGTGAGCAACAAGCACAGCATCATCAGCATAGAGGAATTCTCAGATCAGGATGTGCTGCATTTTTGTCTTCACTTTCAGCCTTGATAGATTGTAGAGCTTGCCGTCTGACCTAGTGTGCATTTCTGCAGAGAAGGCGAAGGTCAGGAGCATGGAGAAGATGATGCCGAACTGAGTGGGGGCTAGGGCACAACCCTGTTTCACTCTATTCTTCACTCAAAACTGTTGGAAGTGGAGCCATTTGTTTTTGTGCAGTGCAATGATTTTGGTGTCACGCATCTCCTGTGGAACAGAGCCTACATTCCAACAGAGAAGGAGGAAGACATAAAGGTGTGGCAATAGATGGGACTTTCCATGTTTGGGTTGTTTAGCTGGAATTTCATCCTTGCCAGGTGCCCTTCTGTTGCTAGGCGGTCTATGACCTTCTCAGGCTCCGGTGATGAGCTAATCATCTAATTCATCCATGACAGGAAGTTGCAGGAGAGCATCAATTATGGACTGGGAGATGTACAACTCGCAGGAATACAGCTCACAGTAGTGTGCAGCCCAGTGGGACATCCATTTACTTCTGTTGGTGAGTACTTCACCATCTACTGATTTTAGAGGAGAAACCTTGGTGATGGTAGGGCCAAGCGCCCTCTTGATTCCTTCGTATATAGCTTGCAGATTTTCTTTGTCACATGAAGTTTGGATTTCTTGACATAAGTTGATCCACAGCTCTAAACGTGATGGTCTGCCTTGTGTCAACATCCCTTTCAAAAGAAATAATGCCAATACCAGCACTTTGCAGTGTCACTAGAATGCTCGCTGCCCATCAAAGCCTTAACAGAAAACTGGCATTGATAAAGCTTGGAAGTGACTAAGTTCAATCACATATGCTCAGGGCAAACCTCAGCACTCTTTCCGGGCCAGTAGAAGATGTAATTAGCCTCTTGAATAGAGTCTGTGTCGGCTAATCTGGTTTCTTGTAGAGCAGCAATGTCAACACCAAGCTTGTGTAGCTCACGGTCAATCAAGGCTGTCTGTGCACACATGCTGTGCAGTGTGAGTCTTTGTTCATTCTAGGGCATATTGTCCTCACATTCCAGCTTCCAAGTCGAAAGGTTACCTTTCTTTGTTTGCTGAGTAACCTAGGCATGGTTTTAGGAGGTGGAGACTTGTCTAGCATCTGCATCTCCCTCTCGACCTCATAGGCTGGTGTCCAGAGGAAAGATGAAAGCCTATATGTCTCTATGAATAGGCACTAAAATATGAAAAGTGCTACACAGTTCCATAAGTAGATGACATTACTCTGACTTAACAGGAATTCACTGCACTATGTGGGTTAGTGTTACCAACACTGTTAGGTGCTCAGCTGTTTAGTTCAAATGGGTCAAGAGAGCAAGGCTATCATGGACAAGTTGAGCTTGGTGAAACTAAAGAAAGATGCAGGATCAGCAAGTGGGGAGGGGGGACCCTCGGGGAGGTTTGACTTGGGCAAAGGAGCAGGCAAAGTAGCAGAGGCAGAACGAATGGTCTTAGTGACAAAAATGTCCATTTGCTGCTTGCACTTGTTGGAGGTGAGGGCGAAGGGTGCAATGGGAGAGGAGTTTAAGGAGATAGTTAGTCATGGAGAGGGGAAACCTGATGGTACATGGTGTGGTCCAACCAGATCGGGTGATGGATGGCTAAAGCCAGATACGCTTATGTCTGCACCCTTTGGGCTCGGGGGAGCAAAGATGGTGGCCATATCAGGGAATCGACAAGCATGGAAGAGAGCAAACATTTTTCGGTGGACGAAAGGGTCAAAGGTGGAGGTGAAGGTTAGTTCAGCAGATTGATAGTTGCAGAAGTATTAGGCAGAATTTTCTCAATTTACTCCCTGCTGAAACTTTCACCTAACCAAATAGGCATGGATGGAAGTGGCCGCGGAGGTCCACAGCAGAGGTGTGCTCCCTCCAACCTGGAGACAGTGCACCAAGAGGATCCAGGACCTCAGGAGGGTGAGAATAGTGAGTGACATCAGATGCCAAGCCCTGCACTCTGACTTTCCCAACTTTCTCCTGCACAGTACCCCTCACAGGCACCTCACATCTGTATCTGAACAGTCAACACTCATCCTCATTCTACTGCCCTCTTGCACCCATGCCTCACAGTCACCCTCCCCTAAATGTTGTCCTTCCCTCCTCTTCACGCAAGCCATTTCTCACACTCACAACTCTCTGGTATCTCTCTTTGCAGGCGAAGAGACAACCTTGGAGACAGGAAGTGACTGGAGCAGGGGGTGGTGAGTGGTGGCCCTCCAGTTACAGGGACCTTGACAGCCACTGGCAATGAATGTCCATCAGACCTGCTGGGAAGGAGGTCTTGTTCCAGGAGGCTGCAGATGTCAGCAATGACCTACTGTGAGACCCTGAGCCTCCAGAGGCACTGTTGCCTACATAGAGAGCTGATCCTCTACCTGTAGACCCTATGTTGAAGGTCTTACCTGCTTGAAGCTGAATCTCTGTGTCCATCCCCTCTGCATTGTGGTGTAACATGTGGCTGAGGAGAAGGCAGCTGGTAGTGGTGGAATTGGTGTTTCTGCTCCTCTTGCTCCTCGTCAGAGGTGCATTAGACCTGCGTAAGCTGCTCCCATGCCACGGTGAAGCGGCAGCAGGGAAGTGCAGCCGAAGGTGAGTGAAGTGAAAGATAGGTGAAGTGACTTCCATGAATTTGGCAATTGCAGGTCAAGCACTGAAAGCACACTCTGAGAAGGAGTACTGTGAGCAGCAGCCTCTCACCTGGCCATGGCTGCAGCTCTTCATTTTCACTGACCAAAGGCTTCTCAGCCTGTCAGTTTCACTGAAGAAGACTCCCCGCTGTGCACCCGCCTTGGTTACGCTGGTGATTTGCTGATAGCTTGGGAAATAAGACCGCTACCTGTTAAATCCAGAAACCTCGGCAAAAACAGAACTTAACTATTAGAATATTTAAATGCCTAAATTATCTGACAGCTGCACAGGGTTTCTCTGCTCACCTTCAAACTGCCTGGGTGTAACCCAGAAGTGGGCAAGACGATGGCAGGATCCCGACCCGATGTCACTTTTAGGGGGTTTAACTCCCTACACATACCCTAACCTGCCTCCCCTTGCCTGTAAAAATTACGCCCATTGTGGCAAATGGAGGCCCAAATGCTAGGCAGCAGAGATAATTTTGCAGAAGGCATTAGTGAGAAAAAAACAATTTTGCAAAACAGCAGACTCTCAGATGGTCCTGCAGTAGCATTTTTGCAGTGTCATGCTATGAGAGAAATCAGAGACTTTCAGGGCAGCAGATGGAAAACACTAGAAGTTAGCAATTGGGAAAGACCAGGAAGAGGGATGTGGTTACAAAGAGGGCTAAAAGATCAGGAGGAAAATCATGCATTCAATCATCAGCTTTTTAAACTGACAGCATTTCAACCGATGTGTCAGCCTATCAGGTTAATAGCTCACTTCAAATAGCTGTCAGAGAAATGTCAAAGTTATTGGTAAAGTGCTTTAAGGTTTTGAAGCACTGGGAATTTCATCAGCATTTTCTCCCGATCGGCTGCCATAGCTTATTTTAAATTAAATCAACAAACTCTCAATCCAGGTAATCCTTCCTCAATAAAAGCAAAATACTGTGGATACTGGAAATCTGAAATAAAAGCAGTAAATGTTGGAAATACTCAGCAGGTCTGGCAGCATCAGTGGAGAGAGAAACAGAGTTAACATTTCAGGTCCGTGACTTTTCGTCAGAACTGACGTCCTTCCTCTCTATCTGGGCTGCTGGAGGGATTCCAGGATAAGGACAGATACACCAATCAGCCCGTCCAGAGTTGTTGTTTGAATGTAGATGCACTGGGTTTAGTAGTGGGCGATGTACATGGTTTCAGTTCACAAATTAACATCCTGTCTCTGCGGTCTCTATTTTTAAAATATCTTTCAGCTTCCTCGGAGTAAATCAGGTTGTTTCAAACGTTAAAATGTTAAAATTACAGTAGACTCCAAAATGCTTGAAAATGCATGCACTGAAATATTAAAAATCAATATTTTTCAGGGGAGGAAGAGGTGTCTTCCCTGACTCCTCTCCAGAAAATAATTCTTGTACCTTCAGAACTCTTAATCTCCCTTCAATAACTTATAAATCCATCAATGCTTCAAACTATGGTTTTGTGCATTTTTGTTTTTTCATTCTGCAATAAGCTAACAGAACATTGGGTATCCCTACAACTTTAGCCTTGACAATCTTGTATCCCAGTTTGTTTTCCATGTAACTCCCAGAAAATTAATTGGCTCAGAAATCGTACCTGTGCCACTACAAGTGCAATTGGACTTGACTTCTACTTGACCAGCCTGCTCCATTGATGACCCCCATACCAAATTATGGAGTCAGAGTCAGTTGGTTAAAAGGGATGGGTGGCCAGACCATTTTCAGCACTTCTGGGACACCTGCCAAACAGAGGCCGGGGTGTTGGAACAGTACCTTGATGTTTCATCTGGTTTGAGGGGGTGGCATGTCAGTCTGGCCGTAGTGTTCCAAGTGTACCACTTTTCCTTCTATCTGCTCCATGGTGCTTGTGGTGCTTCTACTAATGACAATAAAACTGTCTGAGACCAGTTGCCATTGGGAAATGGCATTGTGGTTTCCACCTGTAGCCATTTGCACGGCAAGTATGCCTGTATCAACTCATGGTGGGTAGGGGGCGAGTGGACAGAGTGCCAGTTCACCCCATTGGAATTTCTCAAGGTGGCTAGTGGTAAACAGGAGGAATTAAGTTAATTCCCAAATTCCCTCTCTTGTCCCTTGCCCAGATGGTGACCCAGACATTCAATGCTCTGGTCTTCATGCACCTTAAGCCCCAAAACCAGGGCTTTTTGCCATCTGTTTTTGGGGGGCAAGTGAATCATGGGTTTCTACTTGATTTGAAAATAGGTGAGATTGAAAAGATTGAAGTAAACGTTTGTGAATCTTAAATCTATACTATTTTTCATAGGTTCTCAATCAAGAGAGGAAATACATTATTGACACCCCTTCCTTCCATATTATGTCAGGCAGTACCGCAGGACTGAAAAGGGGAAGTCCAAAGCCTACTTCCTCTTGCCAGCATCTTATCTAGCAGCTACCGTAATGCTAAGATATGCTATCATGTCAGACAACACAGTAGACGTGTCTTCCCCGTGCAATTTCTATAACAAGTATTGTGACTGCTGGTCCTTCTTCCCAGTAATTTTTCTTTTGTTCTTTCATGGAATGTGAGCATCACTGGCAAGGCCGGAATTGTTGCCCTTCCCTAATTGCCCTTGAAAATGTGGTGGTGAGCCCATTCTTGAACTGCTGAAGTCCATCAGGTGTAGGTATACCAACAGTGCCATTAGGAAGGGTGTTCCAGGATTTTGACCCAGCGACAGTGAAGGAAGTGATATACGTCCAAGTCAGGATGATGTGTGGCTTGGAAGGGAACTTGCAGGTGGTGGTGTTCCCATGCATCTGCTATCCTTGTCCTTCTAGGTGTCAGAGGTCGTGGGTTTGGAAGGTGCTGTTGAAGGAGGCTTGGCGAGTTGCTGCAGTGCATCTTTTATATGGTACACAGAGCTGCCACTGTACATCGGTGGTGAAGGACGTGAATGCTGAAGGTGGTGGATGGTGTGCCAATCAAGCGGGCTGCTTTGTCCTGGATTGTGTCGAGTGTTGTTGGAGCTGCACTCATCCAGGCAAGTGGAGAGTATTCCATCCTGACTAGTGCCTTGAAGATGGTGGACAGACTTTGGGGAGTCAGGAGGTGAATTACTTGCCACAGAATTCCCAGCCTCTGACCCGCTCTTGTAGCCACAGTATTTATATGGCTGGTCCAGTTAAGTTTCTGGTCAATGGTAAACCCCAGGATGTTGATGGTGGGTGATTCAGCGATGGTAATGCCATTGAATGTCAAGGGGAGATGCTTAGATTCTCTCTTATTGGAAATCATCATTGCCTGGACTTGTATGGCGTAAATGTTACTTGCCATTTATCAGCCCAAGCCTGAATGTTGTCCAGGTCTTGCTGCATTTCTACACGGACTGCTTCAGTATCTGAGGAGTTACAAATGGTGCTGAACACTGTGCAATCATCAGCAAACATCCCCACCTGACCTTATAATGGAAGGAAGATCATTGATGAAGCAGCTAAGGATGGTTGGGCCGAGGACACTACCCTGAGGATCTCCTGCAGCAATGTCCTGGGGGTTAAATGTTTGGCTTCCAACAACCACAACCATTTTCCTTTGTGCTAGGTATGACTCCAACAAGTGCGGGGTTCTCTCTCTGATTTTCATTGACTTCAATTTTACTAGGGCTCCTTGATGCCACACTCGGTCAAATGCTGCCTTGATGTCAAGGGTAATCACACTCAACTCAGTTCTTGTGTTCAGTTCTTTTGTTCATGTTTGGATCAAGGCTGTAATGTGGTCTGGAGCTGAGTGGCCCTGGCGGAAACTAAATTGAGCATCGGTGAACAGGTTATTGCTGTGTTAGTGCCGCTTGGTAGCTCTGTCGATGACACCTTCCATCACTTTGCTGATGATCAAGAGTAGACTGATGGAGCAGTAATTGGCCGAATTGAATTTGTCCTGCTTTTTATGGACAGGACATACCTGGGCAATTTTCCAAATTATAGGGTAGATGCCAGTGTTGTAGCTGTACTGGAATAGCTTGGCCAGGGGCACGGCTAGTTCTGCAGCACAAGTCATCAGCACTACTGCCAAGATGTTGTCAAGGCCCATAGCCTTTTCTGTATCCAGCATGATGATAGCGAAGAGAGGAAACTGCATTGTGAAGAGTAATGTAACCTTCTTCAAAAGTGTCAATGCTAAAACACTTCCAGAAGACAGTGACAAAGATTTTTTTTAAAATTCATTCATGGGATGTGGGCGTCGCTGGCCAGGCCAGCATTTATTGCCCATCCCTAATTGCCCTTGAGAAGGTGGTGGTGAGCTGCCTTCTTGAACCGCTGCAGTCCATTTGGGGTAGGTATACCCACAGTGCTGTTAGGAAGGGAGTTCCAGGCTTTTGACCCAGCGACAGTGAAGGAACGGCGATATAGTTTCAAGTCAGGATGGTGTGTGACTTGGAGAGGAACTTGCAGGTGGTGGTGTTCCCATGTATTTGCTGCCCTTGTCCTTCTAGTTGTTAGAGGTCGTGGGTTTGGAAGGTGCTGTCTAAGGAGCCTTGGTGCATTGCTGCAGTGCATCTTAGAGATGGTACACACTGCTGCCACTGTGCGTCAGTGGTGGAGGGAGTGAATGTTTGTGGATGGGGTGCCAATCAAGCGTGCTGCTTTGTCCTGGATGGTGTCGAGCTTCTTGAGTGTTGTTGGAGCTGCACCCATCCAGGCAAATGGAGAGTATTCCATCACACTCCTGACTTGTGCCTTGTAGATGGTGGACAGGCTTTGGGGAGTCAGGAGGTGAGTTACTCGCCTCAGGATTCCTAGCCTCTGACCTGCTTTTGTAGTCACGGTATTTATATGGCTACTCCAGTTCAGTTTCTGGTCAATGGTAGCCCCTAGGATGTTGATAGTGGGGGATTCAGCGATGGTAATGCCGTTGAATGTCAAGGGGAGATGGTTAGATTCTCTCTTGTTGGAAATGGCCATTGCCTGGCACTTGTGTAGCACGAATGTTACTTGCCACTTATCAGCCCAAGCCTGGATATTGTCCATGTCTTGTTGCATTTCTACATGGACTGCTTCAGTATCTGAGGATTCACGAATGGTGCTGAACATTGTGCAATCATCAGCGAACATCCCCACTTCTGACTTTATGATTGAAGGAAGGTCATTGATGAAGCAGCTGAAGATGGTTGGGCCTAGGACACTACCCTGAGGAACTCCTGCAGTGATGTCCTGGAGCTCAGATGATTGACCTCCAACAACCACAACCATCTTCCTTTGCGCTAGATGACTTTGATGACTTCACATCTGCAACAACTCAAGATGTAGCCCAGCCAAATCAAGCACAGCTGAGATCAATACTGCAAGATCCACAGAGAGAATCATTAAGTAGCTATAAAGCAATTGCTAAACCTTAAAGAAAAAGAGGAAACTTTAAATTTAAAATAAGTGGATAATGTAATGTTGTTTAATGTATTGGTGACCTCACCTTTAAGTAATCTTTCCTTTAAGAGACCAGGCCACTGATGTAACTGATGATGTCAGTATATACATATAACACCATCTTGTAAGGAGACACTGAGCACATGGCCTGCAGACAGAGCACAAACAGCAACGGGGACAAGACCTGGACCTGAGAAATGTGTAGAGCTCATACAATGTAAACAGCAAAGGAATTAAAGAGTGTTGTGTTGAACCTGAATATCAAGCCTACAACTATCTTTGAGAAGGCTCACTTATCTGCTTAACAGCTCTGCATTAAAAAAAACACAGCATAACACTACAAAATTCATGGTGTATCTCAACTGCACGGCAAATTGTTGGATTTCTTAAGGAATTAACAAAGGTCCATGACATTAACGCATAGTTCTAATGGCATGAATTTTCACCAGTTTCTGACCCAAATGCATGTTAGCAGATGGTGATCTGTACAATTTGGTACCTGACAATATAAGAACTTGAGGAAACTTAAGTGTGTTTTGCAACAGTCACAGTCTGATGTCAGTAAAGTTCAGAATGATTTTGCTAACCTCAATAGTCACAAAAAGTCGGGTAAGAATCACACAATATTCAGCCGTTTCTTGATATCCTGTGGAGTGAATCAAATTGGCTGAAAACTGGCATCTGTGATGCTAGGGACCTCAGGAGGAGGCTGAGATAGATCATCCACTTGGCACTACTGGCTGAAGATGGTTGCAAATGCTTCACCTTGTCTTTTGCACTGACTGAGGATGGGAATGTTGAGGATCATCCTCCTCCAGTCAGTTGTTTAATTGTCCACTACCATTCACGACTGGATGTGGCATGACTGCAGAGCTTTGATCTGATCTATTGGCTGTGGGATCACTTAGGCATGCTGCTTCTGCTGTTTAGCATGCATGTATTCCTATGTTGTGGCTTCACCAGGTTGTCACTTCATTTTTAGGTCTGCCTGGTGCTGCTCCTGGCATGTTCTGCTACACAGCTCATTGCCCCTCATAAAAATGTTAGACAGCGGAAGACAAAAGAAAAATATGGCCCACTGTAAAGTAAAATCTCGGATTATCTCTTTCAGCTATTCTTGATAGTAATGCTGGTTAAGTCTTTAGATATATGTGATGTGTTTCTCTTTTTGTTGTTAGTGCCATTCACTGAAGGCCATTCTTAGCCATAGAACTGGAATAAAGGAAAGTGGAAGATGGAGAAAGTAGTTCAGTTTCAAGTATGCCCAATCTTGTGTGATTCTTACCTTACTTTTTGTGACCATTGAGGTTAGCAAAACCATTTAAAAAGACCTTTACTGACATTGAACTGTGACTGTTGCAAAACACACTTAGGTTTCCCCAAGTTCTTATATTGTCAGGTACCAAATTGCACAGATCACCATCTGCTAATGTTGTGGAATAATCAGACTTGGCACGGGAAGTACTCGCAACCGACTTTTATTAACTTGTGCACAAGGAGAACAAACAGTAGAGTTCACATTGAGACAATTATACTATTCTGCAACCAATAATCTTACAACAATAGTTCAATCCTTAATTTGCATTCTAAAGCACCAATAATATTACAATTCAGTTTTTGCTCTAAACGAATAAGATAAAGTAATTTTCAATCCTTCGTTTACTTATCTATCTCACCATTGGCCTTGCAGCTGGTACAGCGCAATAACAGAAAGAGACATTATGCTTCAACAACACTCTTATCTCATCACCCAGACATGACACATTCCTAAGGAACAGTTAGTGTGAGAAACATACTGACCAGGCAAACCCACACCCTTGTCCGAGGGTGGCTCACCTCAGGTTCCACACTAAAATGCATTTGGGCCAGAAACTGCTGGAAACTCACACCATTAGAATTAAGCATTAATGTCATGCACTATTATTAATTCCTTAAGAAATCCAACAATTTGCAGTGTAATTGAGATACGCCATGAATTCTGTAGTGTTGTGCTGTGTTTTTCTTTTATGTAGAGCTGTTAAGCAGATCAGGGAGTTGTCTTAAAGATAGATGTCATCTTGATATTCCGGTTCAACACAACACTCTTTATTACTTATTGTATGAGTTCTACATGTATGCCTGTGCTGGGACGAGGGAGCAGTACCCCAGGACATGCGCGATGCCAACATCATCACCCTCTATAAAAACAAAGGTGACCGCAGTGACTGCAACAACTACCGTGGAATCTCCCTGCTCAGCATAGTGGGGAAAGTCTTTGCTCGAGTTGCTCTGAACAGGCTCCAGAAGCTGGCCGAGCGCGTCTACCCTGAGGCACAGTGTGGCTTTCGTGCAGAGAGATCGACCATTGACATGCTGTTCTCCCTTCGTCAGATACAGGAGAAATGCCGTGAACAACAGATGCCCCTCTACATTGCTTTCATTGATCTCACCAAAGCCTTTGACCTCGTCAGCAGACGTGGTCTCTTCAGACTACTAGAAAAGATCGGATGTCCACCAAAGCTACTAAGTATCATCACCTCATTCCATGACAATATGAAAGGCACAATTCAACATGGTGGCTCCTCATCAGAGCCCTTTCCTATCCTGAGTGGTGTGAAACAGGGCTGTGTTCTCGCACCCACACTTTTTGGGATTTTCTTCTCCCTGCTGCTTTCACATGCGTTCAAAGCCTCTGAAGAAGGAATTTTCCTCCACACAAGATCAGGGGGCAGGTTGTTCAACCTTGCCCGTCTAAGAGCGAAGTCCAAAGTACGGAAAGTCCTCATCAGAGAACTCCTCTTTGCTGACGATGCTGCTTTAACATCTCACACTGAAGAGTGCCTGCAGAGTCTCATCGACAGGTTTGCGGCTGCCTGCAATGAATTTTGCCTAACCATCAGCCTCAAGAAAACAAACATCATGGGGCAGGACGTCAGAAATGCTCCATCCATCAATATTGGCGACCACGCTCTGGAAGTGGTTCAAGAGTTCACCTACCTAGGCTCAACTATCACCAGTAACCTGTCTCTAGATGCAGAAATCAACAAGCGCATGGGTAAGGCTTCCACTGCTATGTCCAGACTGGCCAAGAGAGTGTGGGAAAATGGCGCACTGACACGGAACACAAAAGTCCGAGTGTATCAGGCCTGTGTCCTCAGTACCTTGCTCTACGGCAGCGAGGCCTGGACAATGTATGCCAGCCAAGAGCGACGTCTCAATTCATTCCATCTTCGCTGCCTTCGGAGAATACTTGGCATCAGGTGGCAGGACCGTATCTCCAACACAGAAGTCCTCGAGGCGGCCAACATCCCCAGCTTGTACACACTACTGAGTCAGCGGCGCTTGAGATGGCTTGGCCATGTGAGCCGCATGGAAGATGGCAGGATCCCCAAAGACACATTGTACAGCGAGCTCGCCACTGGTATCAGACCCACCGGCCGTCCATGTCTCTGCTATAAAGACGTCTGCAAACGCGACATGAAATCGTGTGACATTGATCACAAGTCGTGGGAGTCAGTTGCCAGCATTCGCCAGAGCTGGCGGGCAGCCATAAAGACAGGGCTAAATTGTGGCGAATCGAAGAGACTTAGTAGTTGGCAGGAAAAAAGACAGAGGCGCAAGGGGAGAGCCAACTGTGCAACAGCCCCGACAAACAAATTTCTCTGCAGCACCTGTGGAAGAGCCTGTCACTCCAGAATTGGCTTTTATAGCCACTCCAGGCGCTGCTTCACAAACCACTGACCACCTCCAGGCGCATATCCATTGTCTCTCAAGATAAGGAGGCCCAAAAGGGAGGGATGAGTTCTACACATTACTCAGGTCCAGTCTTGTCCATGGTGCGGCTTGTGCTCTGTCTGCAGGCCGTGTGCTCAGTGTCTCCTTACAAGATGGTATCTCCTGCTATATATATATGCATATGGTGACGTCATCAGTTACATCAGTGGCCTGGTCTCTTAAGGATAAGGTTACTTAAAGGTGAGAGCACCACTACACGACATTACAAGATCATCCCCAAATTGCTATGCCATTAGTCTCGCCAAATCATTGTGATGAGTAACTTTTTCGGTAGCAAACTGGATCAAAAGCCATCTACACTATTTTCCAGCCCAATATCAGCCCATCCCAAATTCCCTGGTGCTTTTCAGCCCTTCCCAAAATCCACCAACTGAGTCCCAAGTGACACTATATTGTAATGGTGGTGGGGAGGGTGGTGTGGTATGGCCGTGGGGGTCAGCGGCACTGCAGTTCTCAATTTCTTGCTTTTACACTTGGAAAGCATTCGGAGTAAGTTAGAATCAACTGACAGAGCTGTTGTTTGTTTTAATAACATAAGAAATAGGAACAGGAGTGGGCCATGCTGCCCCTTGAGACTGCTTTCACATTTCATAAGACTAAGGCTGATCCTCAACTTCAGCTTCACTTTTTCACCTAATCTCTCTATCCTCTTCCCTTAGAGTCCAAAAATCTATTCGTCTTTGCCTTGAATATACTCAACAACTGAGCATCCACAGACCTTTGGGGTAGAGAATTTCAAAGGTTTACAATACTCTGAGTGAAGAAATTCCTCCTCATCTCAGTCTGGAATCGCTGTCCCCTTATCCTGAGACTGTGCCCCTCAGTTCTAGTCTCTCCAGCTAGGGGAAACAGCTTTGCGGCATCTATTCCGGCAAGCCCTCTCAGAATCTTACATATTTCAATGAGATCACCTCTCATTCTTCTAAATTCCACAGAGTCTAGGCCCATTCTACTCAATCTCTCCTCATAGGACAATGCTCTCATACCAGGATTCAATCTAGTGAACCTTTGTTGCACCCACTCTAGGGCTTGTATATCCTTCCTTAGGTACAGTACTTCAGGTGTGGTCTCATCAAAACCCTCTACAATTGCAGCAAGACTTTCTTACTCTTGTACTGCAACCCCCTTGCAATAAAAGCCAACAAACCATTTGCCTTCCTAATTGCTTGCTGTACCTCTTCTTCATTGGCCTCCTTATCTCGAGAGACAATGGGTAAGCGCCTGGAGGTGGTCAGTGGTGTGTGGAGCAGCGCCTGGAGTGGCTATAAAGGCCAATTCTAGAGTGACAGGCTCTTCCACAGGTGCTGCAGAAAAATTTTTGTTTGTCGGGGCTGTTACACAGTTGGCTCTCCCCTTGCGCCTCTGTCTTTTTTCCTGCCAACTGCTAAGTCTCTTCGACTCGCCACACTTTAGCCCTGCCTTTATGGCAGCCCGCCAGCTCTGGCAAACACTGGCAACTGACTCCCACGACTTGTGATCAATGTCACAGGACTTCATGTCGCGTTTGCAGACGTCCTTAAAACGGAGACATGGACGGCCGGTGGGTCTGATACCAGTGGCGAGCTCGCTGTACAATGTGTCTTTGGGGATCCTGCCATCTTCCATGCGGCTCACATGGCCAAGCCATCTCAAGCGCCGCTGACTCAATAGTGTGTATAAGCTGGGGATGTTGGCCGCCTCGAGGACTTCTGTGTTGGAGATACAGTCCTGCCACCTGATGCCAAGTATTCTCCGGAGGCAGCGAAGATGGAATGAATTGAGACGTCGCTTTTGGCTGACATACGTTGTCCAGGCCTCGCTGCCATAGAGCAAGGTACTGAGGACACAGGCTTGATACACTCGGACTTTTGTGTTCCGTGTCAGTGCACCATTTTCCCACACTCTCTTGGCCAGTCTGGACATAGCAGTGGAAGCCTTTCCCATGCGCTTGTTGATTTCTGCATCTAGAGACAGGTTACTGGTGATAGTTGAGCCTAGGTAGGTGAACTCTTGAACCACTTCCAGAGCGTGGTCGCCAATATTGATGGATGGAGCATTTCTGACATCCTGCCCCATGATGTTTGTTTTCTTGAGGCTGATGGTTAGGCCAAATTCATTGCAGGCAGCCGCAAACCTGTCGATGAGACTCTGCAGGCACTCTTCAGTGTGAGGTGTTAAAGCAGCATCATCAGCAAAGAGGAGTTCCCTGATGAGGACTTTCTGTACTTTGGACTTTGCTCTTAGACGGGCAGGTTGAACAACCTGTCCCCTGATCTTGTGTGGAGGAAAATTCCTTCTTCAGGAAATTCCTTCTTGCTGTACCTACATGTTAGCTTTTTATGTTCCTTGTACAAGGACACCCAAATCTCTCTGAACACCAACATTTCATATTTCTCACCATTTAAAAAAAATCAGTTTTTCTATTCTTCATGCCAAAGTGAATAACCTCACATTTCACCACATTGTACTCCATCTGCCAGGTTCTTGCCTACTCACTTAACCTATCACTATCCCTATGCAGGCTCTTTGTGTCCTCCTCACAGCCTATTTCTCATCTAGCTTTGTATCATCAGCAAACCTGGATTCATTACACACGGTTTCATCATCTAAGTCATTAATAAAGATTGTAAATAGTTGAAACCCCAGCACTGATCCTTGCAGCACCCCACTAGCAACAGCCTGCCAATCTGAAAATGACTCACTTATTCCGACTCTTTGTTTTCTGCCCTTTAATCAATCTTCTATACATGCTAATATATTATCCACAACCCCATGTGCCCTTATCAAGTGCTGCAACATTTCATCTGGTACATTATCAAATATCCGAGACTGGTAGAAGTAAGAGGCAGATTTTCAGTACCATATGGGGGCGGTCACGGAGGTGGGCAGGTACGAAAATGCGTGCTGCCGGCCAGTGTGCCATTTTTCCAGCACCATCCTGCACCCGGGCCATTTTCCCGAAGGTAGGATGGGGTTTGGCCTTCCCGCCTGACTGGCCTCTACTGTGGCCACAGGCCACCCTGTGGAGCCCCTCCACAATGATGGCCTTACTGCTGATTTCCAGTTGAAAAAGTTGGAGAGAGGGCACCTCAAAATGGAGGCACCCTCACTCTTTCTTATCTAAACTGCAAACTTCATCTCCTTTTGAGCTGGAGGGCCTATTTTCGGCCCTTCATCTGTGAGAGCCTGACAGTGTCCTTAATTCGACGGCAAGCCTGCCTTCTGGGTACTAGTTGGCCAATTTGGGAAAAAACACAGCCGGGTAACTGTTTCCCACAGAGTGCGGGGTTCCAACCCCCATTTGACCCTGATGTCAGGGTCTCGATCCAAAGGGCAAAATCCTGCCCGAGGTGTTTCTGAGCTTGAAAGATATGATGAGTTTTGGTATTAATTTCTGCAGCTGTGAATGACTCTTTGCACTGATACTTCTGCTATTTTGCCAGCACAGAGCTGAGCATGCTTCTCTGTTTTTGACATTATGAGATGATTTTCAGTCTTCACACTGCCACTTTCCACCCACAGTCAGGATTCTAAGGAGCAGATATGGTATTCCCTTTGGACATACTTTTATCATGGACAAGGGAGAGAAGTGGCATAGGATTGATCACAGGAGACTCAAGGAATAGTTAAGGAGGATGCAATTCACCAGACATTACCCCACTCCCAGCCATAACAAAATACACATAGAAATGTCATAGGTGGGTCTTACTAAGAAGTGTGTGTAAGAAGAGTGTACTCACCAAAGAAGCAACAGGCCAACTCTACCATCTACTACACAAGGGCCTGAAATCACACTCATTTGCCTGCAGTGCTTGCTCTATGGCTATTGTTATGAGCTCAATTGAGACTGTTAACTTTAAAACAAGAGATATGAACTCCCCAGACCGATTAAAGAATTACATGACAAGATTTCACGTTTTAAGACTTTTACTATAATAACTAAACTAAAAATCAACACGAACAGTCCTTAGTAGGTAGCTAATACACTAAATTACAGAGAAAGGTATTTCTCATTAACTTATTGATACTCTCAAAAACCTCACATCACATTTACACAGTGTTCTCAGCATAAAGGTATCCTTGCAGTTAAAGGTCCCAAACTCCTCCCAGTTGCAATGGGTTGGATCTCCCAGTGTCGTTAACAAAGCCGATGTATCCTTCGCTCATTTCTTCCGAGCACACTGGACTGGTTTTCTGTTAATAAGGCAATCTCTGGTGGCCCTGTTTGCCTTTCCACTTCCACAAACCCCGAGCCTTCAAGCCGGGTTCAAATCTGAGCAGCCTTTTGTTGTATCTGTGTTCTGAGAGCAGGTGTTTTCTCTCTTTCTCTTCTGAGGCTGGCTCAGCTGTTTTTTTTTTTGGTCTTCCTTTCTTCCCTACAGCCTGTCAGACTTAGGAAAGCCTGTTGAATTTATCCAGAATCAAAAGTTTCTTGGAATCCAGAAGTTTGGCGATAGCAAAACCACCTGGGTCTTTTGTTTCAAGGTGTTAGCAGTTGTAACTCATATGTGCATTTTTTGAGCCCTTGAGAGTCTGGAAGAGCGAAACTCATTGCACGCCTGGTGTTAAAACTTTGCACTCTGCTTTCCTTGTTATCCTGGTAACCAAGATCCCTGGACTGTCTCTGGGCAGACTTGGTGTGAGATCACATGTCTCCTCCGAATCCTTTTCATATCGCATTAAAAATCAAAGTTTCTAAAATATAATCATACTATAAAGTCCAGTGTTCACAAAACTATGAAGGTGATGACCACACTAAATGTTGATTGCACAGGCTCATTTCAGGTAATAACAGGGGATCTGTGTAATATCAGCCAGGCTGTGATACTGGCAGTCATCAGGTAACTGATAGCTGGGGAATTCAACACCTTTAGTAGGGCAGCAACACAGTGGTGGGATGGGGGTCACCCAGTTTTACCTGTAGCTGGCTTTCCCAAGATATCATGTGCAATTGAGGGCACCCATGCCACTTTGGGATCTTGCTATGTGCAATTTGGCTTCTGCAATTCCTCACAACAGTTGAAAAGTACTTAACTGGCTGTAAAGCTCTTTGGGGTTGTCCTGAGGTTATGAAAGGCACTATATAAATACAGAATTTCTTTATGCAGAAATCCCCTTCAACCACATCAAAAGAATGGCAAAAGAATCCTACATATCAACATGGGACATGCTGGGTGGTGTCACATTGTGTGCATCCTTCAAAACTCAATCCTCCCTTACTTCTTCAGATAAAGGAAATCAGGTCAACAGATGGGTTGTAGGTGACCATACCTACACCCTGCTCCCAGGGATAATGGCCCCAGCAATAGAGGCCTGAAAACCAGCAAAGCACCGCTACTAAAACACCTGTCTCTTTAAAAGTGCTCAATGAAGGAATGCTGGAGTGTTAAAGGGATACTTCACTGCCTAAACTGGTCAGGAGGGACTCCGCCATTTGCTGTGGCTATGAAGGTGATGATCGCCCTAAATGTTTATTGCACAGGCTCATTTCAGGTAGCAACAGGGTATTTATGTAATAACAGCCAGGTAACTGATGCACAGTCAAGTGTAGGTGTAGCCTGTCTGCCCTGCCTATACAAAAGCTTTGGATTCGAACATTGCTGGCGAGGTGACGCTAACAACTTCAGTGGAAAAACAACACGGAGGAGAGCATTATGATGACCTGCACTCAGATGATTACTCTGGGACTGCTGCAAGAAGCCTAATAGTACAACTCATCACAAAATTCTTCCCTTTTGAGCCCTGCTACTTGTTTTGTTTTGTTTTAGAGATACAGCACTGAAACAGGCCCTTCGGCCCACCGAGTCTGTGCCGACCATCAACCACCCATTTATACTAATCCTACACTAATTCCATATTCCTACCACATCCCCACCTGTCAATATATTTCCCTACCACCTACCTCTACTAGGGGCAATTTATAATGGCCAATTTACCTATCAACCTGCAAGTCTTTTGGCATGTGGGAGGAAACCGGAGCACCCGGAGGAAACCCACGCAGACACAGGGAGAACTTGCAAACTCCACACAGGCAGTACCCAGGATTGAACCCGGGTCGCTGGAGCTGTGAGGCTGCGGTGCTAACCACTGCGCCACTGTGATAAAACTCGGTCACCTGTTGCTGTCACAATCACAAGTCTCAGAAGAGTTCCCTGGACTCTTCAGTTAATATGCAACAATTGAAGCTTTACCAATGAATCCCACTCCAGCCCAAATTTCAATTCAGACTCTGGGGTGAAATAATCTCTACTCCAGCAGAGGGAGCAAAAGCTGCTTTAAGACTGTCATTATCACCATTTAGCATTGGAGGGCACTGCACTAGTTTTCCAACATGATTTTACAATAAAACTTCAAATTGTGACTCTACCAAACTATAACTCACAGCAGTGCACACTATTCACAGTTACTTCCTCATTCTGCTCATTTGAGTAGACTCAAATTGTGATCTAAAACACATGCTTTACACAGAGAAAGAAGTGGGATCTGATCGGTCCTTTTGGAATTAGACAACTATAAAGTTGGAAGAGAAAACACCTTGAATCATAATGGAGAAGTTGGGCTTGCACATTACATGTTTGCTGCTGGTTTGCATGGCAATTCTGCCTTCTGGTAAGTTTGGAATTAAGTTTGATATATTTGTACATGTTAAAGCTTAAGGGAAATTGTAGCATTTATAGATAAGAAAATTACCACAAATGGTGGAATCTTAAATAAAGCCAGAAAATATACAGCAAATCCATCAGCTGGGATGTATTAATGTAATGTATCCAAATCCATTTCTTGTGCAGGGTTTGTATGCTCAGAGTTAATACAAACCAGTGAGCAATCGTTCTGGAGCGTGTTCCATAAAATTTGCTAGAAAAGCAAATTATTTTTTCCTGTACTTTTCCCAATAAATGCTACAACTGAGAATAAAGTTGAATATTGGCAGGTGATAACTTGGCGCTACTTCAGTTATTGAATTTTTCTGTAAATTCTGCATTGACTAGTCAGTGTCCAACTGGATAAAAAATTGGCTTAAAAACAGTGAGTTGTGGTAACTGGTTGTTTTTCAGACTGGAGGGTGGTTGACAGTGGTGTTCCCCGAGGGTCAGTGCTAGGATCACTGCTTTTTTTTGCTATATATCAATGACTTGGATCTTGAAATACGGAGTAGAATTTCAAAATTTTCCAATGATGCCGAATGTGTATGAATGGCAAACTGTAAGGATATGATCCGCCTGCAAAAGGACATAGATAGGCTAGCAGAATGGGCAGACAAGTGTCAGATGGAACTTAATACAGAGAGGTGTGAGATGATGCATTTTGGCAGAAGGGATAGGGTGAGGCAATATAGACTTAATGGCATAATTCTAAAGAATGTGCAGGAACACAGGGATCTGGGGGTGCATGCGCATAAATCTTTGAAGGTGGCAGGACATATTGAGAGAGTGGTTAGCAAAGCATATGGAAACTTGAGCTACATAAATAAAGGCGCTAAGTACAAAAACAGGGAAGTTATGCTGAAGGTTTATAAAGCTCTGGTTAGGCCACAACTAGACTTTTGCGTCCAGTTCTGGTCACCACACTTTAGGAAGGATGTGAGGGTCCTTAAGAGGGTGCAGAGGAGATTTACCAGAATGGCTCCCGGGATGGAGGATTTTAGTTGCAAAGTTAGGTTGGAAAAGCTGGCGTTGTTCTCCCTGAAGTAAAGGAGATTGAGGAGAAATTTGATAGAGATGTACAAGATTATGACGGGTTTAGATAAGTTAGGGAAGGAAAAACTCTTCCCATTAACTGATGGTACAAGGACTAGGGGAAATGGACTGAAGGTTTTGGGCAAGAGATGCAGGGGGAATGTGAGGAAGAACTTTTTTACACAGCGAGTGGCAATGACCTGGAACTCGTTGCCCACAAGGGTGATGGAAGGGGAAACAATGAATGATTTCAAAAGAAAACTGGATGGGCACTTGAAGAAATAAACATGCAGGGCTCTTGGGATCGAGCGGAGGAGTGGGACTGACTGGATTGCTCTGCAGAGAGCCAGCATGTACTTGATAGGCCGAATGGCCGTAAATGACTCTATGACTCAATGACTTCTTGTCACAAAGATACAAATATTTTGCAAAAGTTGTTACTATTCATCTTCTGTGCTAATTGTGTCCCAAATTGGATTTACTCTTTTCAAGGCAGTTTATATTGTTATTTACTGTCAATCAGAATCTCTTCAGGTTTTCAAAAATTTATTCTTTGATATGCTTGCAGTTTGCAAAGAAATCAATTGGCTTTATCCACATAAAGTCTGCTTGAAGAAGGAAGGGTTGAAATCTTTAGCCTCATTACATGAACTCAAACACAAAAGGACCTTTTCAAGTGCCAGGTCTGCATATGTTACAGAAAGCAGATTTGTATTATCCACACTTGGTTAGAAGTAAAGCCTCAGCAATGTTCACACTTTTCTTTGGGAACCCAAAATATGGATGTAATTGGTATTTTTTTCAACACTAACTCTTACTTCAAATTAATTTTTAAAATAGAAGATAAACAAACTGTTAGAATATTGCTTATTGAGATCAAGCATTCTGTATTGTTCCATTCCTATTAAATTCAGATTTCAGTTTGGTAGCCAAGTATTTTTGAACATTAATACATTTAGTAAAATTGAAACATTGCACCAATTTACACTCTTGAGGCTCAAAATCGGGCCATATAGCCCCTATTGTCAGACGCTCTGTGGTCTCCTAAGTCCCCAAAATGGCAGACAGGACATACACAAGCCCTTATGACTGGAGGTGCGCTACCTTGGCGGTGGGAAAACTTTTAGAAATGATAATTTGGGACAAATTAACAGTCACTCGGACAAATGTGGATTAATTGATGAAAGCCAGCACAGATTTGTTAAAGGCAAATCATGTTTAACTAACTTGCTTGAGTTTTTTTGATGAGGTTACAGAGAGGGTTGATTAGGGTTATGTGGTTGATGTAGTGTACATGGACTTCCAAAAGGCATTTGATAAAGTACCACAAAACAGGCTTGTCAGCAAATTTAAATTCCATGGAATAAAAGGGACATTGGCAGCATGGATATGAAGTTGGTGGAGTGATAGGAAACAGAGAATAGAGGTGAATGATTGTTTTTCAGACTGGAGGAAGATATATAGTGGTGTTCCGCAGGAGTCGGTGTTAGGACCCCTGCTTTTCTTGATTTATATTAACAAGCTAGACTTTGGTATACAGGCACAATTTCAAAATTTGTGGATGGCACAAAACTTGGAAGTATTGTGAATGCGAGAAAGATATTTCAGCAGGACTTAGGCTGGTGGAATGGGCAGACAAGTGGCAGATGGAATTTAATGTAGAGAAGTATGAAGTGATTCATTTTGGTAGGAAGAACTAGGAGAGGTAATATAAAATAAAGGATACAATTCTAAAGGGGCTGCAGGCGTGGAGGAATCTGGGGGTATATCTGCACAAATCATTGAGGGGGGCAGGGCAGGTTGAGAAAGTGGAAATAAAGCATACAAGATCCTGGGCTTTATAAATAGAGGCATTGAGTACAAAAGCAAAGAAGTTATGCTGAACCTTTGTAAAACATTGGTTTGGGCTCAACTGCAGTATTGTATCCAATTCTGGGCACCACAATTTAGGAAGGATGTGAAGGCATTAGAGAGGGTGCAAAAAAGATTCGTGAGAAAGGATCCAAGGACGAGGAACTTCAGTTACAAGCGAACATACAGATTAGGAGCAGGAGTAGGCCACTCGGCCCCTCGAACCTGCTCCGCCAATCAATAAGATCATGTCTGATCAGATATTAACCTCGATTCCACATTCTTGCCTACCCCCAATTACCTTCTACCCCCTGGTTTATCAAGAATCTATCTACCTCTGACTTAAAGATATTTAAGGACTCTGCTTTCACTGCCTTCTGAGGAAGAGAGTTCCAAAGACTCACGACCCTTTGAGAGAAAATATTTCTCCTCATCTCTGTTTTAAATGGGTGACCCTTATTTTTAAATAGTAACCCTCTAGTTCTAGATTCTCCCACAAGGGGATCCTTTCCACATCCACCCTGTCAAGACCCCTCAGGATCTTATATGTTTCAATCAAGTTGCCTCTTACTCTTATAAACTCCAGCAGATACAAGTCTAACATGTCCAACCTTACCTCATAAGACAACCCGCCCATTCCAGGTATTAATCTAGTAAACCTTCCCTGAACTGCTTCCAACGCATTTACATCCTTCCTTAAAGAAGGAGACCAATACCGTACACAGTACTCCAGTTGTGGTCTCACTAATGCCCTGTATAGCTGAAGCATAGCCTCCTTACTTTTGTATTCAATTGCCCTTGCAATAAACAATAACATTCTATTAGCTTTCCTGATTATGTGCTGAACCTGCACATTAACTGTTTGTGATTCATGTATTAGGAAACCCAAATCCCTCTGCATCAGCACGTTACTTCTTCAAAGAACTCCAATAAATTGGTTAAACTTGATTTCCCTTTCACAAAACCATGTTGACTCTACCTGATTACCTTGAATTTTTCTAAGTGCCTTGCTGTTACGTCTTTAATGATAGCTTTTAACATTTTCCCTAAGAGAGATGTTAAGCTAACTGACCTGTAGCTTCTTGCTTTCTGTCTCCCTCCCTTTTTGAATAAAGGAGTTACATTTGCTAATTTCCAATCTAATGGAACAAAGAACAGTACAGCACAGGAACAGGCCATTCGGCCCTCCAAGCCTGCGCCGATCTTGATGCCTGCCTCAACTAAAACCTTCTGCACTTCCGGGGACCATATCCCTCTATTTGGGGAACCTTCCCCAAATCCATGGAATTTAGGAAAATTGAAACGAACGCATCAACTATCTCACTAGCCACTTCTTTTAAGACCCTAGCATGACGTCCATTACGACTTGGGGACTTGTTAGCCCACAGCTCCAACAATTTGCTCAGTACCACTTCCCTGGTGATTGTAATTTTCTTGAGTTCCTCCCTCCCTTCCATTTCCTGTTTTACAGCTATTGCTGTTACTCGTATCCTCTTTAGTGAAGACCGATGCAAAATACCTGTTCAATTCATCTGCCATCTCTTTATTTTCCCTTATTAATTCCCCAGACTCATTTTCTATAGACTCACTTTGTTAACTTTTCTTTTTTTAAATACCGATAGAAACTTATACTATCTGTTTTTATATTTCTAGCTAGCTTTCTCTCGTACTCTAATTTTTCCCTCCTTATCAATCTTTTCTTCTGACTTACCACCCATCTTTGTGCAATTATATGCTTTTTCTTTAAGTTTGATACTATCTTTAACTTTTATAGTTAACCACAGATAGTGGCTCCTCCCCTTGGAATTTTTCTTTCTTGTTGGAATGTATCTATTCTGTGAATTCTGAAATATCTCCTTAAATGTCAGCCACTGCATCTCCATTGACCTATCCCTTAACCTAATTTGCCAGTCCACTTTAGCTAGCTCTGCTTTCATGCCCTCAAAATTGACCTTATTTAAGTTTTAAATACTAGTCTTGGACCCACTCTTCTCCCTTTCAAACTGAATGTAAAATTCAATCATATTATGATTGCAGCTACCTTGGGGCACCTTCACAATGAGGTCATCAAGTAACCCTATCTCGTTGCACAATACCAGGTCTAGTATAGCCTGCTGTCTGGTTGGCTCCAGAATGTGCTGTTCTAAGGAACTATCCCAAAAACATTCTATGAACTCCTCATCTAGGCTGCCCATCTGAATTTTCCAGTCTATATGTAGATTAAAAATCCCCCATGATTATCACCGTACCTTTCTGACAAGCTCCCATTATTTCTTCCTTTATACTCTGCCCTACCATGTGGTTACTGTTAGGGGGCCTGTACACCACTCCCACAAGTGACTTCTTTACTTTATCATTTCTCATCTCTACCCAACTGCTTCTACAGCTTGGTTTCCTGAACTTAGATCATCCCTCTCTAATGTGCTAATACTGTCATTAATTAACAGAGCCACCCCTCCACCTTTTCCTAGCTTCCTGTCCTTCATAAATGTCATGTACCCTTCAATATTCAAGTCCCAATCTATGTCATCCTGCAGCCATGTCTCTGTAATGACTATCAGATCGTACTTATCTATTTCTATTTGTGCTCTCAGTTCATCTGTTTTGTTTCGAATGCTATGTGCATTCAGATACGGAGCCTTTAGTATTGTCCTTTTATTATCTTTGTAATGCCTAGCCTTGACTGCTGATTTACTCACCGATTTGTACTCTCTGTCCCTTTCTGTCACGGTCTGTTTATCATTTCTCAAATTAATACCTTTCTCTCTTGCCTTGTCTCTACACTTTGATTTATCATATCTTCCAAAATTTGATCCCTTGCCCGGACTACTTAGTTTAAGACCCTCTCTATTTCCTTAGTTATATGTGGTTGACTCTTACATGCCCTCTGAAATGGCCTAGCAAGCCACTCAGTTAGGGCAATTAGGGATGGGCAATAAATGCTGGCCTGGCCAGCGACGCCCACATCCCATGAATGAATTTTTTAAAATATACAGGTCGCTGAAATACCAGCCCCCACTTTCCCCAGTACTGGTGCAAGTGCCCCTCAAACTGGAACCCACCTCTACCACACCACGTGGATAGATGGAGAAGCTGGGGCTGTTCTCCTTGGAGAGAGAAGATTAAGAGGAGATTTGATAGAGGTTTTCAAAATCATGAGGGAGCTGGACAGTGTAGATAGGGAGAAACTGTTCACATTGGAGGAAGGATCCAGAACCAGAGGACACCGATTAAAGTTGATTGGCAAAAGAAGCAATGGACACATGAGGAAAACTTTTTTATGCAGTGCATGGTTAGTATTTGGAATGCACTGTCTGAGTATGTGCTGGAGGCAGATTCAATCATGGTTTCAAAAGAGAATTGGATAATTATCTGGAGTGAAAAAATTTGCAAGGCTACAGGGAAAAAGTTGGGAAATGGGTCTAGGTGAGTTGCTCTTCTAGAGAGCTGGAACAGAAATGACAGGCCAAATGGCCTCCTTCTGTGCTTTAAACATGCTATGATTCTATGATTCTAACTTTTCAATGTGAAGCTGGAAGGATAATGAGTTCTTCCTATGTAATATACACCGTCTTACCAATCACTGCTGCTGCCAGCCTCCTCCGACCCCAAGATCTCCAACCTCTGGGCTCTTTGTCCATGATCCCCAATCTCCTTCACCTCCCACCCCCCCTTCCTAAGATCCCTGACCCTCCAGGCCTAGGTTTCCCAGCTCAGACTCCCAATCTCCCTCACCCTGTTGGCCCTAAGATGTCCCGACCTTCGATCTCCAAGCTCCCTAATCCTGACTCCCATTCTCCTTCCCTCCTGAGACCCAAGTGGTACAACATGCTTCTGAATTTTTCCAAAATGAGATTCCGAAAAGGAAAATTGGCATTCAGCTGCTTCTGTTTTTCTCTACTACAGGATTAGACGTTTACCGTACAGCCACAGATTTTGTAAATGTCACATACTGACCTTTAGTTTCTCTTCGTAATCTGCACAAATAGAAGCCTGCACTTGAACTTTCTTTGTGCTCTCAGAAACACTTTGCATTCTAATGCTGGTTACTTGCACGCAGCCACACACACAAACTCGTCATTTGAAAAATGGTAGTATGAACTGCGTGGATACTTCCCTCAAGGTGGCTTACTGTTATGACCCAGTGAGAAAGAGGTCTAGGGTTCCCTTTCAGCCTTCATCTGGTCTTACTGTAACAGGGTTTAATTTTAAACACACTATGTTTTTAGCTCCCCCTTGGTGAATCCTTGTTCACCACTTTCCAATTATAAGGCAAAGAAACCAGCACAAACAGGCTTTCTTAGGTTTAAAGAAGAAAAGTTGAAATTTATTAAACTTAAACTCTAATTCGGTTAACGCCTACAGATACTCGCCACACCCCATGCTAGCATGCATATGCGATACACACCTGCAAATAGAGACAGAAAAGAGCAGAATAAAAATAAAGTGGAAAGGTTTGAGGCAATATCTGAAGAGTTGTTGTTACAGTTCTTCGAGCTCACTGTAGAGTCCTTGATTGTAGGCAGTTCTTGCTTTTTGTTGGGGCCCAGTATTCTTCTCAAACCTGGTTTGCTGTAGGAGACTTTTCTCCCTTGGGGTTCATGTGTCTTCAGTGGACTCAGAGGCTTGTGAGATAGAGATGGGAGCAGACAGGAGATCATCACCCGCAGAACTGCTCAGATGGACCACAATGGACTTTTCCAGTTCTGTGCATTTCTATGTTCCTAGAATCCAACATGAAGAGAAGAATTTGTTTCATCATCTTGGACTAGTTTCAAATCCATTTCCCAGAAATGAAAAACAGGTTCAAACCTGCCTACTAAAATTCCTATGATAGAACTATTTCTTCCATAGAATC
The DNA here is from genome assembly GCF_036365525.1 of Heterodontus francisci. Taxonomy (NCBI): domain Eukaryota; kingdom Metazoa; phylum Chordata; class Chondrichthyes; order Heterodontiformes; family Heterodontidae; genus Heterodontus; species Heterodontus francisci. Next base: position 68,213,283 of record NC_090389.1, read on the forward strand.
ACAATGGAGAGTATTATGTTTCCAATCCAACCCAAGCCATGCTTTTGCTCTAAAGTTTATCCCATTAAAGTCAGTTTCAAGCAATTACAAGTTCAGGATAGTGGATTAAAATAATACAGGGTTTAGGTGCCATGTGATTCATAAATCAAATATACTGATATCTATAAAAAGAGGAGGCTCAAGAGACCCACCTGGCAGCTCTATGAGCAGAATTACCTGTTACATCATTTTTTATTGTTTTGTTAAGGTTATTTCATTCCCCCCCTCCTTTCATGTGAATCTTCCCCCATAACCTTACATAATTGTCCAGTCAGGCAGCCAACTTGCTCCCAAGCCTTTGCCAGTGCTTTCCTTGAGCTGACAGCTGAGTGCTCGAATGGACCTATTTTTCACCTTCATTTGGAAAATCCTTACCCACCCAAACGGTATTCAATATATATTTTTTCAAAAAAATGCCTAACTGATGTATTAGGCTAAAAGGATGGAGCCTATAAAAACGACATCAGTGAAATCTGGCATTTCCTATGTTCACTATATACAGTGAAATCATAAAACCTTTCTAAAAGTATATATTTATAATTTTGTTCCACTGACTTCAGCCTTCCTACCTGACTTCAGCCCTCCTAACTTATTCCACCTCCCTATCTGCCACTGTTTTCAGCTAAATCAGGCTAACCCCAATTTCCGCATTCTTTTCGACTCCTTGCCTTAACTACCTGCCCACATCCTCTTGATTGCTACGCTTGCCTACTGTCTCTTCTCTTATTTTGCCTGTCTGCAACCCTATCTCAGTCCATCTGAGACAGAAACCCTCACCCAGGGTCACCTACAGACTCATTTACTCCAACGTTTTCCTGGCTGGCTTCCCAATCTATGCCCTCTATAGCCTAGAAATTACGCTGGTCTAACTATTCAGGAAAACCAGGTCTCTCTGCAGCCTAACAGGTGGTCCTTAAAATGACCGTTAGAGGCCGCAACCAACAAGACATTAGATTAAAATATAATTACCTGAATGTAGAGTCAAGAAGACAGAAATGCACCTCCCGACCCCAAATTTAAATCACGTGGGTCATTGCTGGCCATTGCGTCCCCTACCCTTGATTGCGACCTTGATGCTCCCTGATCACCGCCACTACCCCTGATCTACACCATCAGCCACCCCGGTCACTGCCACTCCCTACTCTTCTGATCACTTCGATCCACTGCCCCGATCACACCCCACTTCCTGATTGCCTTCTTTCCTGGTCTCCATTAAGAAAATACCTGAGGCTGCCTCTGGCATTGCAGTGGCCTGATCTTCAAGTCCTCTTCTCAAGCGAGCCACCTGGAGATGCCCATGAGGTGCCCACAGCTCACTGGCTTGATGGCAATGAGGCCCAATATTACGTGTACCTTTAGCCCCCTCCTTTTCTTGGCATGCTCATCTCAAATTTCCAGACCTATGTGTTTTATGTTTAACTGAAACTCTGCTACTTATATCCTATCCCAGTCCAAGTACAAAACATCCACCACCCCTGTCCTCACTGAGCTACATTGGCTCCTGGTCCTCCCACACGTCAAATTTAAAATTTTCACCCATGTGTTCAAATCCCTCCATTGCCTTGCCCCTCTCAATCTCTGTAACCTCCTCCAATCCTACAACCCTCTGAGATATCTGCGCTCCTTGAATTCTGGCCTCTTCCGCATCACTGACTTCTTTCACCCACCATTAGCAGCAATGCCTTCAGGTATCTCGGTGCTAAGGTCTGGAATTACCTCCCTAATCCTCTCTATCTTTCCACCATTCAATCCTCCTTTCATAGAATCATAGAATAGCACAGCACAGAAGGAGGCCTTTCAGCCTATTGAGTCTGAGCTTTTAAACCTGCATCTTTGATCAAGCTTCTGATCGCTTGTCCTAATGTCTCTTTTGGCTTGTTTTTTTTGTCTGATTATGCTCCTATGAAGTGCCTAGGGACATTTTACTACATTAGAGAGGCTATATAAATGCAATTTGTTGTTTATGTTGCTGCTGTAGTTGCTGTAGCTGTTGTGTTTATATAACACCTTATCTCATTTGTCAGTACATCCTAAACTACTTCACAACCAGTGCATCTGTATTTAAGTGCTGCCACAGCTGTTTTAAGATGAATGACAACAAATCTGAGTTTTGGTGTTGGATGAGCTAAAAATGTTGGTCAGGACAACTAGGAATAGAAACGTAGGAAATCCAGCAGTGAATTTGCACACAGCAAAGGCAGAACTTCCAATCACTCCAAATTTCCTCAGTGCCACATCATTGTGTCAGCTGAAATTACGGGCTGAATTTTCACGCTCTGCAGGGGACGGGAATGGAGGTAGACAGGGCCCGAAAATACTGGTGCCGGCTGGCATGTCAGTTTGGAGATGTCATTCCCGACGCTGGCAATTTTCACCAGTGCGGGAGAAGAGCAGAATGGAGATCCCTTTTGCCTCCCGATTAAGGCCAATTAAAGTTATTAAAGAGCTCATTATGAGCTCATTGGAGGGGGAGGTTGAAATTTTCACGGGGCACACAGGTTACACATGATGTCTATTGCTGACCAGCTGAAGGGAGTTGGGTACAGAGTGGGGAGCTAGTCATGGTTAATAACGGATGAGATCAGTACAGTACAGACGATCAAGCTATAGAATCAGTTTGGGTGGAGATAAGAAATAGAAAAGGAAAGAAGTCACTAATGGGAATAATTTATAGGCCTCCTAATAGTAGCTACACTGTAGGACAGAATATAAATCAAGAAATAATGGGGGCTTGGAAGAAATATACTGCAATAGTCATAAGCGATTTTAATCTTCATATAGATTGGACTAAACAAATTGGCAAAGGTAGCTTGGAGGATGAGTTAATAGAGTGTATTAGGGACAGTTTCTTAGAATAAGACATTCTGGAACCAACCCAGGAGCAGGCTATTTTAGACCTGGTAATGTGTAATGAGACAGGATTAAATAAATGATCACATAGTAAAGGATCTAGGCAAGAGTGATCATAACATGATAGAATTTCACATTCAGTTTGAAGGCGAGAAGTTTGGGTCTGAAACTTAAATAAACAATTACAAGGGTATGAAGACAGATTTGGCTAAAGTGGACTGGGAAAATAAGTCAAAAAGTCAGACAATAGAGAAGCAATGTCAGACACTTAAGGAGATATTTCATAACTCTCAACAAAGATATATTCCATTGAGAAAGAAAGGCTCTATGAGAAGGATGTACCATCCATGGCTGACTAAGGAAGCTAAAGGTGGAATCAAATTGAAAGAAAATGCTTACAATGCTGCAAAGATTAGTGGTAGGCCAGAAGATTGGGAACCAGCAGAGGATGGCTAATGAGGTAATAAAGAGGGAGAAATTAGAGTATGAGAGTAAACTAGCTAGAAATATAAAAACAGATAGAAAAAGCTTCAACAAATATATAAATAGGAAGACAGTAGCTAAAGTAAGTATTGGTCCCTTAGAGGATGAGACTGAGGAATTAATAATGGGAAACAAGGTAATGGCAGGGACTTTGAACAAGTATTTAATATGTCTTCACATTAGAAGACACAAAAAGCATCCCAAAAAAACAGAAAATCAAGAGGCAAAAGGGAGGGAGGAACTTAAAACAATCACTACGATTAGAAAAAAACTACTAGGAAAACTAATGGGACTAAAGGCTGACAAGTTCCCTGGACCTGATGGCCTGCATCCTAGGGTTTAAAAGATAATGGATGCATTGGTTATCTCTGCAGTTGGAAGTGACAGCCTCCTCTCTGTTTGGTAACAGTCGTCTTCTTCTCCCTGTCTTTGTCTTTTGCCTCCTTGAGTTGGTGGTCTCTTCCATCCTCGGGGTCCTCAGTCTTCTTGAGCTAACCAAAGTGTTAGGCTGCAGCCACATGGATCCACCTTGAGAAACTTTTTTCCATTTGAACAATACTGAGGATTTCCCTCCCAAGCACCTGTATATATACTTACTTCTGCTGGCTGGTGGGAGTGAGTCTTACAGTGATGTTGGTAGTAATATATTAGCATGGATAGAGGATTGACTAACTAACAGGAAACAGAGTCAGGATAAATGGGGTATTTTCAGGTTGGCAAACTGTAACTAGTTGAATGCCATAGGAATAAGTGCTGGGGCCTCATCTATTTACGATCTATATTAATGACTTGGATGAAAGGACCGGGTGTATTGTAGCCAAATTTGCAGACAATAGAAAGATACGTAGGAAAGCAAGTTGTGAGGAGGACACAAAATGTCTGCAAGGAGATATAGATCGGTTAAATGAGTAGGCAAAAATTTGGCAGGTGGAGTGTAGTGTGGGAAAGTGTGAGGTTGTCCACTTTGGCAAGAAGAATAGAAAAGCAGAATATTATTTACATGGAAAGAGACTGCAGAATGCTGAGGTACAGAGGGATCTGGGTATCCTTGTACATGAATCACAAAAAGTCAGCATGCAGGTACAGCAAGTATTTAGGAAGGCAAATGGAATGTTGGCCTTTATTTCGAGGGGAATGGAGTATAAAAGTAGGGAAGTCCTGCTACAACTGCACAGGGCATCGGTGAGGCCGCACCTTGAGTACTGCGTACAGTTTTGGTCTCCTTACTTAAGGAGGGCTATACTTTCATTGGAAGCAGTTCAGAGAAGGTTCACTAGGCTGATTCCTGGTATGAAGGGGTTTGTCTTATGAGGAAAGATTGAACAGGTTGGGCCTATGCTCATTGGAGTTTTAGAAGAACAAGAGGTGATCTTATTGAAACACAGGATTCTGAGGGGGCTTGACAGGGTAAATTCTGAAAGGATGTTTCACCTAGTGGGGGAATCTAGAGCTAGGGGGCACAGTTTCAAAATAGGGGGTCTCCCATTTATATGGAAATGAAGAGGAATTTCTTCTCTCAGAGGGTTGTTAATCTTTGGAATTCTCTACCCCAGAGAGCAGTGGAGGCTGGGTCATTGAATGTATTCAAGGCTGAGTTAGACAGATTTTTGATCTACTAGGGAGTTAAAGGTTATGGGGAACAGGCAGGAAAGTGGAGTTAAAGCCACAATCAGATTAGCCATGATCTTACTAAATAGCAGAGCAGGCACGAGAGGCCAAATGGCCTACTCCTGCTCCTATTTCATATGTTCTTATGGCCTTCCCAGTGAATTACCCTGGCCATGTAAGAGGGTCAGCAGGGCAGAGGGGGACATGGCGTTTGGAAAGGAGGTGCCCTTGGCATTGCACAGGTGGCAGGGAGAGTGGGGCATCAGCATTCGGGCATTGTATAGAGTCGTCATCCCCCTGGCAATGCAGGGGCAGAAGAGCAGGGGGCAAGGCTCCACAATCACAATAGGGCAGCCATCTGTCCAAAAGGAAGGCTGCAGCTGGCAACGGGAGCACAACTATCCAATTTTGAGCCCAGTGGTGATGAGGGCCAAAATCTCAAGCAGCAGGAGGGCACGGGAGAGGAAGGAGTGGCAGGAAGGCTTTATCCTCATCTCAGGATCTACTGCCAAAAATTGAGCTACTGAGACCCAGTCCCAGTGTTGGAGGAGGCTGCGAATCTCCAAGCAGATGGTCACAGACATCTGTGCCTTCATTGCCGAAGACCTCGCACCTCATAGCACTGATCGCCATGCCCTGTCAGTAGCCATCAAATTCATTATAGCCTCGAATTTCTTCATTTTTGGCTTGCTCCAAGGATCAGCTGTGGACCTTAGTGGTGTCTCTCAAATGGCAGTACGCCACTGCATCATGGAATGGATCCTAGGAGACAAGACATATCCCTTGAAGACATGATTACTGCCCCCTCTATGTGAGCCTGAGACAGAGGCACAGAAGTGGTACAACCAATGCCACCTGCTCACTAGGACAACCATTGAGCAGGCTATTGGACTTTTGAAGATGTGATTCCAGTGCCTGGATTGGTCGGGTGGTGCCCTCCAATACCCTCCTGCAAGGATCTTGGTCATTGTGGTGGTTTGCTGCATTCTCCATAACATGGTCTTCCAGAAAGGAGGACGGTGAGGCCCTGGAAGAAGACTGCTCATTGGGGAAAGAGCAGGAGCAGAAGGTCAGAGAGGAGGAGGAAGTGGAGGTGGAGGGAGATGATGCTGAACAGAGAGGTGCTCCAACTGCGCAAAGAGGTGGCCGGGTACAGCTCGGGGCACAAAGGGCTCATGAGGATGCCATGAATGTCAGAGATCTCCTGATTCAAGAATGTTTCAGCTAAGCTCCCTTGACCCAGCTTGAGGGACATGGCATGGAAGGGAGTCTGAGATACCTGCGCTAGCACATGCATGAAAGATACAGCCTGGAACATCTAATCACACCGTCAATGAAGGAAGCACATCTGCCCAGAGGCTTTGCCCTCACCGTGGAGGATCCTGTTTTCTGTTTCACCAGCACATATCATATTTCCTGTCCTGGCAGCAATAAAAGAAGTCATCATTTATACAGTGCAAGTAGAGGCAAACAGTAGCCAGTTAGAGTAAGAACATAACTTAGTGACCCACTTAGTGATCCACACAGCACGGTGGCCTCTATGTTGGCCACTCTTATGCTGTGCTCCCCTTGTGGCCTTGGAGGAGGTGGAGGCAGCCTGCTCACTCATCTCGGCTTATGGCTGAGATGTTTGTGGTTGTTGTCCTTGTCATGGAGGTGCCTGTGGGTCATCTCCAGAGGCTGCTGCACCGACATCATTGCAGGGGCAACCTCCATCACTTGGCCTTGATGCACAGATGGTCCCTCAGTTAGAGAGACCAAAGAGGCTGAGAATGATGAGGGCGCTCCGTGACATCCTCAGTCCTTGCCGGGGGAGGATATAAGCTGAGGTGCAGTAGCAACCCCACCAATGATCTCTGCACCACCTGTGCCTCATGCATCCAATGCGTGTCAGTGCGCAGTTCCTACATGCACTCTGGGTGATTCTACATATGGTTCTCCAAGAGGTTGGACACTCTCTCTGGAGCAGCTCATGCACTTGTGGCACTGAGACATGCTGGTGCACATGAGCTTGATGGACTCCTCCATCCTCTGCCCAAGACCCCGCACTGTGTCAGGGAACACCGACATGTGGGAGAACATCTCCTGCTGCTTTTCAAGGTAGAGCCTCCTTTCCAGTGACTCCTGAGGCCCTGTACCTGTGCCCAGCTGAATAGGGCTGTGTCTGTCCTCCCTCCTCTGAGGGGAACTGACAACAGCTCCCTCTGTCTCTGGTAACTCCTCCTGCCCACTAGTGCCATGATCATCCCCTCTGCGACCCTATCTACATGCAAGCAAGGACCCACCGAGGAGGCACAATCTGTACTGGTGGATAGTGAGCTCCTGAGGCATGATGGTACTTCTTTAACTCCTTCTTGCTGCTCTGGGCCTGCAGAGAGAGGGGGAGAGGGTGCCGTGGGTTGGACATCTGCACCTGTGGGAGACCCAAGAAGAGGTGATGAGAGCTAGCCTAGGAGAGCAGAAACAACTGCAGTGCTGAGGCTACCCAATATTACTCAGTGTGGGGCAAGCTATCGGATGGGGTGGAGTGCACTGCACCCCCTTAATGACCATTTTGCCCTCTTTAATCACCAGGTCCATAATGAGCTCCCAACTTGTCAGGCCCAAATGCCTCCTCTTCCACTATCCTGATATCTCCATCATTGCCTGATCCATTGGGGTATCATGGAATCATAGAAAGTTCAAGTCACAGAAAGAAGCCACTTGGCCCATCGTGTCTGTGCCGACTGAAAAATGATTCTCCTATTCCAATCCCACCCTCCAGCATCTGGTCCGTAGCCCTGCAGATTATGGCACTTGAGGTGCACATCCAGACTCCCTTTGAATGAGTTGAGTGTGGTAAAAGAACAGCACCCCTCCTCCTGTCTGGGCCCTCTCCTCGACATTGTGTACCCGTTTCTCCTGCAATGACTAAATAGAGCAAGTTAAGGCACTGTTGCCCTCTGTGTCCAATGTCATCTGCCTCTATCCATTAGGATTTGCATATCTCAGTGCAGGTGACAGGTCCTCAGCAGCACTATGGCTGTGAGTCACTCTGAGGGGTGAGTAAGTGGCCTAGGCCCACACCCCTCCCACGTTCACGAGCAGCATGCGCCTGGAGGCTCCTCTGATGGTATGTCTGATGGAGGATGCAAGCCCTGAGACCTGTCTGGAGGGTTGGGGTTGCACTCACCTTGCCAGAGTGTAAGAGGTCATTGAACATTTTATGGCACTTGTAAGCTGGTCATCAGGTACCTTCCCCCAGGAATCTTGCCTTATTCTTGATATCAATGGCACATAACAAGGACGCATAAAGTATTTGTTCTCACAAACTACTCTATTTACCTTCTACCCAAACTACAGATATACTCACTGTGCTGGTAGTTGGTAACCCAGCATCCAAGTGTTCATCCTCGGGTAGTCAGTCTGACGAATGAGTTCTCTCCCCGTCTTCAGTGACTGACCAGGTCACTCTTCCCGGCTGTAGCAACAATGTCCTTGTGGGCTATGGCTTTCTACCCCTTTCTGACCCTGGTCCCTTGACATATAAGGTAACGTCTTGGATAGGGTCATCCAATTGGGTTTCAGTGCCTTATCAATCCCACCATGGCTATGCAAGACCACCTGCATGTGTTTTTTTCCTGCACTCCGCAGGGGTTTTAAGGTGCATACCAACAATGGATGTGCTATCTTCTTCTTGATAAAATAATTAATTTAAATAAACTTACGTCACCTCTTGACGTCCCACTTTGATCTTTGGCCTGGCAGCCGGCACTCACATGCCTTTGGATTCCCTTCTGGGGAAATGAAGTGCAACAATGGTGGGGGGGAGGGGTGGGAGGAGGTAAGTTTCTCAGTGCGGGAGGGGGATGATGGGGTCAAATTAACATCATGGGTGTAGGGGATGGTGGGAAGAGTTGTAGTTTAAAGTTGGTGCAGTTTGGGGTGGGGGGAAGGTCAGATGGTAAAGGTAAGTGTTTTGGGGGGGGAAAAGGACAAATAATTAATTTAATTGTTATTGGGGGTGGAAGAGGGACAAAAGAGCTGTCGTTATTTAATTTAATTAAATATTTCTTTAAATATTTAAATATGCCTGTAAGGCCTTTAACAGCCCTTTAAAACAGCCCTTTAAAAATGGCACACAGGCAACTGACGCCATTGCCGGGGACAGACAGCCCGCCTCCTCCACGTGATCAGGGGGCTGCCCGCCCCGGCTATTTCAATGAGCCGCCGTGCTTGGATTCGCGGCGGCTCTTTGGCGTGCAGCCTGCACGGTCGGGCTGCTATTTTTTCTACCAGATCGGTGGCAAGCTTATAAAATTCAGCCCACTGTCTTTATTTTTAAAAAGTCCAATATGAGCCCCAGCAATGATGTCTTTGTCAGAATTCTTCTTCCTTCGTCCCGGTGTCCTTTGCCTCCATGTTCTTACCACCCTTTGCCAAACTCTGCCCACAAGAATACCAAGTCCCAGTTTACATCTGCAAAAAACACATTTCACAACTTGATACACTTCTAAAACATAAAATCCAGCAAAACTGCTGCAAGCTGAATGAAACAAAGTAATATTCCCCTTACAGTATCCACCCTTTAAATCCATCATTAATTACATTATTGCATTTATATTAATTGATTAATTGATCCCATTCACCCTGTGACAAACACACCACTCTTCTCTCTCTCCTACGCCTTCGATGTTTGCAGGAGAGGTCTAATAAGTGAACAACAATTGTAAACTGTACCATTACCAAGGAGAGATGACGTGGATCCTTGGATGGATCTGAATATTCATCCTGTAATTCCAAAAAAGTTTCCCATCATCTTTGGTCAGGGATTGCCTTCACCTTCTCCTGATATAACCTGTTCTGCTGCTCTAATTTATAGAAGACTCTCCTGGATTGTTCTATTTCCTTGTGCAATTCTTTCAGGTGTTCGGAGAGCAGAGCGATATCATACCCAAACCTTTCTACATATTTTCTCAAATCACTTCAGAGTTCATCCTCTGGTCTCAACTCTGTCATATTGTGATGGTAAATATTGACTAACTCACATGTTCCCAACCTGACCGGTCTTTCTGGGGTAAAACAGAACATCGTCTGAGTAATGGGACTCGCAGATCCATGATCAAAGACAAACTCTTTCTTGAGCAGTGATGCAATATTCTCCCTCCCCAACATCAGCAACCTAGGTATCAGCAAACCATGCTCCTACATCTTCCCCCCCATGGTACCATTTACATTAGTCACATTAAATCCACAGCTTGATTACCTGTGTTGCTTTATTTGATACAGACAGACCATCCATCCGCCCCGTTCCTAACATCCCTCTAAACTAACTTCCATCATATAGTCTTCCAGGTTGACCGCATAGGTTGTGATATCCTGGTACTTCACTAACATACCATCCCTAACCACCCTGATATTCTCCACCCTGTAAAGTGGTAATGGTGTGGCATCAGGGGAGAGGACACTTCTTGTACAGTTTACAAACACAAGATAGACCTGTGCTAGGCCCCTGAGTTGACACATGGTGATATTGTTTCGATATTGATACAAACCCATCCCATCATTATCCAAAGATGTGCCGACCCTAGCGAGGTCACAACATGATCCTTTGCCATGCCTTCCGTGTGCATCCAGGCACATACTTGTGAATAACAGCACCAAAGTCCACATTTCCTGTAAGATACAAAAAAAAAACTGGCACTGTGAGCAAAGCTAGGCCACAGGCACATTAATTGGTTAATTACATTTATTTACAAGATTCATCATTTCTTTCCTTATGTATTTACAACAGTTCCAATTTTACGGGTAAGCAAAATTGGGGTCCCATTTGAATTTCGGTTTCTGACCACTTTTCCTGAGTATCCCTCTGGGTCCCTTGAGGTTCCAGGTGTTCTAGATCTGGGTATTACCAGAGGTGATGATGATGGTCCTGCCATCAGTTCCTTGTCCTCTGTTTTTGCTTCTTCCATGTCAAACATCACATACAGTCCCAACCCTTGAGTTTCTGTTAGGTCAGTAACACTGTTAGTGCTGTCAGTCACCCCAGCACTCTCACTCCCCTATTGAGGGATTGGGGAATCATCCTCCAAATCCCACACAATAGGCTTAAATGCCATTACCTTTCCTTTAAGTTCCCCAGAATCTCATGGGGTTATTAGTTTCATCTGATTGACATGAAACCCTTTCACCCTCTACATCAATTAGTGTCACAACTGCATTCTTAGGGCAAGTGTTTATTATTCCCCTCCCAACTACAACCCTGTCTTCAACAGTTGTTGCCTCCCGTTTGTGCTGTCTCCTTCCCTCTGCTGGTTGCTCTGGCCATCCCCTTGCCGCCTTAAGCTACGAGGGACCTGTCTGCCAGTGACTTCGGGAATTAACACACACATGACCTCCCTCTGAGGATTAGTAAGTCTCAGATTAGATTAGATTAGAGATACAGCACTGAAACAGGCCCTTCGGCCCACCGAGTCTGTGCCGAACATCAACCACCCATTTACACTAATCTCATATTCCTACCAAACATCCCCACCTGTCCCTATATTTCCCTACCACCTACCTATACTAGTGACAATTTATAATGGCCAATTTACCTATCAACCTGCAAGTCTTTTGGCTTGTGGGAGGAAACCGGAGCACCTGGAGAAAACCCACGCAGACACAGGGAGAACTTGCAAACTCCACACAGGCAGTGCCCGGAATCGAACCCGGGTCCCTGGAGCTGTGAGGCTGCGGTGCTAACCACTGCGCCACTGTGCCGCCCAGTGGTCTTAGGGTCTCCAGATATGCAACAGGGGAGCAACTTGGGCCGAGTGATGATCCACCAAGGGTTGTCACTACAGGGTGTTTGTAATGATTCCTCTGGATCACAACAACCTTATACTGTTATGGTTCAATATCCTTTGCCTCCTTTTCCAAACACAATCATCGTTAAGATTAACTTCCATCACTTCCTGTAAAACATGAAACAAAGCTAAATTTTGCTCTGGCGTATTATAGCTACTTATTACTGAATACAGTTTTGGTCAAACTTCCTTGCTGTTTTCCTTTGTACTTTCCCACTCTGCCCTCTGGGAAGGGGGTGGGGAAGGGGGTGGTACCAGAGCCGTTCCCTACTGCTTTTCCATTTTTTTTGGTATCCCTTTTCCATAATTTGTGTTAACTTAGATTGATACTCCTTTGGGTTCTACACTAGTTCTTCCACCTGCAGATCACTTAACGGAAAGATCAAATTATTTCTCTTCAAATAAAAGTTTTAAATTTTTATTTATCCATAAAAGCCAACAAAATTCTGTGTGTACGTCCTTTTGTTGTTTCCTTTAAATGTTTAAAATACCAACTCTTGAATCTAATTTTTCTTCAGCAATTCTAATTTCTTGTGCCAGACTCCATATTGCCACAAAGTTGTGACAAATGTCCTTAAATTCTTGAATCTGTTGGAAATCCTGTTTCACTTGCAGCTACCTGTAAGAAAATGCAAAGGATCCATCTGCTCATGGCCAAATGGGTTAATATTAGACAACTCAATAACTTCTTTTTATAATGCCCAATATCTATAAAGGTGTGTGGTTAGCTTAAGCTGCTGGTGGAAAGGGTTAACTCTCTGTTGCTTTGAAAGAGGGTGGGACAAAAGCCCACAGATTGACTAGTGATGTTGTCATCACCTCCTTTATTTTAAATAGAACAGAACTAAGACATTGCCAATCATGATTAGACAAACCAGGCCAGCCTGTTTTCTTCTGAACAAAGAAAGGCTTTTTATATTCTTACCATATTCCATTTTCCAATGGTTCCCAAAAAGAAACTTCTAACTTTTGTGAAAAAGTCTCTAATCCAAGATCAACCAAACACAGGATTAATCATAAAAGCAAAATACTGCGGATGCTGGAAATCTGAAATAAAAACAAGAAATGCTGGAACCACTCAGCAGGTCTGGCAGCATCTGTGGAAAGAGAAGCAGAGTTAACGTTTCGGGTCAGTGACCCTTCATCGGAACTGACAAATATTAGAAAAGTCACAGGTTATAAGCAAGTGACGTTGGGGTGGGGCAAGAGATAACAAAGGAGGTCTAGATTGGACCAGGCCACATAGCTGACCAGAAGGTCACGGAGCAAAGGCAAACAATATGTTAATGGTTGTAAAAAATGTAAAAAAAGAATGGAAAAAAAAGGAAGAAAAAATAACTAAAAATGAAAGTACAATGGGGGCTGTCATGCTCTGAAATTATTGAACTCAATGTTCAGTCCGGCAGGCTGTAGTGTGCCTAATCGGTAGATGAGATGCTGTTCCTCGAGCTTGCGTTGATGTTCACTGGAACACTGCAGCAATCCCAGGACAGAGATGTGAGCATGAGAGCAGGGGGGAGTGTTGAAATGGCAAGCAACTGGAAGCTCAGGGTCCTGCTTGCGGACTGAGCGGAGATGTTCCGCAAAGCGGTCACCCAGTCTGCGCTTGGTCTCCCCAATGTAGAGGAGACCACACTGTGAGCAGCGAATACAGTATACTACATTGAAAGAAGTACAAGTAAATCGCTGCTTCACCTCAAAGAAGTGTTTGGGGCCTGGGATAGTGAGGAGAGAGGAGGTAAATGGGCAGGTATTACACCTCCTGCGATTGCAGGGGAAGGTGCCCTGGGACGGGGACGAGGTGGTGGGGGTAATGGAGGAGTGGACCAGGGTGTCGCGGAGGGAACGATCCCTTCGGAATGCTGACAGGGAAAGGGAGGGGAAGATGCAACTGGTAGTGGAATCACGCTGGAGGTGGCGGAAATGGTGGAGGATGATCCTTTGGATATGGAGGCTGGTGGGGTGAAAAGTGAGGACAAGGGGAACCCTGTCACAGTTCTGGGAGGGAGGGGAAGGGGTGAGGGTAGAGGTGCGGGGAATGGGTCGGACACGGTTGAGGGCCCTGTCAACCACAGTGGGGGGAAATCCTCGGTTGAGGAAAAAGGAGGTCATATCAGAAGCACCGTCATGGAAGGTAGCATCATCAGAGCAGATGCGTCGGAGACGGAGAAACTGGGAGAATGGAATGGAGTCCTTACAGGAGGTAGGGTGTGAAGAAGTGTAGTCGAGGTAGCTGTGGGAGTCGGTGGGCTTATAATGGATATTAGTAGACCACCTATCCCCTGAGATGGAGACAGAGAAGTCGAGGAAGGGAAGGGAAGTGTCAGAGATGGACCATGTAAAGGTGAGTGGAGGGTGGAAATTGGAAGCAAAGTTGATAAAGTTTTCCAGTTCGGGGCAGGAGCAGGAAACGGCACCGATACAGTCATCAATGTACCGGAAAAAGAGTTGGGGGAGGGGGCCTGAGTAGGACTGGAGCAAACCACAGGATTAATCATAATCACTTCAAACAACCCAAATTCCAATTTACGCTGTCTAACATTAAAGCCACCCAGTTCTATCATGTGTGAATTCATATCTGGATTACAATCCCCACATGTTTAATAAACCCCATTCGAGTTGGGATCCTGGCCAGCAATCCCACCTCGAATCTCATAACTTAATCTACTTCAGCTCACAATTTTACTGCAAGTTTTCAAACTTGAAGTGCTGAAACTACTACCACAATACCACAATTTCGGTAAGAAAAACACTGAAGCTTGACGCACACCAAACATCAAACACACAAAAAATACATTTATTCCATACACAAGCAGAGAAAAATAGCACATGCTTTTACTTTAAAAAAAAATTACATTACTTGTCTTCTTTCTTTAAACTTCTGAAGTGCCTGTAATTAAAACTCCAAACAAGGTTAATTTCCAAAAAACGTTTTAAAGTATTTAGTCCAAAACAAAAGGAAGCCTGTAAGCTTGCACACAAAGGCAAAGTGCTTGCCTTTGCAGCTTGTAAATTCTGCACTCACAACTTCTTAAAGAGACAGAACACTAGAACTTCTTACATTTCACTGCAACTCTCTTCTTTTACCTGGGAGACGTAATAACACAATAAATTCCCAACACTAATTCTTCCCGTGGATCCACAACTTAACCTTACAGAACATTAAATTCACACATGCACACTTTCATAGTTCCATGCGCCCTAGAAATATGAACTCCTATAATGAGTTATAAACTCAAAGTGCCAAAGAACACATTAAAACTCACACACATACATTGTTATTGGAAGCTTCCTTAGCAATTTCTCCATTTTTACAACGTTTGTCTTGACAACCTGAAATTTAAGTCAGAACTCAAAACTGAAAACAAGCAAGATAAATAAATTACATTAGCAGTTTTAATACCCCTTTCCTTCAAGTGCTTTTAGCTTTCTTTTTACAGCAACCCCTGAACCCCTTTTCCAGGGCTTCCCTGTCCTGCTGCCAGCACGGGCACCATAGGTCGGGGACGACACCTCTCCTATTATTTCTTATTGTCCGGGGGTTCCGTCTTTCTCTTTTCCTGTAGCTGTGCTATTAATCCCTTCACAACTGCTTCACAATCTTCTTATCTCACTCCTCAAGCTCCTGACTAAGTTTCACTGCCTTGGCCTCATAACTCCAATGCTGATGCTGATGTACCATCAGCCAAACTGCTGTTTCCAAGCTTCGCCCACAAGTGAACCCCTGTGCCCACTGTTCAGCCCTGTATACCAGTTCACCCCCCTCCATGATGACCTGTACCCACCTCTGTTTTAGAGGTAATTTCCCTGCCACACATGTCGTGATGTTCTCACTTATCCCTTGTTCTGCCATTGCTTTATCTTCAGGCCTCCCACTTGGCTCGCCAATGTAAACTGGTCATCTGTTTACGTCAGGTACCTTCCCCCAGGAATCATGCCTTGTTGTTGATATCAATGGCACATAACAAGGACACATAAAGTATTTGTTCTCACAAACCATTCTATTTACCTTCTACTCAAACTACAGATATACTCACTGTGCTGGTAGTTGGTAACCCTGCGTGTAAGAGTTCATCCTCGGGTAGTCAGTCTGATGAATTAGTTCTCTCCACACCTTCAGTGACTGACCAGGTCACTCTTCCCAGCTGCAGAAACAATGTTCTTTTGAGCTATGGCTTTCTACCCCTTTCTGACCCTGGTCCCTTGACATATAAGGTAATGTCTTGAATTGGGTCATCCGATTGGGTTTCAGTACCTTATCAATCCTACCATGGCAATGCAAGACCACCTGCATGTGGTTATTTCCTGCACTCCGCAGGGGTGGGTCTTAGGTGCATCCAACAATGGATGTTCTCTCAGCTTCTTGATAAGACAAGAAGGAAACCATTCACATATATTCAAATCGGGCATTGTATGAGAGTGGTTGTGGACAGACTGTCTGATGTTGTAATAGCCCAGTGCTACCGCTTTAATGGTATGTCCTAACTTGTCTGTGTGTGTCCATGTCCAGTTACACTATCTTTATTATTTAAAAAAATCCAATATGAGCCCCAGTGGTAATGTCTTCAGTCAGAATTCTTCTTCCTTCATCCCGGAGTCCTTTGCCTCCATGTTCTTACCACCCTTTGCCAAACTCTGCCCATGAGATTACCAAGTCCCAGGAGAGGGTTGATGTAGACATTGTAGTTAAAGAGGAGGAGTGTGAAATATTAGATATGATAAGCATAATGAGAGTGGAAGTACTAGAGGGTCTGACATTCTTGAAAGTGGATAAATCGCCAGGGCTGGATTGATTGTATTCCAGGCTGTTAAAGGAAGACAGGGAGGAAATAGCAGATGCTCTAAGGATCATCTTCAAATCCTCACTAGATACAGGTGAGATAGCAGAGGACTGGAGGTCTGCAAACATTGTACCATTGTTTAAAAAGAGTGCGAAGGATAGACCAAATAATTATAGGGCAGTCAGTCTGACCTCGGTGGTGGGTAAATTGTTAGAATCTATTCTGCGGGACAAGATAAACTGTCACTTAGAAAGGCACAGATTAATCAGGGATAGTCAACATGGATTTGTTAAGGGAAGGTCATGTCTTACGAACTTAATTGAGTTTTTTGAGGAAGTTACAAGAAGGATTGATGAGGGTAGTACAGTGGTTGTGGTCTACATGGATTTTAGTAAGGCATTTGACAAGGTCCCACATGGCAGACTGGTCAGTCAAATGGCAGGTTGGACCCAGAATTGGCTCAGGGCCAGGAAACAAAGGGTAGTAGTCGACGGATATTTTTGTGAATGGAAAGCTGCTTCCAGTGGTGTTCCACAAGGCTCAGTGTTGGATCCCTTGCTGTTTGTGGTATATATTAATGATTTGGTCTTAAATGTGAGAGGCATGATTGGGAAATTTGCTGATGACACAAAAATTGGCCGTGTGGTTGATAGTGAAGAGGAAAGCTGTAGACTCCAGAATGATATCAATGGTTTGGTTGAGTGGGTGGAAAAGTGGCAAATGGAATTCAATCTAGAAAAGTGTGATGTAATGCATTTGGGGAGGGCAAATAAAGCAAGGGACTACACAATAAATGGGAGGATATTGAGAGGGGTAGAAGAAGTGAGAGACCTTGGAGTGCATGTCCACAGGTCCCTGAAGGTGGCAAGACAGGTGGATAGAGTGGTGAAGAAGGCATATGGAATGCCTACCGTTATTGGTCAAGGTATACAATTCAAAGCAGGGATGTAATGCTGGAATTGTATAAAGCGCTGGTTAGGCCACAGTTGGAGTATTATATACAGTTCTGGTCACCACATTACAGAAAGGATATAATTGCTCTGGAGAGAGTACAAAGGAGATTTACAAGAATGTTGCCAGGGCTCGAAAGTTGCAGCTATGAGGAAAGATTGGATAGGCTAGGGTTGTTTTCCTTAGAACAGGGGAGACTGAGGGGTGACTTAATTGAGGTGTACAAAATTATGAGGGGCCCAGATATAGTAGATAGAAAGGACCTGTTTCCCCTAGCGGAGAGGTCAATTACCAGAGGGCACAGATTTAAGGTGATTGGTAGAAGGATTAGAGAGGAGATGAGGAAAAGCTTTTTCACCCAGAGAGTGGTGGGTGTCTGGAATTCACTGCCAGGAATGGTGGTAGAGGCAGAAACCCTCAATTCTTTTAGAGGTACCTGGACATGCACCTGAAGTGCTGTAACCGGTAAGGCTATGGACCAGGTGTTGGAAGGTGGGATTAGACTGGGCGGCTAGATATTTTGGCCAGCACGGACACACAGGCCGATTGGCCTTCTTCTGTGCCGTAATTATTCTATGGTTCTATATCTGCAACAAACACATTTCACAATTTGATACAATGTTAAAACATAAACTGAAATCCACCAAAACTGATACAAGTAAATAGCTGAATAAAACATTACATAAAGAAATGTTCCCCTACACACTAAATCTACATTCTTCTCATCTTGCTTCTGCCACTGACAGCAGCAGCAACCTAAACCCAGGCCTCTTTCGTTTCAGTTGGTGGCCTCCTCCTGCCACCCTCTGGGAAGAGGACCTTCCTCCTCTCCCTTACAACCTCCAACATTACATCCAGGTCGGCATCGATGAAGCGAGGGGCAGCCCTGTCCCGGATGCCAGGCCTCCAGCTCTCCTGTGATATTTCGCTTCCATTTTGTGCTGTGGAAGGTTTTGGCACAATCTCATCTCTTAAGACAACCCAGCAGCTTCAACGATGGTTGCCACTTCATCTGACCTGCCTCCATTCCTACCCCCCCTCTCTAATTGGACAGGGAATCCATCCCCATGTCAATTAAGAGTTCATGCCTAAGAAAGTGGTGACTTTAATCAGTTTTCCACTGGACGCAGGTTTGGAATCCTAAAACACTTCCCACTCCTGTTTCCCACCTCCATGGGGAAAAGTCAGCCTTGTGTTCATTCTAGGAGCTGCTCCAAGAATGACGCCCAGGGTATTTTAACTTCCGGGCCTTATTTAAATATCCCCAGCTGACCTCTCCCCCATTCTGGGCTGCATGTGGTGGAAAATTGTGTGCTCAGCAGTTATCCGGTGACAGCAAGTAAGTGGCAGGATCGGTTTGGGTGCCGCACAACTGTGGGAAGGCGATTGTGGTCTGGGTGGCCTAAGTTTTCACAATGAGGCGCGCAAGTAGATAAATGCTTTTCCTGACCCCAGACAAAAAATTAAAAGAAAAATGTAAAAATGTACTGTTTTGGGCCTTTTTTGACCCTGGCCCACTTTCTCGCTGGGTTGGCCTGGTTGGGAACAACTGCCACTTCTCACTCAGGCTGCTTAGTAAAAGTTTGCAGTTGGGTCCCAATGAGGTCATCGGAGACTGGCATGGATATGTTAACAGCACAGAAAGTCAGATCCTAGAGGCTCCAGGCAGTTTAGTTACCTGGATGATGAAAATGCCCAGACAGAGATTTCCACTGGGAGGATAATGTCAATATCGCCCCTGTAAACCAATGACAAAATGAGACTTGAGGGCCCAAGTTTAACACCAGCTTCAGCCATTCAGAAATGGAACTATAACTTGCTATTTTCTTGTGGTGATATAAACCAACCTTCATGTGCATTATTGCCCCATGATTACACCTACATGGCAGTTTTTCTCTAAAAAATGTTGCTAAAAATATAATCAATGAGTAAATTGGACTTTTTATTTATTGTACCACTAATAGGTGTTTGCATGCATATGTGGCTGTTGTTGGAGTGCATTAGTTTGGAATGAGATCTTTCTTCACTGTTATTTCCCTTTGTTAGTTGCAGCTTACGACATAGAATGCAGTTTCGGTTTTACTGGAATGTCCTGTAGAGAGAATAACACCACGTAAGTCGCTCGTCAGAAAAGATTTAATTCATCTCTTGCTGTTTGAATATTCCTTGTATTTTATGACTTAAATGTGATTATACCAGAGATTCAGATAAAATCTAAATAAAAAGAGGTAAGGAAATAGGTAATTAATAAATTCATGAAATAAAATTAATAATTAAAAATGGGCTTACCAGCAATTTGAATGAAATGAAGTAAATAAAGTATGGCATGAAACTCATCAATTAATGAATATGAATCATTAATAGACATGCAGGCATCAGGAATGAAGAGTAGCTTTGAAGAGAT